>NC_081808.1:7193333-8429166 GCF_030704535.1 Vitis vinifera
CTGTATTCAAATCCTAAAACCGTTGAGGAAGGGACTCCTATAGATTATAGTTTTCCTCATTTGAAGAGCCATGGAGTTGCTTTGCATGCCATGTGGATTCTTTGGTGAAAACTTAGTCTTCAATAAAAGAATGGAGTTCCTGGCAAGTACCCATGCACTGAACACTGAAACAATATCTCTCTTATGTTCAGAATTAAAATTTTGTGCTAAAGCAAAATTGAAGACTTGCATCTCGTGAGCGGACTTGCTATTCAGATCGTGAAGGTTTAGAATTCTGGTTTTTTTCTAGCCAAAGCTAAGAGACAATCCAGTTTACGTTACGGTAAAGACATGGAAGAAAAGAACTACTCTCTATTGATTGAGTGTCAGAAACACACTGAGGCATCCAGATTGTCAGAGAAACTGATTTAGAGTTGGAGACTGAAAATCCTGAACAACGGGTGGAAGCAGAATTCCTGTTAGATAAAATTGAAAAGCTAAGAAAAGGGATCTATCAAGCGTTCAAGACTCTTCAGATTAATTTAGATAATATGCAGGAAGAGAGGATTGAATAAGAGCGAATACTTTTGCGGCACATTATAGGGAATATAGTGCACACTATCCTCCTCTTTTTGTACATTTCTTGTTCACCTTGTGATTTTATATGCTTTAAATTGTGCTTTCAAAATCGTTTTCCTCCAAACAATCCTTACTTTAAAGAATCATCCTCAGACCTTCTTTAAGTAGTGAGACCCAGGTTCTAACAAACTCTTTGCTGCCAATTTTCCATTCAATATGCATTTTCACTGTTTTCAAATGATTTTCTTAATTTTTTGATTTTCTGATTTTCTTGTTTTAAAACAAGCATGAATAAACTTCATAATTCCAAACAATGGGATTCATAGAATCAATTCATGCAAAATCAATTAGGGCTTTGGTGGGGGCCCGACATCCATGATATTTTCTTCAATACTTTTTGTTTGATATTTAATTAATTGTGTTTTCTCTTTGTGGTATATATGAGATTATTTTGAATCTATTATTGGGCTAACCTTGCTTCCCAATAAAGTGCTCAAGTTACTATCCAGGTATGCTCTCCATCACCCTATTTTCAAAATTCAGGAATATCTATGTCCTCGTGTACTATGTCCATGTTAGATGCATGCTTGACTTGCTTGGATAAAATGCATGTTGAGTGCTATAC
Organism: Vitis vinifera; assembly: GCF_030704535.1. Lineage (NCBI taxonomy): Eukaryota > Viridiplantae > Streptophyta > Magnoliopsida > Vitales > Vitaceae > Vitis > Vitis vinifera. The sequence continues at coordinate 7,194,517 of NC_081808.1, forward strand.
CTCTATACTAACTCTGATGTTTTGTGATAGCGCTTGAGAGGCAGTCCAGGTACGCATCCTAACCTTCCTTTATTGTGATTTGATCTTGTTTGGCATGCTATTTTATTTGGAATCACCTAGCCTACTTAGGTACTTATAATTAACCAATTAATTGCCACATTTCCCTTAACTTAATTAGTAGAGACCTTTTTAGGGCTTAGAGGGGTGCTACCTCTTAGAGGTACCTTCCCAATAGGTAACCTGATCCCCGGACCGAGACCTAGGTTTCCCAAAGACATGCTTTTTCCAAAACTATGGAATCATTTTTTAGGGTTTTTCTTTCTTGTTTTATTTTCCCTTTAAAATAAAAATAAAATAGGTGGCGACTCCAACTTTTTCCAAAAATTAAATTTTCACAAATAAAAAGCGAGTCTCGCCGATCGAGTGGGGACGCACATGAAAAATGCGGGTCCACATGGATGACCACAAATATTGTTGAATGCATAAATGGGGTGCTTAAGGGATCACGAATGTTACCTATCACTACACTTGTTCAATTAAATTTTTATTAATGTGTGTCATACTTTAAGACTCACAGAGCAGAGATACATGCTAGAATGACAGCTAGACTGCGTATGCAATTGATAAATTTAAAAGAGCTTAAGCCAAAGCTAGTGGACATATATAGTAACTATCTTCCATCAAATTCATCAAACATTTGAAGTAATTATTGCTCTCCATGGGTTTCATATGGATAAAGAACGTAACAAACAAGTTGTTAAGTTGAATGAAGGCACATGTAGTTGTAATAAGTGATAATCATTTAGCATTCCATGCTCACATGTGCTAGCTGTTTGTGCTCATATGAGGATTGATAGTTGGCAATTTGTTGAAAAATACTATAAGAACAATGCCTATGCCAGTAGTTATGCTTCTGAATTTAATCTCATTCCACATGAATCTTGTTGGTCGTATCCTGATTTTCCTATTTTCCAACTTGACCCAACTTTGATGAGGAATAAGGGGTGTCCTAGATCATTAAGGATAAGGAATGAAATGGATTTGAAGGAACCGAGCGTTAGTGTTTGATGTGGCTTATGTAAAATAGAGGGGCATAATCGTTGCAATTGTCCCACAAAAGATGGAGGGCAATCCTCCAACCCCTTTCCTCATGACAATCAAAGTATGAAATATTATCCATTTTGATAATATGATATTTTCTGTAATGTCTTTAAATTTGTAATCATGCTAATGTTAACAAGAATTAATGGTTATTTACTATATGTAGGTATCACTACACGATGAAGTCGGGACCATTGGATCCTACAGTTATACCTAGACAGGGCACACATAGGTCATCTCTAGTATGGACAAGTGTTGACTCTAAGGAGCTTCATTGTCAACGTCGTGAGGCGATTTTCCATTGCATCAGTGCACTCGATGGGCCTATTATTCCATTGGTACAATAGGTAGGCTTCTATGGTGTTGCACACTTAGGATTCATTTCCTTAGATTGGCATCTTATTACTGAATTTTTCGAGAGGTGGCGACTTGAGACTCATACCTTCCACTTACCTTAGGAGGAGTACACAATTACACTGCAAGACATTGCGATTCTTCTTGGACTACAAGTAGATGAAGTTGTAGTTATTGGTAGCAAATGTTTAGATTGCAGATGTGTATGTTATTCTTTATTAGGACTTACTCCTAGAGATACAGACATAGATGGACAACACCTTCATCTTACATGGTTAGGTCAAAGCTTCCATACTTTGTCACTATATGTTGATGAGGAGTCTATTCGGCGTTATACTAGGGCTTATATCTTACAATTCATTGGAGGTTTTCTATTTTTAGGATAGTCTAGCGATAAGGTGCATATTATGTTTTTACCCTTTTTAGAGGATTTTGAGGTTGTTGGTAGGTATAGTTGGGGTAGTGCTTGTTTAGCCTAGCTTTATTGACAGTTGTGTCAAGCCTCTTAGATTGATACACATGATATATCTGGCCCACTGATTTTGCTCCAATTATGGGTATGGGAGAGGTTCCCATTTATTGCACCTCATCATTTACATATAGCTCCACATGATGAGCATTGCCTTCACCTTTATTGACCATTTGGTATATATTATAATATTACCACAAATTTTACTATTATGATGATACACGCATAAACTTAAATTTTATCATTTATTTATGCTTTGTTATTTTGTTTTTATAGTTGGAGAGATGAGTTTCATACTACTTCGATTAGCATGCACATCTTAGCTCAGTATAGACACCATCTTGATCAACTTACAATAGATCGAGTGATAGAAGTGTGATTCATTTCTTACACTTGTTTCTTTAAACAAATTCCAGACCACTGATTATATATAACCTTTCTTAAGTACAGATTATATGGAAACCTTATGTTGATAACATGAATGTTGGTCTTCCTGATTATTGTACTGTTGGGAAATATATATATACACTATTTCACCTTTGATATGTTTCCACATAGTTAAATGACATAGACTTGATTGAGTATTGCGGTAGTTTGGATTTCGTCAAGGGATTCCTCAGCCATGTGATAATGAGTCAATCTTACACAAATGTGATTTGAGAGGTAGACATGATGTTGATTGGATTACTCGACATGGGGACTACATTCGACGTTGGGCCTCTAGGTGTGAGCATATTGCTAGAAGCAAGATGGCTATAGGTTCATTGGGGTATCTTGATCCATACATAGTGTGGTATCGCTCCATTACTATTCAATTTCCTACTTGGATTGAGTCATTCCATGAGCTATTGGTAATTTTCATGTTTTATTTTATTTTATTAAATTTATTTTATTTTTATAAGAATTTAATTTATCTCCTATTTGACTTACAAACTTCCAGCATACATCAAATATATGATATTGCACCTCCAGATTATTTGCGCATTTGTAGACTGTGTACTACTGTATTAGAGGCCATACATGAGATGGATCACTTAGATGCTCCATTTAGTGTTAATGCTACATAGCTCTAGCCTATTTTAAGACATGTACAACCTATAGGATGAGGGCCTTGTATGAGAAAGATTAGGCATACACCAGTTGTTGCCCAAGCGCGACCATCAATTGACATTATTAGTCCACTACCTCATCATTAGCTGATATCATCCATTACTCGATCAGGAAGTGTACGAACTAGAGGGAGAAGGGCTCATATGAGAAGAACTAGGCATACATCTGTTCTTAGAGATGCACCATCGACTAACATTAACCCGCCACTTGTTGAGAAGACTCTGATTACACCTGTAGAGGTGTCATCCACCCCACATGTAGTACCACTTATTGCATCATCACCACAATTGATAGAGACTACATTGATTGATGAAGAGTTAATTCATATAGCAAATGATGATCAACAAGGACAAAAGAATGATCGTGGTCGAGGACGTGGTAGGAGACATGGTTGTATAACTCATGAGGGGGTACATGTCAACCCCATAGAGCCAATAGTGGAACATGCATATCATGGATGTCCACAACGAAAGAGAAAGACTCCTTTGTGCAGTACACATTGAGGACGTTTCTACATATGACTTGTATTTTAGATACTATTAGTATTTTGCATATCATTATTTTAGACAAATACTCAAGATGTATATTTATACTTGTTATATTTTGGATTGACTAACTTTTTATGAACTTAAGTTCTATAGTTGTCTACCTATTTTGGACTTATTTGATACAAAATTGTATTGCTACTATTTTGGAAAGGTGTTGATTTAATTGGTATTTGGTTTACTTGTTTTGATTGGTTTTGGATTGAATGTCAAAATATTGATTATAATGTATACATGTGATAAACTTTAAACATATAGTTGTATGTAGGGTAATACTAATTAAGAGATATTTTTTTTCTTTTTCTTTTGTAGAAAGTATCTCTTGAAGAGACATTCTCAGCATAAATTCAAAAATTTTCACTATGTATGAAAATTATGGAAAGTGTCTCTTCAAGACACACTTTCAGTATAAACCCAATTTTTTTATTTTTTTTATTTATTTTACTTGTGGAAGGTGTCTCTTGAAGAGACATTTTTAGTATAAATTCATTTTTTTTTAGGAATTGTGGAAGATGTCTCTTCAAGAGACACTTTCAGCATAAATTTGAAATTTTCCATTGTGTATGGAAATTGTCTTTTAAAGAGACACTTTCAATATAAACTCTTTTTTTTTTTTAATTATGGATTTAGTATAAATTCAATTTTTTTTTTTTGGAATTTTAAAATGTGTCTTTCAAGAGGCACCTTCAATATAAAATCGATATAAATTAAAATTTGTAAAATTGTAGAAGGTGTCTCTTGAAGAGACACCCTCAATATAAAATCAAATTTAAGAGATACATAGTAGTATAAATTAAAATTTTTAAAATTATGGAAGAGACGCCTTCAGTATAAATCCAATTTTTTGGAAATTGTAGAAGATGTCTTTTGAAAAGGCACCTTATAAAATCAAATTTAAGAGACACATAGTATAACTTAAAATTTGTGAAATTGTGAAAAGTGTCTCTTGAAAAGACACCTTTAGTATATATTGGAATTTGTGGAATTGTGGAAAGTGTCTCTTCAAGAGACACCTTTAGTATAAATTCAAATTTTTTGGAATTGTAAAAGGTGTTTCTTGAAGAGACACCTTCAATATAAAATCAAATTCATGAGACACTTATAGTATAAATTCAAATTTATCAATTTGTGGAAGGTGTTTCTTCAAGAGACACCTTTAACACATAGGATTTTGTGGATTAATTATGGAAATGTGTCCTTTTAAAAGACACATTTAGTACAAATCCAATTTTTTGGAATTGTAGAAGGTGTCTTTTGAAAAGACACCTTCCATGTGGCAAAAAAATGTAATAGATCTATCAATATTTTTCAAACTATCATTTTTTAATAATTATTTTTTAAAGTTGTTGTAGAAGTTAAAAAGGCCCAACCACTTAGCTATGCATCCCTTTGAAGATGTTATTGTTATAAATATGAAAATAAAATAAATTATTAATATAATAATTTTCTAAAAATTTTAAAATGATAAAATACATAATCATATAAATAAAATTAAATGTTATAATTTTCTTTTCAACTTAAATATTTCTTCAAACTTAAATATTATACATGTTCTATTTAATAAAATTTAATAAATTTATATTTGTCTTTATGTTATAGTTTGATATATTAGCCATAAAAAGAAAATATTATTAAAATGTTTAATTATATATTTTAAAATTTATATATATTATATATTTATGACATGGCTAAATGGTTTAACCATTGGTACAAAAAAACTTTTCTAATTCAATAATCGATCATATTTTAAAAACATTGGATATATAATACACCTCATATATCTTGGTTGAGGGGTCCAACTAATTTGTATGTTGGATTACAAGTTAATTAAGAGGAATCATGGATATGGTATAAACAAGCCAAATAACATTCAAGGCGGAAGTTTTATCTTATCATGTCTTTTTACTTTTCATGATAGATGGGTTAAACTAACAAAAAAGAAAAAGAAATTGAAAGATATTTTTATCAACCAATTAGAATTGCCTCTAATTGCCTTAAAAGATCTTATATAATATATATGAGTTAATTTCATTGAAACTCTTAAGGTTTAGTATTAATGCACTAAGCCACCATTAGTTTTAAATTTCATTAATTAGTATCTCTATAGATATATTTTATATATAAAATTTAATTTTTAAAGAATAAAATTTAGGATTTAGAGAATTTTTAAACATTCCTATATAAAATATATATATATATATATATATATATATATATATATATATATATTTACCTAAAATCCTCTAAAAAAAATAAATCTTATAAACAAAATAAATTTATAAAGATGTTTACCAATAAAATTTGAAACCAACGATAATTGAATGTATTTACACTTAACTTCAAGTCTCTCGTTGAAATTAACCCAATAGACTATTCCTCAGTAGAATTCACTTTCAAATGATTATTCCTAGATACACAAGTCATGATATTTTATTTTATAATTGAGTCAATTTAAAAAGCCAAAGGTTAGAGATTTATTAATAGGAAGCATGGCTCCAATGCCCAAACAAAAGGCATTGTGGTACCAATAAAAAATGTTCACTACTAGACAATGAAATCGATTTTCGAATTTCCTAACATTCTCCCAAAAGAAAAAAAAAATATGTAAATGACTTTTACAATTATTAAATTATCAATAAATGCATTTTCTCAAAATGTCCTTAATTGTTTTAGGAAAATATTTTATATTTTCTTTCCTCTTTTTTTTTTCCTCTTTTTCTTAGTTTTTTCGCTAACCCTACATGTCATATGAAAGTATAAGATTAAATTTGTGAAAAAGAATCATTTTCAGATTTTAATTATTTGTATTATTAAAATATTAAATTACATTCATCACTTAAACCTAAACTAGTACAATTTTTTTTTGTTTCTATTAATTCAACATTTATAATTTAGTACCAAAATTTTTCAATGCTTAATTTTCAGTTTTATCAAATACCACGAAATTCTTTTATGTTTCTCTATAAATATTTAATTTTAGGACTTAAAATATATGTAAATAATTGATGAAATAGCCATTGTTAAGCCCTAATCTACGAAGTCTTAAACCTTTTAAGACCTAAGTTTTGAATATATATGTTTAGTAGATTTTGTTTATGGGTATTTGTTCTGTGATTTTATATATATAGAATTTTGATTGCAACTCTATGAACGGGTTTCTATGTATATCTTATATTTCTTAGGATGGATTTTTTTTTTTTTAATTCTTGATTATTTAATTTTCTTTTGATTAACTTAATATAAACTCTTAAAAAAACAAATAAAAATTGGAATAAATTTTAAATTAAACGTGAGAAAGATTGACCCATCTATTCGCCTTTTTCTCCGAGTTGTTTTACGACGTCATAATACGTTTTTAATTTTTATGAGTTCATTGACGTTGATATTTTATTACATATTTTCTATATTTTCATCTTTATCTTTGTAGAATCGTATCAAATTAGCTAATTAACTTGTTTTTAATGTAGAGATTCCATGTAAAATCAAGTATTGAGAATCAAAATATGATGAGGTTGAGAAGAGTGGACCAAGGAGGCTCTTAGTTAAACAAGGCTCCAAATTTGAGTCAAAAGAATCCAAATGTTTTCCACTAACAAAAGCTTTCCTAGAGTTTCGGGTTAGAAACAACTAGATGAATAAGCCAAAAATAAAAGGAACCAAAAGGGTACTTAAAAGCTAAATAAGGTTTGACTAAAGGTCGAGACCAAAAGTAACATTTCAGAAGGTTCACACTGATTGTTTAAGCTAGATAGCAATTATTTCCTGAATTTCCAAACTATAAAAGTAGACTATCTTTAGGTGAGGGCTATTATAGATTGTATAAAAAGAAATATATTTAAAATAAATAAATAAATAAAGGGGAAAAAAAGGAAAAAAGTTGTGTGAAACAATGCTTGAAGTCAAATTTCACATTCAATTCAATCAAAATAAACATAGGGGCCTATGTCATAATAGGACAGGAGATGAAATTGGGGTTGGTCAAGCTTAAAGACAAAAGGTGGCACCATAATCTTCAAAATTATTCAACCGGGTTAAGTTGATAGTATTTTCATATGAAATGACAATTAATTCCTTATATTTAGAAATTAGAAGATGCATTGCTTTTTCTACTTTCATGTCTAAATCTTACAACATTTTTGCATGCATTTTCGTAATTTTGATGTGACATTTGCTTCAAGTTTGTTTGCTTGACTGATTCAACTCTTTCCGACGTGATGAGTGGTGAGTTGATTGGCAGCCAAATATGAGTGTAATCGCGCCTGTCGCGCTAGGTGTGAATATAGGACAAGTCCACACAACACTTTTTCAGAATTAAGTTGTCCGTTTTTTAATTTTTTTCTAAAACAATTTTCTACTCCCTTTTAAAAAATAAAAATAACAACAATAAGTAGAGAATTATTTTTTATTTTCTGTTTTGAATATGGTGTAATTTTAATAGGTTTATCCGACGCAATCAGAACCCAATCCAACATTTACACGAGTCTGGACAAGTTTAAATTAGGGGTTTTTTTTTTTTTTTAATTCTACCTCAATTTGAGTTGGGTTTAGATTAAAGTTTACACTACTAAATCTAACCCAAACCAGATTTAATATTCATATAATATTTATAATATATTTATCATCTTATGTAATAATATTCATATTCTTTTTCTACTTTTTTTTTAATATCAAATTATATTATATTATATATTTTTCATTTTTTAAAAAAATATATAAATTTATGTTTATTTTTTTTATTGTTATCTTAAAATTTTTTTGTTATTTATTATTTAAATTTACATATAAATACATTAAAAAAAAAGCTTTTTAAAAATATTATGGATGAATTTTGCATTATATAACCAAATCAACTTAAGTCTAACCCAATCAACCTGAATTTAACCTAATCAGTTTGAGTTTAAATTGAACATCTTGAACTCCATTCAAACTTTAAAAAATGAGGTTATATTGCGATTGGGTTGAGTACCTTAGGTAAGAGTTTGGATTAAATTGAATTCGAGTTTATTACTTCTTAATTCGGGTTGGACTTAGGTTAATTATCAAACCAATCAACCAACCTGCCTAAGTTGTAACCCTAGTTTTTAAGAATGCGGTGTTTTCAAACATCTTTTAATTCTTTTTAGTTATTTTTTAAAAATTGTTTTAAAAAATAATTATATAAACATTAGTAATGATTAAAAGTAAAACCCTCAAAATAAAAAGTAATTTAAAAACCTTAAAAATATTTTAAATTTCCAAACAAATATCCATTTTATAAAATATTGGAGATTCCAAAAACCATTCTCAATAAAATTACAATTACCAAACATGTCGTATTTTATATAAATATATGTGTAAAATTTATATTTAAATTTACTTTTGAAATCTTATTTTGGAGAAATAATTTTAATTAAGTGCCAAAGTTTTTTTTTTCCTGTACCATTATAAATTAGAGATGTACTAATCTTTTTATTACATTATTAAAATAATTAATAAAAAAAGAAGAAGAAAGGAACAAATATAATTTAGCTATTTCATTATTTTTACTATTAAAATAACTATCAAAAAGAAGAAAACAAAAAAGAATACTCAACAAATGCAACTTCATTATTTTCATTATTTTTTATATAAAATAATTTTAAAATCTCTAAAAATTTATATTAAATATAGGAGATAAATTTATATGATTTTTGTATAAGATGTTTTACTTTTATATAGAAACTCTATTTTTTTAAAAAAAAAATAGTAGGTGTATTCAAACTATAGATAGTTTTTGAAATTTTCAATTAGAAAACAAGTTATTTAATACAACTTGTTTTTATTTTATTTTATTTTATTTTTTAAGATTATGTTTGGTCCTGAATAAAAAAAATTATTAAAAAAAATTATTTTTTCATATTTAGTTGTATTATGAAAAAAAAAAATCAAATATAATTAGAATTAATTAAAACTTATACATTTTTAAATTATTTAATCTTTATATTGAAGATTTAAAATAAGTAAAATGAGTTTAAAGAAACATATAAAAATAATTTATTATCTTTAAATATTTTTTTTATTTTTCTTCAAGTTTTCTTCTCTTCTATTTTTCCTCTTCATTTTTTTTCTCTTGTATTTTTTCTCCATTTTTCTGAGAACTAAACATATCCTAAATATTCTTTCTAAGATAAGTTATATTTGGTTTCCATAAAATTTAAGGGAAAGTGCAAGGAAAAAATATATATAAAGGAAAACTAAAAGGGAAGAAAAAGTGAAGAATATATTAAAAGTCGATAAATTATTTTAATTTGCTACTTTAAACTTATTTTAACTTATGGATATAAAAATTAAATAATTTAAAAATATATAAGTTTTTAGCTAACTTTAATTATATTTAATTTTCTTTGATATTTTTCATAAGACAATCGAACATGAAAAAATTATTTTTGTTTTTTTTTCTTTTCTTAGTATTTTATTGGAATCGTACAAATATGACACCAAAAATAGTTTCTCTTTTACCCAAACTTCCAAATGCCAATAGAAAAAAAAATAGTAATTAATCTCTTTGGTCTCCATGATGTATGCATTGAATTACGTCTAAATGATTCATTGTAAAGGCACCATCATATAAAGAGGCCAAACAGACTAACATAGACTTGTCCTATACAATTGGACCATCCCATAAAAGACACTAAAAGGCCTCATTTTCCCATTGACAATCCTTCTCTCAGACCTCTGGTCCATTCTATTTCTCAATCATTCAACCTTCTCTATGATTCCATTAGAGGGAAGTACTTAAAAAAGTTACCATATAAAGATCTGATAATTACATCTTAACCCTTTGTTGTCAACATCACATGATCTGATCATTGGGACTGATTGAATTAATGCGCTGGATCAAGCTGGATGAAGTTGATGGATTAACTATTTCTTGAATATGTTATGAGATATTTCTAAATTTTTTATACATTGTAATTTAATTTATTTTTTAAAAATCATTTATTAAATATTATAAAATAAATGTAAACGTCTTAAAATTGTTAAGTACTTAAAAAATATAATCCACAATCTGAACACATAGTCTATCTGATTAAAGGGTTGGGTGGTTCACAATAAAGGAACATGATTGGCTGAAATCAAATGTTAGTTTCAAATTGAGTTTGCATGTTATTTTGAAAGATGTATCCTTGATTAAGATTGTATTTAGGAGTGATTCTACAAAATATTTCTATTATTTAAATAATAAAAAATTTTAAGTGTTAAAAAGATTAAAAGCATTTTTTAAAATCATTGTCAAACGGGTTTTAAGAATTAAAAGAAAATAAAAGCAAGAAAACAATTATCAATTAAGAGTATATTTAATAGTGATTTTAGTAAGCGTTTGTAGCATAAAAATTATTTTTAAAAAAAAAAATTAAGGCCTAATTGACAATTATTTTTGAGATTTTGTTCTCAAGAACAAAAATAAGGTGTTTTAAGAGAACATCTTTTAGTTGTTTTTACTTTTTTTTTAGAGTTGTTTTAAAAAATAATTCTACAAATATATATAATGATTAAAAATAAATCTGTAGACATAAAACCAATTTTTAAAACATATTTGAAAATATTAAAAAAAAAACAAGTTAAAAACATTTCACGTTTCTAAACAGACATTTGTTTTATAAAATATCATAAAACAATTTTAAAAAACATGAGTTACCAAACAAAGTTTAGGTGTTTAACAAAATTTAGGAAACACTTTTAAAAATCTAAAAAATTACTTATAATATATATATAAAAAAAAAAAAAACCACTTGTAATGTTTTTTAGGGAAACATTTACATGTGATTCTCCTAAAAATACTTTTAGAGAAAATAATTTTACTAAAAATACTTCAAGTAAAAACTTACTAAACACACTCTAAATAATTATTAGAAGAGATTTGCACCCTCTCTCTCGAGCAGTTGAAAACTACTAGCAAATTAAAATTAAAAGAATGAGCAAAAAAAAAAAACTATAGAGTTAAGAGAAAGTAAGGTTAAAATAAGATGATTTAGAATTTATTTTTATTTTAAAATGTCTTTAGTAAAAGTGTTTTTAGAGAATTAATTATTAGGACCCTCTTTGATAACTATTTTTTAAAACCGTTTTTGTGAACAACTTTTGAAAATTGTTATTTGATATTTTGTACAACAAAAGTTTGTTTGAAAATTTAAAATGTTTTAAATTTATTTTTAATATGCTTTAAAAATAATTTTATATCCAATTTTTATTTTTAATAATTCTACATGTTTGTATAATTATTTTTTAAAACAACCCTCAAAAAACAACTAAAAGATGTTTATAAAAATGCTTTATTTTATGTTTTTAAGCATAAAAAAAAGGGTGTTTTCAAAGTTATCAAATGTGTTTTCTTGTCTTTTTTCTAAAAAATAGAAAACTGTTCTTGAAAACAGTTGTCAAACATGTATTAGATTTTTCAAAAATTTTAAAATTTTATGAAATATTTGATTTTTTTTTTTTCAAAAACGTTTTTTTATTCTAGATATGTTTATGAAAGCATTTAAATGAAAAGAAAAAAAAACTCTTAATATGATAATAAATATAAATAAATAAAATAGTCTAACTACGGCATGGTTGCGTCACAATATTTCTATCTCCACCAAATCCCTAAATCATGATGCAAATGGGAATTAAAAAAGGTGTTAAAGAGTGTGAACAAAAGAAAGGGTTCCAAAATATTATAAATAAAAAACATTGAATTATTTGGATATTAAGGTGTTATTTGTTATTTGATTATTGTTAATAGCATACCCTATTATTGTTATTTGTTATTTCATTAAAAATTGATGTTATTACTAATGTTTTCTATTGTGTAATTTTGTGGTTAAAAATGAAATTGATTTTTTGGCTTCTTCTATAGGTAAACTATGTCTAATTTATCGGTGACAATAGTTTGTTTTTGTAATGGGAAAATGGTGAGAACACAAACCAATGTTGATTATGTTGGGGATAGAGTTGTGGCTAAACCTATTGATGTGCCTCTTGGGACAACATATGAACAACTGCTGGAAATGATATACTCGGTCACTGACATCAATAGAGAACATTTTCAATTAATTTTTAGTTGTAAGTATCCAATGAAAAGAGGGAATAAATTCCAACCTTGCCCAGTAAAGAATGATAGTGGTGTAGCTCGAATGTTAGAAATACATAACATATTTGGGATGGATGAAGTTGAGTTATTTGTTGAACAAGTACCTATTGACTTACAAATGAATTCACCAATTGGTAATTGCATACCTTTGTTACTTGGTGAAAATGATGGTACTAGTAAAGTTCAAAATCAATTTTCTTTTGAGCATATATGCAGTAATATCGACGTATCACGCGACGCCTGATCGCACCTGTTTTGCATAGAGATCATATGAGGTTCCATAGTACAACTTCTGCTACTGAGTTATTGGTGAGACCATTTGAGATACAAAACCATTTTTTAATGAATGTTAAACTTAAATTATGTGCAAATGCCTCATGTTTCATTTTCTTATACAGATCATTGTTGTATCGCAGATGGCTATTTCAAATGATTTGGAGGAAACTCACCGAATTGCTATTGATGTTTTACGTGCTATAAGAGAGGACCATCGCGTACACTCGACACAGGACCCATCCACATCTTCAAGGCCATCCATGAGACCACCATCATTGATTACGCCTGTTAGGGTACCACCCATTAGAGATTGGGGGAGAGGTGGTCGTCGAGCTAGTCACCGACATGTACCTCTGGCATCTACTTTGGTACAACCCTCACATCCACCAATCACATCTACCTTTCCTCTATTTCAGCCATCTGCATCATTAGAGTCGCCACTCTCTCTGCCTGATGTATCCATACCAGCCCATTCATCTCGACCCAAGACTACCATACCATCTACCCTTACCCCTGTTGAGTCATCTATATCATTAAACTTACCTTTTTTCCCTCATGTTACATCTATACAGACTTTTTCACCTCCATCTCCACCTCTATCCCAGCCATCTATATCATTGGATGCACCCCCACCTATTACAGAGTCTATTGCACCCTTACCTGTTACAAAGTCTATTGCACCCTTACCTGTTACAAAGTCTATTGCACCTCCACTTGTTATAGAGTCCATTGCACCTCTACCTTTTCTTGAGGGGACAACTTATGATGCACGATTATATGTACGGGTACCTAGAGGACATCGAGCTCCACGTGTACGTCGAGTTCTACCTCCATCAGTTCCATCTAACTAGACAACTCATTTAAATGACGTGTCACAGTCTATAGAGATGGAGACTTTTCAGATAGCACAGATGGATACAAGAAATATGACCATCTACCGTAGATGTTCACAACGAAAGAGAAAGATTCCATCATGTGGGACACATTGAGAGCTTTTTTCATGTTTGTAGAACTATAATACTTTGGTTCATACATTTAAGGTTATATAAAATGTTAATTCAAATTAGTAGTGTTATGTTATTCACCTATTTCTTTGATAATTTAAACAAATAAAACTCAAATGCATCCTAAAGTCTAAATGAAAGAAATTCTAACTAAACAAATTGTTACAACCATAACCTATTTTTCTTTCCTATAATTAAAAAATTATATATTTTAACCAAGACATAAGTTCAAATCATACTTAATAAGGAATAACCTAAAATCATAATCATTGGCATTAATTTTCATATGAAAATATAAAATTTAAAATAATATAAACAATTTGTTTAGATATTTTAAAATTTAAAAACAATATGAATAAATAATTTTCTTTAATTCATATGTGAAAAAATTCATAAAACAAATAAATATTTTATTTACCATAAATATATAAATTTTTATGGGAATGCATGTAAGTCAAATTATTTTCTCAAAATTTCAAGGAAAATATGAAAAAATAAAGATATATATATTTAAAACAGTTGTAATGAAAAAAATTATTAAGGATAATTTGTACAAAAAAATAATTTTAAAATAACAATGGAAAATAGTAAGAAATTTTCCCCACTCCAAAATGAACTTTAAGAAAATTTGGTACATTGTTAAGAAATTTTGGTACATCCATAATTTATACTAAAATTAAAAATAAAAAAGTAAAGTTCTAAAATCTCATATTTTTTTGTAGTTATAGTTACATGAGTCCTCCTCTAACTGTAGTGGTAAAGAAAATTATAAAATCATAGTCTGTGATTGTGGTTTTAAAGAAAATTGTAAGACCATTGTCTACAACTGTGGTTTTTATGATATTTTTAAAACCACAGTTACTAACTGTGGTTTTATGGTTATTTGACAAAAAATATTTTTTAATGGTTATTATGATAAAGAATATTTTAAAAATAATATTAAAATCATAATACTATTAAAACGGGTGTGGATTAAAAATAATTTTGAAACCACAGTTACTAACTATGGTTTTAAACAAAATTCTAAAGTCACTGTTTGTGACTGTGGTTTTAAGGATATTTCTGAAACTTTTAAAACCATAGTACCAACGATGGTTTTTTATACTAAAAAAAAAAATCTATGTGAATGCTTACGGGGATACAAAAGATTAGTTTGACAAATATTTTGAGATAGGTACTATTCTTACCATTTTTTTTCAACAAATGGATTATTTTGGACATAAACTCCGTTATTTTCTTCCCCTTTTTTTCCCCCTTACCCATTTCCTTCATTTTATTTTCTTCTTCCCTAGAAAAACATGAAAGTTTGAACAACGATTTATCGATAACTGTAGAACCATCCATCGTTCGACTATCCCCTAGGCAAAATAACGATTCAAATAGAAAAAACAAAATGTAGAAGGGAATGTTATTAGAGATTCAGAGACGTATGAAAGGCCTTCAAGAGTGAGTTTTTTTGTGTGTTTTTTATTTATTTATTTCTTTGCTTTTTTTTTTTTATTTGGTATTGTGGCTTTGTTCGGTTGCTAAGAAAGTTGTAGTTTTTATTTTAAGGGAAAAAAGAGGAGAAGGGGAGAAAAATGAGAATAAGTAGTAATGCACAATTTCTGTTGTTTATTTTTTATTTGTAAAATTGTAAAGTTTATATTAGGATTAGGAATGCTTATGTAGAAATTGCGTATTTAGCTAGAAGTTTGAATGAATTGTTTCCAATTCAAATTTATTAAAAAAAATCATATAAAAAAAATGCTTATTTGTAAGTTCTGGACTTTTAAAATAATGAAAAGTTGCTTCCGTTTTGATTTTTGGAATGAAAGTTTCCAATGTGTATGTTGGACATGTCATCCTTATTTGTATTGGTTATGCAAATTTTCCATAATATAGCTTGCTATTCATTTTACTATTCGGATTTATGCATTTAGAGAAATATTTTTACCATTGAAGAAGATGTTTTAATTATTCTTGGTTTCAATTTTTAGGTCTTGCCTTTTGGGTTATTACTTTGCACTTTAAAACAAGTTTATGATATTAGACCATCAAATAAATTTAGCTAAAATTTATTATTATTATCATAAAAATATAAATAAAGTTTACGATAGGTCTTGCTTTGTTATTATTATTACTATTATTATTATTAATAAAATAATTATAATAATAGTTATAATATTAATAAAAATAAGTTTAGTTCTAATAATGTTGATAATAATGAAAAAATTATTTAACTAAAATTTGCTTAAATTTGTTTTTATTACTAATAATAATAATAATAATTTTCAAACTTCCTTTTTAAGACATGTTTAGGTATTTCTATTACTTGGCAATTGTGGATAATTTTTTCCAAAATAATATAATCAAATACAAGGTTAAGGTTGACCATTAGTTGATTTTTTAAAATGGTCATATGAAAATGACTATTCTATTCCTTTTAAAAGTTAATTTTCTTTTAAATATGTTTTTATTAGTAATAATATGAATAATAATAATAATAATAATAATAATTTTCCAAACTTCATTTTTAGATATTTATACTTCTTGGCATTTGTGGATAATTTATTATTATTATTACTATTATTATTACTGTTATTATTATTACTACTATTATTACTATTATCATCATCGTTACTATTTGTATTTTTTTTCTTAGTTATTATCAATTCAATCTTATATATCTTTTATTTAATTATTTTTAGGTACTTGAATGGATAGTTTGATTACAATTGTGTGTTACAAGGATGGTGAAATAATTGATGGCCCGAATGGGGTGTGTTACAATTGTCCTCCTCAAAAAGGTGTTTTAGTGAATAATTTAATAAAATATGATGAGTTGGAGTATAAGTTGTGTCATGTTATGTTGATTGATCACACTCAGACGATGTTATTCATGATATTTCAATATCCAATTCTTATGCCGATTGGAAATAGGAACATGAACTATATACAATTACCAATTAAAGATGATGATGATGTAAGGTTAATGTTTCATTCTATAGCACAAATCCCACCATCGAATACTATAGAAATGTACTTGTAGACACATCCAAGGAATCATTCATTTGGGCTAAGTCCATCATTTGATCATGAAATTATGGGTCATGATGTGAAAGTACCAACAAAAGGGAATTTGGCAATGCACACTGATGATATGAATGAGAATTTAGCAGAAAATGAAGAAATGGGGGAAGGGGAATTTGGTAGTCGTAACTCAGTCGATTATGATAGCAACAAACAACTATGTTGACATCTCATTTACAAATGAAGATGATGATGTGGAATTTTATGATGAGGATGAGATTAATGAGAAAAATTATGATGATGAACCTCCAACAAATTAGGGCTTCTTTAGTTGATGTTCAACATATTATGTCTTCCCTAATGTTTAAACAATTGAATTGTGATGCAATAAATAGCATGACTATTGAGTCTCTCACATCACGTACCAAATTGTGGAATGAGTCTAGTGAGTTGTTTAAAGGATTGAGATTTAAGAGTAAAGAAAACTTGCAATATGTTGTAAAACGTTATTCAATATGTTGGAATCAACATTTGGTTGTTTGTGGATTAGAACCACAATTGTGGGCAGTAAGATGTAAGAAGTGGCAAGGAGGATGTAATTGGAGGTTTTGTGCATGTCGTCGTAAAAGCCATGAAATGTTTGAGATAACCAAGTACGCAGGTCCTCACACTTGTGTTTATCCTAAATTATCACAAGATCATTCTCAATTGGACTTTACATTAATTGCAAGAGAGATCCAAAATGTGGTTCAAAGGGATCACACCACTTCTATTGCTCATTGCATTAGAAAGTGAAGGATAAATTTGGATATGATGTCCATTATAAGAGAATTTGGAAAGCTAAGAGAAAGACAATGCTTAGAGTATTTGGTGATTGGGATGAATCTAATCAAGCATTGCTAAAGTGGATGAACATTGTTCAACTAACTAATCCTGGAACAAAGATTGTTTGGAAGACAATACCTTTAGGAGGGATTTCTAGGAGCGTGTGTTTTATGCGTATTTTTTGGACATTTGGGTCAAGTGTTGAAGGGTTCAAGCATTGCAAACCAATTGTAAAAATTGATGGTACGTTATTATATGGAAAATATATGGGGAAGCTTTTAATTGCTACTTCAATTGATGCAAATGGTCATATATTACCTTTTGCATTTGCAATTGTGGAGGAAGAATCACAGAATAGCTGGTCCTGGTTTCTTATTGCATTAAGGCGTCATATCACTAAAAGTGAAGGGATATGCCTAATTTCAGATCGCCATGTAGGAATAAATGCTACTATTAGAAAGCCATCAATTGAATGGAGCCCCCCTCATGCTCAACATCGATATTGTCTTAAACATGTAGTGAGCAATTTTAATGACAGTTTTAAGAATAAGGTTTTAAAAGAGTTGGCGTATAGAGTTGGTTCTCAACATCAACCATAGAAGTATGAGAGATGCATGGAGAAGTTAAAATGATTAGAAATTCTATAGTATTCTACCTATTTTGGACTTATTTTATACAAAATTGTATTGTTACTATTTTGGAAAGCTTTTGATTTAATTGGTATTTGGTTTACTTGTTTTGATTGGTTTTGGATTGACTATCAAAATATTGATTATAATGTATACAAGGTAATACTAATTAAGAGATAGATTTTTTTTTTTCTTTTATGGAAGGTGTCTCTTGAAGAGACACCCTCAACATAAATTCGAAATTTTCCACTGTGTATGGAAATTGTGGAAAGTGTCTATTCAAAACACACTTTCAGTATAAACTTTTTTTTTTTTTTACTTGTAGAAGGTGTCTCTTGAAGTGACATCTTTAGTACAAATTGTTGAGATATTAGGAATGCTTTCCTTATATCATTATTTCCTTATATCATTTAGTGTTGAGATATTAGGAATGTTTAGATATTAGGAAAGTTAAGATATTATGAATATTGAGATATTAGGAATATTGAGATATTAGGAATATTGAGATATTAGGAAAGTTGAGATATTAGGATATTAGTTGTTATTTCCTTATATTATTCTTTCCTTGTATCATCCTTTCCCATTCTTAGAATGGTGATTACCCTCTATATATACTCTGTGCATGAACGAAAGAAAGTATGAATGAAAAACTACCATTCATCAATTTGAAGATGGTATCAGAGCCAGGGAACTAAAATCCTGGATATTTTGTTGTAAGGCCAACAATCGCCCCTCCTTTGCAAGAGAAAAAAAAAATGAGTGAAAAAAGTACTATTGTTTTTCAATCTGAAGGTACTTTCAATCCAGGAATTATTTTGACTGAATCAAACTATGACGTTTGGTCACAACTCGTGGAGATGCATATTGCCGAATGGGAAAAACTTTCCTACATCCGAGGTAAGACAAATCTACCAAAGGAGTCAGAAGATGGATATGAAAAATGGTATGCTGAGAATCAAAAGGTGAAGAGATGGTTGTTAATGTCCATGAGTCCAGAAATTATAAAGCGTTACTTACGCTTACCCACCGCTCAAGAAATTTGGAGTGCATTATCAAAGGCCTTCTATGATGGAAGTGATGAATTACAAGTTTTCACTTTAAATCAAAAAGCCTTCACTGCCAAACAAAACGGCAGGTCTCTTTCTGAATATTATGGAGAGTTAACTGAACTTTTTTGCGAATTGGATCATCGGGATAAGGTAGTCATGAAAGACCCTGAAGACATTGCAGCATACCGGAAATCCATTGAACGACAACGGGTGCACATCTTTCTTGCTGGATTGGGTGGTGACTTTGAGCAAGTTCGAGGAGAGATTCTACGCAAATATCCTCTTCCCGATTTGGAAGAATGTTATGCATTGATTCGACGAGAGGCAGTACGTCACGCTAGTATGAAAGCAGAATTTGACAACCCTGACACCTCAGCTATGGTAGTCCGACAACAATCAACCCGAAATTGGCAGGACCAATCCAAGACCAACCATCCTAAGACAGACCCTAATATTGATAAGTCAACCTTCAAATGCACTCACTGTAATAAGACTGGTCATACCAAGAGTCGTTGCTTTGAAATTGTGGGATATCCAGACTGGTGAGATCACAATCGTGATCAACGGAAGAAGGATTCCAAGAAAACCTCGATTGCAGCTATTGCCGAAATAAAAGCAGAGACTAATGTTGATGAGAAAGCCTCTGCATTGGTAGCCACTACAGATCATGGTGATAAGTTTTTAAATACTTCTACACTTGTTATTAATAATGCATGGATAATTGATTCTTGTGCTACAGATCGTATGACTTTTGATTCTAGATAGGTCTCACCCCTTAGACCTTCCTCACAAAAATTTATTTTTCCACAGCCAATGGTAACACAACCCCAGTCATTGGGGAAGGATCCTTAACTCTTACTGATACTTTGAATTTGGATTCTATTTTAGTTGCTCCATCCTTAAATTACAATCTTTTGTCAGTTTCTCAAATCACTGCAGCCTTATCTTGTATTGTCATTTTTTGGCTTGAATTTTGTGTTTTTAAGGACATCCAAACAAGACAGATGATTGGTTTTGGTATTAAGCGGGGAAAACTCTATTATTTGGACTTGCAGTCAAAGGATTCAAATAAGTTGCGACAAGCCTTGATGGTAGATGGATCTGAGAGGGAGAAGAAAAAGTCTGAAATTTGGTTGTGGCATCGACGTTTGGGACATGCTTCCTTTGGTTATTTAAAAAAATTATTTCCTAGTTTGTTTGCAAAGAGTGATATTTCTAGTTTCCGTTGTGATATTTGTGAATTGGCTAAAAGTCATCGTGCTTCCTTTCCATTAATTTTGAATAAAAGTCCGTCTCCTTTTATGGTTATACATTCTGATGTTTGGGGCCCATCCAAAGTCCCAACTTTGAGTGGTTCGCGTTGGTTTGTTACTTTTATTGATGATTGTACCAGAATGACATGGTTATGCTTGATAAAGACCAAAGATGAAGTGAACTTGTTGTTTCAAAATTTTCATAAAATGATTGAAACTCAGTACAATGCAAAGGTTCGGGTTCTGCATAGTGATAATGGTGGAGAATATCAAAGTTCTGATCTTCAAAAGTATTTGGAAGGATATGGCATCATTCATCAAACTACTTGTTCCAATACACCCCAACAAAATGGAGTCGCTGAACAAAAAAATCGGCACTTGTTAGAGGTTGTTTGTGCTTCCTTGATAGCAGCAAAAACACTGATATCTTATTGGGGAGAAGCAATCACATCTGCCGTATACTTGATCAATCAGGTACCTTCTAGCTCAATTAACTTTCAAACACCTCTCCAAGCTCTTACTAATGTCGTAGTTGCCCCAACCGTCCCAAATCTACCTCCTTATGTTTTTGGTTGCGTGGCATTTGTGCATCTACACAAGCACCAACGCACTAAGTTAACTTCCCATGCATTGCAATGTGTGTTTGTTGGATATGCATTGCACAAAAAGGGGTATCGATGTTACCATCCTCCAACTCGACAAATGTATATTACAATGGATGTGGTGTTTCATGAAGATTCGATGTATTTTTCATCTGAGTCTGAACTTCAGGGGGAGTACCATAAGGAAATTCAGACTCTTGATCATGATTATCATATCTCTAAGGAAGATGAATCTGGACAATCTGAACTAGTGAACCAGGAAGTGGGTGAGTTGGATATGAGTGGTCAACAATTTAGGTCCGAAGATGTCTTCACTGAAATACCAAACCAATCGTCGTCTGTTGAGGGTGTTCTTAATTTGGAACCCGATCCATTCATGAAACGGTTACCACATCGTCATAATAGAGGTATTCCTAAACCTACATATGAACCTGATTTGTCTACCAAAGTCAAATATCACATGAGCAACTATGTGTCTAACCATCGTTTGTCTGAATCAAATAAGTCATTTGTAAATCAATTATCTACTGTAGTTATTTCTAACAGTGTGCAGGAAGCCTTAGTTGATCCAAGGTGGAAAGCAAGATTGGTTAGCTGATATCCTCACCAAAGCTGTCTCAAGTCAAGTATTCTCAAAAATTTTAGACAAGTTGGGCATGTGTGACATCTATGCACCAACTTGAGGGAGGGTGTTGAGATATTAGGAATGCTTTCCTTATATCATTATTTCCTTATATCATTTAGTGTTGAGATATTAGGAATGTTTAGATATTAAGAAAGTTAAGATATTATGAATATTGAGATATTAGGAATATTGATATATTAGGAAAGTTGAGATATTAGGATATTAGTTGTTATTTCCTTATATTATTCTTTCCTTGTATCATCCTTTCCCATTCTTAGAATGGTGATTACCCTCTATATATACTCTGTACATGAACGAAAGAAAGTATGAATGAAAAACTACCATTCATCAATTTGAAGACAAATTCATTTTTTTTTTTTTTAAATTGTGGAAGGTGTCTCTTTAAGAGACACCTTCAGCATAAATTTGAAATTTTCCACTATGTATGGAAATTGTGGAAAGTGTCTCTTGAAGTGACACTTTCAGTATAAACCCATTTTTTTTTAATTATAGATTTAATATAAATCCAATTTTTTTGGGAATTGTAAAAGGTGTCTTTCAAGAGACACTTTCAATATAAAATGAAATTTAAGAGATATATAGTAGTATAAATTAAGATTTATGAAATTATGGAAGAGACACCTTCAATATAAATCCAATTTTTTTTAGAATTGTAGAATGTGTCTCTTTAAGAGACTTCTTTAGTATATATTGGATTTTGTGGAACTATGGAAGGTGTCTTTGAAGACACACCTTCAGTATAAATCCAATTTTTTAGGAATTATAGAAGGTGTCTTTTGAAAAGACACCTTCAATATAAAATCAAACTTAAGAAACATGTAGTATAAATTAAAATTTATGAAATTGTGGGAGGTGTCTCTTAAAAAGACACCTTTAGTATACATTGAAATTTGTGGAATTATGGAATGTGTCTCTTCAAGAGACACCTTTAGTATAAATTCAAATTTTTTGGAATTGTAAAGGTGTCTCTTGAAGAGACACCTTCAATATAAAATCAAATTCATGAGACACTTATAATATAAATTCAAATTTGTCAATTTGTGGAAGGTGTTTCTTCAAGAGACACCTTTAATACATATAGGATTTTGTGGATTAATTATGGAAATGTGTCTTTTTAAAAGACACATTTAGTATAAATCCAATTTTCTGGAATTATAGAAGGTGTCTTTTAAAAGACACCTTTCATTTGGCAAAAAGTGCAATAGATCTATCAATATTTTTTAAACTACCATTTTTTAATAATTATTTTTTTAAGTTGTTGTAGAAGTTAAAAAAGCCCAACCACTTAGCTATGCATCCCTTTGAAGATGTTATTGTTATAAATATGAAAATAAAATAAATTATTAATATAATAGTTTTTTTTTAATTTTAAAATGATAAAGTACATAATCATATAAATAAAATTAAATGCTATAATTTTCTTTTCATCTTAAATATATCTTCAAACTTAAATATTATACATGTTCTATTTAATAAAATTTAATAAATTTATGTTTGTCTTTATGTTATAATTTGATATATTAGCCATAAAAATAAAATATTATTACAAAAATTTAATTATATATTTTTAAATTTATATAATATATAAATTATATATTTATGATATCATTGACTGGTTCAACCATTGGTTTGAAAAAAAATTTCTAATTTAATAATCGGTCCTATTTTAAAAACATTGGATAATACACCTCATATATCTTGGTTGAGGGATCCAACTAATTTGTATGTTGGATTACAAGTTAATCAAGAGGAATCATGGATAAGGTATAAACAAGCCAAATAACATTCAAGGTGGAAGTTTAGTCTTATCATGTCTTTTTACTTTTCATGATAGATGGGTTAAACTAACAAAAAAGAAAAAAAAATTGAAATATATTTTTATCAACCAATTAGAATTGCCTCAAAAGATCTTGTGTAATATATATGAGTTAATTTCATTGAAACTCTTAAGGTTTAGTATTAATGCACTAAGCCACCATTAGTTTTAAATTTCATTAATTAGTATCTCTATAGATATATTTCATATATAAATTTTATTTTTTAGAGAATAAAATTTAGGATTTAGAGAATTTTTAAACATTCCTATCTACTATATATATATATATATATATATTACCTAAAATCCTCCAAAAAAAAAATATTCTAAATAGAATAAATTTATGAAAATGCTTACCAATGAAATTTCAAACCGTTGAAGGTATTTATTTCAAATGACTATTCCAAGATACACAAGTCATGATATTTTATTTTATAATTGAGTCAATTTAAAAAGCCAAAGGTTAGAGATTTATTAATAGGAAGCATGGCTCCAATGCCCAAACAAAGGCATTGTGGTGCCAATAAAAAATGTTCAGTACTAGACAATGAAATCGATTTTCGAATTTCTTAACATTCTCCCAAAAGAAAAAAAAAATTATGTAAATAACTTTTACAATTATTAAATTATCAATAAATGCATTTTCTCAAAATTTCCTTAATTGTTTTAGGAAAATATTTTATATTTTTTCATAATATTTTCTTTTCTTTTTTTATTTTTATTTTGTTTCCTCTACTAGGGTGATTTCTCTTCTTTTTTTATTTTTTTTTTCTTAGTTTTTTCGCTAACCGTACATGTCATATGAAAGTATAAGATTAAATTTGTGAAAAAGAATCATTTTCATATTGTAATTATTTGTACTATTAAAATATTAAATTACATTCATCACTTAAACCTAAAATAGTACAATTTTTTTTTGTTTCTATTAATTCAACATTTATAATTTAGTACCAAGATTTTTCAATACTTAATTTTCAGTTTTATTAAATACCACAAAATTCTTTTATGTTTCTTTATAAATATTTAATTTTGGGACTTAAAATATATGCAAATAATTGATGAAATAGCCAATGTTAAGCCCAAATCTATGAAGTCTTAAATCTTTTAAGACCTAAGTTTTGAATATATATGTTTAGTAGATTTTGTTTATGGTTATTTGATCTATGATTTTATATCTATAGAATTTTGATTGCAACTTTATGAGCGGGTTTTCTATGTATATCTTATATCTCTTAGGATGGAATTTTTTTTTATTCTTGATTATTTAATTTTCTTTTGATTAACTTAATATAAACTCTTAAAAAATTAAATAAAAATTGGAATACATTTTAAATTTAACGTGAGAAAGATTGACCCATCTATTCACCTTTTTCTCCTATTTGTTTTACAATGTCATAATACATTTTTACTTTTTATGAGTTCATTGACGTTGATATTTTATTACATATTTTCTATATTTTCATCTTTATCTTTGTAGAATCGTATCAAATTAGCTGATTAACTTGTTTTTAATGTAGAGATTCCATGTAAAATCAAGTATTGAGAATCAAAATAGGATGAGGTTGAGAAGAGTGGACCAAGGAGGCTGTTAGTTAAACAAGGCTCCAAATGTTTTCCACTAACAAAAGCTTTCCGAGAGTTTCGGGTTAGAAACAACTAGATGAATAAGCCAAAAATAAAAGGAACCAAAAGGGTACTTAAAAGCTAAATCAGGTTTAAATAAAGGTCGAGACCAAAAGTAACATTTCAGAAGGTTCACACTGATTATTTAAGCTAGATAGCAATTATTTCCTGCATTTCCAAACTACAAAAGTAGACTATCTTTAGGTGAGGGCTATTATAGATTGTATAAAAAGAAATATATTTAAAATAAATAAATAAATAAAGGGCAAAAAAAAGAAAAAAGTTGTGTGAAACCATGCTTGAAGTCAAATTTCACATTCAATTCAATCAAAATAAACATAGGGGCCTATGTCATAATAGGACAGGAGATGAAATTGGGGTTGGTCAAGCTTAAAGACAAAAGGTGGCACCATGATCTTCAAAATTATTCAACCGGGTTAAGTTGATAGTATTTTCATATGAAATGACAATTAATTAATCCTTATATTTAGAAATTAGAAGATGCATTGCTTTTTCTACTTTCCTGTCTAAATCTTACGACATTTTTACATGCATTTTCGTAATTTTCTGGGCCACTTCATGAACGTATTATTTTGATGCAAGTTTGTTTCCTTGACTGATTCAACTCTTTCCGACGTGATGAGTGGTGAGTTGATTGGCAGCCAACTATGAGTGTAATCGCGCCTGTCGCGCTAGGTGTCAACATAGGACAAGTCCACACACACTTTTTCAGAATTAAGTTGTCCCTTTTTTAATTGTTTTCTAAAACAATTTTCTACTACCTTTTTAAAAAATAAAAATAACAACCCAATTTGCCTAAGTTGTAACCCTAATTTTTAAAAATGATGTGCTTTCAAACAACATCTTTTAATTTTTTTTAGTTATTTTTAAAAAATTATTTTAAAAAATAATTATATAAACATGGGTAATGATTAAAAGTAAAAACCCTGAATATAAAAAGTAATTTAAAAACATTAAAAATATTTCAAATTTTCAAACAAATATTCATTTTATAAAATATTAGAGATTTCATAAAGCATTCTCAACAAAATTATTTTTTAAAACAATTACCAAACATGTCATATTTTATATAAATATATGTGCAAAGTTTATATTTAAATTTACTTTCAAAATCTTATTTTGGAGAAATAATTTTAATTAAGTGCCAAAGGTTTTTTTTTCCTGTACTATTATAAATTAGAGATGTACTAATTTTTTTTATTACATTATTAAAATAATTAATAAAAAAAGGAACAAATATAATTTAGCTATTTCATTATTTTTACTATTAAAATAACTATCGAAAAGAAGAAAACAAAAAAGAATACTCAACAAATGCAACTTCATTATTTTCATTATTTTTTATATAAAACAATTTTAAAATTTATAAAAATTCATTTTAAAGATACGAGATAAATTTATATGATTTTTGTTTAAGATATTTTACTTTTATATAGAAACTCTAATTAAAAAAAAAAAAGTAGTAGGTGTACTCAAACTATAGCTAGTTTTTGAAGTTTTCAATTAGAAAGCAAGTTATTTAATACAACTTTCTTTTTTATTTTTATTTTTTTTAAGATTATGTTTGATCCGGTAAAGTTCTAAGAAAAAAATTTATTAAGAAAAATGATTTTATCATATTTAGTTGTATTACGAAAAAAATCAAAGAAAATCAAATATAATTAAAATTAATTAAAATTTATTCATTTTAAATTTATTTATCTTTATATTGAAGATTTATAATAAGTAAAATGAGTTTAAAAAAACATATAAAAATATTTTATTGTCTTTAAATACATTTTTTATTTTTCTTCCATTTTTCTTTCCTTCTATTTTTCCTTTTCATTTTCTTTCTCTTGTATTTTTCCTCAATTTTTATTGGAACCAAACATATCTTAAATATTCTTTCTAAGATAACTATGTTTGGTTCCATAAAATTTAAGAGAAAATGTAAGGAAAAGAAAATATAAAAGAAAAACAGAAGAAAAGAAAATGTAAAATATATATTAAAAGTCAATAAATTATTTCTAATTTTTTACTTTATACTTATTTTAACTCATGGATATAAAAACTAAATAATTTAAAAATACATAAGTTTTTAATTCATTTCAATTATTATTATTTTTTTATATTTTTTATAAGACAACCAAACATGAAAAAATCATTTTTGTTTATTTATTTATTATTATTATTTTAGCATTTTCCTGGAACCATGCAAATATGGCACCAAAAATAGTTTCTCTTTTACCCAAACTTCCAAATGCCAAAAAAAAAAAGAATAGTAATTAATCTGTTTGGTCTGCATAATGTATGCATTGAATTACGTCTAAATGATTCATTGTAAAGACACCATCATATAAAGAGGCCAAACCGACTAACATAGACTTGTCCTTTACAATTGGACCATCCCGTAAATGACACTAAAAGGCCTCATTTTCCCACTGACAATCCACCTCTCAGACCTCTGGTCCATTCTATTTCTCAATCATTCAACCTTCTCTATGATTCCATTCAAGGGAAGTACTTAAAAAAGTTACCATATAAAGATCTGATAATTACATCTTAATCATTTGTTGTCAACATCACATGATCTGATCATTGGGACTGATTGAATTAATGCGCTGGATCAAGTTGGATGAAGTTGATGGATCAACTATTTCTTGAATATGTTATGAGATATTTCTAAATTTTTTATACATTGTAATTTAATTTATTTTTTTAAAATCATTTATTAAATATTATAAAATATATGTAAACGTCTTAAAAATGTTAAGTACTTAAAAAAATATAATCCACAATCTGAACACATAGTCTATCTTGATTAAAGGGTTGGGTGGTTCACAATAAAGGAACATGATTGGGCTGAAATCAAATATTAGTTTCAAATTGAGTTTGCATGTTATTTTGAAAGATGTATGCTTGATTAAGAGTGTGTTTAAGAGTGATTTTAGAAAACGTTTTTAACATTTTTAATATTTGAATAATATAAAAATTTAAGTGTTAGAAATATTAAAAATATTTTTTAAAATCATCATCAAACGAGTTCTAAGAATCAAAAGAAAATAAAAGCAAGAAAACAATTATAAATTAAGAATATATTTGATAGTGATTTTAGAAAGCGTTTGTAACATAAAAAGTATTTTTTTTTAAAAATTATGGGCCTAATTGATAATTATTTTTGAGATTTTGTTATCAAAAACAAAAAATTGGGTGTTTTAAGAGAACATCTTTTAGTTGTTTTTACTTTTTTTTAGAGTTGTTTTAAAAAATAATTCTACAAATATATATAATGATTAAAAATAAATCTATAGACATAAAACTTATTTTTAAAACATATTTTAAAATATTAAAAAAAAAACAGGTTAAAAACATTTCTCGTTTCCAAACAGACATTTGTTTTATAAAATATTAGAAAATGGTTTTCAAAAACATGAGTTACCAAACAAAGTTTATGTGTTTAACAAAATTTAGGAAACATTTTTAAAAATCTAAAAAATTACTTATAATATAAAAAAACCACTTGTAATGTTTTTTTAAGAAAATATTTATAGGCAATTCTCCTAAAAATACTTTTAGAGAAAATAATTTCATTAAAAATACTTCAAGTAAAAACTTACTAAACACACTCTAAATAATTATTAGAAGAGATTTGCGCCCTCTCTCTCTTTCTCGCGGTTGAAAACTACTAGCAAATTACAATTAAAAGAACGAGCAAAAAATAAAAAATAAAAATCTAAAGTTAAAATAAGATGATTTAGAATGTGTTTTTATTTTAAAATGTTTTTAGTAAAAGTGTTTTTAGAGAATTAATTATTAGGACCTCTTTGATAACTATTTTTTAAAACTGTTTTTGTGAACAACTTTTGAAAATTGTTATTTGATCTTTTGTAGAATAAAAGTCTGTTTGAAAATTTGAAATGTTTTTAATTTATTTTTAATATTTTTTAATATGCTTTAAAAATAATTTTATATCCAATTTTTTATTTTTTATAATTCTAAATGTTTGTATAATTATTTTTTAAAATAATCCTCAAAAAACAACTGAAAGATGTTTATAAAAATGCATTATTTTATGTTTTTAAGAATAAAAAACAGAGTATTTTTAAAGTTATCAAATGTGTTTTCTTGTCTTTTTTTTCTAAAAAATAGAAATCTGTTCTTGAAAACAACTAGATTTTTCAAAATTTTAAAAATATTTTAAAATTTTATGAAATATTTGATTTTTTTTTCAAAAACGTTTTTTTATTCTATATATGTTTATGAAAGCATTTAAATGAAAAGAAAAAAAAAACTCTTAATATGATAATAAACATAAATAAATAAAATAGTCCAACTACGGCATGATTGCGTCACAATATTTCTATCTCCACCAAATCCCTAAATTATGATGCAAATGGGAATTAAAAATGGTGTTAAAGAGTGTGAACAAAAGAAAGGGTTCGAAAATTTGTGGCCACCAGAACTCTTAAAAGCTTTAAGAAAAATAAAAATGATTGCCAGTTGCTATGACAAAGATATATTTGTCCAGTTGGCCTACCCACTCACAAAAAAATTTAGGTGCTCTGCCAAATGTTGACTTGTTTCAAACCCAGTACACACTTCAGCCTGTGCATTCATTTATTCAACGGCTTCACATGTTTTCGCCTTCCCGGATGTCACAGTCAATGTTACTTCAATGGTTGAATAATAAAAGTTTTTTTATTTTATTTTATTTATTTTTAAATTTAACATTCTTATTATAATTCAAGAAAACAATTTAAGAGCTGATTCTGGATAGAATTTGAGATGTTAATCATATATTTGGTAACTGTTTTCCAAAATAGTTTTGAAAAACGGTTTTTGAAAATAGTTTTTAAAAATTGTTTTATGATGTTTATAAAACAAAAATATGTTTAAAAATCTAAAATATTTTTAATCTATATTTAATATTTTTAAATAATTTTTATATCTAATATTTTATTTTTAATCATTATATAATTATTTTTTAAAACAATAGTAAAAAAAAATAAGTAAAAATAATAAAATAATTAAGAGATATTATTTGAAAACTGTTTTAAAAAACAATTTTTTATTATCAAACCTATTTTTTTTTGTTTTTTTGTTATTTTTTCTTAAGAACAAAAAGCTGTTTTTAAAGACATCTATCTAAGTCCTAATTTTGTTTGAAAAAAAAATCAATAAAAGTTTTAATATATGATGTTTAATCAGCTTGTTAAAAGATCTTATAAATTAAAAAGGGAATTTAATGTGGAAGCTAAAAAAATATTACTTTTTTTTTTTTATAGAAGTTTATTTTGATTTATGCTAAAAAAATTCTATAACATTTAATAAAATTTTACGATATTAATATTAATTTTTAAAAATTATAACTTTTGACTTCAATTTTAAGACTAAGAAGCACCGGTTATTCCAAAGAGACCTTAATCAACCTAATTAAATTAGTACATGAGTGTTTTGTTTTCTCTTGTGAGAAAAAAAACATATATAAATTAGTACATTTTCTTCATTTGTTTAATCTTTTTCTTTGTAATTATTTGGTATTGGGAGGTGTTAAGAAGCATTATATGCATATGGAGTCTAAATTTTACAAGTCTAAGCTTTTGGAAAAAAAATTGATATTTCAGTATGTTTGTTTCCTTATTTGGTGTTTGTTCCCCAAATTTATAAATATGGGTTAGCTTGAAGTGTTCTCAAGTTAGAAAATATTACTCAAAATTATTAGGTAAATTTATTTTTAAGAATTATTTTTTAGACTTGAAAAAAAGTTTACAAAAAATATTTTTTTTTTCAAAATTTTTTTATGAAAATATAGTTTTTTTTGAAAATATAATTTAATTTTTTAAAATTGTTTTCGGTTGTTTTTTTTAAAATATTTTAAAAAATAATTCTACAAACATTAAGAATCATTGAAAAAAAACATTACATATAAAAATTACTTTTAAAAAACATTTAAAAGGAAAAAAAACTACATTGAAAATTAAATTAATTTTCAAAAATTTTTTAAAAACTATTTTCCAAAATATTCTCAAATAAACCTAATTTTTTTTATAGCAAAAATGGAAACATTCTAATTCTTTCATGCTTTGAAATTAAAAAAAAAAATGGTTAAAATTAGACTGAAGAATTAAATAATTAAGGAGAAGTCCAAAGTTTTTTCTCATCAGTCATGTCTTGTTGTAAGCCGACTGTAAACATCAGTATCCATATGATCTATGAGGGTTACGTGTGACACACTTATTGGGGAAAAGGAAAAGAAACAGAAATGAAAAATGGAGGCAGTTGAATAGGAACTTAGGATTAGGGAAGGCATGAATCTAATCACTATTGAGTATTGGCCTTTATGGGAGTCTCTGACAGACTCCAGCTTTCGTCAACTGCCTCCCGGACACGGTAACTTGGGGCCACACCCCACACCCCACACGCCACGCCCCACACCAACACCCAAACGCAAGATGAATATTCCAAACATGATTGAATCGCTCAATACAAAGTAAATGGACCGAGGTCCACACCCCTACCAAGATTCCCATCATCATCACTGACCACCTTGTTCCGACGACAGGTCCTCACCCCCCTCAAGGCTCGGACCCACCACTTCCTCCACCCTTTCCCCACCCCTTCCCCATCCCCCGATGATGCAACCCTCACCGCTTCCCACATATTTTCATCGAACCCAAATTGCCTATCCCGTGCTCATGTTGTGATTCCAATTAAAATCAATTTGGAAAATGCTAATATATGGTTGTTTTCTAATAAAAATTTGTCCCGGTTCAATACTAAGTCATGGATTGAAAGTACAATGGGATGAGAGAGAACAAAGTACATGAATGAAATTAAGATATTTTATTTTTATATTAAACAAAAAATACTTTATTTTTGCTTAATTTTTTCTTAAAAAAAATGTTTATAATATGATGGTTGGTCTAATGTCATTTTCATTTATTATAGTTTTGGTGGCCTCGCAAGTGGAGGTGGGTCTTGCTTAGACTCTATATATAATCATGGGTTGGTCAAGAACGTATGGTAATTGGTCACACCAATATAATTCATGGATATTTCCGATTGGAAAGCAGGTGAGGCGAATGCTCTTTTTTTCAAATAAAGTAATGAAAATATTTA
Source organism: Vitis vinifera (assembly GCF_030704535.1). Lineage (NCBI taxonomy): Eukaryota > Viridiplantae > Streptophyta > Magnoliopsida > Vitales > Vitaceae > Vitis > Vitis vinifera. The sequence goes on from NC_081808.1 coordinate 7,227,044, forward strand.
GGCCACACACCTTCTACATTATAGATTGGTTAGGCGTAAATGATAAATATGAGCTTGACTAAGCTTGAATAACCAACTTATAAAAAATAAGATGAAATTACACATACTCTTATTAATTCATTGGTGGAACCTACTCTAGCATCAATCACGCAAATGGATCTGTACTTTGGTACTGTACATTTTTTTTTTCTTTAATTGGGTTATATAAAGTTCTCTATTTTATTTGCTTTTGCAAAGGAAAATATTGGTGTAGTTTTTGAAAAGTGTTTTTAAAAAATAATTTTTTATTTTTAAAAACATAATAAATTTTTTAAATTTAAAAATACATTGAATAAATTTCTGTTAACAGAAGTTTTTTAGGGTTTTATTTTAAAAACAAGTTGTTTTTAAAAATAGATGTGAGGAATTTTTTAACTTTTATTTTATTTTATAATATTTGAATAATAATTAAAAATAAGAAGAATATTTTGATAACTTAATTTATACTACCTTTATGAATAATAAGTTTTTTTTTTATGTTTAATTAATAAAATAAATTTTATCCTTGAAAATAAGTGAAAATTATTCTAAAAAATTATGGTAAAAATTAATTTTTAAGAATAGTGTTTGAAAAGGTTTCTGATCCACAGCTTTTGATGTAGGTGGTGCCACCTGTCCAGTATTCATTTGTCCTGGCTTCAATTTGTTATGACGTGTGAGTATTTAAAATCTATATATTGGGTATAGCTTTTTGGTATAAGGCTAAGACAAATAGGGTGCTTGTGAGAGCATAATTGAGGGAGAGCTGAGAGCTGAGAGGTGAATCCATGGCCACTCCCATTTCCACCATCTTCCTCCTGAAGTTTCTCCTGTATTCTGCTCTTCTTTCCTCCAAGAGAGGCCTTGCTTTTCAAGGAAGAAAGACTGCACTCTCAACACCCAGTACTCTTCACAATGTCCATATCACTTCGCTGATGCCTTCAAGCGTTTGCAGCCCCTCTCCCAAAGGTTTTATCTCTTCTTCTCTCTCTCTGTCTCTCATTCATATTCATCCATAAGAGGCCATTTGAAGTAATGATTTTCCATTGATTTTTCTTTTTCAATTATAGCTTTAGATTATGGGTTATTTTTCTAATTTCTCTAGTTTGGCGTCTATGTTGCACTCAATTACTTCACAACTAACCCTTTTTTTGATGTGATTGAGAGTTCTTGAATTTTACTTATAACCTTAAAAACTACTTTAATTTCATCGGAAAAATTAATAAAAGGGATGATCAAATGTATCAGAACTTACTATTTATTGAAAAATGATAGGACTTTGGAATTATTCATCTAATAATTGAATGGATGATGATTTCTTTTACTAAATATATTTGAAGATGCTATTATATTGATTTGTATTAAAAAAAAGTAGGGGAAAGCTTCCATCACTCATTCATTGAAGAAAGAAACAGGCTGATCTAGGAAAAGGACTCGAATAGTACTGTGGAACAAACCTCTCTAACCACCCATGATTTTGGCAGAAAACCACCTACCTTTTAGGATAAGATCACAGGTGGTCTCACCTTGTCCTCACTTTGCAAGAGTCTGACTTGCTTGCACACAAATTTACATATGCAAGACAGCTACTACAACTGGCATATTCACATGCAGAACTAATGGCCTCCAATGGATTAACAAAACCAATGAAGTTTCCATGCCCTTTGTTTTCTTTATCATAGTGTGTTGGTGGAATAGATGACTTCCATTTTACAGCCTGTGAAGCTGAAGGAGACCATTGAAATGGATGGGAATTAATTCCTTAATTTTTTTAACATAATAAGTGACACAGATAGTAGCACAACGAATTCGATAGCAGTTCCTCGACAATTAATTTGATCCTTACGTTCATGAAGTACACCAATACTTAGAAACCTATTAATTAAAATAAGGATGAAAAGTTAGAATGATAAAAGCTCTCTTCTCCTTTCAATTACAGCTGCACATGTACTTCTCTCTCTAACGGAATCCAAAATTACAAAGGTGTTAAAATATGATGAAATAAATTCGTAATTTAATAAATAAAAAATTTATTTTGGGGTTGTTGCCTCTTAAACCTGTGAGGAGTTTGACCCGTGTGCTCAATGGTGATTTCGACCCTCAACATCTTTTTAGTAGTGTAATAAGACTGATTTGGACATCAGAACCCAACACTTGATTATTAGAAACTTTGTGAATATATTTTCTGATTGATTGTCCTTGCATACGTGATGATGTTTTTGGATTTTTTTTAGGTGACGACAAAAGGGCATCTCTGGAAGTGATTCATAAACATGGACCATGCTCAAAACTCAGCCAAGACAAGGGTCGTTCTCCGTCTCGCACACAGATGCTCGACCAAGACGAGTCTCGGGTCAATTCAATTCGATCAAGGCTAGCCAAGAACCCTGCAGATGGAGGCAAATTGAAGGGCTCTAAGGTCACTCTACCAAGCAAGTCTGGAAGCACCATTGGCACAGGCAACTACGTTGTGACAGTAGGCCTCGGCACACCAAAGAGAGACCTCACTTTCATATTTGACACTGGGAGTGACCTCACTTGGACTCAATGTGAGCCTTGCGCAAGGTATTGCTACCATCAACAAGAACCCATCTTCAACCCCTCCAAGTCCACATCTTATACCAACATCTCCTGTAGCTCACCCACATGCGATGAACTCAAGTCCGGCACCGGCAACTCTCCTTCCTGCTCAGCCTCCACTTGTGTTTACGGCATACAGTATGGTGACCAGTCCTATTCTGTTGGATTCTTCGCTCAAGATAAGCTTGCCTTGACATCCACAGATGTGTTCAATAATTTCCTATTCGGGTGCGGCCAAAACAACCGTGGCCTATTTGTTGGCGTAGCTGGGCTGATAGGGCTGGGGCGAAACGCTCTATCCCTTGTGTCTCAGACAGCTCAAAAGTATGGCAAACTTTTCTCCTACTGTCTCCCATCCACCAGTAGCTCAACTGGATATCTTACGTTTGGAAGTGGAGGTGGAACCTCTAAAGCAGTGAAATTTACGCCATCCTTGGTGAACTCACAGGGCCCATCATTTTACTTCCTGAATTTGATAGCGATAAGCGTAGGGGGACGCAAATTATCGACATCAGCATCGGTGTTTTCCACCGCAGGCACCATCATAGACTCGGGGACAGTCATTAGTCGGTTGCCCCCAACAGCATATTCTGACTTGCGGGCATCTTTCCAGCAACAGATGTCTAAATATCCAAAGGCAGCTCCAGCTTCCATACTCGACACATGCTATGACTTTAGCCAATATGACACGGTGGACGTGCCCAAGATCAATCTATACTTCAGTGATGGTGCCGAGATGGACTTAGATCCCTCAGGGATCTTTTATATTTTGAACATATCACAAGTTTGCCTAGCCTTTGCGGGAAACAGTGATGCCACTGATATTGCCATCCTAGGAAATGTGCAGCAAAAGACATTTGATGTGGTGTACGACGTCGCTGGAGGGAGGATTGGATTCGCCCCGGGAGGCTGCGAGTAAAATCATCAAGCTGATGAAGAAACAAAATCTTCAGATAGCTAGCTCTTGGTAGCCATATAATTAAATAAGGTTGCATTAATATATATGGGATTGAAGATATTGAAGGATATATATCGTAGTCCATTGAAAAATCAATTATTAACGGCCAATAAAGTAGGCCTTAGGAAAGAATTGCAAGTGTATTGGATTGTGTAGCAGTGAAACAAAGAAAGGTTGTTATGAATGTAGACATGGCTGGGTTTCCATTTGTGGTCCCCCCCACCCACCCCCCAAAAAAAAAAATTGGGGCTGTGGTGCGGGTGTTAGACTAAATAGTGAGTGAAAAAACAAATAATTAGAAACGTAGACGTACTTTTCAAGGAACAATTGTGTTTTGGACCTAACAAAAATTAAGTTTTGGTCCAAGTTCACCATTTAAGCCCAAGACCTAGAAGAAGTGTGAAAATTGAAAAGAATGGTATGAATTTTTTATCTTTTCAAAAATGACCTTTATTGACTATGAAGAAAAAGAGAGTAGAAAAACATTAATTTAAATTTTATTTCTTTTATATATCTCAATTAAAATTTAATTTAATTTAGTGATTTGAAAAAAAAATACACCATTTTCCAAAAAAATAAAAATAAATTATTATTATTATTATTTAAAAATCAAACATCTTGAAAAATATATATATTTAAAATTGTGTATATAAAAAATAACTGAAAAAATGTCAAAATAATTTTTTTTAAATGATATATATATTTTTAAATAATTTTCTAAAAATAATAAATTTTCAAAATATTTATTAAAAAAATTAAGATAAAAAAGTTTGTCAATTATTGTGGTAGAAAATATTCAAAATAGTTTTGAAGGGTATACTGGTCTCTTCATATTTTATATTTTTCCCATAAATTATGCAATTTTTATGGGTCAAATCTTAATTTTTGGGCTCAAAACACAATTCTCTCTACTTTCAATCCAGGACCAGGAGCTTTCAATATAAGAGGGCAAAGGTTTGCTCTAATTAAATAATCAAAATACCACAAGGCATTGGTTAAAAAAAAAATGATTTAAATTTAAAAAATTTTAGAAACAGTCGAAGGATGAAGTAGAAAAAAAATAACGTTAGAAAACTTCAATAGTTTATTAATTTTTGTGGGGAAAATTTTTGAAATTTCAAAGAAATTAATAATTAACTATTTTTTTGAAGTACAAAATATAGATCACTCTTTAATTATTTAAAAATTATTATTGTATCAAAGTACGAGGGTGACACCATTACTAGAATATTAATGACTTGGAATTTGAGTTATGATAGGGTCATATGTTATCTCAAGTAAAAATATAAGGAAAATTACACTTCCCTATAAGATTTATGAAAAATACACAAACCTCCCTTCTATTTGATGAAATTATAGTGATCTCACTTATGATTGTCCTTTAACGTTGGTTAGTGGTGGCTTATAATGTTAAAACTGTCTGTCTTCTCTTTGAAAAAATGTGCAAAATGTTGTTGAAAAGGTAAAAATCAAAACAAACTCTCAATTCATCAAAAACCATAGATTTAATTAGAAGTGGGGTTTTTTTTATTTTTTATTTTTTTATTTTCCTAATCATATTGTTGAACCGAAGCCCTAGATTTAGTTGTGTACCCTACTAAAGCCACAAATAAAGTCCTAGTTTCAGAAAGAAAAAAAAAAAAGAAAAATATTTTTGTTGGGATTTAGAACCCTTGATTCTTGATTGTGTGTAACAAAAAACATGTGACCCTAGTAAATATAAAGATTGAATCAGTTGGAACCTAGATTCTTTATTGTGTGTAACAAATAACATGTGACCCTAGTGAATATAAAGATTGAATATATATTTTTTTTCATGGGTTTTATCACATGAACATGATAGTATATTCTTCTATTAGTTGAATTACTTCCACATCATTGATGGTATCGACTAAATAGGTAGTATATATTTGACCTATATGATAATACATTCAAAGGGATTTTTGAGTGTGGAGTTGTATTAGTGGATATTAGCATTTACAACGATTCTCTTTTGTCCAACAAAAGGAAGAGTTGTCAAATTCTGACTAAGAAAAACTAGAGAAAGAGTTACTGTAACTTTTATAGTATTTCAGATATCGTCTTTAATGATTAATTGACTTATAAAAGTTGTCAAACTAGATCTAAATGATTTCTTTTTACATGATTTCTTGAATTGAGAATGTTTAAAATTGATTTGAATAAATTTGAATTTGTTAAAATAAACCTAATTAAATTGGAAAAGAATTATTGATTTCTAATTCAAATGATTTAAGATTAAGTTTTCATAATTGAACTTTGAGTATAGGAGACATCAATTTTAATTAATCTTAGGGTATTCATAATGTGGGGTCAATTGAAGTAAGGTTTTTTTTTTTGTTTTTTTAAATGAATTTAAATAAAAAGTATTTTGATAAAAAAAATATTTTTTTAAAGAGGAAATAAAAACTGTTTAAAAGCAACAAAAAAAATTGGAATAAAAAAAATAATAAAAACAAGAGAAAACATTTTTGACAACTAATTAAAATGATATGGTGAGAATAGAGGCCAAACTTCATCATTTTTCGAAGGTATGAAACAAATCAAATCAAATCAAACAAAGGATCACTGATGCAATAAGCGAAGGATTTTAGATCAAGCAAGATCAACAAGACATTAATCTAGAATTAATATAAAACAATCAAACACATAACTGGGATGAACAATCAAAATCTTATATAATCAATTAAGCTAATTAACTAAAAATAAGAAACTAGAATATAATCCATTAAGGACCAATAATCAACAAATTTCAAGCATGAATAACATAATGTGAGATCACTCAAACTTATTCACTAAGATTCTAAGAAACTAATAAATTGAATATAATGAATTATAAATTTAAATTAACAAACTTGGAACTTGAGAATGATAGCATGAGATTAACTAAACTAAGCAGCTAAGATGCTAAAAAACCTATGAAGTAAATAAGATGGATCAAGACTGAATCAAAGTGAATCTAGATATGTAAACTTTAACACATGAGATCAATCATACTAATGAACTAAAAAAATAAAATAAAACACTTAAACTAAATAAAGCTAATCAAGTTAAATCTAAACCAACCTAAAAACATGAATTTTATCACATGGATTAATCAAAGTAACAAACTAAAAAAATAAAAAAAATCTAAACTAGAAAAATAAATTAAACTGACATTAAATTATTAAACTGACTAGAAAATAATTTGACTTCCACAATACAACACATTATTGAAATATTTCACGAGAATTTGTTTGAGTAAAAAAAAAAAAAAGTTGATCTGCAATTCAATGATTTTAATTTATTTTATTTACAAGAGAAAGTTTCAATTTATTTAACAAATTTGCTTTAATTTCATTTACAGAAAATGTTTAAAATTTTTTTATTTATAAGAAAATAATTTTTGTTTACTTTTATTAGAAAATGAATGATTCAATACAATTCAATCAAGAAAATATTGCACTTTGACTTTATTAAGAAGGAAATCATTTTTACAATTTTTACAATTCAATACAATTCTAGTTTATTTAGAAGAGAAAGAATTTCACAAGAAAGAAAATAAGAAAAAAAATACAAATGAGTAAATAATAATCACGACTGTACATTGAGAAATCCCTCCAAGATATGCATGGCAGCCCTTCTAAGATTCAATGTGTGGCTGCTATGTAGGATTAAAAGTCTCATTTTTGTTGAAGAATCACAAATCATACAGAATGATTATAGAAATTAATCATCTAGACAATCAATACGTCAAAATCTCATGCTAAATTTATAGGATAATAATATCGAAAGACATACCTGAATCCATTGAGATTATGTACTTAGGTCTTGTCTTCCATGTCTGAAATGAGTATTGCAGCCTTAAATCACTCACTAATGGGATATGAATAATAAACAATTTTTCTATCTCCTCTCGTTTAAAATTGGGGACCATAACCCTTGTTATACCCCTTATTATTTTATTTTATTTATTGGCCGATCATTAATAAATAAAATAAAATTGGTCTATACACATTGCAAAGCCCATATATATATATATATAGATGCTTTAAAGGCCCATCATTAACTTAATTGATTATATTTAATTAGACCCAAAAATAAGATAGTTTAATGTACAATGTATTAATATGTAAGCCCATAATTATCAAAATATCCAATAATCTCCCACTTGAGCCACATATGTCATTAAACAATTGAACATTACAAAAATGAGCTCAATATTTGCTATTTTAACTTTAAGCATCTCAAAACAATCTGGTCCATCAATTATACCAATATAGAATCAAAACGATCTTCGTTACATATTTCATAACTAGACCCATCAATGATCACCACATTAATACAATCAACAACGTAGATCAAGTATGGATGTGTAGCATAGAAATTTCATGTAATATGATCCCATATCATGCCTATTTCTAACTAGTCCAACTTTATAACTCAAAAGAGTTCAACACGTACACTTTCAAACTTAATGCAAAACTGCAATTAAAAGAATATAACTTTATTTCAAAGTTTTCAATAAGCAGAGTAAGAATAATACTTAAGTTTGATAAATAAAAAAAAACATGTTATTAGCTAATGAACATCAATTAACAAACTCCCACTACACAAGCACATCACTAAGATGAACCACACCCATACGGGCCACATGCTCATGAAAACTTTAGGTGGTACACCTTTGGTAAGTAGATCCGCAATCATGAAGTTTGTACTAGTATGTTAAATAGACACCTGAAAACTCTAAACTTTGTCCTTAACAACTAGAAACTTCAAGTCAATATTATTTGATTTTGACAAGATTCTATTATTCTTAGAATATAATTCTATAATTTGTTTTTATCATAGTTTATCCTTAATGGTCTCTCAAGGCCATCAACAATATGTAATCCAATGATGAAATTCAGCAGTCATATTGCTTTATTCGATGCCTCATAACAAGTTTTAAATTCTGCTTCCATGGTGGAAGTAGCTATGAGTGATTTCTTAACACTATTCTATGAGACAACTCCTTTAGCCAACATAAAAACATATTCAGAAGTGGATCTTCTGCTATCAATGCAGCCATCAAAGTCGGAGTCGGAATACCCTATGATCTCTAAATGATCAGATCTCCAATATGTGAGCTTGAAATCTTTTGTTCTCTGCAAATACCACATGACTCGTTTTACTGCCTTCCAATGGATCATTCCTAGGTTACTTAAATATCTGCCAATCATACCAACTACATACGCAATATTCGGACACGTACAGACTTGAGCATACATGAGACTCCCTACTGTTGATGCATAAGAGATGTTCTTCATCTCTTTTTTTCTCAATTTTGTTCTTTGGGTATTGAAGCAAACTAAATTTATCGCCCTTAGCAATGGGGGTATCTCCTGGTGCACAATCCTTCATGTTAAATCTACTAAGCACTTTATCAATATATGCCTTTTGTGATAAGCCAAGAATACCATGAGAACGATCTCGATAAATTTGTATGCCCAACACAAAGGATGCATTATCAAGATATTTCATTTCAAAATTATTTGAAAGAAATCTCCTAGTTTCATGCAACAAGCCTATATCGCTGCTTGCTAGCAGAATATTGTTGACATATAACACTAGAATAATAAATTTACTTTTACTGATCTCGTGAAAAATACATTGATCAATAGTGTTTTCATTAAAACCAAAAGAGGTAATCACTTGATCAAACTTTTGATACCATTGATGAGATGCTTGCTTTAAACCATAGATGAATTTCTTTAATTTGCATACAAGATGTTTTGACTTTTTGGATTCAAAATTCTCTGGTTGCACCATGTATATGGTTTCTTCAATGTCACCAGTGAGAAGCGCAATCTTCACATCCATCTAATGTAACTCCAAATCATAATGAGCTACATAATGATTCTAAAAGAGTCTTTCATTTAAACTAGAGAGAAAGTCTCTTTATAATCAATGCATTCCTTTTGAGTGAAACCTTTGGGGATTAAACGTGCTTTATATATTTCGACATTGCCTTTGAATCTTGTTTGGTTTTATAAATCCATTTACAACCAATCGGTTTTGCTTCTTCAAGAAATTCAACAAGATCCCAAACATCATTGTCTTTCATTGAATTCATCTCATCTTTCATGGCTTCCATCCAGTTATGGGAGTTTACACTTTGTTTGACTTGATTGAGAGATATTGGATCATCTCCTAGTCCCATATCAAACTCATGTTCTTGGAGATACACGATATAATCATTTGGAATCATCATTCTCCTCTTCCTAGTGGATCTCCTTAATGACACTTCTAATTGAGGTTGTTGTTGTTCCTCCTCATGAATAGGAGAGAGTTCTTCATTATGAGTAGGAGGTAACTCAAGAGTGTTTAGATTTTCTGGATTTGCATCCTAAATAATGCCATACATAGTTATCTAATCATTTTCAATTGCAATTATAGGAATAATAATATTCCTCTTCAAAGACAAAGCTCCTGAGTCTAGTACTTCCACCATATTCAACATCCTTAATGAATTTAGCATTACCTGTCTCAAAAAAGGATTTGCTCGAGGGATCATAAAACTTAAAACCCCTTGACCTTTCTGAGTACCTAACAAAGTAGCAACTTATTGTTCTTAAGTCTACTTTTCTTTCATTAGGCCTATATGGCCTTGCCTCAACTGGACAACCCTAAACATGAAGATACCTAATATTAGGCTTCTTTCCAGTCCATAGCTCATATGGGGTTTTAGCTACTACTTTACTTGGAACTTGATTAAGAGTATAAACTACAGTTTTTATGGCTTCTCCCCAAAGTGATTTTGGCAAAGAAGAATGATTTATCATACTTCTTACCATATTCTTCAGGGTCCGATTTCGTCTCTCAACTACACCATTTTGACTTGGAGTCCCTGACATGGTGTATTGAGGAACAATTCCACATTCTTGTAAGTATCTCACAAAAGGTATTGGATGTTGTTCACCTGATCCATCATATCAACCATGGTACTCACCACCATGGTCAGATTTAATGACTTTAATTTTCTTTCCAAGTTGATTTTCAACTTCAACTTTATAGGATTTGAAAACATCCAACAATTGAGACTTCTCATGAATCAAGTATAGGTACTCATAGTAAGAATAATCGTCTATGAAAGTAATAAAATACTATTGACCATTCCAAGAAGCCGTAGGGAATGGACCACAAATATCAGTATGAGTTAATTCCAAGACACCTGAACTCCTGTTGGCACCAATTTTTCTAATGTTTGTTTGCTTTCCCTTAATGCATTCAATGCATATTTTCAAATTCGAAAAGTTAAGAGAATCAAGAATTCCTTCTGACACAAGTCTTTGAATCATTTGTTTAGAAATATGTCCTAAACGCTTGTGTCATAACAAGAAAGAATTCTCATAAGTTAATTTACACTTTGTACCACAATTACTTGCATGCAAGGATTTCTAAATATGTGAGACATTAATATCCAATTTATATAGATTATCAATCAAAGAACCTGTACCAATCATATTTGAATATTGAAAAAGACTAATTTTTCCATTTCCAAATGAACAAGAGTAGCCAGATTTGTCCAAACGAGAAACAAATACCAAATTTCGTCTATATGATGGTACATAAAAAGTCTCATCCAATCCAAATAACAACCATATTCTAATTGCAATCTAAATAAACCAATCACTTCAATAGGAGCTTTGTTGCTATTTCCCATATAGATGAATCTTTTAGCATCAATTGACACTCAACTCCTTAGACAACCTTGCATTGTCATACTTATGTGAGTAGTTGCACCTGTATTTGTCCACCAAGTGTGATTTGGTATTAAAGCCAAGTTAACTTCATAACAAACAAACTTGAGAAGTTTACCCTTTTTTACGAGCCATTTTGCATACTTAGAACAATCCTTTTTCACATTTCCACATTTCTTGCAAAAGAAACAAGTGATGACCTTATCTTATTTCTATTGCACTTTAGGCTGTGAGGTCCCACTGTTTACAACTCATTTTCCTTTACTGTTATTGTTTTTTTTTTTTTTTTTTCTTGTTGGCAGAATTGTCATGAGAGGTAGTAGCTAAGTAAGCACTTTCTATATTTTCTTGTTTCAATCTCTTTTCCTCTTACACACATTGAGCAATGAGTTCATTAAGAGTCCATTTTTCCTTTTAAGTATTGTAACTTATCTTAAAAGGACTAAATTGTGTAGAAAGAGAAATCAAGACCAAGTGCACAAGGATGTCATCAAACAACTCCAAATTTAGTGCCCTCAGTCGAGTAACAAGATTAGACATTTCCATAATGTACTCTCTCATGTTCCCTTTGCCTTTGTATCGCATTGAAACGAGCTTAGACAAAATGGTGCTTGTTTCGACCTTTTCAGATCCAATGAATTGGTATGCTATTTGACTTAGGAAACTCTTAGCATTTTCCTCCTCAGGCATTGCACCCGTGATGGTATTTGGAATATAGTGCTTCATGATCATAAGGCTTATGCGGTTAGAATGCTCCCACTTTTCAAAGTTAGCCCTTTGTTCCACAGTACTATCATTAGTAAAGGCGAGAGGTTGTTCAGTCTGGATCGCATAGTCTAGATCCATACACCCAAGTAAAATGGTAATGTGTTCTTTCCATTTTTCGAAGTTAGTGCCATTAAGCATTGTAATGTTGTTTATGTTGGAATATATAATAGAAACATTGACTGTATGTAGAATAAAATAATAAGCTCACCATAAACAACAATGCCAATTACTTTAAGCATGTAAGAAGTAACTACATGTATATATATGACATATAAGCAATAAATGGGCTCTTATAATATACCTAACACAACATTGATATTTAGTCTTTGGACAAAAATAACAATTTGTAAATGGTACTGTTATAAAAAGTAGTTAATAAATACTGATAACAAATCCTACCAATAATATGCCTATCTTTGGATCGACTTATTGCATGCAGGGACATCACCAAAATATCACATATTTAATACCACAACTGTCTAAAATCTGGCAAAAAATAACCTTCCTTTGGGCCAATTATTTTATGCATAGATTTAGATACCATTCATAGAATTCTTTAATAAAATCCACATACTCCAAGATAAGTAAATTTACATAATAGATGTCACTTTGGTGACATATAATTTCAATTTAATTTATATTGAAATATTGGATTTTAAACATGTAATTTTTTTTTGGTCAAAGGTCAAAGCCAACAATCCAACTGGGTTGGTCAAACGGGTCGGTCAAAGGTCCGACCCTACCCATCACATGACTCAACTTAAATGGACTTGGGTCCAACAATCCAAATGACCCAATATAATGACTTAGGCCCAATGTCCAAATGACTCTATTAAAAGACTTAGGCCCAATGTCCAAATGACCTTATTAAAAGACTTAAGTCCAATGTCCAAATGACCTTATAGATTAAAAGACTTAGGCCCAATGTCCAAATGACCTTATAGATTAAAAGATAAAAAAGCAACAAGATAATGATGAAGAAAAAAAGGTCATAATCACCCAACCTCTTCATCTTTATCCCCAAAATTCTCAAAACACTTATATTTTATCTCAAAAATTATGCAAACAATTCAAGAGAAAATATCATCTAATAAAAATATTGATATTTATTGGAAAAATAATTTATAAAAATAATTTACAACAAAAAATATGGGGAATCTGGGTTAAAGAAAATTTTCCTTAAAACCAAACACAAAAAATAGTGGTGGATGAATGAATGGAAATCAGATTCAAAAAACTCCATCCACCATGAAACGTCTTTAATTAAATCCTAATTGATTTAACAAGAGTGGCTCTAATACCACTTGTTGGAGAATCACAAATCATACAAAATGATTATAGAAACTAATCATCTAGACAATAAATATGTCAAAATCTCATGCTAAATCTTTAGGATAATAATATTGGAAGACATACCTGAATCCATTGAGATTATGTACTTGGGTCTTGTCTTCCACGTCTGAAATGAGTATTGCAACCTTAAATCACTCACTGGTGGGATGTGAATAATAAACAATTTTTTTATCTCCTCTCGTTTAGACTGGGGACCATAACCCTATTTATACCCTTTATTATTTTATTTTATTTATTGACCCATCATTAATAAATAAAATAAAATTGGTCTATACACATTGCAAAGCCTATATAGTCTATATATAGAGAGATGTTTTTAAAGGCCCACCATTAACTTAATTGATCACATTTAATTAGACCAAAAAATAAGATAGCTTAATGTACAATGTGTTAATATGTAGACCCATAATTACCAAAATATCCAACAATTTTTCCTCCCAATCAATCATGCATGCAGGCTACTTGAGGGTGTGGATTGTGTGCATTTTCTAAGGGTAATTGTGGTGGAGATTTTTGTCAAAAATACTTGTTCCTCACTGTGTTAGAATTTGGTTGCATGTTATAAATGTCTTTCAATGGTAGCCTTTATGCTCAAGGATTAAAATATCGGTAAATACGGATATATTGGTACTTGGATTTTATGAATATATTGAAAATATTGGTGGATATTTTGACAAAAATATTGATGAGGCGAAAATTATTCAAACTTCACAAGAATGCTTGAAAAAACTCAAAAAAAAAAAAAAAATTGATAAAATAAGTAATGCTAATTTTTTTTTATAAAAATTTGATAAATATTATCTTTAATCATACATATAATATTTATCAATTTTTTTATATAAAAAATGAGCATAAATTCCTTTGATATATTTATATTAATTTATTTTAAAAATTAAAATACTTTTATTAAAACATATTTTATTACATTTTAAATAAAAAATTAAATTGATTTATATAAAATATTTTATTTGAGATTTGATTTCTAAAAATTTATTACAAGTGACAATTTTTCTATTAACATTAATTTATTTAAATAATTAAAATTACTACTAATTTATCTTATCAAATTAATTTTAATTTATAGAATATTAGGACTTCATTAATTTTTGTTATATTGTAGCAATTTTTGAGTAAAATTATATTTTTAATATTTTAAAATAAAAACATTTAAAATTAAATAAAATTAAATGGAGAAAAAAAAGAATGAAGTGATAGTAATTTTTTAAAATAGCATTAATGAGATAAATATAAAAAGTAGTTTAAAATAAAATGATAATATAGATTTAAAATAAAAAATAAATTAAAAATGAATAATTAAAAAAAAAAAAAAAGAGTTTTAAAAAAATCTCCGATATTCTGATAGGCTTCCTTCGCTACTCCACTTGTCGCTTCACGCTCGATTTTTTCGCCAATTTATCAGTTTCAAATTGATATATCGTGGATATTTCAACGATTTTCCCTATATTTTTTTTCGATATTCCTCCTGTTCGATAATCGGTACTCAATATCCTTTCGAGGTCATCCGATATCCGATATATCAGCGAAATATCGCTGATAAAAATCGATTTTTCAATCCATGTTTGTGCCTGATCGAGATTAATGGGGAATGGTGTCCTCCACAACGGTGGTTGATCTTTTCGTTTTAAATGGTGGACCATGCACTTTCCAATGAAGGGTTGTGTAATGGCTCCATATTGTGGTGAATTTCCCTCACTTTCTTCTGAAAACATTTTTTTTCAAAGTCTATGGTTTGCCTTCCTAAAAACCAACTTAACACTCTCCTAAAAATCCTTTTGCAAAATGCCTTTCCTTTCCTAAAAATGTTTTTTTTTTCTCCAAAGACTCTTATTTCTATTATACGATGTGTGTAAGTATCCTAAAAGTGTACCTAAATGAGCTATCCTAAAAAGAAAAAAGGAAAATCCTAGATCTAACTCAGGGCTTCCAAGGGTCACCATGAGGGGTTAGATAAATCCCTCAACCAAAGTTTTCAAATTGGCTAAAAAAAATGTAAGTTGTACGAGCAGCAATGGGCCACTAGGGAGCTATTGTGGAGTATTAAAAGAACACTTAATATGGCATGTGCTAAGGGGATAAAATGGAGGGTCTATAGAGTCATCCATGATTTTTCCGTTCGGTTGGTCTTGATGTGGAGGATGGATGATGCGGTTATAGATGGGCGAAGAGTGACTCTATAGAGACGGGTACACGTGGCTTAGGGGATGGTTGAGGCTAAATTGGCTAACACATCTGCTTGCTCGTTTTCCTCCCTTGGTACTTACTTGAAATTAATGGATTCAAAACAAGCAACAAATCTTTGCACATGCTTGAGACACTTACTAATTCAGTCATCCCTTGCTTCATATACTCTGTATACTTAAGACATCACGAGTTGAGAGTTACTAAAAACTCTTGCGTGAGCTATAAGGACATCGAGGACGAGTCATAATTCGACGATTAGAGCCTCATATTTTGCTTCGTTATGAATTGTACCACCTGCACCATCTCAGTTTTGTTTGGAGATCTCAAAACAATCCCAACTCCTCTGCTTTTCCATGATGACCTATCCATATATAGTTCCCACACATAATCTTGACTGCTTCTTTGTTGAATTTATTAACGAAATTTGCTACTACCTACCCTTTTTAGTGTCGTTCTGTTTTTGTATACTATGTCGTTCTGTTGAATTTTAAGCGGTTCCATGTTATGAGTGCAAAGGATCTACCGAGATGTTCAATGTGGTCTTACCGTTCTTTTGACTTAACTAACATGCCATCCACATATACTTCCATAATGTTTCCAATAAGTGGCTCAATTACTTTCGTCACCATTCTTTGATATGTTGGCCCGACATTTTTCAAGCTGAATAACATCACATTATAACAATAAATACCTTCATGTGTGATGAAGACAATCTTCTAAGAGTCCGATGGGTACATGGGAATTTGATTTTATCCCGAATAGACATCCATAAAAGTCAGTAGTTCATGACTAGTAGTAGCATTTACAATTTGATCAATTCACGATAGGGGGAAACAGTCTTTGGTGTAAGCTTCATTTAGATTTGTATAATCAATAGATACTCTTCACTTTTCATTCTTCTTGGGTACCACTATGACATTAGCTAGCCATTCCAGATACTGGATCTTCCTTATGAACCCTGCTTCAAGTAACCGGTTTACTCCTTGACGGATCGCTTCTTGTCACCACGGGTGGAAACGTCTCATCTTTTGTTGTATAGGTCTGCTTCTTAGCTTTATATTGAGGTGATGCTCGACAATTGAAGGATCGAGCCCAATCATGTCGGAGTGTTCCCATACGAAAATATCAGCATTAGTTCTCAGGAATTTTATGAATTGCTCAACTTTGCATGATAAAAGTTTGGATCCGAGAAGTACCTGTTTTCTATGGCATGTTTTGAAGAGCAGATGAACCTGCAGTAGCTCTACAATGTGGGACTCTTCCAGTCTCCGCCACGTGTCCAAGAGAGAGGCCCCACTCACATTATGGGGTGAACAGTTATATACCATTAATATTTTTCGACTCTTTGAAATAGGAAAAAGGGGCAAGTGAGGTGGCCATAACCATGGATTGAAAAATCTAGATATTATGTCGAAATATCGAATTTTGGAGGTGGTTGATACATTCCAAACCTACTGCAAACTACTGCGTTCTATTCATTCCAAACCTTACATTATGCAAGCCACAAACATTTGAATGGAATATGTTTTCCACTCAAAATTTTATTACAAGAGCAAACCAAACAAATTAAACATGAAATGGGTCATCCCACTCCTAATTACCAGACAAAACCAAAAGGATGGATTAGGTCTCACTTGGAGCAACCATTGCCCCCAAACCCTATCCTTCTTCCTCGTATGTCATATAGAACTGTTAGAGACACTTGTTGTCTATTTCCAATAATGGTTAATTCGGGGTTCATGGTTGATTTGGAGTTCCCAGCAAAAGCCAAGCAAAGACGAGATGCATCATTCCCCCAAACAACTCTCTTTCCATTCAAACGTACGTCGGCTCCATCCCCAAAATGTAGCACTATCTCCGGTAGTAACACATCTTTCCTTCCACTTAAATTGTAGCATGTGTCCAACATGTCATTTTCCTTCCGCCTCCCATTGGAAAGAGGATATTTCGCCATTGCTTTCTTGAATGCAGCTTTGAGTGCTGAATAGGCTCGTTGAGGCAGGCGAGTGATGACAGTTCCCGAGTCTATTATAGTTCCAGGTGATGCAAACACAGAGCTGGGAATATTAAGTCGCTTGTTACCAACACTTATATCCAAGAGCTTGAAGAAATAGTACCCTGACTCCTCTAACCCTGAGGTTCCAGGACCATTTACAAGCGATGTGAACTTTAAGGAGGAGGATTGGGAAGTGGCTTTCTCTCCAAATAGCAGCGATCCAATGGAATTTTCCTCAGGGAGACAGTAACTGAAAACTTTTTTAAACTTCGAAGCTGTTTGAGATACGGTAGAAAGCTGCCCTTGTCCAAGCCCCAGCATCCCATCAGCTCCGCTGCCAAAATCACCCTCATTATTTCTTCCACAACCGAATTGAAACTTTTGGAACACATCTGAAGGCTCCATTGTCATGGTATCGCATCCATAGTTTCCTACAGAGGTAGATTTATCGCCATATGTCATGTTATAGGTGTTTCCAACAGTACTTGGAATGCAAGAACCAAAGGAATAAGTGGATGATGCCAACGAGTCGAAATGCCGATGGGAGTCTTTAATCGCTCATTTAATTGACACAATAACAATTAGCTCAATTATTCCGATAAAAAAATATTAGTTTAGTGATGTATGAACAACTATTCAACAAAGATAAACTTAGTCATTCACTTTCATCCAACTCAATCCCTGAAAATGTCAAAACTTTATATTTTCTTTCAATTTCCACAAATTTCTCAGCAATCGAACACATGAAAGCTAAAAATTCCAGATAAGCCCAATTAAGTTGAAGCATGTTGGCATGGAAAAAAAAAACAAGAATCAATAAGAAAAGCCTAGAATTGTAATGAATTACAAAATAATTCTCAAATAATAAAAAAAAAATTAAAAGAAAAATTACAGATTGAAGCCCTAGATCACTATCGTTCAAATCATATACATATAGAAATAGAGAGTGAGATAGAGTACCTGGGATGAGAATGAGAGAGGCACAAAGAAAGAGGAAGTCGAGTGAGAGAGGTAACAAAGGCGGGACGTGAGGATATGGTGGTAGGTGACAATGGTGGTGCGGCAAAGGCACCAAAGGGCACGCAACTTCTGCTAGACCATGCACCAAGTTGTTGCATCTCGACTGTAGACCACACACTAAGAGGAAAAATGAAGGAAATGATTAGGTTTTGTGTTTGGGTTTATACTAGTTAGATATGTATAAAGGGAAGGGTGAACAAAAGGTTTACACAGAGAAATAAATGAAGAAGAAAGGTTATGGTATTAAGTTATTTTTTATTTTTGGTCTTTTGTTTTTTTTAAACCTATGGAGGTTGACCAGGCAGCAAGAGGAGGGCATGCTAGGCATTAAAAAACAACTCAGCCCAAGGTGCATGAAACACAAAATATTTTTGGGGTTAGCATTGTAAACTTGAAATTGGCAAACTTAAGTTTTAAATATGCTATTATTTTGATATTGATAGCCTTAAACCTAAGTTTCCCATTACCTTACCAAAAGAAGAACTCAATCGGAAGAGTTAGCGATGAAAATACTCAGAGGTCTGCAAGATATCCGGAGCAAATTCGCCAAGAATAAGATGAAAAAAAGAGACTAGAAGAAGAGGAAATGAAGAGATGAAGAAATAAAGAAAAGATAAGAGAAAAAATTACTTGGGGTAGGAAAGCGATGTAACCATGAGCAACCGCCCACTGTAGAATTCCAGAAGTCTCCGCCACGTGTCCAAGAGAGGGCCCCACTCACATTATGGGGTGAACAGTTATATACCATTAATATTTTTCCCGCTTAAAAGACCCTATCATCGACTCTTTGAAATAGGAAAAAGGGGCAAGTGAGGTGGCCATAACCATGGATTGAAAAATCTAGATATTATGTCGAAATATCGAATTTTGGAGGTGGTTGATACATTCCAAACCTACTGCAAACCAATAAATTTACAGCAACATAAAACTACTGCATTCTGTTCATTCCAAACCTTACATTATGCAAGCCACAAACATTTGAATGGAATATGTTTTCCACTCAGAATTTTATTACAAGAGCAAACCAAACAAATTAAACATGAAATGGGTCACCCCACTCCTTATGCATCTATTTGACATCCTCTACCTGCACTCCTAATTACCAGACAAAACCATAAGGATGGATTAGGTCTCACGGGGAGCAACCATTGCTCCTAAACCCTATCCTTCCTCCTTGTATGTCATATAGAACTGTTAGAGACAATTGTTGTCTATTTCCAATAATGGTTAATTCGGGGTTCATGGTTGATTTGGAGTTCCCAGCAAAAGCCAAGCAAAGACGAGATTCATCACTCCCCCAAACAATATTCGTTCCATTCAAACGTACGTCGGCTCCTCCCCCAAAATGTAGCACTATCTCCGGTAGTAACACATCTTTCCTTCCACTTAAATTGTAGCATGTGTCCAATATGTCACCTTTCTTCCGCCTCCCATTGGAAAGAGGATATTTCGCCATTGCTTTCTTGAATGCAGCTTTGAGTGCTGAATAGGCTCGTTGAGGCAGGCGAGTGATGACAGTTCCCGAGTCTATTATAGTTCCAGGTGATGCAAACACCGAGCTGGGAATATTCAGTCGCTCGTTACCAACACTTATATCCGAGAGATTGACGAAATAGTACCCTGACTCCTGTAGGGTTCCAGGACCATTTACAAGCGATGTGAACTTTAAGGAGGAGGATTGGGAAGTGGCTTTCTCTCCGAACAGCAGCGATCCAATGGAATCTTCCTCAGGGAGACAGTAACTGAAAACTTTGTTAAATTTTGAAGCTGTTTGAGATACGGTAGAAAGCTGCCCTTGTCCAAGCCCCAGCATCCCATCAACTCCACTGCCAAAATCACCCTTATTATTTCTTCCACGACCGAATTGAAACTTTTGGAACACATCAGAAGGCTCCAATGTCATGGTATCGCATCCATAGTTTCCCACAGAGGTAGAGTCATCGCCATATGTCATGTTATAGTTGTTCTCAACAGTACCTGGAATGCAAGAACCAGAGGAATAAGTGGAGGATGCCGACTAGTTGAAATATCGATGGGAGTCTTGTAAGCAGTTCACACAGGCTTTGCACTGTGTCCAAGTTATGCTGCTGCCGGTGTCCAATATTAACGTAAAATTCTGTGGGGGTGTGCCAAAAGCAACGTCAACAAGAAAATTGCCATCTTCATCAAACAGCTTATTATTGGGGGTATGATCTTTCAAATTCTCTGGAGCGTATTGGTTGAATTTGGAGTTGATGAAGCTAACTCTGGATTCATCTCGGCCAAAGATTTCCTGAGGACTGGGAGGTTGGGAGTGGCCTGATCCAGAGCATGGCCCATATTTTTGTGTTATTGGAAGCCCTTGAGATCCTCCTGCAACACATAACACATATATACAATTCATCAATTAGACTTTCCTATCGAATGCCCTCTTCGACATGAAAACACAATATTTTGGGAGTTGAAGGGACTTCACCTCTGGCAGATGCCAAGCATTTGTTCTTTGGCAGCAGTGAACTTACAGGAGTGGAATGAAATCCGTCTTTGCCCTCTTCTGCTCCGTAGACGGGTATACCGCTCACATAACATGCGAAAAACAGAAGAAGAGAAGAGAAGAGAAGATGGTAGATGGCAGTAGAAGGACAAAGAATGGCCATGAATCTAACACATAAACTTTCAGTTGTTATTGCTGAATGTGCTAGCCTCAGTACTAAGCAATATATATAGAGAGAGAAAGAGTAAGGAATACTCCAATACTTCAAAGGAATACTCCTTTGAATCACAGACAATACTATAGTGTGTGAAACATCCAAAGCTTTTGGACCAAGTCCAGTCCAACATTGTACGAGTTCACATCTTGACACGTGATTCATGCTACTTCAGAAACAATTTTTTTTCTCCTAATTTTTGGTCATTTCTTTCAAGTTTCACGAGATTTTGAATTTTTTGTGCCAACTTTTCACTAATCAATTAGCATCTTATTGGAGAGAAAATGAAAGTAAAATTTAGGAAGAATGCATGTTCTTAATTATATGGCCTTAGGAATCGATATTTATATCGACGGATATCTAAACTTTTCATGAATATATAGTTTAAAGAAAAATGTATTTCCTTAGATAGATTAGGAACTAACACTTATCTTCATGGATCCATCTTTAAATCTTTTCATGCTTAGTTTTGGCCGAGTGGACTTGGTCAATGGATGCATGGCCAACCAACATCCCCACCACAAAGAAAGATGACTTGGGTCTTTTTTAAAGAATTAATATCTAGCGACTCCCAGCTCTTCTTTGACGCCTAGAAGACTAATGCTTTAAAGGAAGGTGGCAAGTAGCTTCATGCATTGGTAAAGTTTGCTTCCTATTGCCATGGGTTATTATTACTGTTGAAATGAAGAGCTAGGGTCAAGGTCGTTGGGCTCAAAAGAAACTTATAGATTATAATAAACATATATATAGATAAATTTTTATCTTTTAGAAACAATTCTCATACAAAATTTTATAATATATCAAATCAAAGAAAATAAAAATGCCGAAAACACTGAGAAATTTTTTTTAAATTTTATTAAAAATTAATCCGAAATTCAAATTCCAAATATTTTTAGAAAATAATTACAAGGATTCTGAGTAGAGAACTTTTAATAATTTTTTTTTTAAATTTCTATTAAACATTTATAAGAATTTAATAATTTCACTAATAAATTTTTTGAATGTTTGAAATAACTAAATATAAATCACTTGAATGCATTAATTTTTTTTTTAAAGTTATATAAAACATGATAATGTAAATGTAACCATATCATTAAAACTTAAGTAGTAAATTGTACATTAATAGCTGCTTAATTAAACCTAAAAAATCTAAACATTTAAAAAAAATCTCCAAATTAAATTAAAAATAATTCACCATTAATATATATATATTAAATCAAAATATTTAAAATTTTCAAAATCAAATGCAAGATAGACGTATCACTAAAAACCTTAATAAAATATCAAATGCAATATTAAAAAAATATTACTTCGTTAGAATTTTTTTCATAATGTATATTAGGATATAAATAAAATTAATACATAAATATTAAAAAATTTGGGAAAAAATGTTAGGATAGGATTTAATATTTATCTTCATGGATATCCAAACTTTTGGAGATTAGTTTTGACCGTGGACTCACAAACTAGTCAATGGATGGCCAACCAAGATCCCCACATGGAGCGACTTGGGTCTTTGGGTGGGTCTTCTCAAGTCCACCATTAATGCTTTTGCCCTAAAACGAAGGAAGAATGAAGAAGGAAGAATTAAAGGTTGGTAAATTCGTTCCAACTTCCAAGAAGCTTGGTCAGCCAAGTGTGAAAGACTACAAAGTGATCATCAGCTTGTCTATGAGGACCAGAAAACTAATGCTTTATGGGAAGTCGGTTGGTAGATTCATATATAATTGGTAGAGTACGCTTACAATGTATCCTACTTTCATTTGTTGAGTGCCTTTATGATCCCTCCGAGCATTATAAGTGTATTAAACATTTTTGTATTTGTATGATAATGATTCAAAAAACTTGCCTGTGGATTTGAATGTTGAAGTTTTCTGCATTTCAAACTGGTGCAATTCACATAGTTGGGGATTATGGATTGAGTTCTTACGCTATACATGATTTTAGTAGATTTGTATTCATAGTTGGGGATTATGAATGAAATATTTGTTACACCCAAACACCAATAATTTATTAATTTATTATTGTTTGTTATTATATTTTCTTTTTTTCAAAGGCAATTTTAATAGATTATGTCATCGTGAAGATTATGTTGGATTATAAAACCTGAATCAGTTTTGTTGTATTTTACTCAAAATGTTGGGGGTCTAGTTATCCGGTTAACTCATGGAGGTTGAAGGGTGCAGTGCCTCCTGAAAAAATTATATGATAATTGATGAGTTTTCATTTATTATATATTTAACCCTTTTATGCTTTAAGGTTTTGTTTTTAAAAAGTGTAGCTATAATTGAGAGGCGTTTTTTGGGAGTTTCACAATTTTTACTCTTCTCGTTCTTTTTATTAGTGGATTCTTGAGTATTGGTGCACTCTGTGAATGTAGGGATCACATTGATTGTTGAACCACATTAAAATTTTTTTTTATTTTTTTTTATTTTCTACATGTGTGTACGTAGTTTGGTTAACAGAGTGTTGGATCGTTATTGTTTAATAAAAATAAAAGTTATTGAAAAAGAATGACTCATTATCAATGAAAAATGACATATTTTAATAGATAATAACATATTTTAATTTAATGAAAATGATAATTTATCAATGAGAAATAACCATTTTTCATAAATTCAATTATCAATTAGAAATAAAAATTTCTATTAGAAGATGGTATGACCATCTAAATATGTATGATACCGTTTTTAAATATTGTTATACCAAAGTTTAGTTAATCTCAACTTTGATAATAATAAAATAAGGTTTAAATCTAATGTTTTATATTTGAATGCAAAATGATTTCTAAAGAGATCATCAAGAAAATATATCAAGCCAAAAGGAAATGGCCGGATAAGAAAGAGAAGACTTAAAAGAAATGGTATTCCAAATCATTTTTCTTAAGGGCCTAAAATCATTCAAGTGCCTAAATGGGCGTTCTTTCAAGTGCCTAAATGGGTATTCTTTTATAAATTGGATGAAGAATCTATTTAAATGAAAACCACCTTTGATTAGTGTTATTCATGGTTATAAAGATTTTCTAAATGTTAAAGAATTTATTTAACCTTGGATAAAAAAAATTTCAAGGATAAAAATCCATATTTTGACATATATTTCATCGTTAAAAATTTCAATCTTAAGCTTTTATGTTGAAATAATCCAAGTATTTAAAAGTTATTTATACATCAATTTTCTATATCTTTTGAATGTTTAGCCAAGGGTTGATCCAACCAATCAACCACTTAGATCAATCAATCAACTTCTTGAAAAGATTTTTCTTGAATAATTTTGTAGAAGCACAAGATTGCATAGGGACTTATAATTAAATCGTTTATGTGTTTTCAATTTGAGTTATTTCATTAATTGAAACCCCTTGGACTAATTAATTAAATAAGACTCATTGGAATATTTAATTAATTGAAGCTCCTTGAGCAAATTAATTAAATAGGACTTGTTGGGCTAAATCAAGTGATCTAGTCCATGAGATAGTCCTAATCATTTAAGCCTAGTTGTGAATATACATGAACCCTCTTAGGGTTAAAGATTAGACATGTACACTATTGTCTTTTACTTAGTTTTCAGGAGAAACCCTAACCACCACTCTCTTTAGAAAGAAGTACTCCACACTTCTTTATTGTCAAGATCCAAGAGAGAGGCATCGAGTAGAAGATCACGAGGCCTTCGAAAGTGTCTCTTGGATTTAAGAATTTTACAAATAGAATTTTTTTTTTTTTTAGAACATCAAAATCCAAATGTATGTCTTCGAAGAGCACTCTAGAGTAATATTTTGAAAATTAGGCATATTTCGTTGTACCTTGGATCTTATTTGCATACACCCTTTAATCTAGATCTAGAAATTATTTTCTAAACACAAACAACAAAACCTGTGAAAAGTAATGTGTGGGAAAAAAACATAATCAATCAATAATAGTCAACGTCACATATATACCAAAGATCATGTTGTCCAATCAACCAATAATTCACAACCAAGCAACAATAACTAAGTATCAATAACCAAACATAGTAGATCCAAAAAATATCCAAAGTTCATAGTGTACATAATCAATTAGCAATCAATAGTTATTCTATTCATTCTCTTTTTTGTCACAAAAATGATAGAGAGTACAAAGTAAATTAATGGAAATTAATTACATGTACTCAAAATGTAACATCAAAGGTAACGAAAATGATGTCGAAAGCATACAATCTTATGCAAAATACACCAAAACATAAATTATCATATATTTAAGATCTAGAAAAATAAATTAAAATGTATAACATGTAATACTAAAATAATCTAGCTCGAACAATCTAGCAGGGGAAATGGTCTAGAGCTAAAACTAGCTTAAATTGTTTGGTAGGCAGAGAGTGATAAAGGTTCATACACTTCTTCGTGAAAAGTGAGGAATAATGAGATAATCCATAGACATATAGCTATGAATCATAGTAGGATGTCCATATATATGCTCTAAGGAAGGAGGCAGAGAGTGAGAAACTCTTTAATAAGTATGAACAAAGTACATCTCTATAAAATTTGAAAAACTAAAAATCAAAGAGATGTGAAAGCAAACCTAAGAAATTTAACAATGAGAGGGGTTAGGAAATCCCCATGAACAATCCCATGGAATCAAATCTAAGAATAATTGAAGTAAAAAGACATAAGAATTGGACTAAAAATAGGAGACAGATGATTGGAAACCCAAGAGAGCATGTGAAAGTGAGAAAACAATGCAAAAACATAGGCATTTGAATGGTCCAAGCTAGAGCACTAGATGCAAATCTTGAACCAATGTTAACAACACTTAAATGTTGCAACACTAGAAGGACACTAGAAGTGACTTAAAGAGCACTCAAACCCTTCTTCCATTATTCCTCTTCCTAAGCTATTTAAGCACCTTTCCATATCATAAACAACTCAAGCGCTCCTATAAGAATTGATAACATTCATATGTAAATTGTTTAATTTTAACCATTTTACTCCATATATTACAATAATCATAAATAATTCAAGAAAAACTAAATATTAAATTCACATCATATAAAATTTTCATAAAAATTATCCAAAGTTTAATTAGAAACTAGAACATTTATATATTAAACAAGATATAATAATAGTAACATCAAATAACTTCAACTAATATCAAGGTGACCAGCTTACTGTTTGATTAATGTGATCCATATTACTAACCTAGGTCATCCATTAGATCATGCCAAGTTTTAAATCAAATTATTACCCATTCAATTTGAATGTAGTTCCTTTGGATTTATGTTTTAACACAACAATTTTATTTTTCACAAGCAAATAAAATTCCCCTCGAATTCTTGATTTTGATAATTTTTTATCTTACTTCAACAAGAGTCAATATACTATGGAAGTTTTCTCCCATAAATACCAAGCATAAATACATAGTAACTTTGGTTAAGAAACATTAGAGAAAAATTCATACAACTTCTATATTATTTTGGGTATCACCCTTAAAAATTAACCTATGGAAACTATCAATAATATATCAAATGATTTTTTTTTACCTAAATCCTAAAATTTAAAAAAAAAATGCATGAACTGATTTTATGCATTAGAATTAACTCAAGTCTAGAGGTTTCCATAATCCAACTTCCAAATAGAGACTAAAGCAAACAAGAGTTTCTCAATTACAATGACCTTAGAGTTTTTAGGATCCTTGGTTGATTAAGATAATCTGAATTCTATACTCAGAGTTGCATGTGAAACTTAATTTTTCCCTTCTTAATTCAAATTCTTAATTATCATCAAATGAAAAAAATTTAATATAGGTTCAAGTCTTAACTTTATAATCCTTTATACTCTTTATAGCCTTGCCTTAGGATAGATAACAATAAAGATAACTAGGATGAATAGTGATGAAGGGATGCTAAGAAGCACTCGCTAGCATCGATTAGTATACTACCACATTATCTCAAAATCCAACTAATATGGAGATCATTAAAATCTCATGAGTCATGCCTTAAACCATTCATTACTTTCATTGTTGCTCTTGTTTACCCATTGTTCCTCCTAGTTTCTAATCCTAGGTTTTCCATATCTTAGGATGGCTTTTTAGCCTCTTATTAAGGTGTTGTCACTCCCACAAATCATAATATAACAAAAAGACATTCATTGAATCAAAAGAAACTAAAAACAATGTCTCAATTCAAACCATAAATAAATAAACCTAAACTTTCATTTTCTTCATCAACAAAAACTTCTATAAGATCTCCTAAACCCTAAAACTACAAGAGTTTATTTGCTATTAATTGAAACTCCTAAAATGTTGCATACTCTCTCATTGGCCATTTGTTCCAAAATCAAATCATAAAGATCCCAAAAGCTAACAAATTTACTAGTTCTAAATGACCCTTATTCATAATTGAATGGATGCATTCAGAACTCATTTCAAAGTGATTTTGAAGCTAAAAATCATAAATCAGACCTTGAGTTTGAGATTGAAGTGAGTTTGAAGTGCATTTTGAACTCATAAGTGGCCCAAAATTCTATTTTTATGTCAAGTTCAAAATTAACTAACTACTTCAACTCAACCACTATTTCTGTTGTTTTTCCATTTTTATTTTTATTTTTAGTTTGAAATGGTGCTCCAATGCTCAACATAGGTGTGAGATTTTGAATATATCTATTGCCTAACTTGGCCTTGCATTCATTTGAGTTCCAAATGGCCAAAACCATTTAGAACTAGACTTTTCAATTCCAAATTGGGTTGCTTCCCTCTATGCAATTTGCTTCAACTAATCATATCTTTCTTGTTTGACTTCAACTCAAAAATTGTTTAAAGCATTAGATTGTTAACTTAGTACGCTTCAAAACTATATGTGGAAGTCACCATGAAAGTACTCAAGGAAGACTACCCAAAATTTAGCTCAAAGTCAAGGTTGGTGTTGATGCATTAGTCTGGGTTCCAATTTCCATTTGAATTTGATGTGTTCTCTCTAGCTATCTCTATAAACTTTATTTCTCTTCTTTCATGCTCATGACTTGCTTATTATGATCTTGCTTAGACTCTCCTCATGATCCACAAGTCTTAAATCTCTCTGTATGTATAATTGATCCCTTACTCTATCTTAGTTGAAAATGACTTTTGCACTTAGTATTCTTTTCATTTCTTTATCCTAAGATTAAGCTCAAAATAAAAGGTAGATCCATAACTAAGGTCTTAGGACTAATTTGAGTTAAGTTGGATGCTTTGAGCATGTTCATTATGTCAATTACTTTAAGTCTAAATCTCTCAAAAAGAAATCAATGGATTTAAAAAAAAAATTAAATTCGAGAATCTTCTCTCTTAGATAGAAAGTCAACTTGACAACACCACTAGCATAAAAACCATAAAAGTGTCACCTTTTTACATTCCAATACTCTCAAACTTGGTGATTAGCATTAAAATTTTGACAAATTCATAGTAGAGGTATCCTCATGAGTAATAAATAATAAATCATAGGTCCTCTTAACATATTTACATGTTACTATCCTGTAAAACTCATTAGGACTGATACTATTAAAGATGCCATGGAGAACCCTGTTGTTTACTTCACTTCCTTCATGTTGAATTTGTCCCATTCATGTTTAGGCTTAATTTTTCTAATGAATCTACCAATTCCATCCAATATTAATAGAGATTCCTAACCAAATTCAAAAACATTTCAAGCTTGTTCATCTTATGTTTTCAAGAAAAATTCTATACAAGATTTCCAATGGGGATAGTTATTTCCAACAAAGTATATGATGGATTTTTTATGAGTGATCCGACTCACTACAATTTCATGACTCAAGATTAAGTAGGAATAGAAAATTTTAATTTTAATTTTAAATTTACATGTTACTATCTTGTAATATTAAATTTATTCTACTCTAATATCAATAGAAAATGATTTCTTAACCCATGGCAACTACCTAGGCAATGAGTGAATATGTGGACCTAATTTTATGCCTAAAATTTCAATTTTTTTTCCATAATTAAAATTTTTGAATATAAGATGACCAAATGTCATAATTGCAATCACAAAAAAGACACATGATATATATAAACATGAAAAGCCACTTACAAAGTTTACCAAAAATAGTTAAAAAAATCACAGATCTAATTGACCATAGAACAAATTCACTAAATGTACTATATCAAGTATATA
Source organism: Vitis vinifera (assembly GCF_030704535.1). Lineage (NCBI taxonomy): Eukaryota > Viridiplantae > Streptophyta > Magnoliopsida > Vitales > Vitaceae > Vitis > Vitis vinifera. The sequence continues at coordinate 7,256,501 of NC_081808.1, forward strand.
GATTTCTCATGACCATAGATGCTATCTTCTTTCAAGTATCTTACACTCACCAATACCTATACTTATCGCATTTCACATTTTTTATATGGAACTTTGTTCTCCTTAATGAACACCTCAACTTAAGGAGATAAGGTTAATTACCACGAACAAATCTCAATCAAGAATGAGGTTCTCGAAATTATTGAGAATGCATATGGAATAATGGCAAAGAGCATAACCAACATTTAACACAATAAATGTGTATTTAGACTTTGAAAAACTCGGTATTTTGGACCTATAACATGAGAAAAACCAAAATAAACAAGAAAATGCAAAAAAGAAAAAAAAAATGGTCTTGGAGCACTCACAAAGGTTTTTTTTCAACATCTAGGGCGTTTTGAGTGCTCTAGGGCAAAACCAATTTTCAGTACTCTAGTGCAAAATTGGCTTTTTTTTACACCTTATGTCATTATTTACCTAAACAAGCTTAGAGTCCATTTGACAATGATTTTAGGAAGCTTTTTTTAAACTTAAAAAGTGTTTTTTTTTTTTTAAATAAGATGTTTGGAAAAATTTAGGAAACACTTTTAAAAATCTGAAAAATCATTGCTTGAACTTGATTAATGTCTCCAGATATTAGATAGGAGATGCCCCAACTTATTGTCCCAGATACAGTTGCAAGCTATGTTTCTCGTTTCCTAAGGGGGGTTAATATTTGCCAAGGTGGAGGTTGTTGTAGTATGTGACTCATATTGAGTGAAAGATATATAGAGAAAAATGGGCAAATATGGGAGTGAAGTGGAGTAGAACAATGACATTTGCCATTCAAGCTTGTATTTTTATTGTTGTGAGCAAACGATAGGTTGAGGGGGGAGGGTGCGAGGTGGCATCACCCCCCGTGGTATGGTTCAGGGGTATTTTTGACATTTCATTACCTAAGGGTTAGTATAAATACCCTTTTATGTAACCCTAATTTCAGATATAGTGAAAGCCTTCTTCCTTGTTCCCATGGATGTAGGTAATCTGCTGAACCATGTTAAATCTGTGTGTTTTTCTTTTCTTTTGTCTCTAATTTTCACCATAAATCGTTGCATGAAAATCAACAAGGTTCTTGAAATTATTGGGAATGCATATGGAATAATGGCAAAGAGCATAACCAATATTTAACACAATAAATGTGTACTTAGGCTTTGAAAAACCCAGTATTTTGGACCTATAACATGAGAAAAAACAAAATAAACAACAAGAAAATGCAAAAAAAAAAAAAAAAAAAAAGTTGTATTGGAGTACCCACAAAGGTTTTTTTTTTTCAACATCCAAGGTGTTTTGAGTGCTCTAGGGCAAAATCGATTTTCAATATTCTAGTGCAAAATTGGATTTTTTTTTACACCTTATGTCATTATTTACCTAACCAAGTTTAAGTCCGTTTGACAATGATTTTAGGATTTATTTTTAACTTAAAAAGTGTTTTTTTTAAATAAAAAAATGAGATATTTGGAAAAATTTAGGAAACACTTTTAAAAATCTGAAAAATCACTTATAGTATTGTTTTGTGGAGAAACACTTGATAGTTGATTCTCCTAAAAACACTTCAAGTAGAAACACTATTAAACACACTTAGAAAAATCTTTGGGCTAATAATTGTTATACCATATTATGCTTTTAAGGGCTCCATATACACGGGATGATTGTTTTAAAATATATGTGCTTTTAAGGACATTACAACAAAGTACATTATTAGGGATGAAATGTTTCATCTCTAAAGATTTTACTTTTGTGGCAAAAAAATTTCTAGATGAAAAATTTTGTCCTTAGAATTGTCTCTACAATTATGTTACCCTTTTTGGAGATAAAAAATTTAATTTTGTCACAAAATGTGTCTCTAATGAAAAAAAATCATCACCAAAATTATTTGTCAACAAGTGTTTTTTATGGTGCAAAATCAAAAGTTGTTGGAAGTAAAATTTGTAAAATCCATTAAACCATTTGGTGACACAAGAACTTATCGGGAAATGAAAGTATTTTGTCTCTAAATGTTACTTTATATATTGGGAGATGAAATATTTCCTTTCCAAAATATTGACACAGTTTCTACAACGAAATAATTTCGTCTCTGAATATTTCAACTTAGATTAGGGGATGAAATATTTATATCTCATAATATTGACATATAGTTTGGGTAATAAAAAACTTTCATCTTGAAATGTTTTAGCTTACATTTGGAGACAAAATTATTTTATCTTAAAAAGTTAACAATGTTTAGGAAACGAAACAATTTCATTTCTAAGTATTTCTATTCACATTGGGAGATAAAAATAATGAAAAAAATTCTCGTCTATGTACACATTTTGGGATGAAATTTTTTTCTCCCTAAATATAATATTTTTGTTACCTTTTAAATGAAACATTAACCCATATAAACCTCTATGATATTAACATTTTAAATTAATATGATATTATGTAAATCAAACTTTTAATAACTTGAAAATACAATAACTATAGAAATTAAGTATACATCAAAATATTTTTTTCATTAATGTGAATCATACTTGAAACTAACATTGTCCCAGGACTATTTGAATATTGCCCAAAATAAAGTGACCAACAAATAATAATAAACTACATCATGATTTCAACTCAATGGTGGAAAAGGTGGCTTGAAAGATAAGTAAGATTGAAGTGGTGGTTATTAAGAAGAGCTGGTTTGTTATGGCATGAAATTCCATATTTATGCCTTCAACTCTTGCAACTCAATGGTCGTCATACTCTTGAATTTGTGTAACTTTGTAATCTACTCCCACAACCTTCTTGTCTTTCCAAACCATTTAAATAATTTGTCGTTTTCCAAACACTCTTTATGTTATCTTTAAGTTAATGAAAAGAGTAGTGCCCTCATCCTAAATTTCGTGCATCTTTCCTAAATTTTGTGCATCTCTTCCTGTAAAATATAATATAGTTTTAATTAGTAAGCATATTATTATATCATATAATGGAAGATAGTTTTAATTTTCAATAATAACTCTTATATGTCAAGGGTGTTCAAAGTAACTCCACTTGACCTTACAATTCTTCAATGAGAAGACCCTTTTACATAAACAATAGAATAATTCTATTAAAACACATAAATTATTTCATTCATGATGTAAAAAGTAAAATATACTTTTACACACGATTAATTTTAAGAACTCTCTTTTACAACCAAGAAAAAAAAAATCAGTCAATCCAAGGTAGATTTTAATGCATTTGGACCTCAAATAAGATGAACACAATTACATTTCTAAACAAAGCGGAAAAAATGATAATCCACAATTATTCTAGTAATGGAGCAATAATATATAAAAAGATAAATAAGAATTTTTTTTTTTTAAAATGGAGTGTAAAGAATATTGAAGATTCGAAGTCTCGGGTTAAATTAGGACAAGGGAGAGGAGTGGCCTAGATGTGAACCGTTAAGAAAAAAGGCTGCATCGACCTTGTATAGTAAGACAATGGTAAAGATCATATCAAATAGTATAAAGCATCAACATGAGCTGTGGTGACAAGGACACTTCAATGGGCAACAATGTTATTTTGATCAAAGGTGAAGACTTCGACTATGGTTATGAATGACGATAGAAGGGCTTTTTGAGAGCTTTTGGGAAAGTTTTTTTCTTTTCTTATGTTTTTTAATTTATATTTCCACAAAAATTTTCCAATTATAAAATAATAAAAATATAAATCATTCATTGTAATTAGTATTATATAATAAAAATATATTTATAATATTTGACAATAGTTATAAAAACTTTAAAAAAATATTTCAATAATAAATATTTTAAATTTTATATTTTTAAAAACTTCCAAATGATTTTCAACATCTAATTCAATGAATAGAATAATTAAGATTTAATTTAACTTTTTTACTTACTTTTTAAAAAATATTTCAACAATTGATAAATAAAATATTTTAAAATTTATTTTCTAAAAACTTCCAAATTATTCAGACATCTAATTTGATGATAAATAAAAAATTAAGATTTAATTTAAATATTTTACATATTATTTACACTTTTTTATTAATAGTTTTGTCCAAAATTTTATATTAGAAACTAATTTTCTTTAGCTTTTATATATTTAATGTTTTACTTTGGAAAACTTTTGTGATGAGATGATTTTTTTAAAATGTAAAAAATTACCTAATATAATTTAAAATATATATATATATATATATATATATATATATATATATATATATATATATATGAGGTGACTTTAAAGACAGTATAAGATTTTTAAAATCTTAAATAGTTAAATTATTGTGAAATACATTAGATTTTTGTAACATGATTTTAGAAAATCTAAAATTATTTTCTTGCATAGTTTAAAAATGAGATATTACCAATAGTTGTTAAAATTGTATAAGCCATCAATTAATTAATATCGTGACTGAAGCATGACAGAGGCATTATTAGAGACATCTATGCAACAACTTCAAAGTGAAGTATATATGGAGGCTTGGTCTTAAGGAATTTCTTTTGGAAGGCTATAAAACCATGAACATCCAAATCATTCAATCTGACAATAGAAGAAATCAAGAAAATAAACAAGGAGGCACAAGAATGGTTGACCAACATACCCGAACTCACTAAAGTAGGCATGCTTGTGATGAAAGGGTGAAATCAGACCATGTCAAGAACAAAATGATTGAATCCTTCAACCAATGGTAAGGGAGAGTGGAAGAGGAAGACGAAGGGGAAGTAGGGATAAAGGTAAAGTGCGCAGAGGAAGGGAAGGACCACAAACCCACAGCGAGCAGAGCGGGTTTTGTGGTTATGAAATATTGGTATTTAGTAAGCTCACGCGTATAGCCAAGGTCTGTGGCAGCCTGGCAGGTGCTTGGAAGCCTATTCATGCCAAGGGTTGTAAGTTGTAACACAATTGGATTGGGTCAGGGGAAAACTTTGGGCTGGGCTTGGGCCAACCTGAAGACTCGAGTCGAACTCCAGGTTCGTCTTCAGGCCTAACGATTCAGGTTAGCCAACCTGATCTCTAGTGTTGGCTAACACTGTACAACTCTTAACGTGCTCATGCTCATTGGGTTAAAGGTTTTGATCCAGAAAGGGGTTCAATCGCTCTCGATTGCAGGCTGATGCATTCATTGAACAAGTTGACCACATCATTCTACTAATAGACTTTGAACAATTTCCTGATACCCAAGAAATTGCCAAACCAATAAATTTTCAGCAACATAAAACTACTGCATTCTATTCATTCCAAACCTTACATTATGCAAGCCACAAGCATTTGAATGGAATATGTTTTCCCCTCAAAATTTTATTACAAGAGCAAACCAAACAAATTAAACATGAAATGGGCTATCCCACTCCTTATGCATCTAATGGACATCCTCTATCTGCACTCCTAATTACCAGACAAAACGATAAGGATGCATTAGGTCTCACTTGGAGCAACCATTGCCCCCAAACCCTATCCTTCCTCCTTGTATGTCATATAGAACTGTTAGAGACACTTGTTGTCTATTTCCAATAATGGTTAATTCGGAGTTCCCAGCAAAAGCCAAGCAAAGCCGAGATGCATCATTCCCCCAAATAACTCTCTTTCCATTCAAACGTACGTCGGCTCCTTCCCCAAAATGTAGCACTATCTCCGGTAGTAACACATCTTTCCTTCCACTTAAATTGTAGCATGTGTCCAATATGTCACCTTTCTTCCGCCTCCCATTGGAAAGAGGATATTTCGCCATTGCTTTCTTGAATGCAGCTTTGAGTGCTGAATAGGCTCGTTGAGGGAGGCGAGTGATGACAGTTCCCGAGTCTATTATAGTTCCAGGTGATGCAAACACGGAGCTGGGAATATTAAGTCGCTTGTTACCAACACTTATATCCAAGAGCTTGACGAAATAGTACCCTGACTCCTCTAACCCTGAGGTTCCAGGACCATTTACAAGCGATGTGAACTTTAAGGAGGAGGATTGGGAAGTGGCTTTCTCTCCGAACAGCAGCGATCCAATGGAATCTTCCTCAGGGAGACAGTAACTGAAAACTTTTTTAAACTTCGAAGCTGTTTGAGATACGGTAGAAAGCTGCCCTTGTCCAAGCCCCAGCATCCCATCAGCTCCGCTGCCAAAATCACCCTCATTATTTCTGCCGCAACCGAATTGAAACTTAGGGAACACATCAGAATGCTCCAATGTCATGGTATCGCATCCATAGTTTCCTACAGAGGTAGATTTATCGCCATATGTCATGTTATAGGTGTTCCCAACAGTACTTGGAATGCAAGAACCAAGTGAATAAGTCAACGATGCCGATGGGTCAAAATGCCGACGAGAGGCTTTTAAGCAGCGCACACAGGGTTTGCACTGTGTCCAAGTTATGCTGCTGCCGGTGTCCAATATTAACGTAAATTTCTGTGGGGGTGTGCCAAAAGCAACGTCAACAAGAAAATTGCCATCTTCATCAAACAGCTTATTATTGGGGGTATGATCTTTCAAATTCTCTGGAGCGTATTGGTTGAATTTGGAGTTGATGAAGCTAACTCTGGATTCATCTCGGCCAAAGATTTCCTGAGGACTGGGAGGTTGGGAGTGGCCTGATCCAGAGCATGGCCCATATTTTTGTGTTATTGGAAGCCCTTGAGATCCTCCTGCAACACATAACACATATATACAATTCATCAATTAGACTTTCCTATAGAATGCCCTCTTCTACATGAAAACACAATATTTTGGGAGTTAAAGGGACTTCACCTCTGGCAGATGCCGAGCATTTGTTCTTTGGCAGCAGTGAACTTACAGGAGTGGAATGAAATCCGTCTTTGCCCTCTTCTGCTCCGTAGACGGGTATAGCGCTCACATAACATGAGAAAAACAGAAGAAGAGAAGAGAAGAGAAGATGGTAGATGGCAGTGGAAGGACAAAGAATGGCCATGAATCTAACACATAAACTTTCAGTTGTTATTGCTGAATGTGTTAGCCTCAGTACTAAGCAATATATATAGAGAAAGAGTAAGGAATACCCCGACATATATTATTTCTTGTTGTGTTTGAAACATCCAAAGCTTTTGGACCAAGTCCACTCCAAAATTGTATGAGTTCACATCTTGTCACCTGATTCATACTACTTTAGAAACACTTGTCTTCATGGATCGATCTTTATATATATATATATATATATGTTCATGATTAGTTTTGGCCGAGTGGACTTAGTCAATGGATGCATGGCCAACCAACATCCCCACCCAAAAGGAAAAGGGCTACAATATGCCAAATTATTGGACTATATATATATATATGTTCATGATTAGTTTTGGCCGAGTGGACTTAGTCAATGGATGCATGGCCAACCAACATCCCCACCCAGAAGGAAAAGGGCTACAATATGCCAAATTATTGGACTGACTTGGGTCTTCTTGGAGTCAGCCAATTCTTTTGCCCTAAAAGGATAAAAGAAAAAAAAAAGAGAGAGAGAGAAAAGAAAGATGAATTGGGTCTTTTTGAAAGAATTAATGTAAAGCGATTCCCAGCACTAGTGTCGCCTGGAAAACTAATGCTTTAAAGGAAAGTGGCAAGTAGCTTCATATATTGGTAAAATTTGCTGTCTATTGCCATTGGTTATTTTTAATAATTTTTTTTTAAAAAAAAATTGGAACAAAACTTCTATAAAATTTTATAATTCGATGAATAATAATTTTTTTTGAAATTTTAAAATAACTAAATATAAATCACTTGAAGGTATTAAAATTTTTATTTAAAAATTGTATATAACGTGATAATATAAACATAGTGTTATTATTAAAACATATGTAATCAATTAACTGTTTAATTACATCGAAAAATCTAAAATATTTAAAAAAATCTTATAATCAAATAAAAAATAATCCCCTACATTTAGAATTTATCAACCCTAAAAATCTAAACATTAAAAAAATTTCAAAATAAAACCCAGAAAGGCCTATCTAAGAACTGTAATAAAATATCAGATGCAATGAATTAAAGGTAGGTGATTTCGTTCCAAAGAGAAAAAGGAACTATAATATGCCAAATTAGTGGAGCGACTTGGGTCTTGGGTGTGGGTCTTTTGAAGTCCACCATTAATTGTTTTGCCCTACAAGAAGGAAGAAGGAAGAAGAATGAATTAAAGGTCGGTGATTTCGTTCCAAATCCCAAGAGGCTTGGTCGTCCAAATGTGGAAGACTATAAAGTGATCACTCCCTGCATGTCTATGAGGACCAGAAAACTAATGCTTAATGGGAAGTAGGTTGGTAGATTCATATATAATTGGTAAAGTATTCTTACAATGTATCCTACTTTCATTTGTTGAGTGTCTTTATGATCATTTCGAGCATTATAAGTGTATTAAACATTTTTGTATTTATATAATAATGATTCAAAAAATTTGCTTGTGGATTTGAATGTTGAAGTTTTCTGAATTTCAAACTTGTGCAATTCACATAGTTGGGGATTATGGATAAGTTCTTGTGCTATACATGATTTTAAGTAGATTTGTATTCATGGAATTGTTTAGTGTTAGAAAGATAATGTTGAGATTTGTAGATTCCCTTCATGCTTATGGCCATGTCCCATTTGTATATCCCCATCATGAAAAGCTCCAAATTGGGTTAAAATGGTAGGATATGATCCACATATGAAAAAAAAAAAAAAAAGTGGTTTTGTTTGGGAAATGTTTTTTAGAATAGTTTTGAAAAATAATTTCTAAAAATAGTTTTTGAAATTTTTTTTCTAATGTTTTGTGGAAAACAACAATCTATTTAGAAACTTGAAATGTTTTATTTTTAATCATTCTCTATATGTGAATAATTATTTTTTTAAATAATTTTTAAAAAATAAGTGAAAATAATTACAAGATATTATTTTAAAACATATTGTTTTTCTTCTTTTTAGAACATAAAAATATTTTCTAGTTATCAAACATATATTTTGTTTTATTTCTTTTTCTTTTTTATTTTTATTCTATAAAATTAAAAACTATTTTAAAAAACAGTTTCCAAATAGGGGCTAAACAATAAAATATGAAATTTATATATATATATATATATATACATACATTATGAAATTAATATAACAATAAAATATGAAAAAAAAAATTATGCCAAAAACTCAATTTATTATTCTTATTATTCTATTTTCTTATTTTTAAGGGTAATTTTAATAGATTATGTCTCATTTTAGTATAACCAAGATGATTATTAGATCATTACAGTTTAATAAAAATAAAACTTAGTGAAAAAGAATGACTCTTTAATCTTTTTTATCATAATGGTTATATTTTCTTATTTTTAAAGGTATTTTAATAGATAATGACATATTTTAATTCAATGAAAATGATAATTTATCAATGAGAAATCATCAATCTTAATAAATTCAATTATCCAAAGTTCCTAGTGTACATAATCAATAATTATCGTATTTTTTTTCTTTTTTATCACAAAAATATGATGAAGAATAGAAAGTAAATCAATGGAAATCACACATACTCAAAATATAATATCAAAGGTAATGAAAATGATGTCGAAAGCATACAATCTTATGCAAAATACATCAAAATATAAAATATCATATATTTAAGTCCTAGAACAATAAATTAAAATGTACAACATGTAATACTAAATTAATCTAGCTCAAACGATCTGGTAGGAGAAATAGTCTAGAGCTCAAATTGGGAATAGTAGGCCAAGCGTAATTGAAGTTCATATGCTTCTTAGAGAAGATGCAATTAACAATGAGGTAATCCAGAGACATATGGCCATGGATCATAGTAGAATGTCCAAATCTATGCTCTAAGGAGACAAAGGGTGAGAAACTCTTTAGTGAGTACAACCAGAACACATCTCTATGAAAATTGAAAAACTGAAAATTGGAGAGATGAGAAAGCAAACCTAAGAAATTGAACAATGACAAGGGTTAGGAAATCCCCATGAACAATCCCATGGAATCAAATCTTAGAATAATCGATGTAAAATGACATAAGAATTAGACTAAAAATAGGGGGTAGATGATTGGAAACTCAAGAGAGCATGTCAAAGTGAGAAAAAAAATGCAAAAACATAGATGTTTGAATGGTCCAAGCAAGAGCACTAAATACAAATCTTGAAGCAATGTTAACAACACGTAAATGTTGGAACACTAGAAGTGACTTATAGAGCACTCAAACCTTCCTTCCATTATCCCTCATTTTGAGCTATTTAAGTACCTTTCCATATCATAAACAACCTAAACACTCCTATGAACATCTAAATGCCCTTTTTAATGTAAATGCACTTTAAAATTGTGTAATATATATATATATAGAGAGAGAGATACACACACACACACGAATTGATAAAATTCATATGTAAATTGCTCAATTTTAACAATTTTACTCCATATATTACTATAATCATAAATAATTCAAGAAAAACTAAATATAGATTAATCCACATCATATAAAATTTTCATAAATATTATCCAAAGTAGCAAATTAATTAAAAGTTAGAAACTATAAAATTTCTAAATTAAACAAGATTTTTTAATTAGAAACTAGAACATTTATAAATTAAACAAGATATAACAATCGTAACATCAAATGATTGCAACTAATTGTTGGGAACTTTGGATTACTCTGTTCCTATGCCCTAGATATCATAGAGTGCATAATCTATCCCTAGGCATTTCTAAATCTATCATAGAGAATAAAATGACAATAAAAACTATCATTAACTATAAATCTAGAGATATTGTATTCATACCTATGATGTGGGTGTTTACAAATTCAAATCCATCCAATAAGGAAGAAGTTTGAAGAGTCTAGAGATCTTGTACACCCATGATTTTCCGCCCGATGACTCGAACCATAATCTCGACACTCCAAAGTGTGGGTAATGGAAGGGAAAAAGCAATGGTTCTATTTTTCTCTCTCTGGAAGTGGAAGACAACTTTCACCAAAAGGTTATGAAAACTCTAACCCCAAAAAGGTATTTATAGGGTTCCCCTACCAAACTTAAGTGACTTGTGCCCAATAAGGCTTAGGTCACTTAATCTAGCCCAAAACAGGTCCTAATGGATTAATTAACCACATAGAGCCATCTAATTAATCAATTAGTCCAATCCAAAAACCTTGTTTATTATTCCTTGTGCAACCTTAAGTAATTACCAAAATGCCCTTATGCATAAAAATGAACCTAGAGTTAATCCAACCTTCTTAAACTATGTCATCATGGTATATGGACTCAAAGCGGGGGCTATTGGGACCTATAGGAGTATTGGCTCTCTCATAATTCAATTCTAAAGTTGATTCAACATTTCACCATGATCTTGATGCTCTAAAGTGTGGGCTTTGAAAAGGAGGAAACTATGACTCTCCCCCTCTCTCTCTGGAGGTGGAAGACAAATCTCACCAAATGGTTATGGAAACCCTAGCCCATAAAAGGGTATTTATAGGGTTGCCTACTAAGCTTAAGTCACTTGAGTCCATCAAGGCTTGGGTCATTTAATCTAATCCAAAACAAACTCTAATTAATTAATTAACTTTGTAGGGTCATCTAATTAATCAATTAGTCTAATCCAAACACCTTGTTCATTATCCCCTATGCAACCTTACATTATTACCAAAATGCCCTTATGCACAAAAATGAACCTAAAGTCAATCCAACCCTCATAAACCGTGTCATCACGGTATATGAGCTCAGAATGGGGACCATTGGGACCCATAAGAGTATTGGCTCTCTTAGAATCCAATTATGAAGTTGATTCAATATTCCACTAAAGAGAATCAATTGTACTCCAACATCGTATATAAATAACAATGAGATGAAACTCGGGATCCGTGACCTACTATCCACTACATGCAGACTCCCTATGAGCTGGTGTTTGTAATCTAACAAGATAGTGCAATCACCTATCAAGATCACCTCCCCAATCCTTGAGTTACAAATCTCACTTATTATGTGATCAATTGACATACCCTAACTCCAAGGTGCATATGTCAAATGCCATTAAAGGAATTAATGTGGTCATAAATTTCATGATCACATGTCCTTTTAATCACCCAAGAGGACACATTATCTCAATCTCATGAGATATCATGATGTCTCTATTAAGAATACTTGTTGCCACTAACCTTCATCAATAGTGAACCAACCCATAAGGATATATGACCACTTTAGGGTCTCACCCATAGGTGAAAGCCTCATGTTGATTCTGATACAAACTCAATACCCTCTTAAGGTTGAGAATCCATGTAGTATGGTATCTTGGTGAATTATAACAATCAATAGTCTTACGTCATGATTCATTATAGGTCATATCCAGTGTACATCACATACATTAGTTCACTTGCCATAGAAAACTTATCCCGATGACCAAGACAAGTCATCCTTGCAATTAGGAGGTGGTGCACTGCATTCTCTACTAAATTGCCCAAATCCATCAACCAACTATGGACAACTTATCCACTTATAAGGAACCCATGACTTGTATCTTCTATGCAACTCCTAATGCACCCAAGTCATGTACAATGTAAGAGATTTGGGTTGAATGCTCAAATCAATGTTAATACACCAAAAAAATAGCAAGGGGATAGTTATGTCTAACTTTATTACATCATGTCTTGCTAACCAAATATCCAAATGTTTTCAGAAAAGCCATCCTAGTCCACATGGACCACAACATCACCATCTCGGGCCTCAAGTTCATTAGCATTCTCAATAGCTTCCCCTACGCCAAAAGTTTCTCCATGAATAGTTGGAGCGTTTATTGTAGGTGACTCCACTTCCTGATCGCTAGGCATGATCTTGTATTTTTCTAGAGCATGATCCCAATCGAAATCATATGCTTCTTGAAATTGCTACTACATTTCCTCAGTAAAATGTTATTGAAGTTTGTTTAGGGTTTTTTTCTTTTTCTTAGTTAATATGAGCTAGCTTTGACTTAAGATCATCCATAGCTACAACAAGATTTGATTTCTCTTAAATAAGTTTCTTTTCTCCTCTTTTCAAAGAATCAACCTATTGTAGAGAGGAATGTAAATTCTCCTCAGCTTCTTTGAGCTTTCTCTCTAGATAAAGAACACGAGCAAAACCCTCCTTGTATTTGTCTCTTAGACCTAATGTAAGAGTCTTTAGTGACTCGTGATACTTAAGTTTATCTCTTATGAGCTGATAGTGGCAATTTAAGTCCATAGATGCAACCTAAATTTGAAAATGAAAAAAAAAATAGCAATACAAATAAGTAGTAAAAAGCAAGAATACTAGAAAGAAAGACATATAATATGAACCAATGGTAACAAGTCATCCACATAAAAATGGTTTATAGCCTCAATAACTTTGGCATTCTACTCATTCATACCCTTTGAAATGAGCACAAAATAACTCTCAGGAGCATGGAAAAACGAACTAGAATTTTGGGGCAAAACAATCAAATTAGCAAATGAGTAAGTCAGTATATCACCTTCAAAGAAAATATGTAAATTTGCTAACATGTTTTCCAAAGAATGTCTTCGTCTGTCTTTAGCCATCGTAACAAATTGGACACTATTGGATGTAGATGCATTGGCATTCACAATAAGAGAAAAAGATACCGAGGCTCTCCCATCACGAGTGATAGGAGATTGAGCCAAATGAGGAAGAGCAACCCGCTTAGCAAAAGGTCCCTCATTATCAGAAACAGAACAAGGTTATTTGTCTATTGTCTTTTGATTCTTTGAAAGGCCACTAACCACATTGCCCAAAGTATGGCTTGAAGCACTCATCATTGAAGCACCTCCTTCGTTTTCTGTAATGGCAGTTTAAGTAGGGATCAATGATAATGAAGAAGAAACAAAGTATGCCACAGAGTAGTTGGCCTTAAAGGCAGCTACAACCAAGGCCTTTTGATCTTTCGTTTGCTTTAAAGTCCCTTATTGGCATTTTCGTTTTCTTTCCACCAATTCTCGACTCCTAAAAACTGTGTTTGATTTCTTCAGTTCAATGCATCCAAGTGTATAACTAATTACCTTATGAACACAGGGATCATATCTCTCCAACGAAAATAGTAAACAGGGTATATCCTATTTGCAAAAGGGTCTTAGATGCTTAAGAAGGGTTTTTAAATGAGAGGGTGTCACCAAAAAGTTATACTCCCTCACCTTCTCACTTACGCTCAATACAAAAGTAATCTTCCCTAGATATTTAGGAGAAATCCATTCCACTTGCCTTCCTCATTCGGGTAGCCCTATACAAAACAAATGTAAGAAATAATAAGAAAAGAACCATCACAGGCAAATCACAAGCATGACAACATAAAGACACATACCAAGAACACAAAGGGATCCACTAAGAGGAAAACCTGGCAATAAAGATTTAGAGGCAAAACCCCAGTTATAAGAACTTATGACGTTACCCTAAACAATTCATTTCTTAGTAATTGGTAAACCAAGCACTAGTTGGAGAGAAGAGCATTCTCATAAAATGAAACTTGCCTCCAACAGATAATTTGAATGAATATATGAAAAGTACCTTTCCAAACCAATATCCATATCATGTATATAATTCAGAATTGATATACCTATAATTGGAATGAACGTGTATTGGGTGATACGAGTGTAGTAAAAGAATTGATGTACTAAAAAATGAAGAGGTAGTTGTGGCTAGACTTCAAATTGTTATCAAGGCTAGTATATGAATGAACAAGACCTGCTAGGAGTAAAGAGCCTCCAAATGGTCAGATGGAAAACAAACCTCTATATCCTTAGGAATAGAGTATTTACAATGAAAACGATACTCTTGTGTCTTCACCACATCCATTCCTTGACCCGACTCGTTACTGTCCAACTCATACGAGCTATCACTTGACACAAGAGACTTAGCATGTTCCTCTATAGGTTCTATCGCTTCTTTTTCTGGATAGGTCAATTCAGAGGATTGACAGGAATGAGAATGAGACATTTCTAAGGCAGAAAATGACCAACTAAAATGAACCTATGGATTAAACAAAGAAACATATTCATAAAAAAGAATCTCACGTGCAAGATGATCAAATCAAGAATGAAGCAATAAGAGCAGGGTAAATGAAAGATAGAAAAACTAAGAGAAACTTGTGTTTTGGGCCAACCATTTTAGAATAATTGGGTTTTCAAAACCCAAGAATTGGAAATATGAGATTCAACGGTTAATGTGGAAAATAATATGATTTTTGTTCACTTTGTGCTGCTTCGTTTTTTTATACCAATGACCCTCATCAATCTCCATATTAACATCCATGTTAACACAAAGATCCCTTTTAATTTCGATTGCAGGCTTTTTTTGTCTTCAACTTTCCTTCACTTTTTTTCTTCACCATTACCATTGACATCTAGTTACTACTCACCATTATAACTCGGCCACTGTTGGACCTCTACAACTGTTTGCAGCCATAAAACACATTGAAGCCCATAACATACTTTCCCCAATCTTTAAAGCCCTAATTGTAAGATCTCATTCTGGTATCTCTCGTAACCCTTACCAAAAAAAGGCAACTTTCATCTCCTTCATTCTTGTTTCCATTGGCACCGACACAACTCCCACTTCACCCTCTAAAAATCCAAAACCCAAGGTAAGCGCTCTCTCTTAATATTTTTTCCATAAATGGCTTCATCTCAGAGACTTTGTAGCATTAATAAAACAACCAAAATAAAAAACCCCTTCAATTTCCAACTTAGACTACTCTATTTCACAGGTCAATGCTTCCCAATTCTCTACACCCAATTAATAAAATCCAAATCCATTTATGTTTTTTCCTCTACTACCCCAAATCCCAAATGGGTTAGAAGCAAATCAACTCTGAACCCAACTGTTATTCTTCTTTGATTCTTCTTTCGATGGGTGTTGCCTCATGAATTCTAGTTTGTGCATTATTTTCTGTGGTGCTTAGACCCAAGGACAATTCTCTAGTTTCAGAGCTTGATGCTTTAGCATTGGTTAGAAAGGATGGGAGTTGTAGGGTGAAGGTTGGGAACGACAGGTGTTGTAGGGGTATTGAGAATTTGGAACTTTGGGGGCCTGTAGTGAATTTTGACTTTAAGTTCAATTCTTCCAAGGAGTGTTGCAGGGCTTGCAAAGAGATGTGTGTGGGAATGGTGGGTCATTTTTGTGTGATACTTGGGTGTTGTGTGGGAATAGAGACGTTTGCGGGCCAAAATTCGGTGAGGTGAGTGTGATTTTGAAGCTTGTTGTTGGTTTTTTTTTTTTTTTTTTGTGGTTCTGGTGGAATTGGATTATTGGGTTTTTAGTTAATTTGTTTTCTTGGCTATTAGGATGAATTAGGTTTATTGTTTTTCTTATAGTTGTTTGAAGTGTGCACTAATCTTTTGATTGATTTTATTACCTATTTTTATGGTTCTTTGAGGATTTTTATGCAATTGATTTATTGGGTTTGTTTGATTTTTCTGGTTTATAGTTTGGTTATTGTTTAGAGCTGAGGTATGATGTTTCCATGGTTGTGGAAATGGTTGAGTGTTTTAATTAAAAATTGATAAATTGGGGTTTAAGTGATTTCATATGTTGGCATTTAATCTACATAGGAGATCATATGGTTTCTAGAATTTGAGTTTGGGATAGTCACTTCTATTTTGACTATATTGTGATTTCATCCTTGCAATCTTTGATAGATCATACATTGTAATTCCTTTTAGAGCCATGATATGTATGCTTATTCTACAGATGAATTAAGTCAATCATCTTGTTTTGTATTGTACTTGAGAAGCTAAGTAACAAATGAATGGGAGGCTTGCCTTTTTATAAACTAAATTCAAAACCCCAGTGTTTGGTGTGCAGTTACAAGCCTCTACCAATTGGGAGCTGGATAAGCCAATTCCATTGTTCAATCTTCCTTCAATAATCCTCTGTCGTGTTGTTCACACCTGGTTACTAGTGTGTTTTGGTTTTGCATTTAGGTTTATATATTTTGAAGATCAATTGAGATAAGTGTGGAACTTGTTTTGCATTGTTCAATCTTCTTTAATTGCATTTAGATATGAGCATGACATTATGTTTTAATAAATTAATCAGTTGGTTCACCTTATGTACTAGCTTACTGAACCTTAGATACTACCTTAGTGAACCATAGGTATTACCTTAGTGAACCATAGGTACTACCTTAGTGCACTTTAGGTACTACCTTAGTGAACCTTAGGTACTACACTTGTGAACTAACTATAGTTATTTTGTCAATCCAAGGTACAACATTCCTCAATCATAGGACATAGAGTTGGCATTCACTTTCATCTTAGTTTTAAAATGAATTGATAAATGACGAACTTCTCTACTCAGTACACAATTTCCTTAATTGAGCATGACATTATTATGTTCTAATAGGTTATTCAGGAGGTTCTCCTTAGGTACTATCTTCATGCACCTTAGGTACTACCTTAATGCAATTTAGGTACTACCTTAATGCACTTTAAGTACTATCTTAATGGATCTTAGGTATCATCTTACTGCACCTTAGGTATTACCTTAATGCACCTTAGGTATTATTTTAATGCACATTTGGCACTGTCTTAGTGAACCTTAGGTACTACCTTAATGGACCTTAGGTACTTCATTCTTGAACCTTGGGTAGTTCCTTTGTCAATCCTAGGTACTAGCTCTATTAATTATAGTACCCATTTTGGCATTCAATAAGAATAGAGAACATCTAGATGAAGATGATTTGAGAAATGGTGCACTTCTCTATTGAAGACACAATTTCTTTAATTGCATTTTAGATACGAGCATGACATTATTATGTTGTAATTGGTTAGTCAATTGGAAGCTTAGGTAACCTTAATGGTGTGAAGGTACTGCCTTAATGTACTTTAGGTACTACCTTAATGTATCTTAGTACTATTTTAGTAACCTTAGGTACTATCTTAGTGAACCTTAAGTACTATCACACCTTGGTTACTACATTTGTGAACCAACTGTAGTTACTTTGTCAATCCTAGGTACTACTGTACTCAATCATAGGACGTATCTTTAGCATTCAATTCCATCATAGTTTGAAAATGAATCAAGAAATGAGACTCAATACACAATATCCTTAATTGAGCATGGAATTATTATGTTGTAATATGTTAGCCAATCGGTTCACCTTGGGTAATACCTTATTGCACCTAAGGTACTACCTTAATGTACCTAAGGTACTATCTTAGTGAACCTTAGGTACTACCTTAATGCACCTTAGGTACTGCCTTTGTGAACCTTAGGTATTACCTTAATGGAGCTTAGGTAGTTCATTTGTGAACCTTGGGTCGTTAGTTTAACCTTCCTAGGTGGCACCTTGCTCAACCATAGGACCTAGGTTTAATTGGCATTGAATTCCATACTAGTTTTAAGATGAATTGATAAATGTGGAGCTTCTCTACTCAGTACACAATTTTCTTAATTAAGCATGATAGTATTATGTTCTAATAGGTTATTTAGTTGGTTCCCCTTAGGGATTACCTTAACGCACCTAGGTACTATCTTAATGCACCTTAGGTACTACCTTAATGCTCTTTATATATTACCTTAATTCACCTTAGGTACTACCTTAATCATCTAAGGTACCACCTTAGTGAACCTTAGGTATTACCTTAATGGACCTTAGGTACTTCATTCCTGAACCTTGGTTAGTTCCTTTGGATATTGTAGGTACTAGCTTTCTGATTTATATGACCTAGCTTTGGCCTTCATTATGGATGGAGAACATCGTTTCAGGATGAACGATGTTAGAAATTTTCTACTCAAGACACAATTTTTTTAATTTCATTCTAGATACAAGCATGCCATTAATATGTTGTAATTGGTTACTCAATTGGAACCTTAGGTACTACCTTAATGGTGTAAAGTGATGGGAAAAACCCGAATCTCTCCATTTCCCAAGCCCAGATCAGGTTAAAAACATGCATTACTATCCTTGATTATTTTTTTTAAATCTTATGCACAACGGAAAAATAACATTTTTATACTTTAAAAGGATTCAGAAAGTGCTAACAAAAACCATACCTCAGATTCAGATGTTCCTAAATCAAATCTACATGGTGAAGATGAAAATCGAAATCGTAGAAGTCTCGTAAACTCGAAGTCTTCTACCCGATGACTCGAACCTTGATCTTGACACATTTCTGGTGGAGAGGAAAAGAGGGTGGAGGCTATAGCTCTCTACCTCTCTGGATTGTGGAAGACAAAAGCTATGGAAACCCTAATCCTTATGGGGTATTTATAGGGTTCCTAGGTCGGCTTAAGTGACTTGAGCCCACATGGACTTGGTCACTTAATCTAGCCCAAAATAAGTTTTAATTGATTAATTAACCCAATAGAGCTTACTAATTAATCAATTGACCCAATTTCGAGACCTTGTTCACTTACCCATATGCAACCTTACGTAATTACCAAAATGCCCTTGTGCAAAAAAGTAAACCTAGAGTCAATCCGACCCTCATAACCCATGCTAACAAGGTATATAAGCTCATAATAAGGACCATTGAGACCTATAGGGGAATACTAGCTCCCTTAGAGTCCAATTCTAAAGTTGATTCAACATCCCACTATAGAGAATCAACTAAACTCTAGTATCCTATGTAAATAACAATGAGACACCAAGTGCTCAAGTCTATGAACTGCTATCCATTTTGTTCAGTCTCTCCATAAACTGGTGTTCAAAGTCTAACAAGGTGAAAGCTATCAGCCTTTTAAGACTACCTCTACCATCCTTGAGTTACAGATCCTCCTATTGTGTGTTCAATTGACATATCTTAACTCTCAAAGAGCCTATGTCAAGTTCCACTTAAAGAACTACTATGATCATAGTTTCCATGAACACATCTCCTTAGGATCACCTAATGAGACACACTGTCTCAATCTTAAGAGATATCATGGTATCTTTATTGAGAGTACCTATTGCTACTAGCTTCCATCAACAATGACCCAATCCATAGGGAATATATGATCAGCTTACGATCTCACACTTAGGTCAAAGTTATTGCAAACTTTAGCACAAACTCAATATTCTCTCAAGGTTGAGAGACAACACAATGAAGCAACTTGGTGAGGTCATGACTACTTGATAGCCTTAAGTCATGACTCACAGTAGGTCTTGTCCAATGTGTAACTATACACACTAGTGCACTCACCATGGGAAACTCATCCTGATAGCTAAGACCAACCATCCCTCCAATTAGGAGGTAGTGCACTACAACCTCTAATGGGTTGCCTAGACCCATGAACCGTTTGTGAACAGGTCATCTATTTATAAGGAACCCATGACTTAAATCTTTTATGCAACTCCTAATGCACTTAAATCATGCACAATGCAAAATATGCAGATAAGAATGAATGGAATAAGGATAGATAAAAGTGAAACTGGAACATCATTAAATAAATAATGAATCTCAAATTTATTATATCATGTCATACTTTTAAAGGCTATATCCTAACATAAAGGTACTTCCTTAATGTACCTTAGGTACTACCTTAGTACACCTTAGTGAACCTTAGATACAACAATTTGTGAAGTACCTTAATGCACCTTATGTTATGTTAGTGAAGCTTACGTACTACTTGAATTTAAGATAGCTACTACCTTAGTGCACCTTAAGGGATGAAAACGCCTGGATTGTCTAGAAAGAATGAAATTGAATAAGCTTTGCAACAATAAGGTAATTGTTTAACTTATGACAAAAAATACATTTAAAAAATCATTTCATTAAATCTTTGCTCTAATGGGTCAAATGTTTAAGAGATGTGAGTTTTCTCCTTTTACACTTATTTGTTTCAAGGTTGGTTTCATTTATTTTGCCTAGCATATGGTTTTCTTTATTTCAACTTTGATGGAACTTGTGTGCTTTTTGTGACTTAGATCATACCCTCCTTGTTAGACACTTTATCTAACATATATCCTCTTAATTTTCCCACATATGTGGGATTGCTTATGTTAACTAGTAATGAATTAGAGAGTTAATGTCAATATTTTCTAGCAAGTTGTTATCAAAGTAGATTATATTTCAATTCCTATAATAATTTTGTTAAAGTTAATGTAGCATTGAAATATTAAGGTTTTAAATTTCGTCGGGTGTTTAATCTCATTCTCCTTTAATTTGGCTATCAAAAACAATCTTAAGGTTTATTTGAATTTCTATATTTTGAGTCTCTATATTGACTTTTGATTAAAAGTCTCTTCTTGGATTTATGGCAGCCTATTTTGATTTTCTAGAAAAGTTCATTTTTTAAGAAGGTGAGAGGTGGGGTGGGGGGAGAGTGAAGGGGGAGAAATTTGTATTGTGTTAGTACTAGGTTAGTCTTGTTTTAGAAGACTTTCATTGGCTACACAAATTCTCTAAAGTCTATAATTAAGGTCCAATTGTACACATCCAGAAAACCACACCACCAAACTCCACCCTCACACTCCCTACCTTCAACCAACCCACAAACACCTTAAGCTTGTTTTTTATGAGTTTTTTTTATTATTATTATTATTTTATAAGTTGTTTGTCTTGGGAAGCTGAAAATTGTAGTTTTCCCTAAATAGTATTTCCTCTTATCTCATATTTTCTTCTCTACTTCTTTATTTCTCTTGTTATTCAAGTACTTCTCAATTGAACCTATTCTCTTTACTTTTACAAAATATGCCATCTTCTTAAACTGCAAGATAACCTTAACCTAATGCTCCAAACAATGTCGAGTTTCATCCTTATTGTTTATATATTATAATTACATATTATCGTTAGCTTTGTTATAAACTTGTAGAACCTCTTTAAAAGACCACATTGCCAAATCAACATCACTATCAATTGCATAATACTAAGAAAATTTTCCCTGCTTGAACTTTTGCTGCCATAAAGTTACAAGACCTTGATAGAAATCTAGTTTCATTTTCAATATTTCCTCGTATCTTTGCTTTTCTTTAAGATGTTTTTTTTTGTTTTTTGCATCTTCTTTTTGCAGGCACCCAAGGTGAAGTAGCAAACGCCTATGACATTGATGTCATTACCATCCAAGACTTGAATGCAGTGACTAACTTTGATATGAGTAGCCATGATTTTCACAACATACTACTGAGCGTTACATTGACCATTTTTGTTGCTACAAAGTGGTTTAAAGATGTTTAGCATGTTGAAATGACTATAGATGGACGAATGATAGTTGATTAAATCAGCTCATAGCTGATGGCTGGATTCATACAACTTGAAATGATGGAAAAACATATTAGATATGGGGAAGAAGAGAGGGGCGCGGAAAAGAAAAATGGGACATGCCTTGCATCATGCTCTCCAACTATGATATTTTTTCACTTCAATGGGATACGATTATAAGCTATGATATCTTTTCACTTCAATGCATGTACCCCTATTATTGCAACCTTGAAAAGGCTAGAAATGGGCAACAAGTTGGAAACCATGTTTGTATCCTTGATTTTGCAATTCAAAGAATGAAAATGAAGCAATTTTATGGAGAATGGTTTTCTCTAGATTCATTGAAATATGCCATTTTTAGCAAAACATGTTACATAAATGCATTGTCAGTTTCTACCACATGCACCATGAACATGACTAGTAAGGGCTATTCCATTATTACCATATCGTCTAGAAATCTCAAATTCAGTCTTGATGGGTTATTTGGAATATTAAATCATTCAAATTTTTATTAGGCAAAAAAGTTCAAATGTGTTGCTTATGGTGTATAGGTGGTCTTGAGTCCTTAAGGTCAATTAGGCGGGCTAAAGAGCAACATTGCATTCAATGAGATTTTAAAGTGAAGATAACACATCCCATTGAAGAAAGTAAGACAAAGAATCAACCCATTTTGATGGCTTCATTGTAACTTTTATTAAGCTTTCAAAAAGAACAATAGTATAAACATGTAACCTATGGCAAGAGTCATCTCATTAGTCAAGTGAGATGTTATGATAATTTCTCCTTTAACAGGTTTGTTGAAAGTGTTTTGCTAATAATATTTAAGACATCTTCCAATTCAGTTGAGTCTTCTTTCAACATCTTCGCAACCACCACTGTTACCTGGTTTTGCATGTCAATGTATTATTCGCTAAGGCATGAGTTTGAGTTGGTGGAATGGCTAATGACAAAGCAAAAATTGTAGTAGAGGAGAAGAGCCATAATAGATGTAGAGAGAAAACTTGTCCCAAGGAAAGAGGGATAAAACTTACAAGAAGAAAAATTGTGTTCTTGGAAAGAACCTGTAGAGAATCATAGTTTTTCAACATATACTAAGCTATACACTACAAACAATAAAAAAAAACTAGACAACTACAACAGATTTTTATAGAATTATGAAATGATCAATACCTAGGAAAATATTTAAAAAATAAAATCATGATTTAGGCACCATATAGTTGCCCTGAATGAATAACAAATCAAGAAACAATAAAACACGGGAAAAATTTTTGCATACTCATAGAAAATGAATTTTCAAGTAAGCGAAACACAGGGATCTGTATGCGTACAAGCATGTCAAATGGAAAAAAATTGTATAATGGTAACACCATTTGTCTACTAAACATCCATCCAACATGATCTTGAAGTTGAGTTGCTAGCATCTCCAACCAAGAAACTATATTTTCTGCATTTCTTCTAACTATTTGACCAACCCCAACAATGCCTTCACCTTCATCAACAAAATCTCTATCAGCATTGTCAAAAGGCCTTCTAGCAGCATGAACACCATATTTGTCCCCATTGTCTCCCTCAAGGTTTTGTCTTCTTAGGTCCTATAGATGAATAAAGAAATCTCTAAAAAAATGTGAACCCATGAAAAACAAATTTAATGATACCGAGATAGCCATGAAAACAATTGGTAACAATCGTTTTAGTAGATATATGACTTGAGAATAATTTTTGCGTTTCACTTAAACTCCTCACAAAAGCTAATTGTCATATCCAATATGCACCGAACAAAATTAACAAGAAATCAATAGAAAATGAGAGGACATTGTGTAGAAAGATTTTCAGCACATAGAACACTTTAAAAGTGATCATAGTTATGAACTCTCTAAGAACAAGCCTTGCTAGTGCATCCTTAGCATAAATGGGAGAGAACAAAAATTTATGCCTGCATACCTACAATTTTGTCAAAAACATCATCAAATCTGTCTACTGTAAAAGAAATAACATTTTTTTCCTTAACCAGGTGAGGAAAACCTAAAATAAACTAAAGCACAAGCTAAATATGCAAATTCACAACCCAATACATTAAATCAATGAATTTTAAATTTACTTTTATTTTTATTATTGTAATTGTTTTCCTCATTTTATGTAATGATAAACAAGGGTAAATAAAAATTACAAGATGGTGACAACATCTCATTATTCAAGAGAATGCTCCATTCTCCAACTTTTGGAACAGATTATTGGATCATTATTGTTTAATAAAAATAGAACTTATTGAAAAAGAATGACTCATTATAATGAAAAATGACATATTTTAATAGATAATAACATATCTTAATGAAAATGATAATTTATCAATGAGAAATAATCATTTTTCATAAATTCAATTATCAATTAGAAATAAAAATCTCTATTAGAAGATGGTATGACCATCTAAACATGTATGATACCGTTTTTAAATATTGTTAAACCAAACTTTAGTTAATCTCAACTTTGATAATAACAAAATAAGGTTTAAATCTAATGTTTTATATTTGAATGCAAAATGATTTCTAAAGAGATCATCAAGAAAATATATCCAAGCCAAAAGGAAATGGTCAGATAAGAAAAAGAAGACTTCAAAGAAATGGTATTCCAAATTATTTTTCTAGGATATCTTTGTAAGGTTATTGGTACAACATGTTCACATGATGATTACTACTCAAAAAGTGCTATTTGATAGCCTATAATTAATCCTTTTAAACACTTTTGAGTAGTAGTTTTGGCCTTTTAACTCAATTGGCATGTTAAGGATCCTTTAAAGCAATTTTGATCACTTTGTGTAAGTTTTGGTGTTTTTGTTAGTATTTTGATCACCAAAGCAAGTCAAGAATGAGGAGAGCTATGAGGAATCTTGGGCAAAGTTGAGAAGTCATTTGCCAGGAGTGAATCCGGATTGCAAGGAGAAAAAGCAAAGAGAATCTGCCATAAAGCATATTCTTGATGACAATCATAGCAGCCACTTTTGGAGCACTTTCTGATGTCCAAATGATGCATGCTATATACCATTTCAAAGCTCAGGAAGTCAACAATCCAATGCTTTAAATGGTGTGCAATTCGGAGTTGAAACGAAGAAGTTACATCCATTACAAGCCAATCACTCCGAGTTGAAGGAAGCATTTTGCAAAGTGCTGCGAAATCACCCTTTTGTTGCGAAGTGATTTCGCAGCATTTTTGTACAGTAAGGTGTTTCTCCTTCTGACGATGCACGATTTATGCCGCGAGAAGGAAGCTTGGAACCTCAAGGTGGAAGCCAACTTCGCAGCCCTGTGAAGATAGCTCGGTGTTGCGAAATAATTTCGCAGCCCTCTTGGGTGTCTGCGAAATTTCGCAGACACCATTTTTCCCCTGCGAAATGGTTCCTAAAGCCTCCCGAAAGTTGCTACCGACATTTGGAGATATTTTCCATTAGATTTTTGTTGTCTAAATCCCAAAATACTCCTTGTAAACCACCAATTACATGATTCCTTAGTTTTTAAGTTAGTAAAAAGACTAAATATCTTTGTAACAATTAGTTTTATATTATGTTGATATATATACCTCTCGAGAGCCTGTTCTCAGAGAGGAGTTCCTTCTGTAACCGTTTGGGTAAGCAAGTAAAGTCTATTTTCTTTCTACTGCCTTACCTTCTCACTTTGTATTTTCATTTTATTTCTAAGTTATGAATTCTCTGAGGAGTTTTCCCCAGAGAATGAGTAACTAAACCTCTAATTCCTTGGAGCTAAGGTTGCCGGGGAAGGTTCCAAATGCAAGAATGCAAAGCTCTGTGGTTTTAGTTATTAATGAAGAGGAAGTGAAATCCTTTAGTGATTTCTATGTTTTTAGTTAACTTAAAACACCTTGGAGTCACCTGGGCCAACACTTGGTAAGGCAAGTGATTTCCAACCATGGAAATGCACTAGTTTACCCCTTGCGAGCCTCTGGTAGGTGATTTCAGGGTAGGATTTTCTAGAATAGCCAACACTTGATAAGCTTTTGGACTCCTAGGAGACATCCATTAGTTATCTCTTGCGAGCTTTTGATGGGTAATCCAAGGTTAAAGATCACCTTGAATGGCTAAGGCTTAGTGAGAGGCTTAAACCATTGCAAGTTGCATCAGTGAGAGAATTAAAGTGAAATCTAATTGAAGGAGTCTCTGTACATCACCGGTTAGAGAATTGACTATAAGTTGAATCTCTAATGCGAGGAAATGAACCAACTGACCAGAGCCGTGTCTTTTGCATGAGGAACCACCCCAGTGAACCTAAATCTCTAAGGAATGCTTTTCTTCCTAAATTATTCCAAACTTCTGTTATGTTAGTTAGTTTAAGTCTCAACCTTTACCAATCAAAGTTTGTGTTTTATTTCTTAATCTAACCTTGAAATGAAACAAGACCAATTTACTTGGAATTGGTATCATTGATTGCTTGTTAGTCATTCCCAGTGAATGACCCTAGAGCCACTATACTATAGTAGCTTTTTCTTTGCTACCCTAGTGTATGGTGTTATAGGTAATAAATTTTGTTGATTACTCCCTCAATCAAGGAGCACCAGCTGAACACAAATCAGCTGAGACACCAATTGGGCATGAATCACATGACACTACAATTTTACTTAAGGGCCTAAAATCATTCAAGTGCCTAAATGGGTATTCTTTTATAAATTGGATGAAGAATCTATTTAAATGAAAACCACTTTTAATTAGTGTTATTCATGGTTATAAAGATTTTCTAACTGTTAAAGAATTTATTTAACCTTGGATAAAATTTATTTCAAGGATAAAAATCCATATTTTGACATATATTTCATCGTTAAAAATTTCAACCTTAAGCTTTCATGTTGAAATAATCCAAGTATTTAAAAGTTATTTATACATCAATTTTCTATATCTTTTGAATGTTTAGCCAAGGGTTGATCCAACCAATCAACCACTTAGATCAATCAACTTGTTGAAAAGATTTTTCTTGAATAATTTTGCAGAAACACAAGATTGCATAGGGACTTATAATTAAATCATTTATGTGTTTTTATTTTGAGTTATTTCATTAATTGAAACCCCTTGGACTAATTAATTAAACAAGACTCATTGGAATATTTGATTAATTGAAGCTCATTGAGAAAATTAATGAAATAGGAATCGTTGGGCTAGATCAAGTGATCTAGTCCATGAGATGGTCCTAATCACTTAAGCCTAGTTGTGAATCTGTATAAACCCTCTTAGGGTCAAAGATTAGACATGTACACTATTGTCTTTTACTTAGTTTTCAGGAGAAACCCTAACCACCACTCTCTTTAGAAAGAAGTCCACACTTCTTTATTGTCAAGATCCAAGAGAGAGTCATCAAGTAGAAGATCACAAGGCCTTCGAGAGTGTCTCCTAGATTTAAGAATTTTACAAATAGAAAAAAAAAATTGAGAACATCCAAATCCAAATGTATGTCTTTGAAGAGCACTCTGGAGTAATATTTTGAAAATTAGGCATATTTCGTTGTACCTTGGATCTTAGTTGCATGCACCCTTTAATCTAGATCTATAAATTATTTTCTAAACACAAACAACAAAACCGATGAAAAGCAATGCGTGGGAAAAAGCATAATCAATCAATAATAGTCAATGTCACATACCAAAGATCATGTTGTCCAATCAACTAATAATTCACAACCAAGTATCAATAACCAAGCAACAATAACTAAGTATCAATAACCAAGCATAGTAGATCCAAATAATATCCAAAGTTCATAGTGTACATAATCAATTAGCAATCAATAATTATTCTATTCTTTCTCTTTTTTGTCACAAAAACAATAGAGAGTACAAAGTAAATTAATGGAAATCACATGTACTCAAAATATAACATCAAAAGTAACGAAAATGATGTTGAAATCATACAATCTTATGCAAAATACACCAAAACATAAATTATCATAAATTTAAGATCTAGAAAAATAAATTAAAATGTATAACATGTAATACTAAAATAATCTAGCTTGAACAATCTAGCAGGGGAAATGGTCTAGAGCTAAAACTAGCTTAAATTGTTTGGTAAGCAGAGAGCAATAAAGGTTCATACACTTCTTCGTAAAAATGTGAGGAATAATGAGATAATCCATAGACATATGGCTATGAATCATAGTAGGATGTCCAAATATATGCTCTAAGGAATAAGGCAGAGAGTGAGAAGCTCTCTAACAAGTATGACCAAAATACATCTCTATGAAATTTGAAAAACTGAAAATCAAAGAAATGTGAAAGCAAACCTAAGAAATTGAACAATGAGAAAGGTTAGGAAATCCCTATGAACAATCCCATGGAATCAAATCTAAGAATAATTGATGTAAAAAGACATAAGAATTGGACTAAAAATAGGAGATATGGTTAGAAACCCAAGAGAGCATGTGAAAGTGAGAAGACAATGCAAAAACATAGGTGTCTGAATGGTCCAAGCTAGAGCACTAGATGCAAATCTTGAACCAATGTTAACAACACTTAAATGTTGCAACACTAGAAGTGACTTAAAGAGAACTCAAACCCTCTTTTCATTATCCTTCTTCCTGAGCTATTTAAGCACCCTTCCATATCATAAACAACTCAAGCACTCCTATGAGCATCTAAAATGTCCTTTTTAATGTAAATGCCCTTTAAAATTGTGCATATATATATAACAAGAATTGATAACATTCATATGTAAATTGTTCAATTTTAACAATTTTACTCCATATATTACAATAATCATAAATAATTTAAGAAAAACTAAATATTAAATTCACATCATATAAAATTTTCATAAAAATTATCCAAAGTTTAATTGGAAACTAGAACATTTATATATTAAACAAGATATAATAATAGTAACATCAAAGAACTTCAACTAATATCAAGATGACCAACTTACTGTCTGATTAATGTGATCCATATTACTAACCCAGGTCATCCATTAGATCATGCCAAGTTTTAAATCAAATTATTACCCATTCAATTTGAATTTAGTTCCTTCGGATTTATGTTTTAACACAACAATCTTTTTTTTTTCTTTTTTCCAAGCAAATAAAATTCCCCTCGAATTCTTGATTTTGATAATTTTTTATCTTACTTCAACAAGAGTCAATATACTATGGAAGTTTTCTCCCATAAATACCAAGCCTAAATACATAGTAACTTTGGTTAAGAAACACTAGAGAAAAAGTCATACAACTTCTGTATTATTTTGGGTATCACCCTTAAAGATTTACCTATGGAAACTATCAATAATATATCAAATGATTGTTTTTACCTAAATCCTAAAATTAAAAAGAAAAATGCATGAACTAATTTTATGCGTTAGAATTAACTCAAGAAAACTAGTTAACAACTAAAAAATATATTGATTTTTAATTAAATTAACTCAAGCCTAGAGGTTTCCATAATCCAACTTCTGAATAGATACTAAAGCGAACAAGAGTTTCTCAATTACAATGACCTTAGAGTTTTTAGGATCCTTGGTTGATCAAGATAATCTGAATTCTATACTCAGAGTTGCATGTGAAACTTAATTTTTCCCTTCTTAATTCAAATTCTGAATTATCATCAAATGAATAAAATTTAATATAGGTTCAAGTTTAACTTTATAATCCTTTATACTCTTTATAGCCTTGCCTTAGGATAGATAACAATAAAGATAACTAGGATGACTAGTGATGAAGGGATGCTAAGAAGCACTTGCTAGCATCGATTAGTATACTACCATATTATCTCATAATCCAACTAATATGGAGATCATTAAAATCTCATGAATCATGCCTTAAACCATTCATTAGTTTCATTGTTACTCTTGTTTACCCATTATTCCTCCTAGTTTGTAATCCTAGGTTTTCCATATCTTAGGATGGCTTTTTAGCCTCTTATTAAGGTGTTGTCACTCACACAAATCATAATATAACAAAAAGACATTCATTGAATCAAAAGAAACTAAAAACAATGTCTCAATTCAAACCATAAATAAATAAACCTAAACTTTCTTTTTCTTCATCAACAAAAACTTCTCTAAGATATCCTAAACCCTAAAACTACAAGAGTTTATTTGGTATTAATTGAAATTCCTAAAATGTAGCATACTCTCTCCTTGGCCGTTTGTTCCAAAATTACATCATAAATATCCCAAAAACTATCAAATTTACTAGTTCTAAATGACCCTTGTTCATAATTGAATGGATGCATTCAGAACTCATTTCAAAGTGATTTTGAAGCTAAAACTCATAAACAAACCTTGAGTTTGAGATTGAAGTGGTTTGAAATGCTTTTTGAACTCATAAGTGGCCCAAAATCCTATTTTTATGTCAAGTTCAAAATTAACTAACTACTTCAACTCAACAACTATTTATGTTGTTTTTCCATTTTATTTTATTTTTTTAGTTTGAAATGGTGCTCCAATGCTAGACATAGGTGTGAGATTTTGAACATAGCTATTGCCTAACTTGGCCTTGCATTCAATTGAGTTCCAAATGGCTAGAACCATTTAGAACTAGACTTTTCAATTTCAAATTGGGTTGCTTCCCTCTATGCAATTTGCTTCAACTAATCATATCTTTCTTGTTTGACTTCAACTCAAAAATTGTTTAAAGCATTAGATTGTTAACTTAGTAAGCTTCAAAACTATATGTGGAAGTCACCATGAAAGTACTCAAGGAAGACTACCCAAAATTTAGCTCAAAGTCAAGGTTGGTGTTGATGCATTATTCTGAGTTCCAATTTCCATTTGAATTTGATGTGAATACTTCAAATCTTCTTCCTTATGGTTACTTTCTCTCTAGCTATCTCCATAAACTTTATTTCTCTTCTTTTATGCTCATGACTTGCTTATTATGATGTTGCTTAGACTCTCCTCATAATCCACAAGTCTTAAATCTCTTTGTATGTATAATTGATCCCTTACTCTATCTTAGTTGAAAAGGACTTTTGCACTTAATATTCTTTTCATTTCTTTATCCTAAGATTAAGCTCAAAATAAAAGGTAGATCCATAACTAAGGTCTTAGGACTAATTTAAGTTAGATGCTTTGAGCATGTTCATTATGGCAATTATTTTAAGCCTAAATCTATCAAAAAGGAATCCATGGATTTTAAAATATAAAAAATAAATAAATTCGAGAATCTTCTCTCTTAGATAGAAAGTCAACTTGACAACACCACTCAACTAGCATAAAAACCATAAAAGTGTCACCTTTTTGCATTCCAATACTCTCAAACTTGGTCATTAGCATTAAAATTTTGACAAATTCATAGTAGAAGTATCCTCATGAGTAATAAATAATAAATCACAGGTCCTTTTAACATATTTACATGTTACTATCCCGTAAAACCCATTAGGACTGATACTATTAAAGATGCCATGGAGAATCCTGTTGTTTACTTCACTTCCTTCATATTGAATTTGTCCCATTCATGTTTAGGCTTAATTTTTCTAATCAATCTACTAGTTCCATCCAATATTAATAGAGATTCCTAACCAAATTCAAAAACATTTCAATCTTGTCCATCTTATATTTTCAAGAAAAATTCTATACAAGATTTCCAATGAGGATAGTTATATCCAACAAAGTGTATGAAGGATTTTTTATGAGTGATCCAACTCACTACAATATGATGACTCAAGATTAAGTGGGAATAGAAAATTTTAATTTTAAATTTATCCTACTCTAATATCAATAGAAAATGATTTCTTAACCCATGGCAACTACATAGGCAGTGAGTGAATATGTGGACCTAATTTTATGCCTAAAATTTCAATTTTTTCCATAATTAAAATTTTTTAATATAAGATGTCCAGATATCATACTTGCAATCACAAAAAGACACATGATATGTATAAACATGAAAAGCCACTTACAAAGTTTACCAGAAATAGTTGTAAAAACCACGGATCTAATTGACTATAGAACAAATTCACTAAATGTACTATATCACTAAATGTAAAAATAATAATAATAATAATAATAATAATAATAATAATCATCATCATCATCATCATAAAAAAAAAATCAAAATATCAATTCATGCAATTAAAAATCAAAACGTCAATCTCATGCAATCTTCTTAAAAAACAAAATTATCAAATGCATGTAATCAAGAATTAAAATACTAAACTAATGCAATAATAATTAAATAAATCAAAATGTCAATCTCATACAACAAAAATTCAAAATTCATCTCATGCAATCAAAAATCAAAATTAATTCAAATACTCACCTAATCTCGAAATCAAGCAATCAAACTCAAGAAAAAGCCTAAGTGAACTAAGCCTAGAAAAGTATCTAAGTGAAACTATCCTAGGAAAGATCTAAGTGACCTAAGTGGGGAATTATCTAAAAGTGCTCCTATTCTCAAAAGGTGTTTAAGTGACCCAGGGTATGTCTAAATGGGCTCAATGTCCTAAGATAATAATAAATAAATAAATAATGTCTAAGTGACCTAGTGTGTATCTAAATGTCCTAAAAGTGTACCTAAATGAGTTATCCTAAAAAAAAATCCTAAATCTAACTCGGGGCTACCAATGGTCATAATGAGGGTCCAAATGAGTCCCTCAACAAAGGGTCCCTAAAGGTGGTTCAAAAAAAGACACTATATAAGTTTCGATAGGCCACCAAGGAATGATTACGAGTCAAGAGAGAAGTATAGGAAGGCACCTAATGTTGCATGTACTAAGAGGACAAAATGGAGGTCTACACTAGATTGGCTATAACATGCAATGGATGGGTACCAAAGTCCCATTGGTGGATGAGCATAAATCCTGTTGGAAA
Organism: Vitis vinifera; assembly: GCF_030704535.1. NCBI lineage: Eukaryota > Viridiplantae > Streptophyta > Magnoliopsida > Vitales > Vitaceae > Vitis > Vitis vinifera. Next base: position 7,289,363 of record NC_081808.1, read on the forward strand.
ATAGCTAGGTGTGTTGTGAAACATTAATCTAGTCCCAATGTAAAAATAAATGTAATGACGAGCACCCTAAAAGAATATTGCCCATTATTTTCCAAATGAAATGTTTAAACCCTTCAAACTTCACAAAATAAAAAATCATTTTAATTTGTCACCTTTGATCGCACCCTTGAATGGCCCATAGGTGTTGTACATAGTTTATGCTATACTTGAACTTGGTCATAGGAATAAACTTAATTAGCCATCATAATTATAACATCCAAGGCAATCACACCTATGATGACATGTTACATAAAGATTGATATATTTGGTTTTCTCCCAGAAATTAAGTTTGATTTTTTTTCTTTTTAATTTGTCTTTTTCTTTCATACATGCTAATAACTTTTGGTTATCATAATATACACTAGTCAACTCCTGCTATAATTCATGTCATCAGACTTTAGAGGGACAATGTAGATGATCTAATGAAACAGCCAATCATTTTTCATGAAAACTATATATCAACAATTATTAGAGAAAACACAAAAATAGTATACTCATATCCAAATCTCGATATTATGCAATCTGACAATTGGAATGGAATGTTTTACAAACAAAACTTTATAACATGTAGCAATTCAAACAGTGAAACAGATTACCCAAAGAAATAATGTCCTAGGATCTATATATTCTATCTGAACCCTTGTTCAACAAATTAAAACAAACTACAACCCATGTAGAAATAAGAAGGGATTAGATCTCAATGCTTGCAATCGTTACCAAATCCTAACCTTCCCCCTTCTATGTCATACACAACTTTTAGAGACACTTGTTGTCTATTTCCGATGATGGTTACATGAGAAGGATTGGATTTTCTTGCGAAAGCCAAGCAAGCTTGAGTTAGGTCCCCATTGGCCCAAAGAATTCCTGATGGATGCAAACTTACGTCCACTTCTCCCACAAAATGTAGTACTATTTCCGGTAACTTTATGTTTCTCCCCCCACATCCCTTAAGATTATAGCAAGTGTCCAATAGTTTTTCCTGTGGCGGCGGAGAAATAGAGGGACAGTGCAACATTTCCTGTTGGAATGCAGTGCGGAGTGCTTCATAGGCTGCGGTAGGAAGACGAGTGATGACAGTTCCAGAATCTATTATAGTTCCAGGTGATGCAAACAATGAGCTAGAGACGTTCAATCGCTTTTTGGCAACACTTATACCAATCAGTTCAACAAAATACCCTAACCCACTAGGTGGATTCAAAAGCTGTGTAAATTTCAGCGAGGGAGATGCAGAAATTGCTTTCTCCCCAAACAACAAAGACCCTAGGGTGTGTTCTTTAGGTGGGAAACAGTAACTAAATTTCTTTTTGAACTTTGAAGCTGTCTGAGATATCAGAGAATATTGTTCCCCTTTTGCAAGGCCTAGTACCCCAGATGCTGTGCCAAACTCTCCACCACCACTATCTCCGCAACCAAATTGAAACTTGGGGAATACATCGGGCTTCAATGTAACCTCATCACATACGAAAACTCCTTTGGAATAGGAGTTATCTTCATACTTCATGGTATAGTTCGTGTCCGTAGAGGGGATGCAGGAACGATTAGAATAAGAGGATGATAAGGAAGGGTTAAAAGTTTTCTTGTTGTGGCAATTCCCTAATGAACATGAGTTGCACTGTATCCAAGTTGTGTCACTGCCTGTGTCGATTATGAGATTAAATTTTTGTTGGGGCGTGCCAAAACCAACATTGACAAGAAAAAGGCCATCTTCATTTAAAGTGTCCATAGACTCTGGGGACCAGCCGTCTTTGGATTCTTGCGTAGAATATTGGCCGAAGATTTTGGCGTTAATAGAGCGAACTCTGGACCGATCTTGGAGAAAAATTTGCTGACGACTGGGAGACTTCTTCTGGCCTAATTGCGAGCATGGTCCATAACTATATGTTATTGGTAGCCCTTGAGACCCTCCTGCAAGACCTACACACTGTCAGCATAAGAACCTTCTCAAGTAGACTTTTCTTTTTCTTTTTTTCCCTTCAAATTTCATAGAAATAGGTTGCAGGCTTAACCTACAAATCTTCATTTAATTTGCAAGTAAAATGAAATTTCGCATGCTTTGTCCGTTAAGAAATAATAATCCAAGAAGAGATGGAATTGAATAAAGAAGCAACAAGATGGAGCCAATCAATTAAGAAATTGTTTTAAAAGCTATACATACATACATACATACATACATACATATATATATATATATATATATATGCACATGGGAACACAAGATTTTGTGGCTTAGAGACTTCACCTCCGACTGGTGCCGTGCAATTGCTCTTAGGCAGCAGTGAATTTATATCAAGGGTGTGATATCCGTCTCTGGCATCTCCACAGACGGGTGTATTGCCCACATAACATAAGAAAAACAGAAGAAGAAAAGAGAAGAGAAGATGGTAGATGGCAGTGGAAGGACAAAGAATGGCCATGGATCTAACACACAAACTTTCAGTTGTTATTGCTGAATGTGTTAGCCTCAGTACTAACCAATATATATTACATAAGAGTATGGAATATGCTTATATTATTCTCTTTGAGCCATGGAAAAGTCTTTGCGTGTGGAACATCCAAAGCCTTTGGACCAAGTCCCCTCCCAAGTTGCATGAGTTGATCACATCTTGACCTGTTGACTCATACTACTTTAGAAACCATTTTTTTTTTCCTCATTTTTGGTCATTTCTTTCAAAATTCATGAGATTTTTAAAGTTTTGGTGCAAACTTTTCCCTCATCAACATCTTCTTGGAGAGAAAATGAAAGTACACTATTTTAATGAATATTAATTCAAATTAAGAGGTAATTATAACTGAAAATTTTCACATTTTTTAGATAAAATTTAGGAAGAATAGGAATTAATATTTATGTTGATGGATCTCCAAACTTTTTCATGATTAGTTTTGGCCAAGTAGACTTAGTCAATGGATGGCTAAGCAGTTATTCAAGTCAACCAATTCTTTTGCCCTAAAAAGAAGGAAGAAGAAAAAGTGGAATTGGATTTTTTTTTTTTTGGATTTTTTGAAAAAACAACTTTAAATTGGATTTTTTTCCAAAGTACCATACGTTTAGAAATAATTTCAAATGTGTCATCTTTGAATAAATATTTTTTAAATCGACTATATTTTTTTTTTCCAAAATCCCCATAGAAAACCATGGCTTTAAAGGAAAGTGGGAGGTAGCTTCATCTATAGACGAAGTTTGCTACCTATTGCAACTTTTACTCGCAATCAGTGTTGGGGTCAGAAAATCAAGTAAAAGGTAGTAAAAAAATTGTAAATTATTAATTGTAATAAACGTAGATAAATTTTTATAATTTAGAAATAATGTTTATTATTTAATAAAATAAATAATTATTAACATTAAAAGAAAAGAAAATTTTATAGTATATCAAATTTAGAAAAATACTAACAAATATTGACCACAAAAATTAAATTTTATTAATGAGAATATATTAAAAAAAAATTAAAATAGTGAGTATGGCTAGGAAATTTTCAGTATTTAAATAAAATATATTTCCAAACTTTTAGAAAAATTAAATAATTTCACTGATAAGTTTAATTTTAGATTTTCTTTATAAATAATAATAAAGTATCAATCATGGAGTTTGATAAAAATTTTGTTTAAAAATTAAATGTAGCAGGGAAACCTAAATATGGCAAAATACTTAAAAACTTAAATAATCAGTTGTAAATAAACAATTGTTTAATTAAACATAAAATAATACATATCAAAATGAAACCCAAAATAATTCAACATAAAGTAAATTAAATTTTATCGACAATTAAATAATATATAATTTAAATACTTACATAGTCATTTGTAAATGAGTACTACTTGATTAAACCCACCACTAAATTTTTTTTATCAAATATCAAATACAAAGCTACAAAAAAATCATTTTATTAGAATTTATTATACAATATACTAAATAAATTTTATATAATATTCTTATATATGGATTAAATAAAATTAAAAATGAAAATAAAAAAATATTTTATAAAATTTATTTAGTATCCATACTCATCTAATTTTTTATTTTAACTATTTTCATTGAGTATCTTATGAATTCAAACATTATATGCGTATTAAGCATTTTATATTTGTATAATGCTTCAAAAAACTTACTTAAGGATTTGAATGTTCAAAATGTTTAATTTTTTTGCATTTCAAACTTTGAGCAATTGACGTCATATTTTGGATTATGAATTTCTGCCAAAAAAAATGTCAATAGGACAAGTGTGAAATAGGATTGAGTATTGCAATATACAGGAAAATCTTAATAAATAAATATTGGATAAATTAATAATATTGCTTAAATAATAAAATCTTCTAGTTTCAACTCGAGTTAGAAGACTAAAATTGTAACGTCCCGCACCCAACCATGTAAATATTGTCCGCTTTGGGCCCAAGGGGGCCCGTACGGCTTTAAAACGCGTCTACTTGATTAAGAGGAGCCTCTACATATATAGCGTCAGGATCTTTCTCCCCTATCCGATGTGGGACATCACAAACCCCCCCCCCCCCCCCTCCCCATGCAGACACAACGTCCTCGTTGTGTCCCATGGGATTACGGGGCCAAACAAACCCCTACATCGGGGTCGGGGATCGGCTCTGATACCATTTGTAATGGCCCGCACCCAACTATGCAAATATTGTTCGCTTTGGGCCCAAGGGGGCCCTCACGACTTTAAAACGCGTCTACTTGATTAAGAGGAGCTTCTACATATATAGCGTCAGAATCTTTCTCCCCTATCCGATGTGGGACATCACAAACACCATCCCCCCCCCATGCAGACACAGCGTCCTCGTCGTGTCTGCATGGGGGGTGTTTGTGATGTCCCACATCAGATAGGAGAGAATGTTTTTGATTCTATATATGTAGAGGCTCCTCTTAACCAAGAAGACGCGTTTTAAAGCCGTGAGGGCCCCCTTGGGCCCAAAGCGGACAATATCTACATGGTTGGGTGCAGGTCATTAAAAAAATAACTTCGTTAAAAGCATAAGATAATGACTTTTTTAAACTCTTAAAGACTCAAAAAAATATATATAAATTAATAATTAGTGAAGTCCATAAAAAATAGCAAAAAAAAAATAAAATTGTATACAATATTGAGTGACTTTTTGCAACTTCTATTTTTTTCAACTAAACTCTTTTTTGAGATCATGATTAAAACCTTTTTTATCTTCTAAGATATTAAATTTTCACATTATGGGGTATTTGGTAAAACTTAATAACTTAAGTTGACTTTAAGTTAAATTATAATTAAGTTGTCAACTTAAAATTTATTACTTAATTCTTACTTTAAGTATTAAGGTTGTTTAATAAAATTAACTTAAAATTTATTTTAAATCATCAAATTAACATATTTATCATCATAAATTATAATTAAGGCAAAAGAGGTTCAATAGTAGTAGGGGTCGTGGCGTAGTAAAAAAGATTATGGAGATAACTATGACAAATATGGGTAAAATGATAAAATAAGGATGTGAACTTAAGAATAAATTACACCACTTTAATAGTAATATATATTTGCTTCTACTTTTACTTACATTTACTCTCGTTTTACAACACGTTATCAACACGAATTGCTATAAAAGGTAATTCTCATATCTTAAACTTGAAGTTATTTATATAGAATAAAATTTTACATGTTTATATTACTATTGATTTTGTTCACTGTTATATACTGTTAAATTCATTTAATTTGTGTTATATATTGTTAGAAACTATAGGCAAATTATTTGATTTTGATTATAATCAAAAGTTATACTAATGCGATCAACTTATTATAACTAATTCTAATAATATTGTTTTGTCATATATATGAAGTTATTTGACAATGTCGAATCTCACAAAACTCGAATTTGTGGCACTAGAAATTTTAGGAAAGAACTATCTATCTTGGATCCTTGATGCTGATACATCTTGATGTAATAAATCTTGGAGTTATGATCAAATAAGGAAATCAAGCATCCCTATAGGATTGTGCAAAAGCACTGATTTTCCTTCACCATCATCCCTATGAAGGTTTAAAAATGAGTATCTTACGGTAAAAGACCTTTTTACTCTATGGAGAAATTTGAAAGAAAGATATAACCACTAGAAAACTATAATTCTCTCAAAAGCTCGATATGACTAGATGCACTTAAGGTTGCAAGATTTTAAAATTGTTAGTGAATATAACTCCGCATCATTCAAAATCAACTCTCAAGTAAAGTTGTGTGAAGAAAAAATCATAGAAGAAGACATGTCAGAAAAAACTTTTATTACATTTCACGTCTCGAATGTCCTTCTATAGGAGCAATATCAAGAGCATAGATTTACAAAGCACTCTGAATTAATATCATGTCTTCTTGTTGCTAAACAAAATAATGAGCTTTTGATGAGAAATCATCAATCTCGTCCAACTAGATCTGAACCATTCCCTGAAGTGAATGAAATATCATCCCAAACTTGTGGATGTGGACATGGTCGTGGTCATTGAAGGAATCTCTGATACCATGGTTCTTATGGTAATAATTCCTTAAATTTTCAAAAAACAAAAGTCTCATTACACCACCAAAAGTGGAGTAATACTAAGACAAAACAAGAAAAATGGGAAGTGTATACAAGATAAACCTCCCAAGAATCATGAGAATAATTGTTATATATGTGGTATGAAGAGACATTGGTTGTGTACCTGTCGTACACCCAAATATTAGTAAAAGAAAAAGGAAAAGAAATAGAGATGAACTTTACCGATGATGATGGATTGGTCCTAACCTACTATGACATTGATTTGATTGACTTTCATCCATCACATAAATGAGAAAACATAAATGAATATCTTTAATATTTTAAAATTATTATCACTATTAAATTATACATTTTATCAATTTCTCAATACTCTTAATAAAATCAGTCATTATTTTTTATTTTATACAATGACAAGTGACATTAAATACTAATTTATTTATTAAGTGATTAATTAAAATTCATCTTAGCCCAGTTGGGTGATTGACCATCCTTGAGATGTGATCTATTAGTCTTTGGTTGAATGGTCTTTGATTTTTGTTTTATATTCTTCAACTATGGTATAATCTAATTTTCCATATATAAGTAAAAAATTATAAGTACTCGTTTGTAATAGATACTAAACCTTCGTTTAGGTTATATTTGATTCCCAAAAATTTATTAAGAAAATTTATTTATTTTTCATTATTTTTATCATAAAAAATATAAAAGAGAATCAACTACAATTAAAAATTAGCTAAACATTTATATATTTTAAAATTATATAATCTTTATATAGAAAAATAAATAAATAAAATGAATTAAAAGAGCCATACGAAAATAATTTATTAACCTTAAATTTGTTTAGTTTTCTTTTTTTTTTTTCCTCTAATATTCATAAACCAAATATAGCATTAGTAAATGACTTATTTAATTAAAAAGGTTATTGAAAACCCAATTTTGGAAATCTAACCCTTCATTATTTTTTTGGCATCATTTTAAAAAAAAAAACTCTCATTTTTTTCTTATAAAAATAATTATTTATTTTAAAGCATTCATGTAAATACTTAAAATAATCAAGGGTATATATATAAAAGTGAGTTACACTTAAAATATAAGGATTATTTTCATCATTTTTAACTAATTAGGTTTTAATAAATTAAGTAAATCTCAAGATAATTTTAATACTCGATCTTTCGTTTGAATTAGAATTGCTAAGTAGTTACTCACTAACGATAATCACCAATGTTACAACATAATTTCAAAGCATCTTATCATACAAGATATTAAAATAAATTAATTTTCTTTTTCTAGTTGTCCATTTTATTTTTTATGCTAATAATATTTAAAAAAAATCAATAAGGAGAAAATCTAACATTTGACATATAATTAGTCAAATAGTATTGAGTAAAATTATCATCAAAATCTTTTATAATATTATTATTGAGTGATATCATGAGCTTTGAAATGTTACATTGCTTGGTTGAATAAATGTTTTATATTTTATATAAAATTTTGTATAATGCTATAAAATATAATGTACAAGAAATTGTATTAAATACTTTAAAAATATAGCTCAATTTTCTATTAGTATAAATAAATTTATATTATATTAGTGACAAAAAATTTCCCTATTACTCAATTACATTAATACTATATTGCAAAATTAAATTACATTAGAAAATTAATAATTATTTAATTTTTTTTCAAATAATCATAAATGATTTAATAATATGGAATGAAGGGTATGCATTTACATGGTAAATTACATTTATATTTAAATCAATCTTACTTCATTATATCATTTAGATTTTTTATTTTATAATATTCTACAATTAAATTACAATAGGAAATCAATAATTATCAAAACAATAAATTGGTACACTAAATTATTTTTGTATGTAGAAATATAAAGTACATTTATATGGTAAACTTTATATGGAATAGATATTTTATATTTAATTTATGTTTTTATCTTATAATATTGCAAAATTAATTTACATTAGAAAATTAATAATTATTTAATTTTTTTTTTCAAATAATCATAAATGATTTAATAATACGGAATGAAGGGTATGCATTTACATGGTCAATTACATTTATATTTGAATCAATTTTACTTCATTATATCATGTAGATTTTTTATTTTATAATATTCTACAATTAAATTACAATAGGAAATCAATAATTATCAAAACAAACTTTTTTAAAAGATTTTTTTTTATAAAAATATTCATTTATTAAACTATTATTTATTTTAATTAAAAAAATATATAAATAAGTGGAAAACAAAAGATGATGAACTTAGGTGAGATCGTGTTTATTACTTTTTTAGTAGAATTTATTTTTATATGGTAACAATATGAAACATATAAGTGAGTGGAAAATTGAATATTATAATTCTTATATAAATGTGTTTATATATATTTAATTTGAAAAGTTGTTTTCCTTTTATACATGGTTAGGTTAAATTTTCAAAATGGATTTAATACATGATATTGGTTGGGAGCATGTGGAACCTGTTAGTGGTAGTAGAAGAACCACAAAGTGTAAATATTGTGGGAAAGTTATACATGGCAGTATAACAAGATTAAAGCAACACATTGCACATATATCCGGACAAGTGGAAGGATGTCCACGTGTACCGATAGAAGTGTCACATAGTGTTAGATAACATATGTCTGATACTTCAAAAGAAAAAGCACAGTTAAAGAAAAAAAAACGACTTTTGAGTTCCTTAAATAGAGAAAATTTCTATGAAATTGATGAGGGTGATTCTGATGATGAAATTAAGGAAGTTGCTATGGTTAATTTTGAAAGAAGACAAATGAAACAAGCAATGAAAGAAAGTCGTCGAATTTTTGAAGAAGATGGATAAGAGCATCAGAAGGGTGGTAGTTCTTCACAACCTTCTAATGCTAGGATTAAGTGCGGACTGACACGTAGCTTCAGTGTAAGAGAAGGAGCTAGCATACCTCCAAAAGGAATTGATCCTTACATGCTCCAATCAAAGCAGAAATCAATAAAAAAAAACTTGTTTTCTACTAAAGGTGTGAAGAAAGTGGGTAAAGTTATTTCTAAATTATTTCTCTTTAATGCAATACCCTTTAATGCAGCTGACAGTGGGCCTTACTATCAATCAATGATTGATACCATAGCAGAAGCATATCCAGGCATCAAGGGTCCCACGGGATACCAAATTGGAAATACATATTTGTAAGAGGAGGTGTAAGAGCTTGAGGTATACATAATAGCATTGAAGGCTAAATGACCTATATATGGGTGCACAATCATGTGTGATGGTTGGAGTTCTAGGACTAGAAAGCCTATCATCAATTTCATGATTTATTATGATAGAAGTATGATATACCATTCTTTAGTTGACACTACCAACATACCTAAGACAATAGACTACATCTTTTCCCTTATAGATAAAGTTTTAGAGGAGGTTGGGGAGGAAAATGTTGTTCAAGTAGTCACTGATAATGAGGCAAGTTTTAAAGCAGCTGGCATGTTGTTAATGGAGAAGCGGAAGCATTTGTTTTGGTTTCCTTGTGCAGCCTACTATATTGATTTAATGCTTGAAGATATTGCAAGCATGAAGCAGATTAAGGAGACATTAGATCAAGCTAAGATGATCACAGGATTTATTTATAATAGCTTGAAAGTAGTGAATTTGATGAAAGTGTTCACCAAGGATAGAGATTTGTTAAGGCCAAGAATAACCCATTTTTCCACTGAAATCATTTCACTTGAGAGTCTTATATGTTATGAGGTTGATTTGAAGAGAATGTGCACAACAAATGAGTGGCGTGAATTCAACAAAGATAGGAGCAGAAAAAGTCTAAGAGATAAGGTATCCAACCTTATCTTAACTGATCGATTTTGAAAGAAGATAGGGGAAGTTCAAACCATCATGGAACCTCTTGTCAAAGTATTGAAATTGGTTGATCAAGATAAAAAGCCCACACTATCAATCATTTATGAAGCAATGGATAAAGCTAAATTGGTTATCAAGGCATTGGTCAATCAATGGGAAAAGTATTGGGAAGTCATTGATAGAAGGTGGGAAGGTCAATTGTACAAACATTTGCATACTGCAAGTAATAAAAAAATTCTTTATATATTTTATTTTTTATTTTTTTCAAGTACAAATTATTATAAACGGATCATTATTTAACTTATGGCAACATATTTTTTAAATCCAATGTTCCAATATTCAAAGCATTTCTCCAACCATCCGAAAATTAAAGTTAGATTAAAGGAGGTTATCAAAATATTAAAGTCAGATTTGGATAGACAAGCAAAAGCTATTAACGAGGTATAATAATAGTTTGTGACCTTTATATAATGCATTTTGTATATGTAATGTGCATTAACAAAAAAAAAAAATTGTTAATGATGTAGGTGAAATTATTTGTTGACGGCCAAGGAGAATTTGGAAGTACACTTACAAAGAAAACAATAAATCAATCTCTTCTAGGTACTCAATACATTTACGTCTATTACAAATAAGAAATTATCATCATTTTTTGTTAAATATATCATAGTGATTAATAAGTATGCATTTTCTTTATTATAACTGAATGGTGGATCAACTATGACGATGAAGGTCCACATCTACAAAAGATTGCTGTTAAAATTTTAAGCCAAACTTGTTCTTTATCAGGTTGTGAAAGAAATTGGAGCACATGGTCATTGATTCACACAAAGTTGCACAACCCTTTGGCAATGAAAAAGTTGCATAAGTTCGTTTATGTGCACTAAAATATGCAATGATTCGTGCCTAGCTGGTGTCTTCTAATTTAGTCCTCAGACAGGAGTAATCAACAAAATTTATAACCTATTTCACCATGTACTAGGATAGCCTCATCTAGCATAGCATAGTGGCTCTAGGATTGTTCACTGGGATGGGTTTTCATTTCACACCTGATATTAGTTTAAAGAATTTATTTGGTGTTTTTTCTTTTCTAAGTTAGCTTTAAAAGAAAATATAATCTTTGATTTGGAAAAGGTTGGTTTTAAGCTAACCAAAAATAGTAACTGAGTTTAATTACAAAGAAAATGGTCTCTTGGATTTCCAAGTCACTAAGCTCAGGCCCCTTATACAAAAATGGAGATTTCCGGATCTTTCCTTGCATTGGGGATTGAACCTATAGTTATCCTCCCAACCGGTGTGTTACAGTTGCTTCCCCTTAATGGTTTCAACACTAATTCCCTCTCATTGATGCATCTTGCAATGGCTCGTGCCTCTCACCTAGCATTTGCCATTCAAGGTGATCCTTAACCTTGGATTACTCTTCACAAGCTCGCAAGAGATAACTAATAGATGTCTCCTTAGAGTCCAAAATCTTACCAAGTGTTGGCTATTCTAGAAAATCCTACCTTTAAACCACCTGCCAGAGGCTCACAAGAGATAAACTAGTGTAACTTAATGGACGGAGTCCACTTACCTTACCAAGTGTTGGCCCAGGTGATTTTAAGGCGTTTTAAGTTAACTAAAAATATAAAAACCATTAACGGGTCACAACTTCCTCTTCATTAAAAACTGAAACAAGGAAAACTCCTACCTTTGTATCCGGATCCTTTACCAAGCTTTCTTCAATCCAAGAAACACAAAAAGAGCTTAGCCACTCATTCTCTAGGCCTCCGAGGATGTTTGGCTAGAAAGAAAATGAAAACAAAAATGTGAAGGAAAAAGCAGAGCAAGTGCTCTGTAGATATATTTCTTACTATCCTCTTCCGTCTATTACATTACCTCTCATCTCTTCTTTACATGATATCAAAGATATATATAGAAGATATTTTCTAAGAAATATCCAAAGAGATATTTTTAACCTCCCTTTTAATATCCTAAATATCTTAAAAGATCTTCAACTGATTACAAGAAGAGAATTGATAATGTACACCAAATATCTTAAGGTAAAAAGATCTAAAAGAGTTGATGTAAAATATCTAGATATTACATTTTCGCATTGGAGACAGGTGGTGCAGAGAATTTCGCATCGGAGAAAGTCAATGCGGAAATTTTCGCATTGGGAAAGTGTGCTGCAAAAATTTTCGCATTGAGAAATGTCAGTGCGAAGTCAATGCGAAAATTTTCGCACCAGGAAATGTCAATGCGAAAATTCCTCCTCAGCTTTGTGTAGTTGCCTTCAAACGGTCATAACTTCCTCGTTTCAGCTCCAAATTGTACACCGTTTGAAGTGTTGGACTCCTGACTTCCCGAGCTTCAAAATGATATATAGAATGTAAGAATTGGACGCCAGTAAGTACTCCAAATTTTCCTTGAAACTTCTATCCTTTGAATTTCGCATAGCATGTGAAGATTTCGCATCACCATGTAAAATTGCTTCATGATGGATTTCTCTCTCTAATCCTCTTCCTTGCACCTTTTGATTGGCTTGTAAACTTATTCCAAGGGTTTCACAAGGTTCTCCCTCATTCTTGGCTTTCTTCAATGATCAAAAAGCTATCATAAACGCCAAAACTAGCCAAAAATTGATTAATAACATATGCAAAGGTCCTTAATGTGCCAATTGAGTTAAAACGTATTAATTACTACTCAAAAGTGTTTAAAAAAGTTTATAACAAGATGTAAAAGAGCACTTTTTGAGTAGTAATCATGCAACCTCAAGTTAAGAGTTTGATGCAAGAGCGAAGCAATGAAGATTTATACAATCCAATTGATCTGAATCATATCTTTAATGATGATGATATATTAGATGAGTGGATACAAGAAGGAGAGGAGATTATTTTATTATCTGATAATTTGGATTGGTTGGATAAAGGTCTTCCCACTAATGAAGAAGGTAGAGAAAGAGATGTTGATTCCCGTCGTAAAGGTAAGGCTTTTAGAACAATTTCTTCAAGTTCTAGTAATGATAATGGTGACAATGGGGGCACTAGGTGGGATGGTAGCACTAGTGGGTGTTGAGGCCTCGCGTCCCTGGTGATCCATGTAGTTGCCAAGTGGATGGACGCACGATCTCAACCAATATAGATTCCTGGTTCAGTCGTTCCTGCAAAAGGCGTCCGGACAGGGTGTCCGGACACACCCTCCGATGGTTTTGTCAGCCATGGAAAGAGAGATAAATCAGTTGGCTTTTTACTAGGTATAGCAAGTTTACCTTCCTCTTTGTGTGAAGGTTCATATATATATAGTACTAGAAACTTTGTTTCCCTCTTTAATGGTAGAAAGATATTTTGGCTTGTTATGATGCCACTAGGTGGTGGCAGGGCCATCATCACCCTACGGGCGACTGACAGAGATCGTGGGAGGCGCAGGGGCTGTCAGAGATCGTGGGAAGTGACTTACCGTCACTTCATTCCTGTCCTTTCACTCTACAGGTGGCGGAACGTGGGCCATGGCAAGCTATTATGATGACATGCAAGACTTGCTTACTTCAGTCAATGATCTAGACAAACATATCCGGATAGGATATGTCGGTCGTCCGGATGTGATATGACGATCGTCCGGATGTGATATTTGCTAGTGTCGTGTGCTTCTCCTTGAGGAAGTCCGGATAGGAGAAGCACGTCACATGTACTCTTGGGGAAATCTGAATGGGGGTAATCCGGATGAGAATACATGCCACGTGTCATCAGGAAATGTGTGCCACGTGGCATCAGGGGGGAGGGGTCCCTATAATGCCCCCTTTTTAACTTGCCGATTTTGCTTGAGCAAAATGGGCGGGTTAAAAAATAATTGGTTTTTGAAACTGAGGTGACTTTTTTTGCTAGATTGGGCCACGTGGCGAGCGGGGGCGAAGAGGCAGAAAAGCATTTATGATGAGCCGCCGACTCTGGGCATTCCTAGGCAGCGTGTCGTTTCAATGATGGCATAGCTGAACGGTTTAGAATACCGAGAGGCTTGTCTTACTATAAATAGCAGACTATTCCTTCCTCTTGCATTTTTTCCTTCTGCGTTTTTTCCTATTCATGCTTTATCTTCAGCCTTTTGTGTACCTTCGTTCTTGAGTGAAGCTCTAGGGTTTTCTACTGGCAATTTTCTCGTCGTGACGGTGACTGCATTTGCGGTTGTCAACCCTATTTTCCCAGTTCACATTCGGTACGTGCACTATTGTTGTCTTTCTCTTCGTTGTATTTGCTTTGTGTTTTGTTGTTGGTTTGTTTGGGCGAGTTGCTTTGCGATTGAGAGTTGGTATGTGGTTGCTAGGGCTTTTTTAGGGGGTTTTGGCTGTGTTTAGGGTTTCTGTTGCCCCCCTGTGTCTTTTGTGGGCCATTGATTCTTTTTTGGGTTAGATTTTAAGTTTGTGGGGTTGGATTACTGTTTTTGACTGTTGGCCTTCTTTCATGCAGATTCCATTTCAGTTTCAGGCTAAAAAATGTCTACAAACAAGAAAGCTACCTTATCTAGCCCGTCCGACGATGCTCAGGTCGAGAAATCTGTGGATAAGCTGAGTATGAAGGAGTTTAGTGAGCGTTTCTGTATCCCGAACGGCGTGCTCGTGGAGCTCATGGACGAAGAGGCCGTGTCGACTGAGAAGTCGGAGGACCATGCCATCGTATTCACCAAGGAGCAGTTCAATGCTGGGCTCCGGTTCCCCCTCCCGTCGCTGTTCAAGGAATTCCTTCACTTCACTCAGATCCCTCCAGCTTACATCCACCCCAATATAGTCCGGGTGCTGATGGGATGCAGCATTCTAAGTATGCTGTTCAACTTGGACCTCTCGCTGCTGGAGGTTCTTTTCGTCTACTCCCTCAAGAAGGGAAAAAATGATATTTTTAGTATGGCTGCCCACCTGCCTTCCCTTCAACTGGTGACTGAGCTATCGGACTCCACGAAGGGAGGAGCGAAGGGACATGTGTTGGTCTGGGGTGCCTGGGTGGGGCTACTGGAGCATCCAGAGAGGCCATTTTCCCCAAACCATTCGTTGGTGCTACCGGGTAAGGCAGCTTGCGGGGTTTGTCCGGCATTCATCTTGTTGTACTGCTTGGGAGTGTTATCATTTGACTTAATATCTTTGTTTGCTGATAATGCAGGTCCGGACAAGAGGGGTCGCGTAGTCGAGTGGGTAGAAAAAGCGTCGTTCACCCGGCTGAACAAGTTATTTGAGATTTCTGCCGTCGAAAGGCATCATGAGACGCTGCTAACTGCGCGAAACCTGTTAGCCGTTGTCCGGGAGCCCCAAGCGTATATCATCAATATTCTCCCTAAGAAGCTGCCAAAGAAGGTAGTGCCTGGGGAGCATTACATTATAAAAGACCTCCCTTTCTACAAGGAGGTGCAAAAGGCAGACGCTCAGAAACGCTGAGCACTCCTTGAC
This sequence comes from Vitis vinifera, assembly GCF_030704535.1. Classification (NCBI taxonomy): domain Eukaryota; kingdom Viridiplantae; phylum Streptophyta; class Magnoliopsida; order Vitales; family Vitaceae; genus Vitis; species Vitis vinifera. The sequence goes on from NC_081808.1 coordinate 7,305,165, forward strand.
GATCGAGAGAGGAGGAGGAAAGAGGGAACTTTGCGGAAGGCTCTTGGTAAAAAACACTCCGCACCCTCTTTTCCTGCTGGCGCCCCAGCGAAAAAGAATAAGAAGAAGTTGATTCTTAATAAGGGGAAGGAAATAAAACTTCTCACTCCTCTGAAGGAGTTTGTAATTCCCCCTTCAACTTATGTGAAAGAAATAACAATAAGGGAGCCAAAGGTCCCCCCCTGCCCTCTGTCTCAAGCGGCTCCGGACGCCTAGCGGGGCTGAACCATTCGGGGCCTTCACTGTCAGTGGCTGGATGCCTGGCACTGCTGGCTGAAGAAGCTACTTCAATAAATCAACCCGGCTCTCCCCATCCGGATGCGAACGCAGCCGGGGCTCCTTGTGCTGTAGCATTGCCTCCTATGGCACCCCCAATGGAAGAAAATGGGGCAGAAAGTCAGGGTTTGCCTCCCTGCGGGCCAAGCCCTCCTGCCCTAATACCGGTGAAGGGGTCAGCTACAAGGAGGTCGCGTCCGACGCATGACTTGAAGTATGGCCTCATCGGGCGGCTACAGGATCGCTTTCTGGAAACCATTAAAGTCAGCTGCTCGTCCGTCCAGGAGGATCACCCGGAGGGTAGCGAGACGAAGATGATCGAATAGAACCCAACCGCCCGGTGCTGGTCCCGGATGAGGGTTCAACCGGAGAAACCCAGCCGGCCGAAAATGAGGAGGCCCTGGACCCGGAGGAGGAGTCACTTTTTAACGCCTCATCAGGGGGGAGTCCTGTTGATGATGCAACTTGCATCTCCTCTAGCTCTTTCAGCTACGTGGAGTTGGAAGAGAAGCTGAAACGGATTCCAGCCAGCTCAGATGTTGCCATGCCTTCAGCAAAAATGTTCGAAGCGATGGAAACGGTATAGTTTTACTTCTTGATTTTTCTTGCCATACTGATGTGTTTGTGGCATGGTTTGTAACTTTGTTCTTCTTGTTTGTGTGTTTTTCTGTAGCTGGTAAGCGGTCTTCGCGGCATGGCCCAACAACATGATCTGTTTTCTGACCTGCTGCGGACCGCTGACTATACGAAGGCCTTCGTCTCTCAGCGCAAAAACAATGAAGAGAAAATGTGCTTGAGACTGGAGGAGGCCGAAGCTAGTTTATCCGTCGCTCGAGGAGACAATGAGGCTCTCCAAGCAGAGTTAGCTGAGGCAAAGAGTCGGGAGGAATCTATGGACGCCCGCCTACATGAGGCGGAGGACGAGATGACCCTTCTGAGGGGGAAAGTGAGGCATCTCCGGACGGAGGTATGTATTGAGAGAAAGCAGAGAGAAGATTTGTAGCTGCGCTTAACAGCGCAAAAAGATGAGCTGGAGAGTGAGTTTGCTGCAGAAAGGGAGGAACTTGAAGCGGACTACCAGAAGCAAGTAGATGAAATGTACTTCCTTCGGCTATCGCTGCTGCATGAAGAAACATGGTATCAAGCGGGACGTCCTTTCAATTCCCCCGGGTGAGAAGGAGAAGATGTGCGGCAAGCCTACTCAATGAGAGCTTTTCTTTTTGTAATTTTTTATTGCAATCTTCTCTCTGTATCTTGTAGTCCGGAGAACTCTTTGTATATAACTTTACAGATATCAATAAAACATATATTTTTCACATTTGTACTTGTCTCCTTCTTTCATTGGTAATACTGCTTTAAATTCGACACATTCCATGGTCTGAGTAATAGTATTCCGTCTAGCTTTTGTAAATGATAAGCTCCACTTTCACTTGCTTTAGACACTATATAGGGTCCTTCCCAGTTGGCTTGAAATTTTCCTGCTCCTATTTCAGCAGTATTTTCGAAAACTTTTCTAAGGACCAACATACCATTTTTAAAGCTTCTGGGCTTTGCTTTGCGATTGTAGTGAGCGAATGCCCTTTGTTGATAGTCTGCCATCCGGATGGATGCAGTTTCTCTTACTTTGTCTGCCCAATCTAAATTTCTTCTTAACTCCTCATTTGCATCATCCTGCGTTCCTGCCTCGGTCTGGATAGTGGGTAGCCCTATTTCAGTAGGAATGATTGCGTCCATACCGTATGTGAGGGCAAAGGGAGTGTTTCCTGTCGGGCGTCCGAGTGTGGTTCGATAAGCCCATAGGATGCCGGGTAGCTCCTCCACCCACTTTCCTCTTGCTTGCTCGAGTCTTTTCTTTAAAGCCGTGATTAACGTCTTGTTTGTGGCTTCTGCTTGCCCATTACTTTGAGAATAATGCAGTGTGGAGTATGAATTCCGAATGTTCAGTTCCGAACAGAAATTCCGGAAGGCGATGCTATCAAATTGTGGACCATTGTCGGCTATAATGGTTTGAGGGATTCCAAAGCGACAGATGATGTTTTTCCACACAAACTTGGTGACATCCTTGTCTTTGATGCTAGCGTATGCTTCGGCTTCCACCCATTTACTGAAGTAATCCATAGCGACGAGCAGAAATTTCTTTTGAGTGGGTGCGGTTGGTAAGGGACCTACTATGTCCATGCTCCACTGTGCGAAGGGCCAGGGGCCTGAAATTGGTTTCAATGTCTCCGATGGCATATGCGGAATGGGGGCATGCCTTTGACATTTGTCACATTTTTTTACATAGGCTGCCGCATCTTTCTTCATTGTGGGCCAATAATATCCTTGCGAATGGGCCCTGTGCGCTAGAGATCATCCTCTAGAATGATTTTCACATACTCCCTCGTGCAATTCTGCTAATACATATAGGGCCTCTGAATGGTTTAGGCATCGGAGATAGGGACCTGTGAAGGATCGCTTGTACAAGTGCCCCCCAATCAAGGTGAAATGGGCGGCTTGCACCCGAATCTTGTGTGCCTTCTTGGGATCCTCGGGCAGAGTGCCTGTCCGGAGGTACCCTATAATGTCGTTCGTCCACTCTTGGACATTTGCTTGGCTTGTCTCAATGGTATTGCAGGTGGAAATTTCCGCAACGGAAGGGTTGACTTGCACATGTATAGGCAATAATATGGCTTTTTTAATGGGGAGGGAGGCAGCTATGCCTGCCAATGCGTTGGCGCGTCCATTTTCGGCCCGTTTAATCTTTTCGACCATCAATTTGGAGAATTGTTGTAAGGTGTCTCTCACCTTAGCTAGGTATCGCGCCATGCGCTCATCTTTAGCTTCGTATTCCTTCTAGACGTGCCTGACCACAAGTTGAGAATCGCTATAGACACGGAGCTTGGAGATGGATAGAGCCAGGGCGAGATCCAATCCGGATAGAATGGCTTCATATTCTGCTTCATTGTTAGAGGCGGGGAACCCCAGTCGGATGGCTTGCTCCAAATGTTCTCCTGTTGGTGATTGCAGCAGGGGCCCTACTCCGAATCCTGATGATCGTGAGGCTCCATCAACCCGCAAAGTCCACCACTCTTGTTCATCTGGTTTCTTGCGCTGGATAGGCCTTCGGGAGTATTCCAGCACGAAGTCAACCATAACTTGGCCTTTCATGGATAGCCTAGGTTGGAACTCAATTCCATATTCGCTTAATTCTATAGCCCATTGAAGCATTCTGTCGGTTAGGTCTAGCTTGTGCAGAATGTTGCGAAGGGGCTGGTCAGTTAGGACAACCACTGGGTGGGCTTGGAAGTAGGGGCGGAGCTTCTGGGTAGCACTTCGAAGAGCTAAGGTCGTTAGCTCCATTTTTGAATACCTGGTTTCTACGTCTGCCAATGCTCTGCTGGCGTAGTAGATGGGTTTCTGCTCCTTGGGCAAGGGGCAGCGGAATAGAGCAGCGCTGATTGCCCACTCTAATACAGCTAGGTACATGTACAATTTTTCACCAGTGATGGGGCTGCTCAGGATGGGCGGTTGCATGAGGCAATGTTTAATTTTTTTAAAAGCGTTTTGACAGCTGTTTGTCCATCCGTTGGCTCCAGCTTTTCATATTGCCAAGAAGAATGGTCGCAATTCATTAGTGAATCGAGCTATAAAACGCCCTAGTGCCATGAGCTTGCCTGTGAGGCGCTGTAATTCCTTTTTGTTCTTGGGGGGTGGTGTGTCTATGACCGCCTTCACTTGATCCGGGCTAACCTCTATCCCCCTTTGACTGACCATGAATCCCAGGAATTTGCCAGCACTTATGCCAAAGGCGCATTTGGAAGGATTTAGCTTCATGCCATACTTCCTTAAGAGTTGGAAGACTTCTTGTAAATGGAGGACATGCTCCTCTCGAGTTTTGCTTTTAACCACAATATTGTCAATGTATACCTCTACTGTACAACCGACTAGAGGTTTGAAGATCTTTGTCATCAGTCTTTGATAAGTGGCGCCAGACTTTGTAGCAATAGAGACCATGTGGTGTTATGAAGGCTGTTTTTTCTTCGTCAGCCGGGGACATGGGGATTTGGTGATATCCGGAGAAAGCGTCCAAGAATGAGAGCATCCCCTGCCCAACAGTGGAATCGACAATTTGATCTATCCGTGGTAAAGGAAAACTGTCTTTGGGACATGCATTATTGAGGTTGGTGTAATCGACGCACACTCGCCATTTGCCTTCTTTTTTGGGTACCACCACTACATTTGCTAGCCAGTCCGGGTATTCCACTTCTCTAATGAATCCGGTTTCTAGTAATTTGTCAATTTCGTTCCGGATAATTTTTTGTCTATCCGGGTGAAAAAGCCTAACCTTCTACTGGATGGGTCTGGCTGTTGGAAAGACGTTAAGACTATGAGAAGTAATGGATGGATGAATTCCCTTCATATCAGAATGTGCCCATGCAAAGATGTCATGGTTTTGTCTGAGGGCATTCTAAATGTTCCGAGTCTTTTCTGGTGTCAGAAGGGAACTGATATTCGTAAGGTGAGTACTTTCTTCCGAAATTTGGATTGCTTGCAAGGGATCCGCTGTCGGGGGATCTTAGTCCGCCGGACCCAATAATTGCTATTGGTCACGTGCATGGCTGGACTCAGGGAGGAATGCATCCTCCTGGCTGGTCCCTGCTTCTCGTGCTATCTGGTAGCATTGGCGAGCGGCTAACTGGCTGCCATATAGGTCAATTTGCCCATCCTTGGTAAGGAAACTTACCATTTGATGATATGTAGAGGGGATGGCTTTCATGTAGTGTAGCCATGTGCGCCCCAAGATGACATTGAAAGGTGATAAATCTTGTACCACCGAAAATTGTACGTTGAGAGTGACTAGGCCAGCTTGGACCGGTAGTACAATGTCTCCCAATGACGTAGTTGACGACCCGTTGAATCCGGATAGGATTCGCCCAGGGTTTTCGAGGCCTGTGAGATTGTGCCCCATGTGGCTAACAACCAATGCTTGCATAAGATCAGCCGAGCTGCCCGGGTCAACTAGGATGTGTCTCACGTCGAAGTCTCCTATTTCCAGGGACATGATGAAGGCGTCGTGGTGCGGCTGCAATATCCGGGTGGGATCTACTGGTGGGAAAATGATTGTCCTATCTATGGGGCGAGGGCCCCCTCCAGTTATCCCAGGCCGGATGGAGTTGATACGCTCGCGTACCGATGTGGCCCGTAATAACTTTTGTCTCTTTCGTTTGGAGTCATACTCCTCGTCAGATGGGCCTCCGTTAATATAGTTTATAACGGCTTTGGGGGCGGCTGGGGCCCTGGGGGCTCCAGTGTTGTGGTTTTGAGAAGCGTCTCTACCTCCGGCATTTGAGTGGAGGTATTGCTTTAAGTGTCCCGCCCTTATGAGCCTTTCGACCAAATAATGGAGGCACCTGCATTCTTCCTTTGTGTGACCATGCTCCTTGTGGAAGACACATTTTTTGCTATGATCTCTTTTGGATGGGTCCGTTCCGAGGGGTCTAGGCCACCTGAAGTCGGACATGCCTTGGATCATAGGGAGAAGTTTCTCATATGATATGGAGAGAGGTGTGAGGGGCGGTCTTTCCGGGCAACCTGGCCCTTCCTACCTTCGATCGAACGGCCTTGGCCGGTTCGGAAGTTTGGCATTTCTATCCGCGCCACTTCTAAATGCCTGTCCAGCAATCAAGACTTGCTGGGTGGCTGCTCGTACGTCATCTTCGAGCATTGAGTATTTATTTGCACGTCTGAACAAGTCATCCATCGTTGTTAGAGGCTTTTTAGCGAGTGATTCGAAAAATGGGGTGCCTGGACAGATGCCTCGCTTGAAGATCTACAGGACAGCATCCATATTGTAAGCCTCTACCTGAAGTACGACTTGACCAAACCGTTTCACGAACTCCCTTAAGGATTCGTTATCTTGCATTTTTATGTTTTACAGAGTACTAATGTTCTGCTTATGTCAAGCGGAGCATAAGTATTGTCCCACGAAAGCCTCTGATAAGTCCCTGAAATTGTCAACAGAGTTAGGAGGTAGGCGATGAAACCATGAGAGGGCCTGCCCTTGTAGACTGGCGGGAAACACTTTGCATAGCAGCGCGTCGTTGCTTATATCGAGAATCATGAGTTGTCGATAATGCATGATATGATCGAAGGGGTCGCTGAACCCATCGTATGTGGAGAATTTGGGTACGAGGAATTCCCTTGGGGGCTCGTAACGAATGATATGAGAGCAGAAAGGAGTGGAGAGCATGTCGTCCAACCTTTTGCTGATGGAGCCAATAGGCGGCTCATTTGGGAGGTTTCTCCCAGATTGTCGTACCGCTAGGTGCGGTTGAACGTTCTGCACCATAGGGGTGACCATGGGGTCACAGTGTGGGAGAACGTTTTGCACCATAGGGGTGACCATAGGGTCAGGGTGCACTTCCCAGGCTGTGGCTGCTGGTGGCCTTGGTTTTCTAGGCTCTTATGGGCCTAGTCTCGCCCGTATTGAGTTTGACAACTGGGGCCTTTTGTCGCGTTGTCTTTTTGCTGAAAAATGAGTAGAGTCTGAGCTTTCCTCATGAGGAGCTCGGTGCATGGGAGTGTGTGGCTTATGTGGCCTAACGTTGTTGTTTTCTGGGATGGCTCTTGCTGTCCCAAGGTATATTGACTCTGGTTCCGGCCTTGAGTTTGCCATCTGGCCTCTCGAACGCTGGCGACGGGGAGGCCCCGTCGATGAAGCTTGGATGCGTAGCACCGCATTTTCTTCTCTTAACTTTTCTGTCTCCTGGAGGAGAGCTTGCAGTTGTCGTTCGCTTGCTAACTGTCTTCTTTCGATGGCCTGGCGCCATTCAGAATGATCTTTTTCTCTCTTACCAGATGAACGGCTTTGGGAAGGTGTGGCCATCTTCGTCGGTGACCGAATCAGCGATTTTCCCACAAACGGCGCCAATGTTGAGGTCTCGCGTCCCTAGTGATCCACGTAGTTGCCAAGTGGAGGGACGCACGATCTCAACCAATATAGATTCCTGGTTCAGTCGTTCCTGCAAAAGGCGTCCGGACAGGGTGTCCGGACACACCCTCCGATGGTTTTGTCAGCCATGGAAAGAGAGATAAATCAGTTGGCCTTTTACTAGGTATAGCAAGCTTACCTTCCTCTTTGTGTGAAGGTTCATATATATAGTACCAGAAGCTTTGTTTCCCTCTTTAATGGTAGAGAGACATTTTGGCTTGTTATGATGCCACTAGGTGGTGGCAAGGCCATCATCACCCTACGGGCGGCTGACAGAGATCGTGGGAGGCGCAGCGGCTGTCAGAGATCGTGGGAAGTGACTTGCCGTCACTTCATTCCTGTCCTTTCACTCTGCAGGTGGTGGAACGTGGGTCATGGCAGACTGTTATGATGACATGCAAGACTTGCTTACTTCAGTCAATGATCCGGACAAACATATCCGGATAGGATATGTCGATCGTCCGGATGTGATATGACGATCGTCCAGATGTGATATTTGAGAGTGTCGTGTGCTTCTCCTTGAGGAAGTCCGGATAGGAGAAGCGCACCACGTGTACTCTTGGGGAAATACGGATGGGGGTAATCTAGATGAGAATACGTGCCACGTGTCATCAGGAAATGTGTGTCACGTGGCATTAGGGGGAGGGGTCCCTACAGTGGGGGCAATAGAGGAGTTGATGGCACTAGTGAGGGTACTAGAGGATATGGTGGCACTAGGGGCGGTTATGTTAGTCAAGCAGATCCTGGCATGTCATGGACACAAGGAGGTGAAAATTACTATGCCACACAAGATACGAGTCATGGATATCGACCAGGGATATGGGAACAACGAAAGCATTTGGAAAGACTAACTACATTTCCCAATGATGATGATTATTTTAGTGGGCATGATTATCATAGATCAAATTATCACCGTATTGATGAGCACTTACAAAATTTGGGTATAGGATCAAGGTCGTATTTCAAAGGGGTAGATGATAGATCATATCACAACTTTAGAGACCATGATAGCTCTTCCAGTACTTTTAGTAGAAATGATTTTGATTGATTTCCAATGATGCATCTAGAGGGATATTCAAATACTGGAACACGAGCTAGTTACTCATATGGATATGATCAATCTTCTAGTAGCAGTAGCATTGCTTATCGAGGTTTTGGATACTATCAATATGGTGTTGATCCCAAATAGCCTTCGAAACCATAGTTTCCTGATTATGGATCATCAAGCCAATCTCACCCAACATATTCTAGTTATGAACAACTCTTTCAACCATATCCTCACTACGAGAATTGCCATCCCAATTTTTATACTCGTCATAGGACTGATGATGATGATTTTGAACCCTCTCATCATTCAACATGGAATTGATTATTGTATTGTATGTTTGTTAGTAAAAATCTTATTATATTTGAAATAAAATAACTTTCTTTAATTACCATTATCATAAATAACTTTGAATAGATACTGTTAGCCCAAGGGTTCTCCTAATCAGGTTTTGATGATAACAAACCGTGGTTAAGTGACTAATTGTTTTAAATTGTTAAGAATCTCAGGTATAATCTCAAGGACCAAACGAATACGGGATAAAGACCATTTGGAAGACTTGTGATCATAGGAAATGAATGTAAGATGATAGCATGAGTGCACTTAGGATGTTCATACATTTTCATGCATCTTAGAAAACTCGGTTTATTCTTTAAAACTTGATTTTCTTTAAAACCCGAGTTTTATCAAATATACCTTAGGCAAATTGACTTAAAATTGACATATTAACTCTCCTAAAGACCTTGCTTAAGTATTGGAAAAGAAAGAAATAAAAAAGGATAGGTTTTCAGGGCCAAAAGGCTCATCCGATCGTGGCTATGGCCAACCGGCTCAACCGGTTGGGGAACCGGTCGACCGATTTCCCTTGTTCGGTCGAGGTCCGGTCGAGGGAGGCACAAAAACCTTCTCTCTCTCCCAGTAGCTTCCTTTTCCCGGTCGAGCCTTACCCCTTGTCCGGTCGAGGTCCGGTCGAAGTCTGGTCGAGGCAACGGTAACCTGCTATGCATTAAATGCTCCAACGGCTAGTGATCCGGTCGACCCTTTGCTCGTCCGGTCGAGGCTACTTTCTGCTGTTTTTGTCTCCCGAGCTTAGAAACCTATAAATTGAGAGCTCCTCTTCATTTATGACCAAGAGAACAATTGCATTCAAAGCCTACCTACCTGTTCTTGATCTAAAAAGCTCTCATCTTCTTTCTTAGTGCATTAAACCATCAATTGCATATTCTTAGTGCACTCTTGCAATTCATCCTAGCTTTCTCTTGTACTTGAGCCTTCCTTAAGCTAGGTTGAGAGTTTCATCCTTGTGTAAACTGAGTGTGAAAGCCTTCAAGTGGTACAAATCTTGAAGAGATTGTGTAAGAGCCCATTGGAGCCAGAATCCAAGTGTAAGACGATTGAAAGCTTGATTGTAGCTTCAAGTTAGTGGAACCCTCACTCGGTTAGGAGATTGAGGAGAGTGGACGTAGGCAAGGGAGTGTCGAACCACTATAAATCTGAGTTTGAATTCTCTACCTTTATCTCTTTCCTTTATTTATTTTGTGCATATATTATTGTGTGGAAAAAGATTTTGAAAAACCTAATTCACCCCCCCTTTTGGGTATTTTCCTTAATTATTCATAGCCTTTGTTTTATCAATTGGTATCAGAGCCAGGTTTCTTGCTTAAGACTTAATTGTCTAAGAGGAAAATGGCTATTCCATCAAGCTCATCTCAAACTGAAAATTTTTCAAAACATAGAGCTCCATTCTTTACGGGAACCGACTATCCCTATTGGAAAGCTAGAATGACTTGGTTCTTACAATCAACTGATTTAGATGTATGGGATGTCATTGAAGATGGCCCAACTTTTCCCACTAAATTAGTTGATGGAGTTTTGGTTCCAAAACCCAAGAAAGAATGGAATGAGCTTGATAGAAGAAATTTTCAATTAAATGCTAAAGCCGTCTTTACTTTGCAATGTGCTATGGATAGGAATGAATATAATAGAATATGCCAATGTAAATCTGCTAAGGAAATTTGGAGATTGCTTGAAATAACTCATGAAGGAACAAATCAAGTGAAAGAGTCAAAAATTAATATACTTTTCCATAACTATGAATTGTTTTCAATGAAAGAAACTGAAACTATTGTTGATATGATCACTAGGTTCACTGAAATTGTCAATGGCCTTGAAGCATTGGGAAAGGTCATAAATGAATCCGAAAAGGTGATGAAGATATTGAGGTCTCTACCCTCAAAGTGGCATACAAAGGTCACCGCTATTCAAGAAGCTAAAGACTTGACCAAGCTACCTATGGAAGAACTCTTAGGGTCATTGATGACTTATGAAATCAGTTTGACAAAGCAACTACAAGAGAGTGAAGACAAGAAGAAGAAAAGTATAGCTCTCAAGGCTACAACCAAGGAAGAAGAAGATGTTGAAGAAGAAAAACCAAGTGAAGAAGATGATGATTTAGCTCTCATCACAAGAAAGCTAAACAAGTACATGAGAGGTGAAAGGTTTAGAGGGAAAAAGTTTACCTCTAGAAGAAATCCCTCAAGAAGGGAATCCTCATCACATGGTGACAAAGAAAAATGGGAAGAGAAAGGAGATTTGATATGCTTCAAATGCAAAAAGCCGGGACACATTAAATATGATTGTCCTCTCTACAAAATTGAAGCCAAAAGAAGAATGAAGAAGGCAATGATGGCCACTTGGAGTGAGAGTGAAGAATATTCCGAGGAAGAAAAGGAAAAAGAAGTGGCAAACATGTGCTTCATGGCAATAGATGATCTTGATGAGGTAAACTCTAACTCTAGTGATGAAGATATGCATGTTATTTTTGAAGAACTATATGAGGATTTTGAAAAACTTAGTTTGAAAAATAATTCTCTTAAAAAGAGCATTCAAGAACTTGAAAAAGAACTTGAGGAAGTGAAAGAAAAGTTTTCAATTGATGAAATCTCTAAAACTTATCTTGAAAAAGAGAATGAGATTTTAAGAAATGAAAATGAAATTTTGAAAAAGAAAAATGAATGGTTGACCTCCTCTCTTTCAATTTTCTCTTGTGGACAAAAGTCCTTTGAAATGATCTTAGCAAGCCAAAAATGTGTTTTTGACAAACAAGGACTAGGATTCAAATCTTCAAAGAACCAAAAGTATTTTAAAAACTATTTTGTAAAAGAATCCTCAAGTGAATGTCCTTCCACTATTTGTAACTTTTGTGGAAGAGGAGGGCACATTAGTAGTACATGTCCCTTAAGAAATGGTGCTCAAAAGAATTCAAATGCTAAGGTTAAAAAGGTTTGGATTGAAAAATCCAAAGTCACTAACCCTCAAGGACCCAAAAAGACATGGGTACCTAAACCAACTTGAATTCTATTTTGTAGGGCTCAAAGGAGGACAAGTGGTTCTTGGATAGTGGGTGCTCAAGACACATGACCGGGGATGAATCCAAGTTTGCTTTCCTTACAAAGAGAAAAGGAGGATATGTCACCTTTGGAGACAATGCAAAAGGAAGAATCATTGGTCAAGGTAACATAGGTAATGGTACATCCTCCCTTATTGAAAGTGTTTTATTGGTAGATGGTTTAAAACACAATCTTTTGAGCATTAGTCAACTTTGTGACAAAGGTTTTAAAGTAATTTTTGAAGCATCTCATTGTATCATCAAGGATATTCAAAACGACAAAACCATCTTCATGGGCCATAGATGTGAAAATGTATATGCTATAAATATTTCAAAATATGATGGCCATGATAGATGTTTTTCAAGCATGCATGATCAAAGTTGGTTGTGGCATAGGAGGTTAGGACATGCTAACATGGACCTCATTTCCCAACTCAACAAAGATGAACTCGTTAGAGGCCTTCCCAAAATTAATTTTCAAAAAGACAAAATTTGTGAAGCTTGTCAAATGGGAAAGCAAATCAAAAACTCTTTTAAAAACAAAAATTTCATCTCAACATCTAGACCTCTTGAATTGCTACACATGGATTTATTTGGTCTTTCTAGGACACCTAGTCTAGGAGGAAAATCTTATGCTTATGTCATTGTGGATGATTTCTCTAGATACACATGGGTCTTGTTTTTAAGTCAAAAGAGTGAAGCTGTTTATGAGTTTTCAAAATTTTGTAACAAGGTTCAAAATGAAAAAGGCTTTTCAATCACTTGCATTAGAAGTGATCATGGGAGAGAATTTGAGAATTTTGACTTTGAGGAATATTGCAATAAGCATGGTATCAATCACAATTTTTCGGCTCCTAGAACTCCTCAACAAAATGGGGTAGTTGAAAGGAAAAATAGAACTCTTCAAGAAATGGCTAGAACCATGCTAAAGGAAAACAATTTGCCAAAGTATTTTTGGGCCGAAGCGGTAAACACTTCTTGCTATGTTTTAAATAGAATATTGTTGAGGCCCATTCTTAAGAAAACTCCCTATGAGCTTTGGAAAAACAAGAAACCCAACATTAGCTATTTCAAAGTCTTTGGGTGCAAATGTTTTATATTAAACACCAAAGATAATCTTGGAAAATTTGATGCAAAATCCGATGTTGGAATTTTTCTTGGCTACTCAACTTCAAGTAAAGCTTTTAGAGTTTTCAACAAAAGAACCATGGTTGTAGAAGAGTCCATCCATGTCATTTTTGATTAATCTAACAATTCTCTTCAAGAAAGAGAAAGTTTTGATGATGATTTAGGATTGGAGACCTCCATGGGAAAATTGCAAATTGAGGACAAAAGACAACAAGAAGAAAGTGGAGAGGATCCCAAGAAAGAAGATTCACCTTTGGCACTACCTCCTCCTCAACAAGTGCAAGGTGAATCAAGCCAAGACCTCCCAAAAGATTGGAAGTTTGTCATCAACCATCCACAAGATCAAATCATTGGTAATCCATCAAGTGGGGTAAGAACTAGATCATCCCTTAGAAATATTTGTAATAATCTTGCATTCATCTCTCAAATTGAACCTAAAAACATAAAAGATGCTATAGTTGATGAAAATTGGATGATTGCTATGCAAGAAGAATTAAATCAATTTGAAAGAAGTGAAGTATGGGAACTAGTACCAAGACCTTCAAATCAAAGTGTTATTGGAACTAAATGGGTCTTTAGAAACAAAATGGATGAAAATGGCATCATAGTAAGAAATAAGGCAAGATTGGTGGCCCAAGGGTATAATCAAGAAGAAGGAATAGACTATGAAGAGACTTTTGCCCCCGTAGCTAGATTGGAAGCAATTAGAATGTTGCTTGCTTTTGCATGTTTCAAAGACTTTATTCTATATCAAATGGATGTGAAAAGTGCTTTTCTAAATGGCTTCATAAATGAGGAAGTATATGTTGAACAACCACCCGGTTTTCAAAGCTTTAACTTTCCAAATCATGTTTTTAAACTTAAAAAGGCACTTTATGGTTTGAAACAAGCACCTAGAGCTTGGTATGAAAGACTAAGTAAATTTCTTTTGAAAAAGGGTTTTAAAATGGGAAAAATTGACACAACTCTCTTCATAAAAACCAAAGACAAGGATATGCTCCTAGTTCAAATATATGTTGATGATATTATTTTTGGAGCTACTAATGACTCTCTTTGTGAAGATTTCTCTAAGTGTATGCATAGTGAGTTTGAAATGAGCATGATGGGAGAACTCAATTTCTTCCTTGGACTTCAAATCAAGCAACTAAAGGAAGGAACCTTCATCAATCAAGCAAAGTATATAAAGGATCTTCTCAAGAGGTTCAACATGGAAGAAGCCAAGGTGATGAAAACTCCAATGAGCTTCCATCAAGCTTGACATGGATGAAAAAGGTAAATCTATTGACTCAACCATGTATAGAGGCATGATAGGATCCTTGCTTTATTTGACCGTTAGTAGACCCAATATCATGTATAGTGTATGCTTGTGTGCTAGATTTCAATCTTGTCCTAAAGAATCTCACTTAAGTGTCGTTAAAAGAATTCTTAGATATTTGAAAGGGACAATGAATATTGGTTTGTGGTATCCTAAGGGTGATAATTTTGAATTGATTGGTTTCTCGGATGCCGATTTTGCCGGTTGTAGAGTTGAAAGAAAGAGCACTAGTGGCACTTGTCATTTCTTAGGACACTCACTTGTCTCATGGCATAGTAAGAAGCAAAATTCGGTAGCTTTGTCAATGGCGGAAGCTGAATACATAGCAGCCGGTTTGTGTTGTGCACAAATCCTTTGGATGAAACAAACACTTAGTGATTTTAACATGTCTTTTGAGCATGTTCCTATCAAATGTGATAACACTAGTGCCATAAATATTTCAAAAAATCCCGTGCAACACTCTAGGACCAAGCATATAGAAATTAGACATCATTTTCTTAGAGATCATGCACAAAAGGGTGACATTACACTTGAATTTGTAAGCACAAAAGATCAACTTGCCGATATTTTTACAAAACCTCTAAGTGAAGAACAATTTTCCGATATTAGAAGACAACTAGGGGTTATTTCTCTTTGATCTAATGTTTGTATAATGAATTCTTGTTGGAAATGCATTATGATTGCATAAAATTCATCTCATACGCATCATATAGCAATCCCTTAGAAAATAGGTCAATTTTTGACCAAAAATCAAAATTCCCGTGGCATTGGACATCAAAAATTGGGGATTTCAACTGAAAAGAGCAGGGGGAGGATCACGAGACAAGAAAACGCAAGAAAAATTGGAAAATGTAACCGTTGACCGTTGATGAGGCGGTCGACCGGTTGAGGAACTGGTCGACCGGTTCGTCGGGGCTGGGAATTTAAAAGGCCCCCGCGCATCAGTTTTTTCCACTGTTTTCTGCCATCCCTCGAAGACCCTTCATCTTCCCGCCTTCAGAGATCAGTTTGGGCTATTCCTAGGACCGATTTGAGGTTTTGGAGTGTTTTCTGACGAGATTTTGAGGCTAGGGTTTCATCTCTGAACGGATTTGGACTTCGGATCTGGACGGGTTGCTCTCTGTTTGCGCCCCATCTTCTGGTTTTGCTCCTTTCCCGCGCGCCTAGGGCTTCTTGGGGTTAGTCTTCTCTCTTTGCCTACTCGCTTCAGTTCTCCAAGCATATCTCCATTTTTGGATTTTGGATGGCTCCTTGAAAGGAGACGGGTACTTCCAGGGCTCAGGGCAAGCGCCTTGCTGAGCCCTCTCAGCAGCCCGAGCAGACCGAGGCTCGCCGAAAGGCGAGGTACGACACCGCCCTCTTCGGCTCAATTGAGGATTATCAGAGGTACAAGACGCATTTCGCCAAGAGAAAGGTGGTTCCAGGGAGAAACATCAATTTCTTCCAACTTCAGAGTCTCGGGTTTGAGGGACTCTTCATCAGGATGGGATGGCTGCCAGTTGTGACGGTCTATGAGCCTATCTTTCCGACCTTAGTGCGTGCATTCTACTCCAGGATGACCTATGGATTTGGAGGGCCGATTAGGACTACTGTCCGAGGAGTTGAGATTGAGCTGAGTCCGGAGAGCATCTGTCGCATCTTTGACGTTCCCCCCGTTGGTCTCAGAGTATATGAGGCCAAGGCATGGCCTACTATCCCCGGGTTCGAGCCTAGAGAGGCCATTCAGAGGCTCTACGGACTTGTAGATGCCCATGGGATGGGCAAACCTTCAGCACATAGCCTGACCGTGCCTAGCCGAGTCCTTCATCATATGATCTGCTCCATCCTATTACCACGGGGTGGACATCGGGACGAGGTCTCCTATTATGAGGCCTTTCTTGTCGACTCACTTATCACCGGGAGGCGGATACATGTAGGATATGTGATGATGAGGCATACGATGTCCTGTTGTGAGAGCACCACACGAGTGCTTCCCTACGGCCGCTTCCTCACTCGTGTCTTCAAGGATGCTGGGGTAGACTTGAGTAGAGAGACAGAGTTTGAGGCACCTAGCATCTATGACACTTATAACGAGCATTCTCTAGGGCGCATGAAGCTTGAGAAGGCCCCCGACGGCTCCTGGGTTAGGAAAGTCGAGCGACAGGCCCGGGGACATGATCAGCTACACCCCGGAGTAGAGGAGGAGGACGAGATCAGAAAGATGGAGGATGGGTTGGACCCTCAGAGGGACCTTGAGCAGAGAGGGCCAGAGCTTGACATTCCGGCTCCACATCAGTCAGAGGGCATTCATGTTGAGGCTACCTTCTCAGAGCCTATGATGACTGAGCCATCCTTCCCAGCAGGCCCTTCATCTCAGCCATCATTTACCGAGCTACCATCTCAGGCTCCTCATACTCCTGAGCATCCACCTTGGATGGATTTTTCGGCACAGATTAGCTCTCTCGGGACTCGTATGGAGGAGTTAGCTGTAGTTCATGATACTCGCTTTTATTCCGTGGAGGATCGCATCGATCAGTATCAGGCCGGCTTCACCTCTCAATTTGAGCAGCTTGTACAGAGGATTGAGCGTCTTGAGAGCCGCCAGGAGAATCAGCACGAGGAGATGATGGCTTACCTCCGTTCTGTGTTTCCACCACCACTTCCTCAGCCTTGATTTTGTTTGGGATCCCCCTTCGTTTCTTTTTTATGTTGCCAAAGGGGGAGATATGTTAGGATAGGGACCTTAGGAGACTTTTTCATTTCCATGCATATCATACGCTTTCATGTACTCTTGCTCTTGCTTATATACGATATGACACTCTTATTGATTTACATTGTCTTCTCGCTTTAAATTTCCTAAATTTTGTGTTGATTATCCCATGGTTGGTTTGAGGGGGAGATTTCTCTGTCTCCTAGATAACCAAGGTTTGTCATCATCAAAAAGGGGGAGATTGTTAGCCCAAGGGTTCTCCTAATCAGGTTTTGATGATAACAAACCGTGGTTAAGTGACTAATTGTTTTAAATTGTTAAGAATCTCAGGTATAATCTCAAGGACCAAACGAATACGGGATAAAGACCATTTGGAAGACTTGTGATCATAGGAAATGAATGTAAGATGATAGCATGAGTGCACTTAGGATGTTCATACATTTTCATGTATCTTAGAAAACTCGGTTTATTCTTTAAAACTTGATTTTCTTTAAAACCCGAGTTTTATCAAATATAACTTAGGCAAATTGACTCAAAATTGACATATTAACTCTCCTAAAGACCTTGCCTAAGTATTGTAAAAGAAAGAAATAAAAAAGGATAGGTTTTCAGGGCCAAAAGGCTCATCCGGTCGTGGCTATGGCCAACCGGCTCAACCGGTTGGGGAACCGGTTGACCGGTTTTCCTTGTTCGGTCGAGGTCCGGTCGAGGGAGGCATAAAAACCTTCTCTCTCTCCCAGTAGCTTCCTCTTCCCGGTCGAGCCTCACCCTTTGTCCGGTCGAGGTCCGGTCGAAGTCCGGTCGAGGCAACGGTAACCTGCTATGCATTAAATGCTCCAACGGCTAGTGATCCGGTCGACCCTTTGCTCGTCCGGTCAAGGCTACTTTCTGCTGTTTTTGTCTCTCGAGTTTAGAAACCTATAAATTGAGAGCTCCTCTTCATTTATGACCAAGAGAACAATTGCATTCAAAGCCTACCTACCTGTTCTTGATCTAAAAAGCTCTCATCTTCTTTCTTAGTGCATTAAACCATCAATTGCATATTTTTAGTGCACTCTTGCAATTCATCCTAGCTTTCTCTTGTACTTGAGCCTTCCTTAAGCTAGGTTGAGAGTTTCATTCTTGTGTAAACTGAGTGTGAAAGCCTTCAAGTGGTACAAATCTTGAAGAGATTGTGTAAGAGCCCATTGGAGCCGGAATCCAAGTGTAAGACGATTGAAAGCTTGATTGTAGCTTCAAGTTAGTGGAACCCTCACTCGGTTAGGAGATTGAGGAGAGTGGACGTAGGCAAGGGAGTGTCAAACCACTATAAATCTGAGTTTGAATTCTCTACCTTTATCTCTTTCCTTTATTTATTTTGTGCATATATTATTGTGTGGAAAAAGATTTTGAAAAACCCAATTCACCCCCCCCCTTTTGGGTATTTTCCTTAATTATTCATAGCCTTTGTTTTATCAGATACTTTTATAACTATTTAAATAATGTTAAATGATAGGCAATTTTTTTTTATTAATTTTTTGAGCTTATTTCATTGTATATATTTTTCTGATGATTTACATAATATTTTTATATTTTTTTGAATTTTCCAATTATCTTATTTTACGTATCGCCCGATACCAAACCAATACACTTAGACCGATATGCCTTAAGACCCTCCGAGTCAGTGACCGATACCATGACTTTGAACCATGGATTGCCTTGACATCCACAGTTGTGTTCAATTATTTCCTATTCAGTTGTGACCAGGGATTGAAAAATCGGAAAATATCGTCGATATTTCGGAGAAATATTGGATATCGGGCGGCACCGAAACGATAATCGTCACCGATTATCGATCGACGGAAAAATTGGCCAAAAATCGGCAAAATCACCGATATATCGGCGAAAAATCGGCGGAGAACCGAAAAATCGGCGAGTGGAGGCACGCGCGGAGAAGACGGAGGTGGATGGAAAAAAATCGGCGATTAATCGGCAAAATCGGCAATATATCGTCGATTTTTTGCTGATAAAATCGCGATAAATCGGTGATTTTTTGAAAAAATCACCAATTTTTTCCAGCCAGATTTCACCCGTGTAATTTAATTTTTTTTAAAAAAATTACAAAATAAAAATATTACCCTCTCATTGTAAGCATGAAAGGAAGGATTCCATGTTGGACATGTCTTATGACACAGCCCACATATCCACTCCAATTATTGTGGGCTTTTTTTTGAGCCCACAAGACCATGCCAAGACTTTGCTGAGGATGACTTTTATAGGAGTCATTTGACTCCTTGTTCCTCTCATTTTCCGATCTGGGATTGCTAAATATCACTGAAAAAAAACATAACAAAACTCCACCAAGAGGATTTGAACCTTGGACCAATCTTTTACTATAGTCCACCTAGGACACCACTAGGCTACATGTGTTTTGTTATCTAATATGCCAAACAAAACAATACATATTAGATTTTAAATTTTTTTATAATATTAAATAAAAATAATATAATATTTTTAAAAATTATGAAATTAGTTTAAATTTTCATTTTTTTATATATTCACATTTAAATATTATACATATTTCATTTAATAAAATTTAAAATATTAATATGATTTAATTTGATAATATCAAAGATATAAAATAATATTATTGATGTTTAATTTATTCATATATATTTTAAAATTTTTATAATTATTTTTAATTTTAATAATATATAAATTATATATTTATGACGTCACCGGTTCGATCATCGGTTCGGTTCTGAAAACATTGATTACACTTATAAAATAACTTTAACATGTATATTCTTGCTTATTTTTATCATTCTTTGGATTTTTCTAAGCATTCCCATCAATTTTGGATAATTTTTGTCTCATCGATATTTGATGAAAAATATCCACCGATATTTCTCCGATATTTCCGATATATCCGTATTTACCGATATTTCAATCCTTGGTTGTGACCAAAAAACGGTGGCCTATTTGTTGGCGCTGCTGGGTTGCTAGGGCTAGGGCAAAGCGCTTTATCCCTTGTGTCTCAGACAACTCAAAATTATGGCAAAGTTTTCTCCTGCTATCTCCTATCCACCTGTAGCTCAACTAGATATCTTACATTTGGAAGTGGAGGTTGAACCTCTAAAGCAGTGAAATTTACGCCAACCTTGGTGAACTCACAGGGCCCCTCATTTTACTTCCTGAATTTGATAGCGATAAGCAATGGGGAAGGTAAATTATCGACACCAGCATTGGTGTTTTCCACCACATGCACCATCAAAGACTCGGGACAGTCATAAGTCGGTTGCCCCCAACAACATATTCTGACTTTCGGGCAGCTTTCCAGCAACAAATGTCTAAATATCCAACAACAGCTCCAGCTTCCCCATTCGACACATGCTATGACTTTTGTCAATATGACACGGTGGACATACCCAGGATCAATCTATACTTCAGTGATGGTGGAGATGGACTTAGATCCCTCAAGGATCCTTTATATTTTGAGTGAATCACAAGTTTGTCTAGCTTTTGCGGGAAACAGTGATGCCATCGATGTTGCCATCCCAGGAAATGTGCAGTCAAAGACATTTGATGTGGTGTACGATGTCCCTGGAGGGAGGGTTGGATTCACCCCAGGAGGCTGCAAGTGAAATCATCAAGCTGATGAAGAAACAAAATCTTCAGATAGCTAGCTCTCGGTAGTCATGTAGTTAAATAAGGTTGGATTAATATGTATGGGATTGAAGATATTGAAGGATATATATCGTAGTCCAATGAAAAATCAATTATTAACGGCCAATAAAATAGGTCGTAGGAAAGAATTGCAAGTGTATTGGATTGTGTAGCAGTGAAAGAAAGAAAGCTTGTTATGAATGTACACTTGGAAATGACAAGGCTAAGGTTTATACAAGTAAAAGAATCTGGGTTTCCATTTGTGTATGTTTTACCCCTTGACTGCCCTAAATCTTGCCAAAATTACTAAAAATTTAAAGTAAAAATTGGAGTATGGTGTGGGTGTTAGACTAAGAGTGTGTTTAGCCATGATTTTAGGAAACATTTTTAATTTTTTTAACACTTAAATGATAAAAGTTTTCAAGTCTTAGAAAAGTTAAGAAACTTTTTGGATCACTATCAAATGAGCTTTAAAAATGCTTTATAAAATCACAGTCAAATGAACTTTAAATAGTGAGTGATTGGGATTACTAAAAACAAACAAATAGATAAATACTTTCAATGCAAGACTAGGAGCTTTCAATATCAAAGGGCAAGGGTTTGCTTTAATTAAATAATCAAAATACCATAAGGCATTGGTTAAAAAATAATAATAATAAATTATTTAAATTAAAAAATTATTAGAAACAGTCGAAGGATAAAGTAGAAAAATAATAACATTAGAAAATTTCAATAATTTATTAATTTTTGAGGCAAAAATTTTTGAAGTTTTGAAGAAATTAATAATTATCTATTTTTTAAAATTACAAAATATAGATCACTCTTTATTTAAAAATTATTGTTGTATCAAAGTATGAGGGTGACGCCGTTATTAAAATATAAATGACTTGATATTGGAGTTATGGTAGGGTCATATGTTAACGCAAGTAAAAATATAAGGAAAAATACACTTTCCTACTCTAAGATTTATGAAAAAAACAAACCTCCCTTCTATCTTATGAAAGTACAGTGATCTTCCCTAAGAGTGTCCTTCAACGTTGGTTAATGGTGGTCTAAAGGGTAAAAATCAAAACAAACTCTCAATTCATCAAAAACCATATTTTTAATTAGAAGTGGGTTTTTTTTTTTTTCCTAATCAGATTATTGAATGGAAGCCCTAGATTTAGTTGTGTATACCCTACTAAAGCCACAAATGAAGTCCTAGTTTCAGTGAAGCAGGCAATTTGGAAGGAAGCTGACAAGGGAAAAAAAGAAGGATTTTTGTTGGGATTTGGAACCCTTGATTCTTGATTGTGTGTAACAAATAACATGTGACCCTAGTAAATGTAAAGATTGAGTATACTATTTTTTTCTTTTCTTGGGAATTTGGAACCTAGATTCTTAATTGTGTGTAACAAATAACATGTGACCATAGTTAATATAAAGATAGAATATATATTTTTTCATGGGTTTGATCACATGCAAAATGATAGTATATTGTTCTATTACTTGAATTAATTGCATCTATGTCGTCAATGGTATTGACCAAATAAGTAGTACATATTTGACCTATATGATAATACATTGAAAGGGATTTTAGAGTGTGGAGTTGCATTAGTGAATATTAGCATGATTGAGATTTTTTTGTTGTCCAAAATACAAAACTTTTTTATGTAGCAATTCTAACCAAGAAAAACTAGAAAAAAACGTCACTACAACTTTTGTAGTACTCTAGGTATCATCTTCAAGAACTAACTCATGGAAGTTGTCAAACTGAGTCTAAATGATTGTTTTTTGTAAAACTTCTTATATTGAAAAATGTATAAAATTGATTTGAATAAAATTGAATTTACTAAAACAAACCTAATTTAATTCTACAAGAATCATTGATTTTTAATTCAAATGATTCAAGATTGAGGGTTCCATAATCCAACTTTGAGTATAGGATCTTAAGCAAAACAATTGTATCAATTTTAATTAGTCTTAGGATATTCAGAATGTGGGGTCAAACAAGACAAACCTGAGTTCCACTACTCAAGGTTGCATTTATGTCCTAACTTTTATTATTTGATTAAATTACTGAAATACCAAATAAATGAATAGATATAAAATCTAGGTTTAGGGCTAGGATTTAGGCCTTTATCACTCTATGAAGATTTGTCTTAGAATAGATAGTAATAGCAAAACCTCAAATAATTAGGGATTAGGAATTACTAAGAATCCCTAGTATAAAGGAATGAATTATTGTACCATCCCCTAATTCAAACTAACGTTAGAGAATATCTCTATTTTCATTTATCATGCCTTAACCTTTCATTCATTCCATTTTTAGTTGGATTTTACCTATTATTTTCCCTTGGCTCTAACCCTAGATTTTCATGTTTCATGCCTCAAAATGGCTTCTTAGCCTCTTATGGT
Source organism: Vitis vinifera (assembly GCF_030704535.1). Lineage (NCBI taxonomy): Eukaryota > Viridiplantae > Streptophyta > Magnoliopsida > Vitales > Vitaceae > Vitis > Vitis vinifera. The sequence continues at coordinate 7,328,057 of NC_081808.1, forward strand.
GGTGATTTCATTCACACAATCCATAAAAGAAGAATAAAGAATCCTTATTGAATAAAAGAAATTAGAAACAAATTATTAAATCAATAAAATAGAGAAAACAAACCAAGAATCTTCAATATCGTCTTCTTTTCGAAGAAAATCCAAGACTCTTAAAAAAGAAATCCAATGCCCTATATTTATAGGCCAAAAGTTAAGTTGACATATGGCAAGATCTTAGAGAGCGTGTAAAATCTTCTTTCCAAATAAAAGGCTTTTAATCAAAATTGTAAAATTTGAATCATAGGAACATTTAATGAAAAGTTATTAATATCGCATGAGGATACTCCATTTCGCATGGTGATACAAAATTTATTCCCATTGCTCTCTCAACATGCTCACTAGCGCATTCCACATGTTCATGCGAAAGTGATTCACATAGGTTTTTGAGCTATAACAAAAGTTAGCTCTCTAGTCCATTTTACACGTTCATGTGAAAATTTGCATGAACATGCGAAATTGACACTTCTTTAGTTTCTTTTTGTGCAGTTTTCTTTAATCACTCACATATTCCTTATTTTAACTTTGATTTTCACACTGTTTGAAACAGTCAACTCTTGACTTCCCGAGCCTCAAAACGATATATTGCATGATAAAAAATGACATTAGGAAGTACTCCAAATTTCACCTCAAAGTCAATGTATATGTTGCTACCTGATTTTGAGTTCCAATTAGAATGTTTGAACTTCAAGCTATATCCTTTAACTTTCTTTCTTTTCTTGCTTTCCAACTCTTTCCATAATCTTCATTCACTTGTCAAAACTTTCATCATGTTTTACACTCTTGGAACACGTTCTAAGCATATCTAGTCTCTTTTCTACCATGACTAAAAATGACTTCTTCAAATTACATCATTTTCATCTTTTAAACTTGATATTTAACTTAAGATATATGTTAGATCCATGGCTAAGATCTTAGTAACAATTCGAGTTAAGTTGGGTGAGTTGAGTCTTTAAATTTGCATAATTCATTCCTATATATGCCCTTAGGTACAATTTGTGGCTTTAATCAAGTACCAAGGTAACCTACTTTGTTCCTCACTTTGATGCTAAAATAAGGGTGAACATTGATGAAGATTGATGCAAGTATTTTGAATTCACAAGAGAACAAAATATTGATGTTTATGTTCATATCAAGGAAGTTATTAACTATTGAAGTTGTGTTCACTCCTAGCTAGAAACTGGCCTTTAGAGGTTGAACCATTATCAACCCCTAAAGTTAGGATTAAGACTTTTTTTTTCAAAGTTAAAGTATAAGGATACATGAGATAAGGTTGACAAGGTGAGGAAACATGAAAATGAAGTTCATGAGGAATTAGATTTTAGTGTGATGATGTTGAATGGGTACCGAAGAATGAAGAGATTATGATGATTTTGATAAGGAATCAAATAGTAAGGTAAATGATGACTTATTCCATGAGCAAGGTGATGACAATGAAGGTATGGTGAAGGTATTAAAATAGCAAATGAAAATAATGAATTGTTAGATTTGAAATCAAATAAGAAGAATTTGGTTGTGAGTGGTGATAGAGATGCTTATGAACTACATAGGCTTCTTAACCACATTTATATTGAAAGTAGTGGAAAAATATAGTTAAAAGGACATCGTAGAATATTGGGATTGCTTCATTTCATGACTTAGATTGTTAGAGTGCATGTAAAACTATCCCAGGGATCTTTAGATTTGCGCAAAGGAAGCATATACATGAAAAAAATATAAATCTATATGCTTAGGAAAACATACTATCAATCTACATGTTCTTGGGTCAATTATAGTCAGTGAAGAGGTGATGCAGATCTGAAGAACCAAGAAATCTTCCACTCAATGGCTTCCAAATCTTGGCACATAAGAATGGTAAAATCCTCTATGTGGGCATTGAGGCTCGAATTACTCTCTTTAGAAAACCGAATAGCAAAAACCTTAGCCTTAAACACTTAAGAGGGTTTATATAGGTTAACCTTGTGAGCTTTAGTGACTTGAGCCCATCTCGAGCTTGGGTCACTTAATTAAGCCCACTAGGTCTTAATTAATTAATTAGTTCTATTAAACTTTAATTAATTATTTAACCAATCTAGAAAAACCATTCATAAGATTTTGTGCATCCTTGCATATTTATCAAAAACACTCTTATGCACACATATGAATAAAGAACCTAACTTTTCCTCAAATAAGTGCCACTAAGGAATATAAGCTCGAGTAGGGACTAGTGGAATCCATAAGAAAATACTAACTCTTTCATAATCCAATTTTGAATTGGACTTACTATCCTACTACAGAGAGTTAACTAAACTTTAATATCCTATGATATTATATTGACATAGAATACTTGGATTTGTGACCTATTAATGACTGCATACAATCTCCTCATGAATTGGTATTTGTAATCTAACAAGGTGAACACTATTAATCTCTCAAGATTATGTTTACAATCCTTGAGCCTCAAATCCTCTTATTACGGGATGAACTAACATATTCTAGCTTTGTTAGAGCATATGTTAAATTCCACTTAAGGAATTAGTACGACCACAGATTTCATGACCCCATATCCTTAGGATCACTAAAAGGGATACATTATCTCAAATCCATGAGATATCATGGTGAATATCTTAAGAATACTTTTTGTCACTTGCTTTAATGAATAATGGCTAAATCCATAGAGAATATATGACTATCTTAGAGTCTCACTTGTAAGCCAAAACCACTAAAGACCTCAACACTAACTCAGTATTCTTTTAAGGTTGAGAAGCCATGCGACATAATAGCTTAATGAATCATGACTACTCGATAGCCAATGTTATGATTCACTATAGGTTCTTTTCATTGTATAACCATAAAAACTCATGCACTCATCATGGAAAACCTATCGTGACAACTAAAATAAGTCATTCATCCAATTAGGAGGTAGTGTACTATAACCTTAGATGAATTGCCTAAGTCTATAAACCAATTATGGACAATTCATCAATCCTACAAGGAACCCATGTCATAGATCTTGTGTAACTCTTAATGCACCCAAGTCATGTACGATATAAGTGATGCGGATCTAAATGTTTAGACATAGATAATGCTTAAATGAGATAGTGAAAAGAGAATTGGAATAATATATAATGTAAATATTAATGAATTTTATTTATTGTTATAAAACAATACTAATTAAATTAAACAAAACGCCCAATGATGGGGGAATGGGGTGAATTGGATTTTAAACCTTTTTCAAAAAGCACACTTAATTAATTAAACGAATAATAACATAAAGAATGTAAAGAGATAGAGATAGAGAGATACAAATGTTTTTATAATGGTTCAGCAATTCCCTCCTACATCCACTCTCCTTAAACCCCTTTCAAGTGAGGGTTCCACTAGATCAAGGCTTCCAACCCAAGCCTTCAAGTCTCACACTTGGATTCAATGGCTTCAATGAGTATATATTACAAGTCTTTTCAACTTGAATCCTAACTTGAAGCCTCAACACTCAAACATACTCAAATGAATGAAGGTTTAACAGCATTTAACCCAACACACTAAATGCTTGAATATAAAAGAAATTAGGATGAACAAATGGGTGCATTAAAGGAGTTTTACAAGTGAGTAATCGATGCACAAAGAGTTAAGTGCTTTGAATGAGAGAAAATGGTAGATAAGGAATTCAATGCAAGTGTTCTCTTCTTAATTAATATTCATAGGAGCTTTCTATTTATAGGTTTTTAACACCGGACACCTAAAAATAGCATAAACAAGTCTCAATTGGTTGAACTCCAGTTTGACTGGTTCACTAGGGGTTAGGCAATAAATGCATAGTAGGTGACCATTTGTCTTTTCTAAGGTTCAACCAAGCATCAACCGAATCTTGACTAGGCCTTGATCATATCTTGACCATGAAATGAGTAGCCTAGACCGAGAATGCAAGCTCTTTGGAAAAAAGAGAAAAACTTTTATACCCTGGACTGGACTTTGACCAAGAAAGAGCAATCGATTTAATCGATTGAAGTCCCTTTAGATTGGTTGGACCAAATAAGGCTCAAAACCTAACTTTTTCAATCGAAAACCTTTTTAACACTTAGGCAACAACTTTTAGGGACTCTATAAGTCCTTTTTAAATAATTTTGCCAAAGCTTTTTGAAGTTTAATCTAGTTTCAAATAAAAAGTAATTGTTTAAGCAAGTTTTTAGAAAAACTAAATATAAAGAAATGCATGGAAAAAAACCTTAAATCCTAAGTGCACCCAAATGATTCATCTTACATTGATTTCATAGACTTGATAAATCTTTATGCATCATCAACTTCACTTTGCTTAGATTCTTTTAAAGTAAACTTGTTTTTTTTTTTATTAATACTTGAAACTTAACTAATTGATTTAAACTTATTAGCTTACTTAACCTTGTTTTGTTATTATCAAAACACACTTAGGAGAATCATTGGGCTAATAATTGTTATATCATATTATGTTTTTAAGGGCTCTATCAACATAGGATAATTATTTTAAAATATATGTGCTTTTAAGGACACTACAACAAAGTACATTATTAGGGGTGAAATGTTTCATCTCCAAAGATTTTACTTTTGTGGAAAAAAGTCTTTTTCAATGAAAAATTTTGTCCTTAGAATTGTCTCTACAATTATGTTACCCTTTTTGGAGATAAAAAAATTAAATTTGTTACATAAACATATCTCTAATGAAAAAAAAAATCATGACCAAAATTATTTGTCAACAAGTGTTTCTTATGGTGCAAAGTCAAAAGTTTTGTTGGAAATAAAATTTGTAAATATCAATAAACCATTTGGCAACACAAGAACTCATAGGGAAATGAAATTATTTTGTCTTTAAATGTTACTTTATTCATTGGGAGACAAAATATTTTCGTCCCAAAATATTGACACATTTTGTACAAAGAAATAATTTTGTCTCCAAATATTTCAACTTAGATTAGGGGATGAAATATTTATGTCTTGTAATATTTACATCTAGTTTGGATAATAAAAAACTTTCATCTTGAAATGTTTTGGCTTATTATATTTAGAGACAAAATTATTTTATCTTAAAAGAGGTTAACAATGTTTAAGGAACTAACAATTTCATCTCTAAATATATATATTCATAGTGGGAGATAAAAAAAAAAAAAAAAAAATCAACTATCTACACATTTGGGGATGAAAAAATTTTCTCCCTAAATATAATATTTTTGTTATCTTTTAAATGAAACGTAAACCCATATAAACCTCTATGATATTCAACAATTTTAAATTAATATGATATCATGTAAATCAAACTTTTAATAACTTAAAAATATAATAACTATAAAAATTAAGTATACATCAAAACATTTGTTTCATTAATGTGAATCATACTTGAAACAAACAATGTCCAAGTACTATTTGAATATTGCCCAAAATAAAAGTGACCAACAAATAATAGTAAACTACATCATGAGGTCAACTCAATGGTGGAGATGGTGGCTTGGAAGATGAGTAAGATTGAAGTGGTGGTTATTAAGAAAAACTAGTTTGTTGTGGCAAGAAATTCCATACTAATGCCTTCAACTCTTGCAACTCAATGTTAGTTGTAATCTTGAATTTGTATAACTTTGTGATCTGCTCCCTAATCTTCTTGTCTTTCCAAACCTTGAAAATAATTTGTCTTCGTCCAAACATTCTTTTTGTTATCTTTAAGTTAATGAAAAGAGTACTACCCTCCACCTAAATGTTGCACATCTCTTCCTTTCAAATATAATTTAGCTTTAATTAGTAAACATGTTATTATATCATATAATGGAAGATAATTTTAATTTTCAATAATAACTCTTATATGTCAAGAGTGTACGATGTAACTCCACTTCACCTTACAATTCTTCAAGACCCTTTTATATACACAATAGAATAATTATGTTTATATATATATATATAAATTATTTCATTCATGATGTAAAAAAGTACAATCTACTTTTACCCCCAATTAAATTTAGGAGCTCTCTTTTACAACCAAGAAAAAAAAAATCGGTCCATCTAATGTGGATTTTAATGTATTTGGAACTCAAATAAGATAAATACAATTACACATCTGAACAAAGTAGAAAAAATGATAATCCACAATTATTTTAGTAATAGGGTGATAATATATAAAATAAATAAATAAAAATTAAATAAAAAATAGAAATGCAAAAAATATTGAAGATTCAAAGCTTAATGTCACGGACTTATTCTTTTCCTAAGCTCATGCGACACTTAGATAAGTAAAGACACTTGATCTTGCTAAGTCAGTCTTACTTCCAATGCTTAACTTGTTAGGCTAAGATACTCACGACTTGGAAGCTTTAGAAGGCGTAGTAGGTAACTCTTAAAGATGCATTATTATAGACATCTATACAACAACTTCAAAGTGAAATATATATATGGAGGCTTGCTCTTAAGGAATTTGTTTTGGAAGGCTATAAAATCATGAACATCCAAATCATTCAATCTGACAATAGAGGAAATCAAGAAAATAAACAAGGAGACACAAGAATGGTTGGCCAACATACCCGAACATACTAAAGCAGGCATGCTTGTGATGAAAGGGTGAAATCAGACCATGTCAAGAACAAAATGACTGAATCCTTCAACCAATGGTAAGGGAGAGTGGAAGAGGAAGACGAAGTGGAAGTAGGGATAAAGGTAAAGTGCGCAGGGGAAGGGAAGGACCACAAACCCACAGTGAGCGGAGCGGGTTTTGTGGTTATGAAATATTGGTATATATTATGGGTTTTGTTGCAATAAAATATTGGTATTTAGTAAGCTCACGCGTATAGCCAAGGTGTGTGGCAGCCTCGCAGGTGCTTGGAAGCCTATTCATGCCAAGGGTTGTAAGTTGTAACACAATTGGATTGGGTCAGGGGAAAACTTTGGGCTGGGCTTGGGCCAACCTGAAGACTCAAGTCGAACTCCAGGTTCGTCTTCAGGCCTAATGATTCAGGTTAGCCAACCTGATCTCTAGTGTTGGCTAACACTGTACAACTCTTAACGTGCTCATGCTCATTGGGTTAAAGGTTTTGATCCAGAAGAGGGGTTCAATCGCTCTCGATTGCAGGCTGCTGCATTCATTGAACAAGTTGACCACATCATTCTCCTAATAGACTTTGATCCATGATACCCAAGAAATTGCCAAACCAATAAATTTTCAGCAACATAAAACTACGGCATTCTATTCATTCCAAACCTTACATTATGCAAGCCACAAGCATTTGAATGGAATATGTTTTCCACTCAAAATTTTATTACAAGAGCAAACCAAACAAATTAAACATGAAATGGGCTATCCCACTCCTTATGCATTGATGCGACTCATGGTAGCTTAGCTTTAAAGGCGTATCAACAAAATTTATACCTTAAATACTATTACTAAAGTAGCCAAGCTACTATAGCATAGTGGTTCTAGGATCGTTCACTGGGAAGGGTTTTCGCAAACACTAGTGATATTCAAATTAGGAAAATAGGTGATTTTCTTATGAATGTTAGCTTTAAAAGAAGATGTAAATGTTTTAGGAAGATTTAAACTAATCTAAGCTAACATTAAAGACTAAAATGAAAGGGTGTAAAAACAAGTTTCTCAAAGATAGGATAGCTATGCTCTGACTCTTATGCAAATTGGAAATCTCAGGATAGGCTCCTCGCGTTGGGGTTGCAACTATGGTGATGCTTGCTTCCCGAACCGGTATGGATTTAGCAAATCAAGTTTTAATCCTTTAAAATGGCAAAACAGATGGTATTGAATTTCATCAATGGTTATTCACCTTAGACTTCCTTTGAATGGCTCGTAAGAGATAACTAATGGTCTAAAGCCAAAAGCTTACCAAATATTGGCAACTAAAAGTCATTCCAGGTGATAAACTCACCTTTCAATGGCCATTGAAATTGGTTCTAACGGATTAATGCAAAACTTGGAATTGAAAACCTCACCTTCCAATAGCTCGTAGGAGATAACTAATGGATAGAAATCCAAAAGCTTATCAAGTATTGGCTGTTGGAAGTTGTCCAAAGGAAATAAAAACCAAACTTTGCATTAATGAACCATTAATGAAAAACGACTACCTTACCTTCGAGGTGCGAGAAATTTCCATGGGATTGCATCCAAGCCATCACATAACATCCATACTTTGAGAAACTAAAAGTTTTAGCCAATCATCCTCTGAGGAAAAGCCCTCAGAGGCTGTTTGGCTACTAAGAAAATAGAAATGGGGAAGAACAGGAGAAGAGAGAAAAAAAGAGCTTTATATATTTCTAAGTTAATGTCCAGAGGATCGATCCCCCAATCATCCCCTCCGTTTTGGAGGTGTTGTGCACCTCTATATATAGCAAAATTACAAGATAAAGCCTTATGTCGGCTGAATACAAGGTTACAAAAGGAATTTACACGAGAAAATATCAAGCTACAAATATTTGGGAAGTCGGTGGTGCGTGCGTGGAGAAACAGAGCATTTCAAAGGCATTTCGCAAGGTGCCTAAATCCACCTTGCGAAATTTCGCAAGGTGATTTCTTCATGGTGCGAAATGGCCAAATTTCGCACCATGAAGAAAATCTCCTTGCGAAATGGTGTTCTCATTTTGATGCAGTTGTCTTCCGAAGGCTATATCTTCCTCATTTCAGCTCTAAATTGTACACGGTTTGAAGCGTTGGATTCTTGACTTCCTGAGCTTTGAAATGGTATATAGTATGAAAAAAATGGACTTCGGGAAGTGCTCCAAAAGTGCAAAGGAAGACTGCAGCTGCTGTCCTCTGTTTTCCTCTCCTCCATTGTTCTTGTTTGTGCTCGTGTTTCCACTTGAAATTCAAGCTTGTAAACTTCCAAAATCCTTGCTTTAACTTGTCCAAGTAGCTCCTCCATCATTTTTCATGCTTGAATTGATTCATAAGCTGATAAAAACATGTAAACTTGCCACAAAATGGTTAAAACCAATTACTAAGGACCTTAATGAATTAATTGGGTTAAATGAATATGATTACTACACAAAGGTGCTTAAAACCATTATAATTAGGTCTACAAAATAGCACTTTTTGGTAGTAATCATGCATCTAATGGACATCCTCTATCTGCACTCCTAATTACCAGACAAAACGATAAGGATGGATTAGGTCTCACTTGGAGCAACCATTGCCCCCAAACCCTATCCTTCCTCCTTGTATGTCATATAGAACTGTTAGAGACACTTGTTGTCTATTTCCAATAATGGTTAATTCGGAGTTCATGGTTGATTTGGAGTTCCCAGCAAAAGCCAAGCAAAGACGAGATGCATCATTCCCCCAAATAACTCTCTTTCCATTCAAACGTACGTCGGCTCCTTCCCCAAAATGTAGCACTATCTCCGGTAGTAACACATCTTTCCTTCCACTTAAATTGTAGCATGTGTCCAATATGTCACCTTTCTTCCGCCTCCCATTGGAAAGAGGATATTTCGCCATTGCTTTCTTGAATGCAGCTGTGAGTGCTGAATAGGCTCGTTGAGGGAGGCAAGTGATGACAGTTCCCGAGTCTATTATAGTTCCAGGTGATGCAAACACGGAGCTGGGAACATTAAGTCGCTTGTTACCAACACTTATATCCAAGAGCTTGACGAAATAGTACCCTGACTCCTCTAACCCTGAGGTTCCAGGACCATTTACAAGCGATGTGAACTTTAAGGAGGATTGGGAAGTGGCTTTCTCTCCGAACAGCAGCGATCCAATGGAATCTTCCTCAGGGAGACAGTAACTGAAAACTTTTTTAAACTTCGAAGCTGTTTGAGATACGGTAGAAAGCTGCCCTTGTCCAAGCCCCAGCATCCCATCAGCTCCGCTGCCAAAATCACCCTCATTATTTCTGCCGCAACCGAATTGAAACTTAGGGAACACATCAGAAGGCTCCAATGTCATGGTATCGCATCCATAGTTTCCTACAGAGGTAGATTTATCGCCATATGTCATGTTATAGGTGTTCCCAACAGTACTTGGAATGCAAGAACCAAGTGAATAAGTCAACGATGCCGATGGGTCAAAATGCCGATGAGAGTCTTTTAAGCAGCGCACACAGGGTTTGCACTGTGTCCAAGTTATGCTGCTGCCGGTGTCCAATATTAACGTAAAATTTGTTGAGAAAATTTGGATACAATGGAGAAAAGAAACACTCTCACACACTCACTTTGATACAATAAAACTCTCAAAGATACAAAATAAGAACAAGAAGAAGAAAAAGAACACAAGAAAGGCTCAAACAAGTTATTGGAACTTTGTCCAAAGACTCTATTTCCTCCCACCTCTAGAAATCTTTAGGGAACTAATGGAAATAGTCTTGGGATTGATCAAACCTTTTCACTTTTCTGCATAAGATTTTAAAAAGAAGAAAAGTAATATAAAGCACTCTTAGGGTTGAAAAAAAAAGGTTACAAGGATGAGAAAAACTCATTGTCTTCCTCAATCTCTTCATCTTTGTAACATTCAAAAATTAAATCATATGTTTAATTCACACATTAAACATGATTTAATCTCAAATGTGTAACTCTCTTACACTTAACCTCTTAAGTTTATAAAGTTACAAAGATAAGAAGACTCATTGTCTTCCTCAACCTTTCAAGTTTTGTAACATTTCAAAACTTAATCATGTGTTTAATTCACACATTAAACGTGTAACCCTTCTTACACTTTATTTTCAAAAGTTATTTGTCAAAAGTGTAACTCTTCTTACACTTTATTTTTAACCAACAATATATATATATATATATATATATATATATATATATATATATATATATATATATATATATATTTATATAAATATAACAAAATTCTGTGGGGGTGTGCCAAAAGCAACGTCAACAAGAAAATTGCCATCTTCATCAAACAGCTTATTATTGAGGGTATGATCTTTCAAATTCTCTAGAGCGTATTGGTTGAATTTGGAGTTGATGAAGCTAACTCTGGATTCATCTCGGCTAAGATTTCCTGAGGACTGGGAGGTTGGGAGTGGCCTGATCCAGAGCATGGCCCATATTTTTGTGTTATTGGAAGCCCTTGAGATCCTCCTGCAACACATAACACATATATACAATTCATCAATTAGACTTTCCTATAGAATGCCCTCTTCTACTTGAAAACACAATATTTTGGGAGTTAAAGGGACTTCACCTCTGGCAGATGCCGAGCATTTGTTCTTTGGCAGCAGTGAACTTACAGGAGTGGAATGAAATCCGTCTTTGCCCTCTTCTGCTCCGTAGATGGGTATACCGCTCACATAACATGAGAAAAACAGAAGAAGAGAAGAGAAGAGAAGATGGTAGATGGCAGTGGAAGGACAAAGAATGGCCATGAATCTAACACATAAACTTTCAGTTGTTATTGCTGAATGTGTTAGACTCAGTACTAAGCAATATATATAGAGAAAGAGTAAGGAATACCCCGACATATATTATTTCTTGTTGTGTTTGAAACATCCAAAGCTTTTGGACCAAGTCCACTCCAAAATTGTATGAGTTCACATCTTGTCACCTGATTCATACTACTTTAGAAACACTTGTCTTCATGGATCGATCTTTATATATATATATATATATATGTTCATGATTAGTTTTGGCCGAGTGGACTTAGTCAATGGATGCATGGCCAACCAACATCCCCACCCAAAAGGAAAAGGGCTACAATATGCCAAATTATTGGACTATATATATATATATATATGTTCATGATTAGTTTTGGCCGAGTGGACTTAGTCAATGGATGCATGGCCAACCAACATCCCCACCCAGAAGGAAAAGGGCTACAATATGCCAAATTATTGGACTGACTTGGGTCTTCTTGGAGTCAGCCAATTCTTTTGCCCTAAAAGGATAAAAGAAAAAAAAAAAAAAAAAGAGAAAAGAAAGATGAATTGGGTCTTTTTGAAAGAATTAATGTAAAGCGATTCCCAGCACTAGTGTCGCCTGGAAAACTAATGCTTTAAAGGAAAGTGGCAAGTAGCTTCATATATTGGCAAAGTTTGCTGTCTATTGCCATTGGTTATTTTTAATAATTTTTTTTTAAAAAAAATTTGGAACAAAACTTCTATAAAATTTTATAATTCGATGAATAATAATTTTTTTTGAATTTTTAAAATAACTAAATATAAATCACTTGAAGGTATTAAAATTTTTATTTAAAAATTATATATAACGTGATAATATAAACATAGTGTTATTATTAAAACATATGTAATCAATTAACTGTTTAATTACATCGAAAAATCTAAAATATTTAAAAAAATCTCATAATCAAATAAAAAATAATCCCCTACATTTAGAATTTATCAACCCTAAAAATCTAAACATTAAAAAAATTTCAAAATAAAACCCAGAAAGGCCTATCTAAGAACTGTAATAAAATATCAGATGCAATGAATTAAAGGTAGGTGATTTCGTTCCAAAGAGAAAAAGGAACTATAATATGCCAAATTAGTGGAGCGACTTGGGTCTTGGGTGTGGGTCTTTTGAAGTTCACCATTAATTGTTTTGCCCTACAAGAAGGAAGAAGGAAGAAGGAAGAAGGAAGAAGAATGAATTAAAGGTCCTTGATTTCGTTCCAAATCCCAAGAGGCTTGGTCGTCCAAATGTGGAAGACTATAAAGTGATCACTCCCTGCATGTCTATGAGGACCAGAAAACTAATGCTTAATGGGAAGTAGGTTGGTAGATTCATATATAATTGGTAAAGTATTCTTACAATGTATCCTACTTTCATTTGTTGAGTGTCTTTATGATCATTTCGAGCATTATAAGTGTATTAAACATTTTTGTATTTATATAATAATGATTCAAAAAATTTGCTTGTGGATTTGAATGTTGAAGTTTTCTGAATTTCAAACTTGTGCAATTCACATAGTTGGGGATTATGGATAAGTTCTTGTGCTATACATGATTTTAAGTAGATTTGTATTCATGGAATTGTTTAGTGTTAGAAAGATAATGTTGAGATTTGTAGATTCCCTTCATGCTTATGGCCATGTCCCATTTGTATATCCCCATCATGAAAAGCTCTAAATTGGGTTAAAATGGTAGGATATGATCCACATATGAAAAAAAAAAAAAAAAGTGGTTTTGTTTGGGAAATGTTTTTTAGAATAGTTTTGAAAAATAATTTCTAAAAATAGTTTTTGAAATTTTTTTTCTAATGTTTTGTGGAAAACAACAATCTATTTAGAAACTTGAAATGTTTTATTTTTAATCATTCTCTATATGTGAATAATTATTTTTTTAAATAATTTTTAAAAAATAAGTGAAAATAATTACAAGATATTATTTTAAAACATATTGTTTTTCTTCTTTTTAGAACATAAAAATATTTTCTAGTTATCAAACATATATTTTGTTTTATTTCTTTTTCTTTTTTATTTTTATTCTATAAAATTAAAAACTATTTTAAAAAACAGTTTCCAAATAGGGGCTAAACAATAAAATATGAAATTTATATATATACATACATTATGAAATTAATATAACAATAAAATATGAAAAAAAAAATTATGCCAAAAACTCAATTTATTATTCTTATTATTCTATTTTCTTATTTTTAAGGGTAATTTTAATAGATTATGTCTCATTTTAGTATAACCAAGATGATTATTAGATCATTACAGTTTAATAAAAATAAAACTTAGTGAAAAAGAATGACTCTTTAATCTTTTTTATCATAATGGTTATATTTTCTTATTTTTAAAGGTATTTTAATAGATAATGACATATTTTAATTCAATGAAAATGATAATTTATCAATGAGAAATCATCAATCTTAATAAATTCAATTATCCAAAGTTCCTAGTGTACATAATCAATAATTATCGTATTTTTTTTCTTTTTTATCACAAAAATATGATGAAGAATAGAAAGTAAATCAATGGAAATCACACATACTCAAAATATAATATCAAAGGTAATGAAAATGATGTCGAAAGCATACAATCTTATGCAAAATACATCAAAACATAAAATATCATATATTTAAGTCCTAGAACAATAAATTAAAATGTACAACATGTAATACTAAATTAATCTAGCTCAAACGATCTGGTAGGAGAAATAGTCTAGAGCTCAAATTGGGAATAGTAGGCCAAGCGTAATTGAAGTTCATATGCTTCTTAGAGAAGATGCAATTAACAATGAGGTAATCCAGAGACATATGGCCATGGATCATAGTAGAATGTTCAAATCTATGCTCTAAGGAGACAAAGGGTGAGAAACTCTTTAGTGAGTACAACCAGAACACATCTCTATGAAAATTGAAAAACTGAAAATTGGAGAGATGAGAAAGCAAACCTAAGAAATTGAACAATGACAAGGGTTAGGAAATCCCCATGAACAATCCCATGGAATCAAATCTTAGAATAATCGATGTAAAATGACATAAGAATTAGACTAAAAATAGGGGGTAGATGATTGGAAACTCAAGAGAGCATGTCAAAGTGAGAAAAAAATGCAAAAACATAGATGTTCGAATGGTCCAAGCAAGAGCACTAAATACAAATCTTGAAGCAATGTTAACAACACGTAAATGTTGGAACACTAGAAGTGACTTATAGAGCACTCAAACCTTCCTTCCATTATCCCTCATTTTGAGCTATTTAAGTACCTTTCCATATCATAAACAACCTAAACACTCCTATGAACATCTAAATGCCCTTTTTAATGTAAATGCACTTTAAAATTGTGTAATATATATATATATAGAGAGAGAGATACACACACACACACGAATTGATAAAATTCATATGTAAATTGCTCAATTTTAACAATTTTACTCCATATATTACTATAATCATAAATAATTCAAGAAAAACTAAATATAGATTAACCCACATCATATAAAATTTTCATAAATATTATCCAAAGTAGCAAATTAATTAAAAGTTAGAAACTATAAAATTTCTAAATTAAACAAGAATTTTTAATTAGAAACTAGAACATTTATAAATTAAACAAGATATAACAATCGTAACATCAAATGATTGCAACTAATTGTTGGGAACTTTGGATTACTCCGTTCCTATGCCCTAGATATCATAGAGTGCATAATCTATCCCTAGGCATTTCTAAATCTATCATAGAGAATAAAATGACAATAAAAACTATCATTAACTATAAATCTAGAGATATTGTATTCATACCTATGATGTGGGTGTTTACAAATTCAAACCCATCCAATAAGGAAGAAGTTTGAAGAGTCTAGAGATCTTGTACACCCATGATTTTCCGCCCGATGACTCGAACCATAATCTCGACACTCCAAAGTGTGGGTAATGGAAGGGAAAAAGCAATGGTTCTATTTTTCTCTCTCTGGAAGTGGAAGACAACTTTCACCAAAAGGTTATGAAAACTCTAACCCCAAAAAGGTATTTATAGGGTTCCCCTACCAAACTTAAGTGACTTGTGCCCAATAAGGCTTAGGTCACTTAATCTAGCCCAAAACAGGTCCTAATGGATTAATTAACCACATAGAGCCATCTAATTAATCAATTAGTCCAATCCAAAAACCTTGTTTATTATTCCTTGTGCAACCTTAAGTAATTACCAAAATGCCCTTATGCATAAAAATGAACCTAGAGTTAATCCAACCTTCTTAAACTATATCATCATGGTATATGGACTCAAAGCGGGGGCTATTGGGACCTATAGGAGTATTGGCTCTCTCATAATTCAATTCTAAAGTTGATTCAACATTTCACCATGATCTTGATGCTCTAAAGTGTGGGCTTTGAAAAGGAGGAAACTATGACTCTCCCCCTCTCTCTCTGGAGGTGGAAGACAAATCTCACCAAATGGTTATGGAAACCCTAGCCCATAAAAGGGTGTTTATAGGGTTGCCTACTAAGCTTAAGTCACTTGAGTCCATCAAGGCTTGGGTCATTTAATCTAATCCAAAACAAACTCTAATTAATTAATTAACTTCGTAGGGTCATCTAATTAATCAATTAGTCTAATCCAAACACCTTGTTCATTATCCCCTATGCAACCTTACATTATTACCAAAATGCCCTTATGCACAAAAATGAACCTAAAGTCAATCCAACCCTCATAAACCGTGTCATCACGGTATATGAGCTCAGAATGGGGACCATTGGGACCCATAAGAGTATTGGCTCCCTTAGAATCCAATTATGAAGTTGATTCAATATTCCACTAAAGAGAATCAATTGTACTCCAACATCGTATATAAATAACAATGAGATGAAACTCGGGATCCGTGACCTACTATCCACTACATGCAGACTCCCTATGAGCTGGTGTTTGTAATCTAACAAGATAGTGCAATCACCTATCAAGATCACCTCCCCAATCCTTGAGTTACAAATCTCACTTATTATGTGATCAATTGACATACCCTAACTCCAAGGTGCATATGTCAAATGCCATTAAAGGAATTAATGTGGTCATAAATTTCATGATCACATGTCCTTTTAATCACCCAAGAGGACACATTATCTCAATCTCATGAGATATCATGATGTCTCTATTAAGAATACTTGTTGCCACTAACCTTCATCAATAGTGAACCAACCCATAAGGATATATGACCACTTTAGGGTCTCACCCATAGGTGAAAGCCTCATGTTGATTCTGATACAAACTCAATACCCTCTTAAGGTTGAGAATCCATGTAGTATGGTATCTTGGTGAATTATAACAATCAATAGTCTTACGTCATGATTCATTATAGGTCATATCCAGTGTACATCACATACATTAGTTCACTTGCCATAGAAAACTTATCCCGATGACCAAGACAAGTCATCCTTGCAATTAGGAGGTGGTGCACTGCATTCTCTACTAAATTGCCCAAATCCATGAACCAACTATGGACAACTTATCCACTTATAAGGAACCCATGACTTGTATCTTCTATGCAACTCCTAATGCACCCAAGTCATGTACAATGTAAGAGATTTGGGTTGAATGCTCAAATCAATGTTAATACACCAAAAAAATAGCAAGGGGATAGTTATGTCTAACTTTATTACATCATGTCTTGCTAACCAAATATCCAAATGTTTTCAGAAAAGCCATCCTAGTCCACATGGACCACAACATCACCATCTCGGGCCTCAAGTTCATTAGCATTCTCAATAGCTTCCCCTACGCCAAAAGTTTCTCCATGAATAGTTGGAGCGTTTATTGTAGGTGACTCCACTTCCTGATCGCTAGGCATGATCTTGTATTTTTCTAGAGCATGATCCCAATCGAAATCATATGCTTCTTGAAATTGCTACTACATTTCCTCAGTAAAATGTTATTGAAGTTTGTTTAGGGTTTTTTTCTTTTTCTTAGTTAATATGAGCTAGCTTTGACTTAAGATCATCCATAGCTACAACAAGATTTGATTTCTCTTAAATAAGTTTCTTTTCTCCTCTTTTCAAAGCATCAACCTATTGTAGAGAGGAATGTAAATTCTCCTCAGCTTCTTTGAGCTTTCTCTCTAGATAAAGAACACGAGCAAAACCCTCCTTGTATTTGTCTCTTAGACCTAATGTAAGAGTCTTTAGTGACTCGTGATACTTAAGTTTATCTCTTATGAGCTGATAGTGGCAATTTAAGTCCATAGATACAACCTAAATTTGAAAATGAAAAAAAAAATAGCAATACAAATAAGTAGTAAAAAGCAAGAATACTAGAAAGAAAGACATATAATATGAACCAATGGTAACAAGTCATCCACATAAAAATGGTTTATAGCCTCAATAACTTTGGCATTCTACTCATTCATACCCTTTGAAATGAGCACAAAATAACTCTCAGGAGCATGGAAAAACGAACTAGAATTTTGGGGCAAAACGGTCAAATTAGCAAATGAGTAAGTCAGTATATCACCTTCAAAGAAAATATGTAAATTTGCTAACATGTTTTCCAAAGAATGTTTTCGTCTGTCTTTAGCCATCGTAACAAATTGGACACTATTGGATGTAGATGCATTGGCATTCACAATAAGAGAAAAAGATACCAAGGCTCTCCCATCACGAGTGATAGGAGATTGAGCCAAATGAGGAAGAGCAACCCGCTTAGCAAAAGGTCCCTCATTATCAGAAACAAAACAAGGTTATTTGTCTATTGTCTTTTGATTCTTTGAAAGGCCACTAACCACATTGCCCAAAGTATGGCTTGAAGCACTCATCATTGAAGCACCTCCTTCGCTTTCTGTAATGGCAGTTTAAGTAGGGATCAATGATAATGAAGAAGAAACAAAGTATGCCACAGAGTAGTTGGCCTTAAAGGCAGCTACAACCAAGGCCTTTTGATCTTTCGTTTGCTTTAAAGTCCCTTATTGGCATTTTCGTTTTCTTTCCACCAATTCTCGACTCCTAAAAACTGTGTTTGATTTCTTCAGTTCAATGCATCCAAGTGTATAACTAATTACCTTATGAACACAGGGATCATATCTCTCCAACGAAGATAGTAAACAGGGTATATCCTATTTGCAAAAGGGTCTTAGATGCTTAAGAAGGGTTTTTAAATGAGAGGGTGTCACCAAAAAGTTATACTCCATCACCTTCTCACTTAAGCTCAATACAAAAGTAATCTTCCCTAGATATTTAGGAGAAATCCATTCCACTTGCCTTCCTCATTCGGGTAGCCCTATACAAAACAAATGTAAGAAATAATAAGAAAAGAACCATCACAGGCAAATCACAAGCATGACAACATAAAGACACATACCAAGGACACAAAGGGATCCACTAAGAGGAAAACCTGGCAATAAAGATTTAGAGGCAAAACCCCAGTTATAAGAAATTATGACGTTACCCTAAACAATTCATTTCTTAGTAATTGGTAAACCAAGCACTAGTTGGAGAGAAGAGCATTCTCATAAAATGAAACTTGCCCCTAACAGATAATTTGAATGAATATATGAAAAGTACCTTTCCAAACCAATATCCATATCATGTATATAATTCAGAATTGATATACCTATAATTGGAATGAACGTGTATTGGGTGATACGAGTGTAGTAAAATAATTGATGTACTAAAAAATGAAGAGGTAGTTGTGGCTAGACTTCAAATTGTTATCAAGGCTAGTATATGAATGAACAAGACCTGCTAGGAGTAAAGAGCCTCCAAATGGTCAGATGGAAAACAAACCTCTATATCCTTAGGAATAGAGTATTTACAATGAAAACGATACTCTTGTGTCTTCACCACATCCATTCCTTGACCCGACTCGTTACTGTCCAACTCATACGAGCTATCACTTGACACAAGAGACTTAGCATGTTCCTCTATAGGTTCTATCACTTCTTTTTCTGGATAGGTCAATTCAGAGGATTGACAGGAATGAGAATGAGACATTTCTAAGGCAGAAAATGACCAACTAAAATGAACCTATGGATTAAACAAAGAAACATATTCATAAAAAAGAATCTCACGTGCAAGATGATCAAATCAAGAATGAAGCAATAAGAGCAGGGTAAATGAAAGATAGAAAAACTAAGAGAAACTTGTGTTTTGGGCCAACCATTTTAGAATAATTGGGTTTTCAAAACCCAAGAATTGGAAATATGAGATTCAACGGTTAATGTGGAAAATAATATGATTTTTGTTCACTTTGTGCTGCTTCATTTTTTTATACCAATGACCCTCATCAATCTCCATATTAACATCCACGTTAACACAAAGATCCCTTTTAATTTCGATTGCAGGCTTTTTTTGTCTTCAACTTTCCTTCACTTTTTTTCTTCACCATTACCATTGACATCTAGTTACTACTCACCATTATAACTCGGCCACTGTTGGACCTCTACAACTGTTTGCAGCCATAAAACACATTGAAGCCCATAACATACTTTCCCCAATCTTTAAAGCCCTAATTGTAAGATCTCATTCTGGTATCTCTCGTAACCCTTACCAAAAAAAGGCAACTTTCATCTCCTTCATTCTTGTTTCCATCGGCACCGACACAACTCCCACTTCACCCTCTAAAAATGCAAAACCCAAGGTAAGCGCTCTCTCTTAATATTTTTTCCATAAATGGCTTCATCTCAGAGACTTTGTAGCATTAATAAAACAACCAAAATAAAAAACCCCTTCAATTTCCAACTTAGACTACTCTATTTCACAGGTCAATGCTTCCCAATTCTCTACACCCAATTAATAAAATCCAAATCCATTTATGTTTTTTCCTCTACTACCCCAAATCCCAAATGGGTTAGAAGCAAATCAACTCTGAACCCAACTGTTATTCTTCTTTGATTCTTCTTTCGATGGGTGTTGCCTCATGAATTCTAGTTTGTGCATTATTTTTTGTGGTGCTTAGACCCAAGGACAATTCTCTAGTTTCAGAGCTTGATGCTTTAGCATTGGTTAGAAAGGATGGGAGTTGTAAGGTAAAGGTTGGGAACGACAGGTGTTGTAGGGGTATTGAGAATTTGGAACTTTGGGGGCCTGTAGTGAATTTTGACTTTAAGTTCAATTCTTCCAAGGAGTGTTGCATGGCTTGCAAAGAGATGTGTGTGGGAATGGTGGGTCATTTTTGTGTGATACTTGGGTGTTGTGTGGGAATAGAGACGTTTGCGGGCCAAAATTCGGTGAGGTGAGTGTGATTTTGAAGCTTGTTGTTGGTTTTTTTTTTTTTTTTGTGGTTCTGGTGGAATTGGATTATTGGGTTTTTAGTTAATTTGTTTACTTGGCTATTAGGATGAATTAGGTTTATTGTTTTTCTTATAGTTGTTTGAAGTGTGCACTAATCTTTTGATTGATTTTATTACCTATTTTTATGGTTCTTTGAGGATTTTTATGCAATTGATTTATTGGGTTTATTTGATTTTTCTGGTTTATAGTTTGGTTATTGTTTAGAGCTGAGGTATGATGTTTCCATGGTTGTGGAAATGGTTGAGTGTTTTAATTAAAAATTGATAAATTGGGGTTTAAGTGATTTCATATGTTGGTATTTAATCTACATAGGAGATCATATGGTTTCTAGAATTTGAGTTTGGGATAGTCACTTCTATTTTGATTATATTGTGATTTCATCCTTGCAATCTTTGATAGATCACACATTGTAATTCCTTTTAGAGCCATGATACGTATGCTTATTCTATAGATGAATTAAGTCAATCATCTTGTTTTGTATTGTACTTGAGAAGCTAAGTAACAAATGAATGGAAGGCTTGCCTTTTTATAAACTAAATTCAAAACCCCAGTGTTTGGTGTGCAGTTACAAGCCTCTACCAATTAGGAGCTGGATAAGCCAATTCCATTGTTCAATCTTCCTTCAATAATCCTCTGTCGTGTTGTTCACACTCGGTTACTAGTGTGTTTTGGTTTTGCATTTAGGTTTATATATTTTGAAGATCAATTGAGATAAGTGTGGAACTTGTTTTGCATTGTTCAATCTTCTTTAATTGCATTTAGATATGAGCATGACATTATGTTTTAATAAATTAATCAGTTGGTTCACCTTATGTACTAGCTTACTGAACCTTAGATACTACCTTAGTGAACCATAGGTATTACCTTAGTGAACCATAGGTACTACCTTAGTGCACTTTAGGTACTACCTTAGTGAACCTTATGTACTACACTTGTGAACTAACTATAGTTATTTTGTCAATCCAAGGTACAACATTCCTCAATCATAGGACATAGAGTTGGCATTCACTTTCATCTTAGTTTTAAAATGAATTGATAAATGACGAACTTCTCTACTCAGTACACAATTTCCTTAATTGAGCATGACATTATTATGTTCTAATAGGTTATTCAGGAGGTTCTCCTTAGGTACTATCTTCATGCACCTTAGGTACTACCTTAATGCAATTTAGGTACTACCTTAATGCACTTTAAGTACTATCTTAATGGATCTTAGGTATCATCTTACTGCACCTTAGGTATTACCTTAATGCACTTTAGGTATTATTTTAATGCACATTTGGTACTATCTTAATGAATGATTCGATGCCCAGCCGGGTCTTTTAATCAAAAACATTTATAAAACCTATGACCTTATACTGGCGTAGCAAAGCTACTATAGTATAGCAGTTCTAGGGTTGAACTCAGGGATGGGTTTTCACTCTATCAGTGACAGACTCTAAATTAGAAATTGATTCTGATGATTTCCTTTAGCACAAACTTGAAATTTAAAAGAAAATAAAATTGTTTTGAAAGTGGTGATTTAAACTAAACTCACATAGAACTAAGTAAAAAGTGGAAGAAAGAAAGCCTCCCGGAGCTAAAGGTTGCTAGGTTCAAGTTCCAGATGCAAAGTGGAAAATTCCGGATTTTTCTCCTCGCATTGGGGATTTAACCTATAGTTATTTCCCGAACCGGTATAGGTTTGACAATGAAGTTTTAATCCATAAAAAGTCACTAGAGATGGTAGTCAAGGTCCATTAATGGCTTAAGACACTATGGACTATCACCTTGAATCAATTTCCAATGGCTCGTACATGATAACTAATGGACTGATATGGATCTAGCAATAAGCATCCACAGAGACCTTAAGCTTACCATGTATTGGCCAGTCAAAGTGATTCTAAGGGATTTAAGGCAAAACCTTGGCTTTATAAACCATTTATGGACTCCAACTACCTGAATTTAATGCACAGAAACTTTCCATGTTTTAATCTGGACTTTTCACCTAGCTTCCTTTACTCCAAGAAACTAAATGTTTAGCCTCTCATCCTCTGGGAAAACATCCTCAGAGGGTGTTTGGCTTGCAAGAAAATAGAAAATAGAAGAGAGAAAAAGAAAGCAAAAGAGATCTCTGTATTTCACTAAGTATCAAATTTACATCATTTGGTCTCCTGGAGAAAGCTCCCCGAAAGATTCCTTTTCAGTGATTACAAGAGAATTTATATAGGAAGGTAATTTTACCCTTCTTTGGATACTTCCTAGCTAAGGAATTACATGAGTGGTTGAATACAAGGAGAAAATGGAAATTTAGACACAAAAATATCAGAAGAAAAAGAGTCGGCAAAAATATCCAATTTTCGCACGCTGGAGTTCCAATTTCGCACTTTGATTTGAGGTGTGCGAAATTTTCGCACAGTGGACTGAGGAATTCGCACCTTGATTTCCATCGTGCGAAATTGTCCCTTAGCTTGATGCAGTTGTCTTCCGAAGGCCATATCTTTCTCATTTCAGCTCCAAATCGTACATGGTTTGAACCGTTGGATTTTTGACTTTCTGAGCTTTGAAATGGTATATAGAATGTAAAAAATGGACTTCGGGAAGTGCTCCAAAAGTGCAATGAAAGACTGCAGCTGTGTCCCCTGTTTTCATCCCCTGTTTTCCTCTTCTCCATTGTTTCTTCCTTGTATACTTTGAACGACTAAGGCAAAGGATTATGAGGCTCCATAGCTTGATTTCTTCATAAATTTAAGCTTTCAAAAGCTTTGCCATGAACTATAAATAGCTCTCCCTCATTCTTAAATTGCTTTGGTGAGCATAAAGCTATCAAAAAACACCAAAACTTAACACAATTGTTAGAAACGATTGCAAGGGTCCCTAACATGTTAATTGGGTTAAAAGGTAATAATTACTACTCAAGGGTGTTTAAAAGAGCTAATTACAAGCTACAAATAACATGTTTTGAGTAGTAATCACTCCCCCCAACAGACATATTGCTAGTCCCTTAGCAATTAAGGAGAGAAAAACTAAGCAAACGTAATAATATACATAAAAGAGGTCATGCAATTAATTCCAAAAAATAATTGAGAGGCATGACTGATATCCAAACACATCTCACCTGGTGAACTAAAGATATGAAGATTCAAAATGCAATAGGAGTTGTCAAAGCTTAAAACTTAAACAAAAAGTACAAAGAGTGGAGATTATGCAATTAAGTATCAAAAGAATCTCTACTCTCAAGGTTCCAAATCAAACTCTTCCATAATAAGCTAAGTGTTAATGAGATTAGCTTCCGGATATAGTATATACAACTATCCTCACCCTCCAACCTAAGCTTTTCTCGAACATTGGCAAAATTAATCAACTCTTAATAGGTTAGGAACGCACCTTCTTATTCACAATTCTTTTTACTCACTAATCTTAACCAATTCACCTATGTAGCAAGCAGAGGATCGATGACTCCCAACCAATCAAGGTTTAGGGCATCGGGTTTTAAAGGCTTTCGCCACCCCTTCGGATCATGCTTAGGTTTCAAGGAAAGAATAGAAGCTTATTCTTCTTTCTTTTTTTTTTTTTCAAAGACTCATTGGTCTTTATGAGGTGTCCCAACACTATTAAAGAGAGGTTAAGTAATGAACCAAGTCAAAATTTTCCTAAGCTTAGAAGGTGAGAAAGTTTTACATCATATATCCGGGATCTAATGTGCACAGTGGTGTAAAGCTTGAAATGGAAGAAGAAAGTTCGAAATCAAAGAGGCTTCAATAGATTATCAACTTTGAAAGCATAAAACAAACTCTAAGACTTAAATAATTAAGTTAAAACTCGGCTTATCCTATTTTATTTTTGAGAAATTATCTTTAACAACCATAGAGAATGATTCAAAAAACTTTTAAAAATTTTAAATTTTAAGCAAAAATCAACTAAAATACCAAAATAACTTAGTATTAACAACAAAACTTCCTTTCTCAACTCTCCCCTCAACCAAGTTGAACATTGTCCTCAATGTTTCGAAAGCGATTAAAAATAAAGGAAGGAAGTGGTACCTCCTGAGTGAGACAAAGTCTGAGTGTAAAGGAGGTATGGAGTACCTTAAACCACATGTTCCAAGGACAAAAGAGTAATGAGAAAAGGGAATATAACAAAAAAGGATATATATATATATATATTACTTGTAAAAGAAATATACAATGTATGATTTCAAGTAATACTTCCAATCCCAGTTTATAACACATGCAAAAGATGGGATTTACAAGTCTAAAATAAAAAACAAGTAAAATATAAAAATATCAAATATGAGGGGTGTCATGTGATGGCTCTGCTCTGATCTCCTCCTCTGGTATGGGCTGCTCAACTGGTAAGCTCTCCTTATCTGGCACTAGAGGCTCGGATGGTGCAGACCTATCATGCCCAAAAGGTGTCTGCATACTCAAATGCTGCTGAATCTGATGAAGGATCGTGGTATGCTGGGCCTGAGTAGCAATGATCTGATCCTGGTGTGCCCGAATAGTGGCCAACTGGTGGATAATAGAATCCTGAGCAGTGCTCAGTGTCCGCAATGAACGCTCTAAGCCTCTGAATTCCGTAAGAAAAACGGTGACAGTGGGCTCAGATGAAGGAGGAGGTGCTGGGGTAGTTGGCATGACTGGTGGAGCACCCGAAGTGATAGGAGAAATAGCATGTATAGGCTCAGGAATATGCTCTGAGGGGTGTGCTGCAAGGGCAGGAGGTGTGGTCTCTGTGAGAATCTCTTCCTGCTGGGCCTGAGGCATCTGCTCATCTTGGGGTAGCTCTGGAGGTGCAGGCACAGTTAGGGCTCCCTGGGGTGCAAAGTAGGCTACCAAGTGATGCCATTTGTCGAGAGAGAAGTCCTCTTGGCAATGGCGGCGCCTCTCAAGACGGGGCTGTTCAGGATAGCCCAGGTGCTCTAAAATCTGGCAGAGGAGCCTCGGAAATAGTAATGGGATGCCATCTGCCCTTTGAAGCTTCTTCTGATGGACTTTCTCTTCAAAATGAAGAAGAGAAGTCATAATCAAATGATGAGGGCCGAAGAAATAGCCCTCAGAAATCCTAAATAACGCCTCAAGTATAGCTCCTCGCCTTTGAACTTTGTGCTGAAGGGGGAAAAGGTTGGCACGCAGGAGCACATCAATAAGGAGCATCCCAGATGGAAGCTCTCTCCTAGTCAACACTGAGGCTGTAGAAGTCCCCCTGGACAAAATGCGGACCATGTCACTCTGAGAGAATGAGGACCACTCCCTGAAGTCTGCCTAAATCACAGGCTCATAAGGTATACGGAGGGCCTCAACAATGTGACGAGCTCCAATGGCACCCTGGCGTCCATCTATGGTAAATTGGATGAGGGTAGGATTACGGAGGCCTCGAGTAGTCATAGATTGATAAAAATCTATAACTACTCTGGGATAGTAGAATTGCCTAGGAGTGAGAAGATCCTCCATGTGATACCTTTGTAGTAGTCGGAATGAATCTCTGAGCTCTGGCTGCTGTCTGAGGGCCTCTATATCAAAGTAGGTCTCGGAATGGAAGGATCGATCTCTGCAATCCAAGTTGCCCTCTATCGGTGGTCCAGCTATCATGGGACGCCTGATAACAGTCTTAGGAGTAATCCCCACAGGAATCCGAGAGTCCTCTGTAGGTGGCTCTGGCTGAGGTGCGTGGGATGGTTCTCCAGGACCCGAGAACTTGGTTCTCTTCGCTGGTGGCCGAGAAACAAAGCTCGTGGCTTGATCGGCTGGTGGCACAGGGTCCGTGGGTGGTCTCCTGGTGGGGTATCGGCGCTGAGAAGGGGCTTCCCCCTCAGATGGGGGAATGGCCGGGGCCTGAACAGGTGGCGAAGCTGCGGCTCCCATGGCGGCTCGATGTAGTCGAGGTGTCGGTGAGGATGGGGAGCCGGAAAGGCCTCCTCTGGTCTTCGCCATGGCCGAAATGGAGGTGGGTGACTGTTCGGGATTCCAGAGGCTTCTCAGCTGGTTCGTGGGGGAGTCCTTTGAGCTTCTGGACTTCAAAGGATTATATAGGAATGAGGTTTAGGGGGTTTTTTTATGTTTTAAAATTTTCCAAGGCAACCGAAAAGTTGTTTTTGGACGTTAGGCACAATTTCGGGGGTAAAATTTTAATTTAAAAGTCCGTTGAAAATTTTTTTTAGAACTTAAAATTTTACCGTGCGAAATTTTCGCACCTTGGTCTGCAAATTTCGCACCTTGAAATTAGGTGTGCGAAAATGGCACCCCTTTAACTGAGGATTTCGCACCTTAAAATGAGGTGTGCGAAATTTTCGCACCTTGAAATCAGGTGTGCGAAATTTTCTCACCTTGTTTCGCACGGTGCGAAAAGTGGCTTGAGGTGTGCGAAAATGGCACTCGTGTGCCAGGAGGGGATTTCGCACAGTGCAAAAATTTTCGCACCTTGCACAGTGGTGTGCGAAATTGGTTTTTAGGGAATTCGCACCTTGAAATCATTTTTCGCACCTTGAAATAAATTTCGCACCTTGGTTTTGGGGTGTACGAAAATTGATCCCTTTGGACCGAGGATTTCGCACCTTGGTTTTGGGGTGTGCGAAATTTTCGCACCTTGGAATCAGGTGTGCGAAATTTTCGCACCTTGAAATCAGGTGCTCTGTTTCCTTGGTTTTACTCCCCTGTCTTGCTTTTGAAGAGTTCTCCCCATCTTTCATGATTTTTTTCTGAAATTTATCATCAAAATTGACTTGAATTAAGACAAAATAAACTAAGATTGAGGAAAATTTATAATAAAAAGAAATAAAAATAATGATATAACTATAAAATTATAACAAAAAATTCATGGACTTATTTAGCCCATGATACCCTGCTTTCCCTCAGAGTTGTGGTGGTTCAAGGAGGTTGATCTCCTCCTTGTTTGTACTGTAAGGCTCTATGAATGGCTTGAGACGATGGCCATTAACTTTGAAGGTTTGATTGCCTGTGGGATTGAATACTTCCACCACTCCATTGGGGTGTACTTCATGAATTATGAAAGGACCCGTCCACCTGGATTTCAATTTTCCTGGAAAGAGATGAAGTTTAGAGTCATAAAGCAAAACTTTTTGTCTTTTGGTAAAATTTTTCTGATTTACCAACTGATCATGCCATTTTTTCAATCTTGCTTTTGCAATTTTGGAATTGAGGTATGCATCATTCCTCATTTCCTCCAATTCATTCAAATCCAAACATCTCTTTAACCCGGCTCTTGTCAAATCCATGTTGAGCTTTTTGATTGCCCACCATGCTTTATACTCAATCTCTACTGGAAGATGACACGCTTTGCAATAAACAAGGCGATAGGGAGACATTCCTAGAATGGTCTTGTAAGCG
Source organism: Vitis vinifera (assembly GCF_030704535.1). Classification (NCBI taxonomy): domain Eukaryota; kingdom Viridiplantae; phylum Streptophyta; class Magnoliopsida; order Vitales; family Vitaceae; genus Vitis; species Vitis vinifera. Next base: position 7,356,023 of record NC_081808.1, read on the forward strand.
GTCCTATAAGCCCATAAGGAATCCAGGAGCTTGATAGACCAATCCTTCCTATTCACATTGACCACCTTCATCAATATATTCTTGATCTCTCGGTTGGCTAACTCAACTTGGCCACTTGTTTGGGGGTGATAAGGTGTAGCTACCTTGTGCTTAACCCCATACTTGGGTAGAAGAGTCTCAAAAGGTTTATTGCAAAAGTGGGTTCCCCCGTCACTTATAATGGCTTTTGGCACTCCTGGTCTTGCAAAGATGTGGTCCTTGAGGAATTTAAGTACCACTTTATGATCATTGCTCCTACATGGGATTGCTTCTACCCACTTAGAGACATAATCCACTCCTACCAAGATGTAGGAATGTCCAAATGACATTGGAAATGGTCCCATGAAGTCTATACCCCAGACATCAAAGATATCCACTATTAAGATGGGGTTCAAGGGCATCATATTTCGGCGTGTTAGCTTACCAAGCCTTTGACACCGATCACATCCCTTGCACATAGAATGGGCATCCTTGAAAAGAGAGGGCCACCAGAAGCCTGATTGGATCACTTTCATAGCTGTTTTCTGGGAGGCAAAATGACCTCCACATGCACTATCATGGCAATGGGAGAGAATTCCCGATTGCTCTTGCTCAGGAACACATTTCCTTATAATTTGATCTGCACAATATTTGAAAAGAAAAGGTTTCTCTCAATAATAGGCATGGATCTTAGCCAAGAAATGCCTCTTGTCTTGCGCACTCCACTCACTTGGTACTTCTCTAGTAACCAAAAAGTTTGCAATGTGAGAATACCATGGAGCTACATCTACTGACATGAGAGACTCCTCAGGGAAGTCATCATTGATAGGCAGACCATGTGAGTCATGTGCTATCACAAGTCTGGACAAGTGGTCAGCTACCACATTTTCTACCCCCTTTTTATCCCTGATTTGGAGATTGAATTCTTGGAGCAAAAGAATCCATCTTATCAATCTTGCCTTGGCATCCTGCTTGGTTAGCAAGTACTTCAAAGCAGAATGGTCAGTGAACACCACTATAGAGGACCCTACCAAATAAGCACGAAACTTATCCAAGGCAAAAACTACTGCCAACAACTCCTTCTTAGTAGTTGTGTAGTTCTTTTGAGCCTCATTCGAAGTTTTGCTTGCATAATAGATCACATAGGGCTTTCCATCCTCTCTTTGCCCCAAAACAACCCCCATAGCAAGATCACTTGAATCACACATTACCTCAAAAGGTAATTTCCAATTTGGGGCTCTCACTATTGGTGCAGTTGTGAGGAATTGTTTCAATTCCTCAAAACTTCTCTGACACTTCTCATCCCACACAAACTTGGCATCCTTTACCAAAAGCTCACACAGAGGTTTTGAGATTTTTGAGAAATCCTTAATGAACCTCCTATAGAACCCGGCATGTACAAGGAATTGCCTAATTCCTTTAACATTTGTGGGAGGTGGCAACTTAACAATCAGCTCCACCTTTGCCTTATCTACCTCAATGCCATTTTTGGAGATGATATGTCCTAAGACAATTCCTTTTTGTACCATAAAATGGCACTTTTCCCAATTTAGCACTAGGTCTTTCTCAATACATCTATGGAGAACAGCTTCTAAATGCATCAAACACTCCTCATAAGAACTTCCATATACAGTGATGTCATCCATGAAAACTTCCATGATGCGTTCCACCATATCACTGAAGATGCTTAGCATGCATCTTTGGAAAGTTGCAGGAGCATTACATAGACCAAAGGGCATTCTCCTATATGCAAAAGTACCAAAGGGACAAGTGAAGGTCGTCTTTTCTTGATCTTCCAAATCAATTTCTATTTGGAAGTACCCTGAATAACCATCTAGAAAACAATAGAAAGGATGTCCTGAGACTCTCTCAAGGACTTGGTCCATGAAAGGCAATGGAAAATGGTCCTTTCTAGTCACTGAATTCAACCTCTTATAGTCTATACACACCCTCCATCCTGAGGTAGGACGTGTAGAGACTTCCTCCCCTTTCTCATTCTGGATCACAGTGATTCCAGATTTCTTTGGGACTACTTGGGTGGGACTCACCCACAAGCTGTCTGAAATGGGATATATGATCCCAGCTTGAAGTAGCTTCAAAACTTCATTCCTCACCACTTCTTGCATGTGAGGATTCAATCTCCTTTGGGGTTGCCTCACTGGTTTTGCATCTTCCTCCATATAAATATGGTGGGTGCACACCAAAGGGCTAATCCCTTTCAGATCAGAAATTTGCCATCCAATGACTTTCTTACATTTTCTGAGGACTCCTAAAAGACTATCCTCTTGATCACTAGTGAGGGTTGAGGAAACTACCACTGGACATTTCTCATCATCCTCCAAGTATGCATACTTCAAATCCACAGGAAGTGGCTTTAAAATAAGCTTTGGAGGGTCCTCCACAGTAACTCCTTGTGAGTCTTCCTGGTTGAACAGTGGTAAGATCTCTTCCCGTCTCCTCCAAGGAGACATTATGGCTAGCACATCAAAGGGTTCAGGGAACCCATCTTCAAGGACTTCCAGGTTTTCATTCAAGCTCTCCTCTAAACTCTTGTCACAGTGCTCTTCAACCAAAGTGTTGATCAAGCACATCTCCTCGAATCCTTCCTCCTCTTCAGGGTAAAGATGCCTCTTACATAAATGGAATATGTTTAATTCTAATGTCATGTTTCCAAATGTGAGCTGCATCACCCCATTCATACAATTAACAATAGCATTGGAGGTAGCTAGGAAAGGTCTCCCTAGGATGATTGGTACATAATTTTCTTCCTTGACAGTGGAATCAGTATCAAGCACCACAAAATCCACAGGATAGTAGAATTTGTCCACTTGAACTAGAACATCCTCTATCACTCCCCTTGGGATTTTGACAGACCTATCAGCTAAAGAGAGGGTCATGGTTGTGGGCTTTAATCCTCCTAGTCCCAATTGTTTATACACAGAGTATGGGAGCAAATTCACACTTGCTCCCAAATCTAATAAAGCTTTTTCCACATGTGTCCCTCCAATGTTGACTGATATGGTGGGACATCCCGGATCTTTATACTTAACTGGGGACTTACTCTGGATGATAGCACTCACTTGCTCAGTGAGGAATGCATTCTTTGTCACCTGTAAACCTCTCTTGACTGTGCACAAGTCCTTTAGAAACTTTGCATATGTGGAGACTTGCTTGATCATATCAAGTAAAGGTATATTCACCTTCACTTGTCTCAGAACTTCAAGAATTTCTGATGAATTCTTGATTTCTTTCTTTCCATGTAAAGCTTGAGGAAAAGGGGGAGGCATATGTTTCTTCATCATATCCTCCTTAATCACTATCCTTGGTTCTTCTTCAATGCTTGATTTGGATGCACTTTTCTTCCCACTCTGCTTTTCTTGGTTATTGCCCTCTTTAATCAAGGGTCTCTTTGATCTGAGTTCTTCATCAGGCCCCACGTTAGGCAAGGGTTGATCAACCTCCTTCCCACTTCTCAAAGTGATCACAACTTTGACCTCTCTCAAATTTGAAGACTCACCATCTTGGGTTTCAATTTCATGAACACCCTTGGGATTTTGGCTTGGTTGAGAGGGGAACTTTCCCTTCTCAATCACTGTGTTTAGGTTGGTAAGCCTAGAGATGGAGTACTGAATATTATCTATCTTCTGAGATAGATCATTTTGCATCCCCTCCATTCTCTTTATTTGAGAACTCTCAACATTTTCAATCTTTTGATGCAATTGGGAGTTAATTGCCTTTTGTTCACCCACAAAGTCACCCATGACTTTACTCAGGTTTACAATGGCTTGCTCCACTGAAGATGGTTGTTGAGGTACTTGGGTTTGGCCTTGTGGTTGGTATGGAGGTGGCCTTGGTTTCCAAGAAAAATTTGGGTGGTTTCTCCAGCTTGAATTATAGGTGTTTCCATAAGATGCACTGTTGTTGGGCCTAAATTGCCCCACAACATTTACTTGATCACCTAACATCTCTCTCACAGCTGGCATGGTTGGACACTCATCTACCACATGATCACATGATTGGCAAATGGTGCATGGCATAACATGGACTTGGGTATCGGAAATGGCTTGGACTTCATGTATTTTTTTCAACTCAAGTTCTTCCAACCTCCTAGCTAATGTTGCCACTTTAGCTTTTATGTCCACGTCTTCACTTAACATGTACATTCCAGCCTTTGGATTTTGGGTTTGTTGAGAGGGAAACTTTCCTTTCTCTCTTGAGTTGGGCTCATCCCATCCTCTTGACACCTCAGCCACGTAACTTAAAAAGTCCATGGCTTCTTCAGGATTCTTACTCATAAAATCTCCCCCACACATGGTTTCAAGAATTTGCTTCATGGAAGAAGACATTCCATCATAAAAATAGCTCACTAAGAGCCATGTATCAAAACCATGATGAGGACAAGCATTGATGGCCTCCATATACCTTTCCCAACATTCATGGAACTTCTCATTTTCTTTAGCAGAAAAATTTGAGATTTGTCTCTTCAACCCATTGGTCCTATGGGTGGGGAAATTTTTTTTCAAAAACTCAGCCTGAAGATCAACCCAATTCCTTATGCTTCTTGGCCTTAAAGAATTAAGCCATATTTTTGCCTTGTCCTTCAAAGTGAAAGGGAATAGCTTGAGTCTCATCAAGTCTATTGAAGCTCCTCCCTCTCTAAAGGTATTACACACCTCCTCAAACTCCTTGATGTGAGAATATGGATTCTCACTCTCCATTCCATGGAAAGTTGGTAGGAGGGGCACAATATGGGGCCTTATAACCAACTGCTCAAGTGGGGGCAGGATGCATGAGGGTGCACTCATCCTTAGGGGATGCATTCTATCCCTCATGGATAGGTATGCATTGGGATTACCCCCTTGACCTTGTTGAGAATTCTGATCCTCTGGTGGAGGGTCCATGATATTTACACAGATATCCAACTCTGTGTCTTGAGGATTCTCAATCCTTACTAATCTTCCCTCTTGGTCCCTAATCCAATAGGGCATGCACAAGCTACAATTCCTGTAATAGTAAAAACAAAAGGAAATTAAAGAAAAGGTTAAAGTTAGGAAGAAAATGAAAATAAAATTAACAAAAGGAAAATGAAAGAAAATGAAATTAGTGAAAAAGGAATTCACCCTGGTTGTGATGAAAATCACAAGTAGCCTCTAAAAGGTTGTATCACTGTATTGTGGCACCATCCCCGGCAACGGCGCCATTTGATTCGATGCCCAACCGGGTCTTTTAATCAAAAACATTTATAAAACCTATGACCTTATACTGGCGTAGCAAAGCTACTATAGTATAGCAGTTCTAAGGTCGAACTCAGGGATGGGTTTTCACTCTATCAGTGATAGACTCTAAATTAGAAATTGATTCTGATGATTTCCTTTAGCACAAACTTGAAATTTAAAAGAAAATAAAATTGTTTTGAAAGTGGTGATTTAAACTAAACTCACATAGAACTAAGTAAAAAGTGGAAGAAAGAAAGTCTCCCGGAGCTAAAGGTTGCTAGGTTCAAGTTCCAGATGCAAAGTGGAAAATTCCGGATTTTTCTCCTCGCATTGGGGATTTAACCTATAGTTATTTCCCGAACCGGTATAGGTTTGACGATGAAGTTTTAATCCATAAAAAGTCACTAGAGATGGTAGTCAAGGTCCATTAATGGCTTAAGACACTATGGGCTATCACCTTGAATCACTTTCCAATGGCTCGTACATGATAACTAATGGACTGATATGGATCTAGCAATAAGCATCCACAGAGACCTTAAGCTTACCATGTATTGGCCAGTCAAAGTGATTCTAAGGGATTTAAGGCAAAACCTTGGCTTTATAAACCATTTATGGACTCCAACTACCTGAATTTAGTGCACAGAAACTTTCCATGTTTTAATCTGGACTTTTCACCTAGCTTCCTTTACTCCAAGAAACTAAATGTTTAGCCTCTCATCCTCTGGGAAAACATCCTCAGAGGGTGTTTGGCTTGCAAGAAAATAGAAAATAGAAGAGAGAAAAAGAAAGCAAAAGAGATCTCTGTATTTCACTAAGTATCAAATTTACATCATTTGGTCTCCTGGAGAAAGCTCCCCGAAAGATTCCTTTTCAATGATTACAAGAGAATTTATATAGGAAGGTAATTTTACCCTTCCTTGGATACTTCCTAGCTAAGGAATTACATGAGTGGTTGAATACAAGGAGAAAATGGAAATTTAGACACAAAAATATCAGAAGAAAAAGAGTCGGCAAAAATATCCAATTTTTGCACGCTGGAGTTCCAATTTCGCACTTTGATTTGAGGTGTGCGAAATTTTCGCACAGTGGACTGAGGAATTCGCACCTTGATTTCCATCGTGCGAAATTGTCCCTTAGCTTGATGCAGTTGTCTTCCGAAGGCCATATCTTTCTCATTTCAGCTCCAAATCGTATATGGTTTGAACCGTTGGATTTTTGACTTTCTGAGCTTTGAAATGGTATATAGAATGTAAAAAATGGACTTCGGGAAGTGCTCCAAAAGTGCAATGAAAGACTGCAGCTGTGTCCCCTGTTTTCATCCCCTGTTTTCCTCTTCTCCATTGTTTCTTCCTTGTATACTTTGAACGACTAAGGCAAAGGATTATGAGGCTCCATAGCTTGATTTCTTCATAAATTTAAGCTTTCAAAAGCTTTGCCATGAACTATAAATAGCTCTCCCTCATTCTTAAATTGCTTTGGTGAGCATAAAGCTATCAAAAAACACCAAAACTTAACACAATTGTTAGAAACGATTGCAAGGGTCCCTAACATGTTAATTGGGTTAAAAGGTAATAATTACTACTCAAGGGTGTTTAAAAGAGCTAATTACAAGCTACAAAATAGCATGTTTTGAGTAGTAATCAATGAACCTTAGGTACTACCTTAATGGACCTTAGGTACTTCATTCTTGAACCTTGGGTAGTTCCTTTGTCAATCCTAGGTACTAGCTCTATTAATTATAGTACCCATTTTGGCATTCAATAAGAATAGAGAACATCTAGATGAAGATGATTTGAGAATGTTGCACTTCTCTATTAAAGACACAATTTCTTTAATTGCATTTTAGATACGAGCATGACATTATTATGTTGTAATTGGTTAGTCAATTGGAAGCTTAGGTAACCTTAATGGTGTGAAGGTACTGCCTTAATGTACTTTAGGTACTACCTTAATGTATCTTAGTACTATTTTAGTAACCTTAGGTACTATCTTAGTGAACCTTAGGTACTATCACACCTTGGTTACTACATTTGTGAACCAACTGTAGTTACTTTGTCAATCCTAGGTACTACTGTACTCAATCATAGGACATATCTTTAGCATTCAATTCCATCATAGTTTGAAAATGAATCAAGAAATGAGACTCAATACACAATATCCTTAATTGAGCATGGAATTATTATGTTGTAATATGTTAGCCAATCGGTTCACCTTGGGTAATACCTTATTGCACCTAAGGTACTACCTTAATGTACCTAAGGTACTATCTTAGTGAACCTTAGGTACTACCTTAATGCACCTTAGGTACTGCCTTTGTGAACCTTAGGTATTACCTTAATGGAGCTTAGGTAGTTCATTTGTGAACCTTGGGTCGTTAGTTTAATCTTCCTAGGTGGCACCTTGCTCAACCATAGGACCTAGGTTTAATTGGCATTGAATTCCATACTAGTTTTAAGATGAATTGATAAATGTGGAGCTTCTCTACTCAGTACACAATTTCCTTAATTGAGCATGATAGTATTATGTTCTAATAGGTTATTTAGTTGGTTCCCCTTAGGGATTACCTTAACGCACCTAGGTACTATCTTAATGCACCTTAGGTACTACCTTAATGCTCTTTGTATATTACCTTAATTCACCTTAGGTACTACCTTAATCATCTAAGGTACCACCTTAGTGAACCTTAGGTATTACCTTAATGGACCTTAGGTACTTCATTCCTGAACCTTGGTTAGTTTCTTTAGATATTGTAGGTACTAGCTTTCTGATTTATATGACCTAGCTTTGGCCTTCAATATGGATGGAGAACATCGTTTCAGGATGAACGATGTTAGAACTTTTCTACTCAAGACACAATTTTTTTAATTTCATTCTAAATACAAGCATGCCATTAATATGTTGTAATTGGTTACTCAATTGGAACCTTAGGTACTACCTTAATGGTGTAAAGTGATGGGAAAAACCCGAATCTCTCCATTTCCCAAGCCCAGATCAGGTTAAGAACATGCATTACTATCCTTGATTATTTTTTTTAAATCTTATGCACAACGGAAAAATAACATTTTTATACTTTAAAAGGATTCAGAAAGTGCTAACAAAAACCATACCTCAGATTCAGATGTTCTCGAATCAAATCTACATGGTGAAGATGAAAATCGAAATCGTAGAAGTCTCGTAAACTCGAAGTCTTCTACCCGATGACTCGAACCTTGATCTTGACACATTTCTGGTGGGGAGGAAAAGAGGGTGGAGGTTATAGCTCTCTATCTCTCTGGATTATGGAAGACAAAAGCTATGGAAACCCTAATCCTTATGGGGTATTTATAGGGTTCCTAGGTCGGCTTAAGTGACTTGAGCCCACATGGACTTGGTCACTTAATCTAGCCCAAAATAAGTTTTAATTGATTAATTAACCCAATAGAGCTTACTAATTAATCAATTGACCCAATTTCGAGACCTTGTTCACTTACCCATATGCAACCTTACATAATTACCAAAACGCCCTTATGCAAAAAAGTGAACCTAGAGTCAATCCGACCCTCATAACCCATGCTAACAAGGTATATAAGCTCAAAGTAAGGACCATTGAGACCTATAGGGGAATACTAGCTCCCTTAGAGTCCAATTCTAAAGTTGATTCAACATCCCACTATAGAGAATCAACTAAACTCTAGTATCCTATGTAAATAACAATGAGACACCAAGTGCTCAAGTCTATGACCTGCTATCCATTTTGTTCAGTCTCTCCATAAACTGGTGTTCAAAGTCTAACAAGGTGAAAGCTATCAGCCTTTTAAGACTACCTCTACCATCCTTGAGTTACAGATCCTCCTATTGTGTGTTCAATTGACATATCTTAACTCTCAAAGAGCCTATGTCAAGTTCCACTTGAAGAACTACTATGATCATAGTTTCCATGAACACATCTCCTTAGGATCACCTAATGGGACACACTGTCTCAATCTTAAGAGATATCATGGTATCTTTATTGAGAATACCTATTACTACTAGCTTCCATCAACAATGACCCAATCCATAGGGAATATATGATCAGCTTACGATCTCACACTTAGGTCAAAGTTATTGAAAACTTTAGCACAAACTCAATATTCTCTCAAGGTTGAGAGACAACACAATGAAGCAACTTGGTGAGGTCATGACTACTTGATAGCCTTAAGTCATGACTCATAGTAGGTCTTGTCCAATGTGTAACTATACACACTAGTGCACTCACCATGGGAAACTCATCCCGATAGCTAAGACCAACCATCCCTCCAATTAGGAGGTAGTGCACTACAACCTCTAATGGGTTGCCTAGACCCATGAACCGTTTGTGAACAAGTCATCTATTTATAAGGAACCCATGACTTAAATCTTTTATGCAACTCCTAATGCACTTAAATCATGCACAATGCAAAATATGCAGATAAGAATGAATGGAATAAGGATAGATAAAAGTTAAACTGGAACATCATTAAATAAATAATGAATCTCAAATTTATTATATCATGTCATACTTTTAAAGGCTCTATCCTAACATAAAGGTACTTCCTTAATGTACCTTAGGTACTACCTTAGTACACCTTAGTGAACCTTAGATACAACAATTTGTGAAGTACCTTAATGCACCTTATGTTATGTTAGTGAAGCTTACGTACTACTTGAATTTAAGATAGCTACTACCTTAGTGCACTTTAAGGGATGAAAACGCCTAGATTGTCTAGAAAGAATGAAATTGAATAAGCTTTGCAACAATAAGGTAATTGTTTAACTTATGACAAAAAATACATTTAAAAAATTATTTCATTAAATCTTTGCTCTAATGGGTCAAATGTTTAAGAGATGTGAGTTTTCTCCTTTTACACTTATTAGTTTCAAGGTTGGTTTCATTTATTTTGCCTAGCATATGGTTTTCTTTATTTCAACTTTGATGGAACTTGTGTGCTTTTTGTGACTTAGATCATACCCTCCTTGTTAGACACTTTATCTAACATATATCCTCTTAATTTTCCCACATATGTGGGATTGCTTATGTTAACTAGTAATGAATTAGAGAGTTAATGTCAATATTTTCTAGCAAGTTGTTATCAAAGTAGATTATATTTCAATTCCTATAATAATTTTGTTGAAGTTAATGTAGCATTGAAATATTAAGGTTTTAAATTTCGTCGGGTGTTTAATCTCATTCTCCTTTAATTTGGCTATCAAAAACAATCTTAAGGTTTATTTGAATTTCTATATTTTGAGTCTCTATATTATTGACTTTTGATTAAAAGTCTCTTCTTAGGATTTATGGCAGCCTATTTTGATTTTCTAGAAAAGTTCATTTTTTAAGAAGATGAGAGGTGGGGGGGAGGATGAAGGGGGAGAAATTTTTATTGTGTTAGTACTAGGTTAGTCTTGTTTTAGAAGACTTTCATTGGCTACACAAATTCTATAAAGTCTATAATTAAGGTCCAATTGTACACATCCAGAAAACCACACCACCAAACTCCACCCTCACACTCCCTACCTTCAACCAACCCACAAACACCTTAAGCTTGTTTTTTATGAGTTTTTATTATTATTATTATTATTATTATTTTATAAGTTGTTTGTCTTGGGAAGCTGAAAATTGTAGTTTTCCCTAAATAGTATTCCCTCTTATCTCATATTTTCTTCTCTACTTCTTTATTTCTCTTGTTATTCAAGTACTTCTCAATTGAACCTATTCTCTTTACTTTTACAAAATATGCCATCTTCTTAAACTGCAAGATAACCTTAACCTAATGCTCCAAACAATGTCGAGTTTCATCCTTATTGTTTATATATTATAATTACATATTATCGTTAGCTTTGTTATAAACTTGTAGAACCTCTTTAAAAGACCACATTCCCAAATCAACATCACTATCAATTGCATAATACTAAGAAAATTTTCCCTACTTGAACTTTTGCTGCCATAAACTTACAAGACCTTGATAGAAATCTAGTTTCATTTTCAATATTTCCTCATATCTTTGCTTTTCTTTAAGATGTTTTTTTTTTTTTTTTTACATCTTCTTTTTGCAGGCACCCAAGGTGAAGTAGCAAACGCCTATGACATTGATGTCATTACCATCCGAGACTTGAATGCAGTGACTAACTTTGATATGAGTAGCCATGATGTTCACAACATACTACTGAGCGTTACATTGACCATTTTTGTTGCTACATAGTGGTTTAAAGATGTTTAGCATGTTGAAATGACTATAGATGGACGAATGATAGTTGATTAAATCAGCTCATAGCTGATGGCTGGATTCATACAACTTGAAATGATGGAAGAACATATTAGATATGGGGAAGAAGAGATTTGGGGAGGGGGGGAGGGGGGCGCGGAAAAGAAAAATGGGACATGCCTTGCATCATGCTCTCCAACTATGATATTTTTTCACTTCAATGGGATACGATTATAAGCTATGATATCTTTTCACTTCAATGCATGTACCCCTATTATTGCAACCTTGAAAAGGCTAGAAATGGGCAACAAGTTGGAAACCATGTTTGTATCCTTGATTTGCAATTCAAAGAATGAAAATGAAGTAATTTTATGGAGAATGGTTTTCTCTAGATTCATTGAAATATGCCATTTTTAGCAAAACATGTTACATAAATGCATTGTCAGTTTCTACCACATGCACCATGAACATGACTAGTAAGGGCTATTCCATTATTACCATATCGTCTAGAAATCTCAAATTCAGTCTTGATGGGTTATTTGGAATATTAAATCATTCAAATTTTTATTAGGCAAAAAAGTTCAAATGTGTTGCTTATGGTGTATAGGTGGTCTTGAGTCCTTAAGGTCAATTAGGCGGGCTAAAGAGCAACATTGCATTCAATGAGATTTTAAAGTGAAGATAACACATCCCATTGAAGAAAGTAAGACAAAGAATCAACCCATTTTGATGGCTTCATTGTAACTTTTATTAAGCTTTCAAAAAGAACAATAGTATAAACATGTAACCTATGGCAAGAGTCATCTCATTAGTCAAGTGAGATGTTATGATAATTTCTCCTTTAACAGGTTTGTTGAAAGTGTTTTGCTAATAATATTTAAGACATCTTCCAATTCAGTTGAGTCTTCTTTCAACATCTTCGCAACCACCACTGTTACCTGGTTTTGCATGTCAATGTATTATTCGCTAAGGCATGAGTTTGAGTTGGTGGAATGGCTAATGACAAAGCAAAAATTGTAGTAGAGGAGAAGAGCCATAATAGATGTAGAGAGAAAACTTGTCCCAAGGAAAGAGGGATAAAAATTACAAGAAGAAAAATTGTGTTCTTGAAAAGAACCTATAGAGAATCATAGTTTTTCAACATATACTAAGCTATACACTACAAACAATAAAAAAAACTAGACAACTACAACAGATTTTTATAGAATTATGAAATGATCAATACCTAGGAAAATATTTAAAAAATAAAATCATGATTTAGGCACCATATAGTTGCCCTGAATGAATAAAAAATCAAGAAACAATAAAACACAGGAAAAAATTTTGCATACTCATAGAAAATGAATTTTCAAGTAAGCGAAACACAGGGACCTGTATGCGTACAAGCATGTCAAATGGAAAAAATTGTATAATGGTAACACCATTTGTCTACTAAACATCCATCCAACATGATCTTGAAGTTGAGTTGCTAGCATCTCCAACCAAGAAACTATATTTTCTGCATTTCTTCTAACTATTTGACCAACCCCAACAATGCCTTCACCTTCATCAACAAAATCTCTATCAGCATTGTCAAAAGGCCTTCTAGCAGCATGAACACCATATTTGTCCCCATTGTCTCCCTCAAGGTTTTGTCTTCTTAGGTCCTATAGATGAATAAAGAAATCTCTAAAAAAATGTGAACCCATGAAAAACAAATTTAATGATACCGAGATAGCCATGAAAACAATTGGTAACAATCGTTTTAGTAGATATATGACTTGAGAATAATTTTTGCGTTTCACTTAAACTCCTCACAAAAGCTAATTGTCATATCCAATATGCACCGAACAAAATTAACAAGAAATCAATAGAAAATGAGTGGACATTGTGTAGAAAGATTTTTCAGCACATAGAACACTTTAAAAGTGATCATAGTTATGAACTCTCTAAGAACAAGCCTTGCTAGTGCATCCTTAGCATAAATGGGAGAGAACAAAAATTTATGCCTGCATACCTACAATTTTGTCAAAAACATCATCAAATCTGTCTATTGTAAAAGAAATAACATTTTTTTCCTTAACCAGGTGAGGAAAACCTAAAATAAACTAAAACACAAGCTAAATATGCAAATTCACAACCCAATACATTAAATCAATGAATTTTAAATTTACTTTTATTTTTATTATTGTAATTGTTTTCCTCATTTTATGTAATGATAAACAAAGGCAAATAAAAATTACAAGATGGTGACAACATCTCATTATTCAAGAGAATGCTCCATTCTCCAACTTTGGGCAATAGAGTAATGGAATTTTCCTTTGAGATGCCTCAACTTATGGCAACAATAAACCTCAAATATGATCTCCAACTTATTTTTGTTTGAACCATAAATGCTAAGCTTGAACCATATAAGGTCTATAGATGCAACATATTTTTCTCTTTGAGAAACACAGATGATGTGGACAGGGTTTATATTGCTTCCATTCATTTAGAAGAAAGGGCCCTTGAATGGATCAAGGTTATGAAGTCACCAAGTCACATAGTGGGTGGGATTCTTTCATTGAAGATGTTATCAATCAGTTTGATCCAAGTAAATATGATGATGCTTTAGAACAACTGATTAAGTTGAAGCCAAGAGTACCTAGAGCAATTTGAGTCCCTCTTAGGTCATGTCCAACGTTTGCCTAAAGATTTCTTTGTGAGATACTTTCCGACTAGTTTACAAGTGGAAATTCAAAGTAGTGTTAAGATGTTATAGCCCATTACTTTAAAGTAGTACCCAATAATTCCGAATAAAAAAAATGAAAACATAATAATGAAATCCCTAAAAATATTTTAAAAAATTAATGAATTTTAGGGTTAACCTGATAACTTTGCTTGTAAGCTTCCTTTATGGTACAAAGCTGCCAATATTAGCTTCTAGACAAGTGCATAAAGTAATATTATAATTGCTATGGAATTACTAAAGCTACATTCTTCACTCTATAGAACTGTTTCATATATTAACAGAAAGAATACAATTATGTTGAAATGTGAAGCTCTAAAACCACATAAATGGCCCACTGAGCTATAAATCCCCAAGACTACATATTAGGCTTTAAAACAGAGTCCATAAAAAGTAAGGGCTTAGTTGACGGTGAGCTATAAATCCCTAAGTGTAGACCCTCAATTTTGTTCCTTTAGCACATGTCTTTAAATTCATTTTCAGTACTCCACAGTAGTTCCTTGGTGGCCCATGGCTACTCATACCACTTACCTTTTTTTTGAGTCACCTCAGAAACTTTGGTTGAGGGATTATCTGACCCCTTATTGTGATCATTGGCAACCCTAATTTAGACTTAGGCTTTTCATTCATTTTTAGGATAGCTTTTAGGGTAGCTCATTTAGGCACCCTAGATCCACTTGGGCACTCTAGGCCCATTTAGGCACCCTAGGTCACCTTTAGATGTTTCTGCATGGTTTGTATGGTTGCATGACTCGTATTTTCGCATAGTTGCGTGGCTCGTGTTTTTGCATGGTTGCATGACTCATATTTTTGGTGGTTTCATGGCTCGCATGGCTTGCATGTGGTTGATTTTTATTTTTTGCTTTAATTATTTTTTATTTTTAATTTTTTTAGGTGCGTGATTTAAATTTCTCTTGATTTTCAATTTCATGATATTTATTAATTTTAATCTTTATTTTATTTTTATTTTATTTTATCTTTATTTTATTTTTTGCATGAGGAAACGGTTGCCATCTATTTGGAGGGAAGATCACCAAAATTTTAGAGAAAGGAAAGTGACAGCTGCATTATTTTATAAAGTTACCTCCACCATGCATATAGGGAAGACACAGCCATAAGGAAAAGGAAGGTTGCTGCCCATAGAAGAATATATGGAAACTTCCATACAAAAAGGATTTTTTAGAGAGATGCGATCTCCATGGACGGAGATACATGGAAAGCAAGGGGGGATTCTTTGGATGGTCAGAGGGAAAGGTGCACAGGAGGGAGAAAAGGGGGACTGGCAGACGCACTGGAGGAGGGGGAAAAAGGAAAGATTTTTCATGGTTTTCGATGAGAAGAAAAAGAATTGGTGTCCACCGGTCTTTGGGGGGTTTTGGAGAAAGGGAACCGATCTCACTTGAAGCCGAGCAATACTTCTCAAAAGTAGGTTCTTCCAGGTATAGTTACATGAAACTCACATCTTCTCATCTCTATTTGATTCTACATTGTTTTTCTCTTTTTTTGCAAATCCCGGTATTATCTTGTTGATTGGTGTGGACGGAAAGGGCCACAGATTGTTTTATTGATATTGGTTGCTTACTTGTTTGCCCAGAATCTGTTTGTGATATTTTCCACTAGCTTGAGCCCATTGAAAGATCATGAGATGTGGCTCTATTTGATTTCTATTATGCCTGTTTGTTATCTTCTTGTCTTCTCTGTTCTCCACTATACATTTTTTTTATCCTTCCTCCTAGTTTTCTGGTGACTGTTTACAAACGTTTCATAAGAGTTATAATTTTTGGGAGGATAAAGATAGAGAGGCCCTGTGTCAGAAGAAGTTCAAAGAAGCCATCAATGAGAAGGAAGTTGATGTCCATCCAGTCATAGTATGGAGCTCTCCGTTTCCCCTGTTGTTCATGCTACAGTGGCAGGGTTGCACTTGACCTTCCTAAACCTATTGAAGATTTGAAGCATTCAGCTAAGTCAGATTCTGTGGTGCTCTATATTATTGAGGAATCTGGCGGTGACATCTGCTGCTCTTTTGGTTGAGTTGTTGAGACAATTATTCCTGGAATGAGATGGTTCTCTTAAGCCATCCGTTTGATCCAACCTCATGTTCATTCAATCATTCTGGACATTAAAGCTTCTGATGTTGAATTCTGAACCTTACTTTCTGAACTGAGAAACGATGTTGTGGAATATCTACTTTTAGTTCATGCGTGCACCATGCAAGGCGATCATTTTGGTCTCAGTTTCGAGAGTAGATGGACGTAGTAGTCTCAGTACCTCCAATGGTGATTCGGGCTCTTCATCAAGTGATTCAGATCCAGGCACTTCTTCAGATGGTGAATCAGAAGGTGTTTCCTCAATTTTGGCAATGGCCCTACTGAAGATAGTTAATATGGTCTTATAACGAGGACTCCCTGCTCCATATAGGAGGAAGGTCTCGATTTGAAGTAGAAGAAGGCATGGTTTAATTAGTGACCAAGAGGTATCTGGTTTTCGAAACGGCTTGGTCCAGACTTTGCAGCTGTTAGTGGAGATGTCTGGCCAAAATTGCGTATTCTAAATTATTTGACTGAATTGTGGGCAAGACAATTTATTCCTCTTATGACAGATTGCATTAGAAGATGGTGATCCTTTAAAAGTCGTGAATTCTGCCATTGACCTCCACAAGAAGATGATTGAGATGTGCTACTGATGTTAAAACAGAACGGATATCAGAAGTCCTGTCACCAAGACTTTTGGCTTATCACTTGTTGGTGAACTTGTCGGGACTTTCTGCCACCTCTCCCATCTCCACGTCTGCATGGCATTCATTATTGCCAACAATTCCATGTACTCAAATTCTGGAAGAAGACAGACCAACAATTTGTGGAAAGAAAAAGATCACTTCGAGTAACATTAATCGTTTATGTCGTTAATGATCTGTGGTGTTCGAATGATGGAAATGATGGAATTCCACGGGTTTATAGTCTTAGCTGGCTATGGAAAATTAATGGGTCACCCAGATGTTGGGATATTTGAAGAGGCTTTCCAATCCCTAGTGCTGGAGGAATTACTGATACAAGGCCCGGGTCAAAGAATAGATGGACTCGAGAAAATCGATAGCAGATCAATTCTCCAAGCTACGTCTATCCCTACCTGCGAGTGAATAGTTCATTGAGTAGCCTCAATATAATCTAGGACTTTATGAAGGTTGTTTTCCAATAACAGTCTTCTGAACCATCATGGCACAGAGTCGATTTGGTCATCAAAGACGAAGTGTTGCACTCACTAGCTTGGTCGATTGGCACCAATGCTGGCAAGTTTTGGAGCATTCGTATAAGCTTTAAAGAGCTTATGAAATGATCTCTTCCTTGTTAGAAGAAACACCGAGAAAATAGCAGACCGAAGTTTCATCAATGCCAAAAGCTTTGTTATGTTATGTGAGGAGATCTTTGTCCAGAAATGCAGTTTTTGCAGGAGCAAATAAAATTGCTTCCTATATGGGGCCCATCTTAATAACACACTTTGTGAATTTCTTATCCGGAAAGGGTGATGATTCAAGCTACTATTATGGGCTGGTTCTTACATTGATCTTGTTCTGGGCTGGTTCTTGCATTGATCTTGTTCATGGTGAAGACTATGGAATCTCTATTACAAAGACAATGGTACTTAGGTAGGCAGCAGATTGGCATCAAAGTGCGGGCAACTCTCATGGTATTGGTTTACAAGAAGTCTCTACCGATCCAGTATGTTGGTTCCAATAGTAGGAACCAATTGAAAGTGAGATTCCAACTAGTCACTTGAATGCTTCTCTATTATCCGAGGAAATCAACGAACTATCTGACGGCAATTGTGATAGAAGTGGAAGCCATCACGAGGGAGATATTTCTAGTAAGCTTGGGGTATCTTCTTTAGCTGAATTACATGGGGAATCACATACAACTGAAAATATAAAATGTGCAATTGGAGTTCATGGGAAAGATATAAATGCTGGAGTCCCTGTTCCAATTTCCACTCCATCTAAGTCCACTCAAACTTGCATTGGAAACGTCGTCTCCAGGCAGAGTGACATTCATAACTTTGATTCAGATGTTCTTGTCGTTGAGGTGTGGAATGTGAAGTTGAGTACTGATTTGAATAATATGGAACATGAGATTGATGGATCCTTGCCTATTGGTGAATGAAGCAGAGAAAATGAAGATGATAGTGCTAGCTTTGGATTAATTGCTGTGGCAGCGGATTTTTCTTCTGGACATGATACAGTGGCTATTGTATTAAATGAAGACCAAGTGGAACAATGCTCAGCGGGCAAGAGAAATGAATGATTCTGGTGATGAAACCATGATTTTCAACAGTGATTCTGCTCCACCAGCCTCTCAAGTGCATACTTTGAGTGATGACACGAAGATTGAACATGGGGTGTTTGCTTTGATGGATGAAGTATGTGAAGACGCATTTAACTATGATGGACATGCTGCCTCTCAATTGGGTTCTTGTGACTCACAAATTCACATATCACTTGATGGAAGTTTTATTGGAGAGGCATGTAACCTTAATATTAGAATTCCTGAATTTTTCTCTCGTAATCTATCCTTCAATGGGACAATTCCAATCAAGGGACTGGATGGTCATCAATCGTCAGCTTCACCAAAAAGTTGCTCTTCAGAATTCATGGAAAGTTATTGCATGTTGGAGTCAAGCCATCTGGTTACTTGATGAAGAAGGAACCTGACTCCACTCTTGAGAAAATATTAGACAAATCTACTGGTTACTTAATGATTGAAGAGTCGTAGGGTACTATTAGTTACCTATGAATTGTTAAAACAGCAAGTTACCGTAGTGGTCATGCAGGCTGGTCTACAACTGTGTGCCCACCTAATAAAAGCACATCCTCTAGCCTTGGAGTTCCTTGAAAACGGGTATACGGTAGGGGTCTCTTGGATGTTCATCAGCGGCCTCATCGACACCATGTTCAGGCTAATAATGCAGTCTAAGGGTATAGTTCTCAGATGCTGGTTGTTCAAGTCAATAGCAGTAAAGACTGCTTTGTAAAAATCTGGAAAGAAAGAATTTATGTTCAAAGAATAGAACATTTTGGTCGTGTTTGGGATGCAAAACTGGGGATTAAAGAGGGCTGCAGAAATGGTAAACAGCTTGACTTTCTGGTGAAGTTAATGGTCATCTCGCTGTCAATAACAAATCCTTCATGCTAGAAAAAATCCAAATATTTGCTCACGAGGACAAAAGCCCTAGGAAACTACTTCATCACTAATCCAATGTATGTGTATGATTCAAATTGGGACGGGTCAGATTGGGCCACTGATGGAGAATGACTTCAACATGGTGATAGCTCTGTCCAGCTTCTTGTTGCTGCACCTGCTGTTAACGATGCTCAAGCCATCATTATAGCTCTTATGGAGGAGTATGAGAACGTTCTTAATGGTGACAATCTGCACAGATACTTTATTTCGACAGATTCATGGATTGAAAATAGCGGGAATGAAGATTCAGCAGATGATGAAAACATAGATATGCATGAGCAGAAGTGACCTATTGAGATTGCTTGTTTTGGTATCGAGAACCGACTTCCATCAGGAACAATGCATGCTATCTTACAGCTGCATTTTATTCTTACCAGAACTCATTCCATCCTTTTTAATTTTCTTGATGAAGGAGGACTGCCCATGCTTCCACCTTTGCCAACAAGTAGTCCATTTTCTGCATTTGACAATGTCGCTGCTACTATAATCCGCTATATCCCAGAAGTTCCTCACTTGGTACAAAGATCACCAAAGAAGTTGATCTTGGTCTGAAGATTGGTCACAGCAAAGCGCTCTTGAAGTCAGAGGATGTAGGTCAGACTCTTGATTTGCCAATGCGTGGGCTATGAAGAGAACTTTATAAAGAGTTGGCCAACGTATTTGATATGGAGAGAGAGTTAAGATGTTGAACAATGCATTCTATAAAGATGACAAGTTGGCATTATTCAGAAGGTAGTGGACTTTGTATGTGCTCACACACAGCGCGTCCCATTTTTGCATTCCAGTTTGTCCCACATCAGCATGCTCGCCCAACCACTCTTCACATCCTCATTTTGAACACACCCTTTACTAAAATCATCATCAACTCATCCACCAAATTCAGCATCTAGCATACTTCTCTTGGTTATCAATGTGGGTTGCTATCAAAGTACCCGAAATTGTTTACATTTGCTAGTCGCCAATCATTCCGCAATAGCTGATTTGCCATCCAGATCATGAAGGTCCAGAATTCCAGTTCTTCTGGCTGAAGCTAAGCGACAGTTCAATTTGCGTTACGGTAAAGGCATAGAAACCGAAGTTGAAAGGATATATGTTTTGCATGGTATCTTCAGGGAAGACCCGTCTAGAAACACTGATACTTCTGTGGTTTCCAATGGCTGTTAGATGTGAATTGATGTATTCGGATGACGGGAATGCAACATTGATGGGCATGTCAATTTCAAACCTTCTGAGGAGATAGTTGGAAGTCAGGGATTTCTAGTTCCAATTTTAGAGACTATTGAATGCAAATCGCCTCTAACTGAACTTAGAGAAGAGAAGGATGAGGGGCAAAATAATATAGAATCAATACCATAAGTCAGAGAAAACCAGATTCAGGTGACTGTTTGCTTCTAGATCCAATTTCATATTGCTGATTTGTAACTGATGAGTTCTAAGCCCGCAAAGAAAGTAAAATCTACAGTCAAAGAATGAATTTGAAACTGAAGATGAGATGATTGGTGATAGAGCAGTAGGAGATCAAAACCATGAGCTTGGAGTCACTAAAGAGTTGAAATAATCAGTTTTTGTCCATTATACTTATGCTTTTGATGATCTTCTTCAAATCCTGCAGAACCATTGGAATGGTTCCGTTAACTTTCACAGAGGATGGAGATCAGCTTCCAGATAGCAATTCAAATCTGGATGAGGGGAGCTACTCAGGTGTAGATAACTCAGTCAGCTTGTCTATTTCAAGAGAGCTTCAAGATGGAATAGGCCAAATTGTCACTCAACCATTAACTACTCAAGAAAATCTTGACAGCTCCAAAAGACATCAGTAATGAGCAGATCATCCAACTTTGCGCCTTTCATGTAATGGTTCTGGTTCATAGAACAGAGAAGAAGCCTTCAGGAGGAACAAGAGGATGATGAAGCTAGGTATCTTCTTGGCAGCCACACTCGAAAGTCCCGAAATACAGGATCCATCAGAAAGTCTCTAGCTCCCTGCCCATTTGCCTTCACACATGTACTAAGTTGCTGAATCCTTTTGACCGAGGGTTAATTTCTGATTATGGGCAATTTGATATACCTGAAGGATGAGGATTTATCCGAGAACTGGACATCTGAAAATCAATTAAGAAGCGAGTATGCAGTTGAAGAAAATTGTTTGTGTGCAAGCTGACAATAGAAACAGAATTCAGATGTTAATATAAGGGAATTTAATTCTACACATTCTCAAACCAGATGTGGACCCAGAATTCATAGAAGGTTTTTACCTGTTAGAGTCAAGCCATCTGTCAGAAATATTTACAGTCCATGAATCTTCACATGAGATTCTAGAATTTAAATTCAGAAATATGGGGAAGGAAGATCTTAAAAGAGGAAACAGTGGCTGGTACAAAGATGTCTCCTTAAGAATTGTTGAAAGCCATATTCCAGAAATGAGTTGGCAGGTTGGCTTGAGACAATCTGTAAAAAGGCAAGCATCCTTCTTCTGACCAAAAAGCTCCAGCTTCAACTCTCCTATGTTAAAATCAGTTTGCGAAATGGTGGTCACCTTGGCAGCGTCAACCATGCTAAAAATGCTTCAATGCTCCTGCCCTTTTATTCCGACCCTAAACTAAGGAAAATGATGCAAAACGCAGAATTTCATTGCTTGCTAACTCCACCAATGAAGACAGGGACTTAACTACAATGAGCAACGAGAAGCTTAAATGTTCAGGAAAATGGCCCTGAGAAATTAGATATGGAGATTCCAGAAGTGAAGAGAATTCATAAGGGTGCAGCAGGCTGAAAATATTAAAGAGGCAGGCAATGTGTCAATCATTTTTCGAAAAAAAGTAATGGAAGTTTGCTTCAGCAAAAGAAATTCTAGAGCTGGGATATCAGACTACAGTTAAATTAAATATTGTGAAACCAGATTGGTTCATGGCAACAACGAGGGTATGTATTCCAACGGAGCTATTGATTCAAGCCTTGATGGTGAGTAAATAACACCGAATGCAGAAAATACAACAGTGCAGAAAAGTAGGAATTTTGAGCTTTATGTTCGGTGTTTGACCAATGTTGGGGAGAATCCATTTGAGCTTACGGATCAAGTTACCTTATACATGGAAATGTTTCTGACCACTGAATATCCTGACGACGAATTGGGTCCTTCTATCCCGAATTCTGAGACTCCATTCCATCATGGCAACCTTGCTATACACACCTTCTCCTCTATTTGCTTCTTTGATTGAGAACTTACTGTTTTAAATTGAATTTTTGAATCATTGTTCAATTAAACACTCCTGGCTTTGAAAATTTCATCTTAGATCCTTTCTAGGTATAAAATCCATATTCTAACACACTTTTGCTGTCATTTTCCTCCGGGCATGCACTTTCATTGTTTTATCCGATTTTTAACTATTTTCGTGATTTTCTTGATTTTCAACAAGCATGACTAAAATTCATGATTCCAAACAATGGAATTCATATAACAAACTCATGCGAAATTAATTAGGGCTTTGGTGGGGGCCCCACATTCATAACACTCACTTCAATATTGTTTGCTTGATATGTTGATTTTTTTTATGAATTCGTTTTATATTTATTGTTGAGATATCCTTGCTTCCCATAGAGATGTGGATGCTTGCTAATCAGGTACGCCATTTCTACCCCACAACCCTAAAATTCTATGAATGTGTACGATATCATGAGCCATGACCATGTTTGATACCATATTTGATTGTCTTGATGTTTGTTTGATCATCTTTGATAAAATACATGTAATGTGTCATATTTCCAAACTAATCTCTTATGTTTCATGATAGCGCTTGAGAAGTTGTTCAGGTACGCACTTCGACTCTCTCTTATGGTTTGTTTTTTTGTTAGGCATGCAATATTTGAAATCACCTAGCCTACTTAGGTATCCATAATTAACTGACTAATGGCCATACTTCCCTTAATTTTGTCAGTAGAGACCTTTATAGGGCTTAGAGGGGTGTTACCTTTTAAAGGTACCTTCCCAATAAGTAACCTGATCCCCGGACTTAGACTCGGGTTTTTTTCAAAGACACGCTTTTCCAAAAATTATGAAGTCATTTTTAGGGTTTTATTTCTTGTTTTATTTTCCCTTCAAAAATAAAAATAAAATAAGTGGCGACTCCAACTTTTTTTTCAAAAATCAATTTTTCACAAATATAAAAAGCGAGTCTCGCCGATCGAGTGGGGACGCACGTGAAAAATGCGGGTCCACACTAAGACTACATATCAGGCTTTAAAACAGAGTCCATAAAAAGTAAGGGCTTAGTTGATGGTGCTCTTTGTTTTTATTATGTGATTTTTGTTTTATTTTACTAGCCTTTAAGATTTTTGGTTTCCAAAAACTTAACTGTACCATAATATATTCCTTTTGCTTTGAGTTTTAAGAACAGAATGTGCATTAAAAAAAAATGCAACTAGAAGGACCTAGCAAGACACGCTGGTAAAGAAGGGCACTAAATATCTCTACTTATTTTTTACAACTTATAAACTTCATTACCATTATCAGAAAGAAGAATCTGGGAAAAGGAACTCAATCCACAATAGAAAAAAAGCCCAATGACTAGAGAAGGCAACTCCATTTGTTCTTTCTTACTTAAGCAATGGCAATCTGTTTACTAACTTGAAAGGTATGAGTGAAAAGAATTTCTCTGTTAGGGGCATGCATGCACAAAAGAAGGAACACAATTGCACATGTAATGCTCAATTTTTTGGTAACTACAACATTGATCTATTTCAAATCTTAATTCCATAAAATAAAATATAAAAAAAAATCATCTTGTATACCTTTCTTATTTAAAATTCAGGAACAATAATTTAAATTAAGAAGCATTAAGACAAATAATGAGTTTAAGGAACCTAAAATATAAAATAAATTATTTTTATTTTTATTTATTTATTGTATTAGAGTTCCTAAATTAATTTTATATAAAGTTGCTATTATTCTATATTTTTAAAAATGAAAAATCAGGAGTGCATCAAACCTTACCTAACTCATGGGAAAAACAAGTCTATCAAAAGAATTTTCCTAATTCTCTTTTTAATTGCTAAGATACCTAAGGAAAAGAATAGAAAAGAAAATGAAATCTAAAACCTTAAGTTATATTTGATTGATTAGATAAGTGAAAAGTGTATTTTCCCCTGATTCTCATTCACTTGCAAAAAATCATTTCCCTAAAATTTTCTTCTACAAGACAAAACATCACATAAGGCCAATAAGAAAAAATAAAATAAAAAAGGTATTTTTTTTAATTTTTTTTTGTAAAGTTTTCCTACAAGCCTAACATTTACAAGATAGATTAATCGCTCATTTAATTGACACAATAACAATTAGCTCAATTATTCCGATAAAAAAATATTAGTTTAGTGATGTATGAACAACTATTCAACAAAGATAAACTTAGTCATTCACTTTCATCCAACTCAATCCCTGAAAATCTCAAAACTTTATATTTTCTTTCAATTTCCACAAATTTCTCAGCAATCGAACACATGAAAGCTAAAAATTCCAGATAAGCCCAATTAAGTTGAAGCATGTTGGCATGGAAAAAAAAAAAACAAGAATCAATAAGAAAAGCCTAGAATTGTAATGAATTACAAAATAATTTTCAAATAATAAAAAAAATTAAAAGAAAAATTATAGATTGAAGCCCTAGATCACTATCGTTCAGATCATATACATATAGAAATAGAGAGTGAGATAGAGTACCTGGGATGAGAATGAGAGAGGCACAAAGAAAGAGGAAGTCGAGTGAGAGAGGTAACAAAGGCGGGACGTGAGGATATGGTGGTAGGTGGCAATGGTGGTGCGGCAAAGGCACCAAAGTCACACAACTTCCGCTAGACCACGCACCAAGTTGTTGCATCTCGACTGTAGACCACACACCAAGAGGAAAAATGAAGGAAATGACTAGGTTTTGTGTTTGGGTTTATACTAGTTAGATATGTATAAAGGGAAGGGTGAACAAAAGGTTTACACAGAGAAATAAACGAAGAAGAAAGGTTATGGTATTAAGTTATTTTTTATTTTTGGTCTTTTGTTTTTTTTAAACCTATGGAGGTTGACCTGGAAGCAAGAGGAGGGCATGTTGGGCATTAAAAAACAACTCAGCCCAAGGTGCATGAAACACAAAATATTTTTGGGGTTAGCATTGTAAACTTGAAATTGGCAAACTTAGGTTTTAAATATGCTATTATTTTGATATTGATAGCCTTAAACCTAAGTTTCCCATTACCTTACCAAAAGAAGAACTCAATCGGAAGAGTTAGCGATGAAAATACTCAGAGGTCTGCAAGATATCCGGTGCAAATTCGCCAAGAATAAGATGAAGAAAAAAAGAGACTAGAAGAAGAGGAAATGAAGAGATGAAGAAATAAAGAAAAGATAAGAGAAAAAATTACTTGGGGTAGGAAAGCGATGTAACCATGAGCAACCGCCCACTGTAGAATTCCAGAAGTCTCCGCCACGTGTCCAAGAGAGGGCCCCACTCACATTATGGGGTGAACAGTTATATACCATTAATATTTTTCCCGCTTAAAAGACCCTATCATCGACTCTTTGAAATAGGAAAAAGGGGCAAGTGAGGTGGCCATAACCATGGATTGAAAAATCTAGATATTATGTCGAAATATCGAATTTTGGAGGTGGTTGATACATTCCAAACCTACTGCAAACCAATAAATTTACAGCAACATAAAACTACTGCATTCTGTTCATTCCAAACCTTACATTATGCAAGCCACAAACATTTGAATGGAATATGTTTTCCACTCAGAATTTTATTACAAGAGCAAACCAAACAAATTAAACATGAAATGGGTCACCCCACTCCTTATGCATCTATTTGACATCCTCTACCTGCACTCCTAATTACCAGACAAAACCATAAGGATGGATTAGGTCTCACGGGGAGCAACCATTGCTCCTAAACCCTATCCTTCCTCCTTGTATGTCATATAGAACTGTTAGAGACAATTGTTGTCTATTTCCAATAATGGTTAATTCGGGGTTCATGGTTGATTTGGAGTTCCCAGCAAAAGCCAAGCAAAGACGAGATTCATCACTCCCCCAAACAATATTCGTTCCATTCAAACGTACGTCGGCTCCTCCCCCAAAATGTAGCACTATCTCCGGTAGTAACACATCTTTCCTTCCACTTAAATTGTAGCATGTGTCCAATATGTCACCTTTCTTCCGCCTCCCATTGGAAAGAGGATATTTCGCCATTGCTTTCTTGAATGCAGCTTTGAGTGCTGAATAGGCTCGTTGAGGCAGGCGAGTGATGACAGTTCTCGAGTCTATTATAGTTCCAGGTGATGCAAACACCGAGCTGGGAATATTCAGTCGCTCGTTACCAACACTTATATCCGAGAGATTGACGAAATAGTACCCTGACTCCTGTAGGGTTCCAGGACCATTTACAAGCGATGTGAACTTTAAGGAGGAGGATTGGGAAGTGGCTTTCTCTCCGAACAGCAGCGATCCAATGGAATCTTCCTCAGGGAGACAGTAACTGAAAACTTTGTTAAATTTTGAAGCTGTTTGAGATACGGTAGAAAGCTGCCCTTGTCCAAGCCCCAGCATCCCATCAACTCCACTGCCAAAATCACCCTTATTATTTCTTCCACAACCGAATTGAAACTTTTGGAACACATCAGAAGGCTCCAATGTCATGGTATCGCATCCATAGTTTCCCACAGAGGTAGAGTCATCGCCATATGTCATGTTATAGTTGTTCTCAACAGTACCTGGAATGCAAGAACCAGAGGAATAAGTGGAGGATGCCGACCAGTTGAAATATCGATGGGAGTCTTGTAAGCAGTTCACACAGGCTTTGCACTGTGTCCAAGTTATGCTGCTGCCGGTGTCCAATATTAACATAAAATTCTGTGGGGGTGTGCCAAAAGCAACGTCAACAAGAAAATTGCCATCTTCATCAAACAGGTTATTATTGTGGGCATGATTTTTCAAATTCCCTGAAGTGTATTGGTTGCATTTGGAGTTGATGAAGCTAACTCTGGATTCATCTCGGCCAAAGATTTCCTGAGGACTGGGAGGTTGGGAGTGGCCTGATCCAGAGCATGGCCCATATTTTTGTGTTATTGGAAGCCCTTGAGATCCTCCTGCAACACATAACACATATATACAATTCATCAATTAGACTTTCCTATCGAATGCCCTCTTCTACATGAAAACACAGTATTTAGGGAGTTAAAGGGACTTCACCTCTGGCAGATGCCGAGCATTTGTTCTTTGGCAGCAGTGAACTTACAGGAGTGGAATGAAATCCGTCTTTGCCCTCTTCTGCTCCGTAGACGGGTATACCGCTCACATAACATGAGAAAAACAGAAGAAGAGAAGAGAAGAGAAGATGGTAGATGGCAGTGGAAGGACAAAGAATGGCCATGAATCTAACACACAAACTTTCAGTTGTTATTGCTGAATGTGTTAGCCTCAGTACTAAGCAATATATATAGAGAGAAAGAGTAAGGAATACTCCTTTGAATCACAGACAATACTATAGTGTGTGAAACATCCAAAGCTTTTGGACCAAGTCCAGTCCAACATTGTACGAGTTCACATCTTGACACGTGATTCATGCTACTTCAGAAACAATTTTTTTTCTCCTAATTTTTGGTCATTTCTTTCAAGTTTCACGAGATTTTGAATTTTTTGTGCCAACTTTTCACTAATCAATTAGCATCTTATTGGAGAGAAAATGAAAGTAAAATTTAGGAAGAATGCATGTTCTTAATTATATGGCCTTAGGAATCGATATTTATATCGACGGATATCCAAACTTTTCATGAATATATAGTTTAAAGAAAAATGTATTTCCTTAGATAGATTAGGAACTAACACTTATCTTCATGGATCCATCTTTAAATCTTTTCATGATTAGTTTTGGCCGAGTGGACTTAGTCAATGGATGCATGGCCAACCAACATCCCCACCACAAAGAAAAAGGGCCAAATTCTTTTGCCCTAAAAGGATAAAAGGAAAAAAGAAAGATGACTTGGGTCTTTTTTAAAGAATTAATATCTAGCGACTCCCAGCTCTTATGCTTTAAAGGAAGGTGGCAAGTAGCTTCATGCATTGGTAAAGTTTGCTTCCTATTGCCATGGGTTATTATTACTGTTGAAATGAAGAGCTAGGGTCAAGGTCGTTGGGCTCAATCTAAAGAAACTTATAGATTATGATAAACATATATATAGATAAATTTTTATCTTTTAGAAACAATTCTCATACAAAATTTTATAATAATTAAATCAAAGAAAATAAAAATGCCGAAAACACTGAGAAAAAAGTTTCAAATTTTATTAAAAATTAATCCGAAATTCAAATTCCAAATATTTTTAGAAAATAACAAGGATTCTGAGTAGAGAACTTTTAATAATAATTTTTTTTTAAATTTCTATTAAACATTTATAAGAATTTAATAATGTCACTAATAAATTTTTTGAATGTTTGAAATAACTAAATATAAATCAGTTGAATGCATTAATTTTTTTTTTAAAGTTATATAAAACATGATAATGTAAATGTAACCATATCATTAAAACTTAAGTAGTAAATTGTACATGAATAGCTGCTTAATTAAACCTAAAAAATCTAAACATTTTAAAAAAATCTCCAAATTAAATTAAAAATAATCCACCATTAATATATATATTAAATCAAAATATTTAAAATTTTCAAAATCAAACGCAAGATAGACGTATCACTAAAAACCTGAATAAAATATCAAATGCAATATTAAAAAAATATTACTTCGTTAGAATTTTTTTCATAATGTATATTAGGATATAAATAAAATTAATACATAAATATTAAAAAATTTGGGAAAAAATGTTAGGATAGGATTTAATATTTATCTTCATGGATATCCAAACTTTTGGAGATTAGTTTTGAACAAACTAGTCAATGGATGGCCAACCAAGATCCCCACATGGAGCGACTTGGGTCTTTGGGTGGGTCTTCTGAAGTCCACCATTAATGCTTTTGCCCTAAAACGAAGGAAGAATGAAGAAGGAAGAATTAAAGGTTGGTAAATTCGTTCCAACTTCCAAGAAGCTTGGTCAGCCAAGTGTGAAAGACTACAAAGTGATCATCAGCTTGTCTATGAGGACCAGAAAACTAATGCTTTATGGGAAGTCGGTTGGTAGATTCATATATAATTGGTCAAGTACGCTTACAATGTATCCTACTTTCATTTGTTGAGTGCCTTTATGATCCCTCCGAGCATTATAAGTGTATTAAACATTTTTGTATTTGTATGATAATGATTCAAAAAACTTGCCTGTGGATTTGAATGTTGAAGTTTTCTGCATTCCAAACTGGTGCAATTCACATAGTTGGGGATTATGGATTGAGTTCTTATGCTTTACATGATTTTAAGTAGATTTGTATTCATGGAATTGTTTAGTGTTAAAAAGATACTGTTGAGATTTGAAGGTTCCCATCATGCTTATGGGTATGCCCCATTTATATATCCTCATCATGAAAAGCTCCAAATTGGGTTAAAATTAAGGTTGTTTGAAATGTGATTTTGAAAATAGTTTTTAAATTTTTTTTTCTAATGTTTCTATGTAAAACAAAATTCCATTTAGGAATTTGAAATGTTCTTAATTTGAAGCATTTTATTTTTAATCATTCTTTGTATTTGAATAATTACTATTTTTAAATAATTTTCAAAAAAATAAGTGAAAACAATTAAAAAAATATTATTTAAAAACACATTATTTTCCTTTTTTTAAGAATAGACAAATATTTTTTAATTTTCAAACATATTTTTCTATTTTCTTTTTCTTTTTATTTTTCTTTTTCTTTTTCTTTTCTATTCTATATAATAGAAAATTGTTTTAAAAAACAATTTCTAAATAGAACCTAAACATAGGAGACAAGATCTTATTTCCCACTTTGGAAAAAAAATGATATACATACATACATACATACATACATACATATATCAATATATATATATATATATATGAATTTTTTTAATGCCAAAAACTCTTTGAATGAAATATTTGTTAGACCCAAACACCAATAATTTATTTATTTATTATTGTTGTTATTATATTTTCTCATTTTTAAAGGCAATTTTAATAGATTATGTCATCGTGAAGATTATGTTGGATTATAAAACCTGAATCAGTTTTATTGTATTTGACTCAAAATGTTGGGGTCTAGTTATCCAATCAACTCGTGGAGGTTGAAGGGTGCAGCGCCTCTTTAAAAAAAATATATATAGATAAAGGATGAGTTTGCATTTATTATATATTTAACTCTTTTATGTTTTAAGGTTTTGTTTTTAAAAAGTGTAGCTATAATTGAGAGGTGTTTTTGAGAGTTTCACCATTATTACTCTTCCTTTTTTATTAGTGAATTCTTGAGTATTAGTACATTCTGTGAACGTAGGGATTACATTGATTGTTAAACCACGTTAAAAATCTTTCTTTTCTTATTTTTATTTTCCACTTGTGTGTATGTGGTTTGGTTAACAGATTATTGGATCATTATTGTTTAATAAAAATAGAACTTATTGAAAAAGAATGACTCATTATAATGAAAAATGACATATTTTAATAGATAATAACATATCTTAATGAAAATGATAATTTATCAATGAGAAATAATCATTTTTCATAAATTCAATTATCAATTAGAAATAAAAATCTCTATTAGAAGATGGTATGACCATCTAAACATGTATGATACCGTTTTTAAATATTGTTAAACCAAACTTTAGTTAATCTCAACTTTGATAATAACAAAATAAGGTTTAAATCTAATTATATTTGAATGCAAAATGATTTCTAAAGAGATCATCAAGAAAATATATCCAAGCCAAAAGGAAATGGTCAGATAAGAAAAAGAAGACTTCAAAGAAATGGTATTCCAAATTATTTTTCTAGGATATCTTTGTAAGGTTATTGGTACAACATGTTCACATGATGATTACTACTCAAAAAGTGCTATTTAATAGCCTATAATTAATCCTTTTAAACACTTTTGAGAAGTAGTTTTGGCCTTTTAACTCAATTGGCATGTTAAGGATCCTTTAAAGCAATTTTGATCATTTTGTTTAAGTTTTGGTGTTTTTGTTAGTATTTTGATCACCAAATCAAGTCAAGAATGAGGAGAGCTATGAGGAATCTTGGGCAAAGTTGAGAAGTCATTTTCCAGGAGTGAATCCGGATTGCAAGGAGAAAAAGCAAAGAGAATCTGCCATAAAGCATATTCTTGATGACAGTCGTAGCAGCCACTTTTGGAGCACTTTCTGATGTCCAAATGATGCATGCTATATACCATTTCAAAGCTCAGGAAGTCAACAATCCAATTCTTTAAACGGTGTGCAATTCGGAGTTGAAACGAAGAAGTTGCATCCATTACAAGCCAATCACTCCGAGCTGAAGGAAGCATTTTGCAAAGTGCTGCGAAATCACCCTTTTGTTGCGAAGTGATTTCGCAGCATTTTTGTACAGTAAGGTGTTTCTCCTTCTGACGATGCACGATTTATGCCGCGAGAAGGAAGCTTGGAACCTCAAGGTGGAAGCCAACTTCGCAGCCCTGTGAAGATAGCTCGGTGTTGCGAAATAATTTCGCAGCCCTCTTCGGTGTCTGCGAAATAATTTCGCAGCCCTCTTCGGTGTCTGCGAAATTTCGCAGACACCATTTTTCCCTTGCGAAATGGTTCCTGAAGCCTCCTGAAAGTTGCTACCGACATTTGGAGATATTTTCCATTAGATTTTTGTTGTCTAAATCCCAAAATACTCCTTGTAAACCACCAATTACATGATTCCTTAGTTTTTAAGTTAGTAAAAAGACTAAATATCTTTGTAACAATTAGTTTTATATTATGTTGATATATATACCTCTCGGGAGCCTGTTCTCAGAGAGGAGTTCCTTCTGTAACCGTTTGGGTAAGCAAGTAAAGTCTATTTTCTTTCTACTGCCTTACCTTCTCACTTTGTATTTTCATTTTATTTCTAAGTTATGAATTCTCTGAGGAGTTTTCCCCAGAGAATGAGTAACTAAACCTCTAATTCCTTGGAGCTAAGGTTGCCGGGGAAGGTTCCAAATGCAAGAATGCAAAGCTCTGTGGTTTTAGTTATTAATGAAGAGGAAGTGAAATCCTTTAGTGATTTCTATGTTTTTAGTTAACTTAAAACACCTTGGAGTCACCTGGGCCAACACTTGGTAAGGCAAGTGATTTCCAACCATGGAAATGCACTAGTTTACCCCTTGCGAGCCTCTGGTAGGTGATTTCAGGGTAGGATTTTCTAGAATAGCCAACACTTGATAAGCTTTTGGACTCCTAGGAGACATCCATTAGTTATCTCTTGCGAGCTTTTGACGGGTAATCCAAGGTTAAAGATCACCTTGAATGACTAAGGCTTAGTGAGAGGCTTAAACCATTGCAAGTTGCATCAGTGAGAGAATTAAAGTGAAATCTAATTGAAGGAGTCTCTGTACATCACCGGTTAGAGAATTGACTATAAGTTGAATCTCTAATGCGAGGAAATGAACCAACTAACCAGAGCCGTGTCTTTTGCATGAGGAACCACCCCAGTGAACCTAAATCTCCAAGGAATGCTTTTCTTCCTAAATTATTCCAAACTTCTGTTATGTTAGTTAGTTTAAGTCTCAACCTTTACCAATCAAAGTTTGTGTTTTATTTCTTAAGCTAACCTTGAAATGAAACAAGACCAATTCACTTGGAATTGGTATCATTGATTGCTTGTTAGTCATTCCCAGTGAACGACCCTAGAGCCACTATACTATAGTAGCTTTTTCCTTGCTACCCTAGTGTATGGTGTTATAGGTAATAAATTTTGTTGATTACTCCCTCAATCAAGGAGCACCAACTGAACACAAATCAGCTGAGACACCAATTGGGCATGAATCAAAATGGCGCCGTTGCCGGGGAATGAGTGTCAAGTTCATTGTGATACCATTGTTGAGCACTTGTGATTTTCATCACAAGTTGGTAAAGTTTCTTTCACTTTACTAATTTTCATTCTTTCTTTAGTTATTCATACTCTAAGTTTATCTTTTTAAAAAATTTAGCCTAGTTTAATTTTGCTGTTGTAGCCCTGTTTTTCTTGTTGTCCTCTGTTTTTATTTAAGTTGCAGATAGATACTAGTTGTGTATGCCCAAGTGGATACGAGACAGTGGAGGAAGGCTTGTTAAGTGTGATACACCTCAGAGAAAAGAATTGGAAGTAATCTTGAATATCATGGAGGCTGCACCTGAAGATCAGCATAGTCACCAAGGTCGTCAAGATAATCTCAATGAATTCAGATCAATGAGGGACCGTATGCATCCACCTCGTATGAGTGCACCATCATGTATGGTGCCCCCTACAAAGCAGCTAGTGATCAGACCATATCTTGTTCCACTTCTACCAACTTTCCATGGGATGGAAAGTGAGAATCCGTATGCACACATCAAGGAATTTGAAGATGTTTGTAATACATTCCAAGAGGGAGGAGATTCAATTGATTTGATGAGGCTTAAGTTATTTCCTTTTACTTTAAAGGATAAGGCCAAAATTTGGCTTAATTCTTTAAGGCCAAGGAGTATCCGCTCTTGGACTGATTTACAAGCTGAATTCCTCAAGAAATTTTTTCCCACTCATAGAACAAATGGATTGAAAAGGCAAATTTCAAATTTCTCAGCTAAAGAGAATGAGAAATTCTATGAGTGTTGGGAAAGATACATGGAAGCTATAAATGCTTGTCCTCACCATGGCTTTGATACTTGGCTATTGGTGAGCTATTTTTATGATGGTATGTCATCTTCAATGAAGCAACTCCTCGAGACAATGTGTGGAGGAGATTTCATGAGCAAAAATCCAGAGGAAGCTATGGATTTCTTGAGCTATGTAGCTGATGTTTCAAGGGGATGGGATGAACCAACTAAAGGAGAAGTGGGAAAGATGAAGTCTCAGTTGAATGCTTACAATGCAAAGGCTGGGATGTATAATTTGAAAGAAGATGATGACATGAAAGCAAAGTTGGTAGCTATGACAAGAAGATTGGAGGAGCTGGAGCTGAAAAGAATACATGAAGTGCAAACTGTTGCTGAAGCACCAGTGCAAGTGAAGCTGTGTCCCAATTGTCAATCATTTGAACATTTGGTGGAGGAATGCCCTGCAATTTCAGCTGAAAGAGAAATGTATAGAGATCAAGCAAATGTTGTTGGACAATTCAGGCCCAATAGCAATGCGCCATATGGAAATACCTACAACTCAAGTTGGAGGAATCATCCAAATTTCTCATGGAAGGCCAAAGCAACTCAATACCAACAGCCGGATCCACCATCTCAGCAATCTTCAAGTATTGAACAAGCAATAGCCAATCTCAGCAAGGTAATGGGAGATTTTATTGAAAATCAAGAAGCCATCAATGCTCGACTCGATCAAAGAATTGATAGAGTGGAGAGTATGTTGAATAAAAGGATGGATGGAATGCAAAATGATATGAACCAAAAATTTGATAACATCTAATATTCAATTTCAAGGCTTACAAATTTGAATACACTGCAAGAAAAGGGAAGATTTCCTTCTCAACCTCACCAAAATCCCAAAGGTGTCCATGAAGTGGAAAGCCATGAGGGAGAATCATCACAGGTGAAAGATGTCAAGGCCTTGATCACTCTAAGGAGTGGTAAGAAAATTGAGTAGCCAACACCCAAGCCACATGTTGAGAAAGAAGAAGAGATAAAGAAAGGGAAGGAAATGGAAGATAAAGACAGTGAGATCAGTGAAGAAAAGAAGGACTCTGATGCAACAATGGATGCAATTCCAGAGAAGGAGCTTCTGAAGGAAGAAATGCTGAAGAAATCAATTTCTCCACCTTTTCCTCAAGCATTACATGGGAAAAAGGGGATTAGAAATGCAGCTGAAATCCTTGAAGTATTGAGACAAGTGAAAGTTAATATTCCACTGCTGGATATGATCAAACAAGTTCCAACGTATGCAAAATTCTTAAAGGACTTGTGTACTATCAAAAGAGGGTTGACTGTAAACAAGAAAGCCTTCCTGACTGAGCAAGTAAGTGCAATCTTACAGTGTAAGTCCCCTTTGAAGTACAAAGACCCTGGAAGTCCTACCATTTCAGTCATGATTGGAGGAAAGGTAGTGGAGAAAGCCTTGCTAGACTTGGGAGCAAGTGTGAATTTGCTTCCATATTCTGTCTACAAGCAATTGAGACTTGGAGAGTTGAAGCCAACAGCAATCACTTTATCTCTGGCAGATAGATCAGTGAAAATTCCAAGAGGGGTAATTGAGGATGTATTGGTTCAAGTGGATAATTTCTACTATCCAGTAGATTTTATTGTTCTTGATACAGATCCTACTGTAAAGGAAGCTAATTTAGTTCCTATCATCCTTGGAAGGTCATTTCTTGCAACTTCAAATGCAATCATCAACTGTAGAAATGGGCTGATGCAACTCACTTTTGGTAACATGACACTGGATCTCAATATTTTCTACATGTCTAAAAAGCAAATCACTCCGGAGGAAGAAGAAGGTCCAGAAGAGCTATGTATAATTGATACTTTGGTGGAGGAGCACTGCAATCAACATATGCAAGACAAGTTGAATGAAAGTCTTGAGGATATTGAGGAAGGTTTTTCTGAATCTCCTATTGAGCTTGCTACTCTACAAAGTTGGAGAAAGATAGAAGGAATTCTACCTTTGTTCAATGAAGAAGAGGAGGCAGCTGTTGAAAAAGAAATTCCAAAACTTAATCTGAAGCCTTTACCTGTGGAGCTGAAATATACATATCTTGAAGCAAATAATCAATATCCTGTTGTGATATCCTCATCTCTGACCAGTCATCAAGAGAATTGTTTAATGGAAGTTCTCAGGAGGTGTAAGAAGGCAATAGGATGGCAAATATCTGACTTGAAAGGCATTAGTCCTTTAGTTTGTACTCATCATATATATATGGAGGAGGAAGCAAAGCCAATTCGTCAATTTCAAAGAAGGTTGAATCCTCATCTACAAGAGGTGGTGCGAGCTGAGGTGTTGAAGCTGCTTCAAGCAGGAATCATTTACCCTATATCTGATAGCCCTTGGGTGAGTCCTACTCAAGTGGTACCAAAGAAGTCAGGGATCACAGTGATTGCTTTCCTTACAAAGAGAAAAGGAGGATATGTCACCTTTGGAGACAATGCAAAAGGAAGAATCATTGGTCAAGGTAACATAGGTAATGGTACATCCTCCCTTATTGAAAGTGTTTTATTGGTAGATGGTTTAAAACACAATCTTTTGAGCATTAGTCAACTTTGTGACAAAGGTTTTAAAGTAATTTTTGAAGCATCTCATTGTATCATCAAGGATATTCAAAACGACAAAACCATCTTCATGGGCCATAGATGTGAAAATGTATATGCTATAAATATTTCAAAATATGATGGCCATGATAGATGTTTTTCAAGCATGCATGATCAAAGTTGGTTGTGGCATAGGAGGTTAGGACATGCTAACATGGACCTCATTTCCCAACTCAACAAAGATGAACTCGTTAGAGGCCTTCCCAAAATTAATTTTCAAAAAGACAAAATTTGTGAAGCTTGTCAAATGGGAAAGCAAATCAAAAACTCTTTTAAAAACAAAAATTTCATCTCAACATCTAGACCTCTTGAATTGCTACACATGGATTTATTTGGTCCTTCTAGGACACCTAGTCTAGGAGGAAAATCTTATGCTTATGTCATTGTGGATGATTTCTCTAGATACACATGGGTCTTGTTTTTAAGTCAAAAGAGTGAAGCTTTTTATGAGTTTTCAAAATTTTGTAACAAGGTTCAAAATGAAAAAGGCTTTTCAATCACTTGCATTAGAAGTGATCATGGGAGAGAATTTGAGAATTTTGACTTTGAGGAATATTGCAATAAGCATGGTATCAATCACAATTTTTCGGCTCCTAGAACTCCTCAACAAAATGGGGTAGTTGAAAGGAAAAATAGAACTCTTCAAGAAATGGCTAGAACCATGCTAAATGAAAACAATTTGCCAAAGTATTTTTGGGCCGAAGCGGTAAACACTTCTTGCTATGTTTTAAATATAATATTGTTGAGGCCCATTCTTAAGAAAACTCCCTATGAGCTTTGGAAAAACAAGAAACCCAACATTAGCTATTTCAAAGTCTTTGGGTGCAAATGTTTTATATTAAACACCAAAGATAATCTTGGAAAATTTGATGCAAAATCCGATGTTGGAATTTTTCTTGGCTACTCAACTTCAAGTAAAGCTTTTAGAGTTTTCAACAAAAGAACCATGGTTGTAGAAGAGTCCATCCATGTCATTTTTGATTAATCTAACAATTCTCTTCAAGAAAGAGAAAGTTTTGATGATGATTTAGGATTGGAGACCTCCATGGGAAAATTGCAAATTGAGGACAAAAGACAACAAGAAGAAAGTGGAGAGGATCCCAAGAAAGAAGATTCACCTTTGGCATTACCTCCTCCTCAACAAGTGCAAGGTGAATCAAGCCAAGACCTCCCAAAAGATTGGAAGTTTGTCATCAACCATCCACAAGATCAAATCATTGGTAATCCATCAAGTGGGGTAAGAACTAGATCATCCCTTAGAAATATTTGTAATAATCTTGCATTCATCTCTCAAATTGAACCTAAAAACATAAAAGATGCTATAGTTGATGAAAATTGGATGATTGCTATGCAAGAAGAATTAAATCAATTTGAAAGAAGTGAAGTATGGGAACTAGTACCAAGACCTTCAAATCAAAGTGTTATTGGAACTAAATGGGTCTTTAGAAACAAAATGGATGAAAATGGCATCATAGTAAGAAATAAGGCAAGATTGGTGGCCCAAGGGTATAATCAAGAAGAAGGAATAGACTATGAAGAGACTTTTGCCCCCGTAGCTAGATTGGAAGCAATTAGAATGTTGCTTGCTTTTGCATGTTTCAAAGACTTTATTCTATATCAAATGGATGTGAAAAGTGCTTTTCTAAATGGCTTCATAAATGAGGAAGTATATGTTGAATAACCACCCGGTTTTCAAAGCTTTAACTTTCCAAATCATGTTTTTAAACTTAAAAAGGCACTTTATGGTTTGAAACAAACACCTAGAGCTTGGTATGAAAGACTAAGTAAATTTCTTTTGAAAAAGGGTTTTAAAATGGGAAAAATTGACACAACTCTCTTCATAAAAACCAAAGACAAGGATATGCTCCTAGTTCAAATATATGTTGATGATATTATTTTTGGAGCTACTAATGACTCTCTTTGTGAAGATTTCTCTAAGTGTATGCATAGTGAGTTTGAAATGAGTATGATGGGAGAACTCAATTTCTTCCTTGGACTTCAAATCAAGCAACTAAAGGAAGGAACCTTCATCAATCAAGCAAAGTATATAAAGGATCTTCTCAAGAGGTTCAACATGGAAGAAGCCAAGGTGATGAAAACTCCAATGAGCTTCCATCAAGCTTGACATGGATGAAAAAGGTAAATCTATTGTCTCAACCATGTATAGAGGCATGATAGGATCCTTGCTTTATTTGACCGCTAGTAGACCCGATATCATGTATAGTGTATGCTTGTGTGCTAGATTTCAATCTTGTCCTAAAGAATCTCACTTAAGTGTCGTTAAAAGAATTCTTAGATATTTGAAAGGGACAATGAATATTGGTTTGTGGTATCCTAAGGGTGATAATTTTGAATTGATTGGTTTCTCGGATGCCGATTTTGCCGGTTGTAGAGTTGAAAGAAAGAGCACTAGTGGCACTTGTCATTTCTTAGGACACTCACTTGTCTTATGGCATAGTAAGAAGCAAAATTCGGTAGCTTTGTCAATGGCGGAAGCCGAATACATAGCAGCCGGTTTGTGTTGTGCACAAATCCTTTGGATGAAACAAACACTTAGTGATTTTAACTTGTCTTTTGAGCATGTTCCTATCAAATGTGATAACACTAGTGCCATAAATATTTCAAAAAATCCCGTGCAACACTCTAGGACCAAGCATATAGAAATTAGACATCATTTTCTTAGAGATCATGCACAAAAGGGTGACATTACACTTGAATTTGTAAGCACAAAAGATCAACTTGCCGATATTTTTACAAAACCTCTAAGTGAAGAACAATTTTCCGATATTAGAAGACAACTAGGGGTTATTTCTCTTTGATCTGATGTTTGTATAATGAATTCTTGTTGGAAATGCATTATGATTGCATAAAATTCATCTCATACGCATCATATAGCAATCCCTTAGAAAATAGGTCAATTTTTTACCAAAAATCAAAATTCCCGTGGCATTGGACATCAAAAATTGGGGATTTCAACTGAAAAGAGCAAGGGGAGGATCACGAGACAAGAAAACGCAAGAAAAATTGGAAAATGTAACCGTTGACCGTTGACGAGGCGATCGACCGGTTGAGGAACCGGTCGACCGGTTCGTCGGGGCTGGGAATTTAAAAGGCCCCCGCGCATCAGTTTTTTCCACTGTTTTCTGCCATCTCTCGAAGACCCTTCATCTTCCCGCCTTCAGAGATTAGTTTGGGCTATTCCTAGGACCGATTTGAGGTTTTGGAGTGTTTTCTGACGAGATTTTGAGGCTAGGGTTTCATCTCTGGACGGATTTGGACTTCGGATCTGG
Organism: Vitis vinifera; assembly: GCF_030704535.1. NCBI lineage: Eukaryota > Viridiplantae > Streptophyta > Magnoliopsida > Vitales > Vitaceae > Vitis > Vitis vinifera. The sequence continues at coordinate 7,396,033 of NC_081808.1, forward strand.
ACGGGTTACTCTCTGTTTGCGCGCCATCTTCTGGTTTTGCTCCTTTCCCTCGCGCCTAGGGCTTCTTGGGGTTAGTCTTCTCTCTTTGCCTACTCGCTTCAGTTCTCCAAGCATATCTCCATTTTTGGATTTTGGATGGCTCCTCGAAAGAAGACGGGTACTTCCAGGGCTCAGGGCAAGCGCCTTGTTGAGCCCTCTCAGTAGCCCGAGCAGACCAAGGCTCGCCGAAAGGCGAGGTACGACACCGCCCTCTTCGGCTCAATTGAGGATTATCAGAGGTACAAGACGCATTTCGCCAAGAGAAAGGTGGTTCCAGGGAGAAACATCAATTTCTTCCAAATTCAGAGTCTCGGGTTTGAGGGACTCTTCATCAGGATGGGATGGCTGCCAGTTGTGACGGTCTATGAGCCTATCTTTCCGACCTTAGTGCGTGCATTCTACTCCAGGATGACCTATGGACTTGGAGGGCCGATTAGGACTACTGTCCGAGGAGTTGAGATTGAGCTGAGTCCGGAGAGCATCTGTCGCATCCTTGACGTTCCCCCCGTTGGTCTCAGAGTATATGAGGCCAAGGCATGGCCTACTATCCCCGGGTTCGAGCCTAGAGAGGCCATTTAGAGGCTCTGCGGACTTGTAGATGCCCATGGGATGGGCAAACCTTCAGCACATAGCCTGACCGTGCCTAGCCGAGTCCTTCATCATATGATCTGCTCCATCCTATTACCATGGGGTGGACATCGGGACGAGGTCTCCTACTATGAGGCCTTTCTTGTCGACTCACTTATCACCGGGAGGCGGATACATGTAGGATATGTGATGATGAGGCATACGATGTCCTGTTGTGAGAGCACCACACGAGTGCTTCCCTACGGCTGCTTCCTCACTCGTGTCTTCAAGGATGCTGGGGTAGACTTGAGTAGAGAGACAGAGTTTGAGGCACCTAGCATCTATGACACTTATGACGAGCATTCTCTAGGGCGCATGAAGCTTGAGAAGGCCCCCGACGGCTCCTGGGTTAGGAAAGCCGAGCGACAGGCCCGGGGACATGATCAGCTACACCCCGGAGTAGAGGAGGAGGACGAGATCAGAAAGATGGAGGATGGGTTGGACCCTCAGAGGGACCTTGAGCAGAGAGGGCCAGAGCTTGACATTCCGGCTCCACATCAGTCAGAGGGCATTCATGTTGAGGCTACCTTCTCAAAGCCTATGATGACTGAGCCATCCTTCCCAGCAGGCCCTTCATCTCAGCCATCATTTACCGAGCTACCATCTCAGGCTCCTCATACTCCTGAGCATCCACCTTGGATGGATTTGTCGGCACAGATTAGCTCTCTCGGGACTCGTATGGAGGAGTTAGCTGTAGTTCATGATACTCGCTTTTATTCCGTGGAGGATCGCATCGATCAGTATCAGGCTGGCTTCACCTCTCAATTTGAGCAGCTTGTACAGAGGATTGAGCGTCTTGAGAGCCGCCAGGAGAATCAGCACGAGGAGATGATGGCTTACCTCCATTCTGTGTTTCCACCACCACCTCCTTAGCCTTGATTTTGTTTGGGATCCCCCTTCGTTTCTTTTTTATGTTGCCAAAGGGGGAGATATGTTAGGATAGGGACCTTAGGAGACTTTTTCATTTCCATGCATATCATACGCTTTCATGTACTCTTGCTCTTGCTTATAAACGATATGACACTCTTATTGATTTACATTGTCTTCTCGCTTTAAATTTCCTAAATTTTGTGTTGATTATCCCATGGTTGGTTTGAGGGGGAGATTTCTCTGTCTCCTAGATAACCAAGGTTTGTCATCATCAAAAAGGGGGAGATTGTTAGCCCAAGGGTTCTCCTAATCAGGTTTTGATGATAACAAACCGTGGTTAAGTGACTAATTGTTTTAAATTGTTAAGAATCTCAGGTATAATCTCAAGGACCAAACGAATACGGGATAAAGACCATTTGGAAGACTTGTGATCATAGGAAATGAATGTAAGATGATAGCATGAGTGCACTTAGGATGTTCATACATTTTCATGCATCTTAGAAAACTCGGTTTATTCTTTAAAACTTGATTTTCTTTAAAACCCTAGTTTTATCAAATATACCTTAGGCAAATTGACTCAAAATTGACATATTAACTCTCCTAAAGACCTTGCCTAAGTATTGGAAAAGAAAGAAATCAAAAAGGATAGGTTTTCAGGGCCAAAAGGCTCATCCGGTCGTGGCTATGGCCAACCGGCTCAACCGGTTGACCGGTTTTCCTTGTTCGGTCGAGGTCCGGTCGAGGGAGGCACAAAAACCTTCTCTCTCTCCCAGTAGCTTCCTCTTCCCGATCGAGCCTCACCCTTTGTCCGGTCGAGGTCCGGTCGAGGCAACGGTAACCTGCTATGCATTAAATGCTCCAACGGCTAGTGATCCGGTCGACCCTTTGCTCGTCCGGTCAAGGCTACTTTCTGCTGTTTTTGTCTCCCGAGTTTAGAAACCTATAAATTGAGAGCTCCTCTTCATTTATGACCAAGAGAACAATTGCATTCAAAGCCTACCTACCTGTTCTTGATCTAGAAAGCTCTCATCTTCTTTCTTAGTGCATTAAACCATCAATTGCATATTCTTAGTGCACTCTTGCAATTCATCCTAGCTTTCTCTTGTATTTGAGCCTTCCTTAAGCTAGGTTGAGAGTTTCATCCTTGTGTAAACTGAGTGTGAAAGCCTTCAAGTGGTACAAATCTTGAAGAGATTGTGTAAGAGCCCATTGGAGCCGGAATCCAAGTGTAAGACGATTGAAAGCTTGATTGTAGCTTCAAGTTAGTGGAACCCTCACTCGGTTAGGAGATTGAGGAGAGTGGACGTAGGCAAGGGAGTGTCGAACCACTATAAATCTGAGTTTGAATTCTCTACCTTTATCTCTTTCCTTTATTTATTTTGTGCATATATTATTGTGTGGAAAAAGATTTTGAAAAACCCAATTCACCCCCCCCCCCCCCCCCCCCCCCCCCCTTTTGGGTATTTTCCTTAATTATTCATAGCCTTTGTTTTATCAGATACTTTTATAACTATTTAAATAATGTTAAATGATAGACAATTTTATTTTATTAATTTTTTGAGCTTATTTCATTGTATATATTTTTCTGATGATTTACATAATATTTTTATATTTTTTTGAATTTTCTAATTATCTTATTTTACGTATCGCCTGATACCAAACCAATACACTTAGACCGATATGCCTTGAGACCCTCCGAGTCAGTGACCGATACCATGACTTTGAACCATGGATTGCCTTGACATCCACAGTTGTGTTCAATTATTTCCTATTCAGTTGTGACCAGGGATTGAAAAATCGGAAAATATCGTCGATATTTCGGAGAAATATTGGATATCGGGCGGCACCGAAACGATAATCGTCACCGATTATCGATCGACGGAAAAATTGGCCAAAAATCGGCAAAATCACTGATATATCGGCGAAAAATCGGCGGAGAACCGAAAAATCGGCGAGTGGAGGCACGCGCGGAGAAGACGGAGGTGGATGGAAAAAAATCGGCGATTAATCGGCAAAATCGGCGATATATCGCCGATTTTTTGCTGATAAAATCGCGATAAATCGGCGATTTTTTGAAAAAATCGCCAATTTTTTCCAGCCAGATTTCACCCGTGTAATTTAATTTTTTTTAAAAAAATTACAAAATAAAAATATTACCCTCTCATTGTAAGCATGAAAGGAAGGATTCCATGTTGGGCATGTCTTATGACACAGCCCACATATCCACTCCAATTATTGTGGGCTTTTTTTTGAGCCCACAAGACCATGCCAAGACTTTGCTGAGGATGACTTTTATAGGAGTCATTTGACTCCTTGTTCCTCTCATTTTTCGATGTGGGATTACTAAATATCAATGAAAAAAAACATAACAAAACTCCACCAAGAGGATTTGAACCTTGGACTAATCTTTTACTATAGTCCACCTAGGACACCACTAGGCTACATGTGTTTTGTTATCTAATATGCCAAACAAAACAATACATATTAGATTTTAAATTTTTTTATAATATTAAATAAAAATAATATAATATTTTTAAAAATTATGAAATTAGTTTAAATTTTCATTTTTTTATATATTCACATTTAAATATTATACATATTTCATTTAATAAAATTTAAAATATTAATATGATTTAATTTGATAATATCAAAGATATAAAATAATATTATTGATGTTTAATTTATTCATATATATTTTAAAATTTTTATAATTATTTTTAATTTTAATAATATATAAATTATATATTTATGACGTCACCGGTTCGATCATCGGTCCGGTTCTGAAAACATTGATTACACTTATAAAATAACTTTAACATGTATATTCTTGCTTATTTTTATCATTCTTTGGATTTTTCTAAGCATTCCCATCAATTTTGGATAATTTTTGTCTCATCGATATTTGATGAAAAATATCCACCGATATTTCTCCGATATTTCCGATATATCTGTATTTACCGATATTTCAATCCTTGGTTGTGACCAAAACAACGGTGGCCTATTTGTTGGCACTGCTGGGTTGCTAGGGCTAGGGCAAAGCGCTTTATCCCTTGTGTCTCAGACAACTCAAAATTATGGCAAAGTTTTCTCCTGCTGTCTCCTATCCACCTATAGCTCAACTAGATATCTTACATTTGGAAGTGGAGGTGGAACCTCTAAAGCAGTGAAATTTACGCCAACCTTGGTGAACTCACAGGGCCCCTCATTTTACTTCCTGAATTTGATAGCGATAAGTAATGGGGAAGGCAAATTATCGACACCAGCATTGGTGTTTTCCACCACATGCACCATCAAAGACTCGGGGACAGTCATAAGTCGGTTGCCCCCAACAACATATTCTGACTTTCGGGCAGCTTTCCAGCAACAAATGTCTAAATATCCAACAACAGCTCCAGCTTCCCCATTCGACACATGCTATGACTTTTGTCAATATGACACGGTGGACATACCCAGGATCAATCTATACTTCAGTGATGGTGGAGATGGACTTAGATCCCTCAAGGATCCTTTATATTTTGAGTGAATCACAAGTTTGCCTAGCTTTTGAGGGAAACAGTGATGCCATCGATGTTGCCATCCCAGGAAATGTGCAGTCAAAGACATTTGATGTGGTGTACGATGTCCCTGGAGGGAGGGTTGGATTCACCCCAGGAGGCTGCAAGTGAAATCATCAAGCTGATGAAGAAACAAAATCTTCAGATAGCTAGCTCTCGGTAGTCATGTAGTTAAATAAGGTTGGATTAATATGTATGGGATTGAAGATATTGAAGGATATATATCGTAGTCCAATGAAAAATCAATTATTAACGGCCAATAAAATAGGTCGTAGGAAAGAATTGCAAGTGTATTGGATTGTGTAGCAGTGAAAGAAAGAAAGCTTGTTATGAATGTACACTTGGAAATGACAAGGCTAAGGTTTATACAAGTAAAAGAATCTGGGTTTCCATTTGTGTATGTTTTACCCCTTGACTGCCCTAAATCTTGCCAAAATTACTAAAAATTTAAAGTAAAAATTGGAGTATGGTGTGGGTGTTAGACTAAGAGTGTGTTTAGCCATGATTTTAGGAAACATTTTTAATTTTTTTAACACTTAAATGATAAAAGTTTTCAAGTCTTAGAAAAGTTAAGAAACTTTTTGGATCACTATCAAATGAGCTTTAAAAATGCTTTATAAAATCACAGTCAAATGAACTTTAAATAGTGAGTGATTGGGATTACTAAAAACAAACAAATATATAAATACTTTCAATGCAAGACTAGGAGCTTTCAATATCAAAGGGCAAGGGTTTGCTTTAATTAAATAATCAAAATACCATAAGGCATTGGTTAAAAAATAATAATAATAAATTATTTAAATTAAAAAATTATTAGAAACAGTCGAAGGATAAAGTAGAAAAATAATAACATTAGAAAATTTCAATAATTTATTAATTTTTGAGGCAAAAATTTTTGAAGTTTTGAAGAAATTAATAATTATCTATTTTTTAAAATTACAAAATATAGATCACTCTTTATTTAAAAATTATTGTTGTATCAAAGTATGAGGGTGACGCCGTTATTAAAATATAAATGACTTGATATTGGAGTTATGGTAGGGTCATATGTTAACGCAAGTAAAAATATAAGGAAAAATACACTTTCCTACTCTAAGATTTATGAAAAAAACAAACCTCCCTTCTATCTTATGAAAGTACAGTGATCTTCCCTAAGAGTGTCCTTCAACGTTGGTTAATGGTGGTCTAAAGGGAAAAAATCAAAACAAACTCTCAATTCATCAAAAACCATATTTTTAATTAGAAGTGGGTTTTTTTTTTTTCCTAATCAGATTATTGAATGGAAGCCCTAGATTTAGTTGTGTATACCCTACTAAAGCCACAAATGAAGTCCTAGTTTCAGTGAAGCAGGCAATTTGGAAGGAAGCTGACAAGGGAAAAAAAGAAGGATTTTTGTTGGGATTTGGAACCCTTGATTCTTGATTGTGTGTAACAAATAACATGTGACCCTAGTAAATGTAAAGATTGAGTATACTATTTTTTTCTTTTCTTGGGAATTTGGAACCTAGATTCTTAATTGTGTGTAACAAATAACATGTGACCATAGTTAATATAAAGATAGAATATATATTTTTTCATGGGTTTGATCACATGCAAAATGATAGTATATTGTTCTATTACTTGAATTAATTGCATGTATGTCGTCAATGGTATTGACCAAATAAGTAGTACATATTTGACCTATATGATAATACATTGAAAGGGATTTTAGAGTGTGGAGTTGCATTAGTGAATATTAGCATGATTGAGATTTTTTTGTTGTCCAAAATACAAAACTTTTTTATGTAGCAATTCTAACCAAGAAAAACTAGAAAAAAACGTCACTACAACTTTTGTAGTACTCTAGGTATCATCTTCAAGAACTAACTCATGGAAGTTGTCAAACTGAGTCTAAATGATTGTTTTTTGTAAAACTTCTTATATTGAAAAATGTATAAAATTGATTTGAATAAAATTGAATTTACTAAAACAAACCTAATTTAATTCTACAAGAATCATTGATTTTTAATTCAAATGATTCAAGATTGAGGGTTCCATAATCCAACTTTGAGTATAGGATCTTAAGCAAAACAATTGTATCAATTTTAATTAGTCTTAGGATATTCAGAATGTGGGGTCAAACAAGACAAACCTGAGTTCCACTACTCAAGGTTGCATTTATGTCCTAACTTTTATTATTTGATTAAATTACTGAAATACCAAATAAATGAATAGATATAAAATCTAGGTTTAGGGCTAGGATTTAGGCCTTTATCACTCTATGAAGATTTGTCTTAGAATAGATAATAATAGCAAAACCTCAAATAATTAGGGATTAGGAATTACTAAGAATCCCTAGTATAAAGGAATGAATTATTGTACCATCCCCTAATTCAAACTAACGTTAGAGAATATCTCTATTTTCATTTATCATGCCTTAACCTTTCATTCATTCCATTTTTAGTTGGATTTTACCTATTATTTTCCCTTGGCTCTAACCCTAGATTTTCATGTTTCATGCCTCAAAATGGCTTTTTAGCCTCTTATGGTGGTGATTTCATTCACACAATCCATAAAAGAAGAATAAAGAATCCTTATTGAATAAAAGAAATTAGAAACAAATTATTAAATCAATAAAATAGAGAAAACAAACCAAGAATCTTCAATATCGTCTTCTTTTCGAAGAAAATCCAAGACTCTTAAAAAAGAAATCCAATGCCCTATATTTATAGGCCAAAAGTTAAGTTGACATATGGCAAGATCTTAGAGAGCGTGTAAAATCTTCTTTCCAAATAAAAGGCTTTTAATCAAAATTGTAAAATTTGAATCATAGGAACATTTAATGAAAAGTTATTAATATCGCATGAGGATACTCCATTTCGCATGGTGATACAAAATTTATTCCCATTGCTCTCTCAACATGCTCACTAGCGCATTCCACATGTTCATGCGAAAGTGATTCACATAGGTTTTTGAGCTATAACAAAAGTTAGCTCTCTAGTCCATTTTACACGTTCATGTGAAAATTTGCATGAACATGCGAAATTGACACTTCTTTAGTTTCTTTTTGTGCAGTTTTCTTTAATCACTCACATATTCCTTATTTTAACTTTGATTTTCACACTGTTTGAAACAGTCAACTCTTGACTTCCCGAGCCTCAAAACGATATATTGCATGATAAAAAATGACATTAGGAAGTACTCCAAATTTCACCTCAAAGTCAATGTATATGTTGCTACCTGATTTTGAGTTCCAATTAGAATGTTTGAACTTCAAGCTATATCCTTTAACTTTCTTTCTTTTGTTTTCTTGCTTTCCAACTCTTTCCATAATCTTCATTCACTTGTCAAAACTTTCATCATGTTTTACACTCTTGGAACACGTTCTAAGCATATCTAGTCTCTTTTCTACCATGACTAAAAATGACTTCTTCAAATTACATCATTTTCATCTTTTAAACCTGATATTTAACTTAAGATATATGTTAGATCCATGGCTAAGATCTTAGTAACAGTTCGAGTTAAGTTGGGTGAGTTGAGTCTTTAAATTTGCATAATTCATTCCTATATATGCCCTTAGGTACAATTTGTGGCTTTAATCAAGTACCAAGGTAACCTACTTTGTTCCTCACTTTGATGCTAAAATAAGGGTGAACATTGATGAAGAATTGATGCAAGTATTTTGAATTCACAAGAGAACAAAATATTGATGTTTATGTTCATATCAAGGAAGTTATTAACTATTGAAGTTGTGTTCACTCCTAGCTAGAAACTGGCCTTTAGAGGTTGAACCATTATCAACCCCTAAAGTTAGGATTAAGACTTTTTTTTTCAAAGTTAAAGTATAAGGATACATGAGATAAGGTTGACAAGGTGAGGAAACATGAAAATGAAGTTCATGAGGAATTAGATTTTAGTGTGATGATGTTGAATGGGCACCGGAGAATGAAGAGATTATGATGATTTTGATAAGGAATCAAATAGTAAGGTAAATGATGACTTATTCCATGAGCAAGGTGATGACAATGAAGGTATGGTGAAGGTATTAAAATAGCAAATGAAAATAATGAATTGTTAGATTTGAAATCAAATAAGAAGAATTTGGTTGTGAGTGGTGATAGAGATGCTTATGAACTACATAGGCTTCTTAACCACATTTATATTGAAAGTAGTGGAAAAATATAGTTAAAAGGACATCGTAGAATATTGGGATTGCTTCATTTCATGACTTAGATTGTTAGAGTGCATGTAAAACTATCCCAGGGATCTTTAGATTTGCGCAAAGGAAGCATATACATGAAAAAAATATAAATCTATATGCTTAGGAAAACATACTATCAATCTACATGTTCTTGGGTCAATTATAGTCAGTGAAGAGGTGATGCAGATCTCAAGAACCAAGAAATCTTCCACTCAATGGCTTCCGAATCTTGGCACATAAGAATGGTAAAATCCTCTATGTGGGCATTGAGGCTCGAATTACTCTCTTTAGAAAACCGAATAGCAAAAACCTTAGCCTTAAACACTTAAGAGGGTTTATATAGGTTAACCTTGTGAGCTTTAGTGACTTGAGCCCATCTCGAGCTTGGGTCACTTAATTAAGCCCACTAGGTCTTAATTAATTAATTAGTTCTATTAAACTTTAATTAATTATTTAACCAATCTAGAAAAACCATTCATAAGATTTTGTGCATCCTTGCATATTAATCAAAAACACTCTTATGCACACATATGAATAAAGAACCTAACTTTTCCTCAAATAAGTGCCACTAAGGAATATAAGCTCGAGTAGGGACTAGTGGAATCCATAAGAAAATACTAACTCTTTCATAATCCAATTTTGAATTGGACTTACTATCCTACTACAGAGAGTTAACTAAACTTTAATATCCTATGATATTAGATTGACATAGAATACTTGGATTTGTGACCTATTAATGACTGCATACAATCTCCTCATGAATTGGTATTTGTAATCTAACGAGGTGAACACTATTAATCTCTCAAGATTATGTTTACAATCCTTGAGCCTCAAATCCTCTTATTACGGGATGAACTAACATATTCTAGCTTTGTTAGAGCATATGTTAAATTCCACTTAAGGAATTAGTACGACCACAGATTTCATGACCCCATATCCTTAGGATCACTAAAAGGGATACATTATCTCAAATCCATGAGATATCATGGTGAATATCTTAAGAATACTTTTTGTCACTTGCTTTAATGAATAATGGCTAAATCCATAGAGAATATATGACTATCTTAGAGTCTCACTTGTAAGCCAAAACCACTAAAGACCTCAACACTAACTCAGTATTCTTTTAAGGTTGAGAAGCCATGCGACATAATAGCTTAATGAATCATGACTACTCGATAGCCAATGTTATGATTCACTATAGGTTCTTTTCATTGTATAACCATAAAAACTCATGCACTCATCATGGAAAACCTATCGTGACAACTAAAATAAGTCATTCATCCAATTAGGAGGTAGTGTACTATAACCTTAGATGAATTGCCTAAGTCTATAAACCAATTATGGACAATTCATCAATCCTACAAGGAACCCATGTCATAGATCTTGTGTAACTCTTAATGCACCCAAGTCATGTACGATATAAGTGATGCGGATCTAAATGTTTAGACATAGATAATGCTTAAATGAGATAGTGAAAAGAGAATTGGAATAATATATAATGTAAATATTAATGAATTTTATTTATTGTTATAAAACAAGACTAATTAAATTAAACAAAACGCCCAATGATGGGGGAATGGGGTGAATTGGATTTTAAACCTTTTTCAAAAAGCACACTTAATTAATTAAACGAATAATAACATAAAGAATGTAAAGAGATAGAGATAGAGAGATACAAATGTTTTTATAATGGTTCAGCAATTCCCTCCTACATCCACTCTCCTTAAACCCCTTTCAAGTGAGGGTTCCACTAGATCAAGGCTTCCAACCCAAGCCTTCAAGTCTCACACTTGGATTCAATGGCTTCAATGAGTATATATTACAAGTCTCTTCAACTTGAATCCTAACTTGAAGCCTCAACACTCAAACATACTCAAATGAATGAAGGTTTAACAGCATTTAACCCAACACACTAAATGCTTGAATATAAAAGAAATTAGGATGAACAAATGGGTGCATTAAAGGAGTTTTACAAGTGAGTAATCGATGCACAAAGAGTTAAGTGCTTTGAATGAGAGAAAATGGTAGATAAGGAATTCAATGCAAGTGTTCTCTTCTTAATTAATATTCATAGGAGCTTTCTATTTATAGGTTTTTAACACCGGACACCTAAAAATAGCATAAACAAGTCTCAATTGGTTGAACTCCAGTTTGACTGGTTCACTAGGGGTTAGGCAATAAATGCATAATAGGTGACCATTTGTCTTTTCTAAGGTTCAACCAAGCATCAACCGAATCTTGACTAGGCCTTGATCATATCTTGACCATGAAATGAGTAGCCTAGACCGAGAATGCAAGCTCTTTGGAAAAAAGAGAAAAACTTTTATACCCTGGACTGGACTTTGACCAAGAAAGAGCAATCGATTTAATCGATTGAAGTCCCTTTAGATTGGTTGGACCAAATAAGGCTCAAAACCTAACTTTTTCAATCGAAAACCTTTTTAACACTTAGGCAACAACTTTTAGGGACTCTATAAGTCCTTTTTAAATAATTTTGCCAAAGCTTTTTGAAGTTTAATCTAGTTTCAAATAAAAAGTAATTGTTTAAGCAAGTTTTTAGAAAAACTAAATATAAAGAAATGCATGGAAAAAAACCTTAAATCCTAAGTGCACCCAAATGATTCATCTTACATTGATTTCATAGACTTGATAAATCTTTATGCATCATCAACTTCACTTTGCTTAGATTCTTTTAAAGTAAACTTGTTTTTTTTTTTATTAATACTTGAAACTTAACTAATTGATTTAAACTTATTAGCTTACTTAACCTTGTTTTGTTATTATCAAAACACACTTAGGAGAATCATTGGGCTAATAATTGTTATATCATATTATGTTTTTAAGGGCTCTATCAACATAGGATAATTATTTTAAAATATATGTGCTTTTAAGGACACTACAACAAAGTACATTATTAGGGGTGAAATGTTTCATCTCCAAAGATTTTACTTTTGTGGAAAAAAGTCTTTTTCAATGAAAAATTTTGTCCTTAGAATTGTCTCTACAATTATGTTACCCTTTTTGGAGATAAAAAAATTAAATTTGTTACATAAACATATCTCTAATGAAAAAAAAAATCATGACCAAAATTATTTGTCAACAAGTGTTTCTTATGGTGCAAAGTCAAAAGTTTTGTTGGAAATAAAATTTGTAAATATCAATAAACCATTTGGCAACACAAGAACTCATAGGGAAATGAAATTATTTTGTCTTTAAATGTTACTTTATTCATTGGGAGACAAAATATTTTCGTCCCAAAATATTGACACATTTTGTACAAAGAAATAATTTTGTCTCCAAATATTTCAACTTAGATTAGGGGATGAAATATTTATGTCTTGTAATATTTACATCTAGTTTGGATAATAAAAAACTTTCATCTTGAAATGTTTTAGCTTATTATATTTAGAGACAAAATTATTTTATCTTAAAAGAGGTTAACAATGTTTAAGGAACTAACAATTTCATCTCTAAATATATATATTCATAGTGGGAGATAAAAAATAAAAAAAAAATAAAAAAAAATCAACTATCTACACATTTGGGGATGAAAAAATTTTCTCCCTAAATATAATATTTTTGTTATCTTTTAAATGAAACATAAACCCATATAAACCTCTATGATATTCAACAATTTTAAATTAATATGATATCATGTAAATCAAACTTTTAATAACTTAAAAATATAATAACTATAAAAATTAAGTATACATCAAAACATTTGTTTCATTAATGTGAATCATACTTGAAACAAACAATGTCCAAGTACTATTTGAATATTGCCCAAAATAAAAGTGACCAACAAATAATAGTAAACTACATCATGAGGTCAACTCAATGGTGGAGATGGTGGCTTGGAAGATGAGTAAGATTGAAGTGGTGGTTATTAAGAAAAACTAGTTTGTTGTGCCAAGAAATTCCATATTAATGCCTTCAACTCTTGCAACTCAATGTTAGTTGTAATCTTGAATTTGTATAACTTTGTGATCTGCTCCCTAATCTTCTTGTCTTTCCAAACCTTGAAAATAATTTGTCTTCGTCCAAACATTCTTTTTGTTATCTTTAAGTTAATGAAAAGAGTACTACCCTCCACCTAAATGTTGCACATATCTTCCTTTCAAATATAATTTAGCTTTAATTAGTAAACATGTTATTATATCATATAATGGAAGATAATTTTAATTTTCAATAATAACTCTTATATGTCAAGAGTGTACGATGTAACTCCACTTCACCTTACAATTCTTCAAGACCCTTTTATATACACAATAGAATAATTATGTTTATATATATATATATATATATATATATATATATATATATATATATATATATAAATTATTTCATTCATGATGTAAAAAAGTACAATCTACTTTTACCCCCAATTAAATTTAGGAGCTCTCTTTTACAACCAAGAAAAAAAAAATCGGTCCATCTAATGTGGATTTTAATGTATTTGGAACTCAAATAAGATAAATACAATTACACATCTGAACAAAGTAGAAAAAATGATAATCCACAATTATTTTAGTAATAGAGTGATAATATATAAAATAAATAAATAAAAATTAAATAAAAAATAGAAATGCAAAAAATATTGAAGATTCAAAGCTTAATGTCACGGACTTATTCTTTTCCTAAGCTCATGCGACACTTAGATAAGTAAAGACACTTGATCTTGCTAAGTCAGTCTTACTTCCAATGCTTAACTTGTTATGCTAAGATACTCACGACTTGGAAGCTTTAGAAGGCGTAGTAGGTAACTCTTACAGATGCATTATTATAGACATCTATACAACAACTTCAAAGTGAAATATATATATGGAGGCTTGCTCTTAAGGAATTTGTTTTGGAAGGCTATAAAATCATGAACATCCAAATCATTCAATCTGACAATAGAGGAAATCAAGAAAATAAACAAGGAGACACAAGAATGGTTGGCCAACATACCCGAACATACTAAAGCAGGCATGCTTGTGATGAAAGGGTGAAATCAGACCATGTCAAGAACAAAATGACTGAATGCTTCAACCAATGGTAAGGGAGAGTGGAAGAGGAAGACGAAGGGGAAGTAGGGATAAAGGTAAAGTGCGCAGGGGAAGGGAAGGACCACAAACCCACAGTGAGCGGAGCGGGTTTTGTGGTTATGAAATATTGTTATATATTATGGGTTTTGTTGCAATAAAATATTGGTATTTAGTAAGCTCACGCGTATAGCCAAGGTGTGTGGCAGCCTCGCAGGTGCTTGGAAGCCTATTCATGCCAAGGGTTGTAAGTTGTAACACAATTGGATTGGGTCAGGGGAAAACTTTGGGCTGGGCTTGGGCCAACCTGAAGACTCAAGTCGAACTCCAGGTTCGTCTTCAGGCCTAATGATTCAGGTTAGCCAACCTGATCTCTAGTGTTGGCTAACACTGTACAACTCTTAACATGCTCCATTGGGTTAAAGGTTTTGATCCAGAAGAGGGGTTCAATCGCTCTCGATTGCAGGCTGCTGCATTCATTGAACAAGTTGACCACATCATTCTCCTAATAGACTTTGATCCATGATACCCAAGAAATTGCCAAACCAATAAATTTTCAGCAACATAAAACTACTGCATTCTATTCATTCCAAACCTTACATTATGCAAGCCACAAGCATTTGAATGGAATATGTTTTCCACTCAAAATTTTATTACAAGATCAAACCAAACAAATTAAACATGAAATGGGCTATCCGACTCCTTATGCATTGATGCGACTCATGGTAGCTTAGCTTTAAAGGCGTATCAACAAAATTTATACCTTAAATACTATTACTAAAGTAGCCAAGCTACTATAGCATAGTGGTTCTAGGATCGTTCACTGGGAAGGGTTTTCGCAAACACTAGTGATATTCAAATTAGGAAAATAGGTGATTTTCTTATGAATGTTAGCTTTAAAAGAAGATGTAAATGTTTTAGGAAGATTTAAACTAATCTAAGCTAACATTAAAGACTAAAATGAAAGGGTGTAAAAACAAGTTTCTCAAAGATAGGATAGCTATGCTCTGACTCTTATGCAAATTGGAAATCTCAGGATAGGCTCCTCGCGTTGGGGTTGCAACTATAGTGATGCTTGCTTCCCGAACCGGTATGGATTTAGCAAATCAAGTTTTAATCCTTTAAAATGGCAAAACAGATGGTATTGAATTTCATCAATGGTTATTCACCTTAGACTTCCTTTGAATGGCTCGTAAGAGATAACTAATGGTCTAAAGCCAAAAGCTTACCAAATATTGGCAACTCAAAGTCATTCCAGGTGATAAACTCACCTTTCAATGGCCATTGAAATTGGTTCTAACGGATTAATGCAAAACTTGGAATTGAAAACCTCACCTTCCAATAGCTCGTAGGAGATAACTAATGGATAGAAATCCAAAAGCTTATCAAGTATTGGCTGTTGGAAGTTGTCCAAAGGAAATAAAAACCAAACTTTGCATTAATGAACCATTAATGAAAAACGACTACCTTACCTTCCAGGTGCGAGAAATTTCCATGGGATTGCATCCAAGCCATCACATAACATCCATACTTTGAGAAACTAAAAGTTTTAGCCAATCATCCTCTGAGGAAAAGCCCTCAGAGGCTGTTTGGCTACTAAGAAAATAGAATGGGGAAGAACAGGAGAAGAGAGAAAAAAAGAGCTTTATATATTTCTA
This sequence comes from Vitis vinifera, assembly GCF_030704535.1. Classification (NCBI taxonomy): domain Eukaryota; kingdom Viridiplantae; phylum Streptophyta; class Magnoliopsida; order Vitales; family Vitaceae; genus Vitis; species Vitis vinifera. Next base: position 7,411,985 of record NC_081808.1, read on the forward strand.
AGTTAATGTCCAGAGGATCGATCCCCCAATCATCCCCTCCGTTTTGGAGGTGTTGTGCACCTCTATATATAGCAAAATTACAAGATAAAGCCTTATGTCGGCTGAATACAAGGTTACAAAAGGAATTTACACGAGAAAATATCAAGCTACAAATATTTGGGAAGTCGGTGGTGCGTGCGTGGAGAAACAGAGCATTTCAAAGGCATTTCGCAAGGTGCCTAAATCCACCTTGCGAAATTTTGCAAGGTGATTTCTTCATGGTGCGAAATGGCCAAATTTCGCACCATGAAGAAAATCTCCTTGCGAAATGGTGTTCTCATTTTGATGCAGTTGTCTTCCAAAGGCCATATCTTCCTCATTTCAGCTCCAAATTGTACACGGTTTGAAGCTTTGGATTCTTGACTTCCTGAGCTTTGAAATGGTATATAGTATGAAAAAAATGGACTTCGGGAAGTGCTCCAAAAGTTCAAAGGAAGACTGCAGCTGCTGTCCTCTGTTTTCCTCTTCTCCATTGTTCTTGTTTGTGCTCGTGTTTCCACTTGAAATTCAAGCCTGTAAACTTCCAAAATCCTTGCTTTAACTTGTCCAAGTAGCTCCTCCATCATTTGTCATGCTTGAATTGATTCATAAGCTGATAAAAACATGTAAACTTGCCACAAAATGGTTAAAACCAATTACTAAGGACCTTAATGAATTAATTGGGTTAAATGAATATGATTACTACACAAAGGTGCTTAAAACCATTATAATTAGGTCTACAAAATAGCACTTTTTGGTAGTAATCATGCATCTAATGGGCATCCTCTATCTGCACTCCTAATTACCAGACAAAACGATAAGGATGGATTAGGTCTCACTTGGAGCAACCATTGCCCCCAAACCCTATCCTTCCTCCTTGTATGTCATATAGAACTGTTAGAGACACTTGTTGTCTATTCGGAGTTCATGGTTGATTTGGAGTTCCCAGCAAAAGCCAAGCAAAGACGAGATGCATCATTCCCCCAAATAACTCTCTTTCCATTCAAACGTACGTCGGCTCCTTCCCCAAAATGTAGCACTATCTCCGGTAGTAACACATCTTTCCTTCCACTTAAATTGTAGCATGTGTCCAATATGTCACCTTTCCTCCGCCTCCCATTGGAAAGAGGATATTTCGCCATTGCTTTCTTGAATGCAACTGTGAGTGCTGAATAGGCTCGTTGAGGGAGGCAAGTGATGACAGTTCCCGAGTCTATTATAGTTCCAGGTGATGCAAACACGGAGCTGGGAATATTAAGTCGCTTGTTACCAACACTTATATTTAAGAGCTTGACGAAATAGTACCCTGACTCCTCTAACCCTGAGGTTCCAGGACCATTTACAAGCGATGTGAACTTTAAGGAGGATTGGGAAGTGGCTTTCTCTCCGAACAGCAGCGATCCAATGGAATCTTCCTTAGGGAGACAGTAACTGAAAACTTTTTTAAACTTCGAAGCTGTTTGAGATACGGTAGAAAGCTGCCCTTGTCGAAGCCCCATCATCCCATCAGCTCCGCTGCCAAAATCACCCTCATTATTTCTGCCGCAACCGAATTGAAACTTAGGGAACACATCAGAAGGCTCTAATGTCATGGTATCGCATCCATAGTTTCCTACAGAGGTAGATTTATCGCCATATGTCATGTTATAGGTGTTCCCAACAGTACTTGGAATGCAAGAACCAAGTGAATAAGTCAACGATGCCAATGGGTCAAAATGCCGACGAGAGTCTTTTAAGCAGCGCACACAGGGTTTGCACTGTGTCCAAGTTATGCTGCTGCCGGTGTCCAATATTAACGTAAAATTTGTTGAGAAAATTTGGATACAATGGAGAAAAGAAACACTCTCACACACTCACTTTGATACAATAAAACTCTTAAAGATACAAAATAAGAACAAGAAGAAGAAAAAGAACACAAGAAAGGCTCAAACAAGTTATTGGAACTTTGTCCAAAGACTCTATTTCCTCCCACCTCTAGAAATCTTTAGGGAACTAATGGAAATAGTCTTGGGATTGATCAAACCTTTTCACTTTTCTGCATAAGATTTTAAAAAGAAGAAAAGTAATATAAAGCACTCTTAGGGTTGAAAAAAAAAGGTTACAAGGATGAGAAAAACTCATGTCTTCCTCAATCTCTTCATCTTTGTAACATTCAAAAATTAAATCATATGTTTAATTCACACATTAAACATGATTTAATCTCAAATGTGTAACTCTCTTACACTTAACCTCTTAAGTTTATAAAGTTACAAAGATAAGAAGACTCATTGTCTTCCTCAACCTTTCAAGTTTTGTAACATTTCAAAACTTAATCATGTGTTTAATTCACACATTAAACGTGTAACCCTTCTTACACTTTATTTTCAAAAGTGTAACTCTTCTTACACTTTATTTTTAACCAACAATATATATATATATATATAACAAAATTCTGTGGGGGTGTGCCAAAAGCAACGTCAACAAGAAAATTGCCATCTTCATCAAACAGCTTATTATTGGGGGTATGATCTTTCAAATTCTCTGGAGCGTATTGGTTGAATTTGGAGTTGATGAAGCTAACTCTGGATTCATCTCGGCTAAGATTTCCTGAGGACTGGGAGGTTGGGAGTGGCCTGATCCAGAGCATGGCCCATATTTTTGTGTTATTGGAAGCCCTTGAGATCCTCCTGCAACACATAACACATATATACAATTCATCAATTAGACTTTCCTATAGAATGCCCTCTTCTACTTGAAAACACAATATTTTGGGAGTTAAAGGGACTTCACCTCTGGCAGATGCCGAGCATTTGTTCTTTGGCAGCAGTGAACTTACAGGAGTGGAATGAAATCCGTCTTTGCCCTCTTCTGCTCCGTAGACGGGTATACCGCTCACATAACATGAGAAAAACAGAAGAAGAGAAGAGAAGAGAAGATGGTAGATGGCAGTGGAAGGACAAAGAATGGCCATGAATCTAACACATAAACTTTCAGTTGTTATTGCTGAATGTGTTAGCCTCAGTACTAAGCAATATATATAGAGAAAGAGTAAGGAATACCCCGACATATATTATTTCTTGTTGTGTTTGAAACATCCAAAGCTTTTGGACCAAGTCCACTCCAAAATTGTATGAGTTCACATCTTGTCACCTGATTCATACTACTTTAGAAACACTTGTCTTCATGGATCGATCTTTATATATATATATATATATATATATATGTTCATGATTAGTTTTGGCCGAGTGGACTTAGTCAATGGATGCATGGCCAACCAACATCCCCACCCAGAAGGAAAAGGGCTACAATATGCCAAATTATTGGACTGACTTGGGTCTTCTTGGAGTCAGCCAATTCTTTTGCCCTAAAAGCATAAAAGAAAAAAAAAAAAAAAAAGAGAGAAAAGAAATATGAATTGGGTCTTTTTGAAAGAATTAATGTAAAGCGATTCCCAGCACTAGTGTCGCCTGGAAAACTAATGCTTTAAAGGAAAGTGGCAAGTAGCTTCATATATTGGCAAAGTTTGTTGTCTATTGCCATTGGTTATTTTTAATAATTTTTTTTAAAAAAAAAATTGGAACAAAACTTCTATAAAATTTTATAATTCGATGAATAATAATTTTTTTTGAATTTTTAAAATAACTAAATATAAATCACTTGAAGGTATTAAAATTTTTATTTAAAAATTGTATATAACGTGATAATATAAACACAGTGTTATTATTAAAACATATGTAATCAATTAACTGTTTAATTACATCGAAAAATCTAAAATATTTAAAAAAATCTCATAATCAAATAAAAAATAATCCCCTACATTTAGAATTTATCAACCCTAAAAATCTAAACATTAAAAAAATTTCAAAATAAAACCCAGAAAGGCCTATCTAAGAACTGTAATAAAATATCAGATGCAATGAATTAAAGGTAGGTGATTTCGTTCCAAAGAGAAAAATGAACTATAATATGCCAAATTAGTGGAGCGACTTGGGTCTTGGGTGTGGGTCTTTTGAAGTTCACCATTAATTGTTTTGCCCTACAAGAAGGAAGAAGGAAGAAGGAAGAAGGAAGAAGGAAGAAGGAAGAAGAATGAATTAAAGGTCGTTGATTTCGTTCCAAATCCCAAGAGGCTTGGTCGTCCAAATGTGGAAGACTATAAAGTGATCACTCCCTGCATGTCTATGAGGACCAGAAAACTAATGCTTAATGGGAAGTAGGTTGGTAGATTCATATATAATTGGTAAAGTATTCTTACAATGTATCCTACTTTCATTTGTTGAGTGTCTTTATGATCATTTCGAGCATTATAAGTGTATTAAACATTTTTGTATTTATATAATAATGATTCAAAAAATTTGCTTGTGGATTTGAATGTTGAAGTTTTCTGAATTTCAAACTTGTGCAATTCACATAGTTGGGGATTATGGATAAGTTCTTGTGCTATACATGATTTTAAGTAGATTTGTATTCATGGAATTGTTTAGTGTTAGAAAGATAATGTTGAGATTTGTAGATTCCCTTCATGCTTATGGCCATGTCCCATTTGTATATCCCCATCATGAAAAGCTCCAAATTGGGTTAAAATGGTAGGATATGATCCACATATGAAAAAAAAAAAAAAAAAGTGGTTTTGTTTGGGAAATGTTTTTTAGAATAGTTTTGAAAAATAATTTCTAAAAATAGTTTTTGAAATTTTTTTTCTAATGTTTTGTGGAAAACAACAATCTATTTAGAAACTTGAAATGTTTTATTTTTAATCATTCTCTATATGTGAATAATTATTTTTTTAAATAATTTTTAAAAAATAAGTGAAAATAATTACAAGATATTATTTTAAAACATATTGTTTTTCTTCTTTTTAGAACATAAAAATATTTTCTAGTTATCAAACATATATTTTGTTTTATTTCTTTTTCTTTTTTATTTTTATTCTATAAAATTAAAAACTATTTTAAAAAACAGTTTCCAAATAGGGGCTAAACAATAAAATATGAAATTTATATATATATATATATATATACATACATTATGAAATTAATATAACAATAAAATATGAAAAAAAAAATTATGCCAAAAACTCAATTTATTATTCTTATTATTCTATTTTCTTATTTTTAAGGGTAATTTTAATAGATTATGTCTCATTTTAGTATAACCAAGATGATTATTAGATCATTACAGTTTAATAAAAATAAAACTTAGTGAAAAAGAATGACTCTTTAATCTTTTTTATCATAATGGTTATATTTTCTTATTTTTAAAGGTATTTTAATAGATAATGACATATTTTAATTCAATGAAAATGATAATTTATCAATGAGAAATCATCAATCTTAATAAATTCAATTATCCAAAGTTCCTAGTGTACATAATCAATAATTATCGTATTTTTTTTCTTTTTTATCACAAAAATATGATGAAGAATAGAAAGTAAATCAATGGAAATCACACATACTCAAAATATAATATCAAAGGTAATGAAAATGATGTCGAAAGCATACAATCTTATGCAAAATACATCAAAACATAAAATATCATATATTTAAGTCCTAGAACAATAAATTAAAATGTACAACATGTAATACTAAATTAATCTAGCTCAAACGATCTGGTAGGAGAAATAGTCTAGAGCTCAAATTGGGAATAGTAGGCCAAGCGTAATTGAAGTTCATATGCTTCTTAGAGAAGATGCAATTAACAATGAGGTAATCCAGAGACATATGGCCATGGATCATAGTAGAATGTCCAAATCTATGCTCTAAGGAGACAAAGGGTGAGAAACTCTTTAGTGAGTACAACCAGAACACATCTCTATGAAAATTGAAAAACTGAAAATTGGAGAGATGAGAAAGCAAACCTAAGAAATTGAACAATGACAAGGGTTAGGAAATCCCCATGAACAATCCCATGGAATCAAATCTTAGAATAATCGATGTAAAATGACATAAGAATTAGACTAAAAATAGGGGGTAGATGATTGGAAACTCAAGAGAGCATGTCAAAGTGAGAAAAAAATGCAAAAACATAGATGTTCGAATGGTCCAAGCAAGAACACTAAATACAAATCTTGAAGCAATGTTAACAACACGTAAATGTTGGAACACTAGAAGTGACTTATAGAGCACTCAAACCTTCCTTCCATTATCCCTCATTTTGAGCTATTTAAGTACCTTTCCATATCATAAACAACCTAAACACTCCTATGAACATCTAAATGCCCTTTTTAATGTAAATGCACTTTAAAATTGTGTAATATATATATATAGAGAGAGAGAGATACACACACACACACGAATTGATAAAATTCATATGTAAATTGCTCAATTTTAACAATTTTACTCCATATATTACTATAATCATAAATAATTCAAGAAAAACTAAATATAGATTAATCCACATCATATAAAATTTTCATAAATATTATCCAAAGTAGCAAATTAATTAAAAGTTAGAAACTATAAAATTTCTAAATTAAGCAAGATTTTTTAATTAGAAACTAGAACATTTATAAATTAAACAAGATATAACAATCGTAACATCAAATGATTGCAACTAATTGTTGGGAACTTTGGATTACTCCGTTCCTATGCCCTAGATATCATAGAGTGCATAATCTATCCCTAGGCATTTCTAAATCTATCATAGAGAATAAAATGACAATAAAAACTATCATTAACTATAAATCTAGAGATATTGTATTCATACCTATGATGTGGGTGTTTACAAATTCAAATCCATCCAATAAGGAAGAAGTTTGAAGAGTCTAGAGATCTTGTACACCCATGATTTTCCGCCCGATGACTCGAACCATAATCTCGACACTCCAAAGTGTGGGTAATGGAAGGGAAAAAGCAATGGTTCTATTTTTCTCTCTCTGGAAGTGGAAGACAACTTTCACCAAAAGGTTATGAAAACTCTAACCCCAAAAAGGTATTTATAGGGTTCCCCTACCAAACTTAAGTGACTTGTGCCCAATAAGGCTTAGGTCACTTAATCCAGCCCAAAACAGGTCCTAATTGATTAATTAACCACATAGAGCCATCTAATTAATCAATTAGTCCAATCCAAAAACCTTGTTTATTATTCCTTGTGCAACCTTAAGTAATTACCAAAATGCCCTTATGCATAAAAATGAACCTAGAGTTAATCCAACCTTCTTAAACTATGTCATCATGGTATATGGACTCAAAGCGGGGGCTATTGGGACCTATAGGAGTATTGGCTCTCTCATAATTCAATTCTAAAGTTGATTCAACATTTCACCATGATCTTGATGCTCTAAAGTGTGGGCTTTGAAAAGGAGGAAACTATGACTCTCCCCCTCTCTCTCTGGAGGTGGAAGACAAATCTCACCAAATGGTTATGGAAACCCTAGCCCATAAAAGGGTATTTATAGGGTTGCCTACTAAGCTTAAGTCACTTGAGTCCATCAAGGCTTGGGTCATTTAATCTAATCCAAAACAAACTCTAATTAATTAATTAACTTCGTAAGGTCATCTAATTAATCAATTAGTCTAATCCAAACACCTTGTTCATTATCCCCTATGCAACCTTACATTATTACCAAAATGCCCTTATGCACAAAAATGAACCTAAAGTCAATCCAACCCTCATAAATCGTGTCATCACGGTATATGAGCTCAGAATGGGGACCATTGGGACCCATAAGAGTATTGGCTCCCTTAGAATCCAATTATGAAGTTGATTCAATATTCCACTAAAGAGAATCAATTGTACTCCAACATCGTATATAAATAACAATGAGATGAAACTCGGGATCCGTGACCTACTATCCACTACATGCAGACTCCCTATGAGCTGGTGTTTGTAATCTAACAAGATAGTGCAATCACCTATCAAGATCACCTCCCCAATCCTTGAGTTACAAATCTCACTTATTATGTGATCAATTGACATACCCTAACTCCAAGGTGCATATGTCAAATGCCATTAAAGGAATTAATGTGGTCATAAATTTCATGATCACATGTCCTTTTAATCACCCAAGAGGACACATTATCTCAATCTCATGAGATATCATGATGTCTCTATTAAGAATACTTGTTGCCACTAACCTTCATCAATAGTGAACCAATCCATAAGGATATATGACCACTTTAGGGTCTCACCCATAGGTGAAAGCCTCATGTTGATTCTGATACAAACTCAATACCCTCTTAAGGTTGAGAATCCATGTAGTATGGTATCTTGGTGAATTATAACAATCAATAGTCTTACGTCATGATTCATTATAGGTCATATCCAGTGTACATCACATACATTAGTTCACTTGCCATAGAAAACTTATCCCGATGACCAAGACAAGTCATCCTTGCAATTAGGAGGTGGTGCACTGCATTCTCTACTAAATTGCCCAAATCCATCAACCAACTATGGACAACTTATCCACTTATAAGGAACCCATGACTTGTATCTTCTATGCAACTCCTAATGCACCCAAGTCATGTACAATGTAAGAGATTTGGGTTGAATGCTCAAATCAATGTTAATACACCAAAAAAATAGCAAGGGGATAGTTATGTCTAACTTTATTACATCATGTCTTGCTAACCAAATATCCAAATGTTTTCAGAAAAGCCATCCTAGTCCACATGGACCACAACATCACCATCTCGGGCCTCAAGTTCATTAGCATTCTCAATAGCTTCCCCTACGCCAAAAGTTTCTCCATGAATAGTTGGAGCGTTTATTGTAGGTGACTCCACTTCCTGATCGCTAGGCATGATCTTGTATTTTTCTAGAGCATGATCCCAATCGAAATCATATGCTTCTTGAAATTGCTACTACATTTCCTCAGTAAAATGTTATTGAAGTTTGTTTAGGGTTTTTTTCTTTTTCTTAGTTAATATGAGCTAGCTTTGACTTAAGATCATCCATAGCTACAACAAGATTTGATTTCTCTTAAATAAGTTTCTTTTCTCCTCTTTTCAAAGCATCAACCTATTGTAGAGAGGAATGTAAATTCTCCCCAGCTTCTTTGAGCTTTCTCTCTAGATAAAGAACACGAGCAAAACCCTCCTTGTATTTGTCTCTTAGACCTAATGTAAGAGTCTTTAGTGACTCGTGATACTTAAGTTTATCTCTTATGAGCTGATAGTGGCAATTTAAGTCCATAGATGCAACCTAAATTTGAAAATGAAAAAAAAAATAGCAATACAAATAAGTAGTAAAAAGCAAGAATACTAGAAAGAAAGACATATAATATGAACCAATGGTAACAAGTCATCCACATAAAAATGGTTTATAGCTTCAATAACTTTGGCATTCTACTCATTCATACCCTTTGAAATGAGCACAAAATAACTCTCAGGAGCATGGAAAATCGAACTAGAATTTTGGGGCAAAACGGTCAAATTAGCAAATGAGTAAGTCAGTATATCACCTTCAAAGAAAATATGTAAATTTGCTAACATGTTTTCCAAAGAATGTCTTCGTCTGTCTTTAGCCATCGTAACAAATTGGACACTATTGGATGTAGATGCATTGGCATTCACAATAAGAGAAAAAGATACCGAGGCTCTCCCATCACGAGTGATAGGAGATTAAGCCAAATGAGGAAGAGCAACCCGCTTAGCAAGAGGTCCCTCATTATCAGAAAAAAAACAAGGTTATTTGTCTATTGTCTTTTGATTCTTTGAAAGGCCACTAACCACATTGCCCAAAGTATGGCTTGAAGCACTCATCATTGAAGCACCTCCTTCGCTTTCTGTAATGGCAGTTTAAGTAGGGATCAATGATAATGAAGAAGAAACAAAGTATGCCACAGAGTAGTTGGCCTTAAAGGCAGCTACAACCAAGGCCTTTTGATCTTTCGTTTGCTTTAAAGTCCCTTATTGGCATTTTCGTTTTCTTTTCACCAATTCTCGACTCCTACAAACTGTGTTTGATTTCTTCAGTTCAATGCATCCAAGTGTATAACTAATTACCTTATGAACACAGGGATCATATCTCTCCAACGAAGATAGTAAACAGGGTATATCCTATTTGCAAAAGGGTCTTAGATGCTTAAGAAGGGTTTTTAAATGAGAGGGTGTCACCAAAAAGTTATACTCCCTCACCTTCTCACTTAAGCACAATACAAAAGTAATCTTCCCTAGATATTTAGGAGAAATCCATTCCACTTGCCTTCCTCATTCGGGTAGCCCTATACAAAACAAATGTAAGAAATAATAAGAAAAGAACCATCACAGGCAAATCACAAGCATGACAACATAAAGACACATACCAAGAACACAAAGGGATCCACTAAGAGGAAAACCTGGCAATAAAGATTTAGAGGCAAAACCCCAGTTATAAGAAATTATGACGTTACCCTAAACAATTCATTTCTTAGTAATTGGTAAACCAAGCACTAGTTGGAGAGAAGAGCATTCTCATAAAATGAAACTTGCTCCCAACAGATAATTTGAATGAATATATGAAAAGTATCTTTCCAAACCAATATCCATATCATGTATATAATTCAGAATTGATATACCTATAATTGGAATGAACGTGTATTGGGTGATACGAGTGTAGTAAAAGAATTGATGTACTAAAAAATGAAGAGGTAGTTGTGGCTAGACTTCAAATTGTTATCAAGGCTAGTATATGAATGAACAAGACCTGCTAGGAGTAAAGAGCCTCCAAATGGTCAGATGGAAAACAAACCTCTATATCCTTAGGAATAGAGTATTTACAATGAAAACGATACTCTTGTGTCTTCACCACATCCATTCCTTGACCCGACTCGTTACTGTCCAACTCATACGAGCTATCACTTGACACAAGAGACTTAGCATGTTCCTCTATAGGTTCTATCGCTTCTTTTTCTGGATAGGTCAATTCAGAGGATTGACAGGAATGAGAATGAGACATTTCTAAGGCAGAAAATGACCAACTAAAATGAACCTATGGATTAAACAAAGAAACATATTCATAAAAAAGAATCTCACGTGCAAGATGATCAAATCAAGAATGAAGCAATAAGAGCAGGGTAAATGAAAGATAGAAAAACTAAGAGAAACTTGTGTTTTAGGCCAACCATTTTAGAATAATTGGGTTTTCAAAACCCAAGAATTGGAAATATGAGATTCAACAGTTAATGTGGAAAATAATATGATTTTTGTTCACTTTGTGCCGATTCGTTTTTTTATACCAATGACCCTCATCAATCTCCATATTAACATCCACGTTAACACAAAGATCCCTTTTAATTTCGATTGCAAGCTTTTTTTGTCTTCAACTTTCCTTCACTTTTTTTCTTCACCATTACCATTGACATCTAGTTACTACTCACCATTATAACTCGGCCACTGTTGGACCTCTACAACTGTTTGCAGCCATAAAACACATTGAAGCCCATAACATACTTTCCCCAATCTTTAAAGCCCTAATTGTAAGATCTCATTCTGGTATCTCTCGTAACCCTTACCAAAAAAAGGCAACTTTCATCTCCTTCATTCTTGTTTCCATCGGCACCGACACAACTCCCACTTCACCCTCTAAAAATCCAAAACCCAAGGTAAGCGCTCTCTCTTAATATTTTTTCCATAAATGGCTTCATCTCAGAGACTTTGTAGCATTAATAAAACAACCAAAATAAAAAACCCCTTCAATTTCCAACTTAGACTACTCTATTTCACAGGTCAATGCTTCCCAATTCTCTACACCCAATTAATAAAATCCAAATCCATTTATGTTTTTTCCTCTACTACCCTAAATCCCAAATGGGTTAGAAGCAAATCAACTCTGAACCCAACTGTTATTCTTCTTTGATTCTTCTTTCGATGGGTGTTGCCTCATGAATTCTAGTTTGTGCATTATTTTCTGTGGTGCTTAGACCCAAGGACAATTCTCTAGTTTCAGAGCTTGATGCTTTAGCATTGGTTAGAAAGGATGGGAGTTGTAGGGTGAAGGTTGGGAACGACAGGTGTTGTAGGGGTATTGAGAATTTGGAACTTTGGGGGCCTGTAGTGAATTTTGACTTTAAGTTCAATTCTTCCAAGGAGTGTTGCAGGGCTTGCAAAGAGATGTGTGTGGGAATGGTGGGTCATTTTTGTGTGATACTTGGGTGTTGTGTGGGAATAGAGACGTTTGCGGGCCAAAATTCGGTGAGGTGAGTGTGATTTTGAAGCTTGTTGTTGGTTTTTTTTTTTTTTTTTTTTTGTGGTTCTGGTGGAATTGGATTATTGGGTTTTTAGTTAATTTGTTTTCTTGGCTATTAGGATGAATTAGGTTTATTGTTTTTCTTATAGTTGTTTGAAGTGTGCACTAATCTTTTGATTGATTTTATTACCTATTTTTATGGTTCTTTGAGGATTTTTATGCAATTGATTTATTGGGTTTGTTTGATTTTTCTGGTTTATAGTTTGGTTATTGTTTAGAGCTGAGGTATGATGTTTCCATGGTTGTGGAAATGGTTGAGTGTTTTAATTAAAAATTGATAAATTGGGGTTTAAGTGATTTCATATGTTGGCATTTAATCTACATAGGAGATCATATGGTTTCTAGAATTTGAGTTTGGGATAGTCACTTCTATTTTGACTATATTGTGATTTCATCCTTGCAATCTTTGATAGATCATACATTGTAATTCCTTTTAGAGCCATGATACGTATGCTTATTCTACAGATGAATTAAGTCAATCATCTTGTTTTATATTGTACTTGAGAAGCTAAGTAACAAATGAATGGGAGGCTTGCCTTTTTATAAACTAAATTCAAAACCCCAGTGTTTGGTGTGCAGTTACAAGCCTCTACCAATTGGGAGCTGGATAAGCCAATTCCATTGTTCAATCTTCCTTCAATAATCCTCTATCGTGTTGTTCACACCCGGTTACTAGTGTGTTTTGGTTTTGCATTTAGGTTTATATATTTTGAAGATCAATTGAGATAAGTGTGGAACTTGTTTTGCATTGTTCAATCTTCTTTAATTGCATTTAGATATGAGCATGACATTATGTTTTAATAAATTAATCAGTTGGTTCACCTTATGTACTAGCTTACTGAACCTTAGATACTACCTTAGTGAACCATAGGTATTACCTTAGTGAACCATAGGTACTACCTTAGTGCACTTTAGGTACTACCTTAGTGAACCTTAGGTACTACACTTGTGAACTAACTATAGTTATTTTGTCAATCCAAGGTACAACATTCCTCAATCATAGGACATAGAGTTGGCATTCACTTTCATCTTAGTTTTAAAATGAATTGATAAATGACGAACTTCTCTACTCAGTACACAATTTCCTTAATTGAGCATGACATTATTATGTTCTAATAGGTTATTCAGGAGGTTCTCCTTAGGTACTATCTTCATGCACCTTAGGTACTACCTTAATGCAATTTAGGTACTACCTTAATGCACTTTAAGTACTATCTTAATGGATCTTAGGTATCATCTTACTGCACCTTAGGTATTACCTTAATGCACCTTAGGTATTATTTTAATGCACATTTGGTACTGTCTTAGTGAACCTTAGGTACTACCTTAATGGACCTTAGGTACTTCATTCTTGAACCTTGGGTAGTTCCTTTGTCAATCCTAGGTACTAGCTCTATTAATTATAGTACCCATTTTGGCATTCAATAAGAATAGAGAACATCTAGATGAAGATGATTTGAGAAATGGTGCACTTCTCTATTGAAGACACAATTTCTTTAATTGCATTTTAGATACGAGCATGACATTATTATGTTGTAATTGGTTAGTCAATTGGAAGCTTAGGTAACCTTAATGGTGTGAAGGTACTGCCTTAATGTACTTTAGGTACTACCTTAATGTATCTTAGTACTATTTTAGTAACCTTAGGTACTATCTTAGTGAACCTTAAGTACTATCACACCTTGGTTACTACATTTGTGAACCAACTGTAGTTACTTTGTCAATCCTAGGTACTATTGTACTCAATCATAGGACGTATCTTTAGCATTCAATTCCATCATAGTTTGAAAATGAATCAAGAAATGAGACTCAATACACAATATCCTTAATTGAGCATGGAATTATTATGTTGTAATATGTTAGCCAATCGGTTCACCTTGGGTAATACCTTATTGCACCTAAGGTACTACCTTAATGTACCTAAGGTACTATCTTAGTGAACCTTAGGTACTACCTTAATGCACCTTAGGTACTGCCTTTGTGAACCTTAGGTATTACCTTAATGGAGCTTAGGTAGTTCATTTGTGAACCTTGGGTCGTTAGTTTAACCTTCCTAGGTGGCACCTTGCTCAACCATAGGACCTAGGTTTAATTGGCATTGAATTTCATACTAGTTTTAAGATGAATTGATAAATGTGGAGCTTCTCTACTCAGTACACAATTTCCTTAATTAAGCATGATAGTATTATGTTCTAATAGGTTATTTAGTTGGTTCCCCTTAGGGATTACCTTAACGCACCTAGGTACTATCTTAATGCACCTTAGGTACTACCTTAATGCTCTTTATATATTACCTTAATTCACCTTAGGTACTACCTTAATCATCTAAGGTACCACCTTAGTGAACCTTAGGTATTACCTTAATGGACCTTAGGTACTTCATTCCTGAACCTTGGTTAGTTCCTTTGGATATTGTAGGTACTAGCTTTCTGATTTATATGACCTAGCTTTGGCCTTCATTATGGATGGAGAACATCGTTTCAGGATGAACGATGTTAGAAATTTTCTACTCAAGACACAATTTTTTTAATTTCATTCTAGATACAAGCATGCCATTAATATGTTGTAATTGGTTACTCAATTGGAACCTTAGGTACTACCTTAATGGTGTAAAGTGATGGGAAAAACCCGAATCTCTCCATTTCCCAAGCCCAGATCAGGTTAAAAACATGCATTACTATCCTTGATTATTTTTTTTAAATCTTATGCACAACGGAAAAATAACATTTTTATACTTTAAAAGGATTCAGAAAGTGATAACAAAAACCATACCTCAGATTCAGATGTTCCTAAATCAAATCTACATGGTGAAGATGAAAATCGAAATCGTAGAAGTCTCGTAAACTCGAAGTCTTCTACCCGATGACTCGAACCTTGATCTTGACACATTTCTGGTGGAGAGGAAAAGAGGGTGGAGGCTATAGCTCTCTACCTCTCTGGATTGTGGAAGACAAAAGCTATGGAAACCCTAATCCTTATGGGGTATTTATAGGGTTCCTAGGTCGGCTTAAGTGACTTGAGCCCACATGGACTTGGTCACTTAATCTATCCCAAAATAAGTTTTAATTGATTAATTAACCCAATAGAGCTTACTAATTAATCAATTGACCCAATTTCGAGACCTTGTTCACTTACCCATATGCAACCTTACGTAATTACCAAAATGCCCTTGTGCAAAAAAGTGAACCTAGAGTCAATCCGACCCTCATAACCCATGCTAACAAGGTATATAAGCTCATAATAAGGACCATTGAGACCTATAGGGGAATACTAGCTCCCTTAGAGTCCAATTCTAAAGTTGATTCAACATCCCACTATAGAAAATCAACTAAACTCTAGTATCCTATGTAAATAACAATGAGACACCAAGTGCTCAAGTCTATGACCTGCTATCCATTTTGTTCAGTCTCTCCATAAACTGGTGTTCAAAGTCTAACAAGGTGAAAGCTATCAGCCTTTTAAGACTACCTCTATCATCCTTGAGTTACAGATCCTCCTATTGTGTGTTCAATTGACATATCTTAACTCTCAAAGAGCCTATGTCAAGTTCCACTTAAAGAACTACTATGATCATAGTTTCCATGAACACATCTCCTTAGGATCACCTAATGAGACACACTGTCTCAATCTTAAGAGATATCATGGTATCTTTATTGAGAATACCTATTGCTACTAGCTTCCATCAACAATGACCCAATCCATAAGGAATATATGATCAGCTTACGATCTCACACTTAGGTCAAAGTTATTGCAAACTTTAGCACAAACTCAATATTCTCTCAAGGTTGAGAGACAACACAATGAAGCAACTTGGTGAGGTCATTACTACTTGATAGCCTTAAGTCATGACTCACAGTAGGTCTTGTCTAATGTGTAACTATACACACTAGTGCACTCACCATGGGAAACTCATCCTGATAGCTAAGACCAACCATCCCTCCAATTAGGAGGTAGTGCACTACAACCTCTAATGGGTTGCCTAGACCCATGAACCGTTTGTGAACAAGTCATCTATTTATAAGGAACCCATGACTTAAATCTTTTATGCAACTCCTAATGCACTTAAATCATGCACAATGCAAAATATGCAGATAAAAATGAATGGAATAAGGATAGATAAAAGTGAAACTGGAATATCATTAAATAAATAATGAATCTCAAATTTATTATATCATGTCATACTTTTAAAGGCTATATCCTAACATAAAGGCACTTCCTTAATGTACCTTAGGTACTACCTTAGTACACCTTAGTGAACCTTAGATACAACAATTTGTGAAGTACCTTAATGCACCTTATGTTATGTTAGTGAAGCTTACGTACTACTTGAATTTAAGATAGCTACTACCTTAGTGCACCTTAAGGGATGAAAACGCCTGGATTGTCTAGAAAGAATGAAATTGAATAAGCTTTGCAACAATAAGGTAATTGTTTAACTTATGACAAAAAATACATTTAAAAAATCATTTCATTAAATCTTTGCTCTAATGGGTCAAATGTTTAAGAGATGTGAGTTTTCTCCTTTTACACTTATTTGTTTCAAGGTTGGTTTCATTTATTTTGCCTAGCATATGGTTTTCTTTATTTCAACTTTGATGGAACTTGTGTGCTTTTTGTGACTTAGATCATACCCTCCTTGTTAGACACTTTATTTAACATATATCCTCTTAATTTTCCCACATATGTGGGATTGCTTATGTTAACTAGTAATGAATTAGAGAGTTAATGTCAATATTTTCTAGCAAGTTGTTATCAAAGTAGATTATATTTCAATTCCTATAATAATTTTGTTAAAGTTAATGTAGCATTGAAATATTAAGGTTTTAAATTTCGTCGGGTGTTTAATCTCATTCTCCTTTAATTTGGCTATCAAAAACAATCTTAAGGTTTATTTGAATTTCTATATTTTGAGTCTCTATATTGACTTTTGATTAAAAGTCTCTTCTTGGGATTTATGGCAGCCTATTTTGATTTTCTAGAAAAGTTCATTTTTTAAGAAGGTGAGAGGTGGGGGGGGGGGGGGGGAGGGGGGGGAGAGTGAAGGGGGAGAAACTTGTATTGTGTTAGTACTAGGTTAGTCTTGTTTTAGAAGACTTTCATTGGCTACACAAATTCTCTAAAGTCTATAATTAAGGTCCAATTGTACACATCCAGAAAACCACACCACCAAACTCCACCCTCACACTCCCTACCTTCAACCAACCCACAAACACCTTAAGCTTGTTTTTTATGAGTTTTTATTATTATTATTATTATTTTATAAGTTGTTTGTCTTGGGAAGCTGAAAATTGTAGTTTTCCCTAAATAGTATTCCCTCTTATCTCATATTTTCTTCTCTACTTCTTTATTTCTCTTGTTATTCAAGTACTTCTCAATTGAACCTATTCTCTTTACTTTTACAAAATATGCCATCTTCTTAAACTGCAAGATAACCTTAACCTAATGCTCCAAACAATGTCGAGTTTCATCCTTATTGTTTATATATTATAATTACATATTATCGTTAGCTTTGTTATAAACTTGTAGAACCTCTTTAAAAGACCACATTGCCAAATCAACATCACTATCAATTGCATAATACTAAGAAAATTTTCCCTGCTTGAACTTTTGCTGCCATAAAGTTACAAGACCTTGATAGAAATCTAGTTTCATTTTCAATATTTCCTCGTATCTTTGCTTTTCTTTAAGATGTTTTTTTTGTTTTTTGCATCTTCTTTTTGCAGGCACCCAAGGTGAAGTAGCAAACGCCTATGACATTGATGTCATTACCATCCAAGACTTGAATGCAGTGACTAACTTTGATATGAGTAGCCATGATTTTCACAACATACTACTGAGCGTTACATTGACCATTTTTGTTGCTACAAAGTGGTTTAAAGATGTTTAGCATGTTGAAATGACTATAGATGGACGAATGATAGTTGATTAAATCAGCTCATAGCTGATGGCTGGATTCATACAACTTGAAATGATGGAAGAACATATTAGATATGGGGAAGAAGAGAGGGGCGCGGAAAAGAAAAATGGGACATGCCTTGCATCATGCTCTCCAACTATGATATTTTTTCACTTCAATGGGATACGATTATAAGCTATGATATCTTTTCACTTCAATGCATGTACCCCTATTATTGCAACCTTGAAAAGGCTAGAAATGGGCAACAAGTTGGAAACCATGTTTGTATCCTTGATTTTGCAATTCAAAGAATGAAAATAAAGCAATTTTATGGAGAATGGTTTTCTCTAGATTCATTGAAATATGCCATTTTTAGCAAAACATGTTACATAAATGCATTGTCAGTTTCTACCACATGCACCATGAACATGACTAGTAAGGGCTATTCCATTATTACCATATCGTCTAGAAATCTCAAATTCAGTCTTGATGGGTTATTTGGAATATTAAATCATTCAAATTTTTATTAGGCAAAAAAGTTCAAATATGTTGCTTATGGTGTATAGGTGGTCTTGAGTCCTTAAGGTCAATTAGGCGGGCTAAAGAGCAACATTGCATTCAATGAGATTTTAAAGTGAAGATAACACATCCCATTGAAGAAAGTAAGACAAAGAATCAACCCATTTTGATGGCTTCATTGTAACTTTTATTAAGCTTTCAAAAAGAACAATAGTATAAACATGTAACCTATGGCAAGAGTCATCTCATTAGTCAAGTGAGATGTTATGATAATTTCTCCTTTAACAGGTTTGCTGAAAGTGTTTTGCTAATAATATTTAAGACATCTTCCAATTCAGTTGAGTCTTCTTTCAACATCTTCGCAACCACCACTGTTACCTGGTTTTGCATGTCAATGTATTATTCGCTAAGGCATGAGTTTGAGTTGGTGGAATGGCTAATGACAAAGCAAAAATTGTAGTAGAGGAGAAGAGCCATAATAGATGTAGAGAGAAAACTTGTCCCAAGGAAAGAGGGATAAAAATTACAAGAAGAAAAATTGTGTTCTTGAAAAGAACCTGTAGAGAATCATAGTTTTTCAACATATACTAAGCTATACACTACAAACAATAAAAAAAAACTAGACAACTACAACAGATTTTTATAGAATTATGAAATGATCAATACCTAGGAAAATATTTAAAAAATAAAATCATGATTTAGGCACCATATAGTTGCCCTGAATGAATAACAAATCAAGAAACAATAAAACACGGGAAAAAATTTTGCATACTCATAGAAAATGAATTTTCAAGTAAGCGAAACACAGGGACCTGTATGCGTACAAGCATGTCAAATAGAAAAAATTGTATAATGGTAACACCATTTGTCTACTAAACATCCATCCAACATGATCTTGAAGTTGAGTTGCTAGCATCTCCAACCAAGAAACTACATTTTCTGCATTTCTTCTAACTATTTGACCAACCCCAACAATGCCTTCACCTTCATCAACAAAATCTCTATCAGCATTGTCAAAAGGCCTTCTAGCAGCATGAACACCATATTTGTCCCCATTGTCTCCCTCAAGGTTTTGTCTTCTTAGGTCCTATAGATGAATAAAGAAATCTCTAAAAAAATGTGAACCCATGAAAAACAAATTTAATGATACCGAGATAGCCATGAAAACAATTGGTAACAATCGTTTTAGTAGATATATGACTTGAGAATAATTTTTGCGTTTCACTTAAACTCCTCACAAAAGCTAATTGTCATATCCAATATGCACCGAACAAAATTAACAAGAAATCAATAGAAAATGAGAGGACATTATGTAGAAAGATTTTCAGCACATAGAACACTTTAAAAGTGATCATAGTTATGAACTCTCTAAGAACAAGCCTTGCTAGTGCATCCTTAGCATAAATGGGAGAGAACAAAAATTTATGCCTGCATACCTATAATTTTGTCAAAAACATCATCAAATCTGTCTACTGTAAAAGAAATAACATTTTTTTCCTTAACCAGGTGAGGAAAACCTAAAATAAACTAAAGCATAAGCTAAATATGCAAATTCACAACCCAATACATTAAATCAATGAATTTTAAATTTACTTTTATTTTTATTATTGTAATTGTTTTCCTCATTTTATGTAATGATAAACAAGGGTAAATAAAAATTACAAGATGGTGACAACATCTCATTATTCAAGAGAATGCTCCATTCTCCAACTTTTGGGCAATAGAGTAATGGAATTTTCCTTTGAGATGCCTCAACTTATGGCAACAATAAACCTCAAATATGATCTCCAACTTATTTTTGTTTGAACCATAAATGCTAAGCTTGAACCATATAAGGTCTATAGATGCAACATATTTTTCTCTTTGAGAAACACAGATGATGTGGACAGGGTTTATATTGCTTCCATTCATTTAGAAGAAAGGGCCCTTGAATGGATCAAGGTTATGAAGTCACCAAGTCACATAGTGGGTGGGATTCTTTCATTGAAGATGTTATCAATCAGTTTGATCCAAGTAAATATGATGATGCTTTAGGACAACTGATTAAGTTGAAGCCAAGAGTACCTAGAGCAATTTGAGTTCCTCTTAGGTCATGTCCAACGTCTGCCTAAAGATTTCTTTGTGAGATACTTTCCGACTAGTTTACAAGTGGAAATTCAAAGTAGTGTTAAGATGTTATAGCCCATTACTTTAAAGTAGTACCCAATAATTCCGAATAAAAAAAATGAAAACATAATAATGAAATCCCTAAAAATATTTTAAAAAATGAATGAAATTTTAGGGTTAACCTGATAACTTTGCTTGTAAGCTTCCTTTATGGTACAAAGCTGCCAATATTAGCTTCCAGACAAGTGCATAAAGTAATATTATAATTGCTATGGAATTACTAAAGCTACATTCTTCACTCTATAGAACTGTTTCATATATTAACAGAAAGAATACAATTATGTTGAAATGTGAAGCTCTAAAACCACATAAATGGCCCACTGAGCTATAAATCCCCAAGACTACATATCAAGCTTTAAAACAGAGTCCATAAAAGTAAGGGCTTAGTTGACGGTGAGCTATTGATATCCCGACTCTTGGTAGCTTGGCATGTAAGGGTATCAACAAAATTTATACCTAAGGTCCTTACACTAAAGTAGCAAAGCTACTATAGCATAGTGGCTCTAGGATCGAACACTAGGAAGGGTTTTTACTTTAACTGATGAAGTTCGGAGGATGGAGTGAACTTTTCTTAATAAAAATTAGGTTAAGATGAAAACATAAAAAGATGAAGGTGTTGTAAACTAAACTAACATGAAAATAGGTTAAAAGATGGAAAAAGAAGTTTCTCAAAGCTTTGGATAGCCATGCTTAACTCATTGTGTAAAAATGGAGATTTTGGGACTCTTCACCTCGAGTTGGGGAAGCAACTAAGGTGATGCTTACTTCCCGAACCGGTATGAGTTTAACAACTGAGTTTTAGTCCTTGAAAACTTACAAAAAGGGTAGCTGAACCTCACAAATGCTCTTTTATTGGTATAGGTCATCTCCTCGACTTGCAATACAATGGCTCGTAGGAGATAACTAACGAACGTCAGTGGATCTAACAATAAGAATCCACTGAGACCAAAAGATTATCAAGTATTGGCCATTCAAAGCAAGTCAGAGGGATTAAAAGCTTTACTTTGAATGAAAACATTTATGACGCTCAGCTACTTACATTTATGGCTTGGAAATCTCCATCCTGACACGGGAGCTTCACATGGCATCCATTACTTCAAGAAACTAAAAGGTTTTAGCCTCTCATCCTTAGGGATTTCATCCTCCAAGGATGTTTGGCTACTAAGAAAATGAGAAAGAAAAGAGAAAATAAGCGTATGAACAAAAGTGCTCTTATAACTTATAAAGTTATAGGTTACAAGATTAGATTATGTCTGAGGCTCTTCACCTCTATTTTAAGACAATAAAAAGCTAAATTACAAGAGCTATTACAAAAGCAACCTTTTCATTGGTTGATTACAAGGGTAAAATAGGTATTTACAAAGCTAAAAATCAAGCAAAATATCTTGGAGAACCGGCAGTGGAATAACATCAACAACGTCTCAAAACAGGGGATTCAAAGGAATTTCGCAATGTGCCTAAATCCACCTTGCGAAATTTTCGCAAGGTGGGTCTTCATGGTGCGAAATGGCAAAATTTCGCACCATGAAGAAAATCTCCTTGCGAAATTGGTCATTTGACATGATGCAGTTGTCTTCCGAAGGCCATATCTTCCTCATTTCAGCTCCAAATCATACACGGTTTGAATAGTTGGATTCTTGACTTCCTAAGCTTTCAAATGGTATATAGCATGCAAAAAATGGACTTCGGGAAGTGCTCCAAAAGTTCAAAGGAAGACTGCAGCTGTTTTCTTCACTCTGTTTTCCTCTTCTCCATTGCTTGTGCTCGTGTTTCCACTTGAAATTCAAGCCTATAAACGTACAAAATCCTTGCTTAACTCGCCCAAGTAGCTCCTCCATCAATTGGCATGCTTGAATCGATTCATAAGCTGATAAAAACATGTCAACTTTGCCACAAAAAGGTTAAAACCAATTACTAAGGACCTTAATGAATTAATTGGGTTAAATGAATATGATTACTACTCAAAGGTGCTTAAAACCATTATAATTAGGTCTACAAAATAGCACTTTTTGGTAGTAATCAGCTATAAATCCCTAAGACTACATATCAGACTTTAAAACAGAGTCCATAAAAAGTAAGGGCTTAGTTGATGGTGCTCTTTGTTTTTATTATGTGATTTTTGTTTTATTTTACTAGCCTTTAAGATTTTTGGTTTCCAAAAACTTAACCGTACCATAATATATTCCTTTTGCTTTGAGTTTTAAGAAATGTGCATTAAAAAAAAATGCAACTAGAAGGACCTAGCAAGACACGTTGGTAAAGAAGGGCACTAAATATCTCTACTTATTTTCTACAACTTATAAACTTCATTACCATTATCAGAAAGAAGAATCTGGGAAAAGGAACTCAATCCACAATAGAAAAAAAGCCCAGTGACTAGAGAAGGTACTTAAGCAATGGCAATCTGTTTACTAACTTGAAAGGTATGAGTGAAAAGAATTTCTCTATTAGGGGCATGCATGCACAAAAAAAGGAACACAATTGCACATGTAATGCTCAATTTTTTGGTAACTACAACATTGATATATTTCAAATCTTAATTCCATAAAATAAAATATAAAAAAAATCATCTTGTATACCTTTCTTATTTAAAATTCAGGAACAATAATTTAAATTAAGAAGCATTAAGTCAGATAATGAGTTTAAGGAACCTAAAATATAAAATAAATTATTTTTATTTTTATTTATTTATTGGATTAGAGTTCCTAAATTAATTTTATATAAAGTTGCTATTATTCTATATTTTTAAAAATGAAAAATCAGGAGTGCATCAAACCTTACCTAACTCATGGGAAAAACAAGTCTATCAAAAGAATTTTCCTAATTCTCTTTTTAATTGCTAAGATACCTAAGGAAAAGAATAGAAAAGAAAATGAAATCTAAAACCTTAAGTTATATTTGATTGATTAGATAAGTGAAAAGTGTATTTTCCCCTGATTCTCATTCACTTGCAAAAAATCATTTCCCTAAAATTTTCTTCTACAAGACAAAACATCACATAAGGTCAATAAGAAAAAATAAAATAAAAAAGGTATTTTTTTTTTTTTTTTTTTGTAAAATTTTCCTACAAGCCTAACATTTACAAGATAGATTAATCGCTCATTTAATTGACACAATAACAATTAGCTCAATTATTCCGATAAAAAAATATTAGTTTAGTGATGTATGAACAACTATTCAACAAAGATAAACTTAGTCATTCACTTTCATCCAACTCAATCCCTGAAAATCTCAAAACTTTATATTTTCTTTCAATTTCCACAAATTTCTCAGCAATCGAACACATGAAAGCTAAAAATTCCAGATAAACCCAATTAAGTTGAAGCATGTTGGCATGGAAAAAAAAAAACAAGAATCAATAAGAAAAGCCTAGAATTGTAATGAATTACAAAATAATTCTCAAATAATAAAAAAAATTAAAAGAAAAATTATAGATTGAAGCCCTAGATCACTATCGTTCAGATCATATACATATAGAAATAGAGAGTGAGATAGAGTACCTGGGATGAGAATGAGAGAGGCACAAAGAAAGAGGAAGTCGAGTGAGAGAGGTAACAAAGGCGGGACGTGAGGATATGGTGGTAGGTGGCAATAGTGGTGCGGCAAAGGCACCAAAGGGCACACAACTTCTGCTAGACCACGCACCAAGTTGTTGCATCTCGACTGTAGACCACACACCAAGAGGAAAAATGAAGGAAATGATTGGGTTTTGTGTTTGGGTTTATACTAGTTAGATATGTATAAAGGGAAGGGTGAACAAAAGGTTTACACAGAGAAATAAACGAAGAAGAAAGGTTATGGTATTAAGTTATTTTTTATTTTTGGTCTTTTGTTTTTTTTTAAACCTATGGAGGTTGACCTGGCAGCAAGAGGAGGGCATGTTGGGCATTAAAAAACAACTCAGCCCAAGGTGCATGAAACACAAAATATTTTTGGGGTTAGCATTGTAAACTTGAAATTGGCAAACTTAGGTTTTAAATATGCTATTATTTTGATATTGATAGCCTTAAACCTAAGTTTCCCATTACCTTACCAAAAGAAGAACTCAATCGGAAGAGTTAGCGATGAAAATACTCAGAGGTCTGCAAGATATCCGGAGCAAATTCGCCAAGAATAAGATGAAAAAAAGAGACTAGAAGAAGAGGAAATGAAGAGATGAAGAAATAAAGAAAAGATAAGAGAAAAAATTACTTGGGGTAGGAAAGCGATGTAACCATGAGCAACCGCCCACTGTAGAATTCCAGAAGTCTCCGCCACGTGTCCAAGAGAGGGCCCCACTCACATTATGGGGTGAACAGTTATATACCATTAATATTTTTCCCGCTTAAAAGACCCTATCATCGACTCTTTGAAATAGGAAAAAGGGGCAAGTGAGGTGGCCATAACCATGGATTGAAAAATCTAGATATTATGTCGAAATATCGAATTTTGGAGGTGGTTGATACATTCCAAACCTACTGCAAACCAATAAATTTACAGCAACATAAAACTACTGCATTCTGTTCATTCCAAACCTTACATTATGCAAGCCACAAACATTTGAATGGAATATGTTTTCCACTCAGAATTTTATTACAAGAGCAAACCAAACAAATTAAACATGAAATGGGTCACCCCACTCCTTATGCATCTATTTGACATCCTCTACCTGCACTCCTAATTACCAGACAAAACCATAAGGATGGATTAGGTCTCACGGGGAGCAACCATTGCTCCTAAACCCTATCCTTCCTCCTTGTATGTCATATAGAACTGTTAGAGACAATTGTTGTCTATTTCCAATAATGGTTAATTCGGGGTTCATGGTTGATTTGGAGTTCCCAGCAAAAGCCAAGCAAAGACGAGATTCATCACTCCCCCAAACAATATTCGTTCCATTCAAACGTACGTCGGCTCCTCCCCCAAAATGTAGCACTATCTCCGGTAGTAACACATCTTTCCTTCCACTTAAATTGTAGCATGTGTCCAATATGTCACCTTTCTTCCGCCTCCCATTGGAAAGAGGATATTTCGCCATTGCTTTCTTGAATGCAGCTTTGAGTGCTGAATAGGCTCGTTGAGGCAGGCGAGTGATGACAGTTCTCGAGTCTATTATAGTTCCAGGTGATGCAAACACCGAGCTGGGAATATTCAGTCGCTCGTTACCAACACTTATATCCGAGAGATTGACGAAATAGTACCCTGACTCCTGTAGGGTTCCAGGACCATTTACAAGCGATGTGAACTTTAAGGAGGAGGATTGGGAAGTGGCTTTCTCTCCGAACAGCAGCGATCCAATGGAATCTTCCTCAGGGAGACAGTAACTGAAAACTTTGTTAAATTTTGAAGCTGTTTGAGATACGGTAGAAAGCTGCCCTTGTCCAAGCCCCAGCATCCCATCAACTCCACTGCCAAAATCACCCTTATTATTTCTTCCACAACCGAATTGAAACTTTTGGAACACATCAGAAGGCTCCAATGTCATGGTATCGCATCCATAGTTTCCTACAGAGGTAGAGTCATCGCCATATGTCATGTTATAGTTGTTCTCAACAGTACTTGGAATGCAAGAACCAAAGGAATAAGTGGAGGATGCCGACGAGTCGAAATATCGATTGGAGTCTTGTAAGCAGTTCACACAGGCTTTGCACTGTGTCCAAGTTATGCTGCTGCCGGTGTCCAATATTAGCTAAATTTCTGTGGGGGTGTGCCAAAAGCAACGTCAACAAGAAAATTGCCATCTTCATCAAACAGGTTATTATTGTGGGCATGATTTTTCAAATTCCCTGAAGTGTATTGGTTGCATTTGGAGTTGATGAAGCTAACTCTGGATTCATCTCGGCCAAAGATTTCCTGAGGACTGGGAGGTTGGGAGTGGCCTGATCCAGAGCATGGCCCATATTTTTGTGTTATTGGAAGCCCTTGAGATCCTCCTGCAACACATAACACATATATACAATTCATCAATTAGACTTTCCTATCGAATGCCCTCTTCTACATGAAAACACAGTATTTAGGGAGTTAAAGGGACTTCACCTCTGGCAGATGCCGAGCATTTGTTCTTTGGCAGCAGTGAACTTACAGGAGTGGAATGAAATCCGTCTTTGCCCTCTTCTGCTCCGTAGACGGGTATACCGCTCACATAACATGAGAAAAACAGAAGAAGAGAAGAGAAGAGAAGATGGTAGATGGCAGTGGAAGGACAAAGAATGGCCATGAATCTAACACACAAACTTTCAGTTGTTATTGCTGAATGTGTTAGCCTCAGTACTAAGCAATATATATAGAGAGAAAGAGTAAGGAATACTCCTTTGAATCACAGACAATACTATAGTGTGTGAAACATCCAAAGCTTTTGGACCCAGTCCAGTCCAACATTGTACGAGTTCACATCTTGACACGTGATTCATGCTACTTCAGAAACAATTTTTTTTCTCCTAATTTTTGGTCATTTCTTTCAAGTTTCACGAGATTTTGAATTTTTTGTGCCAACTTTTCACTAATCAATTAGCATCTTATTGGAGAGAAAATGAAAGTAAAATTTAGGAAGAATGCATGTTCTTAATTATATGGCCTTAGGAATCGATATTTATATCGACGGATATCCAAACTTTTCATGAATATATAGTTTAAAGAAAAATGTATTTCCTTAGATAGATTAGGAACTAACACTTATCTTCATGGATCCATCTTTAAATCTTTTCATGATTAGTTTTGGCCGAGTGGACTTAGTCAATGGATGCATGGCCAACCAACATCCCCACCACAAAGAAAAAGGGCCAAATTCTTTTGCCCTAAAAGGATAAAAGGAAAAAAGAAAGATGACTTGGGTCTTTTTTAAAGAATTAATATCTAGCGACTCCCAGCTCTTATGCTCTAAAGGAAGGTGGCAAGTAGCTTCATGCATTGGTAAAGTTTGCTTCCTATTGCCATGGGTTATTATTACTGTTGAAATGAAGAGCTAGGGTCAAGGTCGTTGGGCTCAATCTAAAGAAACTTATAGATTATGATAAACATATATATAGATAAATTTTTATCTTTTAGAAACAATTCTCATACAAAATTTTATAATATATCAAATCAAAGAAAATAAAAATGCCGAAAACACTGAGAAAAAAGTTTTAAATTTTATTAAAAATTAATCCGAAATTCAAATTCCAAATATTTTTAGAAAATAATTACAAGGATTCTGAGTAGAGAACTTTTAATATTTTTTAAAAAAAATTGCAATTTAACATTTATAAGAATTTAATAATTTCACTAATAAATTTTTTGAATGTTTGAAATAACTAAATATAAATCAGTTGAATGCATTAATTTTTTTTTTTAAGTTATATATAACATGATAATGTAAATGTAACCATATCATTAAAACTTAAGTAGTAAATTGTAAATTAATAGCTGCTTAATTAAACCTAAAAAATCTAAACATTTAAAAAAAATCTCCAAATTAAATTAAAAATAATCCACCATTAAAATATATATATATATATAAAATAAAATATTAAATATTTAAATTAAATTAATTTATCAAGCCTAAAAATCAAAATATTTAAAAATTTCAAAATCAAACGCAAGATAGACGTATCACTAAAAAGCTTAATAAAATATCAAATGCAATATTAAAAAAATATTACTTCGTTAGAATTTATTTCATAATGTATATTAGGATGTAAATAAAATTAATACATAAATATTAAAAAAATTGGGAAAAAAGGTTAGGATAGGATTTAATATTTATCTTCATGGATATCCAAACTTTTGGAGATTAGTTTTGACCGTGGACTCACATACTAGTCAATGGATGGCCAACCAAGATCCCCACATGGAGCGACTTGGGTCTTTGGGTGGGTCTTCTCAAGTCCACCATTAATGCTTTTGCCCTAAAACGAAGGAAGAATGAAAAAGGAAGAATTAAAGGTTGGTAAATTCGTTCCAACTTCCAAGAAGCTTGGTCAGCCAAGTGTGAAAGACTACAAAGTGATCATCAGCTTGTCTATGAGGACCAGAAAACTAATGCTTTATGGGAAGTCGGTTGGTAGATTCATATATAATTGGTAAAGTACGCTTACAATGTATCCTACTTTCATTTGTTGAGTGCCTTTATGATCCCTCCGAGCATTATAAGTGTATTAAACATTTTTGTATTTGTATGATAATGATTCAAAAAACTTGCCTGTGGATTTGAATGTTGAAGTTTTCTGGATTTCAAACTGGTGCAATTCACATAGTTGGGGATTATGGATTGGGTTCTTACGCTATACATGATTTTAAGTAGATTTGTATTCATGGAATTGTTTAGTGTTAAAAAGATACTGTTGAGATTTGAAGGTTCCCTCATGCTTATGGGTGTGCCCCATTTTTATATCCTCATCATGAAAAGCTCCAAATTGGGTTTAAATTAAGGTGGTTTGAAAAGTGATTTTGAAAATAGTTTTTAAAATTTTTTTTTCTAATGTTTCTATGTAAAACAAAATTCTATCTAGGAACTTAAAATCTTCTTAATTTGAAGCGTTTTATTTTTAACCCTTCTTTGTATCTGAATAATTATTATTTTTAAATCATTTAAAAAAAATAAGTAAAAGATATTATTTAAAACACATTATTTTCCTTTTTTTAAGAATAGAAAAATATTTTCTAATTATCAAACATAATTTTCTATTTTCTTTTTCTTTTTCATTTTTATTCTATATAATAGAAAATTTTTAAAAAAAAACAATTTCTAAATAAGACCTAAACATACCTAAACCAGAGACAATATCTTATTTCCCACCTTGAAAAAAAAAATGAAATACATACATACATACATACATATATATATATATATATATATATATATATATATATGAATTTTTTTTATGCCAAAAACTCTTTGAATGAAATATTTGTTACACCCAAACACCAATAATTTATTAATTTATTATTGTTGTTATTATATTTTTTTTAAAGGCAATTTTAATAGATTATGTCATCGTGAAGATTATGTTGGATTATAAAACCTGAATCAGTTTTGTTGTATTTTACTCAAAATGTCGGGGGTCTAGTTATCCAATTAACTCATGGAGGTTGAAGGGTGCAGTTCCTAAAAAAACTTATATGATAATTGATGAGTTTTCATTTATTATATATTTAACCCTGTTATGGTTTAAGGTTTTGTTTTTAAAAAGTGTAGTTATATTTGAGAGGAGTTTTTTGGGAGTTTCACCATTTTTACTCTTCCTGTTCTTTTTATTAGTGGATTCTTAAGTATTGGTGCACTCTGTCAATGTAAGGAGCACATTGATTGTTCAAAGAAATGGTATTCCAAATTATTTTTCTAGGATATCTTTGTAAGGTTATTGGTATAACAGGTTCACATGACACTAAAATTTTACTTAAGGGCCTAAAATCATTCAAGTGCCTAAATGGGTATTCTTTTAAGTGCCTAAATGGGTATTCTTTTATAAATTGGATGAAGAATCTATTTAAATGAAAACCACCTTTGATTAGTGTTATTCATGGTTATAAAGATTTTTAAAATGTTAAATAATTTATTTAACCTTGGATAAAATTTATTTCAAGGCTAAAAATCCATATTTTGACATATATTTCATCGTTAAAAATTTCAAACTTAAGCTTTTATGTTGAAATAGTCCAAGTATTTAGAAGTTATTTATACATCAATTTTCTATATCTTTTGAATGTTTAGCCAAGGTTGATCCAACCAATTGACCACTTAGATCAATCAATCAACTTGTTGAAAAGATTGTTCTTGAATAATTTTGTAAAAGCACAAGATTGCATAGGGACTTATAATTAAATCGTTTATGTGTTTTCATTTTGAGTTATTTCATTAATTGAAACCCTTGGACTAATTAATTAAATAAGACTCATTGGAATATTTAATTAATTGAAGCTCATTAAGAAAATTAATTAAATAGGACTCATTGGGCTAAATCAAGTGATCTAGTGAATGAGATGGTCCTAATCACTTAAGCCTAGATATGAATCTATATGAACCCTCTTAGGGTTAAAGATTAGACATGTACACTATTGTCTTTTACTTAGTTTTCAGGAGAAACCCTAACCACCACTCTCTTTAGAAAGAAGTCCACACTTCTTTATTGTCAAGATCCAAGAGAGAGTCATCGAGTAGAAGATCATGAGGCCTTCGAGAGTGTCTCTTGGATTTAAGAATTTTATAAATAGAAAAAAAAAAGATTTGAGAACATCCAAATCCAAATGTATGTCTTCGAAGAGCACTCTAGAGTAATATTTTGAAAATTAGGCATATGTCGTTGTACCTTGGATCTTAGTTGAATGCACCCTTTAATCTAGATCAAGAAATTATTTTCTAAACACAAACAATAAAACCTGTGAAAAGCAATGTGTGGGAAAAAGCATAATCAATCAATAATAGTCAACGTCACATACCAAAGATCATGTTGTCCAATCAACCAATAATTCACAGCCAAGTATCAATAACCAAGCATAGTAGATCCAAAAAATATCCAAAGTTCATAGTGTACATAATCAATTAGCAATTAATAATTATTCTATTCTTTCTCTTTTTTGTCACAAAAATGATAGAGAGTACAAAGTAAACTAATGGACATCACAGTACTCAAAATATAACATCAAAGGTAACGAAAATGATGTCGAAAGCATACAATCTTATGCAAAATACACCAAACATAAATTATCATACATTTAAGATCTAGAAAAATAAATTAAAATGTATAACATGTAATATTAAAATAATCTAGCTCGAACAATCTATCAGGGGAAATGGTCTAGAGCTAAAACTAGCTTAAATTGTTTGGTAAGCAAAGAGTGATAAAGGTTTATACACTTCTTCGTGAAAAAAGTGAGGAATAATGAGATAATCCACAGACGTATGGCTATGAATCATAGTAGGATGTCCAAATATATGCTCTAAGGAAGGAGGCAGAGAGTGAGAAACTCTCTAACAAGTATGACCAAAATACATCTCTATGAAATTTGAAAAACTAAAAATCAAAGAGATGTGAAAGCAAACCTAAGAAATTGAACAATGAGAAGGGTTAGGAAATCCCCATGAACAATCCCATGGAATCAAATCTAAGAATAATTTATGTAAAAAGACATAAGAATTGGACTAAAAATAGGAGATAGATGATTGGAAACCCAAGAGAGCATGTGAAAGTGAGAAAACAATGCAAAAACATAGGCATTTGAATGGTCCAAGCTAGAGCCCTAGATGCAAATCTTGAACCAATGTTAACAACACTTAATGTTGCAACACTAGAAGGACACTAGAAGTGACTTAAAGAGCACTCAAACCCTCCTTCCATTATTCCTCTTCTTGAGCTATTTAAGCACCCTTTCATATCATAAACAGCTCAAGCACTCATATGAGCATCTAAAATGTCCTTTTTAATGTAAATGCCCTTTAAAATTGTGCATATATATATATTTAACAAGAATTGATAACATTCATATGTAAATTGTTCAATTTTAACAATTTTACTCCATATATTACAATAATCATAAATAATTCAAGAAAAACTAAATATTAAATTCACAGCATATAAAATTTTCATAAAAATTATCCAAAGTTTAATTGGAAACTAGAACATTTATATATTAAACAAGATATAATAATAGTAACATCAAATAACTTCAACTAATATCAAGGTGACCAACTTACTGTCTAATTAATGTGATCCATATTACTAACCTAGGTCATCCATTAGATCATGCCAAGTTTTAAATCAAATTATTACCCATTCAATTTGAATGTAGTTCCTTTGGATTTATGTTTTAACACAACAAATCTTTTTTTTTTTTCTTTTTTTTTACAAGCAAATAAAATTCCCCTTGAATTCTTGATTTTGATAATTTTAAATCTTACTTCAACAATAGTCAATATGCTATGGAAGTTTTCTCCCATAAATACCAAGCTAGCCTAAATACATAGTAACTTTGGTTAAGAAACACTAGAGAAAAAGTCATACAACTTCTGTATTATTTTGGGTATCATCCTTAAAGATTAACCTATGTAAACTATCAATAATATATCAAATCATTGTTTTTACCTAAATCCTAGAATTAAAAAGAAAAATGCATGAACTAATTTTATGCATTAGAATTAACTCAAGAAAACTAGTTAACAACTAAAAAAAATATTGAATTTTAATTAAATTAACTCAAGTCTAGAGATTTCCATAATCCAACTTCTGAATTGAGACTAAAGAGAACAAGACTTTCTCAATTACAATGACCTTAGAGTTTTTAGGATCCTTGGTTGATCAAGATAATCTGAATTCTATACTCAAAGTTGCATATGAAACTTAATTTTTCCCTTCTTAATTCAAATTCTGAATTATCATCAAATGAATAAAATTTAATATAGGTTCAAGTCTTAACTTTATAATCCTTTATTCTCTTTATAGCCTTGCCTTAGGATAGATAGCAATAAAGATACTAGGAGGACTAGTGATGAAAGAATGCTAAGAAGCACTCACTATCATCGATTAGTATACTACCATATTATCTCATAATCCAACTAATATGGAGATCATTAAAATCTCATGAAACATGCCTTAAACCATTCATTAGTTTCATTATTACTCTTGTTTACCCATTGTTCCTCCTAGTTTCTAATCCTAGGCTTTCCATATCTTAGGATGGATTTTTAGCCTCGTATTAAGGTGTTGTCACTCACACAAATCATAATATAACAAAAAGACATTCATCGAATCAAAAGAAACTAAAAACAATGTCTCAATTCAAACCATAAATAAATAAACCTAAACTTTCATTTTCTTCATCAACAAAAACTTCTCTAAGATCTCCTAAACCCTAAAACTACAAGAGTTTATTTGGTATTAATTGAAATTCCTAAAATGTAGCACACTCTCTCATTGGCCATTTGTTCCAAAATTACATCATAAATATCCCAAAAACTATCAAATTTACTAGTTCTAAATGACCCTTATTCATAATTGAATGGATGCATTCGAAACTCGTTTCAAAGCGATTTTGAAGCTAAAACTCATAAACCAGACCTTGAGTTTGAGATTGAAATGCATTTTGAACTCATAAATGGCCAAAAATTATATGTTTATGTCAAGTTCAAAATTAACTAACTACTTCAACTCAACCACTATTTATGTTGTTTTTCTAATATATTTTTTTAGTTTGAAATGGTGCTCCAATGCTCGACATAGGTGTGAGATTTTGAACATAGCTATTGCCTAACTTGGCCTTGCATTCATTTGAGTTCTAAATGGCCAAAACCATTTAGAACTAGACTTTTCAATTTCAAATTGGGTTGCTTCCCTCTATGCAATTTGCTTAAACTAATCATATCTTTCTTATTTGACTTAAACTCAAAAATTGTTTAAAGTATTAGATTGTTAACTTAGTAAGCTTCAAAACTATATGTGGAAGTCACCATGAAAGTGCTCAAGGAAGACTACCCAAAGTTTAGCTCAAAGTCAAGGTTGGTGCTAATGCATTAGTCTCAGTTCCAATTTCCATTTGAATTTGATGCGAATACTTTAAATCTTCTTCCTTATGGTCGCTTTCTCTCTAGCTATCTCCATAAACTTTATTTATCTTCTTTCATGCTCATGACTTGCTTATTAGGATCTTGCTTAGACTCTTCTCATGATCCACAAGTCTTAAATCTCTTTGTATATATAATTGATCTCTTACACTATCTTAGTTGAAAATGAATTTTGTACTTAGTATTCTTTTCATTTCTTTATCCTAAGATTAAGCTCAAAATAAAAGGTAGATCCATTACTAAGGTCTTAGGACTAATTTGAGTTAAGTTAGATGCTTCGAGAATGTTCATTATGGCAATTACTTTAAGTCTAAATCTCTCAAAAAGAAATCAATGGATTTAAAAAAAAAATTAAATTCAAGAATCTTCTCTCTTAGTTAGAAAGTCAACTTGACAACACTCAACTAGCATAAAAACCATAAAAAGTGTCACCTTTTTACTCCAATACTCTCAAACATGGTCATTAGCATTAAAATTTTGACAAATTCATAGTAGAAGTATCCTCATGAGTAATAAATAAAAAATCATAGGTCCTTTTTACATATTTATATGTTACTATCCTGTAAAACTCATTAGGACTGATACTATTAAAGATGCCATGAAGAACCCTATTGTTTACTTCACTTCCTTCATATTGAATTTGTCCCATTCATGTTTAGGCTTAATTTTTCTAATGAGTCTACCAGTTCCATCCAATATTAATAGAGATTCCTAACCAAATTCAAAATCATTTCAACCTTGTTCATCTTATGTTTTCAAGAAAAAATCTATACAAGATTACCAATGGGGATAGTTATTTCCAACAAAGTATATGATGGATTTTTTATGACTGATCCAACTCACTACAATTTCATGACTCAAGATTAAGTAGGAATAGAAAATTTTAATTTTAAATTTATCCTACTCTAATATCAATAGAAAATGATTTCTTAACCCATGGCAACTACCTAGGCAATAAGTGAATATGTGGACCTAATTTTATGCCTAAAATTTCAATTTTTCCATAATTAAAATTTTTTAATATAAGATGTCCAAATATCATAATTGCAATCACAAAAAAGACACATGATATATATAAACATGAAAAATCACTTACAAAGTTTACCATAAATAGTTGTAAAAACCACAAATCTAATTGAACATAGAACAAATTCACTAAATGTACAATAGATTTCCCATGACCATAGATGTTATCTTCTTTCAAGTATCTTACACTCACCAATACCTATACTGATTTTATTTCACATTCGTTATATGGAACTTTGTTCTCCTTAATGAACACCTCAACTTAAGGAGATAAGGTTAATCACCACGAACAAATCTCAATCAAGAATGAGGTTTGTTGTGGTATGTGGTTCATGTTGAGTGAAAGATATATAGAGAAAAATGGGCAAATGTCGGAGCAAAGCGATAGAATTTGCCATTCAAGATTGTATTTTTTATTGTCGTGGGTGAACGATAGGTTGGGAGGTGAGGGGGGCATTACCCCCCGCGGTATGGTTCAAGGGTATTTTTGGAATTTCATTACCTAAGGGTTAGTATAAATACCCTTTTATATAACCCTAATTTCATATATAGTGAAAGTCTTCTTCGCTGTTCCCGTGGACGTAGGCAATCTGCCGAACCACATTAAATCTATGTGTTTTTCTTTTTTTTTTTCTCTAATTTTCACCATAAATTGTTGCACAAAAATCAACAATTGGTATCAGAGCGCCAGGTTCGATGTTTGGGATTTCTTCTGCGAAGTTCGATGGATCCGGGAATTTCGTTTTATGGTTGAGGAAGGTTAAGGATCTATTACTACAACAAGGTATGGTGAAGGCGTTATACGGAAAAAAACCAGAAGGAATGAACGACATAGATTGGAAGAATTTAGAAGCAAAGACTTTGGCAACTATTAGGCTTTGTTTGGCTAATGACGTGATGTACCATGTCATGGATAAAGAATCACTGACGATAATTTGGTTGAAATTGGAAAGTCGGTATATGTTTAAGTCATTGACGAACAAGTTATATCAGAAGTAGAAACTGTATGGTCTTAAGATGACAAAGGGCTCAGATCTAAGCCAACATATCAATGTGTTCAATCAGACCATCAGTGATTTGAAGTGAATTGATGTGAAGTTCAAAGACGAAGACAAGACATTGATGTTACTGAATTCTCTTCCTGTTTCTTTTACGTATGAAAATCTGGTTACAACTCTGATGTTAGGAAAAAGAAACTCTTGATTTGGAGGAGATCACAAGTGTTTGTTTAGGATTCAATCAGAGGAAGAAAGCCAATGATGAGAGTTCTCAGGGTGAAGGGCTTGTGGCAAAGAGTAATCAAGAACATGGGATAAACAAATTTCGGAGCGAATTGAGTAACAATAAATCTCAATCCAAATCCAGGAAGAGAAATGGCATACAATGTTATAAGTGTGGAAAAATGGGGCACATGAAACGAGATTGTCCATAGAAAAAGAAATGAGGCTTGGTATCGAAAAATAAAGAGGGTTCATCAAAGTCTGCGAATGTAGTGGTAGAAGAAGACTCAGAGAGTGGTGATGGTGATATGCTATCCGTTTCATCCAATTCAGATCATCTTACAGATTCTTGGATCTTGGATTCAACATGCTCTTATCATATGACACCCAATAAAGATTGGTTTAACACATACAACTTAGTAAATTTTGGTTCTATTATGATGGGTAATGATGCTTCATGCAAAGTTGTTGGAATAAGGAATATCAAAATTAAAATGTTTGATGGTGTTGTTAGAACGTTGTGTGATGTTAGACATGTACTTGATTTAAGGAAGAATCTGATATCTTTGGGGACTTTAGACTGTAACGGGTTTAGTTACAAGTCTACAAGTGAAGTAATGAAGGTGAGTAAAGGTGCTATGACAATGATGAAATGGCAAAAGGTAGCAGGTAATATTTATAAACTGTTAGGTTTCACAGTTGTAGGTGGAATTGCAATTGTAAAGTCTGAGTCAAACAATACAGTCTTGTGGCATATGTGGTTAGGGCACATGGGTGAGTGTGGGATGATGGAGTTTCATAAGAGAAAGCTGTTGAAGGGTATCAAAACATGTAAACTTGATTTCTACAAGTATTGTGTTTTTTAGAAATAGAATAAAGTGCAGTTCAAGACAGCCACACACAAGACAGAAGGGTTTCTTGACTATGTTCATACAAATGTTTGGGGACCGGTAAGGGTAGCATCATTAGGAATAAATATGTATTTTGTGAGTTTTATTGACGATTATTCATGAAAGGTTTGGGTGTACTTCATGCAGCACAAGTCAGAAACGTTTGCCAAGTTTAAGTTGTGGAAAACTGAAGTGGAAAACCAGATAGAAAGGAAAATAAAGTGCCTTAGGTCAGATAATGGTACTAAGTATACAAATTCAAAATTCACGGAATTGTGTGAGCAACATGGGATTAAGAGACACATCACAGTATGCAAGACACCATAGTAGAATGGTGTAGCAAAAAGGATGAACAGAACAATAATTGAAAGAGCTTGGTGTCTCAGATTAAATGCAAGACTTGAAAAGAAATTTTGGGCAGAAGTAGTGAACATGGCATGTTACTTGATCAACGGGTCACCCAGAGCAGCATTAAATGGGAAAGTAGCAGAGGAGGTATGGACAGGTAGCCCGCTAGATTACTATGGTTTGAGAGTATTTGGGTGCCCAACCTATGTGCACATTCCTAATGAGGAGAGATTGAAGCTTGATGCGAAGTCTAGACAATGTATTTTTCTGGGGTATCAGAAAGGGGTGAAAGGCTTCAAGCTCTATGATCCAAAGGCAAACAAGGTGGTGATCAGTAGAGATGTGGTTTTTGATGAGAAAGCCATTTTATATTGTACTCAGAAAGGAGAAAAACATGAACCAAAAAATTGTAGCAATAGTAAGCAACTGGTACAAGTGGAATTAGAGACTCATGATATAGAGAATTGTACTGCTCAGAATGCAGAGAAATCTAGTTCAAAAGATCAGTAGCATCACAATATAGCCATAGATGTCTCAGACGCACTATCAGGCCACCTACCAGGTATGATTTTGAAGATTTGGTTTCTTATGCACTGATTACTAGTAGTGGGGATCCTACTACCTTTCAAGAGGCAATACACAACCAAGAGAAAAGTAGATGGATGGGTACTATAGTGGAGGAGATTCATTCTTTGCATAAGAACCAGACATGGGAGTTGGTGGAGCTTCTAGAGGGGAAGAGTGCAATAGGATGTAAATGGGTGTACAAGAAGAAAGAAGTAGTTTCAGAAAAAAAAAAAAAAAAAAAATTAGTGAAAAGTTCAAAGCTTGTTTAGTAGCAAAGGGTTACTCACAGAGAAAAGAGGTTGACTATGATGAGATTTTTTCCCCTGTGGTCAAACACGCTTCCATCAGGATAGTGTTGGGTTTAGTCACACATTTTGACATGCAGTTGGAGCAAATGGATGTAAAGACAGCTTTTCTTCATGGTGATTTGGAGGAGTTGGTCTATATGGTACAACCAGAAAGGTTTATTCAACCTGGACAAGAGCACTTGGTCTGTAAATTGAGAAAATCACTTTATGGGTTGAAGTAGTCCCCAAGGCAGTGGTACAAGAGTTGTGAGTATGATTGTTGTGTTTATGTAAAGAGCTTAGATGATGATTCATTTATTTTTCTATTACTCTATGTGGATGACATGTTAATTGCTGCAAAGAGTACAATTGAGGTCAATAAGTTGAAGTCTTTGTTGAGCAAGGAGTTTGACATGAAGGATTTAGGTGCGGCCAAGAAGATCCTTAGGATGGAGATTCACAAGGATAGAGCTTCAAAAAGACTATGGGTATCTCAGCGTAGCTATGTCAAGAGAGTATTGGAGAGGTTTAACATGGATAATGCAAAACCAATAAGTACACCCTTGGCAAATCATTTCAGATTGTCTACTAATAAATGTCCAAAGACAGATGATGAAGTGAAAGACATGTCAAAGGTTCCATATGCAAGTGTAGTGGGATGTTTGATGTACGTTATGGTTTGTACAAGACTAAATTTGGTACATGCTGTTAGTGTGGTGAGCAAGTTTCTATCAAATCCGGGAAGAATGCATTAGGATGTAGTCAAGTGGATCTTTAGATTCTTAAAGGGTATTAGAGACTATGGCATCATGTTCAGCAAACAACAGAGTGATCCTTCAATTAAGGGATATGTTGATGTAGACTATGCAGGAGACTTGGATGACAGGAGGTCTACCACAGGTTATGTATTCACCCTTGGTAGGGGATCTATTTGTTGGAAGTCTATGATATAGTCTCTAGTTGCACTATCTACTACTGAGTCATAATATATGACAATAGTTGAGGCTGCAAAGGAATCATTATGGCTTATAGGTTTGGTTAATGAGTTGGGTATTCAGCAATGTGGAGTTCAATTATATTGTGATAGTGAGAGTGCCATTTATTTTTGCCAAGAACTAGGTGTATCCTGCAAGGACAAACACATAAATGTGAGGTTTCACAATATCAGGGAATTGGTTTCTTCTGGTGAATTGATACTTGAGAAGGTTCACACCTCTAAGAATGCAGCAGTCATGTTGACAAAGCCTATTACCACAGAAAAGTTCAAGCATTGCTTGAACTTGATTAATGTCTCTAAATATTAGATAGGAGATGCCCCAACTTATTGTCTCAGGTACAATTACAAGCTATGTTTCTCGTTTCCTAAGAGAGATGAATATTTTCCAAGGTGGAGGTTGTTGTAGTATGTGGCTTATATTGAGTGAAAGATATATGGAGAAAAATGGGCAAATGTGGGAGCGAAGTGGAGTAGAACAATGGCATTTTGCCATTCAAGTAGGAATAGCAATTTCGCGGGTTTTCCGGGTCACCCGCCCCGACCCGCCCCTATTGGGACGGGTATAGGAACATGGCAATCGGGGATGGGCCGGGTTCAAGCTTTTTTTAAAAACCCAAATCAGGTTCGGGGCGGGGTCAGGTGTAGTTATAATTTGACCCGCCCCGCCCCGAATATGAAATTACAACTTTGCCCCCCACTTATAAATATTAGCTTCCTCTCCTCATTTCAGGTCTTCTTCTCTCAGTTCTCGTTCCTGTCGACGCTAGGGTTTTTCCTCCCACTCAATGCAAAAATCCATCAAATAATCCATTCGAAAATCCATCAGATATTTGCCTCTTCATATTCACCATATTTGTGGCCTACCATCCCGGGGTTTTGTGGAGCCATTTGGACGATTTCTTTATTGGGTTTCATCTCAAGGACTACGCTGTTTCGGAGGCATCGAGGGATTATAGGAGGTTGGTGTATGAGTTTTCAAATATGGGGTTGTTTGAGAAAAAAGGGCATGGGGTGTTCGTCACGCTCTATGCGATGGCGATGATGTTCTCCGCCTGTATTTATGGGGTTCTAGGGTGTGACAGCACATGGGTTCATCTCGCCAGTGGTGCGTTGATGGGCCTTTTCTGGATTCAGAGTGGGTGGATTGGGCATGATTCTGGGCACTACCAGTGATGATGAACAGGCGTTTGAAGTTTGAACCGCTTTGTGCAGGTGCTGAGTGGGAATTGTTTTGCGGAATTGGAAGATGTTGTTGATGGTCCTGGCGGCATGGGCTAGCACCATACCCGCCCCGCCTCGAGAAGTACGGGGATGGGATCCCATTAACCCACCTCGCCTCGGGTATGGGACGGGGATGGGAAATAGATTTATATAATTGGGACGGGAATGGGGTAGGGGTGGCCCCGCCCAAACCCGCCCTGTTGCCAATCCTACATTCAAGCTTGTATTTTTATTGTTGTGGGCAAACGATAGGTTGGGGAGGGGGGGGGGGAGAAGGGTATGAGGGGGTATCGCCCCCTACGGTACAGTTCAGGGGTATTTTTGACATTTCATTACCTAAGGGTAACCATAATTTCAGATAGAGTGAAAGCCTTTTTCCCTATTCCCATGGACATAGGTAATCTATCGAACCATGTTAAATCTGTGTGTTTTTCTTTTCTTTTGTCTCTAATTTTCACCATAAATCGTTGCATGAAAATCAACAAGGTTCTTGAAATTATTGGGAATGCATATGGAATAATGGCAAAGAGCATAACCAATATTTAACACAAAAAATGTGTATTTAGCCTTTGAACAACTCAGTATTTTGGACCTATAACATGAGAAAAAACAAAATAAACAACAAGAAAATGCAAAAAAAAAAAAAATGGTATTAGAGCACCCACAAAGGTTTTTTTTTTTTCAACATCCAAGGTGTTTTGAGTGCTCTAGGGCAAAATCGATTTTCAATATTCTAGTGCAAAATTGGCTTTTTTTTTTACACCTTATGTCATTATTTACTTAAACAAGCTTAAGTCCATTTGACAATGATTTTAGGAATCATTTTTAACTTAAAAAGTGTTTTTTTTTAAATAAAAAAAAATGAGATATTTAGAAAAATTTAGGAAACACTTTTAAAAATCTGAAAAATCACTTATAGTATTGTTTTGTGGAGAAACACTTGATAGTTGATTCTCCTAAAAACACTTCAAGTAGAAACACTATTAAACACACTTAGGAAAATCCTTGGGCTAATAATTGCTATACCATATTATGCTTTTAAGGGCTCCATATACACGAGATGATTGTTTTAAAATATATGTGCTTTTAAGGACACTACAACAAAGTACATTATTAGGGATGAAATGTTTCATCTCCAAAGATTTTACTTTTGTGGCAAAAAAAATTTCTAGATGAAAAATTTTATCCTTAGAATTGTCTCTACAATTATGTTACCTTTTTTGGAGATAAAAAATTTAATTTTGTCACAAAATGTGTCTCTAATGAAAAAAAAAATTCATCACCAAAATTATTTGTCAACAAGTGTTTTTTATGGTGCAAAGTCAAAAGTTGTTGGAAGTAAAATTTGTAAAATCCATTAAACCATTTGGTGACACAAGAACTTCTCGGGAAATGAAAGTATTTTGTCTCTAAATGTTACTTTATATATTGGGAGATGAAATATTTCCATCCCAAAATATTGACACAGTTTCTACAACGAATAATTTCGTCTCTAAATATTTCAACTTAGATTAGGGGATGAAATATTTATATCTCATAATATTGACATATAGTTTGGGTAATAAAAAACTTTCATCTTGAAATGTTTTAGCCTACATTTGGAGACAAAATTATTTTATCTTAAAAAGTTAACAATGTTTAGGAAACGAAACAATTTCATTTCTAAGTATTTCTATTCACATTGGGAGATAAAAATAATGAAAAAAATTCTCGTCTATGTACACATTTTAGGATGAAAATTTTTTCTCCCTAAATATAATATTTTTGTTACCTTTTAAATGAAACATTAACCCATATAAACCTCTATGATATTAACATTTTAAATTAATATGATATTATGTAAATCAAACTTTTAATAACTTGAAAATACAATAACTATAGAAATTAAGTATATATCAAAATATTTTTTTCATTAATGTGAATCATACTTGAAACTGACATTGTCCTAGTACTATTTGAATATTGCCCAAAATAAAGTGACCAACAAATAATAATAAACTACATCATGATATCAACTCAATGGTGGAAAAGGTGGCTTGAAAGATGAGTAAGATTGAAGTGGTGGTTATTAAGAAGAGCTGGTTTGTTATGGCATGAAATTCCATATTAATGCCTTCAACTCTTGCAACTCAATGGTCGTCATACTCTTGAATTTGTGTAACTTTGTAATCTACTCCCACAACCTTCTTGTCTTTCCAAACCGTTTAAATAATTTGTCGTTTTCCAAACACTCTTTATGTTATCTTTAAGTTAATGAAAAGAGTAGTGCCCTCATCCTAAATTTCATGCATCTTTCCTAAATTTGGTGCATCTCTTCCTGTAAAATATAATATAGTTTTAATTAGTAAACATATTATTATATCATATAATGGAAGATAATTTTAATTTTCAATAATAACTCTTATATGTCAAGGGTGTTCAAAGTAACTCCACTTGACCTTACAATTCTTCAATGAGAAGACCCTTTTACATAAACAATAGAATAATTCTATTAAAATACATATAAATTATTTCATTCATGATGTAACTAGTAAAATATACTTTTACGCATGATTAATTTTAAGAACTGTCTTTTACAACCAAGAAAAAAAATCAGTCAATCCAAGGTAGATTTTAATGCATTTGGACCTCAAATAAGATGAACACAATTACATTTCTAAACAAAGCGGAAAAAATGATAATCCACAATTATTCTAGTAATGGAGCAATAATATATTAAAAGATAAATAAGAATTTTTAAAAAATGGAGTGTAAAGAATATTGAAGATTCGAAGTCTCGGGTTAAATTAGGACAAGGGAGAGGAGTGGCCTAGATGTGAACCATTAAGAAAAAAGGTTGCATCGACCAGGTTCGTCTTCAGGCCTA
This sequence comes from Vitis vinifera, assembly GCF_030704535.1. Taxonomy (NCBI): domain Eukaryota; kingdom Viridiplantae; phylum Streptophyta; class Magnoliopsida; order Vitales; family Vitaceae; genus Vitis; species Vitis vinifera. Next base: position 7,455,663 of record NC_081808.1, read on the forward strand.
ACGATTCAGGTTAGCCAACCTGATCTCTAGTGTTGGCTAACACTGTACAACTCTTAACGTGCTCATGCTCATTGGGTTAAAGGTTTTGATCCAGAAAAGGGGTTCAATCGCTCTCGATTGCAAGCTGTTGCATTCATTGAACAAGTTGACCACATCATTCTCCTAGTAGACTTTGATCCATGATACCCAAGAAATTGCCAAACCAATAAATTTTCAGCAACATAAAACTAGTGCGTTCTATTCATTCCAAACCTTACATTATGCAAGCCACAAACATTTGAATGGAATATGTTTTCCACTCAAAATTTTATTACAAGAGCAAACCAAACAAATTAAACATGAAATGGGTCATCCCACTCCTTATGCATCTAATGGACATCCTCTACCTGCACTCCTAATTACCAGACAAAACCAAAAGGATGGATTAGGTCTCACTTGGAGCAACCATTGCCCCCAAACCCTATCCTTCTTCCTTGTATGTCATATAGAACTGTTAGAGACAGTTGTTGTCTATTTCCAATAATGGTTAATTCGGAGGTCCCAGCAAAAGCCAAGCAAAGACGAGATGCATCACTCCCCCAAACAATATTCGTTCCATTCAAACGTACGTCGGCTCCTCTCCCAAAATGTAGCACTATCTCCGGTAGTAACACATCTTTCGTTCCAGTTAAATTGTAGCATGTGTCCAACATGTCATTTTCCTTCCGCCTCCCATTGGAAAGAGGATATTTCGCCATTGCTTTCTTGAATGCAGCTTTGAGTGCTGAATAGGCTCGTTGAGGGAGGCGAGTGATGACAGTTCCCGAGTCTATTATAGTTCTAGGTGATGCAAACACGGAGCTGGGAATATTAAGTCGCTTGTTACCAACACTTATATCCAAGAGCTTGACGAAATAGTACCCTGACTCCTCTGACCCTGAGGTTCCAGGACCATTTACAAGCGATGTGAACTTTAAGGAGGATTGGGAAGTGGCTTTCTCTCCGAACAACAGCGATCCAATGGAATCTTCCTCAGGGAGACAGTAACTGAAAACTTTGTTAAATTTTGAAGCTGTTTGAGATACGGTAGAAAGCTGCCCTTGTCCAAGCCCCAGCACCCCATCAACTCCACTGCCAAAATCACCCTTATTATTTCTGCCGCAACCGAATTGAAACTTAGGGTACACATCAGAAGGCTCCAATATGAGGGTATCGCATCCATAGTTTCCTTCAGAGGTAGATTTGTCGCCGTATGTCGTGGTATAGTTGTCCTCAACAGCTGGAATGCAAGAACCAGAGGAATAAGTGGAGGATGCCGACGGGTCGAAATATCGACTGGGGTCTTGTAAGCAGTTCACACAGGCTTTGCACTGTGTCCAAGTTATGCTGCTGCCGGTGTCCAATATTAACGTAAATTTCTGTGGGGGTGTGCCAAAAGCTACGTCAACAAGAAAATTGCCATCTTCACCAAACTGCTTATTATTGGGGGTATGATCTTTCAAATTCTCTGGAGCGTATTGGTTGAATTTGGAGTTGATGAAGCTAACTTTGGATTCATCTCGGCCAAAGATTTCCTGAGGATTGGGAGGTTGGGAGTGGCCTGATCCAGAGCATGGCCCATATTTTTGTGTTATTGGAAGCCCTTGAGATCCTCCTGCAACACATAACACATATATACAATACATCAATTAAACTTTCCTATAGAATGCCCTCTTCTACATCACAATATTTTGGGAGTTAAAGGGACTTCACCTCTGGTGGATGCCGAGCATTTGTTCTTTGGCAGCAGTGAGCTTACAGGAGTGGAATGAAATCCGTCTTTGCCCTCTTCTGCTCCGTAGATGGGTATACCGCTCACATAACATGAGAAAAACAGAAGAAGAGAAGAGAAGAGAAGATGGTAGATGGCAGTGGAAGGACAAAGAATGGCCATGGATCTAACACACAAACTTTCAGTTGTTATTGCTGAGGTGCTGAAGCTGCTTCAAGCAGGAATCATTTACCCTATATCTGATAGCCCTTGGGTGAGTCCTACTCAAGTGGTACCAAAGAAGTCAGGGATCACAGTGATTCAAAATGAAAAAGGGGAAGAAATTACTACACGCCTCACTTCAGGTTGGAGGGTGTGTATTGATTATAGAAAGCTGAATGCTGTCACTAGGAAATATCATTTTCCATTGCCATTTATTGATCAAGTACTGGAGAGAGTCTCTGGACATCCATTTTATTGTTTCTTGGATGGGTATTCAGGGTATTTTCAGATTGAAATTGATTTGGCAGATCAGGAAAAAACCACTTTTACATGTCCATTTGGAACATTTGCTTATAGAAGAATGCCTTTTGGTTTATGCAATGCACCTGCTACATTTCAAAGATGTATGTTGAGTATTTTCAGTGATATGGTGGAGAGAATTATGGAGGTTTTCATGGATGACATCACCGTATATGGAGGTACATTTGAGGAATGCTTGGTTAATTTGGAAGCAGTTCTTCATAGATGCATTGAAAAAGATCTGGTGCTGAACTGGGAGAAATGCCATTTTATGGTACGTCAAGGAATTGTCCTTGGCCATATCATCTCTGAAAAAGGCATTGAAGTTGATAAAGCAAAGGTGGAGCTTATTGCCAAATTACCATCTCCAACAACTGTAAAAGGAGTAAGGCAGTTCCTTGGCCATGCAGGGTTCTATAGGAGGTTTATAAAAGGTTTTTCAAGTCTTTCAAAACCTCTTTGTGAGCTGTTAGCTAAGGATGCTAAGTTTATATGGGATGAAAGGTGTCAGCATAGCTTTGATCAACTGAAGAAATTTTTAACAACAACTCCAATAGTGAGAGCCCCTAACTAGTAATTACCTTTTGAACTGATGTGTGATGCCAGTGACTTTGCTATAGGAGCTGTGCTTGGCCAAAGAGAAGATGGGAAGCCCTATGTGATTTACTATGCAAGTAAAACACTAAATGAAGCTCAAAGGAACTACACAACTACAGAGAAAGAATTGTTAGTTGTGGTATTTGCTTTGGACAAATTTCGTGCTTATTTAGTGGGGTCTTTCATTATTGTCTTCACTGACCATTCAGCCTTGAAGTATTTATTGACAAAGCAAGATGCAAAAACAAGATTGATTAGATGGATTCTTTTGTTACAAGAATTCGATCTCCAAATCAAAGATAAGAAAGGAGTGGAGAATGTGGTAGCTGACCACTTGTCAAGGTTAGTTATAGCACATAATTCCCATCCCTTGCCTATCAATGATGATTTTCCTGAAGAATCACTCATGTTCATAGTGAAAACTCCTTGGTATGCTCATATTGCTAATTATTTAGTAACTGGTGAAATTCCAAGTGAGTGGAATGCACAGGACAGGAAGCACTTCTTCGCCAAAATTCATGCTTATTATTGGGAAGAGCCCTTTCTCTTTAAGTATTGTGCAGATCAGATTATTAGGAAGTGTGTCCCTGAAGATGAGCAGCAAGGGATTCTATCTCATTGTCATGAGAATGCATGTGGAGGCCACTTTGCCTCTCAGAAAACAGCCATGAAGGTATTGCAATCAGGGTTTACTTGGCCATCTCTTTTCAAAGATGCCCACATCATGTGTAGGAGTTGTGATAGATGCCAAAGGCTTGGAAAGCTAACAAAAAGAAATCAAATGCCTATGAACCCCATTCTGATAGTTGAGTTATTTGATGTATGGGGCATTGACTTCATGGGACCTTTCCCAATGTCTTTTGGTAATTCTTACATCTTGGTGGGGGTAGATTATGTTTCTAAATGGGTTGAGGCAATCCCCTGTAAGCAAAATGATCACAGGGTGGTTCTCAAGTTTCTTAAAGAGAACATTTTCTCAAGATTTAGGGTGCCCAAAGCCATAATCAGTGATGGAAGTGCTCATTTTTGCAACAAACCTTTTGAAGCTCTGTTATCCAAATATGGAGTGAAGCATAAGGTGGCCACACCTTATCATTCTCAGACTTCCGGGCAAGTTGAGCTAGCTAACAGGGAAATAAAGAACATCTTGATGAAAGTGGTGAATTCCAACAGAAAAGATTGGTCTATTAGGCTGCATGATTCATTGTGGGCATATAGAACAGCTTATAAGACTATTCTTGGGATGTCTCCCTATCGTCTTGTCTATGGTAAAGCATGCCATCTCCCTGTGGAAGTTGAATACAAAGCTTGGTGGGCAATAAAGAAGCTGAATATGGATTTGATCAAGGCAGGAGAAAAGAGATTTCTAGACCTTAATGAGATGGAGGAATTAAGAAATAATGCTTATATCAATTCCAAAGTTGCAAAACAGAGGATGAAGAAGTGGCATGATCAACTCATCTCCAACAAGGAATTTCAGGAAGGGCAAAGAGTTTTGATGTATGACACAAGACTCCATATCTTTCCTGGGAAGCTCAAGTCAAGGTGGATAGGGTCGTTCATTATTCACCGAGTATGGTCCAATGGAGTAGTGGAATTATTGAATTCCAATGGCAAGGATAGCTTTAAAGTCAATGGATATCGTCTCAAGCCATTCATGGAGCCATTCAAACCAGAAAAGGAGGAGATCAACCTCCTTGAGCCTCAAAAAGCCTAAGTGAAAAAGGGTTTCCTGGACGTGGTTTTACCACAGTCCAAAATTTTTGTAAATTTTGTAAATTTTCAAGTTGTTTCCATACTTTTGATCTTAGTTTTTTATCTTAAATCATGTTTTTAGGTGTGTTTTAATCGTTTTAAATGATCCCAGGTGAAAGAAATTTCAAGGAGATTGAAAGAAAAAAAATCGGGTCGAAATCGGAGCCAAAACAGAGCAAAAACAGGGGAAAAACAGAGCTCTGCGAAATTTCGCAGAGTCAAGGAAACCTCTGCGAAATGAGCATTTTGTTGCCAAACCATTCCGCAACACTGTAGAAGTCTCTGCGAAAGTGAATTTGGCACACGAGTGCCACTTCGCAGTACAGTAGCATCCATTTCGCAACTGCGAAACCCATTGCGAAGTGGAAAAGCGTGATTTCGCACCAAAAGTCCCATTTCGCAGGGTATTTCGCAATTGCGAAAGTGGTTTTGGCACACGAGTGCCACTTCGCAGCACAGTAACATCAATTTCGCAGCTGCGAAACTCACTGCGAAGTTGCTGCGAAAATGGCATTTTGCTGCGAAATTGACGTTTTGTTGTGAAACTTAAACTGACCCTTAGGCTTCCGTTTTTCCTATTTATACCGGTCATTTGAGCTGCGAAAAGAGTTTCAAAAATCAGAGCACCATTCTCGCAGCCTGTTCGTCTTCTTCACCAAGTCACGCCGTCCGAGCCTCCGGTCATCTTCTCCGATCAGCAACGCCGGCCAAAGTTCGATAGCCCGAAATGGCGCGAACACGAGGGGCTAAGTCTTCATCTCCTTCGAACCACAAGAAGAGTCTGCGAAAGGAGCCAAGTCCAGGCTCTGCTCCAGAGGCTTCGCCGTCAAGACCAATTCCACCTCCGGTGAAGCCCGTGCCACCAAAGCCGCCGACAAGACGATACCTTACCAGGTCAGGCGGTTGGCCATTGCAGAAGAAACCCAGGGTGGAGAGCTCAGAACCCATCGATTTGACTGAGCAATCTCCAGGGCCTTCTCCAATTCCATCACCGGTTCAAACTCCGGTTCCCTCGCCGAGTCCCCTGCCAGTTCCATCGCCGGTACCATCTCCGGCGCCGCAAGAAAAATCTCAGGAGCCTCAAGTGCCATTTCCCGAGCCCCAAATTCAAGCGGAAACACCTCTGGAAGAAGTGATTAGGAGGTCAATGCTACCTCAGCCCCCAATTGAGGGAAACTTGGATTGTCGAACTCGGGCATTTCATTCCGAGCTTTGCTTCGACTTAGCAGCATTCAGAGTGAGGCCAGAGCTTGCCCAATCATTCCAGCTGCTGAGGAGGTATCATATGGAGCAACTGCTAGCTCCAAGAGACTTTTTCTATCCTCGGATAGCCACGGATTTCTACCAGTCCATGACAACCAAAGAGGTAAGAAATCCAACCTTGATTCATTTCACAATCGATGGGAGACATGGTATTTTGGGAGCACGACATATTGCTGAAGCCCTGCAAATTCCCTTTGAGCCAACCCAATTCGATAATTTTAGAGCTTGGGCAAATCCTACTGAGCTAGAGATGGTTCGCACCCTTTCTAGAGGAGCTGCAAATCGATCACATCTGCTGAGGGGGGAGCTTCCCCCAGTTATGTTTTTGATTGATGCCTTTTTGAGGCATAATATCTTCCCCTGCAGCATTGGACCCAAAGAAGGGGAGTTCTCCTGGAAGCCCTGTACAAGATGTCAGAAGGATTCTTCTTTGGGCCTCATCATCTGATCATGGCAGCCCTTCTCTATTTTGAAGAGAAGGTTCACAAGAAGAAGCTTCAGAGAGCAGATTGCATTCCCCTCCTCTTCCCAAGGCTGCTATGCCAAATTTTGGAGCATCTAGGATACCCGGCTGAGCCTCAGCTGGAGAGAAAACGAATATGTCGTGATCCATTCACTCTTGATAAATGGAATAATATGACGGCTTACAAAGTTGATCAGCCTGGGCAGCCTCAGCCAGCTGCAAGGAGAGCCTCCCCAAGACATATACCTGAGGGTATAGTAGTTGCTGCTCCTGCCATTCCTAGAGCTCCACCAGCTGCACCTGCTTCATCACAGCCACCCACATCAGCTGAGCCGAGGATGGCCATTCCTATATCTAAATATCGAGAGTTGTGTCGTGCATTGGAGACTCTTACAGCTTCTCAGAGCAATCTTGCTCAGGAGATGGCAGCCATCAAAGCTTGCCAAGAGCAGATGTTAGCCTCTCAGGCTCAACAAGCTGCCATCTTAAGGCAGCTCCAAATCCATTTCGATCTGCCACAAGCTGTAGAGCCCTCCATTTCTACTCCTCCAGAGCCACACTCTCAGCCTACAGAGTCTCATCCTCCAGAGCCCGAAGCCCCAGCTGATCCACCTACTGAGGAGGCAGATCCTTCTGCCTAACACCACCACCCCACTCATCAGACATTATATATATCTTCTGTTTATGTTTTTATGCATTTTGTTTTTTTAAGTTGAAAAGAAGTCCCAGTATTTTGGTACTATATATGGGATTCCTTGTGATTACTTGTCTTTTGCACTGTACTTGAATGAACAGAAAGTAATACAAGTTGAATTTTTCTTGTTAAAAGTTAGCATTAAGTTCTCCTTATTTCCTTTTCTCACATATTCTATTCTTTTTGAAACATGTGGTTTTCCCCAATCAATATTCGAATTTGATATCAGCAAGGAGGTACCACTTCCTCCCTTTTATTACAGTCACTCAAATCACATTGAGGACAATGCTCAGTTCGGTTGGGGGGTATGAGGAAGGAAGTATGCTAAACCTTTTTGGTATTGCAATTATATTGGTTAATTAGTTGTAGATTTTACTTTTTACTCTTTTTACTCTACTCTCCATGAATTTTGAGGAAAAATTTTCAAATTAAACCAAGAGAAATTGAACTGTTGTTTTTCACTTGGCTTAGAGTATGGATTATGCTTACTAAAGTGGTTCAATTGTTGAAACTTCTACTGAAATTGAATTGAGTTCTTCCACTTTAAGCTATCCACACACTGTGCACATTAGTTTCCGATTATAAGATGAAAAACTATTTCCCTCTTGACTTAGGATAATTTTGGGACTTGGTATATTTGACCTCATTTGATAAAAATTGAAACACCCTGCAAAAGGCCAATGAGCCTTTGAAATAAAGAAAGTTGTTTGCTTGCCTTGAAACCCGAGCAAGGTCTGAGGGGCATATGGTGAAAGCCTTTAAAGCCTGGTGCCCTAAGCCTTAATTGGTTGGGAGTCACCGACCTCAATGCTCGTTATAAGGGTGAATAGGTAGAGTTAGCATATAGTAGATGCTTGGGTATTAGAAACTCATTCTTAAAAGTCCAGGGAAAAATCCGAGGAGTTAGTGGTTGAAAGATCCTTAAAACTTGGTGCCCTAAACCTTAATTGGTTGGGAGTCATCGATGGACCCCCATTACATGGACAAGTCAGAAAGAGTACCCCATAAAGCTGCCCTAAAAAAAAAAAAAAGATGATGATGAAAGTGTGTTCTTTTCTTATTGATTATGGTTAGATTGCTAAAGTATTGAAAAGAGATAGGTTGGGGGGTGAGGCTAGTTTAGCATATTATTCTCGGAACCTAAGGAGCCAATACACAGATTTTTGTGGAAGATTGAAGTTTAGTTCTTTAAAAGGGGAAATGATTTTAAAACTTCAGTTTGCATAATGCACTCCCTTGATTGACAGTGGTTAGCATAGTTTGTTATGACTCTTGTTGAGATTTGGGTTTGTATTTCTTTAATGATTCATGTGAGAATTAGATCATCATGCCACTTGAGAATTATTTCCTTTCAGCATGATGTTGTAAATTTTAGTATAATTAGCTATTTATTTTCATTTTTCTCTCCTATATTGCTAAGGGACTAGCAATATGTCGGTTGGGGGGAGTGATTACTACTCAAAAAGTGCTATTTTATAGCCTATAATTAATCCTTTTAAACACTTTTGAGTAGTAGTTTTGGCCTTTTAACTCAATTGGCATGTTAAGGATCCTTTAAAGCAATTTTGATCACTTTGTGTAAGTTTTGGTGTTTTTGTTAGTATTTTGATCACCAAAGCAAGTCAAGAATGAGGAGAGCTATGAGGAATCTTGGGCAAAGTTGAGAAGTCATTTGCCAGGAGTGAATCCGGATTGCAAGGAGAAAAAGCAAAGAGAATCTGCCATAAAGCATATTCTTGATGACAGTCGTAGCAGCCACTTTTGGAGCACTTTCTGATGTTCAAATGATGCATGCTATATACCATTTCAAAGATCAGGAAGTCAACAATCCAATGCTTTAAACGGTGTGCAATTCGGAGTTGAAATGAAGAAGTTACATCCATTACAAGCCAATCACTCCGAGCTGAAGGAAGCATTTTGCAAAGTGCTGCGAAATCACCCTTTTGTTGCGAAGTGATTTCGCAGCATTTTTGTACAGTAAGGTGTTTCTCCTTCTGACGATGCATGATTTATGCCACGAGAAGGAAGCTTGGAACCTCAAGGTGGAAGCCAACTTCACAGCCCTGTGAAGATAGCTCGGTGTTGCGAAATAATTTCGCAGCCCTCTTGGGTGTCTGCGAAATTTCGCAGACACCATTTTTCCCCTGCGAAATGGTTCCTGAAGCCTCCCGAAAGTTGCTACCGACATTTGGAGATATTTTCCATTAGATTTTTGTTGTCTAAATCCCAAAATACTCCTTGTAAACCACCAATTACATGATTCCTTAGTTTTTAAGTTAGTAAAAAGACTAAATATCTTTGTAACAATTAGTTTTATATTATGTTGATATATATACCTCTCAGGAGCCTGTTCTCAGAGAGGAGTTCCTTCTGTAACCGTTTGGGTAAGCAAGTAAAGTCTATTTTCTTTCTACTGCCTTACCTTCTCACTTTGTATTTTCATTTTATTTCTAAGTTATGAATTCTCTGAGGAGTTTTCCCCAGAGAATGAGTAACTAAACCTCTAATTCCTTGGAGCTAAGGTTGCCGGGGAAGGTTCCAAATGCAAGAATGCAAAGCTCTGTGGTTTTAGTTATTAATGAAGAGGAAGTGAAATCCTTTAGTGATTTCTATGTTTCTAGTTAACTTAAAACACCTTGGAGTCACCTGGGCCAACACTTGGTAAGGCAAGTGATTTCCAACCATGGAAATGCACTAGTTTACCCCTTGCGAGCCTCTGGTAGGTGATTTCAGGGTAGGATTTTCTAGAATAGCCAACACTTGATAAGCTTTTGGACTCCTAGGAGACATCCATTAGTTATCTCTTGCGAGCTTTTGACGGGTAATCCAAGGTTAAAGATCACCTTGAATGGCTAAGGCTTAGTGAGAGGCTTAAACCATTGCAAGTTGCATCAGTGAGAGAATTAAAGTGAAATCTAATTGAAGGAGTCTCTGTACATCACCGGTTAGAGAATTGACTATAAGTTGAATCTCTAATGCGAGGAAATGAACCAACTGACCAGAGCCGTGTCTTTTGCATGAGAAACCACCCCAGTGAACCTAAATCTCCAAGGAATGCTTTTCTTCCTAAATTATTCCAAACTTCTGTTATGTTAGTTAGTTTAAGTCTCAACCTTTACCAATCAAAGTTTGTGTTTTATTTCTTAAGCTAACCTTGAAATGAAACAAGACCAATTCACTTGGAATTGGTATCATTGATTGCTTGTTAGTCATTCCCAGTGAACGACCCTAGAGCCACTATACTATAGTAGCTTTTTCTTTGCTACCCTAGTGTATGGTGTTATAGGTAATAAATTTTGTTGATTACTCCCTCAATCAAGGAGCACCAACTGAACACAAATCAGCTGAGACACCAATTGGGCATGAATCACATGACACTACAATTTTACTTAAGGGCCTAAAATCATTCAAGTGCCTAAATGGGTATTCTTTTATAAATTGGATGAAGAATCTATTTAAATGAAAACCACTTTTAATTAGTGTTATTCATGGTTATAAAGATTTTCTAACTGTTAAAGAATTTATTTAACCTTGGATAAAATTTATTTCAAGGATAAAAATCCATATTTTGACATATATTTCATCGTTAAAAATTTCAACCTTAAGCTTTCATGTTGAAATAATCCAATTATTTAAAAGTTATTTATACATCAATTTTCTATATCTTTTGAATGTTTAGCCAAGGGTTGATCCAACCAATCAACCACTTAGATCAATCAACTTGTTGAAAAGATTTTTCTTGAATAATTTTGCAGAAACACAAGATTGCATAGGGACTTATAATTAAATCATTTATGTGTTTTTATTTGAGTTATTTCATTAATTGAAACCCCTTGGACTAATTAATTAAACAAGACTCATTGGAATATTTGATTAATTGAAGCTCATTGAGAAAATTAATGAAATAGGACTCGTTGGGCTAGATCAAGTGATCTAGTCCATGAGATGGTCCTAATCACTTAAGCCTAGTTGTGAATCTATATGAACCCTCTTAGGGTCAAAGATTAGACATGTACACTATTGTCTTTTACTTAGTTTTCAGGAGAAACCCTAACCACCACTCTCTTTAGAAAGAAGTCCACACTTCTTTATTGTCAAGATCCAAGAGAGAGTCATCAAGTAGAAGATCACAAGGCCTTCGAGAGTGTCTCCTAGATTTAAGAATTTTACAAATAGAAAAAAAAAATTGAGAACATCCAAATCCAAATGTATGTCTTTGAAGAGCACTCTAGAGTAATATTTTGAAAATTAGGCATATTTCGTTGTACCTTGGATCTTAGTTGCATGCACCCTTTAATCTAGATCTATAAATTATTTTCTAAACACAAACAACAAAACCGATGAAAAGCAATGCGTGGGAAAAAGCATAATCAATCAATAATAGTCAATGTCACATACCAAAGATCATGTTGTCCAATCAACTAATAATTCACAACCAAGTATCAATAACCAAGCAACAATAACTAAGTATCAATAACCAAGCATAGTAGATCCAAATAATATCCAAAGTTCATAGTGTACATAATCAATTAGCAATCAATAATTATTCTATTCTTTCTCTTTTTTGTCACAAAAACAATAGAGAGTACAAAGTAAATTAATGGAAATCACATGTACTCAAAATATAACATCAAAAGTAACGAAAATGATGTTGAAATCATACAATCTTATGCAAAATACACCAAAACATAAATTATCATAAATTTAAGATCTAGAAAAATAAATTAAAATGTATAACATGTAATACTAAAATAATCTAGCTTGAACAATCTAGCAGGGGAAATGGTCTAGAGCTAAAACTAGCTTAAATTGTTTGGTAAGCAGAGAGCAATAAAGGTTCATACACTTCTTCGTAAAAATGTGAGGAATAATGAGATAATCCATAGACATATGGCTATGAATCATAGTAGGATGTCCAAATATATGCTCTAAGGAATAAGGCAGAGAGTGAGAAACTCTCTAACAAGTATGACCAAAATACATCTCTATGAAATTTGAAAAACTGAAAATCAAAGAAATGTGAAAGCAAACCTAAGAAATTGAACAATGAGAAAGGTTAGGAAATCCCTATGAACAATCCCATGGAATCAAATCTAAGAATAATTGATGTAAAAAGACATAAGAATTGGACTAAAAATAGGAGATATGGTTAGAAACCCAAGAGAGCATGTGAAAGTGAGAAGACAATGCAAAAACATAGGTGTCTGAATGGTCCAAGCTAGAGCACTAGATGCAAATCTTGAACCAATGTTAACAACACTTAAATGTTGCAACACTAGAAGTGACTTAAAGAGAACTCAAACCCTCTTTTCATTATCCTTCTTCCTGAGCTATTTAAGCACCCTTCCATATCATAAACAACTCAAGCACTCCTATGAGCATCTAAAATGTCCTTTTTAATGTAAATGCCCTTTAAAATTGTGCATATATATATAACAAGAATTGATAACATTCATATGTAAATTGTTCAATTTTAACAATTTTACTCCATATATTACAATAATCATAAATAATTTAAGAAAAACTAAATATTAAATTCACATCATATAAAATTTTCATAAAAATTATCCAAAGTTTAATTGGAAACTAGAACATTTATATATTAAACAAGATATAATAATAGTAACATCAAAGAACTTCAACTAATATCAAGATGACCAACTTACTGTCTGATTAATGTGATCCATATTACTAACCCAGGTCATCCATTAGATCATGCCAAGTTTTAAATCAAATTATTACCCATTCAATTTGAATTTAGTTCCTTCGGATTTATGTTTTAACACAACAATCTTTTTTTTTTCTTTTTTCCAAGCAAATAAAATTCCCCTCGAATTCTTGATTTTGATAATTTTTTATCTTACTTCAACAAGAGTCAATATACTATGGAAGTTTTCTCCCATAAATACCAAGCCTAAATACATAGTAACTTTGGTTAAGAAACACTAGAGAAAAAGTCATACAACTTCTGTATTATTTTGGGTATCACCCTTAAAGATTAACCTATGGAAACTATCAATAATATATCAAATGATTGTTTTTACCTAAATCCTAAAATTAAAAAGAAAAATGCATGAACTAATTTTATGTGTTAGAATTAACTCAAGAAAACTAGTTAACAACTAAAAAATATATTGATTTTTAATTAAATTAACTCAAGTCTAGAGGTTTCCATAATCCAACTTCTGAATAGAGACTAAAGCGAACAAGAGTTTCTCAATTACAATGACCTTAGAGTTTTTAGGATCCTTGGTTGATCAAGATAATCTGAATTCTATACTCAAAGTTGCATGTGAAACTTAATTTTTCCCTTCTTAATTCAAATTCTGAATTATCATCAAATGAATAAAATTTAATATAGGTTCAAGTTTAACTTTATAATCCTTTATACTCTTTATAGCCTTGCCTTAGGATAGATAACAATAAAGATAACTAGGATGACTAGTGATGAAGGGATGCTAAGAAGCACTCGCTAGCATCGATTAGTATACTACCATATTATCTCATAATCCAACTAATATGGAGATCATTAAAATCTCATGAATCATGCCTTAAACCATTCATTAGTTTCATTGTTACTCTTGTTTACCCATTATTCCTCCTAGTTTCTAATCCTAGGTTTTCCATATCTTAGGATGGCTTTTTAGCCTCTTATTAAGGTGTTGTCACTCACACAAATCATAATATAACAAACAGACATTCATCGAATCAAAAGAAACTAAAAACAATGTCTCAATTCAAACCATAAATAAATAAACCTAAACTTTCTTTTTCTTCATCAACAAAAACTTCTCTAAGATATCCTAAACCCTAAAACTACAAGAGTTTATTTGGTATTAATTGAAATTCCTAAAATGTAGCATACTCTCTCCTTGGCCGTTTGTTCCAAAATTACATCATAAATATCCCAAAAACTATCAAATTTACTAGTTCTAAATGACCCTTGTTCATAATTGAATGGATGCATTCAGAACTCATTTCAAAGCGATTTTGAAGCTAAAACTCATAAACAAACCTTGAGTTTGAGATTGAAGTGGTTTGAAATGCTTTTTGAACTCATAAGTGGCCCAAAATCCTATTTTTATGTCAAGTTCAAAATTAACTAACTACTTCAACTCAACAACTATTTATGTTGTTTTTCCATTTTATTTTATTTTTTTAGTTTGAAATGGTGCTCCAATGCTAGACATAGGTGTGAGATTTTGAACATAGCTATTGCCTAACTTGGCCTTGCATTCAATTGAGTTCCAAATGGCTAGAACCATTTAGAACTAGACTTTTCAATTTCAAATTGGGTTGCTTCCCTCTATGCAATTTGCTTCAACTAATCATATCTTTCTTGTTTGACTTCAACTCAAAAATTGTTTAAAGCATTAGATTGTTAACTTAGTAAGCTTCAAAACTATATGTGGAAGTCACCATGAAAGTACTCAAGGAAGACTACCCAAAATTTAGCTCAAAGTCAAGGTTGGTGTTGATGCATTATTCTGAGTTCCAATTTCCATTTGAATTTGATGTGAATACTTCAAATCTTCTTCCTTATGGTTACTTTCTCTCTAGCTATCTCCATAAACTTTATTTCTCTTCTTTTATGCTCATGACTTGCTTATTATGATGTTGCTTAGACTCTCCTCATGATCCACAAGTCTTAAATCTCTTTGTATGTATAATTGATCCCTTACTCTATCTTAGTTGAAAAGGACTTTTGCACTTAATATTCTTTTCATTTCTTTATCCTAAGATTAAGCTCAAAATAAAAGGTAGATCCATAACTAAGGTCTTAGGACTAATTTAAGTTAGATGCTTTGAGCATGTTCATTATGGCAATTATTTTAAGTCTAAATCTATCAAAAAGGAATCAATGGATTTTAAAATATAAAAAATAAATAAATTCGAGAATCTTCTCTCTTAGATAGAAAGTCAACTTGACAACACCACTCAACTAGCATAAAAACCATAAAAGTGTCACCTTTTTGCATTCCAATACTCTCAAACTTGGTCATTAGCATTAAAATTTTGACAAATTCATAGTAGAAGTATCCTCATGAGTAATAAATAATAAATCACAGGTCCTTTTAACATATTTACATGTTACTATCCCGTAAAACCCATTAGGACTGATACTATTAAAGATGCCATGGAGAATCCTGTTGTTTACTTCACTTCCTTCATATTGAATTTGTCCCATTCATGTTTAGGCTTAATTTTTCTAATCAATCTACCAGTTCCATCCAATATTAATAGAGATTCCTAACCAAATTCAAAAACATTTCAATCTTATCCATCTTATATTTTCAAGAAAAATTCTATACAAGATTTCCAATGAGGATAGTTATATCCAACAAAGTGTATGAAGGATTTTTTATGAGTGATCCAACTCACTACAATATGATGACTCAAGATTAAGTGGGAATAGAAAATTTTAATTTTAAATTTATCCTACTCTAATATCAATAGAAAATGATTTCTTAACCCATGGCAACTACATAGGCAGTGAGTGAATATGTGGACCTAATTTTATGCCTAAAATTTCAATTTTTTCCATAATTAAAATTTTTTAATATAAGATGTCCAGATATCATACTTGCAATCACAAAAAGACACATGATATGTATAAACATGAAAAGCCACTTACAAAGTTTACCAGAAATAGTTGTAAAAACCACGGATCTAATTGACTATAGAACAAATTCACTAAATGTACTATATCACTAAATGTAAAAATAATAATAATAATAATAATAATAATAATAATAATAATCATCATCATCATCATAAAAAAAAAATCAAAATATCAATTCATGCAATTAAAAATCAAAACGTCAATCTCATGCAATCTTCTTAAAAAACAAAAATATCAAATGCATGTAATCAAGAATTAAAATACTAAACTAATGCAATAATAATTAAATAAATCAAAATGTCAATCTCATACAACAAAAATTCAAAATTCATCTCATGCAATCAAAAATCAAAATTAATTCAAATACTCACCTAATCTCGAAATCAAGCAATCAAACTCAAGAAAAAGCCTAAGTGAACTAAGCCTAGAAAAGTATCTAAGTGAAACTATCCTAGGAAAGATCTAAGTGACCTAAGTGGGGAATTATCTAAAAGTGCTCCTATTCTCAAAAGGTGTTTAAGTGACCCAGGGTATGTCTAAATGGGCTCAATGTCCTAAGATAATAATAAATAAATAAATAATGTCTAAGTGACCTAGTGTGTATCTAAATGTCCTAAAAGTTACCTAAATGAGTTATCCTAAAAAAAAATCCTAAATCTAACTCGGGGCTACCAATGGTCATAATGAGGGTCCAAATGAGTCCCTCAACAAAGGGTCCCTAAAGGTGGTTCAAAAAAAGACACTATATAAGTTTCGATAGGCCACCAAGGAATGATTACGAGTCAAGAGAGAAGTATAGGAAGGCACCTAATGTTGCATGTACTAAGAGGACAAAATGGAGGTCTACACTAGATTGGCTATAACATGCAATGGATGGGTACCAAAGTCCCATTGGTGGATGAGCATAAATCCTGTTGGAAAATAGCTAGGTGTGTTGTGAAACATTAATCTAGTCCCAATGTAAAAATAAATGTAATGACGAGCACCCTAAAAGAATATTGCCCATTATTTTCCAAATGAAATGTTTAAACCCTTCAAACTTCACAAAATAAAAAATCATTTTAATTTGTCACCTTTGATCGCACCCTTGAATGGCCCATAGGTGTTGTACATAGTTTATGCTATACTTGAACTTGGTCATAGGAATAAACTTAATTAGCCATCATAATTATAACATCCAAGGCAATCACACCTATGATGACATGTTACATAAAGATTGATATATTTGGTTTTCTCCCAGAAATTAAGTTTGATTTTTTTTCTTTTTAATTTGTCTTTTTCTTTCATACATGCTAATAACTTTTGGTTATCATAATATACACTAGTCAACTCCTGCTATAATTCATGTCATCAGACTTTAGAGGGACAATGTAGATGATCTAATGAAACAGCCAATCATTTTTCATGAAAACTATATATCAACAATTATTAGAGAAAACACAAAAATAGTATACTCATATCCAAATCTCGATATTATGCAATCTGACAATTGGAATGGAATGTTTTACAAACAAAACTTTATAACATGTAGCAATTCAAACAGTGAAACAGATTACCCAAAGAAATAATGTCCTAGGATCTATATATTCTATCTGAACCCTTGTTCAACAAATTAAAACAAACTACAACCCATGTAGAAATAAGAAGGGATTAGATCTCAATGCTTGCAATCGTTACCAAATCCTAACCTTCCCCCTTCTATGTCATACACAACTTTTAGAGACACTTGTTGTCTATTTCCGATGATGGTTACATGAGAAGGATGGGATTTTCTTGCGAAAGCCAAGCAAGCTTGAGTTAGGTCCCCATTGGCCCAAAGAATTCCTGATGGATGCAAACTTACGTCCACTTCTCCCACAAAATGTAGTACTATTTCCGGTAACTTTATGTTTCTCCCCCCACATCCCTTAAGATTATAGCAAGTGTCCAATGGTTTTTCCTGTGGCGGCGGAGAAACAGAGGGACAGTGCAACATTTCCTGTTGGAATGCAGTGCGGAGTGCTTCATAGGCTGCGGTAGGAAGATGAGTGATGACAGTTCCGGAATCTATTATAGTTCCAGGTGATGCAAACAATGAGCTAGAGACGTTCAATCGCTTTTTGGCAACACTTATACCAATCAGTTCGACAAAATACACTGACCCACTAGATGGATTCAAAAGCCGCGTAAATTTCAGCGAGGGAGATGCAGAAATTGCTTTCTCCCCAAATAACAAAGACCCTCTGGTGTTTTCATTATGTGGGAAACAGTAACTAAATTTCTTTTTGAACTTTGAAGCTGTCTGAGATATCAAAGAATATTGTTCCCCTTGTGCAAGGCCTAGTACCCCAGATGCTGAGCCAAAATCTCCACCACCACTATCTCCGCAACCAAATTGAAACTTGGGGAATACATCGGGCTTCAATGTAACCTCATCACATACGAAAACTCCTTTGGAATAGGAGTTATCTTCATAGTTCATGGTATAGTTCGTCTTCGTAGAGGGGATGCAGGAACGATTAGAATAAGAGGATGATAAGGAAGGGTTAAAAGTAGGGATTTTCTTGTTGTGGCAATTCCCTAATGAACATGAGTTGCACCGTATCCAAGTTGTGTCACTGCCTGTGTCGATTATTAGATTTAAATTTTGTTGGGGCTTGCCAAAACCAACATTGACAAGAAAAAAGCCATCTTCATTTAAAGAGTGCATAGACTCTGGGGACCCGCCGTCTTTGGATTCTTCCGTAGAATATTGGCCCAAGATTCTGGCGTTAATAGAGCGAACTCTGGACCGATCTTGGAGAAAAATTTGCTGACGACTGGGAGACTTCTTCTGGCCTAATTGCGAGCATGGTCCATAACTATATGTTATTGGTAGCCCTTGAGACCCTCCTGCAAGACCTACACACTGTCAGCATAAGAACCTTCTCAAGTAGACTTTTCTTTTTCTTTTTTTCCCTTCAAATTTCATAGAAATAGGTTGCAGGCTTAACCTACAAATCTTCATTTAATTTGCAAGTAAAATGAAATTTCGCATGCTTTGTCCGTTAAGAAATAATAATCCAAGAAGAGATGGAATTGAATAAAGAAGCAACAAGATGGAGCCAATCAATTAAGAAATTGTTTTAAAAGCTATACATACATACATACATACATACATACATACATACATATATATATATATATATATGCACATGGGAACACAAGATTTTGTGGCTTAGAGACTTCACCTCCGACTGGTGCCGAGCAATTGCTCTTAGGCAGCAGTGAATTTATATCAAGGGTGTGATATCCGTCTCTGGCATCTCCACAGACGGGTGTATTGCCCACATAACATAAGAAAAACAGAAGAAGAAAAGAGAAGAGAAGATGGTAGATGGCAGTGGAAGGACAAAGAATGGCCATGGATCTAACACACAAACTTTCAGTTGTTATTGCTGAATGTGTTAGCCTCAGTACTAACCAATATATATTACATAAGAGTATGGAATATGCTTATATTATTCTCTTTGAGCCATGGAAAAGTCTTTGCGTGTGGAACATCCAAAGCCTTTGGACCAAGTCCCCTCCCAAGTTGCATGAGTTGATCACATCTTGACCTGTTGACTCATACTACTTTAGAAACCATTTTTTTTTCCCTCATTTTTGGTCATTTCTTTCAAAATTCATGAGATTTTTAAAGTTTTGATGCAAACTTTTCCCTCATCAACATCTTCTTGGAGAGAAAATGAAAGTACACTATTTTAATGAATATTAATTCAAATTAAGAGGTAATTATAACTGAAAATTTTCACATTTTTTAGATAAAATTTAGGAAGAATAGGAATTAATATTTATGTTGATGGATCTCCAAACTTTTTCATGATTAGTTTTGGCCAAGTAGACTTAGTCAATGGATGGCTAAGCAGTTATTCAAGTCAACCAATTCTTTTGCCCTAAAAAGAAGGAAGAAGAAAGAGTGGAATTGGATTTTTTTTTTTTTTTGGATTTTTTGAAAAGACAACTTTAAATTGGATTTTTTTCCAAAGTACCATACGTTTAGAAATAATTTCAAATGTGTCATCTTTGAATAAATATTTTTTAAATCGACTATATTTTTTTTTCCAAAATCCCATAGAAAACCATGGCTTTAAAGGAAAGTGGGAGGTAGCTTCATCTATAGACGAAGTTTGCTACCTATTGCAACTTTTACTCGCAATCAGTGTTGGGGTCAGAAAATCAAGTAAAGGGTAGTAAAAAAATTGTAAATTATAAATTGTAATAAACGTAGATAAATTTTTATAATTTAGAAATAATGTTTATTATTTAATAAAATAAATAATTATTAACATTAAAAGAAAATAAAATTTTATAGTATATCAAATTTAGAAAAATACTAACAAATATTGACCACAAAAATTAAATTTTATTAATGAGAATATATTCAAAAAAAATTAAAATAGTGAGTATGGCTAGGAAATTTTCAGTATTTAAATAAAATATATTTCCAAACTTTTAGAAAAATTAAATAATTTCACTGATAAGTTTAATTTTAGATTTTCTTTATAAATAATAATAAAATATCAATCATGGAGTTTGATAAAAATTTTGTTTAAAAATTAAATGTAGCAGGGAAACCTAAATATGGCAAAATACTTAAAAACTTAAATAATCAGTTGTAAATAAACAATTGTTTAATTAAACATAAAATAATACATATCAAAATGAAACCCAAAATAATTCAACATAAAGTAAATTAAATTTTATCGACAATTAAATAATATATAATTTAAATACTTACATAGTCATTTGTAAATGAGTACTACTTGATTAAACCCACCACTAAAAAAATATTTTATCAAATATCAAATACAAAACTACAAAAAAATCATTTTATTAGAATTTATTATACAATATACTAAATAAATTTTATATAATATTCTTATATAAGGATTAAATAAAATTAAAAATGAAAATAAAAAAATATTTTATAAAAATTATTTAGTATCCATACTCATCTAATTTTTTATTTTAACTATTTTCTTTCTTTCAAAGGAAATTATTTTCTTTGGAGGGAGGAAAATTTTTAAAATTCTTAAATAAATAAAAGGGAATAAGCCCACTAATTGTATTTATGCTCCTTTCATTAATTGAGTGTCTTATGAATTCAAACATTATATGTGTATTAAGCATTTAATATTTGTATAATGATTCAAAAAACTTACTTAAGGATTTGAATGTTCAAAATGTTTAATTTTTTTGCATTTCAAACTTTGAGCAAATGACTTCATATTTTGGATTATGAATTTCTGCCAAAAAAACTGTCAATAGGACAAGTGTGAAATAGGATTGAGTATCGCAATATACAAGAAAATCTTAATAAATAAATATTGGATAAATTAATAATATTGCTTAAATAATAAAATCTTCTAGTTTCAACTCGAGTTAGAAGACTAAAATAACTTCATTAAAAGCATAAGATAATAACTTTTTTAAACTCTTAAAGACTCAAAAAAAAAATATAAATTAATAATTAGTGAAGTCCATAAAAAATAGCAAAAAAAAAAAACTTGTATACAATATTGAGTAAATTTTTGCAACTTCTATTTTTTTCAACTAAACTCTTTTTTGAGATCATGATTAAAACCTTTTTTATCTTCTAAGATATTAAATTTTCACATTATGGGGTATTTGGTAAAACTTAATAACTTAAGTTGACTTTAAGTTAAATTATAATTAAGTTATCGACTTAAAACTTATTACTTAATTCTTACTTTAAGTATTAAAGTTGTTTAATAAAATTAATTTAAAACTTATTTTAAATCATCAAATTGACATATTTATCATCATAAATTATAATTAAGGCAAAAAAGGCTCAATAGTAGTAGAGGTTGTGGCGTAGTAAAAAAGATTATGGAGATAACTATGACAAATATGGATAAAAGGGTAAAATAAGGATGTGAACTTAAGAATAAATTACACCACTTTAATAGTAATATATATTTATTTCTACTTTTACTTGCATTTACTCTCGTTTTACAACACGTTATCAGCACGAATTGCTCTGAAGGTAATTCTCGTATTTTAAACTTGAAGTTGTTTATATAGAATAAAATTTTACATATTTATATTACTATTGATTTTGTTCACTGTTATATATTGTTAAATTCATTTAATTTGTGTTATATATTGTTAGAAACTATAGGCAAATTATTTGATTTTGATTATAATCAAAAGTTATACCAATGCTATCAACTTATTATAACTAATTCGCATAATATTGTTTTGTCATATATATGAAGTTATTTGACAATGTCGAATCTCACAAAACTCGAATTTGTGGCACTTGAAATTTCAGGAAAGAACTATCTATCTTGGATCCTTGATGTTGATATACATCTTGATGCAATGAATCTTAGAGTTATGATCAAAGAAGGAAATCAAGCATCCCTATAGGATCGGGCAAAAGCACTGATTTTCCTTCACCATCATCTTTATGAAGGTTTAAAAATGAGTATCTTACGGTAAAGGACCCTTTTACTCTATGGAGAAATTTGAAAGAAAGATATGACCACCAGAAAACTGTAATTCTCTCAAAAGCTCGATATGACTAGATGCACTTAAGGTTGCAAGATTTTAAAATTGTTAGTGAATATAACTCCGTATTATTCAAAATCAACTCTCAAGTGAAGTTGTGTGAAGAAAAAATCACAAAAGAAGATGATTCATCCCTAGCAGCGGCAGTGGCAATGGCACCATTTGATTCGGGGTTCGATCCCCGGCAGCGGCGTCATTTGATTCGTGCCCAATTGGTGTCTCAGCTGATTCATGTCCAGCTGGTGCTCCTTGATTGAGGGAGTAATCAACAAAATTTATAACCTATTACACCATATACTAGGGTAGCAAAGACAAAGCTACTATAGCATAGTGGCTCTAGGATCGTTCACTGGGATGGGTTTTCACTTCACAAATGATATTAATTCAAAGTTGAATTGATGCCTTTTCATTTCAAGGTTAGCTTTAAAAGAAAACATAAAGATGCTTGAATGAAAAAGGTTTAGATTTAAACTAACCAAAAATAGTAACTGATTTTACTTACAAAGAAAAGTGTTTCTTGGAGTTTCAGATCACTAGGTTCAGATTCCTCATACAAAAAGGGAGTTCCGGTCACTTGTTTCTTTTCCTCGCATTGGAGAATTAACATATAGTTCCTTCTCCAACCGGTGTTGTACAGATGCTTCCCATTAATGGGTTCAAACACTAAATCCCTCTCACTGATGCAACTTGCAATGGTTCATGCCTCTCACCTAGCACTTGCCATTCAAGGTGATCTTTAACCTTGGATTACCCGTCAAAAGCTCGCAAGAGATAACTAATGGATGTCTCCTTGGAGTCCAAAAGCTTACCAAGTGTTGGCTATTCTAGAAAATCCTACCTTCAAACCACCTACCAAAGGCTCGCAAGGGGTAAACTAGTGAATCTCCATGGACGGAGATCACTTGCCTTACCAAGTGTTGGCCCAGGTGAATTAAAGGCGTTTTAAGTTAACTAAAAAGATAAAAACCATTAACGGGTCACACTTTCTCTTCATTAAAAACTAAAACAACAAAACTTCCAAATTATGCATGTGGAAACTTACCCGGCTTTCCTCACTCCAAGAGACAAAAAGCTTAGCCTCTCATCCTCTGAGGAAAAATCCTCAGAGTTTGGTTGGCTAGAAAATGAAAATGAAAGAGAGGACAAGAATATATATGAAAAACAGAGCAAGTGCTCTGTTCTTTGATTCTATATATTGGATTACATGATTATTTTACAGTGGATGCAAGGGAATATATATAGAAATGTTTTTCCAACCTTCCCAACTAAGAAATCTTATGGTTGGTGGATTACAAGGAGAAGAATGGAAATTTATACAAAAATATCTGAAGAAAAATATCCAAAAGAGTCGGTGGCAAATATCGGGAAGCATTAAGGACCATTTCGCAGGTGATAATGAGGTCTGCGAGATTTCGTAGGCACTCAAGAAGGGCTGCGAAATCATTTCGCAACAAACGGCTCTTCTCGCAGGGCTGCGAAGTGGGCTTTCATCTTGAGGTGCTCAGCTTCCAGCGTGGCACATATATCGGGTAGCTTCAGGAGGAATTCCATAGCACTATGCAAAAAGGCTGCGAAATTCTCGCAACAAAAGGCTGATTTCGCAACACTTTAGAGTGATTGACTTGCAGTGGCTGTAACTTCTTCGTTTCAACTCCGAATCGCGCACCGTTTGAAGCATTGGATTCTTGACTTCCTGATCTTTGAAATGGTATATAGAATGTAGAAAATGGACTTCGGGAAGTGCTCCAAAAGTGCAAAAGAAGACTGCAGCTGGCTTTCCTCTGTTTTCTTCACTCTGTTTTTCCTCTCTCCAGTGCTCTTTCCTTGCATACTTTGAACGACTTTGGAAAAGGGCTATGGAGCTCCAAAGCTTGGTTCTTCATGAATTTGAGCTTCCAAAAGCTTTGCCATAACTTGTCCAAGTAGCTCCTCCATCAATTGGCATGCTTGAATTGATTCATAAGCTGATAAAAACATGTAAACTTGCCACAAAATGGTTAAAACCAATTACTAAGGACCTTAATGAATTAATTGGGTTAAATGAATATGATTACTACTCAAAGGTGCTTAAAACCATTATAATTAGGTCTACAAAATAGCACTTTTTGATAGTAATCAGAAGACATGTTAGAAAAAACTTTTACTACATCTCACGTCTCAAATATGTTTCTACAAGAGCAATATCAAGAGCATAGATTTACAAAGTACTCTGAATTAATATCATGTCTTCTTGTTGCTAAACAAAATAATGAGCTTTTGGTGAGAAATCATCAATCCCGTCCAACTGGATCTAAACCATTCCCTAAAGTGAATGTAATATCATCCCAAACTCGTGGATGTGGATGAGGATAAGAACGTGGTCGTGGTTGTTGAATGAATCTCTGATACCATGGTTCTTATGGCAATAATTCCTCAAATTTTCAAGAAAAGAAAGTCTCATTACACTACCAAAAGTGGAGTAATACTCAAACAAAACAAGAAAAACGAAAAGTGTATACAAGATAAACCTCCCAAGAATCATGAGAATAATTGTTATAGATGTGGTATGAAGAGGCATTGGTTGTGTACCTGTCGTAAACCCAAACATTTAGTTGACCTTTACCAAACATTAGTAAAAGCAAAAGGAAAAAAAATAGAGATGAACTTTACCGATGGTGATGGATTGGTCCTAACCTACTATGACATTGATTTCTTTAAAGGTTCTAGTGAAAAAATTGACCATTTAACAAATGATGAAAATAATAACATTGATTAATGTTACTTTATATATCAAATAATATATTATTATGTCTTATATTTACATTTGATTATTATTTTTTTTTTATATAATGTTATTTACATTATGCCTTGTTTTTTTTTTAATATTAGTTATATCTAAAATCCATGTGTTATTTGGTCTCAAGATGAATGAGGATGATGAATGTCTCGCATATTGTGCAACCACGCACACAATTCTTCAAGATAAAAGATACTTCCTCGAATTGACATTAATAAAAGTTAATGTAAGTATCATATTTGGTACTACAAACTTGGTTGAAGGCTTTGAAAAAGCAAACATAATGCTACTAAATGGAACTAGATTCCATATAAATGATGCTTTATATTCTAGCAAATCCAGAAGAAATTTGCTCAATTTTAAAGATATTCGTAGAAATGGATATCATATTGAAACTATGAATGAAGTTAATGTAAAATATCGATATTTTACATTACTTCCATTATATCCGACCAAAAGGTTATAATGGAAAAACTCTCAGCTTTCTCTTTTAAGTTGTATATAATTATCAAGCTTATTGAATCATATGTTGTCGTGAACCAAAAGTTCAACGACCTAAAAATTTTTGTCCTTTGACATGATAGGCTAAGTCACCCAAGGTCTTCAATGATGCGTAAATAATCGAACACTCACATGGGCATCCACTAAAGAACTAGAAGATTTTTTTGCCTAATGAATACTCATGTGTTGCTTGCTCACAAAGTAAATTGATAGTCAAACCATCTTTTACTAAAGTCATACTTGAGTCACCAGTCTTTTTAGAAAGAATACATGGGAATATATGTGAGTTTATCCATCCACCATGTGGACCATTTCGTTATTTTATGCTCTGAATAGATGCATCTACTAGGTGGTCACATGTTTGTCTCCTTTCTACACGTAATATTGTATTTTCTAGGCTTCTTGCATAAACGATCAAAGCACAATTCCATATTATCCAATTAAGACAATACATCTTGATAATGCAGGCAAATTTACTTTTCAAACATTCATTGACTAGTGCATGTCAGTAAGGATAAATATTGAACATCCTATTGCTCATACCCATACCCAAAATGGTTTAGCATAATCCTTTATCAAACGTCTCCAATTAATAGCTCAATCATTACTAATAAAAACCAAGTTACCTACTTCTACCTGGGGACATGCTATTATGCATGTTACAGCTTTAGTCTATATTTGACCTACAACTTACCATGAATACTCCCCTTCACAACTCATACATGGAAAACAACCAAATATCTTTCACTTACAAATCTTTGGTTGTGCAATATATGTACCAATTGCACCTACACAACGCACTAAAATGGGTCCCCAATGAAGACTTGGGATTTATGTAGGTTTTGACTCTCCATCTATCATAAGATACTTGAACCTTTGACAGGCGATGTTTTTACAGCCTGCTTTGTAGATTGTCATTTTAATGAGAGTGTTTTCTCATCATTAGGGGGAAAAAAAGTTGATTCCTAAAGAACGACGAGAAATTACTTGGAACGCATCTACTATATCCCATCTTGATCCTCGTACAAATCAATGTAAACTAGAAGTTCAAAGGATCATTCATTTGCAAAATCTTACAAATCAATTACTAGATGCATTCATTAATACAAAGAAAGTGACAATGTCACATATCCCAGTTGCAAATACTCCAACATGAATTGATATTCCTATAAGACAATTAACAAATGAATCTAAGATACACCTTAAATATGGTAGATCTTTCAGCTCAAAGGGTGTAACTCCTCATAAGAGAATAACACAAGAAAAAATTGGCACTACAGAAGAGGTCATCAAAATGATTGATCAATTTAAAATTGAGATATCTATAGCCCTAAAAAAAAGGCATAAATAATGCATAAAACCCCTGAAAAGGCACATATTGAACAAGAAACCCATAAAGAGGCACAGGCACATGAAAATTGTGAGATCTCAGTAAGTTAAGTACACACGAGAGAAAAATGGGATCAAAATAATATTATTATTAACAATATTTTCACTTTCCAAGTGGCCTCTAATATCATAAGAAATGATAAAAATCCCGAACCACAAAATGTGGAAGAATGTCGACATAGAAATGATTGATCAAAATGGAAAGAAGTTATGCAAGCAGAGTTAAACTCATTAACAAAATAAGAAGTTTTTGGACCTGTAGTCCAAACACTTGAAGATGTAAAGTTTGTTGGGTACAAATGGGTATTTATATGAAAGTGCAATAAGAATAATGAGATCATAAGATATAAAGCATAATTAGTGGCATAAGATTTCTCGTAGAGACCTGATATTGACTACGAGGAAACATATTCTCCCGTCATGGACGCAATCACATTTCATTTCTTAATTAGCTTGGCAATCTCAAAAAGACTGGATATGCGTCTCATGGATGTTATTACAGCATATTATATGAATCCATGGAAAATGATATATACATGAAAGTCCCTGAATGATTTAAATTGCCTAAAGAAAATAGTACAAAGCCTCGTAACATATTCTCAATCAAGTTACAACGATCCTTGTATAAATTAAAGCAATCCAAACGCATGTGATATAATCACCTTAGCGAATACTAACTAAAAGAAGGGTATTTATATGTCCATGCATCTTCACTAAGAAATCAGAAACCGGATTTGCAATTATTGCAGTGTATGTTGATGACTTAAATCTTGTTGGAACTCTTGAAGAGCTCACAAGAACAACAAATTCTTTGAAAAAGGAATTTGAGATGAAAGATCTTAAAAAAAAAAATTGTCTCAACCTACAAATTGAGCATTTTCCAAATAAAGTTTTAGTACATCAATCAACATACATTAAGAAAATTTTGAAGTATTTTTATATGAATAAAGTGCATTCATTAAGTTCTTCAATGATTGTCCAATCACTTTACGTGGAAAATGACTTATTTCGTCATTGCCAAAAAAAGTAAAGAATTACTTGGTCCTGAAATATCATATCTTAATGTTATTGATACACTTATGTATCTTGTCAATTGTACATGGCTAGACATTGTTTTTTCTGTCAATTTATTAGCAAGATACAGTTCCACTCCAACCTGAAGACATTAGAATGGTATCAAGCATATATTGCATTATCTTCGTGGAACTATTGATATGGGTCTATTTTACTTAAGGGAATCAAAACTACAATTGGTTGGATATGTAGATGCAGGATATCTTTCAAATCCATATAAAGTTATATCATAAACAAGGTACGTGTTTAATTGCAATGGTACTACTATTTCATGGAGATCTGTCAAACAAACAATGGTGGCCACATTATTAAATAATTCAGAAATATTTGCAATTCATGAAACAAATCATGAATGTATATGGTTAAGATCCATGATTCAGCACATTCGAGAATCTTGTGGATTCTCTTCTATCAAAAGTAACCCAATAATATTATTTGAAGATAATATTGCATGCATTGCACAAATAAAAGAGGGTTATATTAAAAGATATAGAACTAAATGCATTTCGCCAAAATTCTTTTATACACATGAACTCTAGAAAAGTTGTGAAATTGATGTGCAACAAATACATTCAAATGATAATCTAGTAGATTTATTCACAAAGTCATTGCTCACCTCAACATTCAAGAAGTTAATACACAAGATTGGAATGTGTCAACTAAAGGAAATCCACATGAGGGAGAGTATGTTTGTAAAAGGGAGTTAGTGTACTGTACTATTTTTCCCTTCGTCCAGGTTTTATCCTATTGGGTTTTACTGGCAAGGTTTTTAACGAGGCAGTCCTAATATACCAAAAGCGGTTTAAAGAATTATAAAAATATTGTACTATTTTTGCTTCACTAGGTTTTTCCCATATGGTTTTTTACTAGCAATGTTTTAATGAGGCATATTCTTTAAATGTGGTGGACATCCAAATGGGAGTGTTGTAAATGTTGTGGTAAATGACCACCACATTAATGTGGAATTAAAAGGGTCATTTATAACTTCTATTACTCATCTTAAATATGAGTAATGGCGGGTCATTTGGAAAGTCTATAAAATGGTTTTTCATCCCTTGTAAACAAGAAAGAAATTATCTCTTTCTCTCATTCTCTCTGCCTTATTCTCTCTTTCTCTCCTCCTTGTCTTTCGTACTCTCCACTCTCTTGATTCTCTTGTATGATTCTCTCCTCCCCATTATATATATACAAACAAAGTAAAATATTACAAAACACATCCACACCATTGTGTTATTTCACAAAACTGACATATATATAATACAAGCATTGAAACTCATCCACACACATGTGATAGCCAATCACTTTCACGGATAAAGTAGGTTTTTTTTTTCTTTTTTTGGATTCATGGTGTATTATGCAGAGTATGGAACACATACCCACTGTCACTAGCAATTAAAAGACTTCAAATCAGTGGTCTCCCCCAAGTGTAGATAACAAGGGAATTCATACTACTATTACATTTTTTTTTTTCAATTTATTG
The DNA here is from genome assembly GCF_030704535.1 of Vitis vinifera. NCBI lineage: Eukaryota > Viridiplantae > Streptophyta > Magnoliopsida > Vitales > Vitaceae > Vitis > Vitis vinifera. The sequence goes on from NC_081808.1 coordinate 7,485,084, forward strand.
GTCACTTTTCAAAAATAAACAAGGAACTTATTTTTTTATTTTATGATTTTTTTTCATATGAGTATACATTTTTCCCAACAAATTATATATTTCAATTATTGACATAGAATCAATTTCTGGAGATATTATTAAAGTGAAGCAGTTTAAACAAATACTGTGAAATCCCGATATTCGCTTACTTTTCCAACATCTTCTTCATGGGTCTCCCCAGAGCCAATAAAAAAATTCAAACAGTTTTGTCTCCTTGTGAATGTGGCCTTGGCTTGTTGGTGGAGATATTGGAATTGTGACTGAAAATAAATAATATGGGAAAAATGCTTAGTTCTATTTAATTTTCTAGAAGAACTTTTAGATTCTCTGATTTTTCTTACGTGGCTGAAACCGCACAGCCGAGGGGAGAGTCTGTTTCAATCAGCCTTATTGGGAAAGGCTAGAAAAAAATCAAGTGGTACGTGGAGACGGCTTTGACGACTGTTCATTGAAGCTTGAAATATAGCTCCACGTTTAGTCCTTTCCTCCCATCTCTTGAAGCTCTATGTCGTCTAAAAAATGAGACTGTTTATTGGTATTGCATACATGTGGTGTATGCCCTTGATGTCCTTATCAATGGGCAAAAGACTTGGGTGAGTAGGATTGAAATTCCTTTAAGTGCCTCATATCAACTCGAAAAAGAAGAATCAATTTCTTAGTTTCTATTAGAGTTTTCATATCTTATAAATTATGTGCTTCAGTTAAAAACTTATTGTAAGTTATTTTTCATAGTTATAATTATAATTTATTTTTAATATTTAAATTATATATACATATAAATGAACTTGTGCCCAAATTCCAAGGCCTAGTGTCACAAGATGCTTCAAATGACCCTCCCCATGGGCTTATATAGGAGGTGAGAAGCTTCTAGAGACCCTTGGAGACATCCACACTTAGCCACTAGTGGGAAGAGTGTGGAAGGTTCTAGAAATGCCTAGAGAAGTCCACACAACTCTACACTATGGTAGAAGGCATGAGAAGGGTCCAAAGCTTTCTAGAGAAATCTAGAAGTCTCTTGTATATAGGTTTGTACATAGAATAGTCTAGGACATTCTAGAATATTCTTGATTTGTAAGGGAACCCTCCAAGGTTCTAGAGAGTTCCCTTGGTGCCTATAAATAGGTGAGGGCCTCATTTGGCCAAGGCACCACCCAAATCACTTCCTAACCAAGCAAGTGAGCATCCAAGCACTTGTAAAGGCTTTCTTGAGATAATAAAGCTTCCATTCTTTAAGGAGTTGCCTACTAAGCTCTTAAGCTTTCGAGTCGCGAGTGTCTTAGCCGAGCAAGCTAAGCATTGGGGATCAAGGCTGACTTAGCAAGATCAAGCGTCTTGACTTGCCTAAGTGCCGCACGAGCTTAGTGAACGACTAAGTCCGTGACAAGTGGTATCAGAGCGCGGTTACGAGGTAGGCATAACAAAGGAAGCATGTCGGGTTCCAACATGGAGGAGACTAGTGAGCAAACCCGTGGGAGGGAGACCGAGCCTACTGCACGGGGCAGGGGCAGGAAGGATAAATCTCGTGATGCCGTTGCCAACATGGAGGCAAGGTTAGCCAAGGTGGAGCTAGCCATGGCGGACACTCGGGAGGGGTTGGACTTGATCGAGCAAGGCATGGAGAAGGGCTTAGAGGATCTAAGGGAGCAGATCCAAGACCTTCGTGAGAGGGTGCTAGTCTCACAAGTTCAGCCAGTGTCGCATGAGGAGTTTGTGTCCTTCCAAGGAAAGGTCTTGAGCATGCTTGCTAGCATGGAGTCAAGGATAGAGGCCTTGGCCACTCGAATGGAGTCCCGAGACCAGGAAGTTAGGCAGGAGTTGGCCATCTACAAGGCTGCTGTGTCAGCACGGGTCATGGCCACACAGGAGGCATCTAGGGTGGAGGTGCCGAAGCCACATAGGTTTAGTGGCAAGCGGGATGCCAAGGAGTTGGATAACTTCTTATGGCATATGGAGCGATACTTCGAAGCTATCGCATTGACGGATGAGGCGACTAAGGTAAGAACTGCGACCCTCTACCTTACTGACACAGCTACTCTATGGTGGCGTCGAAGGTTTGCCGATATGGAGAAAGGCATTTGCACCATAGAGACGTGGGAGGACTTCAGGAGGGAGATCAAGAGGCAGTTCTACCCGGAGGACGTGGCTTACCTGGCTAGGAAAAACATGCGGCGTCTTAAGCACACAGGCTCAATACGCGACTATGTCAAGGAATTCTCTTCGCTCATGCTTGAGATTCCTAACATGACTCAGGAGGAGTTGCTATTCAACTTCATGGATAACCTGCAAGGGTGGGCCGAGCAGGAATTAAGGCGTCGAGGTGTTCAAGACTTAGCCACTGCTATGGCAATAGCAGAATCCTTAGCGGATTATAAGAGGGGAGACTCCTCCAAGATTGAGTCTTTGGAGGATAGCCACGCCATGGGTGGGGGAGACGAGGTTCCAAGGGACCACAATGCTCCTAAAAAGGGATCAGGCAAGACGTCTAACGTCCGAGAAGGAAGGGATAAGGCGGAAAGGAAAGAGTTTACGCCTAAAATCAAATGCTTCTTGTGTGACGGTCCACATTGGGCACGGGATTGTCCAAAGAGGAAGGCGCTCAGTGCCATGATCGAGGAGAGGGAGCAGGAGGACGAAGCACATATGGGCTCAATGCAGCTACTAGGTGCCCTCCAATTCAACCCGAAGCTTAGTACGCCTGAGACCTCCTTACTAGCAGGGGTGCAAGTAAAGGAGGAAAAAGGGGAGCGAGCTGAGGTAGCCCGCACACACATGGGAGAGGTCACCAAGGGAAAGGTGAACTCAATGGGTAAAAGGAAGCAGCACTCTAAGCATCGAAAGCACACGGGTCTGCATCCATCTGGAGCCTCACGGGAGAAGGAGGTGAAGAATATCCTGGCTGAACGGGTCACCAGGAGACAAGGGGTCCCTCCTGTGATAGAGTATCTAGTCCGATGGAAAGGACTACCCAAGAGGCAGGTAAGTTGGGAACATGCGGATGCCTTGAGAAAATTCTGGAAACACATCGAGAGGTTTCAGAATGAGGCAACGACGAGGACGTCGACGGCATCGGTGGGGGAGAGTGTCACAAGATGCTTCAAATGACCCTCCCCATGGGCTTATATAGGAGGTGAGAAGCTTCTAGAGACCCTTGGAGACATCCACACTTAGCCACTAGTGGGAAGAGTGTGGAAGGTTCTAGAAATGCCTAGAGAAGTCCACACAACTCTACACTATGGTAGAAGGCATGAGAAGGGTCCAAAGCTTTCTAGAGAAATCTAGAAGTCTCTTGTATATAGGTTTGTACATAGAATAGTCTAGGACATTCTAGAATATTCTTGATTTGTAAGGGAACCCTCCAAGGTTCTAGAGAGTTCCCTTGGTGCCTATAAATAGGTGAGGGCCTCATTTGGCCAAGGCACCACCCAAATCACTTCCTAACCAAGCAAGTGAGCATCCAAGCACTTGTAAAGGCTTTCTTGAGATAATAAAGCTTCCATTCTTTAAGGAGTTGCCTACTAAGCTCTTAAGCTTTCGAGTCGCGAGTGTCTTAGCCGAGCAAGCTAAGCATTGGGGATCAAGGCTGACTTAGCAAGATCAAGCGTCTTGACTTGCCTAAGTGCCGCACGAGCTTAGTGAACGACTAAGTCCGTGACACTAGGCCCTAATTCCCGACCTTATGCCCATAAGGCGAAGCTCTGGGCCTCAAATATGTGAGAGTGGACCACCCAACCCAGCCAAATTCCTCTAATTAAGTTATAAACCCACTTGAGCCCATACAAAGCCCATACATTTGGGCTCGGGCTTAAACCCCTATTCAAGATGTATTCAATCAATTTTATCTTTCCTTGCTCCTATTCAAGAGCTATACTACCTCGCAATAGGGCTTCAATTCTTAGGCTTCCACCCAAAGTCTTGTTTTAGTATATCAAGAAGAAAAAAAAAAGGTTCAATTTTAATAATAAGCTAAAAGGCAATAAATCATATTGTAAGAGTTTGAGTTTGGATGTGAAGCAATTTAGACCATGTCCTAGGATAATCAAAAAAATGCCTAAGTGACCTAGGGTGTGTCTAAATATCCTAAAAGTGTACGAGCTATCCTAAAAATAATAATAACAATAAATTAAAAACATCTAGATCTAACTCAAGGCTATCAAGGGTTATAATGAAGATCTAAATAAGTCCCTCAACGAAGGTTCTTTAAAGGTGGCTCAGAAAAAGAAACTATATAAGTGTCATGAGCAAACAAGGGACGACTATTGAGTTAAGAGAGAAGTACAAAAAGGCACCTAGTGTCACATGTGCTAAGAGTACAAAATGGAAAGTCTACACTAGATGAGCTAAAATTGTGTTAGATATGCATGCAATAGATGAATATGGAAGTCCCATTGGTGGATGAGCCTAAATCCTATTGGAAAATAGATGTGTTGTGAAATATTAATGTAGTCCCAAGGTAAAAATAAATGTAATGAGGAGCATCATAAAAGGATATTGCCCATTATTTTTCAAATGAAATTATTAAAGCCCTTAAACATGAGAAGTGATATCAAAGTTGAGACAACAATTCTATCAAGCTTTTCACAAAATAAAAAACCATTTTAATTTGTCACCTTTGCTCACACCCCTTGAAGGGCCCATAGGTGTTGTACATAGTTTATGCTATACTTGAACGGGGCCATAGGAGTAAACTTAATTAGCCATCATAATTATAACATCCAAGGCAATCACACCTATTATGATATTTTACATTAAGTTTGATATATTTGGTTTTCTCGTAGAAATCAAGTTTTATTTTTTCTTCTTTTTCTTTTTAATTTGTCTTTTTCTTTCGTATATGCTACCAACTTTTGGTTATCATAATATATACACCATTCAACTCCTGCTATAATTCATATCATCAGACTTTAGAGGGACAATTTAGATGATCTAATGAAAAAGCCAATCATTTTTCATAAAAACTATATATCAACAATTATTAGCTAGAGAAAACACAAAAATAGTATACTCATATCCAAATCTCGATATTATGCAATCAGACAATTGGAATGGATTATGTTTTACAAACAAAAACTTTGTAACATGTAGCAATTCAAACAGTGAAACAGGTTACCCAAAGAAATAATGTCCAAGAATTTATATATTCTATCCGAACCCTTGTTCAACAAAAACAAACTACAACCCATGTAGAAATAAGAAGGGATTCCCCCTACTATGTCATACACAACTTTTAGAGACACTTGTTATCTGTTTCCGATAATGGCTACATGAGAAGGATGGGATTTTCCTGTGAAGGCCAAGCAAGCTTGAGTTCGGCCCTCATATACCCAAAGAATTCCTGATGGATGCAAACTTACGTCCACTTCTCCCACAAAATGTAGTGCTATTTCCGGTAACGTTATGTTTCTCCCCCCACATCCCTCAAGATTATAGCAAGTGTCCAATAGTTTTTCGGGCCGCGGCGGAGGAATAGAGGGACAGTGCAACATTTCCTGTTGGAATGCAGTGCGGAGTGCTTCATAGGCTGCGGTAGGAAGACGAGTGACGACAGGTCCGGAATCTAGTATGGTTCCAGGTGATGCAAACAATGAGCTAGAGACGTTCAACCGCTTTTTGGCAACACTTATACCAATCAGTTCAACAAAATAATACTTTGTTGACTCTAACCATAACCCACTAGGTGGATTCAAAATCCGCGTAAATTTCAGCAAGGGAGATGCAGAAATTGCTTTCTCCCCAAACAACAGAGACCCTTGAGTGTGTTCTATAGGGGGAAACAGTAACTAAATTTCTTTTTGAACTTTGAAGCTGTCTGAGATATCAAAGAATATCCATCTTTGGATTCTTGCGTAGAATATTGGATGAAGATTTTGGCGTTAATAGAGCGAACTCTGGACTGATCTTGGAGGAAAATTTGCTGACGACTGGGAGACTTCTTCTGGCCTAATCGCGAGCATGGTCCATAACTATATGTTATTGGTAGCCCTCCTGCAAGACCTACACACTGTCAGCATAATAACCTTTTCAAGTAGATATTTTTTTTTTCCTTCAAATTTCATAGAAAAAGGTTGCAGGCTTAACCTACAAATCTTCATTCAATTTGCAAGAAATGAAATTTTGCATGCTTTCTCCGTTAGAAATAATAATCCAAGAAGAGATGGAATTGGATAAAGAAACAACAAGATGGAGCGAATCAATTAAGAAATTGTTTTAAAAGCTATACATATATATATATATGGGAACACAAGATTTTGTGGCTTATAGACTTCACCTCCCGCTGGTGCCGAGCAATTGTTCTTCGGCAGCAGTGAACTTATATCAATTAAGGGTGTGATACCCGTCCTTGGCCGCTCCATAGACGGGTGTATTGCTCACATAACATAAGAAAAACAGAAGAAGAAAAGAGAAGAGAAGATGGTAGATGGCAGTGGAAGGACAAAGAATGGGCATGAATCTAACACACGTAAACTTTCAGTTGTTATTGCTGAATGTGTTGCCCTCGGTGCTCACCAATATATATTATATAGAGTATGGAATATGCTTATATTATTCTCTTTGAGCCATAGAAAAGTCTTTGTGCGTGAACATCCAAAACTTTTGGACCAAGTCCCCTCCCAAGTTGTATTAGAAAACACATTCTTTTTTCCCTCATTTTTTGGTCATTTCTTTCAAATTTCATGAGATTTTTAAAGTTTTGGTGCAAACTTTTCACCCATCAACATATTCTTGGAGAGAAAATGAAAGTACAATATTTTAATAAATATTAATTCAAATTAAGAGTTAATTAACTGAAAATTTTTCACATTTTTTGGATAAAATTTAGGAAGAATAGGAATTAATATTTATGTTGATGGATCTCCAAACTTTTTCATGATTAGTTTTAGCCAAGTGGACTTAGTCAATGCACGGGTGGCTAAGCAATTATTCAAGTCAATCAATTCTTTTGCCCTAAAAAGAAGGAAGAAGGAATGAAATGGGACTTTTTTTTTTGGATTTTTTTAAAAGACAACTTTAAATTGGATTTTTTTTTTTCAAAGTATCAGACGTTTAGAAATAATTTCAAACTTGAGCAATTAACTTACATATTTTGGATTATGAATCTAAACGAGCGAGATGCCAAAAAACTCTAAAAATAATTGATTAAAATGGATGAATTACTTCTCATATTTGTGAATTTATCTCCTCTCATATTTTTGTTCAAAGAATAACTCATTTTTTATCTAAAATGTTCTTAACTATTTTAAGTATTTATAATATGTTTTTAAAAAATGATTATTTTTATAAGAAAACAATGACATTTTTATCACAATAAGGTCAAAAAATGATAAAGAATCAGATTTCTAAAATTTGATTTCTAATTATCATTTTAATCAAATAACTCAAAACTCTATCTATATGAGAAGTGTGAAATAGGATTAAGTAACTCAATCTATTCTAAAACCTCAATAAATAAACACCAGATAAATTAATAATATCAACTAAATAATAAAATCTTCTAATATAAACTCAAGTTGATAGACTAAAAATAATTTCATTAAATGTATAAGATAATAATTTTAAAAAAATCTTTAAGGGTCCAAATAAATATAAATTAATAATCAGTGAAGTACATAAAAAAAATAGCAAATAAAAATTTGTACACAAGAATGAGTAATTTTTTATAACTTTCATTTTTTCAACTAAACTTATTTTCAAAATTATGCTTAAAACCTCTTCTATCTTCCAAGCCATTAAGTTTTGACACTACATTTTTTCTTTTGATGAGTCTTTTTTATCCTCTACAACAATAATCATCTCTTTAGTCTCTTAGACTTTTATATATTAATTTTTAAGCACACCCATTATTTTTGGATTTAGAAGTCACATATATATATATATATATAATAACACCTTCTAAATTAATAAATGTCCATTTATTAATAAATCAATAATTCCACTAAAATAATAATTTCTTTTCGTCCCAAATGTATTATTTTATAGGATGTCACGATATATTTGACTGAGAGACTAATGTTTTAGTACTAGAAAAATGTAGGGTAGTTAATATTAGAAGCGTGCATGTGTAGAGTCAACATATTGGAAAGGAATAAGAACTTTTACTACTTACATTAGTGCCCCACGCACTTTCTTAGTGGTTTTTGTATTTGTATTTATATATATAAGCAAAGTTAAAAACTATTAGACACATCCACACCCATGTGTCATTTCACAAAACCTACATATAATACAAGCATTGAGACATGCCATTTTGATAGTGTTGAAGGGACGTAGTCAACCACTTTCACGGATAAAGTAGGATTTTTTCTTTTCATTTTTTTATTTTTATTTTATTCATAATGTATTATGCAGAGTATAACAAGGGAATTTATAATATTATCACTCTTTTTTTTTTTTTTGTTTTTTTTTTTTTTCAATTTATAGGTCACTTCGTTTCAAATTTTACAGGATTTTCAATGTTGTAGACAAATAATAGGTTTCAATTATTGACATAGAATCAATTTCTTGGTTTATATCAGAGTTTTCATATCTTATAAATTATGGGTTTCAGTTAAAAACTTATTATAAGTTCTTTTTAGTTACAATTATAATTTATTTTTAATATTTAAATTATATATATGGGAACTTGTACCCAAATTCCAAGGTCTAGTCCTGAAATTCCAAGGTCTAAGGATAATTTCAAGGAAAGTTTAGTTTTGAAAATTATTGTAACCCATTTTTTAATTGTATTTGTAGGTATTTTATTTTATAATCTCCGACAAAAAAGAAAACAGGAGAGAAAAGGTGTACACCCTAATTCCGGACCTTAAGCCCATAAGGTGAGAAACTCTGGGCCTCAAATATGTGAGAGAGGACCACCCAACCCAACCAAATTCCTCTAATTAAGTTATAAACCCACTTGAACCCATACAAAGCCCATACATTTGGGCTCCCCATTCAATCAATTTTATATTTCCTTGCTCTATTCAATAGCTATAGTACCTCAAAATTGGGCTGAAATTCTTAGGCTTCCACCCAAAGTTATAAAAAGGTTCAATTTTAATAATAAGCTAAAATCAGATTGTAAGAGTTTGAGTTTGGATGTGAAGATTTAGAACATGTTTGATACATTGGGATGGACATCTCATCCTTTTTCTTAAATATGAAAATGATTTCAATTGACCTCCAACATGAGGAATTTTGATTCCCTCGATGTATGAAATCATATAAAATATATTAAAATTTAAAATTAGTATTTTATCTCTTCATTTCCGTTAGGTTTGTATAACTTTACATAATTTATTTTTATTTATAAAGTAAATATTATTTTTCTTAGCTTTATTATTTAGCAAAAAAAATATCAAAATATCTTCTTTAAAAAAATAATAAATAAAAAATATTTAAAACTATGTATAAGGATGTTACCATCAATTTATTTCTCTTTTGCTCTCAGTCTCATTGTTGTCAAATACTAAAAATAAAAATAAATAATTATTTCAACCTTATAGTTGCATCCAAATATAAAAATTAAAATCACTAAATTCATTTTTATTTCAAAAGTAGAAATAAAAATATATATATTAATTCTAATTCCTTATTCCTTATTCCTCATCAATTGCACATACAAAACATGGCAAATAGGTTAGATATAAGGTTTTGGGTTGCTGATGAGATAAGCTCAATTCTTGAGATGAGAGCAATGATTTCCCAAAGCTTAAATCAATACATTGAAGTCATCAGGTAACTTCACCTCCAGGCTCCAACCTATTCCCCAATAAACAAAACAAAAACTGGCCCAAGTGGATCATAATCATTCAATTGAAAAGGCAACAGCCTAGACCATATCCATCACTTTCAGTAGCCGACTAATTCCTTCAGCCACTCTTTTTACTTTACACTTCATTTCCAATGACACATCAATTCCCACTTCAAGCTCAAACGTCATACAGTCAAAAGAGTACAAAACTATGAACCCGTCGAATCAGCCTTCTTTGACGGTAAATCACATGTGTGCTTCTCTTCTCTACTGTTCCCCCATCTTGCCCCACGTGTATGTCCCTGCCTTGCCTTTTCTGCTAAACCTGCATCTCTTACCAATATTGATACCAGTACCCCACTTCCCAAAAGAGACTGCAAACTCATTATAGTGGCAAACCCCCTTTGTTTTCTACCATGCCAAACACTACACTGGCTACCAATCTACTTTTAATTTTTAAACATTAAGCTTGATGGGAAATTAACCTGATTATAGCTGCTTCCCACTCCCAAATTACCAAAAAATCATCATGTTTAAACCTCTTCATTCCCCCCACTTTTTGTGGTAAACCACTCCATCATGTAATTTAAGGTTGAGTTCCCTTGTTCATGCACTAATTTTAAGGTGATAAAACCAACTCCCAACTCCCATCTCCACCCAATTGGACAACTATGAGAGGAAGAAGAAGAATAAATTAGAAAAAGGGCAGGCAGGACCAGGTATTTGATACTTAAAAGAAGAATGAGTGTGGCCATTTTATAGATTTGATCAGAGCCTAAAGGAAAAGGAGAAGCTTGTACCATTTGCCTACCCCGTCCCCAACTTTATCCATGTGCTTAGAAGTTTAATCTCACACAGATAGGGTGACCCTCCTAATATTTCCCCTTTTTTTATTGATGAAGATTCTCAACATTGATAAACATTTAAAATCATTAAACCCAAACCTAATCTGTCAATTAACTAAAATAAATGAAAATTTTCTAAAAATAATCAAATTGGGTTCTTCCTCAACAGCCACCAAACCCACAGAGAAGTTCACAAAATGGAACCTTTTTTTAGGAGTGATGGACACTATTATTGTAAATTCCTAATAATAATTCAAGGAAAAAAATTACGGCATAGCACCATTGCCATCAGACTCATCACCATCAACCCACCACCGCACCACAATGTAGCAAGTGAAGGCATAAGCATCCGTCCAGCACCAAAATCTCAGAGCAACGTGCACCATTTTGGTTTCATTCCACTAAGGGAGGTCACAACACCAGATACTTTGCCCTCTCCTTCGATAAAAAGTGATCCCACCACAGAAATCTATACAGTGGAGGAGTCCCCACCCCAACCCATACATCAAATCAAAGTTTCCAACACAAAGTAAAACAAAAAGTACACAAATCATTTGGTTTGGAACTCCTCAATAACAAGAAAATGATTTCATTCATTGGGAAACTCTCAACAATAGTGAAAATCCCCCACATTGGAATCAGTTATTATGTACATTCATTAATCCCCATAAAGAGGGACCAAAAATCACATTCCTGATTAGAGTTTAAATAAAAACCGGAGAAAATATAAAAAAATTACCTCAAGGATTAAAAATTTCCGTCTTCATCGTCCTCGGACTTGTGGTGATTCACCTTAGAAAGCCCTAACCCTCGCTTCGAAACAGCGGCAACCGGCCCCGTTGCGTTTTCCGGTGACGGCGACGCCTCTACGAACGTCGCCGAGGACATTTCCATCTGGCAGACCCTAACGGCGCCCAACAACTTCTCCGGTAACTCTTCCTCTGCCTGGGCCTCCACCAGAAACCCCATGTCAATGTTCACCGCTGTCACGTATCCCAAAGCCAGACGCAAGATCGCGTTGGCTATCGCCGAGCTGCCGATGTCGACGTCGATTTCGAGGTAGTTGGAACCTCTGTGGTAACTACAGGTCAAGGCTTTGCCAAGCAAACAAGCGGCATAGTTTCCGACTGCCGCTTTCACGATCCATGGCCCTTTCACTATCCGGTTCACGATCTTAAACCGCTGGTTTCGGAAGGCATCGTCACCGTGGATGAACCGGTAAAAGAGCGAACCGGGAGGAATAGGATCTTCCGTGGCGAAGTAAAACACCGCACTATGGTGCTCCCGACCAGGGACTTGGATATTCACGGCGAAGATGAAGGCCTTCTGGGACCTATTCAACGATTGAGCTTTGCGAAGCGCGTGAGCCACGCGGTTATCGGGGCGAGCGAGTACGTTGTCGAGTTTGGAAGTAGAACGGAGCCAGTCGAAGCCGGCAGGCTTGAGGAGCCAGTCACCGGAGGGAGATTTCTGCTTTCTGGTAAAATAATTTTTGGATCGCAGAGAGAAGAGGTCTCCGGGGGGAGAAGCCCAGCCGTTGGAGCCATGATGGAGGTCCACATGTCTGAGAGATCCGCCGTTGATGGCTTCCTCTCTCCAATCGGAGGATTGTTTGGAGACGGAGCCCGAGCCTGAACTTTGGTTCTGCGTCGTCTTCGAACACATGTTTTTTTCTCACAAAGAGGCTTTCTTCCTCCGTCTCTCTCAGTTTTACCAGTGCTCTCCCTCTCTAATAAGAAAATTAGCAATCCCCCTTTCCTTTTCATGAAACTACGAAAATACCCTCCAGCCAGCTAATTTCAACTAGGACTCTCTGCTGGCTGACTCTGTGATCTGCCATTTTTCAATCATTTCTGCCTACTTGTGAATCTCCCCCAACCCTCAGAATTTTACATTTTCCTTTTCTTTCAATTTAAAATAATACATCATTTTAATTAAATCTTCAACAAATTTAGCTTTATAATTTCATATATATTTTTTCAAAACATTAAATTAGTTCCATATAAAACATGATTGGGAAACCATTGCTTCAAAATGTTTAATTTTGATGTTTTTATATAGAAATGTTTTACCGGATGCTTCTAGATACATTTAATGATAGTAAAGTTGACACGATTTGTTAATATGATACGAATGTAATTCACCTTTTCGGGTTTTGATTAAATGTAAATAAGTTTGAGTTAAATTCATATTGAACTATACAATTCCTTTAATAAATAGGTTGTATAACATAATTTTGACTCGTTTAATAAATAATTAATTAATAGATAATTTTTTTAGTCAAATTATATAACATAATTTTGATCCTAATTAAAATAGTAAAATACTTAGGCTTTCATAGAATACAAACACGATTCATTATAACCTTTAAACATATTTATTTTGTAGGCTTACCTAATTATACTACATAAACAATATACACATTATTGGAGTTTGGTCCTTTTTCTATTTTAATAATTCAACTACACATGTAGCACGTGTCTATTACTCGGTTTTTATTTTACACCTAGAAAATCGAATTAGAATAGCCTATTTTTATTATAATCTTATGACCTTCAATAAATTACGTGCACAAAAAAAAAAATCTTGGAATTAAGTAAATCATAGTATCAATCGGTTCATGTCACCCATAAAGGCAAAATACCTTAGAATTATTGTATGGTTCTAAATTAAAAGCAATAATTTGTATAGCCTGTCGTACCAAAATATTTAAGCCTGGAGACATTAAGTGGTAAGTGGATGGATGCCAATGCAATTGAGTGTCCATATCCATTTTTTAAAATTAAATGTACGTGGATTCTCGGACTTATCTTCCTAGCTGTAGGCTGTAGCTGACACCTTGTTTGGTATCAATGATAGGGCTCCAGTGTCATCGTTTATGCATGACTCTAATACTAACGTTATATTTGTGGTCCTTCTCCACGTCGGAATGGTAAAAAAAAATACAAAAAATAAATCAGTTTTATATTTGAATTTAATTTATCTGTGTCATATATGAAATCTCATTGCTTCCTATTTTTATTTTATTTTACCTTGATCCAATTTTCTTTGTTTAATGACTCAAACTTCATGTTTGTAACAAAATTAATGTTTTTTGAAAAAAAAAAATATCTGGATACTGCTTAAAATATTCATCCAATCATGTTAAAATAATGATTTAGAGTATTTTGAAAAATTATATAGATTTAAAATTAAGGATTTTCATATGAAAAATATGGAATTCTTTTTTGTTTATTCATGGTTGATAAAGATAATGTATTAAAATAGAGTAGAAATTGGGATTGGGGTAGGTTTTTTTGGGTATGTGGCTCGTCCCTAATGGAATGGATTTGAAATTTAAATCAACGAATTTGAGATCCGTCCTTATTATATTTAAAAAAATTTATCTTTTAAATATATATATATATATAATAAATTTCAATAAAATAAATTATAAAATGTGTAATATTGTAATTATTTATAAAATATATTTATTTTAATGTAATTAAAAAAATTTCAAAAAAAAATATATGGGCAAAGTTCTCATACTTGCGTGAGCCCATTTAAATTTTTAATAAAATAAAAATAAAAATTATCTTAAATAAATAAGATGGAGTGACGCGTCCCAATCTCATCCCGTTCTAAAAGTGAGCAAATGGTCTAAAATGCCTTAATAAAACTTTGAGTCATGTGCTCTCATCTTAATGATGATCTCGAAATTACCAATCTTAGTCATTTTTAATTCCCTCAACCATTAAAAAAAGAGTGAGAAAAAAGAAAAAAGGAAAATGCACGGGTTTAACAAGACATCTGTCCAATAATAAAATACATATAAAAAGTGGAAGACAAGAGAGAATGGTTAAAAATATAATTTTCTTTTCAAAAAAATAAAAATGATGAAAAGGTGATCCCTTTTATGATGAATCAAAACAAAATCCCAAACTAGAATTGAAATTCATTTTTCTTATTCTAAAAATTTTTCAAATCATAGAAACTTATAATCATTCTCTTTATTGTCATTTATTGTTGGGGTCAAATCTGGATGTTTTTCACATTCAACCAATTCTTAAATTTCAGAAAAAAAAAATTGTAAATCCAATTTCAAAATATCGTATGGGTTTTAATTTTGAAGATTAATGTGATTTATATTTTATAAATATTTTTTTCATAGTGAGTTATTTTAATTATTTTAGATTTTAAATTTATTTTTGAAAAACCGTTTTAAAAATAGACCGTATACAAATAATACACAACTTCACAAATTCCTAAATTGAATCTTTTTTCTATAAAATAAAAAAAAAATGTTTTTGACAATATTAATGAATTTTTTTTAAAAGAAATTATTTCTAAACAGTTGTTTTAATTATTTTTAATTTTTAATTTATTTTTGGGAAACCATTTTGAAAAAAAAATTGTATATTTCTATAAAATATATATAAAAAAAAAAAATTGTTTTTTGGCAACGATATAGCTTTCTTCCAAGTTCCCAGCTATGTTGGTCGACAATGGCAATTTATGTAAATTCATTATACAATTAAGGTCATTGCAGTTAGAGAAAACGACGCTGAGATGGGAGGAGCCTTTGAAATTTGGTTGACTTCATTGATATGACGATTGAGAAAGCGACACGTGGTGGTATATAGAGACAGAAATGATCGTAAATGACACATAGGGCAATGATTAGGTCACCCTCGCAGTACGCATTAGGAGCAACGGTGAAAAATTTTGCCACGTGGCGAAATGGTATCTACTAGGTGTCAGCGTCCGGTGACAGGGTGTTGTTTTATCCTCCTAATATTTGCATTATAATAATTAACCTTTTCACCAATTTACAATATTTTATTATAGTTTATATAATATTTTATAAATTAAATTGTCAAAATAAATGGTTGTATATTTTTTTATTGCCTGATGACTTAAGACACTGTCTCTTTTATTTATTTATTTTCTTTCTTTTGATTAATTTATTCTTTTTTATTTATTTTTGATAAAATTGATATTAAGTTAATTATTGGAAATGAGCTAAAAATGCATGAATTGTACTTAAAACCTTTTCAATATACTTAAAATATGTGGGTCCGTACAAAAAATTGAATGAAAAATACGAGAAAAAGAAAAAAATAAAAGAAAATTTTAAAATTAATTTTATTTGTTATTTTAAAAAAGAAAATCACCAATATAATGCAAATACCAAATCTTTATTCAATTAAAATAAAATAAAAATCTAATCTTTAAGTATAAATCAAAGTAATAATTTTTTTATATGAATTAGAGAATATTTGATAAAATTTAATATTTATTATTTAATAACTTAAATTAATTTTAAGTTAAATTATATTTAAGTTATTGATTTGAAATTTATTATTGAATTCTTATTTTAAATATTAAAGTTGTTTTATAAAATTATTTTAAAATTTATTTTAAATTATTAAATTAATATATTTATCTTTATAAATTATAATTAGAATAAAAAAATTGAGTAATCGAGTAAAATAGTAAAAGAAATTATATAGATAATTATATCAAATAAGAATAAAAATGTAAAACTTATTATTTAAAATTATTCTTCATTTTTAAATTATATTATTAAGTTATTTTATAAAATATACTTAATTTAGTTCATAACTTAAATTAAGTTATTAATTGAAGTTATTTACTGAAAACACTTTATTATAATTTTTGAAAAAGGTATTAGCATTAAATCATTTTTCCTACCCCAAATCCCTGACTTGGCCCAAAAGTCCAAATAATAAAAGGGCTGAAAGGTCAACTTAAGTTGAAAAATTAATAATTTAATGATAAGAAGAGAAAATGAGGGAGGAGGCATTCATTGTGGGGTCACGTGCAAGCATGAAAACGTTGGGAAAAGGAAACACGAGGGGTTGGGGTGGTTGAATTGTTGAAATAGAAAAGAGGTCGGTCATAGGAAAATATCATAATCCTCATTCATTCAATGCCCTCTTTTCTAGTCAAATTAATGGTGGTCGTTGGTAGGTAAAATAAATAAATAAATAAATAAACCATATTCTTGGAAATCAACAAATTCAACATGAAGTTTAGAATTTTTCTTTTTAATTATTTATACAATTAGCCAAATGAATAATTTCTTGCTCTCTTTTCATCCTCTATTAAAAACATTAATCATAAGATTTTAGCGACAAAAGCGGAAAAAATTTCGTTGTTTCTTACACTAAGGTTATGTTTAGTTATCCAAAAAATATGAGGAAAAATGTAAAAAAAAAAAAAAAGAAAAAAGAAAAAAGAAATAAAAAGAAAAAGTAAAAGGAAAGAAAAATAAAAAATAAAAAATAAATTTAAAAGCAATAAATTATTTTTATATCATTTTTAAACTTATTTTACTTATTTTTCTTGATTATATAAATATTAAATAATTCATAAATTCATAAATTTCTAACTAATTTTAATTATATTTAATTTTCTTTGATATTTTTCATAATGAAACCAAATATAAGAAAATAATTTTCTTTAATATTTTTGTTTCTAAGTACTTTCCGAGAACTAAATATAGCCTAAGGAAATTAAGTTGATCAACTAAAATATTACTTACTATTTAGATTTCATTATTATTGGAATCAATTTTATATTTTATTAAAAAAATAGAAAGGTTTAACATAAACCCGATTGATTGCTTATAATAGCTTATAGTACAAGATTTTATAAACCATGTCATTTTATTTTTTCAAAAACCGTAATTATTTCTAGTAATAGGAGAAAATCTATTGATGGAGTATCCTTCCAAGAGGGATGAACTTGATGAGTTTGTTAGTTTCTTCTTAGATAGTTAATTCTTAAATAAGAGATCTAATTCTAATATTAATTGTGAAGTCCATTAATGACAAACCCACCGCAATCACCTAGAGTAAAGGTAGAATTAGGTGAAGGTCAATTTTTGAAAATTTTGCTAAATTACAAAATTACGTATAATAAGGATATACAACTATAATGAACAAGAATAATAAGAAAATAATAAAAAGTTAAGAAAAAAGAATGCAAATACTAATTTCAATATGGTTTGATGCAACCTCAATTATGCCCATTGTAGGGACTCCTCCCCTGATGACACGTGGCACGCATTTCTATCCGGATTAGCTCCATCCGGATTTCCCCCAAGGAGACACGTGGCGCCCTTCCCCTATCCGGACTCACTCAGGGAGAAGCACACGACACTCGCAAACATCACATCCGGATGGCCGACATATCCTATCCGAATATATTTGTCCGGATCGTTGACTAAAGTAAGCAAGTCTTACTACGTCATTCTGATAGCCTGCCACGGCCCATGTTCAGCCACCTGCAAAGTGAAAGGACAAGAATGATGACAAGTCACTTCCTATGATCTCTGATAGCTGTAGCGCCTCCCACGATCTCTGTCAGCCGCCCGTAGGGTGATGATGACTGTCACCACCTAGAGACATCATGACAAGCCAAAATATCTCCCTATCATTAAAGAGGGAGATAGAGTTTCTGATAATATATATATGGACCTTCACACAAAGAGGAAGGTAAGCTTGCTATACTTAGTAAAAGACCAACTGATTATTCTCTCTAACCATGGCTGACAAAACCATCGGAGGGTGTGTCCGGACACCCTGTCCGGACGCCTTTTGCAGAAACGACTGAACCAGGAATCTATATTGGTTGAGATCATGCGTCCATCCATTTGGCAACTACGTGGATCGCAGGGACGCGAGGCCTCAACACCCATGACCTTAAGCTCTAACTAACTCAAGCCTTGAGGTGCTCTATCATACCAAAGATCTTTCAAATCAAAGAATCCTTCATCTTACATTTAGTGTCAAGAGACCTTTATAGCTCCGCAGGTGTTCTTTCAATATTTAGAATCACTCTCCCACAAAATACAATGAATTTGGCATCAAGAGAACAATAGAACTAACTAAACAAGTATGAGTACAACAGAAAAGATAATTAATTTCAAGGTACAATGAATGAGTTTTGCAAGTTTTGATGTAATTGTATTTTAAAGCATATTAAGGATCAAGGTTTTGACGATAGAATGATTTACAAATAGTGATCTATCTATAAATGAAATTAAAGAGTCTTTCATATGAGATTTTTACACAATATGGTCATGAGACACATTTTTTAGATGAACAGATCAAACACTTAGATGGCCACCTAACTAGTTGTTTTGTATTAATTGCATTGTGGTGAGACTTAGAGAACCCAACTTGTCACACTGATTGGTGCTCAAATATGTGCCCTAAAATTTATAAATTATGTGATTTAGATACAACAAGAGGCACTAATCATTACATTTAGCTTATATTCATGCTAGTACCTAAGTTTGAGGATTAATGTGCTATCTTGAGTGAAAAGGTAGGAAAGAGAATTAAAGAGGATGAAATCCAAGTAAGTTCAACAACTAAGAGAGAAGAATGGCTCAACCATGCTCAAAAGGGAGATTTAAAGCTTGTGGAAGAAGAAAAGAACCAAAGGAAGGTATAGAATCCAAGCTAAGATCAAAAGGAATGGCAAAAGAAGGTAAACGATAAGCAAGAAAAGAAGACCAACCTTTGAAAGACAAGTTTTGGAGTTAAAACCAAGTAGAATGGAAGAAGAAAGCAAAAAAGAAGTATAACCTAATTTGAAATTTTCAAATTGGAGGAGAGGAATTTTGAATGCAACATAACTTGATAGTGTGTGAATTCAAAATTTTTGAATTTATCATTGCCCATTTCAAAATCACATTGCTCAATTCAAAATCAACCTTTTCACTTCAATCCATAACATGCGTTGCTAACATTTCATGCTTATGACTTTCTCATTATGCTCTTACTTGGACTTTTCATAGTTTATAAGTCTGGACTCTTTCATTTATGTATATTTAACCATTTCTACTTTCTTGGTTGATAATGACTACTGCACTTAATATTCTTTTCATCCCTTAAATTTGGAATTAGGCTTAATAGAAGTTAGATCCATAACTAAGGTCTTAGCATCAATTTGAGTAAAGTTGGATGATTTGAGTATTTTTATATTACATAAATCGTATCATATTTGTGTCATTGGAGCACATATTTTGGCTCCATTCAGTACTACATGTCACTTTAGGACTAGGAAATTTATACTTTCAATTTTAGGGTTTTAGATAAACAAATATGAAGAAAACAATGTTATTTTGCAACATTGTTCATTAGTCTTCATTTTCAATCACATTTAATTTCTTTTATGTCACATGTGTGTGACAATTAAACTATGAGAGGGTAAGGTAAGTAATATGAGATTGAAGCATTAAAGTAGAGGAGCAATGGTAATGGTAAAACTTAATTGGAATTTTATGCTAGATCTAATGAAAAATAATACTCTTTGTACAAAATGAATTATAAGAGGTATGATACATTTATTAGGATACTAGTGATGCTTGGAAACTATTGATCACTTGTTAACTCAATTCAACCTATCGGTATCTACCTTAAAGCCAAATCTACAAAATGAGTGAAGCCCTAATGTTGAGTAGCTCAAAACCTTAATTTAATTTAGTATCCTAATGATATTTAGGGACCAAAATTGAAAATATTTATTAAGTTTTAGATGCAATATTGAGTAATAGAACTTAATGACCTTAGCCTTGAAACCTAAAATCACTAAAAGAACAAAACCTTGTTTGCTTTGAAATCTTAGTTTTGAAGTTAGATTTTGAATATTCCAAAATTGTTGGCATAAGAGTTTTAATTAATTAGAATTTCTCCTTTTTTTTAGGATTTAAATTCATAAAAACATAGGATTTAGTTTTATAGCTCATTCTTGAACATTCACTCTTAGTAACTCTTTAGTCAATTCCAAAGGGCAATAATTGGGAAGTTATAGTTATCTATTCTCTAGTCCTTCTTGGTTAGGATAGCTATGTTATTAGGGATGTATAATTAGGAATGTTTAAATTAATAAACAAAGAGCAAAAACATTGATGAGTTGCACACCCCAAAGTTTTGAATCAAAACTCTAAATTAAACTTAAATCTAAGTCCATGATCCCAAAATTTGAGGTGTGACAAAGAATATCACTACTATTAATGATAAATAGTATCCATTCACCCCCAAAATATCCTTATTAAGGTTAGTTTCTTGAATGAGGATTCATTCTTCAAAAAGAAATTTGCTAAGCTAATTCATAAGTCTCATATTTTAATCTTGATCTTGATTAGATTATTTAGGAACTTAGTACCCGTGTCACAAGGTATGCTATGTGGGCATTCTTATACAACTACACTTCTTAATATATTTTACCAAAATCATTTAACACTTCTTAGCATTATCATTCACCAACATTTACATCATCCCTTTTCATAATAAGAAGAATTTTACCCTTCAAATGACAAATGTTTTCAATAGAAATGGGAAAATCAACTTTATACAAATAAATATTATTAATATTAACCCATATCTCAATCCTCCATAAATAAACTTAGTCGAAATTAGCTTCTTTTAAAATTTGTTGGATAAAATTATATCTTTATTTTTAATTAATTTTTTCATCAAAATGGATGCTATTGATGCAAGAGTTCCCTTAAGGGCTTAGTCGGAAACTGTAATAAGAATGAAAGGTTAAAAATGAAGTAGAGAGATATAAAACAAAATAATTATGTAGAGTTAGAATGGTTAATCCTTTAGAGAGAACAATCAATTGTCCTAAGTTAAAACTTGTAATCTTTTTTTTAGCTAAAACCCTGAAAACAATAAATTAAAAAAGTCAATTAGAAAACAAGCATAAGGGAAACGGTGCTGAAGTGTCTTCACTTAGACTGTGATGATTGTAGCTTCAAGGGGTAATGATCAACATGCAATAAGGAAATGATCAATCATTCTTGAGAAAAATGTAGAACAATTAACATATTTAAAGGAAAACGATTAAGCATTTAGAGAATAATTAAGAAATGATTATCCTATTAAAGAAAGAATGTTTAATTGTTGCCGTAAAAAAAAAAAAAAAAAATTGTCCAGACTTAAATAAAGACTCATCTCATAGGTTTTATTTAAGTATATTCTTATAGTGTTTAAGGATGATAATGGGACAAGTTCAAGACAAGTTACCCTCATTCCAACCCTAACCTAACCCGTTTATTCAAAATAGTTACCATCCTTATCTCATTAAAAAAATTAAATGGGTGAGATGGCTAAATGAATTTCCCATACTTGCCATGTCTTCCCCTTCTCATTTAACTTTTTTTATTTTTTTAAAATTATTTAATTTTTGTAATTACATTAAAATAAATATATTTTATAAATAATTAAAATATTATAACTTTTTAATACTTATGTTATTGAAAACTATTTTTTTTTATTACATATATTAAAAATAAAAAAATAAAAAATAATTTATTTTTAAAAATTATTTTTATAGTGGGGCATGGTGAGGCAAGGAAATACTTGAACCAGTCCCGAGTTTAAAAAAAAACATCAAACCCAATCTTAACCCATTTATTTAAATTTCAAACATGTCCCATTAGTGGTAGGACAGGTACGTGAAAAACCCAATTCCATTGTCATCCTTAGTAATATTAGCTATTTAAACTCTCCAAAATATAACCAAAATAAACTCTTAAGATAGTATATACATAATCAAGCATTACTAGACATGAGCCCAAAAGAGATCTTTAGACTTCATATCACACATTAAGTGTTTTAGCACTGTGATCAACTATAGCTAATTATGCAATATTATTTGAAGGGATGAGCTACACAACCCACTAGAAAATGCTTATATTTTGAAATTTAAGATATAAGATGACAAGTAAAATAATTATCAAATACAAGCAAATAGTATGCTAATATTTTAATTTACCAAAACATCAATAATATCATAAGCCTCATGAATAAAGATTACAATTACACTAGTCTTACCATATATTATTGTTGTTCACCTGCATTTCCACGACCATTTGCATTTCTACTTATATTTCAAGGATTCTCAACAAGGAAAATACATAGTCTCCTTGTAGATCCAAATCGAGAACTTCTTAAGGTATATTTTGGGTCTTTAACCTTAGGGCACTTCGTCTTTTTTTCTTTAAGGGCTCTCACCCAAAGACCATTGCTCCCTATTGATTCACAATTACTCTTAGACCAATGCTCATAACCTTTTCCAGTATTGATTCACAATTACTATTGATTCACATAAGAGAAAAAAAAATAGAGAAGAAAAACTAATTAAAACTAAAAGTCTTTCCACTTTTTATATCTAAGTTAAGAAGGTGCAACTAAGTTGTTCAATTAAGTAACTAATAGGTGTCCTTTATATGTGACTAGTGAGTGTCCCTTACTATATTTTGCATATGCCACTTTTAATTGCATCAAGACTTATATGTCTAGGTTGAAATGAACACAAGTGGGCCATTTTTAGCTATGTGTTAAGAGTGATGTTGCTACATGCTTTCAAAACATTCATGAACTTAGCATGGTTGATCAATCGTAATTTTGTTATGCATTTGAGTGTTACTTCTTTATACACAGGATGATCATAGATAGGGAGGACAATCAATCATTTTCATGATCATGCTAACAATTTTTGTTCTTGTTTTATCAACTATGAAGAGAAGACAATCGATCAATTAGGATAAAATGATTGATCTTCTTGTTTTTATACTAAAAAATGTCACCTTCTACGCTGAGAATGATTGATCATTTCTAAAATAACAATTTATTGTTTTGGATTAACATATAAACCTTTAATATTAAGTGAATAAGTGACAATTGATTATTGCATGTTTCTTTTCAAAATGATTAAATGTTCATTAAGGTTATATTTGGTTTTTAAAAAAAAAATTGAGGAAAAAAGTCAGAGAAAGAAAATAGAAAAGAAAAATATAAAGAAATAAAAAGTAAAGGAAAATAAATTTAAATTTAAAGTTAATAAATTATTTTTGTATGTTTCTTCAAACTTATTTTTTTTATTTTAACTCTTCTATATTTAGATTAAATAATTTAAAAATATATAAATTTCTAATTATTTTAATTATGTTTAATTTTCTCTCATATTTTCCATGGTCAAACCAATAATTTATTTAAGCAATTCCACTTATTATTTACATTCTAGATTGTTACTTCCTAAAATAGTGTATCTTCAATAATGTAGTAAAATTTAGACTTATTATACAATTGGTTGGTTGATTGATTGACCACTTGCTCAATTAATTTGTCATTTGCTAGACATTGTCAATTACATTATTTAGCAACTAACCTAGGTGAACTAATCGGTAGGCCAGTTGACGGCTTGGTCAATTAACCAAGTTGGAAACACAAAAGTACAAAATCAATCAATTACAACTGCTCGATTTGGTTCAAATTGAAAACATAAGATTTAAAACTTTTTTAATAATGAAAAAGCATGTTAAGCATAATTTTGAAATCTTATATAAATCAAATTCATTTTTTCATAAAAATTATCAATAATGCATAAATGGGTTCTTTTAAAAACCTTTGTAAAAATATGATTTTTATTTTAATTCAAAAAGACTTTATTTTAAAAAGTTAATATTAAAGCATATTTATCCTCATTGATTGACACCTTCACCTAGCCCTACATGAGAACATATATCTTACATAATTAAAAAAATAAAATAAAAATCATTCTCTTGATTTTCGTTTTAGCTCTATAGCATTGAATTGTGTAGCTTTTTTTCTTCTTTTTTTTATTGATCCAAGATGATATTTAATATTATACTTCAAACTAAATATTAAAAGAAAACATTTGTTTTGTTATAATCATAACATAGATGTAAGAAACCTTAGGCTAATAAATTTTAGTGCATCTCAAAAATAATATCGGAGAGTTACCCACATGTAATTACTTGTAATACTAAGTCTACTATATTATACTTTCACTACATTTATCTTGCCCATTCAATGTGTTTTTTACATGCATGAAATTTTTACATGAACCGTAAAGCATCTTATAAAAGAAAAAAAAATGTCCTTTATGTTTCATCTAAGTGCCTTATGCATGCTATGCAAAAACAGGATACAAGTGTTGACCCATGTAGGAAAACAATGTTGGTTCATGTCATACTGCATCATACTTTTATTACATTATTTTGTATGTTTAGTATATTTACATCGTAAATCATTTTTTATGAAAATCTTAAATATATTGTGTATGTCCAAACATGTTTTTTGTGAGCTTAATTTATCAAAAGTGCCTTACACATATAAGTATTGCCTTGCACTAGAAAATACTATTGAATCCTATCATATGTCATCATACTTTTAATATATTTATTTTATTTGCACATTCATCTTCTACTCTATGCAAAGTATGTGCTTGTCCGATCATATATAAAGTAAATCTTATTTGAGGTTAATAACTACATGGTTTTTCTAAAATTATTTTAATATTTTCAATAATAAAAATGTTATTAATTTTGATAATAATAATAATAATAAAAATAATACGATAATAGTAAAAATAATAACAATAATAATAATAAGAAAATAAAAAGAATATTGAATCCTATCATATGACATCATACTTTTAACACATTTATTTTATTTGTACATTCATCTTCTACTCTATACAAGGTATATGCATGAGTCATTTATGAAGTAAATCTTATTTGAGGTTAATAACCTGTAATAATAATAATTAAAATAATAATAATAATAATAATAATATTGAATCTTATCATATGACGTCATACTTTTAATACATTTATTTTGTTTTTACATTCATCTTCTACTCTATACAAGGTATATGCATGTCTCATATATGGTGTAAACCTTATTGGGGGTTAATACTACATGGTTTTTCTAAAATTATTTTTATTATTTTCAATAATAAAAATGTTATTAATTTTGGTAATTATAATAATTAAAATAATATAATAATACTAATAAGAAGGAGAAGATGGAGTAAATTGAAAGGAGAAAAAGACAAAATATGAGTACATTTGGAACTTACAAGCTAAATTTATGGGATATATTTGAAGCTTTTACCTTTTATATTCTTTTAGACTATAAATACAAACATATTTTTGAAGGACTACCAATTGTCACTTGTACTTGGTTGTGAACCACTTAGGAATCATTTTTCTCATTTTTCTAGATTATTAGTTTTATTTTTATTTTTTTCTAATTTTACTTATATTTTTAAATATTTCACTTTTATTTAATTGTTTATTATAACTAATTGAGTTTTTATTTCATTATATTACTAGTAAATAGAAAGATAAATTGTTTTAATAACCTATACTATATGATTAAGAATTTAGGTTATGTTTGGCTCTAGAAAAGTTTGAAAGAAAATACAATGAATATAAAATACGAGTACATTTGGATTTAAAAGCAAAAATTGTGGGATATATTTGACCATTTACCTTTTATATTCTTTTTGGTACTATAAATATAGACATATTTTTGAAGTACTTGTTAGTTATTACTTGGTATTTGGCCAAGAACCTTTTAGGAATCCTTTTTCTCTTTTTTCTACATTATTAGTTTTATTTGTTTTCTAATTTTGCTTATATTTTTAAATATTTTACTTTTATTTAATTGTTTATTATAACTAACTAAGTTTTCATTTCATTATATTACTAGTAGATTAAAAAGATAAATTGTTTTAATAATGTTTAGTGAATGGTTAAGAATTTAAGCTATGCTTGGTTCTAGAAAGTTCGAGGTAAAGAAAATATATAGAAAGTAAAAGTAAAAAAAAAAAAAACAAAACAAAATAAACGTGAATAAAAATAAAAAATAGATTTAAAGTCAATAAATTATTTTAAAATCTTATTTCAAAGTGATTTAACTTTTTTAACTATATAAATAATTTTAAAATATAAATTTTTTCTTACTATTCTTAATTATATTTGACTTTTTTTTTTTCGTATTTTTCATGATAAAAGAAAATATGATAAAATAATTTTTTTTTCCTAGTACTTTTTGGGAACCAAACGTGGCTGTTTTCATTACATTATATTACTAGTAGATAAAAAGATAAATTGTTTTAATAATATATATTGAATGGTTATGAATTTAAGTTATGTTTAATTCCAGAAAATTTGAGGGAAAATACAAGAAAAAGAAAATAGAAAGGAAAAGTAAAGAAAAAGAAAACGTGAAGAAAAATAAAAATAAATTTAAAGTTAATAAATCATTTTTATATCTTACTCCAAACTCATTTTACCTTTTTAATTCTATTATATAAAGATTAAATAATTTTAAAATATTAAAGTTTCTTACTATTTTTAATCATATTTGACTTTCTTTGGTATTTTTCATGATAAAAGTAAATATGAAAAAAGTCATTTTTTTATAACATTTTTTTTCCTTTTTCTAGTACTTTCTGGAACCAATCATAACTTTAATGTCAAATTGATATTGAGAAAATTGAGGACTGAGTAGGATGTTTTCACTTAGACATGATCCACTTATAAAAATACACTCAACCATATCTTATAAGATATTAAATCAATTTCAATGATTAAATTAATAAAAGAATAAGGTCTTGTTTAGTAACTATTTTTTTAAAATAGTTCTAAAAAGTAGTTTTTAAGAAAAAAATTTTGAAAACTGTTTTATAATGTTTTATAGAATAAAAATTTATTTGGAAACCTAAAATGTTTTTAACATGTTTTTGATATTTTTAAATATGTTTTAAAAATAATTTTTATATCCACAACTTTATTTTTAATCATTATATATGTTTGTATAATTATTTTTTAAAACATCTCTAAAAAAACAAGTAAAAACAACTAAAAGTAATTAAAAAGGTGTTATCTAATCGGAAAACAGAAAATAAAAAACAGTTTCTGGTCGCCAAACATGTTTTCCAATTTTTTTTTTCTAGAAAATAGAAAATTGTTCCCAAGGCCTAAATATTCACATCTACTTATTTTCATTCAACAAAATAAGAGTATGATAAAGACTCATTATAAGATAAAGTTATTCTTAATATTTTTTATATATAAAAATGTAAAGCAAACCTGTGGGTACTCATCCTTGTATGCCCATCTTTTTTATGTAATTGTATATAAGGATTAATATTAGTTGAATGGAACAGTGGGGACTCCACTGCATCAAATTTGGATTTGTTGGGATGCTTTTCTTTTAATAACAGAAGGTATCATTTGAGATTTGGATTTGGTACTCATTCCTTCTCATCAAAGTTACATTGCATGGAGAGAGAGAGAGAGAGAGAGAGAGAGAGAGAGAGAGAGAGAGAGAGAGTCACTTAAGCTAGAAGTGTAAAAGGAAGATTTGCTTTTTATATATATGCCAATGCCATACTAACTTCAGTTTTAAGTCATGCTAGGCTTGCTAGCTAGTAGGTGAGCAATAAGTGACGTACGACTTGAGGCATATTGTATTGGCATCTTTTCTATGGATGACAAGTCGGTGGGTTCGGAAGCCAATCCCATCCATGTTCCACTTATTTAAAATAATTTTTATCATTGTTTCATTTAAAAAATTAAATGTACGAGGCAGGACGAGTAGGTATGGGAATCTCGTACCCGCTCCGTTTAATTTTTTTATGAATTTTATTTAAAATTATTTTTAAAATTTTTATTATATTAAAATAAATATATTTTATAAATAATTAAATTATTATATTTTTATAATTTATTTTGTTAAAAATATTTTATTATTATCTATATATTAAAAATAGTAAAATAAAAATTAAATTAAATTTAATTAATTAATTTAAAAAAATATCTGAATCGAACCCCAAATTTTTACAAAATTCTCAAACTCGTCATAAATTTGTTTTGTTGAAATTGAAACTTGCCTTATTATTATCCATAATCTTTATAAGTGTATAAAATGGTTAGCATAAAACTTTTTTGGGTTATGCTATATCATTAGTAATCTTCTATATGATGTTCTTGGAATCAAACTTCTACTTTATTAGAACTCCAAAACTACGGGGCACCCTTTCATTCGAATTTTGGGTCAAAGGTCACTTTGAACAAACAAAAAATCAACTTTGACCAAAGAAAATAGGACAAATGAAATTGAACAATCATTTAATTAGTCCTTTTTATTATTATTATTGTATAATTTTAAAAAAATTTGATTTGCATCCTCACATTAAAGTTCAAATCAAAATTAAAATCAAAATCTATTTAGTTAAACTTGAAACTCGTGCAATTGGGAGTGGGGTGAGTCAGGTATCTGAAAAAACTGATTTCATTACCATCTCTAATATTTACAAGTATATAAAATGATTAACATAAAGCTTTTTTCAGCTGTTCTATACCATTAGCAATCTTCTGAATGTGAAGATGTTCTTGGAATCAAACCTCTACTTTATTAAAACTCGTAAACTATGGGGCACCCTTTCGTTCGAATTTTGGATCAAAGGTCATTTTGACCAACCAAAAAATCAACTTTGACCAAAGAAAATATGACAAATGAAATTTAACAATCTTTTCATTATTTTTTAAAAATTATCAAAGTTAAAAGCCGAAATCAAAATTATTTAAAAATTGAATTTCCTTTTTGTCACTATTCCTCATTCACCATGGGTCTATGTAAAATTATTTAATATTTTTTTTACAATCATAAATTTTATAATAAAGATAAACTACTATGATGAAATAATATCTTTTATTCCATTTTTTTTTATAATAAATAATACTTTAATCAAATTCCTGATTCTAATTTTATTATGATTTTCTTTCTTTTTATTCCGTTCTCTTAAAAATGAAGTAGTTTCTTGAAAAGTGAAACAAACATGCCCTTGAGAGGGGAAAGGGGAAAGATCAAAGGATATTCTAGATATTTCAAACAGTGCTACAACCCCAGTGGTATAAAGATAATGTGGGTCTAGCTTATATAGAAAATGGAAGAAACATTATTTTAAAATTTATGGTAAAGAAAATATATGAACTTGTGATGAATAATTATGGAACATAAAATTTGAATTAAGATTTTCTATCCCTTGTTTATTCAAAACATTGAAGTAAAGAATATGAAATGAAAAATTCATTTTATTTTCCATTTTTCATTGTGTTTCGATTATTTATTAAAATGGAAAGCAAATATCAGAAATTAGAAATTTTGAAACCGTTTGAGAATGCATGATTCTAAAAAAAGAAAAAGAAAAAGAAAATTTTAAGAAAACAATGCTCTTATATTTAGAAATTTGAAATGTTTTTAATATATTTTTTATATTTTTAAAAATAAAATTTTATGTACATAAATTTATTTTTAATTATTTTTTATATTTACCTTCATATTTTTTAAATATCACTAAAAAAACAAATAAAATACATTCTCGGATTTTTTTAATTGTAAAACATGTTTTTTTTTATCCTTTTCTTAAAACAAAAAACTATTTTTGATAAAAATTAACAAACATGTACTTATTTTTATTTTTATGAAAAGTAAAATATATTCTTATACTTTGATTCATCTCTTTCAAACTTTGATTATTAGGTTCAACACAGGCTTTGTAATGAATTAAACCAAAAGCCCACCCATAACAATTTATGGAAAATCAATGATAATTAAGGAAAAAACCCTGGTAACCAATTTACCAATTTAGCCCTACCCCTAACAAGATAATACATTAGACTTTACTTTAGGGTTTCATGTCATAAAGATCACACATGAATGCTTCTTAATTTAAAGAATCAAAAGGAAAATTCGAGAATGCAAAGAAAGGTGGGTGGAGCCCGGAAGGGGCATTTTTTTGACCAAGTACGGAGCTTTTAAATGCTCTTGTAGGCAGGCAGCCTTGAAGAAGAATGTTCCAAGAGGCGTGATGCAAAAACACTGGTCTTAGGATGCGCAGCCCAAGTGTTCGTTGAATTGTCATTTATGTAAAATGGTCCTTACGAGGCTGGCCGCCTGAATTTATGGACCATATGGTGTCGGCTGTGCGTGTGATTCTCATTTGAAATCAAGGTCAGATTTCGACATTCATTAACGTACAAAAGCATTTATGCTACACATCATTTGGGCGAGAATCCCATTATCTCTCTCTTTTTAGCTCACAAATTATACCATAGCTTTACTTAGCCCCAAAAAACCGACCTTTCCACAGTCTGTCTTTTAATCGGAAGACAACTTTTTGATTTTTCCAGGGGAGAAAGAAATGTTTTCCCCAAAAGCTTTATAGGTGTGAAGACACAACTGGACAAAGAAAAAATAATGTCCATAAAATTCATTCTTTTCAGAGTGCGAAAAGAGGAGAAAAAAAAATGTATCAACCGAAACAAACTCGACAGTTTCTAAATTCTATCTACATCTGTGTGAAGTCGGCATTTGGCCTCTGGGTCTGGGCCCCAAGCTCCGTCCAGCTCCTTCCGAAACCACAATAGATCTTTTTTATACCGAGCTTGTGGGCCCTAGAGGCTAGTCTGATAGCCTCAGCCTCACTAGAATATGTCATCCATCTAGCTTGGAACTTGGACAGGTCTCATTAAGTAATACGCGATCGGGTAGTAAAACTTTGAAATATGACCGTTACACGCATCAATCATTACCCAATACAAATAGCTAGTCGTTAGCAACAACTAATGAAAAAATGTTACGCATTTAAGTTGCAATAAATGACTATTATAAGGAAGCACTAACATTACAAGAACCTTTCAAAAACCAATGTTTTTAGAATCAGACTAATCATTAAATCAAAAAATTTGTCGTTTCACGATTCACTGGTCGAATCGAGGTTCGAATTATGGTTGAACCAATGATGTCAAAAATATATAAATTACATATTATTAAAATTAAAATTAATTATAAAAAATAAAATCAAATTTTATATATGATTTAAAAATCAAAATTTTATTTGAAAATCATAAAATTATATGAAAATTAGAAAATTAGTTTCAAATCACAAATTTAGATTAAAATCAAAATTTAAATTTAAAATTTATTTTTAAATCATAAACTTATTTTAAAATTTAAAAATTATTTAAAATGTAAGTGATACAATATTTTCAAAATTTTATTTAAAATCTTGATTTCATTAATTTAAATTAAAATTACAAATTTTAAAAATCATGAAGTTAAAAAAAATAATAAATTTAAAATAAAATAAACAATAAAGGAAAAAAACTAATAAAATAAAAAAAATGTAAAAAAAAAAAAAAAATCTCAAAATGGGATTACAGCTATAGTTATTGGCTTGGCATCC
This sequence comes from Vitis vinifera, assembly GCF_030704535.1. NCBI lineage: Eukaryota > Viridiplantae > Streptophyta > Magnoliopsida > Vitales > Vitaceae > Vitis > Vitis vinifera. The sequence continues at coordinate 7,516,776 of NC_081808.1, forward strand.
TCGGCGTTGGATTGGAGGGCAGCGGAAGCAGAAGCAACAGTAGCAACAACAATGATAGTGGTAGCAACAGTGGCAATGACAGCGGCAACGCCAACAGCCGGGGAAAGGGGAGAGTGGGGGAAATATGTAGGGGCGAGATCTAGGAGGGGGAAGAAAAATTGGGAAGGGTTGGGTTTTGAATTGTTTGGTTCATAAAAAACTGACCAATTCAATCAGTTCACTGATCTAAAAATTGGTTCCGACAATTTGAGGCCAACTTAAAAACTAGCCGACTCAAAGGGTTGAACTAAACCGAAATGATGACCAATCGGTAGTTAAGTCGGTCGATCCAGTCCGATTTTTAAAACACGAATAAAAACACATCATATATCAAATGAAAGGCACATATTTGATCTCATAGTGAAACTCTGCTTAAAATTCCTCAAAGCTAACTTAACCATTAGAGAGGCGTGCTTGGAACAACCATTTGGGTACTCCTTTTGTAGTTCTGCCTAGCAACTAAGTAGATAAAGTTATCTGAATTAAGTTATTGTTGATCATATACCAACAATTGGCATCATCTATGGGAATGATTAAAAAGGCATCACAATAGAAATAAAAAATGGCAAATTTGCCTTCTAGAACTAGAGCTAACACTCAACCTACAACCATTGACGAAAGATTCAATGCCTTGTAAGCAAAGATGAAGAAAAGGTAGAGAAAGCATAAACAACGTATACAATTGTTGCTTTAGGATGCCTAATGGCTGAAATATGAGAATGAAGAATTGCAAGCCTAAGTGGCCATTAGGCACCGCTCGAACCATCAAATTTGATGTTCTACCAAAAGACAATTCCAAGGTTGACACAAAATAAAGCAATGGGAATCCCGCCATTTGATAAAAAGTCATTGTTCAAGTAGAGAGCAAGTTGTTAGCCAACAATTCCTCCTCATCACTTATAGCACAAAGGTCCCATATGAAGTGATTGGTTAGTGAGAACTGATTGAATGAAACTACTAGCACCACTAGGAAAAGTGCTTGAGAGGGTCTATGCGAGGTCATCACATTATTGACACCCTAAGTATTTGGTCCAACATTCCTTGTGACGAAGTTTATCCAAGTCACATGCATAGTATGGAAGATCCAAGCAACAAACAACCAATGGAGATGGTGCAAAAAACCTCATTAGGAACTGTGAGTAGACGATTGGATGATATGTTGTTTACACCATTTGGTGCGCACATAATCAACTATGAGCCACCTAGGGGATTTGTGGTCCCAAAAATTGCTATGTATGATAGGACGGGTAACCCCTTTGACCACTTGACACCTTACAAACAAGTGATGACCTTAGATATTGGCAATGACTTGCTATTGTACAAGGTGTTTCCAGCTAGTCTACACGACCCTACATTATCTTGATTCCACCGATTACCTTAGAACTCAATTAACTCCTTCATAGATGTTTCAGAGGCCTTTGTAGCACATTACTTATACTCAGCCTACCAAAAGTAAAACATAAGCCACTGTAGAATATCAAAATATTGGAAAACCAATCATTGCAGGAATTTATGAAGTGGTTCAGACAAGTAATGTTGCAGGTGGAGGCCTATAGTATGAATACGATTCTCCAAATCTTCAAAAGAAATATAAGATCGAGTACTTCCTTTTTTGAGTCAATTGCAAAGAAGCCGCCTATCTCAATGGATGACTTATTTTAGAGAGCAAACAGGTACACCATGCTGGAGAATGATGTTCAAGTAGCTTCCTAGTAGATTGTAGTCACAACCCAACCAACAAAAGATAACAAAGCAAGTAGCTCAAAGCCTAAAGGGAATAGATTAAGGTAGGGGAATTGAAGATCTGCCCAATAAGAATAGTGGAAAAGAGAGCCACAACAATTCACCATATTGACCGTCTCTTATGAACAACCCTTGTCGTTGGTCATCTTGTCATCTTAGAGGAAAAAAAATACATGTAAAGAACAAAAATTGGAATAGGACTTAAACATATGAATTAATGAAAGATATAAATCTTCCTCTATTCACAAATGAAACTTAAATAAAACTCCATGAAGTGTAACTTTTATCTAAGATGCTTAATTCTCAAAACAAACTTTCCCTTACCTATGATGAATATCAACAAAATTCAACCACCCAAAGTTGTATATTCCTGTTTCAATCTTGCTAGCTTTATGTTGTAACCTAAGGGATTTCACATAAGAGAAAAAAAAAATTAATTAAAACTGAAAGTCTTTCCACTTTTTATATCTAAGTTAAGGAGATGCAACTAAGTTATTCAATTAAGCAATTAATAGGTGTCCTTTATATGTGACTACAGTGTCCCTTATTATATTTTGCATGTGTCACCTATATTTGCATCGAGACTTATATGTTTGGGTTGAAACGAACACAAGTGGGCCTGTAGACCCTCTATTTTGTCTTCCTCGCACATGTCATTTATAGCAATTCCCTGGTGGCCCATTAATACTCGTGTAGCCTATCTTTTCTAAGCCACCTTGGAGACTTTGGTTGAGGGATTATCTGACCCCTTATTGTGACCCTTGACAGCTTTAACTTAGACTTAGGCTTTTCTTGCTTTTTTTTTAGGATAGCTTTTAGACACCTTAGGCCCACTTAGGCACCCTAGGCCCATTTAGGTAACCCTAGGCCCATTTAGGCATCCTAGGCCCATTTAGGCACCCTAGGCCAATTTAGGCACCCTTGGCCCACTTATGCACACTTGGCCCATTAGTCATCACCATTAGGCCCATTTAGATCATTTTTTGCATGGATGCATGGTTTGCATGGCTTGCATGGTTGCATAGCCCGTATGGCTTGCATATGCTTAATTTTGTTTTTATTTTTTTATTTTTCTCTATTTATTAGTTTTATTCATTTATTTACTTATTTTTAGAAAATTGCATAAGCTTAATAATCATATTCATTTCATTTTTATTTATCTATTTATTAATTTATTTTGATAGGGAATTGCTTGAGTCGATAATTTATTTTAGTTATGCATGTGATCTATATTTTTAATTTCTTTTAAAATGACATAGTTTGAATTTTTAATTATTAGTCACATTTTTTTATTATTATTATTCTAACCCTTATTTTTTCTATTTTTTTTATTTGTTATATTTTGTTTTGTTGCCCGGGATTTTACATACTCCATATTGAAAAAAAAAAAAAAGATTATTAAAAAGAATGATTATGGGAAAGGATGTTTATGGGAAGAAGATTAGCATGATGAAGGTGGTCGGTGGAGTCAACAGGATGATTATGGGAAGAAGATTAAGAAGGCTAGGTTTTGGCAAGTGAAAGGAAAGAGGGTGCAGCATGTATGTGGACAGGAAGTGAGGTTGTGTTCAAGAAAAAGAAAAAAAGTGGTCTGAAAAGGAAGAGTGCAGCCGCGTGATTAAGGGGAAGAAAGATCATTTTTCAGGCTGGTGAGTTGTCTTCCCATGTTGGCAGGGTACTAGAGAGGAAGGAAAAGAAAAGAAAAGGAAAAAAGGACACACGATTGAGGAAAGAGAAAAAAGGACGAGTGAGGCTGTGATTTTCAGAGAGAGGAGAGGAGGAGAAAAACGGGAAGGGTGATCTGAAAGGTGGGGGTTTTTCTGTCAGTAGATAGGTGCAAGATTGGTGGCCACATGATTCTCAGCGTGAGATAGCACGATTGGAAGGGTAAAAAAGGTGCGGCAGCACCATTGAGATAGAGGAAAAGGTGCATTCGCACCATTGAAAGAAGATTTTCATTCAACCTTAAGGGTCGTCGCTTGGAGAACCTGAAGGAGATCACCAGATTCTCTTGAAGACAACATGATTCAGACAGCTGCACATTGATTTTCGGAGTGTTATCCCACACTGTCAGTGTCGCGGCTGCACCTTGTGCCATACCCGTGCATCTCCGGCAATCATCAAGCTGTAACATCAACTTCTTTGCCGCTGGCGTCCTCTCCTGCTCCGTGCCTCACCCTTTCTCTTCCACTATTTTTCCACGTAAAGGAGATACATTCACACGGCTGCCACTTGGGAAAAGAAACAAACAGTCCGGGCTTCAACAAATCCTCCACGGGGAGCACTTTCAGCATCAATTCCACATCACAACTAGTGATCCTCTACTCGTTCTTCACCGCACCAGCTACACACCACCTTGCTTTGATATCACCATAGCCGTTAGGTAAGATAGTTTTATATATATATGGGTTTTCACTAATATCTAAAGTTTAGTTTATTTTAAGTTGGATTATTATATTGGGTTGAGTGGTTGACCTATTTTTATTAGCTTTAGCATTTACGTGTTTTATTATGGCAGCATGAATCTCACTCTTGGTTATTTTTTTTTTTTGATTTATTACATTAAAGATTAGAATTGTGTTTAAAGTTAGTTTTGATTTATTATATTAAATTCAGAAAATACAATTTTGTGTAGTTTTAACTTTGAGAAAAAAAAAATTTAACTTTGATTCATTTAATTAACTATTATTTATTTATTTATGTGCTACTAATTTAGTGATTCATTATTTATTTATTCATTTACTAATAAGATTGATCCTATGGATTAAAGATTCAGTTTAAAAAAAAAAAAACAAATCTGTTTTGGGTAGTTTGACTCGACTTTAGGTTTAAGTAAAATTTAGTTTGTTAAAATAATTGATCACGTGTGTTAAGAATTTAAGTTTAGATTGACTTTAATTAGTGTTTAATTCAATTTTAAGCCTAGATTTCTTTTTAATAATGTAAGTTTATTTTGAAATTAGATTCCCTGAATCCATATTTTGTTTTAGTTTCCTTTTGTTTAAATTGATTCATTTTAATTATTTTAGGAGTTTGTATAATTTTAGGTCATTAATAAAATCAATTCGATGTCTGAAAATTCATGTTTTTAGTTTACCTTAATTGAATTAATTTGGTCCAATTTCAATTTGCCTTTTTTTCTGAGTCTTATATGACTAGTTTAATTGATCCAATAAGATAAAGTTCATGTTTTTTTTGTTTTTTTTATTTTTACTATTTTTTATTCCAATTTAGTTTGATTTAATTTGTTCTTTTAGATTTAAATGTGTTTGCGTGTTCCATTGATTTTATGTTATCTCTTGATTTGCTATTCTCAATTTAGACGTTTCATGAATCTTAGTCATTAATTCTTGGTGGATATCTCATTAGTTTATTTGATCTGAGTTTTAATAATTTATTACTTTGATAAGCCTATTGTCAAATTTATTTTTCTGAGGCCATTGGAAAATCATGAAGACTGGCCTCTACTATCACCATTATCATTTTTATTAATTGCTAAAAAAAATTTTACTTTGAGGTTTCATTTTTGTTTTGTTTGGTATTTTATTTCTCATATTTTATTTTTTCCAAATTAACCCCTTTTATTTTAAAATAAAATACTTTTATCAAAAAAATCATTTAAAAAAAAAATCTATTTCAAAAACTCATTAGATTCCTTAGGATCAAAATTTCCTTTTTTTTTTATTATTTAAAAATAATATGCAACCATATCTTGTTCGGTTTGCATCCTTCTCGGTTTTCAACAAAAAATTTTGATTTTGAACAAAGACACGAATCAAAGCTTGTGGTCCCAAATAAATGGGATAATTCTAGGCTAAATTCGTGTATATCAATTGGGGAATTGGTGAAACCCCTACATAAGAAAATCTTTTCAAAAATTATTTTTGTTGCCACTTTTGTCACTTGTTGAAATTATGTCTATATTTTTTTTAGGAATTGTATACAAGATGAGTGTGATAATTATTGTTTTCATATACTTTGATAATTTCTGCTATGATAATTAGATAAGGAGCATGCTAGGATTTCTATATTTTATTATTTATTATCTAACCCCTTACAACTTGAGGAAGCACGTTACAAATTATCTATGCTATCCAGGTATGTCCTCTATCACCTACTTTTTGAATTCTGTGAATGTCCTTGTCATTGTGAAATAATGCTTATGTCTAATAATGCTTGAGTGTTCTGATATACATGTTTCATTGTTTGATTATTTCCAATAAAATACATGTTGGATGATATATTGTTTAAATTAACCGTTTATGTTTTATGATAGCGCTTGAAGAGCGGTTCAAGTACGCACCCTAACTCTCCTTTATTGTGATTTGATCTTGTTTAGCATGCAACTTTTTTTTGAAATCACATAGCCTACTTAGGTATCCATAATTAACCGATTAATTGTCATATTCCCCTTAACTTAGTCAGTAGAGACCTTTAGAGGGCTTAGAGGGGTGCTACCTTTTAAAGGTACCTTCCCAATAGGTAACCTGATCCCCGGACTTAGACTCGGGTTTTTCAAAGACATGCTTTTTCCAAAAATTATGGAGTCACATTTTAGGGTTTTTCTTTCTTGTTTTATTTTCCCTTTAAAATAAAAATAAAATAAGTGGCGACTCAAACTTTTTTTTCAAAAATCAATTTTTCACGAATAAAAAGCGAGTCTCGCCGATCGAGTGGGGACGCACGTGAAAAATGCGGGTCCACAAATTGGCGACTCCATTGGGGATTTTGAGGATCAAGCTTGAACACTAGTTGAGGAAAATGTGGCGTTTAATTGGTCGATTAGTGGGTACCTCCTTTTTAAGCAAGGTGATTCGATTTGCTTGCTTGTTTGGTTTGCTATCTTAACATGTTTGATTGCCTTGGATGATCACTTGATTGCTTGCTCACTTCAGCATGATTCACTCTCACGTATGCTAGATAGGACTTTGATTGTATGATACTTATTTGCTTGGTATGACTGCTTGTTGCATGACAACCCTTTTTCTTGCATGATTGTATGATTGCTTGTCTTTGTTCACTATCTCACTTTAGATCTTAGGTTTTTCGGATGCACCCACACTCTTCACTGTGCACTTTAGATTATCCCTGAGTGTTGAGAGATGAGAGAGCCTTCACCATTAGGAAACCCCTTGGGAACGCGAGGAAGTGCATGTGTGGAGGTGATGACCACCTTGCATGGAAGCACCCCGTCTCTTTGGAGGCGTGCAGAGGGTTGCGTACCACCGGAGGGTACGATCGCTTCTGCTAGGAATCCTTTAATCCACCCATTTTTTATCTTATAGAACCACCACAACCTTGTAGGCTAGCCTAGACCCAATTAAGATTTCACTCTTACACGTGGGTGCATCTGTGGACCTTCAGAGCTGCCTTGGTTACAATCGGGTTCGATTACCCTCTCCATAGTCCCATTTTGGTATGATCAGATACGGGTATCAGTTTGAGTATACATGGGCTATATGCTTGATTACCTTTTAGTCGGTTTCTACAGAGTTACCCTTGTATAGCGTCTTATCTAGTGTTTCTGTGTTTATAGGAGTATTTTTTTGGTGCCTAGTCTGGATTCGCCTTTGTGGACTAGAGTTAGAGGCAGGTTGACCAGAGTATCAGATCAGCCAGACCAGAGAGTAGATCAAAGAGATATGGACTCCCAGGTAGTCACAGTTGACCAGTTTGCTGCGGCCATGGCTTCGATTCAGGAGGCTATAGCTGGCCTTGGCCAGAGGATAGACGGGCAACAAGCCCCACCTCAGGATGGTGCACAGTATGACTCTATGGCACCACCACCCCCTCCACTCAGTTAGTCAGTTCCACACCCGACACCATATGTTTTACATAGTCAGACTGATGCTACCCCACTTCCTGTTGTAGCACCCATTCAGGCATCAGAGGATGCACATGCTCGTATGGATAGACTCGAGCAGAGGATGAGACAGATGAGGGTTTCGAATGGAGACATCAGTTGGGATGATTTTGATGGAGCACTGGTAGTCAGTTTACCGACTCAGTTCAGGATGCCAGAGATTGAGAGGTATACGGGCATAGGTTGCCCTAAGATTCATTTGAGGTTATACAGTAGTGTGATGAGGGCCCACGGGTTGGATGAGGCCCATTTGATTATGCTTTTTCCCATGTCCTTGAGTGGTGCAGCACAACGTTGGTTTGCTTCTTTAGACGCTTCACGCCATAGGACTTGGGATGACTTGGCCCAAGAGTTTTTGAGACAGTTCGCGTTTAACACTGTCATTGATGTCTCGAGGAGAGAGTTGGAGGCCTTGAGACAGGGGCCAGATGAGTCGGTTACTTCATTTATCTCCTGATGGAGGGAGAAGATCGCCCAGATTGTTGATCGTCCTTCCGAGAAGGACCAGATTAGTATGATTTTGAGGAGTTTACAGCCTAGATTTGCTAGACATTTGATGGGATTTCCTCATACGGATTTTGGATCCTTGGTACAGGCCCTGTATGGAATAGAGGAGGGCATTGCAAGAGGGTTGTGGCCCGAGTCTTCTCCTTCTGATTCAAAGGGGAAGAAGCCCTTAGGAGGACAGAGACCAGGAGATGTGAGTGCTATCAGTTCAGTAGGATCGAGATCTCCCAAGCGCTATCAGACATTCGGGCAGACTTCACGAGCCTATTACCCGCAGCGTTATGCTCAGTATAGACCACCCAGGCCCATGACTCCTACATGCCTACACCAGACCCTAGAGCCCGTTTTTGCTGCACAGGTCTCAGAGAGGCCTCCTACCTTATATCCTCGGCCTCAAGCTCCACAGACTACTATTCCTCTTGTACAGAGGCCGACACGATAGTTCTCCCAGCTCGGTATGCCTTTGAGTCGAGCTTTCCAAAAGCTCATGGAGGGTGGTTTGTTGACTCAATTGGCACCTAGGCCTGTACCCCAACCTGTGCCACCGCGCTTCAGGATGGATCTACATTGTTCCTACCATCAGGGTCCAGGGCATGACACAGATCATTGCGCCGCCTTGAGACATGCTATACAGGACTTGATAGATCAGGGTCTGGTTAACTTGGGGCAGCCAAGTGTAACCACGAACCCTCTACCAACTCACTCTACACATGCAGTGCCACCACCCCCGGGTGGTATCCATCATATAGATTTTGTAGAGGATGATAGCATACACATGATGAGTTGGGATGATGGATTGCCAGAGCCGATTGTTTTGGATGATGCTTATGAGGTTGACACAGTGGGTTCTCAGACTTTTACTCCGTTCAGTTTGATTTCAGATTGGATACCATTCGAGTTGACTCCTATTGCACCATCGACTACAGCACGTCAGGGCCCGTCGACCCCATTTATCCTACAGCTAGATGATGATGATTTAGAAGGGAGAGATGTACAGATTGTGACCTGTAGTGGGAGAGTAGCTCAGCCCCCACCTCTAGTAGCCAGGCAATTTGATGGCGTGGTTTCTCATGAGGAGGTCAGGAGAGAGGATGATGAGATATTGCGGCAGTTACAAAGTACACAGGCCCGCATATCTATCTGGAGTTTGTTGGCATCTTCTAGTACTCATAGAGATGCATTGATTCGGGCTTTGAGCCAGATCCGCGTAGAGACCACCACTACCCCAGAGGGATTGATTCATATGATGACAGCTGGTAGGGCCACTTGCATTGTATTTTCAGATGATGACTTGCCACCTGATGGTTTAGACCACGTGCGCCCTCTATATATCACAGTTGGATGTTCAGGCCGTAGAGTCCCGTCTGTCCTACTGGACAACGGCTCAGCCCTGAATGTTTGCCCTTTAGCCACTGCTATAGCCCTTGGTTTCGCGCCTTCAGATTTTGGTCCTTCTACTCAGACAGTCAGGGTGTATGATAGCACCAAGAGGGAGGTTATGGGTACCTTGATGATTGATCTGCAGATTGGTCCAGCCACATTCTCCACTTTGTTCCAGGTTTTGAGGATTCCTACATCCTTTAACCTGCTACTAGGCCGACCATGGATTCATGTAGCTGGAGCTATTCCTTCTTCCCTTCATCAGAAGGTGAAGTTTATTCATGATGGGCAGGTCATCACAGTTCGCTCTACCAGGGATGTATTTGCCGCTTCTGAGCCAATACTTCAGATCAGTCACAGTGAGGACGACCTACTTCTGACTGGGTTTACTTTTGATGAGATACAGACTCTCGAGATTGAGGATTTTTGTAGAGACTTTGTGGCTATGTCATTTGATCAGCACAGTAGCACAGTGGTCCTTGATATGATGAGGGGTATGACCTTCCTACCTAGCATGGGGTTAGGACGACGTCAGTAGGGACCGAGCGAGTTCATAGCTGCCATTGACCATGATACGACATTTGGACTTGGATTCATCCCTACTGAGGCCGACTATCGTCACATGGCGCGGCTGCGCAAGGAGAGGGTGAGAGCCCTTTTATCCCACACACCATTTGATTATCCTATTCAACCCTATAGGATGAGTTTGGCTGACTACTTTGCCAGAGGATCAGAGACTCGACCTCGTCTAGAGGAGATTGATAGTGTGGTTCATACAGATAGAGAGACAGATCTTCAGCATCTATTTCACCAGCTACAGTTGAGTGATGGGGCCCCCGACTCTCCTTTCCCTTTGACGATTACTCCCACGTCTCCAGATCGAGCTAGCATGTTGTCTCTATGCTTTCCAGAGGAGATCACTGGTGATGGGGTGATGGTCGATTCTACTGAGATGATTGATGGAGTTGTTTCCCATGATGAGTACCGAGATGAGATGGACATGATGACCATGAGCCAGATTACCAGCATTGTTCAGCTTCAGCCTGTTTCAGCATTTGATATGTTCGGGGTGTCTACCATTAAGGTTTTTGAGGGGACTCAGACTCTTCTTGTTCCAGAGCTTCCAGAGGATGATAGTAGCTTGTTTGAGGGCATTGTTAGCCCAGTTGAGGGAGCATCCAACCTTGTGGACCCACCTCTTTCTTTTGATGTTTTATCGGGATTTGTCTCCCGCTCTGACGATGTTTCTGTTGCTTCATTTATGGATTTGAGCATTTTTTAGTATTCGCCTGTCTCTTGTGATAGTATCTCTATATCTGCACCCTACCCACCCACTTCACAGATATTTGATATAAGTGATGAAGTTGCATGGCCCGATTCGGATAGGGACTCTTCTAATCATGACTCTGATCCCGTGGATGAGAGAGTTTCACCTGATACAGGGGATGTTGAGACTGTTGATTTTGGCACAGAGGATCAGCCTAGAGAGCTGAAGATTGGTTCACCCCTATCTACAGATGAGAGAGATAGACTTATTCATTTACTCAGGTCATACTTGGATGTTTTTGCATGGTCTTATGAGGACATGCCAGGTCTTAATCCCTCTATAGTCCAGTACCATTTACCTACCCTACCACATGCTAGACCAGTTAAGCAGAAATTGAGACGGTTGCATCCACGTTGGAGTTTACAGGTAAAAGAGGAGATTCAGAAACAACTTAGTGTTGGGTTCATATCAGTAGTTGAGTATCCAGAGTGGTTGGCTAATGTCGTCCCTGTTCCTAAAAAGGATGGCAAAGTTAGGGTTTGTGTTGACTTCAGAGATCTCAATAAAGCCAACCCTAAAGATGACTTTCCTCTTCCACACATTGATTTGTTGGTTGATGGCACCGCAGGCCATTCGATGTTGTCTTTCATGGATGGATTCTCGGGGTATAATCAGATTTTGATGGCTCCAGAGGATATGGAGAAGACAGCCTTCATTACCGAGTGGGGTACCTACTGCTACAGAGTTATGCCATTTGGGTTGAAAAACGCAGGAGCCACTTATCAGAGAGCCGCTACCACTTTGTTTCATGACATGATGCATAGGGATGTCGAGGTTTACGTGGATGATATGATTGTGAAATCCCGAGGTAGAGCAGATCACCTAGATGCTTTAGAGAGATTCTTTGAGAGGATCCGGAAGTTTAGATTGAGGTTGAATCCCAAGAAGTGCACCTTTGGAGTGACTTCTGGGAAACTGTTGGGGCATATGGTCAGTGATCGGGGCATAGAGGTTGACCCAGATAAAACCAAAGCCATACTTGACATGCCTGAGCCGAGGATTGAGAAAGAGATCAGGGGTTTTCTAGGCAGGTTACAGTATATTAGTCGTTTCATAGCCAGATTGACAGACGTATGTGAGCCCATATTTTGTCTTTTAAGGAAGAATCAGCCAACGGTTTGGAATGACGACTGCCAGATTGCATTTGAGAATATCAAGGAGTATTTGCTTTCTCCTCCTATTTTAGTGGCTCCTATGCCAAGACGTCCACTTCTTCTATATTTGTCAGTTTCAGACATGGCCTTGGGATGCATGTTAGCACAGATTGATGACTCAGGGAAGGAACGGGTTGTTTACTACTTGAGTAAGAGGATGTTGGAGTATGAAGTGAAATATGTTATGATTGAACGCCTATGCTTAGCACTAGTTTGGGCTACCAAGAGATTGAGGCATTACATGACAGAGTATTCAGTGCATTTGATATCTTGCCTGAACCCGTTGAGATACTTGTTTGATAAACCTGCATTGACTGGTAGATTGATGAAATGGCTTGTACTTTTGACAGAGTTCGATATTCAGTATGTTTCTCAGAAGTCTATTAAGGGAAGTATTGTGGCCGATCACTTAGCCTCACTACCGACATCTGAGGATAGACCAGCTGATGATGATTTTCCAGATGAGGAGTTTGTTGCTATGACCAGCTTATCAGGATGGTGCATGTAATTCGATGGTGCAGCCAACCAATTAGGGTTTGGGATAGGCGTTTTGTTGATATCTCCCCAAGGTGATCATATTCCGAGGTCAGTTCGTTTGGTGTTTTCAGATCGACATCCCACCACGAACAACATAGTTGAGTATGAGGCTTGTATCCTTGGTTTAGAGACTGCACTAGAGCTTGGCATTAGACAGATGGAAGTATTTGGTGACTCCAATCTCGTACTCAGGCAGATTCAGGGAGATTGGAAGACTAGGGATGTAAAGCTTAGGCCGTATCATGCTTATTTAGAGTTACTGGTTGGGAGATTTGATGACTTGAGATACACTCATCTACCTAGGGCACAAAACCAGTTTGCTGATGCCTTAGCTACCTTAGCTTCTTCCGTGGATATTCCGATTGATGTGGTTATACGTCCATTGTTGATTGAGTCGAGGTTTGCCCCCGCCTATTGTTGTTTGATTGGAGAGACGGAGACCCAAGATGATCTACCTTGGTATCATGACATTTATCAGCTTCTTAGATCTAGCATATACCCAGAGGTTGCCATTGCCCGGGATCGTAGGGCATTGAGGCAGTTAGCCACTAGATTTGTGATTTGCGGAGATACCTTGTACAGACGATCAACTGATGGTATGCTTCTTTTATGTTTAGATCGAGCCTCTGCAGATCGAGTGATGAGAGAGGTTCATGCTGGAGTTTGTGGTCCGCATATGGGAGGACACATGCTAGCTCGTAAGATAATGAGGACGGGTTATTTCTGGTTGACTATGGAGACAGATTGTTGTCAGTTTGTTCAGAAATGTCCAAAGTGTCAGATTCATGGTGATCTCATACATGCACCGCCATCAGAATTGCACGCCTTGACTTCGCCATGGCCATTTTCAGTATGGGGTATTGATATTATTGGGAAGGTTTCACCAAAATCTTCCAGTGGTCATGAGTTCATCCTAGTTGCCATAGACTATTTCACCAAGTGGGTGGAAGCCGCATCATATGCGAGGTTGACATCTGCTAGGGTTGCTAGTTTTATCATATCACACATCATTTGCCGCTATGGGGTTCCTCATGAGTTGATTTCCGACAGAGGGGTGCACTTCCAAGCTGAGGTAGATACTTTGTTGCAGAAGTATGCTATCCGACATCATAGATCTTCAGCGTATAGGCCACAGACCAACGGGGCAGTAGAGGCTGCAAACAAGAATATTAAGAGGATTTTGAGGAAAATGGTTGAGACTTCTCGAGATTGGTCAGAGAAGCTTCCTTTTGCGTTGTGGGCATATCGTACATCTTTTCGTACTTCTACAGGAGCCACGCCTTACTCTTTAGTGTATAGCATGGAGGCTGTTTTGCCAATCGAGACAGAGATGGGCTCATTGATAGTGGCCCTTGAGCAGCAGATTTCTGAGACAGAGTGGGCTCAGGCTCGATTTGATCAGCTTAACCTTTTAGATGAGAGGAGATTGAGAGCGGCAGATCATGTTCAGGCCTATCACAGAAAGATGGCTCGTGTCTTCAAGAAACGAGTTAAGCTTAGACCATTGCAAAAAGGGGATTTAGTTTTGAGGATTCTTAGAGGTTTGATTGGAAACCCTAGAGGAAAGTTTAGACCTAGTTGGAGTGGGCCTTATGTTATCCGAGAGTTGACTCCAGAAGGGGCTGCATGGTTGACAGACTTAGATGGAAACCAATTTTCAGAGCCTACCAACGTGGATCAGCTAAAGAAGTATTATGTTTGAGACCGTGGTCGCAGGATGGGTGGCCATCATTTCTGTTAGCCTCATACTTTATCACCTCTATATATTAGACCGTTGCTAGCCTATTAAGCTTCGCGTGGTATGTTATAGCCTTATTTCTTTCTTATAGCTTTGATTACCATTTCTATACCCGGGTTGGGGCCCTTTGATGTATATGCATGCTTTGCTAGGAAAGTCTCTTGAGCTTTAGACTTATAGGTCTATCTTCTCATTTTGTTACCATCCTCTTATCACCCTATTTGTTCTATTTTATTATCATCATATATTCATTCTCTTTCTTGTCTCTATCATTATTTGCTTCATCATATCTATTATCTTCCTTGGGTTGATGATTCTTCACGTCTTAGTGCAAAAAGGGCAGTCATATCACTCTATTCATTCCATCATTTGACATTGATTTGGAGATTTTAGTTTGAGAGGTTGTCTCAAGGGTTGGGGTTCATGTATCCATCAGTGGTCAGAGAGAGTTTGTTCATTTCTTATATTTTTTCATTGGAGTTGGATTCATTGATGATCAGAGCATGCGCAAAAAAAAAAAAAAAACAATTAAAAATCAGAAAAAAAAAAAAAAAAAAAAAAAAAAAAACGCAACGATATGCTCATGTGTGGTATCTCGTTCCATTGGGTATTTATGCCACCTTTTGAGGTTCATTTATTGGGTATATTTGTCATTGTGGGTTTTCGTGAGTTTTTATGAGTTTTTCAGTCCTTGAGCCACTCTTGTTATGCATTTGGAGTGTCGAGGGTTCATATGAGAGTTCTATGAGATCCTATGCTTTTTGGATCATGTTTGATATATACTAGGTATGAGAGATGAGTAATCTTTTTACTAGGGTCTCCGGATCATTGCCTTACCCACCATTCCATCATTGGTGATATGACTTTCCTTTACAGTACTAACATGGGTTGACCGTCACTCGTTCCACTTTCTCATTGCTTTCTTTTGTATCCCATTACCTCTTTCCATATCTTTGTTCCACCTTTTATTCATTCCCTACATATTGATGCCCATTACTAATTTGATACCTTCTTCACATCTTCACATATTTCATTGATGGTTTGACCATTCATCCTTTCTCTCATTTCGTTATCGACATTCCCTTTGGTTACTTCTAAGTCCATGACTCATGAGATTTTTCTATGCATTACATCTTGTACACGAGGGTACGGGTTTGATCATTGGGTATTTGAGCCTAGTTTTCCTTCATTTCTTTCACCCTATCACCTTGGCCTACGTTACGTCCCGTGTCTTAAGGCCACCCTGAGGCCACGAGATCAGACGTTATCTTTGACAGTCTTCACTTGGACAGACTTTTATAGATTGGTTGAAGTATAGTCGTTACTATGTTCTCTTTTATGGAAGATACTTTTGGAAGCATTTGGTCTCTCTCTTGCTTGGCATATTGCTGTTTTGATGGATTTTTGGGTTTGGAGACAGTTCATTGAGGATATCGGATTCATCATTTTATCGTGCACCAGACATCCACATTGGGGCATATTTCCCCATCTCGAGATTACCACATTCCTCATCATTTTGGATATTCATTTGAGATTAGATTTAGAGTGTCTCCCTTGAGGCATTGGTCGATACATTATTCTAACTTCCTAGCAGATTATTGTTGAGCTGAGGGCAGTTGATTGATGATGTTGGATTCACCCTTTAGTTGTGCATCATATATTCACACTGGGGCATATTCCCCCTTCCTTCGAGATTCTTATCTGTTATTGTATACGGTATGAGGATGGATGATCATTGTTAGTTTGTTTACCTCACGACTTCGACATTAGATTATCCACACTAGGGCATATTCCCCTCTCCTTGATGAGATTGTGTTTGGACAACGGTACGAGGATGGATGATCATTGTTAGTTTGTTTGCCTCACGACTTCGACATCCAATATCCATACTGGGGCATATTCCCCTCTCCATTACGAGATTTATTTGAGCAGTGATATGAGGATGGATGATTGGTGTCGGTTGTTTAGCTTATGACTTTGACATCAGGTCTCATACTGGGGCATATTTCCCTACTTTCTGAGTATCCTTGAGATTGAGACAGTGACCAGCTTGGTTTTAGATTGAGTACTAGCCCAGAGCTTCCGACGATCGACTGTATCAGGGCCTCCCTACATGGATTTGTTGAGATAAAGATGGATCACATCAGGTTTCACCCGAGGAGCATGGATGGATCCTTTAGCCAAATGCTCATGAGATAGATTGTTTTCTTCATTGATTATCTTGTGGATCGGGTTATCTAGATGATCAGTATTTTCGTGCACTTTGAGTTTTTCTTTTAGATGAGTCACGATATACACACTCCGAGATTTACCTTTTGAGGTTTGACGCCAGAGCAACTTGTGAGACATAGAGAGCTCTTTCAGTTCAGATTTTTCAGAGGTTTGTCACGATGCATCGGTTACAGACACCTTGATTTTAGCAAATGATTGATTTATTGGTTGTTTCAGCACTACGAGCACCTTGGATACCGGGGCATATTTTCTTTCCTAAGCTTACAAGTCTAACCCTTAGCATTTCGATCACACGACTTTGATCCATTTGCTTCATGTCCACTTCTGAGTTAGTCTTCATTTCTTTTCCATTTAGAGCCCAGAGCTCTCGACCCAAAGTCATTTTTTCATTTATGACCCAGAGTCATTTCTTTTCCATTTAGAGCCCAGAGCTCTCGACCCAGAGTCGATTTTCCATTTAAAGCCCAGAGCTCTCGACTCAGAGTCGTTTTTCATTTATGACCCAGAGTCATTTCTTTTCCATTTAGAGCCCAGAGCTCTCGACCCAGAGACGTTTTTCATTTATGACCCAGAGTCATTTCTTTTCCATTTAGAGCCCAGAGCTCTCGACCCAGAGTCAATTTTCCATTTAGAGCCCAGAGCTCTCGACCCAGAGTCGTTTTTCATTTATGACCCAGAGTCATTTCTTTTCCATTTAGAGCCCAGAGCTCTCGACCCAGAGACGTTTTTCATTTATGACCCAGAGTCATTTCTTTTCCATTTAGAGCCCAGAGCTCTCGACCCAGAGTCAATTTTCCATTTAGAGCCCAGAGCTCTCGACCTAGAGACGTTTTTCATTTATGACCCAGAGTCATTTCTTTCCCATTTAGAGCCCAGAGCTCTCGACCCAGAGTCGATTTTCCATTTAGAGCCCAAAGCTCTCGACCCAGAGTCGATTTTCCCTTTAGAGCCCAGAGCTCTTGACCCAGAGTCTATTTTCCATTTAGAGCCCAGAGCTCTCGACCCAGAGTCATTTCTTTTCCATTTAGAGCCCAGAGCTCTCGACCCAGGGTCGATTTTCCATTTAGAGCCCAGAGCTCTCGACCCAGAGTTGATTTTCCATTTAGAGCCCAGAGCTCTCGACCCAGAGTTATTTCTTTTCCATTTAGAGCCGAGAGCTCTCGACCCAAAGTCGATTTTTTTCATTTATGACCCAAAGTCATTTCTTTTCCATTTAGAGCCTAGAGCTCTCGACCCAGAGTCGATTTCCCATTTAGAGCCCAGAGCTCTCGACCCAGAGTCGTTTTTTCATTTATGACCCAGAGTCATTTCTTTCCCATTTAAAGCCCAGAGCTCTCGACCCAAAGTCGATTTTCCATTTAGAGCCCAAAGCTCTCGACCCAGAGTCAATTTTCCATTTAGAGCCCAGAGCTCTCGACCCAGAGTCGTTTTTTCATTTATGACCCAGAGTCATTTCTTTCCCATTTAGAGCCCAGAGTCGATTTTCCATTTAGAGCCCAGAGCTCTCGACCCAGAGTCGATTTTCCATTTAGAGCCCAGAGCTCTCGACCCAGAGTCGATTTTCCCTTTAGAGCCCAGAGCTCTCGACCCAGAGTCGATTTTCCATTTAGAGCTCAGAGTCATTTCTTTTCCATTTAGAGCCGAGAGCTCTCGACCCAAAGTCGATTTTTTTCATTTATGACCCAGAGTCATTTCTTTTCCATTTAGAGCCTAGAGCTCTCGACCCAGAGTCGATTTTCCATTTAGAGCCTAGAGCTCTCGACCTAGAGTCGATTTTCCATTTAGAGCCCAGAGCTCTCGACCCAAAGTCGGTTTTCCATTTAGAGCCTAGAGCTCTCAACCCAGAGTTGATTTTTCATTTAGAGTCCAGAGCTCTCGACCCAGAGTAGTTTTTCATTTATGACCCAGAGTCATTTCTTTTCCATTTAGAGCCCAGAGCTCTCGACCCAGAGTCAATTTTCCATTTATGACCCAAAGTCGATTTTCCATTTATGACCTAGAGTCGATTTTTCATTTATGACCCAGAGTCATTTCTGTCGTCTATGACCTAGAGTCATTCTTTCTGTGTAAAGCCTTGAGCTCACGACCTGAAGTTATTCCTTTTTTTGTGATTGCGTCCCCGTGTTTAAAGCTTATTCTCGTCATGTGCTAGGACAAAATCTCAGGTCCTTTTCTTTTAGTTCTTCGGTATAGTTCACTTCGTTCCACTCATTATTCGTACTTTTACTCACATTTCCTACACTCGTGATCTCTACCAAAGAGGGGCATATTTGTAGACCCTCTATTTTGTCTTCCTCGCACATGTCGTTTATAGTAATTCCCTGGTGGCCCATTAATACTCGTGTAGCCTATCTTTTCTAAGCCACCTCGGAGACTTTGGTTGAGGGATTATCTGACCCCTTATTGTGACCTTTGACAGCTCTAACTTAGACTTAGGCTTTTCTTGCTTTTTTTTTAGGATAGCTTTTAGACACCCTAGGCCCACTTAGGCACCCTAGGCCCATTTAGGTAACCCTAGGCCCATTTAGGCATCCTAGGCCCATTTAGGCACCCTAGGCCAATTTAGGCACCCTTGGCCCACTTATGCACACTTGGCCCATTAGTCATCACCATTAGGCCCATTTAGATCATTTTTTACATGGATGCATGGTTTGCATGGCTTGCATGGTTGCATAGCCCGTATGGCTTGCATATGCTTAATTTTGTTTTTGTTTTTTTATCTTTCTCTATTTATTAGTTTTATTCATTTATTTACTTATTTTTAGAAAATTGCATGAGCTTAATAATCATATTCATTTCATTTTTATTTATCTATTTATTAATTTATTTTGATAGGGAATTGCTTGAGTCGATAATTCATTTTAGTTATGCATGTGATCTATATTTTTAATTTCTTTTAAAATGACATAGTTTGAATTTTTAATTATTAGTCACATTTTTTTATTATTATTATTCTAACCCTTATTTTTTCTATTTTTTTTATTTGTTATATTTTGTTTTGTTGCCCGGGATTTTACATACTCCATATTGAAAAAAAAAAAAAAGATTATTAAAAAGAATGATTATGGGAAAGGATGATTATGGGAAGAAGATTAGCATGATGAAGGTGGTCGGTGGAGTCAACAAGATGATTATGGGAAGAAGATTAAGAAGGCTAGGTTTTGGCAAGTGAAAGGAAAGAGGGTGCAGCATGTATGTGGACAGGAAGTGAGGTTGTGTTCAAGAAAAAGAAAAAAAGTGGTCTAAAAAGGAAGAGTGCAACCGCGTGATTAAGGGGAAGAAAGATCATTTTCCGGGCTGGTGAGTTGTCTTCCCATGTTGGTAGGGTACTAGAGAGGAAGGAAAAGAAAAGAAAAGGAAAAAAGGACACACGATTGAGGAAAGAGAAAAAAGGACGAGTGAGGCTGTGATTTTCAGAGAGAGGAGAGGAGGAGAAAAACGGGAAGGGTGATCTGAAAGGTGGGGGTTTTTTTGTCAGTAGATAGGTGCAAGATTGGTGGCTGCATGATTCTCAGCGTGAGATAGCACGATTGGAAGGGTGAAAAAGGTGCGGCAGCACCATTGAGATAGAGGAAAAGGTGCATTCGCACCATTGAAAGAAGATTTTCATTCAACCTTAAGGGTCGTCGCTTGGAGAACCTGAAGGAGATCACCAGATTCTCTTGAAGACAACATGATTCAGACAGCTGCACATTGATTTTCGGAGTGTTATCCCACACTGTCAGTGTCGCGGCTGCACCTTGTGCCACACCTGTGCATTTCCGGCAATCATCAAGCTGTAACATCAACTTCTTTGCCGCTGGCGTCCTCTCCTGCTCCGTGCCTCACCCTTTCTCTTCCACTATTTTTCCACGTAAAGGAGATACATTCACACGGCTGCCACTTGGGAAAAGAAACAAACAGTCCGGGCTTCGACATATCCTCCACGGGGAGCACTTTCAGCATCAATTCCACATCACAACTAGTGATCCTCTACTCGTTCTTCACCGCACCAGCTGCACACCACCTTGCTTTGATATCACCATAGCCGTTAGGTAAGATAGTTTTATATATATATATGGGTTTTCACTAATATCTAAAGTTTAGTTTATTTTAAGTTGGATTATTATATTGGGTTGAGTGGTTGACCTATTTTTATTAGCTTTAGCATTTACGTGTTTTATTATGGCAGCATGAATCTCACTCTTGGTTTTTTTTTTTTTTTGATTTATTACATTAAAGATTAGAATTGTGTTTAAAGTTAGTTTTGATTTATTATATTAAATTCAGAAAATACAATTTTGTGTAGTTTTAACTTTGAGAAAAAAAAAAATTTAGCTTTGATTCATTTAATTAACTATTATTTATTTATGTGCTACTAATTTAGTGATTCATTATTTATTTATTCATTTACTAATAAGATTGATCCTATGGATTAAAGATTCAATTTCAAAAAAAAAAAAAATCTGTTTTGGGTAGTTTGACTCGACTTTAGGTTTAAGTAAAATTTAGTTTGTTAAAATAATTGATCACGTGTGTTAAGAATTTAAGTTTAGATTGACTTTAATTAGTGTTTAATTCAATTTTAAGCCTAGATTTCTTTTTAATAATGTAAGTTTATTTTGAAATTAGATTCCCTGAATCCATATTTTGTTTTAGTTTCCTTTTGTTTAAATTGATTCATTTTAATTATTTTAGGAGTTTGTATAATTTTAGGTCATTAATAAAATCAATTCGATGTCTGAAAATTCATGTTTTTAGTTTACCTTAATTGAATTAATTTGGTCCAATTTCAATTTGCCTTTTTTTCTGAGTCTTATATGACTAGTTTAATTGATCCAATAAGATAAAGTTCATGTTTTTTTTATTCTTTTTATTTTTACTATTTTTTATTCCAATTTAGTTTGATTTAATTTGTTCTTTTAGATTTAAATGTGTTTGCGTGTTCCATTGATTTTATGTTATCTCTTGATTTGCTATTCTCAATTTAGACGTTTCATGAATCTTAGTCATTAATTCTTGGTGGATATCTCATTAGTTTATTTGATCTAAGTTTTAATAATTTATTACTTTGATAAGCCTATTGTCAAATTTATTTTTCTGAGGCCATTGGAAAATCATGAAGACTGGCCTCTACTATCACCATTATCATTTTTATTAATTGCTAAAAAAAATTTTACTTTGAGGTTTCATTTTTGTTTTGTTTGGTATTTTATTTCTCATATTTTATTTTTTCCAAATTAACCCCTTTTATTTTAAAATAAAATACTTTTATCAAAAAAATCATTTTAAAAAAAAATCTATTTCAAAAACTCATTAGATTCCTTAGGATCAAAATTTCCTTTTTTTTTTAATTATTTAAAAATAATATGCAACCATATCTTGTTCGGTTTGCATCCTTCTCGGTTTTCAACAAAAAATTTTGATTTTGAACAAAGACACGAATCAAAGCTTGTGGTTCCAAATAAATGGGATAATTCTAGGCTAAATTCGTGTATATCAATTGAGGAATTGGTGAAACCCCTACATAAGAAAATCTTTTCAAAAATTATTTTTGTTGCCACTTTTGTCACTTGTTGAAATTATGTCTATCTTTTTTTTAGGAATTGTATACAAGATGAGTGTGATAATTATTGTTTTCATATACTTTGATAATTTCTGCTATGATAATTAGATAACGAGCATGCTAGGATTTCTATATTTTATTATTTATTATCTAACCCCTTACAACTTGAGGAAGCACGTTACAAATTATCTATGCTATCCAGGTATGTCCTCTATCACCTACTTTCTGAATTCTGTGAATGTCCTTGTCATTGTGAAATAATGCTTATGTCTAATAATGCTTGAGTATTCTGATATACATGTTTCATTGTTTGATTATTTCCAATAAAATACATGTTGGATGATATATTGTTTAAATTAACCGTTTATGTTTTATGATAGCGCTTGAAGAGCGGTTCAAGTACGCACCCTAACTCTCCTTTATTGTGATTTGATCTTGTTTAGCATGCAACTTTTTTTTGAAATCACATAGCCTACTTAGGTATCCATAATTAACCGATTAATTGTCATATTCCCCTTAACTTAGTCAGTAGAGACCTTTAGAGGGCTTAGAGGGGTGCTACCTTTTAAAGGTACCTTCCCAATAGGTAACCTGATCCCCGGACTTAGACTCGGGTTTTTCAAAGACATGTTTTTTCCAAAAATTATGGAGTCACATTTTAGGGTTTTTCTTTATTGTTTTATTTTCCCTTTAAAATAAAAATAAAATAAGTGGCGACTCCAACTTTTTTTTCAAAAATCAATTTTTCACGAATAAAAAGCGAGTCTCGCCGATCAAGTGGGGACGCACGTGAAAAATGCGGGTCCACAGGGCCATTTTTAGCTGCGTGTTAAGGGTGATATTGCTACATGCTTTCAAAACATCATGAACTTAACAAGGTCAATCAATCGTGATTTCGTTATGCATTTGAGTGTTACTTCTTTATACATAGGATGATCATAGATAGGAAAGACAAACAATCATTTTCTTGATCATGCTAACCATTTTTGTTCTTATTTTATCAACTATAAAGAGAAGACAATTGATCAATTAGGATAAAACGATTGATCATCTTACTTTTATACTAAAAAATGTTACCTTCTACCTTGAGAATGATTGATCATTTTTAAAATAACAATTTATTGTTTTGGATTAACATATAAACCTTTAATATTAAATGAAAAAGTGACAATTGATCATTGCATATTTCTTTTCAAAATGATTAAATGTTCATTAAGGTTATGTTTGGTTCTTAAAAAATCTTAGGGAAAAAAATGAGAGAAAGAAAATAGAGAAGAAAAATAGAAAGAAAGAAAAAGTGAAGGAAAATAAAAATAAATTTAAAGTCAATAAACTATTTTTATATGTTTCTTCAAACTCATTGCCCTTATTTTAACTTTTCTATATAAAAATTAAATAATTTAAAATTATGTAAGTTTCTAATTATTTTACTAATGTCTAATTTTCTTTCATATTTTCCATAGCAAAACCAAATATGAGAAAATAATTTTCATTATCATTTTTTTTTTCATTTTCTTAATACTTTCCAAGAATCAAACAGAGCTTAAGACTTTTAACATATTAGTTCAATCTTTCCCTTGATATTTATATCAATCATCACTAATGAATTTTCCTTCAAATTAACTTCAAACCTACTTTGACTATTAAAAGATTAACTATTATAGATAAAGTGTTTGAACATTCTTTTTTGCTTAGTCAATCTTTTCTTGATTTAGATGTTTTCAAATTTCAACTTCCTTGCATAAATGAACTTCTAAAACAAAACTTCATTAGAAAGGCTACTAGAACACAATGATTTATCTTAAAATAGAGAAAATGGAGCTACCAATTGGAATAAACTGGTGTATTAAACCCTACTAGTCTCGGTAATACTACCAATGACAATATATTTGAGTAACTTCACTTATAGTTTATACTAAAGATTTTTACTTCCTAAAATAATGTATCTTCAATACGTATTAAAATTTAGAGTTATTACACAATTGGTTCACCGGTTGGCTATTTGCTCAATTAATTTGCCATTTGTTAGACATTGTCAAGTACACTATTTAAGTAAATAACCTAGGTGAACTAATCAGTTGACCAATTGATCGCTTGGTCAACTACCCAAGTTGGAAACACAAAAAGTGCAAAATCAATCAATTACAACTACTCAATTTGGTTCAAAATGAAAACATATAATTGTTTTTTTTTTAATAGTGAAAAAGCATGTTAAGCATAAGTTTTAAATCTTATATAAATCAAACTCATTTTTTCATAAAAATGATCAATTTTCATAAATGAGTTCTTTTCAAAACCTTTATAAAAAATATGATTCTTTTTAATTAAAAAATGTTTAACTTTTAAAAGTCAATATTAAAGCATACTTATCCTTATTGATTGGTGATAAACCTTACAGCCAATAACTCAACACGATATTACCAGCATTAGTAATTGAACCATAAGAACTGCATATTATCAAAAGCAGCAGCCCCAACTCAAGACTTGCAACAATATGAACAAACTATTGTTAATGATTAGTTAGCCTGTTATCAAAAATCAAGAATTGTTAGAGCAACAACTAGAATTGGATTAATCAGTATATATATGTAAAAGACTCCATAACAATATAACTCAATAATAAATACTCTTGCGATTGCTTTATGTCAAAAACTAAAAACCCTTTTATGGTATCAGAGCCAAGCATAACCCTTCCATTTGTGACATCCATAAACATACCCATATTCTCTCTAACCAAGTAGCAATTCTAGCATTCTTGAAGAACAATAGCTACATTCATGACTTTTCAATGAAGAACTCACAAGACATCATATCTCCACAGCCATCTAGCACAGTGCTTGGAATGCACATGCTCAACCACCATCTTCTTATCAAACTGGATAAAGACAACTATATCCTTTGGCATACTCAAATGGAAAATGTAATTTATGCCAACGGGTTTGAAGAGCATATTGAAGGGCTAAAAGAATGTCCACCCATGATGACAAGAATAAGATAAATGAATCAAGAATTTCTCAAGTGGAGACATTATGATCATATAATCCTAAGTTAGATCTATTCCTCTCTTGCCCAAGAGATCATGGGACAAATTATTGGACATCAAAAGTCTCATGCAATATGGATTGCACAAAAGAAGATATTTTCTACTTCATCAAATGCAAAGATAATGCAACTCATACTAGCGTTTTAGACAACCCGAAAAAGATCACTCTACATGATGGAATATATCCTCAAATTAAAACGTCTCTTACATACGTTCTTGCAACCATTGGAGAACTAGTACCAGAGAAAGACCAAGTTTTATAACTTCTTGATGGTTTTGGAACTAAATATGATCCAATAGTGGCCTCTCCAATTGCACATGAAGATGACATCAATCTTCATTCTATTCATAGCATTCTCCTCGTGCATAAACAAAAAAATCAATGTGATGAAGTCTTTACTACACACATAGCTACTTAAAATTGATCAAGAAAATACAATAATGGAAGACATAACTCTTCCTTCTCCAACCAGAATCATTCTCATAATGCACAAAATTGAATGAGAACTACTGTTGGATGTCATCATGATCCATGCATTGGAAAATGCAACCAAGATCCTCAGTTCATACATTCTAGCAATAAACCACAATGCCAACTTTATGGTAATATAGGTCATATAGTGATAACATGTTTTCACTGGTTTGATGTAAACTTCCAAGGTTCATATTCTTCATCAACAATAAAAACATCATTCAATGTCTCTTCCAAAAAAAACAACAACATTTAAGCCATTGTAGCTACTTCTTCCACAAACTCAATAGATTCTTAGTTTCAGGACATCGAAGCAACTCACCACCTTACCCATACCTCAACAAATCTTTCAAACAATGCTCCTTATCAAGGTAATGACAAGTTTACCATTAGCAATGGTAAGCAGTTACCTATCTCCCACATTGGCTCTAAATTCTTCTATACACCTCATAAAACTTTTCAACTACAACATATATTACAAGTTCCCCAACTTACATCAAGCCTAATCAGAGTATCTAAATTCTGCACTGATAAAAATTCAATTCTTCAATTTAATCCTCATTACTTTTTTGTTAAGGACAAAACTACCAAGAATATCTTCCCCCAAGGCTTTCTTGAGCATGACCTATATAGATTTCCCAATTCCAATTGTGGTATCCTCTATGTTGTTTCCACATTCAGTTGCTCAATCCTTATTACTTGGTCTAATACTGATCTTATTTTATGGCACCAAAGACTTGGCCACCTTGTTGTACTAATACTTGTGCAAATTTTGTTTTCATGTAATATTTCTAATTCTTTTAATAAAAACCATGCTTGTAGAGCTTATCAATGTGCAGAAAGCCATAAACTTCTTTTTTACTCTTCACATCCCGTGCACAACATCCTCTTGCACTCATGCACAATAATGTATGGGGACCAACCCTTACCATTGCCACAACTAGTGCAAAATACTTTTTTACTCTTTATGGATGACTTTTCTCGCTTCTTTTGGTTCTATCCATTACAACTAAAGACCAAGTCTTCTCCATGTTTATCAAATTCAAAAATCTGATAGAAAAACAATTCAACACTTCCATCAAATGCTTGCAAACTGATAATGGGGGAAAATTTACAATGCTTAAACCCTTTCTCAGTAAAAATGGCATTGAGCACAAATGCTCTTGGCCATACTGTAACAGCCAAGTTTTTTTTTAAAAGGGT
The DNA here is from genome assembly GCF_030704535.1 of Vitis vinifera. NCBI lineage: Eukaryota > Viridiplantae > Streptophyta > Magnoliopsida > Vitales > Vitaceae > Vitis > Vitis vinifera. The sequence goes on from NC_081808.1 coordinate 7,543,559, forward strand.
AATTTAGGAAATTCATAATAATGATATTAAATTAATTAATTAATTAATTTAATAAAATGGAAGAGGTGTGAAAAGGTAATTTTATGAATAATACCCTAGGTATAAATAGAAAATTCTCTTCTTCTTGTTCTTTTCTGAATCGCGTTCCTATTCGCAGAGAGTTTCCAGAGAACGTGAAGTTGAGGTCAGATTTTAAGGTTTGAAAAACAAACCTCTATAGGTAAGATTCTAACCCCTAGATTATTTTTTTTAGATTCATTAGTTAATTTCAAGCATATTAGATATATTTTTTTGGAAAAACCCCAAATCTAGATTAGGGTTAGTTTATTTTTTTTTAAATTTATTTTAATATTAAAATAGTGAAAATTTAAGATTTTGATTTAGTGTTGGAAATTGGAAATTCTTAAATTTTTAGGGAAAAAAAAACCTGGAAGACGCGTGTGCACACTATGGAATTGGAGAATGGCTTAAGGATTAAAATAAAAATAAAAATGGAGGACGCGTGTGCACACGGGTGGAATTGGAGAATGAAAATATATATATATATATATATATATATATATATATATATATATATATATATATATATATATATATATATATATATATATATATATATATATATATATATGTCTATTATTTTGTTGGCAATAATGGAGTATTGTTGGGAATAAAGTTTATGTTTAAAAATAAATAAATAAAATATGAGAAAATAGAAGTTTTAAATAAAAAAGGAAGTAAAGTTTTTTTGATATTATAATTATGAGCGTAAGTTAATAAATAACATAGAAATTAATTATTGAAATAAATTATAGTTTAATTAAGTTGTGTCCCAAGAAATAAATTTTAAAATAAATAAATAAATTTACTTTTATATGAATTAGAATTTTATTAATTTTTAAAATATGAATAGATTAAATTACCTTTCATAAATAAATAAAAAATATATTAATTTGAATACCTAAATTTTTAGGATTGTCAAACCTATAATTTTAGATAAATAGTAATAATTATTCTTCTTATATTTTGTTAGGTGAAGAGTAGATTTTCAAGATTTTTCTCTCCAAAGTTTTTGAGGATTTCTTTTGAGGTAAGGGAAATTAATGCAGTTGTTAAATTTTTTTTGAAACAATTTTATATATATATATATATATATATATATATATATATATATATATATATATATATATACATTATTTGAAAACGTTTGAGTTATATTCCGTTTTATGCATGGATCAAACCTGTTTTGTATGAAAAGTATGTTAGAATTTTATATTTTGTTTTTGACAGATAAATGTAGAAATATTATATCTTGTAAAATTGAATAAATGAAATAAATATTTGACTCTGATTTGTTTGGCCCTTGTCAACGGGATATAATAGTTGACTTATGACTTTTTGACCCTTATCAATGGGATATAATAGTTGACCTTTACATTTCTTGGTGGGGAATGCAATTGATTTGGACCCCAGCCTCTAGGGGTTTGGTTAGAGGTTACTAGTACTAATAGTGTTTGGTTCCGTTCACCTTAAAGGAACAATTTAAGGCTAGCTACCCATTTGAAAAGTCCCACCTAACTGGGCGCCCTTTGATGTTTGATAACCAGAATAAATAAATTATTAGAATGTTTTGACTGAATTTGATATGAAATTGTTTGAATTAAAAATAAATGCATACAGTTAGAAATTTTGAAGGTATTGGCCAAAAAAAAAAATAACTCACAAGTTTATGAAAATGATTGATTACAATATCTCCTATTTTGTAAGTGAATTTAAAATATTTGATCCATGGACTGCATTAATGTTCCTTATTGGGCTGTGAGCTCATTCCTATTTGTTGACTACTTTTCAGGTACCCTTAGTTCGGGTGAGGAGTGATGGCTAGGCTGAGGAATGATCATCATTAGGATTTGACTTTGGATTTTATGTTGGATTTTGTTTAACTGTTAGTTATGTTCATTTGGATCTTTTGGTATTTAGAAGCTATTTGGATATTGATCCTTCAAATTTTATATTAGATTAAAGTTGAGTTTTGGAGATTTTCAAATTTGTTCTAGTACTTGAATTGTTTAAGTTTGCAAATATTTGGACAATGGATTTTGAATAATGGATGTTTTAGCTTTGAAATTGAATTTTGAGGATTTTAGATTTTGTTCCGCTACTCTGAACAGGTATTTGGTAATTGGTAAATTCCAATTACAAGATAATTGTTTAGATCAGATTACACTGTAAGCCTTCGGGTTTGAAGTGTGAAATGACCGTCACGCCCTTGGAGTGGGTCTTGGGGCGTGACACATACACCCCTAAGAAAAATGGGAAAGTGGAATGAAAATTATGGCACATTATGGAAACCAAGTTAGCTCTTCTCACCACAACATCCTTAGCTCTCAAGTTCTTGGTATATGTTTTTCAAACAACAGTAACACTCATAAATTGTATGCCTACACCTCTACTTGATTATAAATCTCCTTTTCACATACTACTCAACAGAATATCAAATTATTACTCTTTTCATATTTTTGGTTGCCTTTGTTACCCATACTTATGGCCATACAACTCTCACAAACTCCACCTTTGATCCACTCCTTGCATTTTTATTGGATACAATTCAAGTCACAAAGGCTACATATGCCTTAATTTATTAACAGAGTCAATCTCAATTACTTCCTAGGTTTAGAAGTCACCTATCCTCCTAAATCCATACATTCCAATCAATACTGATACATTAAGAACCTCTTTATCATAATTGGCATGTTGGATAATAAACCAACACACACTCTAGGAGCTTTAGGCAAGACCCTATTCATCATAGATGGAGATCCATTTCTTAATAGCCATATCTACCACAGCACAGTTGGTGTCCTCCAATATGTAACTCTCATAAGTCCTGATATCTCATTTATCATTAACAAAGTCTGCCAATTCATGGCCAATGCTACCATTACTCATCAGTTGGCAGTTAAACGAATTTTGCGTTATCTCAAGGACACCTCTAGTCATGGTCTCCTCATCCATACGTTACTTCTCTTTATCTCCATGGTGATACGAATGCAAACTAGGATTCTTATCTGAATGACAGACACAATACCAGTAGATATTGTTAGTTGTCACAGCAAAAGTGGAGTTTGGTATAATACTATTCAATCCTATCATATGACAACGTACTTTATTACATTTATTTTGTTTGTACATTCATGTTCTACTCCATACAAGGCATATGCTTGTCTCATGTATGGAGTAAATCTTATTTGATGTTAATAATCACATGCTTTTTCTAAAAGCATTTTTATTATTTTTAATAATAAAAATGTTATTCATTTTGGTAATAATAATAATTAAAATAATATAAGTACTAATATTAATATTAAAAATAGCAATAGTACATATTGTTATCATTATTGATAATTGGTCATAGTAATAATAACAATAATAGTAATAATAAAATTAATAATATTTGTAAGAATTGTAGTAATAATAATTATATTATATAATTTTCCTAAATAATACTAAATAGTAATAATAATAAAAAAAAATTAGAGTAAATTGAAAGGAGAAAATAAAATAAATTAAATAATAGACAAAATATGGGTACATTTGAACCAAAAGCAAAATTTATGGGATATGTTTGAACTTTTACCTTTTATATTCTTTCTACGACTATAAACATAGGCATATTTTTTTAATAACGTCACTTGGTATTTGGTTCCTAAGGTTTCATTTTTTTTCTTTTTTTCTAGATTATAAGTTTTATTTTGTTTTCTAATTTTATTTATTATAACTAATTGAGCTTTTATTTCATTATATTACTAGTAGATAGAAAGATAAATTGTTTTAATAACATATACTAAATGTTTACGAATTTAATGTCAAATTGAGATTGAGCAATTGAAGACTTGGTAAGATATTTTCATTGGTAATATTTGTTTTTTTACTTAATTCTAAATATAATTTAAAACTAAATAGTATTTAATAATGTTAAGTCTTAAGTGGTACATGCCTGTGATATTTTATTTTTATTAAGTATTAAAAAATAAAAAAAATTAACATTACTGTTTTCATCTAGAAAAAGTTAAATATTTTGATTTTTTTTTATTCAGCTTAAAAGTTATAATAAGTTACGAAAAAATAAAAAAATAAACACACACTTAGACATGACCCGCTTCTTATAAAATATAAAATTAATTTCATTATTAAATCAATAGAATATTTAAATTAAAATATTCGCATCTACTTATTTTCATTCAACAAAATGAGGGTATGATAAAGACTCGTTATAAGATAAAGTAATTCTTTATTTTTTTTTTATACAAAAATATAAAGCAAAACCTATGGGCACTCATCCTTGTATGTCCATCTTTTTTGTCTAATTGTATATAAGGATTAATACTAGTTGAATGGAACAAAGGGGACTCCACTGCATCAAATCCATTAAATTTGGATTGTTGGGATGCTTTTCTTTTAATAACAGAAGGTATCATTTGAGACTTGGATTTGAAACTCATTCCTTCTCATCAAAGTTACATTGAGAGAGGGAGAGAGAGAAGTAGAGGGAGAGAGAAGGGGAGAGAGAGAGAGAGAGAGAAAGAAGTATAGATTTTGAGAGGTGACAGTTGAGAAAATCTTTTGAGATATCTTCACTTAAGCTAGAAGTTTTCCATTAAGGCACAAAAGAAGCATCCGATAAAGGTAAGTACTTGTAAATCAAATAAATAAGTACAAATTTTTATGTTTTCCTTAAAGATTTGCTTTTTATACATGCCAATGCCATGCATGCTAACTTTAGTTTTAAGTCATGCTTTAATACTAGCTAGTAGGTGATCAATAATACTGTTATGGGGCATCTTTGCAAGTGTATAGAATGGGTATCATACACCTTTTTTTTCAGCTTATGTTATAACATCTGCAATCTTCTGAGTGTGAAGATGGCTTGGAATCAAACATGGACTTTATTGAGACTCGTAAACTAATGGGCCACTCTTTCATAATATCAACACTTTGTGTTTGAAATTAAGCATACTTTTAGCTTCACCTTTTATCTTTTGTCAAAAGTTAGAAAATTGTCTTAAGTAGAGCTTAATTTTCATTCACGCTTAAAAGTGCTTATGCAAAAAAGTAACTAATTAGTGAAATCACAAAAGATTTAACTTCTATATTAATAAATTACTAAAATTTCAGCGAAATTTTTCATCATAATATTATATCGATAGCCCAAAATACGAAATTTTCATAAAAATATTAAGAAAATTTTCAAAAACTTTAATCACTAATCAAGTGTGATTTCCAAGTATCATTTCTCTTTGGAAGAAATAACTGCGTTATAGAATTTGACAAATTAAATCCAACTATCCTTTTACTAGTTTTTTCAATTTTAAACATTTTGATTTCCATCTTGATATTGATGTTCAATTCCAAGTTGTAGTTTAAATTAAAATTATTTATGGATTGAATTTCAATTTTCCCAAGATTTTCAAAATAATTTGCTTTTAAAAATAACTAATGTTTTTTTTTTTTGTGAAAAAGTAAAATAACTTTATAAAAAGCCAAGTAAACTTGCAATGAGGAAAAAGGGAAAGATGGAAGGATTCAGAATATTTCTGCCAACTTAAAAGTCAAGAATGGTTATCTTAAAATAAAAAAGCAAACAAAAATTGACATGTGGCAACCACCCCCACCGCATGGTTATTTTTCCTTATCATGCTTGTCAAGTTTTTTAAGCTTGAGATATAGCCCACATTATTTTTCTTTTTTTTTTCCTCTTTTTTTTTATTTTAGTTTTTGACCTTTTTTTTTATAAAATTAAAATAAAACAAATATAAATGATTAAATATAAATTTTGTATGAAAAAATATTTTTTATTTTATATATTAAAATTTTTAACAAAAAAAAATATTAAAACTACAACCAAGTTTTTATTTTTTTAACTAAAAATATTAAACATGTTAATTAAGAAAAAAAAAGTTAAAATCATGTCAAGTTAAATCCATAAGCAAAAAAGTTAAAATCATAATCATCTAAGCTTGATTTTCATTTGAAAATTTAAAATTTTTTAAAAATACAAATAATAAAATAATATGATATTTATAAAATAAATAAATATTTTTAATATGAATATAGAAAATCTTATATCCCAAATTTCTAAATTTGTTTGTATTTATTTTATATTAAATTCATTCTTATTAATTATTTATTATATATCATTATTTTATATTTAAAATATTTATAAATGATTAAAATCAATACATATGAAAAGATGAAATTATGAAGAAGAAAAATTGAAATTAAAAAATTTGATAAAGTTGACACATTAAAAAAAGCAAAAATGTGAAGACATTATGAAGAAGAAAAGAAAAAAGAAAATTATGTGGTATGGTAGATTGCCACATGTTTTTTTTTTTTTAAACAAAAAATCATGATAAGATAAGTTTCGAATTGTCATGTCAAAATAAATATAAAATAAAATAAAATTTTATGGTGGTTGGCGGAGAAAAAGTGGAAGCTTAAAGGGTAATATTGACATGATAATAATTTTGTGGAATGTATGGTAAAGAAAATATCTAAACTTGTGATAAATATTATAGAACATAAATAATTAATATGAATTTGAATTAATATTTTATGTCCTTTGTTTATGTCCCTAGATTAAGCTCCATATTTTTACATGTCTATCTTATTTTTATAAATCATACATCGAGTACGCTAGAAGTAAAATTAATATAAACTTGGCATTGCCAAAATGACAAAGGCTATTAATAATTTCTCATAATTCTAAACCTTTTTATTCATGTTTAACCATGGAAAAAAGTTTTTTTTTAAAAAAAGGTTATTCATTAAAACCAAACCTAGAAATTGGAAATTTTGCATCTGATTTCAAATGTTTTCAAAACGATAATTTTTTAGAATTGTTTTAGAAATGGTTCTCTAATATTTTATAAAACAAACGTCTGTTTGAAGATTTAGAATGTTTTCAATTTATTTTATATTTCCAAATATTTTTAAGAATATATTTTATATACTACATGCTTTATTTTAAATTTTTTTTTTATATTTATCTAATTATTTTTTAAAACAAATAAAAATAAAAATAATTAAAATATATTATTAGAAAACATCATATTTTTTATTTTTAAGAATAGAAAATATTTTTCTATTTTTTGGTTACAAAACATGTTTTCTTATTTTTTGTTCCAAAAACCAAAATATTGCTTTGTAGAATGATTAGCAAATATAACCTTTTTTTTTATGACAAGTAAAATATAGGGTTATTTGGAAATATAAATTTTCATCTTTTTTTAAACCCAGTTTGATAAAAATGTCCTTATTATATTTTTATAAAAATAATAATTAAAAAATACGTATTATAAATACTTGAAATAGTTAAAAATATTTATATCAAAAATTGATTACCTAAATTGATAAATTCATGAATATGGAGAGTGTTTCGTCCATTTTAACCAATTATTTCTAAAATATACTCTAAATTAAGTTATAAGATTCCTCAACACAAACTTTGTATTGAATTCAAAACAAGTGTCCAACCATACAATTTATGGAAAATCAATGATAATTAAGGAAAAAAAACAAAGTATCATTAAATAAAGGACTTTGTTGTCTTAACAAATAAAACCATGATAACCAATTTACCAATTTAGCCCTACCCCTAGCAAGATGATACATTAGATTTTACTTCAGGGTTTCATACCATAAAGACAACACATGAATGCTACTTGATTTAAAGAATCAAAAGGAAACTTCGACAATGCAAAGAAAGGGCATTTTTTTGAGCAAGTACGGACCATTCAAATGGTCTTGTAGGCGGGCAGCCCTGACCAAGAATGTTGGAAGAGGCGTGATGCCAAAACAGTAGTCTTAGAACGCGCAGGCCAAGTGTTTGTTGAATTGTCATCAATGAAACCGCCTGAATTTATGGACTATATGTCGTGTCGGCTGTGCGTGTGATTCACCTTTGAAATCAAGGACAGATTTTGACATTCATTAGCATGCAAAAGCATATATGCTACAGCATCATGTCGGCCAGAATCTCATTACCTGTCTCTTTTAGCTCACTGATGACACCATAGCTTTTACTTAGTCCAAAAAACCTACCTTCCCACTCTGTCTTTTAATCCAAAAAAGACAACTTTTTTATTTTTCAAGTGGACAAAGAAATGATGTCTCTGGAAGCTGTACAGGAGGTATGAAGTCACATCTTGACAAAGAAAGCTCTAATGCCCACACAATTCAAAATGTTCACAATGTGATAAGAGCAGGAAAAAAATGTATCCATACCTGAGAAAATGACTTTCGACCTTCGAACAACCGAAAACAAGCTTGACAATTTCTAAATTCTAAACACCTCGATGCAAAATCGGCATTTGGCCTCTGGGGCTGGGCCCCAAGCTCCGCCCAGTTCCTTCCGAAAATTTCAGTCCTAAGGCAAGCCCGACCCCTTTAGACCAAGCTTGTGAAAATGGTGTGAAAATTTTGAAAAAAGGTACATTCCTTCATAATTTAATTTTCTTTTCCTGGAATTTTCCTCTGGTCTGGGCCCAATAGAAAACATGGGTACAATCCTATATAATTAGGAAACTAAATTACATTAAGAAAGTTGACCAATTCTTACAAATTTTGTATCCTACAAAATGGGAAAAATTAAATAAAAAATATATAACCATACAATCCCATAAATCATTGTATTTGAGAAATTGAAACATCTCTAGTAGAAAGAAAAACCCCTTCAAAAAGTAAAAAAGTTAAAGTTGAAAAGGAAGGTATGAAACGTCTAAGCAAAGGGGAGGATAAGAGGATAAGTCCTCCTCGTCATGATCAAGTCCTCTATTTGTTCCACCACCTATTAATTAAGGAGTTTGCTTTACCTATTGGATGATGGTGTTGGCCATAATCATGAATGTAAAACTTATAACAACTCATACTCAACTACGTAGATATATTAGTTTTAACCCTAAATGAGTTTTCATAATTTTAAAATATATTTATAGAATTAAAAGGAATCACATACTTGACATTATTCGATGTAGAATATTACAATTACCCTTCATGTAAACACAACGTCTTTATTGTATCCTATAAAATTATGTAGTCAAATAAACAAATATCATTTATAGGGTCAAACAAACTCCCACATCGAGATCAAGTATTGACTTTAATACTTTTTGTAACGATCCACATTCAATCATATAAATATTGTGCATTCTAAATTCAAAAGAGCTTCTATAGTTTTAAAACAAATCTATAGGGTTAAGAAAAACTCATATGTATTCCTATTTAATGTGAGATATCATAAAATTAAGCACGGACTTTTAATAAAGATGATTAATTAGCTAGATCCATCTGCTACATGGAATTCAAAACAAAAGGTATTGCATCGGATAGTATGATCGATGCAAAGTAGGATAACAAGAAAAGGAAATCGTGTTTATTAGGATTTTTTTTATTGGAAATTTTATATTTTTTGATATATATAATTCCTGACAATCCAAAAGGTTGCTTGAATGGTGAAACATATGATGCTTTATACAAAGTCTCCATTGTACTTCTTTTATTTGTGTCATTGCTCTAAAGAGTGAAAAAACTTGTTCATAAGGTAAGCCAAAAAACATGTACATAAAATGACCACAACTGGCTGACAATGTTAACCGTGAATGTATTGCAAAATAAGATGAGACCATATAAGAAAAGAATGTCTGAGCGCGCTCAGCACCAAATGACACAAGAAAGTTAGAGCTCAGAGGTTTTTAAAAGTAGTTTTCTCTTCTTTTTAAAAACAAATAATTGTTCTTCAGATTTGAAAACATATTTTCTGATTAAAACTGCTTTTGAAAATAATTCTCTCTTTTTAAAAGAAAAAAAAAATTGTTTTTCAAATTTAAAAACACATTTAACAATCTTTTACTACAAAACAGTTTTTTGAAAACTTATTCTAAAAAATAGCTTTTTAATATTTGAAGTTTTAAAATAAACTTTCATTGTAAAAAACATAAAACAATTATTTTTTAAAATTATTCTTAAAATTTTTTTTGAGAATCGCCTAACAAAACATTTCCAAACAGCCCTGAACATAATCTTTCAACCAACATGCAAGGATGGGCAATGGGTGTAGTACTTAAAAGTGATTTAGTTCAAGTTGAAGGGAGCAAGGACATTGCGAGAAGGGGAAACATTTAGAGGTAAACATGTTTCCAACCTTTTTTTTTTGGCAATTCCCATGGAATTCTGCCCATGTATTGCAAAAACGTTTTCTGACCGATTAGCATCTTTTTCACTAAAAGATTTCCTAAGAAACACCTATTCCAAAGGAAAATATAATTTGTGCTCACCATGGGCTCAAACTATAGAATTAGGTCAGATTTACGCATGGAAATCCTTCCCGCAGTCAGCCAGCCAAAAACTAAGTGCAATTAATGCAAAGAAGCGAAGCTGTTGTAGTCCCTCTCCCTTGTATTTATCAATTAGATCAAATCTACACATGTTTAACCCAAGATTTCCTTAAACTTAATTTTGACAATAACAAAACAAAGTTCAGAAACTAATGCTTTTATTTGAGCTTAAAAGTTTTAGTTTCCAAGGAAATTCGTCAAATCAAAAATCATACCAAGAACAACACAAAACTACAAGGACTTCAACTATTTGAAGACTCCTTTGGAAAAAAAAAAAATTAAGGTTAAACACGGTGCACCAGAGTTCATGCATTCCCTAACAGCTATACTCATCCATAACGTTTTTGAAATTGAATTAAATCTTTAAAAAATTGGATGAATCTAATTTTGTATATAGACTAGACCAAGACCCAATGTCCTTCATTAACTTCATTGATTGGTTGAACTCTCATCAAAAGGACGAAAAAGAGAGCTGTCATTGGGGAAGAGAGACTAGTTTTTGTTATACCTCATCTTCTTTGCTTGTTCTTTTCTGCGGCCATTGTATATGTTTCGTATACTTTCGCATGAATTTTTTGGCACTCTACTTATATTATACTCCCTTTATTTACCATCAAAGAATAAATGTCTATGCACAATTACTTTTAAGAGTTGAATTTCTGAAATGAGATTTCATAACCTACAGTTTGCTCATCATTTGGTTTCAATGTCATCAAATTTGATTTTTGCCACAAATAATAATAGCAATAAGAGGAAAAAAAATTAAGTTATGCAAGAAAATTTCTACATCCAAAGATCACATCATCTTGAAACCAAATTTTAATTTCTCCAAAGCCTGATCCCACCAGACTAAAAGTACTTTCAAAATATTCAAATATAAAGCCTGCCCTGCCTCAGCACCGTACTCTGGCCAAGCCCCAAAAAGAAAGGCCAGGTCCAATCTGATTAAACGAAGCAAAGCTTAAAACTTCCAGGGAACATCATGGAGGCAAAGGCCTACATAACGCATCTTCTGTGGAAAAAGAATTGAAACTAATGAATGCGTAAATGCCATCTTACAAACAATCTTGTATATACATAACATTTTGTCATTGTATCCAATCAAATCCACTGTTAAACTGCCTGCAGAACAAGAAATATGGTTAGTCCCATTTTCTTGAGAATAAGAGTAGCAAAAGCTATTGACAACATAACACAATTACTGTGTTAAGAGTGGGAAAAAGTCTTAGGTGGTGTTTGTTTTTTTACTTAATTCTAAATAGAACTTTAATGCTTAATAGTGTTAAGTATTAGACTATTTGTTTTTGTAATATTTTATTTCTATTAAATATTAAAAGGTAAAGAAAAATCAGCATGTTATTTTTTCCATTCAGCAAAAAGTTTATAATAAGTCATGAAAAAACAAACGATCTAAAGTTTGAAAACAAATTACTTTCAGCAAAAAACTAAAAAAACAAACACCCCCTTAATGTCAGTTTGTGCTAAATCTAGGAGTCAATGGATTGCTGGCTTTTGAGTAACAGTATTTGCGCATCCCAATTTGACAAGTTACCAGTTCTAATGGATTGCTGAATAATATTAGCAGTTAGATTAGCTGATGTGCTAAATAAATAAACAAGCATAATCAACAAGGATGTCACCAGATTGATAGAAGAGAAGATTAACCATAGTTGGATAGAGTGCAAGTAACATCCCCAGACAGGCTGAAGGACCAGTGCAGAAGTTCCATATGAGTATTCACTAAGAGAAAATTTGAAGTGCAAAATTTGAAAATTTTAATTGACATGAGAATTCAGTTCCATATTATGCACCTTTCGAGTCATACTTACAACTTCTACACATGTGAATACATTATTTATAATTCATACATATGACCATGTATAAAAACTATGTTCTCATCGTAGAAATCAAATAAGTTCAGACCGGCCATGAGCCATTACCATAGACTTCCATTTCTGCATGGAGTTCCATCTAATTCCTTAAAAAACCAAAAATACCCAGGTTCTTCAATGTTGTGTGTTCTCAATGGATAGAATAATTTCTGCACACATCAGGGTCTTGTAAATCTAATAATTAATCTTTATTGGTTAAAATGAACTCCTAAAGTAAAAAATGAAAACCATCAAAATTCTTGATTAACAAACACTAAGTTCACAAAATAATATGTTATTCTTTCTTATCCAATTGTCCAAAACCAGAGCAGATATAAGATGATAGCCCTGATCACAAGGGTCACCACTCAATATAGACTCTATCTGCCCTTGAATTTCTTGCATTTTAAAGGAAAACTACCATAAACAGGTTTGATACTATATGAAGATGGATTAGTAACAACAGAACCTACAAAAGTATTGCCACCAATTCAAGCAGCAATATTATACTTGCCCCATTTAAAATAGAAAATGCATTTTTGAGCCACCCATGCACACTCCATCTAGCATTGGTTTGTGCAAACATGCTTGTTATAACATTTCAATATCTGGAAAAAAAACACCCTCCTAATTCTCAATGTGTAATAATTTCTTGGCTGGTAGTGCATAACCTACTGCCTAAACTTGTCAAACTTTCATACCCATGTTTTCTATATTTTAAACATTTAGGATTACATTAAATTCTACTGAAAATCTCTTCATTCTTTGAAAGTTTTCCAACTTTTCTGCAACCCACAACATCTCTTAAAATATCCTGAAGCTGTAGGTGTGATATATCCCATTATGCAAACATTTAAAAGCCCCTTGCTACAACCCAACCTATGCTTTCTTTCATATACGAAAGGCATAAAATTATAATTAAATACCAACTAATCCTAATAAGAAACAATACTAAAAAGAAATATATAATGATTCAAATTCTTATAAAGAATCTTTTGGTTTAAGGTTTGTGGTTTAGGCTTCAACTACCTCTACCAAAAAAGCCATAGAATTCACAGTAAATATCTAGAAGCTTTGACATATCACTGATCTGATGAGAGACATGGCATGGTTACAGTAGTACACCCTAACTGAATAACAACCTCACCCTTCAAGCTCATCTGAAAATAATAAACCAAAAAAATCACAACCAAAAGGCTTATAAAAGTTCATTCCCCAAAAAAATGCCTCCCAAAGAATACTTCTAATAAAAAATGTGAAAGTACGCCTCATGCCAAAAAAGGGAAGAAAATATGAACATTAAGTTCTTCCACAGTGCCCAGTTCCATGGGGGATATTCAGATTTCTCCCAGAACCATATACTTGGACCTACAGGTTATCTTGCATATATGGGCTGTCTTTAGCGTCACTGATGAGGGTAGAATGAAACTTGAGAGGCTATTTCGGAAGGAGGTATTAACAGCCTTATTTGATCTCAAAGGGGACAAAGCCCCTGGTCTTGATGGGGGTTACTATGGCCTTTTGACAAAATAACTGGAAGACAGTTAAAGGAAGTTTATTTGATTTCCTTAGGGATTTCTGTGCTACTGGATCTTCTAAGAAAAGTTTGAATGTTACCTTTGTTGCATTGAACTCTAAAAAGGTAGGACAAAGACAAGATTTTATGCTTATTAGTTTGGTTAGCAGTCTCCACAAACTCTTAGCCAAATCTTCACTAGTACTCTGAAGGTGGATGGGAAGTGGCCTTAGAATCTGAAAACGTGTTTCTGGATGGAGTCAGATCACTAATAATATTCTTACTGAGAATGAAACAAGCCATTCTAGATAGAAGAGTTCAAGAGCTAAATTGGCCTATAGGGGTTTTTGGTTTTAATGAAAACAAAAAAAAAGGGGGGGTTTCAATCAGAACTAAGATAGATTGATAAAGTTTTTATATCTAGTATAGATTCTTAGTCTTAATGAATGGTCATCTAGTTTTTTCCAAAGTTTGAGAGGCCTGAGACAAGGGGACCTGTTTTCCCCTATCTATTCATCTTTGTAATGGTGACTGTATTGTATTTCATTTCAATGATTTTGAAGAGTGGTTTTCACTACCAATTTTAAGGCGGGGGAAAAGGTTGACACAGATGGGAGATTTCTCATCTATTATTCATTGATGATATCACGTTCTTTTGTGATGCTAATGTTGTTAGTTGTTACATTTGAGGGGTATTCTGCTTTGTTTTCAGGCAGTCTCTCTTACAGATCACTTTGGGGAAGACTGAGTTTATCTTTTTTTGATAAATAAAAACAAATTCATTAAAAAATAAAAACACCACAAGGACACTCCAAAGTACACAGAATGTATACAAAAAAAGCACAGAGAAAAGAAAAGAACCCCAACAACCCCCGCCCTTAACCAGAACCCAACCACTCAAAGAAATCAAATAAAGACAAAGACAAAATCTCTGTATACCGTTTTACCCAAGCAAACAAATTTCTAGAAAAAAACATTTTCAAAAACTGAACTGAATGCTCCTCATTCTCAAACGCCCTAAGATTTCTTTTCTTCCAAACCATCCAAAAGAGACATAAAGGAATTGCTCTCCAAACATTTTTCCTCCTACCCACAAACAAACCATACAACCTAAAAGAGCCTCTTTTACTGTAGCATCTTGCACCCAATGAATACCAAAAATAGCATGCAACAGCTGCCAAAGGACCCTAACTAGAGAACAATGAAGGAGGATGTGATCTATGGATTCTTCTTATTCTTTGCAAAGAAAACACTTATTGACCAAAGTGGTCTCTCTCGTTTGAAGTTGATCTAAAGTCAAAACTTTTCCCCAAGTTGCCTCCTATACAAAAAAAAAATTAACTTTCAAAGGACCCACAAATTCCAAACTAACCGCCTTAGAAAAGGCACAGCAGCCCCCAGTTCCAAAGCTGCATATAAGAACTTCACAGAGAAATTAAGATTGTTCATCCACACCATCTTATCTTCCCCCTCCATATCAACTACCTTTCCTTGCAACGTGACAAATAAATCCCCAACTTCATCCACTTCCCAATCATTCAAAGGTCATGAGAAACAAGGGTTCCAATGACCATTCTCCCCATGAGGTATCCAAAGATCCACCACCCAAGCCTCTTTTGCAATAGCTAAAGAAAATAAAGAGGGAAAAGAAACACACAACAGTTCATCACCACACCTCTTATCTGTCCAAAACTGCACCCTCCTTCTGTTACCCACCCTAAAAGAAAAACGACCCAAGAAAGAATTTTGCTCCTTCCTAATGGATTTCCAAAGACGAACTCCATACCCACCTCTAGCTACACCGGACTACCACCCATCCTCTTCCTCTCCATATTTACCACTAATCATTCATATCCAAAAGGCACCTTTTTCATTGGTAGGGAAGAGTGAGTTTATTAAAGTGGCCATGTGGAGATGTGGAGGGTCCAACATCATTTTTTAAGAGAATTAGTTTGGAGGAGAGAATTTGTTGTCTAATTATCTAAATACATTTTTAGATTGCTTGTGTTCCTTTAAAGGATCAATATGCAAAGCATTCGATTGAGGAATGACTTTGAAAGAGGCTCCCCAAAATATAAGGGGCAGCACCTCTCTAAAGATGATCATTTTACACTTACTAAAAGCACTATTTCCAGTTTACCAATCTATGTCTTGTACTCTTTTCTAGTGATTTTTTATTTGTAACAGACTCTCAAATGATGGTGGCAGGAGAGACTATGGAGTTTCTAAATGGGCAATGAACTTGATTAATTGGTAGACTATTTGTTGTGGTGGGAATAGAGGTGACTTATAAGGAGTGTTCTAATCCTTAATAAGGTTTTGCTAGAAACTGTTGCAGAGAGTTGCCACTAAGAGAGACATAGAGGAAGGTCATTTGGGTGAGTTTTGAGAGAAGGAAAAAGTTCTAGAGAAAGTAGGATTTGGGGCTTTGGAAGACTACTTGAGGAAGGTGGCATTATTTGCATTTTCTAAGCAGAAGCTCAATATGGAAAATAGAAAAGAACAAAATTTTGGTCTGCTAGTTCAACTAAGGAGTCTACATTAAGAAGTCATCTCCCAGATTTGTTCAAATTGCCTTTAATAGAAGTAGCATTGGTTGTTGATCATAGGCAATTGGTGGATCCATAAGATTCTTGGAACACAAGGTCCTTTGTGAAAAATGCATACCCGAGCAGCAGTCTTATTGGTAAGAAGAATAATCTCAAAGCTAAAAGGTTATGCATCTTTTGGTATTTATGACCAGCATGTGAGCAATTTTAAAAGGGGCATGAGTTTATGGAAGGAGCCACAACCTCATAAATTAAGGGGGACAATCTTATTGACGGAAACCACAGGGTCAAGACAGGTAATTTACATTAAAAAGTGCATGTACAACCTGTACATATAAATATTGAAATTATGTGGTGCATTAGATTTGGAAAAGATAGCAATTAGCATAACACTGTAGCTAAATAACACCAAGGATATACGGCTAAGCATAAACCATTAATCATAACCTTAGTTTAATAATTTTTTATACTCCATAATGGATATATGAAAGAAGTAAATAATCACAATTTTCATAGAACATCAAATTGAGACAAATATTTCTTTTTATAGGCAAGAAACTATATTGAATGGCACCAGAAGGGAAGCAAACCTAGTGGATGTGTACATAGGATTGGCCTCAAAATGTGAACAAAAGAATGAGAGAGATCAATTCATGATGGTAGTGATCTAACCAAGTGTGCTTTTCATCTTCAATGAACATGGCCCGTTCAAAGAACATGTAGCCAAAAAAAAAAGTAGGTGTTTTCAATTTTAAACCCATATCCTTGTACTATAAAGATACCTCACAACTATGCTCAGAATAAACCAATGTTTTCAAAACTGGACCGGTCATTGAACCGGAAAAGTTACTGGTTCACGATTTATTGGTCAGACCGGCGATCGAATCGTTATCGAACCCGTGACGTCGTAAATATATAATTTATATATTATTAAAAATAAAAATAATTATAAAAATAAAACAATAATAATTTATATATTATTGAAAAATTAAAATTTTATTTGAAAATTAGAAAATTAGTTTCAAATTAGAAATTTAAATTAAAATCAGAATTTTAATTTAAAATTTATTTTTAAATCAAAAACTTCTTTTAAAATCAGAAATTTATTTAAATTATAATGTTTTCATTAATTTAAATTAAAATGACAAGTTTTAAAACTCATAAAGTAAAAAAAATAACCAATATAAAATAAAATAGATAATAATGGAGATAAGGTAAAAAATCAAAAAATAAAAATTTAGAAATGAAGGGGGGAGAGGGGCGGGCAAAAAGAAAAGGTGGATTGCGTCGTGCAAGGCTAGAAGAAGGAAGGGTTGATGGGGGGGAGGGGAGCGAAGGTGGCAACTAGAAATGGAAAGGGAAAAAAATCTGGAAATAAAGGGGGAAAAGGGGCGGCCAAAAGGAAGAAGAGAAGGAGGTGGGTTGGGGGGGAGGAGGGGTGGCAGGGTGCCGTGAGGGGTTGGAAGAAGGAATGGTTGGAGGGGAGTGGGGCACCAACGGGAAACGGAAAAGGGGGGAGGGGGAGGGGGCCGGGGGACTGGGAAGAAAGGGTCGTGTGGGGCTAAGAAGAAGTAAGGATGGGAGTGAGGGACTCCAATGGAGTCTCGAAGGGAGGTAAGTGCTGGTTTGCCGTTGAATCTAAGTCTTTCGAAATCTCCATTGAAGAGGTCAGAGGAAGGCTAAGAGGAACTATCTGGGAAAGGAGTAAAGGTCTTTCCTCTTGGATAAGGTTTGGAGAAAAAGGTTTAAGCCTTCTGTTGGAAGGGGTGGAAGCTTGGTGCAGAGGAAAATCTAGCTCGAAGCTTTTAAAAGTCTGGGATGAAGGAGCAAGAAAATTCAGACTAGAATGCCGCTCTAACGTGGCTGGGAGGTTTTTGCTCTGCTCGGTCAGAGATGTGGAAAGGAAAAAGTACTGTCTAGTATTTCCTGAGGGAAATGGCTTAGTAGGGGGTTGGTTCTTGTTGGCTAAGAATTTGAGGGCTCTTGGGGTCTCTTCCACAGAAGTGAGGAATAGTTACCAGTGTGTGTCATCCATGGGTAAGGAGGAAAGCAATGCCAATACCTCAGAGAATGAGACAGATTCGTATGCAGAAGTAGTTAAAGGGAAGAAAGGTCTGCCAGTGGATTCTATGAGGGTGCACCTAGGGGAAAAGGAAATAATGTATAGGGAGGAACAGCTTGGGCGTTGCCTGGTGGGTTGTTTTGGTGGTAGTCCTGAGTCTATCCCGTCATTGCCTTCTTTGAAGAGATGGGCGTATGAGGTTTGGTTGCTGAAAGGGGAGTTAAGAATATCCAGGTTGGGTGGGGCCCTGGTGCTGTTTGAGTTTCAATACAAATGGGAAGCTGATATGGTGCTTCTTAGAGGGAGCAGTCGTTTTAAGGATAGAGAATTTATATTGCAAAGGTGGGGACCGGCAGTGGGGTGCACTTGGAAAGAGAGCCATGCTAAGGAAGTTTGGGTAAGAGTTGTAGGACTTCCTCTTCATCTTTGGAGTAGGGAGGTTTTCAAGCGTATTGGAGATTGTTGTGGGGGGTTTGTAGCCGTGGATGAGGAAACGGCTCTCTTTTCTCAGCTGCAGTGGGCTCGGATTTTGGTCAAAGATTCGGGAATGAAATGGCCAGGGTCGATGCAGGTGGAGGCTGGTAACTCGAGGTGGGAGCTTTGCTTGTGGTGGGAAGCCATACCGAGGGTGATGCAGGCAGGGTCCAGCTCTAGGATGCAGACGAGAAGTGAGTGGGAGGTTAGGGATGAAGGTGGGGGAGCCTCACGCACTGAATCTGGAGTACGGGAGCCCCATGCTGATTTTCAAAAAAGGGTGGCTGAAGTGAAGGTGGCGTGTGGCAGTGAAACAAGGAAAGTTGACAAAGAGTGGGATAGGCAGACTAATGACCCTGCAGTGGGCTGTTCAGGGGTATGGGCCTGGGCCCAAGGCTGGCAGAGGGGCTCTTTTAAAAGGAGCTGGTGGGCTGCTTACAAAGGAAGACGCGGGTTGGGCCGAGGGCCCGTCTTCCCTCTGCCTTAAGTTATCGGGCTGGACCAAGGGGCGTGAGGAGCCTATTGGGCTTCTTAAGCCTGAGGCCCATTTGGTCCCTTTAAGGGAGCCCGTCCCTTCTAGGGCTTCCCCCGAGACTGTCGGGGCTCGTGCGGAGCTGGAGCAGGATCCTCTGGTCGCGGGTAGCATCGGCGGCATGGAGCCACCCCTCGGCCACCTGAAGCCCACCGATGACGCGCTTCTGAATGAAGCTTCCAGGTACCCCCGTAACTTCAAACTCCCTATTTTCTCTATGGGGTTTGGGGCGTCTTCTCCTTCTTCTACTTTCTTGGGGTCGGATGGTGCTGTGTTGGGGAAGGTGGGGGTTATCAGTGGTCTGGTTGGGCCCGTGGAAGAAGCGAGGAGCAGGGACTCTCCGCGTGAAGAGTGGCTGGTAGACCTCTCAGTCCACGAAGATAGGAACTCGTCTCCGAGAGCGTCGGGTGGTGAGGCAAATGGGTCTGATCTAGCCATTGTTCCTTTTGGAGGGGTTTTAGAAAGCCCATTAGTGGAGATGATGGCCCTTCAGGTGGAAGTGGGGGACGGAGAGGAAGAATGGAGCTCCAGTTGCCTTGCAAAATTTAGTCACTGCTTGGGTATGCCGACAGTTGGTTTTGAGGACGAAATCCTTTACCTGTTGAGGAGAATGAGGGGGAGAATTGAAAACAAAAATCAGGACAGGGAGAATAAAAAGACAAAGTCTTCGGTGTCAAAATCCAGCAGGGAATTAAAGAAGTTGGAATGGACGGTAAGCTATAAAAGAGCTAAGTTGGCTTCCAATGAAGGCAAGTTTGGAGGGGCTTCAGGATCAGGGATTAAATGAAGATAAAGATTTTATCTTGGAATGTTAGAGGGGCAAATGATAGTGAAAAGAGGAAAATCATTAAGTCCATAATAAAATCCAATAAGGTGGACGTGGTGTGCTTGCAGGAGACTAAAATCAAGGATATGAGTATGGGGATTGTCCGCAGCCTTGGGGTGGGAAGACACATTGATTGGAGAGCAATTAACTCTAAGGGGGCAGCTGGAGGTGTTCTGGTGTTTTGGGACAACAGAGTGGTTGATGTGTTGGAGGTGGAAGAAGGGATGTTTTCAGTGTCTTGTCTGTTCAAGAATTGTATGGATGGGATGAGGTGGGTATTCACCGGAGTTTATGGACCGGTGTGCAGGAGGGATAGAGAGGTTTTTTGGGAGGAGCTTGGGTCTATAAAAGGGTTATGGAGAGATCCTTGGTGTGTGGGGGGTGACTTTAACATGATCAGATACCCGGAAGAGCGCAGTAGGGGGGGTGAGTTATCTGCATCAATGAGGAGATTTACTGAAGTGGTAGAGGATTTGGAGCTAAGGGACTACCCCTTACAGGGGGGTTTCTTTACTTGGCGAGGGGGGTTAAACAATCAGTCTCAATCTAGGCTCGACAGGTTCTTAGTTACAGATGAGTGGGACAGAATGTTCAATGGAGCCAAGCAGGGGATTCTTGCTAGACCAGTTTCTGATCATTATCCTATCCTACTTGAAGGTGGAGGTTTGAAGAGGGGTCCGTCACCTTTCAGATTTGAGAATATGTGGCTGGAGGAAAGGGGGTTCATGGATCAGATGAAGAGGTGGTGGGGCAGTTTAACTTTTACTGGGTCTTTTAGCTTTGTTTTGGATGCAAAATTAAGAGCCTTAAAAGGGCTCTTAAAGACTTGGAATAAAGAAGTTTTTGGGGTAATTGAGACTAAGAAGAGAGAAGCTCTTAGCCAGGTGGTGTACTGGGATGCAGTGGAGAATCATTCAACCCTGAGTTTGGAGGATTGTGAAGCTAGGAAGGAGGCTAAGGAGGCTTATAAGACATGGGTGTTGAGGGAAGAAATTTCTTGGAGACAGAGATCAAGGGAATTGTGGTTGAAGGAGGGGGACAATAATACTAAATTCTTTCATAGGATGGCGAACGCGCATAGCAGAAGGAACTGGTTGTCTAGGCTGAAAGTGGATGATTGTTGGCATACGGAGGAGTTAGATTTAAGAAATAGTGTGGTGGGTGCTTTTAAAAATCTGTATACTGAAGAAGGGGGGTGGCGTCCTGGTGTTGAGGGGCTGCCCTTCATGAGATTAGACAGTTGTGAGGCTAAGGGGCTAGAAATTCCCTTTTCGGAAGGGGAGGTGTTCGCGGCACTTTCAGATCTAGGCAAGGATAAAGCCCCCGGCCCGGATGGTTTCACCATGGCCTTCTGGTTGTTCAGTTGGGATTTAGTAAAGGTTGAAATAATGGGCTTCTTTAAGGAATTTCACGAGAGGGGCAGATTTGTAAAATCTCTAAATGCAACATTCCTTGTTCTAGTCCCAAAGAGGGGAGGAGCTGAAGATTTGAAAGATTTCAGGCCCATCAGCCTTGTAGGCAGCCTCTACAAGTTGCTGGCCAAGGTGTTGGCCAATAGAATTAAAAAGGTGTTGGGGAAAGTGATATCAGAGTCTCAAAATGCCTTTGTGGAGGGTAGGCAGATTTTGGACGCAGTGCTGATTGCAAATGAGGCTGTGGACTCAAGATTGAAAGACAATGTGGGAGGGGTGTTATGCAAGTTGGATATAGAGAAGGCTTATGACCGTGTTAGCTGGAGCTTTTTGCTGGCTGTCCTTAAAGAGATGGGGTTTGGAGAGAGATGGATAAAGTGGATTGATTGGTGTATCTCCACAGTGAAATTCTCCATGTTAGTTAATGGGTCTCCTTCCGGATTCTTCCAAAGCACGAGGGGGCTAAGACAAGGAGATCCCCTTTCCCCTTATTTGTTTGTGATCGCCATGGAGGTTTTTAGTAGTATGATGAGAAGGGCTATTAGTGGGGGCTACTTATCTAGGTGGAAGGTGAGTGGTGGGAGGGGTGAGGGGATGCATATATCGCATTTGTTGTTTGCGGACGATACGTTGGTTTTTTGTGAGGAGTCTTCAGACGAGATGACTTATCTAAGTTGGCTTCTTATGTGGTTTGAGGCGTGCTCGGGTTTGAGGATTAACTTAGAGAAGAGTGAGATGATCCCGGTTGGAAGGGTGCTGAATATAGAGGGTTTGGCTTTGGAGTTGGGGTGTAAAGTGGGAGAGATCCCCTCTAGTTATTTGGGAATGCCCCTTGGGGCAGCTTTCAACTCTTTGGCGGTGTGGGACGGGGTCGAAGAGCGTTTTCGTAGAAGGCTTGCTATGTGGAAGAGGCAGTACATATCTAAAGGGGGAAGACTCACCCTAATTAGAAGCACTATGTCCAGTATGCCTATTTATTTGATGTCTCTCTTTCATTTGCCTAGAAAAGTGAGGTTGAGGTTGGAGAAAATTCAGAGGGATTTTCTGTGGGGTGGGGGAACTTTAGCCCATAAACCTCACCTTGTAAGATGGAACTTGGTATGCTTGGAGAAAAGAAAAGGTGGACTAGGGGTGAGAAATTTATCTTTGATGAATAACGCCCTTTTGTGTAAGTGGAATTGGAGGTTTGCTAATGAGAGAGATGCGTTGTGGAGGAGTGTAATTAGCCTCAAGTATGGCGTAGAGGAGGGGGGCTGGTGTACTCGGGATGTGATGGGAAGAAACGGTGTTGGTCTTTGGAAAGCAATTAGGAAGAAGTGGGGGTTGTTTGATGGCAGGGTAGCTTTCCTTTTGGGTAATGGGCAAAGAGTGAAATTTTGGAAAGACAAGTGGTGTGGTGATGGGCCTCTTTGTGAGTCCTTCCCATCTCTTTTTTCCATGTCCATGTCGAAGAATGCTTGGGTTTCGGAGGTGTGGAATCCTGTTGGTGATGGGAGTGGTTGGACTCCTCTCTTTGCAAGGGCGTTTAACGATTGGGAGATTGATGTGGTGGAGCGGTTGTTGCAGAAGATCCAAGCTTTCAGGGTTCAAAGGGAGGAGGAAGATAGAGTGATATGGACAGCTTCAAATAATGGGGCTTTCTCTGTTAGATCCATTTATTCTATGATGGAGCCGGGGGGCCCTTCTTTGTTCCCTAGTGAAAGAATTTGGAGGGCAAGAGTGCCTCCCAAGGTAGCTTTCTTTGCTTGGGAGGCTTCTTGGGGTAAAGTTTTAACACAGGAGCAACTTCAAAGGAGGGGGTTCTCTTTGGCAAACAGGTGCTTCCTCTGTCTATCTGAAGAAGAAACAGTGGATCATCTTCTACTGCATTGTGTCAAGACGCGGGTCCTATGGAACCTCCTTTTCTCTCTTTTTGGAATATCTTGGACTCTTTCATGTACAGTTAAGACAACCCTTCTTGGGTGGAATGGAAGGTTTGTGGAAAAAAGACGCAAGAAGGCTTGGCAAATGGCGCCTTTATGTATTTTTTGGTCAGTTTGGAAGGAGAGAAATAGGTTAGCGTTTGGGGATGAGGACCTTTCGCTTCAAAGGTTGAAATATTCTTTTGTATGTAATCTTTGGTTTTGGGTCAGGGGTTCCCTAGCAGAGAGTCATTCTTCTCTTGTAAGTTTTGTAGACTGGATAGGCTCCTAGTTAGGGAAGGTAGTGTGTATACTCCCTGTATACCTAGAGGGCACCGGTTTTTGGTGTTCCCTCTTTTCGTTTAATATACTTCTTTTACTTATCAAAAAAAAAAAAGGAGGAGGTGGAGGGCGCGACCGAAACAAGTTGGATAGAGGGATGAGAACCGTTCGGTTCACCTGAAGACCACTGGTTCCAGCGGTTCGAAGGCTCTCCAGCTCAAATGGCCAAACTAGACTAGATTGGTGGCCGGTCGGCGGTCGGACCGACCAGTCCGGTTTGTATAACACTGGAATAAACTATTTAACATATTTGTGTTGTGTTATTGTAAGACTTGAACTACACAAATTACATTACTATGCACTAATTTTCATAAGCACATTTGTGACCTATAATGATAAAATCTATACAATGGCAAAGGAAAAGATAGACCTTCTTATGCCTTTGTGAGGAAATAAGAAATTAATAAATAAATAAATAGATAAATAGTACAATTTAAAAAATCTAATTTCAAAGTATAAAACATGGGTTTAGAGGATCAGAACTAATAAGGGTATTTCCGCAAGGCAAATCTAGAAATATTGAAGCTAACCAGCCTTCCTAATAAAATTATAGATGGTTTTGTCAAAGGCAACCCAGAATTACCTTTGATTAGCCACTAGTCTTAATTTGTATAAACCCTTAACTTAAGATTTGCCATAGATTTTGGGAGCATTTCTTTCATTCTCATTAAACAAGAAAGAACTTATAGGTAGTCAGCACCTACACAATACAGATATAATGAATTTACAGAATAGAGTAACCACGCTCAACTGAAACGAAGAAAGCACAATATCCCAAGATTCCTGACAACTTGGAATGGATCACATGAATGTTCCTTTTTTCATCATTCAACTATCTAGAGCCATATCCCCCATGAATCCTATGCAACCATGTATTTTCTGACCATCTCAAAATCCTTTTGCCCTTTCTCTTGTCCTTCACATTCCCTTGACAGGCAGCAAATGTTTAAATTACTCCTCTGCACTCATGCATTCATTGCAAACATCTCCCCAGACAAGCTAGGATCCCAACATATATCTACAAAACTCAATATCCTAATGAAATTTTGACTATATTACCATTACATTGATGTATAAAAGATGAGATTTCAATTCTTTCAACCAAAAGCAAAGCAATATTGAAAGGATATACCTTTTATGAGCTAGACATTATGCACTATTTGCTTCTGTCTTTTTTTTCCCCTACAAGTAATACAATTTCCATTGAACAGAAGAGAGTGTGTGATACAAAGAACAATGAAAACTCACCTGGATGACTATCCCAAATTTTCATTGCTGAAAATATTACAAGAATTTCCTTTGGCTAGCAAACAAGAAAGTCTGAGCAATCAAAACCAGAAAACTCCATATGAACAAAATGAAAAGCCACCCAATGATGATTCTTTAAGCAAGAAATATAAATAAACAAATCAAATGAAAGATTCCATGAAATCAATTCATAGCCCTCAAAATAGGAAAATGGGAACATTAGTTTGAGGCAACACCAGACCCAAATTTGACCTTTCGCCAATTTGGGAAAACCAGACAACAGTTTGAGAGTGCTACTTGAATCAAAGAAAGACTAGGAGCTAATTTGGACATTCCATGGATATTGAATGAATGCATTGTCTTTCACATATAAGTTGAAGATCTGAAATCATTGCCAACTGGTCCCAGTGAAGAAAATGGAACAATCATAGAACCAGTTTCAGGACTTCTTGAAATAAATCCATTTAGTTTCCTCACTATCTGTTACCACCATGGTTAACATTCTCTGTATTAGCCCCATTTCAAAGTGATAGCTCTTGAAACACAATTTTACATAAAACATAAAATAGAGCCATGCAATCTTCATAGAATGTTGAAACATTAATTTAGAGAGGGACTGCACCAAATTGAAACAAAATCAACTTAGTTGGGCCACACAGAAATATGGAACCTACATAAGCTAATGTTTAGTCCTCATTCATCCTGGAAAGTTCATACCATCAAGAATTTTCCAAAGTCTTCAATTGAAAATTAATTAAAAAAAAAAAAAAAGGAAAGAAGAATCAGAAGTAACAATTACCAACTACGGTTAAACTCAATAGTAATCATCCGATAACTTTGACCTTTTCCTTATTTGCCCCATTACTCCATTTCCATGTAATTTTAAGCCTATTGATTCGATACTCTGACTCTCATATTGGTCACAAGGAAATCTAAGGAAAATAGAGCAAAAAGGAAATCATGAATCTTACACTGCATTTTGCTAAGAACAGAAAAAAAAAAAAAAAAAAAAACCCTCAACTAATTTAAGAAGTTGCATTGGCCTGGCCAACAGAAGATTTTTGTTTCCTCTGAGTACAGAATAATCATAAAAAATCAAAGATTCAGAAATTTTTATTTCTTTTCCTCCCTACATTTTCTCAGCATCCAAACAGAAACAAAACAATAACTCACAAAGCATAAAAACAACAGGCTTTCAATAACAGTAGTACTTATTCCAAAAAAGAAATCAAACAACTCAGCAAGCACTTGTCACACTTATTCCTCATTAAAACTTTTCACAAATAAAAACGTGTTTTAGAAAAATTACATCAAATCAAGCACATATAGGGTTTTACCTCAGTGTACATCCGAAAATTGAAATTCTTTCTAGTGTGCTTTTCTTCGCTGAGGTTGTTTCTCAGTAGCTAACCTGTAAATCCAGTAAACCTAAAACGACAAGAATGAAGAGAGGCAGAGACAGAATCAGAGATCTGTACCGGAAAAACATGAAGTGAAAGCCGAAGCTTGAGCAAAGGAAACAAAAAAAGGAAAGTACCAAAGCCAAGACGTGAGCAGCAATCAGAAAGAGAACCATTAGAGGCACCAATTCCAGAAACCATGGCCGTGATGATGTTTGCTGCGCCATTTTAGAGAGAAGCCCCGTGACCGAGAGATGGAATAATTTTTCGATCACACCACCTCCTCTCTAATTTTCACGACACGGCAGAACCCGAGGGTTTAAAACTTTTTTTTTTTTTTTTTTTTTGAAAAAAATAATAATAATCTTAATCTATACAAAATTCGTTTCTCTCCGGGGATTAAATATTAGTTTTTACGAAAGTATTAATAATTGGATTTTAAGAATATATTGAAAAATATAGATCAAAATTTTAACAAGAAATTTAGGTTAAATGGGTATTAAAACTCATAAAATATTTAAAATAATAATAATAAATGATAAAAATATACAATATGTTGTAAATGAGCGGTGAATGACCGAATTGAATTTCATTTATAAAACATTGAAGTTTATTTATGAACTTCCATATACTTATCTCAAAGATGAGTGATGGAAAGTCATTTAGTGAAGCCTATAAAAGGTTTCTCCTACCTTGTATAAGGATTCATACCTCAAGTAAGAGTCTTTTCATATTCTTTCTCTCATTCTCTCAAATCTCTTTTATAGCTTATATTTTGTTTATTCTTGTTTTATAATATGTCATTGGTACGAATTGCTCTTAAGTTAATTATCGGATCTTATACTTGAGGTTATTTATATAGAATAAATTTTACATATTTATATTAGTATTGATTTTATTCATTTAAATTATGTTATATATTATCAAAAGCAATAAACAAATTATTTAATTTTGATTATAATAAAAAGTTGTACTAAATGTTATCAATTTATTGTAACTAATTCTAATAATATTATTTTGTCATATATCTAAAGTTCTTTGTCACTGTTGAATCTGACAAAAATCAAATTTGTGGCACTTGACATTTCGATAAAGAACTATCTATCTTAAATCATTGATACTAAAATACGTTCTCATGTAGTGAATCTTGGAGTTACAATCAAAGAAGAAAATCAAGTATCTCTACAAGATCATGCAAAAACGTTAATTTTCCTTCGTCATCATCTCCATAAAGATTTAAAAAATGAGAATCTTACGGTAAATAATCCTTTTACTCTATAGAGTGATTTGAAGAACATATGTATCACAAAAAAATTTGTGATTTTCCCAAAAACTCAATATGACTGGTGCACTTGAGGTTACAAGATTTTAAAATTGTTAGTAAATATAACTTCGTATTATTCAAAATCAACTTTCAGTTAAGGTTGTGTGGAGAAAAAATCACAAAAGAAAACATGTTTAAAAAAAATTACTACATTTCATGCCTCCAATGTGCTCCTACAACAATAATATCAAAAGTGTGGATTTACCAAATACTCTGAATTAATATCATGTTTTTTTGTTGTTGAACAAATAATGAGTTTTTGACGAGAAATCATTAGTCTTGTCCAACTAGGTTGAACCATTCCCTAAAGTTAATGCAATATCATCCCAAACTTGTGGATATGGACGAGGACGAGGATATAGTTGTGGTCATGGAAGGAATTCCGAATACCATGGTGCTCATGGTAGTAATTCCTCAAATTCCCAAAAAAAAACCTTATTGCACCACCATAAGTGAAGTAATACTAAGGTAAAACAAGAAAATGAGAAGTGTATACGAGATAAGCCTCTCAAGAACTATGAGAATAATTAATATAGATGTGGTATGAAAGGGTATTAGGCGTGTACCTGTTACACGCACAAACATTTAACCGACTTTTACCAAGCATCAATGAAAGTAAAAGGAAAAGAAATAGAGATGAACTTCACAAATGGTGAAGGATAGGGGTCGAAGAATATGGATGAATCAATTCATGGGAAATTTCACACATACATGACAAATGGTCAAGAGAACTTACAACATGCATGTTGCCAAATTATTTCAATTTTGCATGA
Source organism: Vitis vinifera (assembly GCF_030704535.1). NCBI lineage: Eukaryota > Viridiplantae > Streptophyta > Magnoliopsida > Vitales > Vitaceae > Vitis > Vitis vinifera. The sequence continues at coordinate 7,572,183 of NC_081808.1, forward strand.
CCATGCAAAATTAAAGTTCCCCATGCAAAAATGTGATCTTTTCTATTATTTCTCTTTAATTAAAACTATGAACTTTCTTTGAGAGCCTTTGATTGTGAGAGAAGATTCTAGATGATTGGAAGGTAATTAAAGATAAATTAAGATTAATTATGAATTATTAGTCTATACAATTAGGATTCCTAATTTGAGGGTTTAATAGATCTAGATTTAAAGCCCAATCAAGCATTGATTTAGGTGAGATTTTAAAATCTTCTTTCTCAACTCTTATATATGATATTTTACTATTTGACCTTTTGATCATTACCATCTCAATTCACACCATATTCTTTCTTAAGTACTATATACATTTGCAAGTATATATTTTATAGACAAGTATGTCAATAAAGATTTACAGTAGTAGGGTGCTTTGGAATGTCAATTATGAAGATATTTGCAAAGTTGTCAATATTTAATTGTAAGGATGAGATTTGATTTTCTTGATCTATTATAAAATAAGATCAAAACATACTATTAAAGTTTTTCCTTTGTTTTATGTTGCATTTTCTTTTCTAATCAATTATTTAGAAGCACAATATTCTTTATTGTGTGTATCTTGATAAAGTAGTATAAAGTGTAAACTAAGATTTTTAATTTTGCCCTCCTCCATTTTATTGTCTCATAGAGTTTTTTTAATGTAATAATTGCATTTTGATTGGCTTGATTTGAATTTTAGTTAATTTTGATTCCAAAGAGGCATTATGGTTTGGTAAAAAAAAAAAAAAGGCTTGATTTGTTTGTGAATCAAGGTTGAAGGAAAGTTTTCTTTCTCAAATAAAAAATAAATCCAAAAAGAAGAAACTATTATAGTAATTACGATTGAGTCCATCACACGGATAATTATGGTTTTAACTATTCAATTGCTTTTGTTAAAATAATTTATTATTGTTGAAACCAAATAACAATACTTTAAAATAAAACCTTAATTTATATGTGATAAATGATAAATAAAAATATAAAGCAATGGATATGCTCATAAGTTCGTATGTCAATTAAAATAGGATTTAAATATTCAATAATAGTCATATTCTTTGGCATTCAATTATGAAAACATTGTAAACCCTAATTTATCTAAAGATATAGCCAAAGGTTTCACATATAAATTATCAAATCAAACATCATTGAATTAAACCCTCCTAGGGTAAGCATTCAATGAGAAAAATAAACATAAAATATGCCTCATCATGAAAGATATTGAGAGAATTTTATACAAAATTAATGAAAAAATATTATCTAAGAAGAAAGACGTAGGGCCTGTTTGGTTCCTGTTTTCAAGAACTGTTTTCTGTTCTTGAAAACAAAAAACTTGATTGGGGGAGGGGGCGTGTTTTTGTTTTTATGTTTTCTGTATTATCAAAAACCACTTTTTTTAGAACAATAAAAAGATGTTTTCATTGTTTTTTCACTATTCAAATAGTAGAATGTTTTTCGTGTTTTCTCTTCTTTTTTTTTTGTATTTTCTTAGCTGTTTTGTGTGTTTCCACAAAGGTGAGTTCCACCCAATCACCACACCCCCACCCACAAACCATTTCTTCTTCCTTAAATTATTGAAATTAATATACTTACACATGACGACAAAGTCATCATTTGTTTAAAAAAATTATAACTGGTGTAAAAATTTCAAATTGTTTTTTTTATTTTATTTTATAATTTAAATGAATTGTGCATATGAAAATTATTTATATATTTATAATATCAAGTTAATGGAAGAAAACACTTTATTAATAAAAAAAAATAACTTTCAAACATGTTTTTTTTTTTTTTTTTTTTTGAAAACAAAAATTGTTTTCCAGAATTCAATTCCCAAACATAATTTTTTTTTTTTCTAAAAACACAAAAAAATTGTTCTCAAAAACTGTTTCCAGACCAGTTTTCAAAAATAGCAACCAAATAAGCTCTTAGGGCCTGTTGGTTCCTATTTTCAACAACTTTTTTTTGTTCTTGAAAACAAAAAACTTGTTTGGGGAATGGGGTGTGTTTTTGTTTTTTGTATTTTCTGTGTTCTCAAAAATCACTTATTTGAGAACAATAAAAAGATATTTCATTGTTTTTTATATATTCAAAGAATAAATTATTTTTCGTGTTTTCTCTTCCTTCTTTTTGTGTTTTTTTAGCTGTTTTTTGTGTTTTCATAAAAGTGAGTTCCACCCAACCACCACACCCCCACCCGCAAACCATTTCTTCTTCCTTAAATTATTGAAATTAATATACTTACACATAGTTACAAAATCATCATTTGTTTAAGAAAATTATAATTGATGTAAAAATTTCAAAATGAAATAATTTAAATGAATTATGCATATGAAAATTATTTATATATTTATAATATCAAATTAATGGAAGAAAACACTTTATTAATTAAAAAAAAAAACTTTCAAATATGTTTTTTGTTTTATTTATTATAAAAAACTTTTTTATTAACTCAACCAAACATGGTTTTTTTTTTAGAAGAAAAATTGTTTTCTAGAATTCAGTTCCCAAACACAATTTTTTTTTTTTTTCTAAAAACACAAAAAAAAAACTGTTTTTAAAAACAGTTTTCAAAAACAGCAACCAAATAGGCCCTACATTACTTACCTAAAGATGAACTCCTTGGTTGAGGATCTTCCCATGGAAAGCAATCCTTCATTTGGATAAAAAGAACTTTCAACCACACATGGAGGACATATGTCTCTTTATAGTCATGAATGAATGAGAAAAAAAGAAAATAAATGGACAAATAAAAACTTTATTGTATCTAAAAACTATGGAGGTGCTCCCTCCTACTGAGTATATCTCTCAATATAAATCCCCAAAAGCATAAACCAAGGGTCTTTTTATATTAACCGTAACTAACCCTAATTGGAAAATCCTAAAACAACACAAAAAATAGTAGGAAATCTTAAAATATATATGTATTTGGGAGGAAACAAGTCAAAATGGGCCAAGTTGGATCTAGTCTCATAGCAAAATGTTAAAATCCATAACTCATAGAAAAAATTTCATTATGGTGTCAGATTGAATTTGATAAAGATTTCAATTTTTTTTCATCTTATTAATCCTTTAAGCTTGGTATCTCCATGTATCCCAATGTATTAGATATATCCAAATTTAGGTCTTATATCTAAAATGTGCTAGAATAAAAGGTAATTGTGGACCCTGCATTTCTGCTCAATGCGTTTCCCACTCGATGGCGAGCTCGATTTTTATTTGAAAAATTGATTTATTTTATTGATTAAGAAAATGACTTGGAGTCGCCACTTATTTTTGTTTTATTTTTAAAGGGTAAACAAAATAAGAAAGAAAACCCTAAGTGCGACTCCTTATTTTGGAAAAGGTGATCTACGAAAACCGGATCGGGTTCGGGGGTCAGGTTACTTATTGGGAAGGTACGGTAAATACCGTAGCACCCTTCTAAGTCCCTAAAGTCGGGTCTCTACTAAAGGGATGAAGCTGACATGGCAATCAATGAGAAAATCAATTAATATCAACATGATTACACACTGAGAATTAAAGCATGCATGAGAGATGGACAAAGTGAGAGAAAATGCGTACCTTAGCAGCAAACAACAACACGCTATCATGAAAATGAGATTAGTACAAAACAATGATCACAAGATATAACATACATGTCACTAAACTGAATACAAAATCATCAATAGCACATGTGTCATTTCACTCAATTTTATTTTGATGAAAATTTATTTGATGTTGGACCCCCACCAAAGCCCTTTTATTTTGAATGAATCAATTCCATAAATTCCATCACTTGGAATTACCGAATTTAATTCTTACTTATTTTTAAAACATTTTAAAAACAAAGAAAATGCAAAAGTGGCTTGCCGGAAGGAAAATGGCAACCAAATTTTATTGAAAATGGGATTTCGGTATCCAAAAATTCTAAGGATGGAAAATGGGAAAATTTGGATTATTTGAAAATCATAATTTGAGAAAAATATTTACAAAAGGGGATGTGAGAAATCATTTTCAAAATCAAATAAAAAGAAAACCAAGAATGTCACATGGCCCAAAGGTGGCCCATACTAAAGATGGCCAATGCATGGCCTGGTAGGGATAGGGCCCAGTTGACTTGTGCATGCTAGGGCTGCTGATAGACACTGCCTGTAGGTCCCACTATATCAACAATACCGGCCATTGTCTGGGATGGTTGCAGAAGTGGATGAATAGTTGCTGTCACTGGCTGTGCAGGATGATAGATACCGACAATTGGGCCATGCTCACCCTATGCTGGGGTCAAAGCTACATGTTGGCTCTGAGTGGGGGAGGTTGTAGAAAGAACTTGCTGGCAAGTCAGAAATGTCCCGATCTGGTGCAGCAATCCAGACTGTTGAACCCTCACTCTGCTGACCAGTGATGCAAACACTATTTTCCATGAATTGGGATGCAACAATTTCCTCATTAGCAGTTGAGTCCCAGCTGCTGCAGCCGAACTAGGATTATAGCCAGCTGGAGAGGAACCATATGGTCCATAGCCACCTGGCATTCCCATGTGTGCTGAGTTTCCAGTATTAGTCCATGGCTTGTATTATGGAAGTGAATATTTGACTCCTGCAGCAGCTGTAGTGGGTGGAGTTGGATATACACCACCAGGAGTCTCCGAACCAAGGGAGAGAGGGGTGACGTCCAACAACAGTAGGTCTTGGACCTTCTCATTGCCCTCACCGCTTAAGATTGCAGCCTGTACAGTAGCACCATAGGCCACAGCTTTTGACGCTTGGAAATTGGCATGCTGGACCTTGATTCCCGGTTCGCGAGTAAAAGAATCCTTGAGAACCAGGACAGGCACTTGCAAGCTTGGAGATTTTGGAGAACCAGTACTGGCACTTGCAAGCCTGGAGATGGTGGAAAACCTTAATGGTGTTGAGAAGATGCTTCACAACTTCTGCATGAAAGGGTCCTCGGAATAATCTGGGAGGGAAAATGGAGAGAAGTATGGAGCCTCTGTTGTACTGAAGCGCGTCTGAACTCTAGGATTCTGGGTCATGGTGCACTAGTGGTTTTGGTTCAGTCTGGTGGAGGAACAACAGTCCAGTATGCCAGTAGAAACATGGTCGACACGAACTGTAGATAAAGAAGATGGGCGAAATACAGCTACTGGATCATGTAATGAATTGCTGAAGAGATCAATTGGGACACTTTCGCTCTCAGGAGCAGAGTCAGCCATTCGTTGCTACTTAACTTTCCAGTTTTGTTGCAATCTAATGAGAGCACCGTAGAATCTTGCTTCCCGAGCAATCTACTGTTCCAAAGCTTTGTCGGACTGCTTGAAATAGTTACTAAGATGCCTTCATAAGATGCATGGATGGAGGAGCTTTTACATCAGGTAGCAACAAAGAAAGAAATTTGGGTATGGTTGGACTGGTGCTTTGATGATGGCGGAGGCGTTTGAGGACAGCTTTGCTTGCTGTTTGACGATTAAGAAAATAGGTAGGTGGTGGCGAGCATGTTAATGGGTCAGCTTGTGTAGGGTCCAGAATGCACAACCTGAAGCGTGTAAAATTGGGCAGTTCTTGGCTACAGTTATGAGTGCCGCATTGGTCATCTGCTGGTTGAAGTATAGCAAGGAGGACATAAGAACCAATTCTGCCAGAATATGTCTTACTCAATTCTCACTGCTATAGAAGAATTTCAAGGTCAAACACCATGGCCGAAGTGGGGACCACTTTGATATAGCATTATGAATATACTCAGCAGCTTTTGGTCCATTTTCCACATCAAAACTTATATCAAAAGCAATACTGCCCCTGGTCTTTCCTTGATGTTGCTTCTGGTAGGAAATCTGCCACGGATTTCTAGTTCCAGAATCTTTAGTGTATAATCATTGATCACATTCTCATCTGAAACAAGGATGCTATGCTCTTCAAACATGCCATACATTGATGGGAACTTGTCAACATCTGGAAGCTGCTAAATATCATCATACAGAACGGATAGAGACACCATGTCAGCAGATGAAAGGCTAATTAGTTGCTGTCATTGAGGGAAGTCCCATATGCCCAGGCAATTCAGGCTGCTGTTGTTGAAGCTTTGGCTGCTGCACCAGATGAGACACTGCCCATTGGAGGTGATAAATTTTCTCATGCATGCATTTGAGTTTGGCAAGAATTTGGAATCTTAATGACGACTTTGGATTAATTTTGAGTGGCCATGCATGGTGTAGGAAATGGGTATCAAGAAGTGGAGGTATGGTGTTGAGACTGGGTGAGGTAAATTTCAGATGTCGAGCATGAAGAATGGGATGATGATTGGCGAGGTATTTGCATGGGAATGGTGATAAGGTTTATGAGTGGTGGGATGGAAATCGGAGATATGAGCATGGGGATGGGTAACAGTGGGTATCAAAGGTACGGGTCTTGCTCATGGGTGTGGAGTTAGTGAACTGGGTGGTGGGGGTTAATGAGAAATGGGTGTAAGGAATATGGTAAATAGGCTTAAGAGGTGCAACTGACACCACAATGTGAAGTGAGTGATGGCATAAAAAGAATGGGGAGGCATGCTCTTACCCACCTGCTGGAAACCTTACAATATCTATTCCAGCTGCATGTTGACTTCCAGTAACGGTGCTGGTGACTGAATCAAAACCAATGCATGAAAAGAGAACAATCGTTGACCTGCCAAACAAGCTATTTGTTCTAAATGGGAAATATCCGTCTTGAAGTTCACATCCAACCCATCCAATCTTAAAACTCAAGTACCCACCAGACATATATATTAAGCACTCCTCCTTGATCCCAACACACAATAGCCCAGTGACAATGAAAACCAGAATTGTTGTGCATGGATTGACCACAATACCAAGCCAGGAGATGGTGTAGCAGACTAAAAGAGCAGGCAACTTATCCTCGCCTCCGAAAATAAAGCCAGATTCAGAAATATGTCACAAGCAAAAACTGAGCTATCAATTGTGTATTCCAATATTAATGCCCAACCAATCAACCAGACGATGCCTTCTCCCACACCTAGGTACAAATAATGATAGGCTCTACCAACAGATGAACAATGTCATGCAAGCCCTGCACAACAAAAATGTGGAGAGCACAGCAGTCGAGAATACTTCCTTTGTACCCTTCAGCTCATTTTCTGCTTGAACAATTCCTCCTCCTCTCATCCTCAGATGATCTCTCTTCTTTCAAAGGTATCTCTTCTCTCAAAACCCATATAATGAACAAGATCCAGGAACAGGGGTGGCCTCAACCATTAAAAAAATGCATGAAAACAGAGCACAAAGGGAAACAAATAAAAAGGTCCTCAAAGGAAGATTCACATCATGAGTCATCAGTGAACCTTCCTATTAGGTGAGGAAAAACAACATCAAATGAAAATATTGGTGGGGTTCTTGGGCATTTCATAGTCACAAATAGAAACAGAACATATTAAGATTGACAATGACAGGTATGAATTCAGGATTATATCTCAACAAGCAACAAGTGGCCTTCATTATCCACCCCAAGCAAAACAACGAATATCCAAATATCAACAAGCAATGCAGAGGGATAGCAAGGATCCAAATCAAACAATAAACCTGTTGCCTTCATACCTGAGAATGTCCTTCTCCAGTAAGGCTCTGTTCTTCTACAAACACCTCAAGTTCCCCTTTAAAATCAACAAAACTACTGAGACAACAGCACCTCTTCTACTCTCATACGCTCTCCCTCTCCCCTGGCTTCCTTTCACTAGCTCCAAGGATCTCCCTCAAATATCTCTCTCTCACAGCTCCAAAAACATCTCCTCTGCTCCACGGCAGCCAAAAGCCTCTCCCCTCCTCAAAAACTCAGTCTCAGACCAGCATCAAAAGCTCTCTCTCTCTCTCTCACCCAAAAATATCTCTAACCGTCCCCCTACCAAAAATCACCTGCAGCTGCCTAAAATCCCCCTTCCACTACCATGCAGCTGGCAGCAAAAAAGCATCCTCTCTTCATACGCTCCTCCCAGCTTGCACTAACGGCCAACAGATTTTCTCAGAATCACCTTTACAGGTGTCAACCCCTGATTGCTCCTCCAACTCCACTATTGTGATTCTCTAGCAGCTAGTCAAAATGTGACACGTGGCTTCCCCCAGATGGTGACACCTGGCTAAAAGCAAGCTGCAGAAAATGAGCCCCAAATGGGGGTCTACAATAATATATTTTGCCTTATACCTAACTTTTTACCTTGTATCAAAATTATACCTTCTTCTATTGTATTAGGAACTAATAAAAGGCTCTTTTTTTCAGCCACAATTTGTATGTTGAACCCTTTATTGGTTCGAGTATCAAAATTTAAATACTAGGAGTTGATATATTGATTTGCTTCGACTTGTATCAGATTTGTATAACAATAGCTTTGGCATCAACAATGTCTCTTTTTCTTGTTTTTTCTATGATTTGGTGCATCTTTACCTCTCTCTTATGCATTGCAATTTCTCCACTTTATTTCCATTATCCTTAGATCTTTAGATTTTGTCTTGATACATGCATTTATGCATATTTTTGTTGTAATCTTCACTAAATTCAAATGTTAGTCTATATATAGGGGTTTAACATATATTTAGAGAGGAACACATGAAAAATACAGAATGAATAAAACTAAGAGGTCAAGACACATCCAAAGGAGAATGAACAAGGAACCCCACAAGAAAGTAGAAACCCCCTCAAAACCTAAGGGCCTGTTTGGTTGCTGTTTTCGAAAACTGTTCTGGAAAATAGTTTTTGAGAACAGTTTTTAAGAACAGTTTTTGGTGTTTTTAGAAAAAAAATTGTGTTTGGGAACTGAATTTTGAAAAACAGTTTTTGTTCTCAAAAACAAAAAAAACATGTTTGGCTTAGTTAATAAAAAAACATGTTTGAAAGATGTTTTTTTTTTCTTTTTCAATTAATAAAATATTTTCTTCAAGTAACTTTATATTATTATAAATATTTTTAAATACACATTTCATTTAAATTTAAAAAATTATTTAATTTTAAATTTTTTATATAAGTTGATAAATTATTAAAAATAAAATAAAATAAAATATGATGTATGTATTTCACATGGGTCTTTTGTCCATCCTACTTTTACAATTATAAATTAAATTTATAAGCAATATTTAATCATTAGAAATTAAAACAAACATCACATAACACTAATGAGAACTAGTTAAGTTAACAAATATATATAAATTCTAACAAAACACTAAAGTGTTGACAAATATTTAAAATTAAAAATAAGACAAGTCATGGATTGACATTAATATAATTTGCCCACATCACTTCAGCAATTTGATCTCTACAAGCTGCCATAGCTGCTGCACTCTCATCTGATAAATCAATTGAATGGTTTCTGCTACTTGTGCTCTCTTCTTCACCTTCGATTGAAAGGTCTTCTACCTCATATTCTCTAAACAATTGATCATTTCGAGTTGATAGACGAATCCAATTATGAAGGGTACAACATGCAACAACAATTGATGGTTGCCTACTTGGCTTATAACAAGGCATCATCTTTAATATTGGAAATCGGGTCTTTAAAACACCAAAACATCTTTCAATAATATTCCGAAGAGATGAATGTCTATAATTAAAAAGTTCTTTATACCTGATAGGTTGATTACGTCTACCCCGATATTCTTGTAAATGATATCGCTCACCTCGATATGGTGGCAAAAATCCAGATATACAAGGATAACCAAAATCAACTACATAATATTTTCCTTCACTTGGCCAAGGAAAATTGACTTCTGGTCTAGTCAATGCATCTAAAAAGACACGTGCATCGTTTGCTGTTCCTTCCCAACCAGCATAAACAAATGTAAACATCATGTCAAAATTATATGCACACATAACATTTTGTGTTATAACTGTTTTTCTACCTCTAAAACTGGTTTGTCTATTAGTTGGGACCCATGCACTAATATGAGTGCCATCAATTGCACCAATACAGTCCTACAACAACAAACATTTATTATTATTAAGGAAATAAATTAAATAATCATCATGAAATTCACATTTATAAATATTTTTTTTATAAACTCTTACCTTAAACCATGGAAAATATTTAGGATTACTAGCAACATATGAAGACACCTCATTGGTCATATTGTTAGGACATATGAGAATTTTGCCAAGTCGACATAATGCACGTCTAACTTCTTTAAAGTGTCGAGCGACAGTCTCTGTGGAGTGTTGAAAACGGTTTGCTACAACCCTCATTCTCACATTATGTCCTACGATTAGTAAGAACATAGCCACTGCCTCTTCAACTGTGACAAATCGTGTATCCTGTAAGTTTTCATGTCTCTTAAGATGATCACAAAGGTTCATAAATGTTTCTTTATCCATCCGAAATAGTTCATAGCATGTCTGAGGATGACCTTCTATCATATCTCTTACAAATTGTGCACCACTTAACATTGATGTCCTTTGAGGTGTCTTGCATAAAAATATTTCCTCATACTCATTCATAATGTGAGCAATAAAAATTTCATCTAAATCATCACCCTCTTCAGAAGATGAAGTTGACTCATATAGTTCACCACTGCTTGTGTTATTATCATCCATTGGTTACTACATAAAACAAATGAACTCACAATATAAAATAGCACGAAATGAATATTAAAGTAGTTATAATATAAGTTTCATAACCATAAATAACATCCATACAATGACAAACTAAAGAGCATGGTAAAAGATTCTAACCAAAAGATAAATAGTACATATTACAATGTCATCATAATAGTTATGCATCCAAACATTCACATTTAAAGTCTATCAAGCCGTGCCATTTTCCTCTCATCAGGCATATTCATAAATATCTCTCTCCACTCCGGCATTGTGAATTTCTCAACAGCTTTTAAATATTTGTCATTATCTAACAGTTCAATGGTTTGTAAGGCTGCCATGCACCTTGTTATGCTAAAATCAGTGGTACCTCCACTAGTTGCTTCACTACTAGTTCCACTCTTATATCTGTCCACTCTAGCCAATAATGCCTCAGTTCTAGCTCGAGATGTTTCTGTTCTAGCCTTTGATGCCTCAACCCAAGCTTTCAAAGCATCTCCCATTTGACTTAATCTGGATTCTTTCTTACCTTTACGCTCTAATAGAGAATCAGTTACACGCTTTCCAGAACGGGTGGTCACTCCTCCTGCCATTTCTGGTTGTGGAGGATCATCAGGGATCTCAGTATCTACATCCACATGCACTCCACCATGTTCCAAATTGTCATCCATCTCATCTTCATCATCAGTGTTTGGTGGATCTTGGGTGGAAGAGTAGTGGAGGGCACCGGTTGCTGTTGATGGATTAAAGATCAATCCCAACAAGTTGTAGTTTGGGCATCCCTTTGAGCGGAATCTTTTTGCATTTGGGTGTGCCTAATAGAAAGAAAAAAAAAATTCACTCTTAGTGTTTACCAAATATTTAAATTAAAAAGTAATTAGTTTAAAAGTTATTTTTACCCGAATGTAATTTTGCCAGGTTTCCTCTAGAGCATGCACTGTGTTAGTTTCAGCATCCCAACCAAATCCAGTATGCTTTAAAAGATCAAAGAACTCACGGTGCATTGCACGTAGTCTATTAAATTTTTGTTTAAGCTGCTTCAAGTTGAAATTTCTTTTCCCTTGACTATTGACCTCAAGTAAGATCCTTCTCCATGTGTTGGTACTAAATGTACCACTATCCATGTTACCTTTATTAACTTCATTTACCATGATGTCAATAAAGATTTTCTCTATATTACCTCTCCATGTTCCTACATCCTCAACATCTGTTATCTCAGTTGTCATCTGTACAATCCCATCACAAATAAGAACTCTATGAGGAGACAGCTTTTAAAACCACCAATAGAACTTAAGGCTATGTTTAAATGAGAATTAAGATTGTTGACGTATAGTGTAGTGTATAAAAATATGAAAGAAAAATAAATAAAAATAAAAATAGATTTGATATTAATTAGATTTTAAAGACTTTTTTTTTAGTTTTTATAAAATTTGAAACAAAAATTGGGGGGAAAAAAATGAAAGAAAAGTAAGTTTGATTAATTATATATTTGATTAATTTTAAAATTAAAATATTTTTTTATATTTTTTTAAAATAAATCAAACATGATAAAATCATTTTTATTATTTTTTTTATTGATTTAATATTTAATTTTATTAAAAATTATAGTATATTCTATTAAGATGAGATAAAAATTTTTTAAAAATAATTAATTTAATATTTATAACTAATCTAAATAAAATAAATAAGACATCAAAATAATTTAATATTTTAAAAAGTTTGATTTCAATAATTTTGATTTCAATAATGTTAAAAAATTAATTTTTTAATGTTCGATTTACTACAAAAATATACAATTAAAATTAATTAAAATTTATATATTTTAAATTATATAATCATATGAAAAAATTAAAATAAGTTTGAAGTAGTATATAGAAAATAATTTAATAATTTTGATTTTATTTTTTACTTTATTATAATTTTTTAATTATTTTTGCTTTCATGAAATCGGAAGGTGGGAAGAAGGGAAGAAATAGCTTTGCTTGGGCGCCATAGCATTTCTAAATCAGACAAGTATACAAACAAGCTACAAAAAATAGGAAAAATGGATTATGACAAAACAGGATGTTTGGTGAGGTGTGGGAATTTGGAATTTATAAAGGGCAGGTTCAAAGTTCAAACACGTGGAGGGTATTGTTGCTTCACACGCTGCATTCAACCCCCAACTCTTAGGGTCTGTTTGTTTAGTGCAGCAACCAAACAGGCCCAAAGAGTAGAGGTTAATCGGGCTTTGGAGTCTGGATGAGAGAGAGGAAGAGCAGATCTACAGAGAGAAAAGGTTCTTGGTGATTCAACACCTCATCCTCTTCTGATTCTCTTCATTTTTTCCATTTTCCTTGAGGTATTTCACCCGTCAAGACTCAAGCCTGGATTTTCCCGTTTGATTTCCATGTCTTTAAGTAAGGTTTTTGTTTTTTTTTAACAGAACAACTCAACAAAAATCAAAACAGGAAAAAATCAGGAATTTTTGGGCTTATTTTCATTCTCGTTCCCCACTTTTCTCAGCATCCAAACAGGAAAATATAAACGAAAAAAAAAAACTAACAGGTGATAAAAAAAAGCTCAGATCTCATTCTATTTTCATTCTCGTTTCCTACTTTTCTCAGCATCCAAACAGGAAAATATAAACGGGAAAAAAAGAAGCTAACAGCAGGTGATAAAAAAAAATTCGAATAACATAATTGATATCTCTTTACCAGATCTAACATTTCCCTCAACAAATATTGCCAAAAAAAACCTATTTTATTAGATCTATAAAAAATAACTTCAACATCTGTGGAAATTACCTTTGTTTCTTGTTGGAGATGTCGCGACTGTGTTGGAGAGGAGGCGACGCGACTGTGCTGGAGAAGAGATGAGAACGGGAAGAAAAAAAAAACACGGAGAACATATGAGTTTTTTGTTCTTTAATTTTGTTCTATAAACAGTACAAAAACGGGGAAAACAACATTTTGTTGTTCTCTAAATAGTGCCATTTTGAGAACACGGGGAACAACAAAAACAAAAATGACTATCTCAACCAAACAAGTTTTTGGTGTTTTTTGTTTTCAAGAACAGAAAACAGTTCTTGAAAACACTAAACAAACAGACCCTAATCTTTTCAGAGAAAAGTCTAGGTAATCTTGAAATAAATTTTTCTAAGCTTAGATAATCTATCCTAAATTATACATTTACTTTATTGTAGGGATAGTGTGTAGATATTAGTCCAATTTAGATCAAAGCATTGAACATCAATCAAGCATATGCTCATGCATCTTAGGAAAATAAAGGATGAGTTGTATTCCCTAGTGATGAGTTGGTACCCATTGGGTACACAAATTCAAACTTCCAATTTAATAAGAACTTTTTTAGGTCTACCTTTGATTTTGTATTTACTCTAGGTGGTGTGACTATTAGTTGGAGAAGTCTGAAGGAATCTTACATTGTTAACTCCACTATAGAAGTTGAGTATATTATAGCTTCTAAAGCTACAAAAGAAGTCGTTTGGCTTAAAAAGTCCCCTCATGGGTCTGAGGATAGTTCCTTTAGTTGTACTGCCCATGGGATTGTTTTGTATAATGGAGCAAAGAGACAATCTAAAGAACTAAGAAAGCACTAAAAGTGTAAACATATTAAGAGGAAATTCCTCCTAATTAATGAGATAGTATAGAAAGGTAATGTAACTATGGAAAAAATATCATATGTGGAGAACTTGACGAATTTTTTCACCAAGACTTTGTTTAGTAGAGTCTTTGATGACCATAGGGATAGTATAGGTGTCGAATATATTCTCAATATGATTTGAGGGCTAGTGAGAGGTTGTTAGGATAGAGCCCTTAAAAGCATGACATGATGTAACAATACTTGATTTTTATTATTTATAATATGATTCTAGTTTCCCGTGTGACTATCCTATTCATGTATTATATTTTTTGAGCATTCAAACCTAACATTACTTACATTGCACATGATTTGGGTGTATTATAAGTTAAAAGAAATATCCAAATTATAAGTTCCTTATAAGTGGATGAGTTGTTCACAATTAATTCATGGACTCGGGTCATCCATTTGAGGTTGTTGTGAAACCCCTTTAATTGAAGGGATGACTTATTTTGGTCATCATGATGAGTTTCTCATGATGAGTGTACATGGTTACACATTTGACAAGACCTATGGTGAGTCATAACATTGATTATTAGGTAGTCATGATTATACCAAACTACTATTTGTATGAGCTCTCAACCTTAAGAGGATACCAAGCTAGTGTTGAAGTCTTTAGTGACTTTGACTTATGGGTGAGACCTTAAGGTGGTCATATATTCTCAATAGATTAGGTCACTTTTGATCAAGGTAGATAGCAACATGTATTCTCAAAATAGTCATAATATTATCTCATGGGTTTGAGATCATATGTTCCCTTGGATAATCCTAAGGACTTGTGATAAAGAAATCTATAGTCATAGTAATTCCTTAAATGAAATTTGGCTTGCTATTAAAGAGTTATAGTATGTGAATGGATCACACTATAAGAAAATCCGAGACCTAAGTACTAAGAACTCTTGATTACTTTATTCCCTAGGCCCAAATCATGTAGGGTTTATGCATCTATCTTAGGATTTTCTAAATCTATCACAAAGAATGCATATGACATTAAAAACCAACATTAAACATAGATTTAGATATAGAAACTCAAAACATATGATCTAGATGTTCCCAGATCGTTGCCAAGCTGATGAAGAAGTCAAATCCTCAATAGTTATCGTAGAACTTGTCTACCTAAAGGTCTTCCACCCGATCTCTCCCTCCACAGATCTTGGCACAAGAGAAGGGTGAACTTCTCTCTCTCTCTCTCTCACTCTCTCGTTAATGGTAGTTAGTATTCCTCTCTTTGGAATTTCAAAAAACTGAATAGGAAAACTAAAACTTTAACCCCAAAGGGAATTTATACAGGCTTCCTTATAGACTTAAACGACTTGAGCCCAAATTAGGCTTGGTCACCTAATTTAGCCTACTTAGGTTCTAATTAATTAATTAATTAGTCATAATAGGCTTCAATTAATTAATTAAACCATTTTAGAAAGTCAATTTATAAGATCTAGTACAACTAACATACTCATATTGTGTGGTTAACTAACATACTCTAACTCCAAAAAACATATGTCAAATTCTACTTAAGAAATTACTACGACCATATATTTCATGATCACACGTCCTTAGGATCACCTAATGAGACATATTGTCTCAATCTTATGAGATATTATGGTGTCTTTTATTGAGAATCTCTGTTACCACCAACCTCCATCAACAGTGACCTAACCCGTTAAGGTTTCACCCATAGGTTAAAGCCACTTGTTGATTTCAATACAAGTTTAATATCCTTTTAAGGTTAAGAGTCTATATAATATAATAGCTTGATGAATCATGATAACTAGATAATCTTATGTCGTAATTTACCATAAGTCTTGTCCAATGTATTACCATACATATTAGTGTACTCATCATAGGATACTCATCCTAATGACTAAGACAAGTCATCCCTCAAATTAGGAGGTAGTGTACTATAGTTTCTATTAGATTGTCCAAATCCATGAACTAATTATGAACAACTTATCATCTTGTAAGGAATCTATGACATATTTTTCGTGCAACTCCTAATGCACCTAAGTCGTATACAATGCAAGTTATATGAGTTTAAATGCTCGAAACAATGTTAATACATAAAATGGATAATAAGGGAACAATGAAGTCTAACTTGATTACATCATGTCTTGCTTTTAAGGGCTCAATCCTAACACTGGAGATCATAGAGGTAATCTTGAGAGGTTGATAACATTCATCTCATTAAATTACAAACACCAATTCATGGAGAGCTTGCATAGAAAGGATAGTAAGTCATAAACTTGAATTTAGTATCTCATTTTAATATCATAGGATATAGGAGTGCAGTTGACTCTCTATTAAGAGATGTTGATTCAATTTCAAAATTGGATTCTAATAGAGCCAATATTTTTCTAAGGGTCCCAATAGTCCTCACTCAAACTCATATTCCTTGATGACACATTATTTGAGGGGTTTTAGGTTATCTCTATTCATATGTGTGCATAAGAAAGTTTCGGTAATATCCAAGATTACTTAATAACTTATGAATAATATTTCTGGATTAGGTTAATTAATTAATTGGAACTCAATATGACTAATTAATTAATTATGACTCGATGGGTTACATTAAGTAATTCAATCCTAAGATAAGCTCAAGTTATAATATAAGGAAGCTTACATAGACCCTCTTAGCAGTTTAGGGCTTTGACACTTCTATCATTTAGTCTCTCATAAAGAGGAATGTAGCCTTCATTCCCTTTAGAGAGGAATCTACCTTCCTTATGTGTTAAGATCTACGAAAAAAAGTCATTTAGTGGAAGATCCATTGGTCTTTAGGATTCATGACATCTCTTCATCGATTAGAATTGATTTGGGAATATCCAAATCACAGGTATTGTTCCTAATCCTTAAATTTAAGTTTTCGAATACTTTATTTGCTTTTTCTATGTAGATCAAGAGAAGTTTAGGATAGATCTCACATGTGCCCTTAAGATTCAAGGCCTAGGATGGTTTATGTAATTATTCCTAAAATTCCTACAACACATATTATTACGTAAAACTGGAAACTAAGTGTCACATCTCATATGACTTTGAGACAATTTGCATTAAAATAAGTGACATAAAAATTCATTATGTTGAATTATATGATGACATCAAATTAGATAGTACAACTATCAAATTGGAGAATCATGCATCCCTTTCAACATAAAAAAACACTAAATTGTCAAATTCTAACAACACAAGCATCTCTTATAGAAGAAATATTCTTTAGCCATGAGACAATTTAGTTATATTTCACATAATTTTTTATTATTATTTATGTGTAGATGATTAGAATAGCTATTAAAAAATTAGAAACAAAAAATGCAATAATGGCACATCTAAGTTGGGTTATACAATAAGAAAGACAATGATGATTTCTTGTTGTACATTCAATATCAAAGTTGTCTCTTATATTGAGTCAAAAATTAAAACATGGAACAAAAAATAGTATAATATCATTGTTAACACGCGAATAAAATGAGTTTTTTTTAATTCATTATTAACTTATGGATAATATTAATTTGTTATGTATGCGACAAATTTA
The DNA here is from genome assembly GCF_030704535.1 of Vitis vinifera. NCBI lineage: Eukaryota > Viridiplantae > Streptophyta > Magnoliopsida > Vitales > Vitaceae > Vitis > Vitis vinifera. The sequence continues at coordinate 7,589,898 of NC_081808.1, forward strand.
AAGCTAAAAAAATGAGAAAGAAACCATTTCCTTACTACAATGAGTTTGTATAACTTATTGGAAAGGATCAAGGAATATAAGAAGTCAACAAAAATTGTCTATAGATTGGATGAAATTGATTCTTCAACGTTAAATGCATTGACACTGTGTGTAAAAAAGAGAAATAGCGGAAGTGATAGCTTGGTTGTAGAATTGCTTGGTCTTAATATGGTGCTATGCTCTCTTCAACATTAAATACATTGACACCATGTGTAAGAAAAAGAAATTCCATGTCTAAATATATATTTTTAATTAAATGGAGCATAATTTCTCATCTATATTATAAAAAAGTGATATTGTAAATATAAAACATATAAGATATCCTATGAAAACAATACTCTAGGATATGTGTATCTTATTGGATACTCTTATGCTATCAATCAAATATAATCTTAAGGAATTATAAAACTTATAATATTTTAGATTTATGAAGATAACGACAACCTCCTAGATTATAAGTATATAAGATTAAGAAAAAGTTGATTTCCTATCATTCATGTTGATGTGTGAAACCTCTGTTGTTAATTTGTGAGCGATTTCATCAAAAGTAACTATTAAATAAAATAACTTAAAATAAGAGACTTGCAAGTCACTATCCCACTTTAGGGCGACGACATTCCTCTTCCAACCCACTCAAATTTTATCCCTTAGTCTGCACTCTCCATGATAAACATCATGTCATCCATCATTTAGTCTATTGGGATATCTTGTTACCTCAACAACAATACCGACCTATGATACTGAATAAACCTATGGTATTGAATAGTATTTGTCAAAGAATATAATTTGATTCATTAAAAGTATATGATGAAATTTAAGTCATTAGATAATATATAAATATATAAGATGAATGCAAAAGTAAATGAAATTAAGTATAAATAAATAAGATTGGAGTACAAAAGAATGGGATTGAGATACAAAGTAATAAGATCGGAGTTGGGTACAAAGTAATGAAATTTAAAATAAAATACATGATATGATCTAATTAATCATATTTTTTTATATATACTAAATTTAAGACTATTATTATTATTAAATAATTGTAACTATAAATTTCGTAAGTGTTTAACTTAAATATAATTTCGAAGAAGAAGATGAAGAACAAGAAGGGTTCAAAATTGGATGCAGCTTAGGCAGTTTAGTGGTCTCGGGGGTGCCATGTAAAAGGCAACGTGGCAGCTTCCTCAAACCTCAAGCAAAGGAACTCCCAAGGCCCTCCCCGCATCTCTCAACTGTTTTACGCCGATTGAAGTCTCTCCACCTCCGCTCACTGGGCATTTCTCACCAACGTCTCTTCGCCCATGGATTCATGACCTCTCTCAACTCTCTTCCAACCCATTTCACCCAATGAGGAATGCAGCTACGTCTCTCGCCCGTCACCGTCACCGTCACTGCCACGCCACTCTCCCTCGCCCTCACCACGCCTCAATTCTTCCCAGAGGTGCTCTTCTCAATCTTCATTCTACCTTTCAATTTCCCCTATTTTCCATCAATCTCGTCAATCGATCTTCCACTATGACTGTTGGTGATTGATTTATTGAGCTCCGTTTGGTTGCCGAGAAAGCCGAGGAAAAAGCAAAGAAAATGAAATTTTGGGTATCATGTTTTTATAAATTTGAAGACATTTGTTTAACTTTAACCTAATACATGGAGATCTCTGATTTTTCTAGTGTCCTAATCATAACTTCCCCTACGATTTATCTGTTGTGTTTTCCATTTTGAATTTGGGTTCGTTCTGCAGCTTTGCAGCATGACAGTAATGTCGGGACTTTTCTATGGACATTTTTGTCCTCCAGATGTCAGAGAAGTATTGGAATTGGAAGAAGAGAGGATAACTGCTTGCCGCCGTATCTCTTGGCCCGGAATGCGTAAGTGCACGGTTGCCAAGATTACTGCTCCTTTTTGGCTCTCACGTCATTAAATTATGTAGCAGTTTAGCACTCGCATCAATAATCTAGATTCCTTTACTACTTGCTTCTGCAAATGTTCTGTTTAAATTTAGGGCCTTTGGTGCAGGTTTTCTACTGGCTATACCAGTGTGCATGGCGAGAGGCCATCTGCAGAGTATGCGAAGTTGAGGAAAGCATCACTAGAAAGTGAATTTGGGAATATCCTTGGAACTTATAGTTCAAAAAGTGCTTCGATTTTCTTCCATTTTGGCCCATTTTTGGCTTTGTATAGAGCTGCAATAATCTCATTTCAGGTGTTGAAACTAAGCATTTGGCACTTCTGTCTCCGAGACATAAAAAAACGTTCCATTAAGGTATTCTCCCCCTCCTCCCACCTTCCCTTTTTATTTATTTATATATAATTCATGTTGCTAGCACAACCTATTTAGAGCTATATTTTCTTTTGATGGTTATTCATCCTCCCCTTTTTTTATAATTCATGTTACTAGCACAACCTATTTAGAGCTACATTTCCTTTTGATGGTTTTTCATCCTCCCCTTTTTTATAATTCATGTTACTAGCACACCTATTTAGAGCTATGTTTCCTTTTGATGGTTATCCATGGGGGATGCTAGGTGGAGATTATGATTATTTTTTATAAATTTATATTTTGCTCAAATTATGATGTATGAATCAAGGAAGTGTGATCTAATGGAACATTTCTCAGTTCTTGGAAATTTACTTGACATTTTATTTACAATCTAGTCCCAATCTAGCATCAAGATATTTCATCACTCAAGAACTCAAAACGTTGGCTCCTTTTTGTGGGGCACTCATTAATTTAATTCTGTATCATTTACCTTTAAAGAGGGAGCCCAAAATGTTATGAAACCAATGACATGAATTAGATAAGGCTCTTTTAGGGTTTTTTTGCTTGCAGATTTATGTTAGAGATTAATATGCTGACATACGTGCATTGGTTTAGTGTCAAAAGCTGAGTCATAAACTGAACATTGTACTGGCACTTGTTCTCATCACAATGAACAATATGATCATCAGTGGATTTTAAACTGTACAACACTGGTTGCATGTTTTTTTAAGCTGCCTACATCATTACTATCCATGGGCGTATCTGTATCCATTCTCTCATGTCCAAAGCACTATAAAATGTTGCACATATTGCTAAATTATTCTTGTAGGAGTCAAATGTTTTCCCTTGAAACTGTGATGGTTGAGCCAATTATCTCAACCTAGGTGCATAACCATGTATCTGTGTGATATTATAACATTCATGTTCATGACTGATGTTCAATGAAAAATTCACACAATAGCTGGTTGTGGCACAATAGTTGGTTAGTTTTCCTTTTTAATTGCCTAAATCTTACTCTTGTTTTATATATTCATGGTTGCCACTTAGCAGTGTTATGGTGATACTAATATTTAGCATGATGCACTGGTCACTGATTATCAATTTCAAGAGATTTTGTTACGGGATCATGACACAATAGCTACATCTTTGTTCAGGCAAATTAGAGCTCCCGGTTAGTTTATTGACTGCTGAAACCTTAATTGGAAATAGTTCCCTAAAGTATTCTCTCTGTTCAGCTGTTCTTACATAATAAGAATGTTAAGGACAGAGTTACCAAATTACCTTCCAACCAAGTTACACAGTTGCCCCTTTATTCTAGTCATCCTCTTCAACAGCCTTGCTTGCCTAAATTGTCATAATTAGCTTATAATTTCAGGGCATTCTGCCTATGAAGTGTGATTAGCTTTTTGATGTTTTTAGGATTATCTAATGAATTTTATTTGGTCATGGCGATTAAATAGTTCCTAGAAGGAAATCTCAGGTTCAGGCATCCAGTTTTACTTCCACAGGAACTCTTACATCATTTTTTGTTTATTTCTGTTCCAAATATGAAATTATTACATGCGCTCCAAAAATGATGGCTCGGGGTGATGCTCATTTTTCGTATGGAATTGGGGGAATCCAGTAATCCTCTCTCTTTAAGTCAGCCATGAACCCAAATGCTTATCGAAAACAAGAAAAAAAAAGGGCATCTATGAGCCAAAGCGAACTTCGATTATAGATTTAAGCTTGTTGGAAGGGGTGGAGGCTTGCTGCAGGGGTGTTATTGTGCAGGGTCTTGTTAAAAGTTGGGAAGATGGAGGAAGGAGGTTTAAGTTGGAAAGTCGTGCAAATGAGGCAGGTAGGTTCTTATTGTGCTCTGTGGTTGACCCGGAATCAAAGAGATATTGTTTAGTGTTCCCAGAAGGAAAAGGTATTTTGGGAGGATGGGTCTTGTTGGCTGAAAAGCTTCGCTTCCTTGGAGTTTTGACTCGGGATGAGCCCAGGGGAACTGTTGTTTTCTATGGGACAGGGAGTACAAATGAGGAATATGAGGGGAAAGCCAAAAAATCCTATGTTGATATGGTGAAAACAAGAGTGAAAAAGTTAGGGGAAGCAGTGTGGTTACAACTGGGGGAGAAAGATATCCTAAGCGAAAGGGAGTTAATGGACCGGTGCCTGGTTGGGAGATGGGGACAGTCTCCAATGTCGGATCCAGATATGCCCGCTCTTGAAAGTTGGGGGAGATCCCTGTGGAATATTAAAGGAGGGGTGAAGTTTGCGAGGCTGGGGGGCCCTCTCTTGTTGATTGAATTTGAGAATAAAGAAGAGGCAGATAAGGTGCTTTTAAGAGGACACCGATGGTTCAAGGAATCGATCTTGCACTTGGATAGGTGGGACCTAAAGGTGGGGTGTTCTCAAAATGGCGAGAGAGCCAAGAGTGTTTGGGTGAGAGTTGTGGGTTTGCCATTACATTTTTGGAGTCAAGAAGTTTTTAAAAAAATCGAGGACTGTTGCGGGGGGTTTGTCACAGTGGATGAAGACATTGTTAATTTTAAGGAACTACAATGGGCCAGATTATTAGTGAGATATGAAGGTTTAGAGTGGCCGAGCTCCTTGCAAGTAGTAGTTGGGTCTTTTTGTTATGCTTTACAGCTATGGTGGGAGGTGAAACCAGGGTTATCGGAAGTGGTTCCGGTGATCAGAAACAAGAAGGGTAAGGAGCGGGAGGTTAGGGATGACGGAGAAGGAGATTCACACGCTGGATTCAAAATGGCGAAGGTATAGATGCATGGGGAACCTGCAAAAGTAGCTGAGCCGTGCAAAGTTGGTGAAGGGGGCTGCATAAAGGAGGCTGAGTCCTCTGGTACTGTGTTGGAAACAGTAACAGAGGCTGATGGGACGAAAGGAGGCCAACATCCAGTTTGGGGGAAAAGTTCTTGTATCGGGCCTGGGAAAAAATTTCAGTTGGGCCGGCAAAGGGATTTGGGGTGGGGGAGAGGGCCCGCTGAGGAGGGCCAAGTGATTGAAGTCTTTAAAGACTTAGAGGAGATGGGCCGGCCCATGATGGAGTCTTTTAAAGGCCCGGTGGAGGTGGGACGACCCATATTGGAGAATTTAAGAGGTGTTAGGGCTTCCGATGGGAGTCTCTACGTCGGTGGAGAGTAAGAGGGGGAATTGTTTGGTTCCCAGCTGGGGTCGCTTCATCCGGCCGTTAATTGCTCAGAAATCACCGACAAAGCGTTGATGGAGGAGGCTTCCAGGTATTCTGATCAATTCTCTTGTTCTTTGTTTTCTTTGGGGAAACGGGAAATCTCTCTTTCTTCTACTCCTTCTGGGCGGGACGGGGAAGGTGTTGCCATTGCCAAGGTTTCTGATTAGGGCAAAGGTCCAGAAGCCGTAGAGAGAGCTATTATGGGTCCGTTAAGGATGATATTGGCGGATGAGAGGGAGGCCGAGGTCTCGAATTTGGCGGGTAGGGAGTCTAGGTCTTCCGAGGAGGCGTCAAAGGGGGTTTCAGGAATGTTTTCCCAAGAGAATGAGGAGGAGAGGGTCGAAGAGGGGGAATTGTGTTGGCACTCTAGTAGTTTGGTTAAGTTTAGCCGCTATCTTGGAATGCCAACGGAGGGCTTCGAAGGGGAAATTTTGCTTTTGCTTAAAAGAATGAAAGAGAGGAAACTTCAAAAAGGAAAGTTGAATGGTAGAAAAAGGAAAAAATTGGAGTCGTCAAAATTCGAAAGAGAATTGAGAAAGCTGGAATGGACAGTGAACTATCTTGAAGGAGGAGGAGAAGGGGAGAGGGGGGGGGGGGGGGGGTGTCTAAATGAAGCTCCGACTGCTTACTTGGAATGTAAGAGGGGCCAATAATTGCGACAAGAGGAAGGTGATCAAAGCTTTGATAAAGAAGAATAGGGTGGATCTAGTTTGCCTACAGGAAATATCAATGGGCATTATTCGTAGTTTAGGAGTGGGTGGATTCCTTGAATGGGGAGTTGTAGATTCAAGGGGCGCAGCTGGAGGTATAGTGGTGTTTTGGGATAACAAGGTGTTCGAGTTAGTTGACATTCAAAAAGGATTATTCTCTATTTCTTGCACTTTTAAGAGCTGTGAGGATGGTTTCTTATGGATGTTTATAGGGGTTTATGGCCCAACATTGAGGAGGATTAGGGAGAGTTTTTGGGAGGAGTTGGGGGCCATTAAGGGGCTTTGGAATGGGCCGTGGTGTGTTGCAGGGGATTTTAATGCCATTATAAGTCCGGAAGAGAGCAGCAGAGGAGGGAGCTTGAATTCAAAAATGAAAAGGTTCTCAGAAGTTATAGAAGATCTAGAGTTAAAGGATCTGCCAATGGTTGGGGGCCCTTTTACTTGGATTGGAGGGGTGAATAATCAGTCTTTTTCAAGGCTGGATCGTTTTTTGGTTAATGAGGGGTGGGACAGTCATTTTGGTGATGCGAGGCAGTTTGTTCTACCAAGACCGGTGTCTGATCACTTTCCACTTCTTTTGGACGGAGGGGGCCTGAGAAGAGGCCCTTCCTCGTTTAGATTTGAGAATATGTGGCTGAAAGTGGAAGGTGTTAAGGACCTATTGAAGTATTGGTGGGAAGAAGGTAGCTTCAGTAGATCCCCAAGTTTTATCTTGGCCGAAAGACTAAAATCTCTGAAGGCTAAGTTGAAGGAGTGGAACAGAAACACCTTTGGTCGGGTTGAATATAGAAAGAATTTGGCTTTGGAGCAGATGGAGTTTTGGGATGCCAAGGAGAAAATTAGCAGATTGTCGCTGGAAGAGCTGGAAGTTAGAAATGAAGCGAGGGAAGATTATAAAAAATGGGTCTTACTTGAAGAAATCACTTGCAGGCAAAATTCTAGGGAAGTGTGGCTGAAAGAGGGGGATAGAAATACCGGTTTTTTCCACAAGATGGTTAATGCTCACAGGAGGAGGAATAATGTGGAAAGAATTAAGATTAATGGAGCTTGGCTTACGAAGGAGAATGAAATTAGGGAAGGGATTGCCAATGCTTTTAGGCTGTTGCTGTCCAGTTTGGGGGAATGACGCCCTTCTGTTTCCAGGCTGTAGTTTGAGACATTGGAGCCTTTGGACGCTAGTGCCTTGGAGATTCCTTTTACGGAAGAGGAGGTCTTCGATGCACTATTGGGCTGTAATGGGGATAAAGCCTCGGGACCGGATGGATTCTCTATGGCCTTTTGGCAATTTGCTTGGGATTTCGTGAAGGCAGATGTGATGTGCTTTTTCAAGGAATTCTACGAAAATGGTAAATTTGTTAAAAGCCTAAATGTAACTTTTATGGTCCCAATTCCAAAAAAAGTAGGGGCTAAAGCTTTAGGGGATTTTAGGCCTATAAACTTGGTAGGAAGCTTGTACAAGTGGCTGGCCAAGGTCTTAGCCAATAGGCTAAAAAAGGTGGTTGGAAAGGTGGTCTCCAAGGCTCAAGGGGCGTTTGTGGAAGGTAGACAAATCCTAGATGCAATGTTGATAGCTAATGAAGCCATTGATTCGGTCCTCAAGAATGATGAGAGTGGCATTTTGTGCAAACTGGATATAGAGAAGACATATGATAAGGTGGACTGGACTTTTATTCTCTTAGTTATGCAGAAAATGGGTTTTGGGGAAAAATGGATTAGGTGGATTAAGTGGTGCATATCCACTGCAAGTTTCTCCGTGTTGGTCAATGGAACCCCTGCGGGCTTCTTCCAAAGCTCCAGGGGTTTGAGACAGGGCGATCCCCTTTCCCCTTATCTCTTTGTGATAGCTATGAAGGTTTTTAGTGCTTTTCTCAAAAGGGCTGTAGAGGGAGGTTTCTTATCGGGTTGTAGGGTGAAGAGTAGGAGTGAAGAAGGGGTCCTAATTTCCCACTTATTGTTTGACGATGATACACTGGTGTTCTGTAAACCTACACAAGATCAATTGACTTATCTCAGTTGGTTACTTATGTGGTTTGAGGCCGTTTCGGGATTGAGAATAAATTTGGATAAAAGCAAACTCATTCTAGTAGGAAGGGTAGAGAATATGGATGATCTGGCTTGGGAATTTGGTTGTAGACTGGGTAGTCTCCCAACCACATATTTGGGGATGCCCTTGGGTGCTCCTTTTAAGTCAGTTATAGTTTGGGATGGTGTGGAAGAGTGCTTCCGAAGAAGGTTAGCCATGTGGAAGAGACAATATTTATCTAAGGGAGGGAGGGCGACCCTTATTCGAAGCACGTTATCAAATCTACCTATCTATCTAATGTCATTGTTGTGCTTACCAAGCTCAGTCAGACGGAGATTAGAGAAAATCCAAAGGGACTTTCTTTGGGGTGGGGGCAATTTGGAGCGAAAGCCTCATTTAGTAAGATGGGAGTTGGTGTGTTTAAGTAAGACGAAAGGAGGTTTGGGGGTCAAATGCCTTTCCTTTCTCAACAAGGCACTTCTTGCTAAATGGAATTGGGGTTTCGCAAATGAGAAAGAGGCTTTGTGGAATAAAGTGATTAGAGGGAAGTATGGAGAAGATAGAGGGGGTTGGTGCTCTCGGGAAGTGAGAGAGGCTCATGGTATGGGGTTATGGAAAGGAATAAGGATGGATTGGAAGATGGTGAGCGATAGGATGGTTTTCATTGTTGGTAATGGGAGGAGGGTGAGATTTTGGAGGGATAGATGGTGCGGGGATTCTCCTTTGTGTATGCCCTTTCCTTCTCTTTTTGCTTTGATTGTTGAGAAGGAAGTGTGGGTGACAGATATTTGGGACCCCTTGGCTGAGGGGGGTTGGAACCTCTGTTTTTTAAGAGCATTTAATGATTGGGAGGTAGAGGAGGCGGAAAGATTTTTGGAGAGGCTACATGGTAAGAGAGTTTTTGAGGATGTGGAGGATATGGTGTCCTGGACTGAAACTAAGAGTGGTAAATTCTCGGTCAAGTCTCTCTATGTAGCCCTTGAAGCGGGTGGTTCATCTCTGTTTCCTTCAAGCTATATTTGGAATGTGAATGTGTAGCCCAAGATTAGTTTCTTTGCATGAGAGGTTACGTGGGGCAAAGCCTTCACCTTGGATATGGTCCAGAAAAGAGGTCGAGCATTGGCAAATAGATGCTTTATGTGTCTTGAGAAAGAGGAGAACATAAACCATCTTCTACTTCATTGTTCAAGAACAAGGGTGTTATGGGATCTACTTTTTACTTTATTTGGAGTTTCTTGGGTTTTGCCTTCGTCAGTTAGAGAGACACTTCTAAGCTGCAATGGTTTTTTCGTGGGCAAAAAATGCAAGAAGGCGTGGAGAGCTGCTCCTCTTCACATTTTCTGGACGGTTTGGAAGGCGAGGAATAGATTGACTTTCAAGGATGATATGTTGTCAATTCAGAGACTGAAATACTCTTTTATCCTTTCTTTTTGGTCCGAGACTAAGTTGTTCATAGATGATTGCCCTCTAACTATAGCTAATTTTATTGATTGATTGGACTCTAAGTAGGATTGTGGTGTTGGGATTTCTTTGTTTTTTGGCCTTGTTGAAGGCGGGTGTATAGGTATTGTATACTTTGAGCCGCTTTTTTAGCATCTCTTTTTTATATGAAATCTCTTTTACTTATCAAAAAAAAAAAAAAGAAAAAAAAAGAAATTATTACATGCCTATCTACAACTATGAATTAGCAACCTTGTATCTAGCTTCTTGGTTATTCATAATATGAGAATTTAATTAGATAAGAAATCAATGTGGATGATGCTTAAGATTGACAATGGCAATCACCCTGGGTGATTTGAAACAATCATGACTTTCAATCTTTGCATTGCCCAACTTGAGTTTCCCAATGATGAGTTGATATTTTGAAGATTAGGTTTTGATTTCAAGTGATAAGAGTTTTGGAACTTGACCTTGAAATATTATTTAGAGCACTCTTAATTTCCAGTTTTCTCATCTATGCTACTTCCATAACGAGGGTAATTGACTGTGGTATTGCAATATTTATGTATAATATATTATGGAAATATTACCAAAATACTGGAATTTTCAAATGATTTTGGAAAACATTCATGAACTTCATGTAGAGTTCTTGACCATGCAAGAGTGCATGTGGTTCAATTCCAGGTTGTCAGGCAATTGAATATTCTTGAAGTATCATATATGAAGTTCTTTTGTTTTTTCCTCTTGAAATCTAGTAATTTGATTTTTTTGAAGGAATAAGCATGTAACTTTCTGAAATTCTGTGGTAACTATATGCAACTTATTGCAGTTTCGTGAAACTCTGATCCGCTTGGGGCCTTTCTATGTGAAGGTAAGCTAGTTTATTTTCTGTGAAATTTTCATGGATGTTGTTTTTAATTTTATAATTATATTTTGCTGTCTTATTTTTTAAAGGTTGTATACTTACTTGTAGTCTGTTTACATGCATGTAAATTGGTCATAATATGTCTAACCTTTTCGATATTGGTGTCATTTTTAACAGTCTGGAGTGCAGATTATATGGTTTCTCTGTGTCTAGGCTTTAGGCGTTTGGATCTGCTTATGTTTGTTTTTCCTTGTCTGCTGCAGTCCTATCATTCAGGTTCCTTTTTGTTTTGTTATTTTTTTGGTATAATGTATTGGTTTATAACTTCTATTATTTAGAAGAAAATCTAGAGTTCATGATGTTGCTTTCTTAGGAATTTGGACACCAGGTTGAGCTTTATTTGGAGAGTGTACTGCTTCCTTTTTTAGGCCAAGTATGGTATTTCTGGAGAGCCTGTTAATTTTCTCTGTTGCTTTCTTCAGAATTAACTTTGTGGAATTGTTAATCTTTTTTCTCTTCCTGCTAATGGTGATATTGAAAAACCTGGTATGCTAAGGAAACGAATTGTGATGATTTTTCCTTCCTGTCTGTCATCAGAATTAGAGTTTACCACAGCTTCTTCAACCCTGTTTGAGAGTTTTTAAGTTTTTCTGAAGAGCTTCTTTATTGTTCTGACTTCATCATAGTGTTGTTTCTTTAGAGCTTTCCTAAAATATATCTTCCTTTCTCGTGGACAACTGAATTGACCTACATATAAGAACTTGGGGCTGTATGCATGGTTATGAATTTATGATCACCTGCCCCTTCTGCTCTTCAAAACCCAGCTCTATGGCGATGGATTAGGTTTATCAAGGATCAGAGGAGAAAATGTCACATGTGTTTTCCCAACTGGCTGGCAATGAGATTATCATTGAGGCTGAGTTTCTAGCCCTCTAGGAAGGCTTGAAAATGATTACTAATACAGGTATCAGGGATCTCTTCCTGGAAGGGGACTCTCTGGATGTTATTTACTGGGCTTCTTCGTAGGTCAATGGCCCTTGGCATATTGACCACTGGTTGAGGAGGATTGGAGACCTTTCTAGGTAGATTTTTTCCTTACATATTTGGGGATTGTCTAAACAGGCTGCAGTTGGCTTGGTGAAGAGCGATCTATAGATCCCTAGAGGAGTTATGGGGATTTCTAGCTCTAACCCCCATTGATGTTGCTGTTGATTTTTTTAATGTTGGTTTTCTTGGTTTTGCTTTGCTTTTTCTTTACTTTTTTATTCACCTTCCTTCACTTGTTATCACAACAACAGTTCCCTATATTTCCTTTTGGTGGATTTGGTAAAATTATGTTCTTTGTAGTAAAATGATAAAGTTAGGATTAGAACTTTTTATAGAAGAGTATGGGAATATTGTTGGTAATGAGACTTTAAGAGTGATTTGAATGATTAGAAGTGAGGTTGATCAAAAATAGCAGATTGGTGCTTTAATTACATAGGAAAGAGAAGATAGAAAAGTAAGAAAAAATTATTCACTCTCTAAGCAAAGCTTAATTATGTAATTCTCAGTTAAAAATATTTTTCAAAAGAGATGACTGTTTTCCATTTCAGAGGCAATTTTTTTGATAAATAAGTAAAAGAATTGTATTACAAAGAGGCGCTAAAATAGCGACCCAAAGAAGTATAGTATAGAGACACTCACCCCCTTACAACTAAACCCAAAACCTTCTCCCTCACCACGAACCCACCCAATCTATAAAATCTATTAAGGTCGAAGGACCATCTTTTATCCACAATTTGGTCTCCTACCACAGTAAATACACAAAAGAAGTTTTCAGCCTTTGGATGGACCTCACTATCTTCAAAGGCAATTTTATTCCTTGCCTTCCAAATGGCCCAAAACAAACATAACGGTCCCACTTGCCACGCCGCCTTCTTCTTTTTACCCACAAAAGAACCCCTCCACCCTAAGAGGGTTTCCTTTACCAAAAAGGGAAATACCCAAGACACTCCAAACAAAGAAAGGAGCAACATCCACACTTACCTTGTTTTTTCACAATGGAGAAGGAGGTGATCAATCGACTCCTCAAACATTTGGCACATAAAGCATCTATTAGCCAAAGCCCAACCTCTCTTTTGCAAACGGTCCAAGGTTTGAACTTTTCCCCATGAAGCCTTCCAAGCAAAGAAACTTAATTTAGGCTGCACACAAGAGTTCCATATAATCTTCGAAGGGAAAGAAACAAGAGAAACCGGTTGCAAGGCTCTATACAAAGACTTTACCGAAAACAAGCCATCCTTCGAGTCCATCCACCTCACCCTATCCTCCTCACCCACATTAACCTTCTTCCCATCCAAGCAACAAAACAATTTTTCCACCTTTTCCATCTCCCAATCATTGAAAGGTCTAGTGAAACAAGGGCTCCAACTTCCCTCCCTTTTCCCCGCAGTTTACCCAAGCCTCTTTAGAAGTTGCTAGAGCAAATAAACGAGGGAAGGACTCGCACAAAGGAGTGGTTCCACACCACTTGTCTTTCCAAAATCTCACCTTCCTTCCATCAACCACCACAAAGTCAAAAGAAGGGGTCACTAGGTGCCCCAACTTTCTAATTGCTTTCCACAACCCAACTCCATAAGCCTCCCTAGCCTCACAAGAGCTCCACCCTCCTCTTTCCTCCCCATATTTCCTTCTAATCACTTGGTTCCAAAGGGCCTTTCTTTCATTTGCAAAGCGCCAACTCCACTTGCTAAGGAGAGCCCTATTGAAAGTCCTAAGACTCTTAACCCCCAACCCTCCTTTTCTTTTATCTAAACAAACGATTGACCACCTTACTAAGTGAGGTTTTTGCTCAAGAGCCCCACCACCCCACAAAAAATCCCTTTGAATTTGCTCGACTCTCATTCTAACCGTCCTAGGCAACTGGAAAATAGACATGAAATATATCGGCAGATTAGACAAAGTACTGCAAATTAAGGTGGTCCTCCCCCCCTTAGAAATGTATTGACGTTTTCACATAGCCAATCTCTTGCGGAGTCTTTTTTCAATTCCATCCCATGCGGTTGCAAATTTAGAAGGAGCACTTAACGGCATTCCTAAGTGGAAGACAATCTTCCCACCTTTTAACCGAACTCTTTAGCCAACTCTTCCACATTCTCTACCCTACCAACTGGAATCAACTCACTTTTGTCCAGATTCACTCTTAACCCTGAAATTGCCTCAAACCACATTAACAGCCAGCACAAACACGTCAACTGCTCCTCCCTCGCCTCACAAAAAATCATAATATACTCAGCAAACAGCAAGTGAGAGACCTGGCCCCCTTCACCCTCTCTTCCCCGAACCGAGCAAGGCAATAAAAAGCCTCCAGAAACTGCTCTCTTCAACAGACAATTGAAAGCCTCCATCACAATTACGAACAAATAAGGTGAAAGGGGATCTCCTTGCCTTAAACCCCTGGAGCTATGAAAAAATCCAGTAGGGGTTCCATTTCAGAGGCAATATCCCTCATAAAAATCAATCCTTTCTCTTGAATCAAACTTATCTCATCCTTTAATCAAAATTTTCCCTAAAAGTAAAAGAAACCCACAAAACTCAAAAGCCTTTAGTTGTTTACTACAGTAGCATGAACATTAACTCACTATAATACCTGCTGCGGTTTTTTGCAGTATCAATAGTATATCAACTTGGAACTTCTTACTTTAAATAAAAAAACCATAAATAATTAAGCCTGAACAATCATAAATACTTTGTTCTTTTTTTTCTTTTCTTTTTGGGAGAACAGAGAAGGCTTCCTTATCATTGGCATGGGTCCCAAAAGGCTAGTTTTAAGCCTCCAAACATATCTTCAGTTTGTGTTACATGGACTTGGGTGCAAATGTTGGTACCTGGCATCTGTAAGTGTTAGATTTGTTTAGTTCTCAATAACTTAGGATCTAGAGACATGGCTAAATAATTCTTTCCTTTTTTCCCCCTTCATAGGTCTGGATATCTAACTTGACGCCTGGGTTACTTAAAGTGTGATAGGAATTCGATCCTTTTTCTATGTTGGATGCAATTGGCATGTAAAACCCATCCTTATACAATGTTGATACCTCACATACCTTGAAGTCAATGTGACAGTCTCCAGTTACAAAGCAAAATTTTTTCCCATTTCTCGGAAAAGAAGGGACATAAATATCAAGGTGAGGTGAGGATCATATAAGAGACCATTGAGACTAGAGGGAGAGTTTGTTGGAATGTGGAAGGGAGTGAACATAGGTTTGTGGCAATAATATACTGGTTGTTCGTTGTAACCTGACATATCAAGAAACTGGAGACCTTTCTTCTCCTTTATTTGTATCTTGTTTATCTTTCTCTGTTCTTGTAGAAGAGGTGTTAGAATTTGAAGCTTTCAGACCTTCTCTCCTCCAAATTTTTCTTCATGCCCTTTCCAGGAGCAATAGTCCTGTCTTTTTATTTTTCCTCTCCTGAAACCAAATTTATCTTGAAGTTCAAAGTTCCTTTAAATTTAGAATCTTTGCAGGCTTGGTAGGCAATGAGAATGTTCAGAGCAATGGATTAGCATATATTAATAGAATTAAAATTCCTCTAGCAATGTTTATTTCTAGATTTGAGCTTCTGTATTTCGCTAAAATCTGTTTGGCAATATATCAGTCTCAAGTATGCTGTGAGGTTGTAGATTATAGGTTGGATTGAAATGATGTTTAATTATTGCCCAGTACAAAATTTTTAATTGTTAGATAGACCCTGAATTACTTCATGGCAAACTTCACTTGTTCAATGAAATTTTTGTGAATTTCAGCTTGGACAGGCTTTGAGCACCAGACCAGATTTATTACCAGCTGTATATTGCCAAGAGCTTGCCAAGTTACAGGTATGCTTGCTTTTCTCAGTTCTTGATCTGCTTTACTGAATGCTGGTATATATGATTAAACTTTTTTAGCTATCAAATCTGAAGAGGAGTTTGGGCACCCAGTTAAATATGATGTACCTCCATCACTCTTGGACACATGTCAGGTACTCCAAAGACATGTATTTTTTCTACATGTACATGTGGCATACACAAGTCAAATATGCAAGGGACAGGTTGGGAGATGACTATTATGTTTTCATGTAGAAAATGAGACTGTAATTTTAAAGAAAAATTTAAAATTTATGATAGGAGAGGAGTAATGCTGGTGATAACATAAAATATATTTGTATGCATTAGTTGTGTCACACTTCTTGTTCTAAGTTATTTAGTAGCACAAAAATTAAGATAAATAATGAAACTTATATATTTAACACACACACACACACACACACAGAGTGATGTAATTGTGTGTTTGTTTATGTATTTCTTACTGTCATGTTCTCACCATGCTTATGTCCTACATTTTCAGTATTGGCCATGCTGTGATACATAATTTGAAACTCTCTTTTAATGGATCTAATGTGGATTCCATTTTATTTTATCATTGTCACTGTTACACACACACACACACATGTGAGCATACACACACGCGCATGTGAGCATACACACACCCACACACGAACACACACACACACACACAGAGTGATGTAATTGTGTATGTATTTGTTATACTGTCATATTCTCACCATGCATATGCCCATCATTTTCAGTACTGGCCATGCTATGATGCATAGTTTGAAGCTCACTTTTAGTGGATTCCATGCAATTCTGTTTTAGTTTATCATTCTCACAGTTAAACTTTTCTATTTGTGCTAGGATCAAATACCCCCATTTTCAACTCGTGCTGCAGTTAAATCTATTGAATCCCAGTTAGGCATTCCTGTTTCAGAAATATTTGCTGACATCAGCCCTGAGCCTATTGCTGCAGCATCCTTAGGACAGGTGTATAAAGGTTAGATTGGATGTGAAGATTATATGCCTTTATTTTAGTTGTGCTAGTTTTCTCTTCATTATCGCACTTGAATGTATAAAGAAGGATTTATATCTGCAAGGAAAACTCAAGCTAAATGTCATGTTTTGTTGCTTCAAGTTTTGCAGCTCACCTGCATTCTGGAGAGCTAGTAGCTGTTAAAGTGCAAAGACCTGGTGTGTCGATTTTATTAACTCTTGATGCCTTGTTATTCAATATGATTGGAGGCCAATTAAAGCGATTTGCCAAGGCCCGTCGGGATCTGTTAGTAGCTGTTAATGAGATGGTGAGCCACTTAAATGCCTTCATAGATGGCTTCTGAGGAACAATATGACATCTGTTTTACCTCTTGAAAATCTTATATATTCTATGTTAATTGTAAAGTAAAATTCCCTGTGGTCCATATCTCATATTTATTTGGTTTGCTTTTATGAGGTTATTTTGCCCCAGTATTTTTTAGATCTTATAACTGGAAATGATGAACAAAGATAAGCATACATATACTCACACATATAATACATTTAAACCATTCTGGTTGTATTTTGCTCTGTTACAGCTTGGTTAAAAAAAAATCAAGCTATGGGTATCTAAAGTTTCCATTACAACTTGCCACATTACGAGTCTAGAAGTTATAGGTTTGCCTAGTAAACTATATCTGCATGGACTTATTCTGTTGATTCTGCAAGCATTTCAGTCAAATTGTTTTCATCTTAATCAAATATAGAGTTTTGAGAATATGATAGAATAAAATTGTGTGCTATCAAGAGGAAAATCTTGAGATTAGAGAGCAAGATGGTAGTGAAGGGGTCTGGTTTTTTGATCATTGCAAGGAGTCAAGGAACTTCCATCCCAGCGCCTTGAAGTTTGAGAGAGAAGGAGCAGGTTGGATAGCTCAGCAGCTGCCAAAATATCTAGTTGGTTGCATGGCTTGTGAGGAAGATCAGAGGCTTTCTGTTGGAACTCATGTCTTCATAGTAGGAGTGTTTATTTTGGGAGGATTCGAAGATCATAGCCCGTAGGAAAAATTTAATCATTGTGATTCATGAGGGGGCCAGTTGCAGCTGATGGGTGAACATGCGATTTTTCAGCAGTTGGAAACTAGGGTGAAAATATACTCGTGTTTTTGTTCATTTCAAATATCATTTTTTGCACATTCTTTTTGTTGTTTTTTGGGGGGTTTTCATTCATTGTTCAGGGCCTTTTTGGCATGACACTTGGCTTTCTTGATTACACTTGATCTAATTGCACAATTTGTGATTCTTTGGAGGGGGATAGGAGGCTTAAGGGAGATGATGATGTGTCTAGATCTCCATCCTCCTTTGCCTTTAAATAGGAGTCTTTGGGCTTATTTTCTTTGTTTTGGGGGTGGGGGGAGGGGATTCTTCGATTTTGAGGGGAAACTCTTCCCATTTTGAGAGAGAGTTGAAGAAGTAAGGAGAATTTGAATACTTAGAGGCATCCTTGGCTTGGAAGAGGACTTCTTTGCAAACTAGAAGCCAAGTATTTTGCTTGGAGGAGAATTTCTTGGATCGATCACTTATAATTCCGAGATTTGTGTTGTTTTAGTTTATTTCTTGGGGTTCTTTGATGGTGAATATATAAGATGTGGATCTTGGAAGATCATGGTTTGTTTAATTGTACTTTTTCTCTTCAGCTTTGAATTTAAATATGGTTTTCTTCATTTTCTTTGTCTTGTGTGCTTATTAGATATTTGATTATACGTCGAAATTGGTGCCTTGATGTTGTTTAGACCTTGGATGGTGGTTATTTGTTCTATTCTTGGACTGATTTTTATTTTTTGGAGTTCGTCGATCCTTAAAGCATGATATGAGCCTTGATTGGATATGTAATATACTTTTTTTCTCTTTTTCTTTTTTTGCTTCTTGTTGAGCATGAGTTATTCTTGTTTTCCCAAGATTCTAGGGGTGTTTTTGAAAAGAGAAAATCAAGAGCAACATGTGTTTGTTATTTTGGCAATACCATTCTTTAAAAAAGGCTTTGTTTAGCCATTCTTTAAAATAGGCTCTTTAGAGCCATTCTTTTAAAAAGGCTCTTTGGAGCCATTCTTTAAAAAAGGCTCTTTAGAGCCATTCTTTAAAAAAGACTCTTTAGAGCCCTTTTTGTGGGTTTTTGATCTTGTTCTCAAAACTGAATGTTAGGTTCTATTTTTTCCATGTTTTTTTTTTAATCATATTTCAAGCTCCTTTTAATGGTCATTTTCGTGCCCAAAGGCTAGGTTCAAGGCAATGGACCTTAGTGTTGTAAATTTGCTTGAAAACATTAACTAGTTGCTCTAGATTTTTTGTTAATTTCTAAAGATTTTTAAACTGATTTTTATGAGTCCTATTTGTAGACATCTTGTACATGTTAAATACGTCTTACCTTGGCAAATGATCCCTTGCTAACCTTGTTGAATAAATTTATTTTTTACATGCTTGTGCACTGTCCAGTTTTTGAGTTATAGGATGTTCTTTTGAATGTGATTCTTTTGGTGGATGTTTGACCTTGCTTGAGTCTTGATATGTTCTAGATGCCTTGTACATTCTTGAGAAGTTTTGTTTTGTTGATAAATCTCTTTCTAACCTTTTGAATTAGTTTATTCTTTCTTATGTATGTATGTTGTCTTATTTTTACACTCTTGAGGTAAGTCATATATATTTTGTTGGTTAACCTCTTTGTTGAACTTATTTATCTCTTTGGTCTCTTTTGCTTGCTTTGCTTTGGTGGACCTTGATCTTCCAACACACATGGCTCATGTATTCGTCATCATACCCGTGCCTTTTGTCACCATGCCTTGTTGTATGTATATTTGTGCTTTTATTTTCTTGGTATCCATGATTAATTAGTCAATTGCCATAGTTTCCTCCACTTGTTTAGTAGAAAGCTCTTTAGGGCTTAGAGAGGTGCTATCCTTATGATACCTTCCCAGTAAGTACCTAGCCCCTAAGCTTAGACTCAGTTTTTCATAGCCATGCCTTTTCTTTTTCCAAAAGGAGTCATACTATGATTTTCTTTCTTATTTTGTTTTTCCTTTTAAAAATAAATAAAAATAAGCGTTGACTTCAATTTTCATAAATCAAATTTTCACAAATAAAAAATGAGTTGATCATAAATATTATGAAAACAAGAGCACATATATACAAAAAGGCATGATGAAAAAAGATAAAGGAACGATGGTGAACGTGTGGGTATCTAAGAAAACCAAGGTGCACCTGGACAAAGTAAGCAAAAAGGATAAAAGAGATAAACAAGTTCAATAAAGAGGTTAATCAACAAAATATGCAAAGCTTACCCCAGGAGTGCTAAAACAGGACAACATGAATACATAGGAAAGAATAAATTAAATCACATGGTTAGGAAGAGACTTAACATCATAACCAAAAGTTTCTAGTATGTGTAAGGTATCTACAACATGTATCAAGACTCAAATAAGGTCAAACATCCTTAAAAGAGAAATCAAATTTGAAGAAACATTTCATGGCTCAAAAATTGGACGGCACACAAGTATGAGAAAAATAAATTCATTCAACGAGGTTTGTAAGGGATCATACACCAAAGCAAGACACATGTACAAGTTATATAAAACACATATCAAAGGTCAAAAATGGTAAAAAATGCATCAAATGGGGTTGACTCAAAGAAACATTAAAGAGTGAAAAAAAAGGAGACAACATGTGAGTTTGTCAAAGAATGATTTATTAAACTAGGTTAAAAGTGAGTTACACACCAAGGAAAAAATCCTCTAACATATACAAGATGTCTAGAATACATTTCAAGGTTTAAAGATGCCCAAATATACACCAAATAATCTAGAGTTGAAGAAACATTTCATTGCACAAAAACAGGACAGCACATAGGCATGCAAAAGATCAATTTATTCTATAAGCTTAGAGATGGATTTTTGAACAAGGAAAAATTCCCCACCATATTTAAGATGTCTAGAATATATTCCAAGCTAAAAAAAATAATTAAAAACACACAGGATTGAGTCACAAAAACTTTTCATGATGCAAAAACAGGGCAGTATATAAAAACATAGAAGAATGAACCAATTTATAAGGCTTCAAAGAGTTATACAACATAAAAACATGGAAGAGTGAACCACCAAAGAATGAATTCTCTACATTATTCAATATATATGTACAATTTAAATAAAAACCTAAATAGGCACCAAAAAGCCTAAAAAAAATCAGATTTAATGAAACATTAGAAACACCCGAAATAGGACATTATTTTAAAATTTAAATAAACAACAATTTTAAGCTTGCATGAGGATATTATTTAAGCAATGACTTGCAACCTAAATTATACACAAATGATTCTCAAAGCAAGATAAAGGATATTACATAATCGACACAAATAAAAATTACTCAAAGAGAGCTTAAGGAGATACATTAAGCACAGCTGAAGCAAATCAGACGCATGCATATGAACTAGTGCTATTGAAAACTTTCAATCAAATGTGCCAAGACCTTGGCCTAGTTTTATTTTGCAATGAACTTCCCACATTCTCAAGCCTCAAATGAGCATGTAAAAGAGTTCAAAAGGCTAAGGATATGTCCCATAAAATTCAATTTTGAAAAGAATTTCAAAGGCTGTAAAATGAAGGGAAGAAAGTTGAACCAAGGATTAGAAGTAAAATGTAGGCTTAAACAATAGCCTAAATTAATTTGCAGGGATATTTTAACATTCTAGCCCTCAAATGTGTATATTAAGAGGCTCATAAGGCCAAGAACAATCTTGTTAGATTCAGATTTTTTAAGAACAATCCCCGACTCTAGCAATAAGAAGGGTTGAAAAACAACGATTAGGGAAAAGTGAGTGATGTTGGCTAAGAGCATAACCATAGTTCAACTATAGGGCTCCCACACTTTCTTGACCCTGAAATGAACATGTAATGAAGTTCATAAGAATCAAGGAATGCCTAATTATACTAAGATTTGAGAAAAGGGGCTAAAAGACACGAAGACATCCATAACTAAGCATACTCTTAAGTGACTTTAAGATATGTATGCTAAAGCTCATGGAAACCATTAATGATCATAAATTCTCCGTACCTTCAAGCCCCAAATGACTATAAAATGGAGTTCATAAGGGCTAAAATATGACTCATAACAACCAGTTTAAATTTTTTTTTGAAAAATGGTGAAATGAAGAGCACCTAGTTGGTTTTTCAAGTTAAATTAATGAGGCCAAGGCCATTTTCTTGAACCTTGCCTTAGCCATGAAAATGGCCATTGAAAGAAGCTTGAAGTGAAGTTAAAACAAGGCAAAAAGAAGTGAATAAGTTTCAGTTTTGAGAAAATGGTCAAAACCCACAAAAATTACTCTAAAGAGCCTTTTTCTATATAAAAAAAAAGGTTTTAGCAAAATGTCAAACACATGTTGCTCTTAATTTTTTCTTTCCAAAGACAAACAAATCACCTTCAAAACCCTGAGGTAAACACATAGAAAGGGTGTTCCTCAAGATTTGAATAAATCAAAAGAATGTACAAGAAGACAAGTCTCATATCATGCTTAAAAAGAGTATCTTTTGAACCACTAAGTAGACAAGAGTTATCTTTTGAACCACTAAGAAGTACAACAACAACCGATGAAGAAGGAAAGCTTACACACACTATGTAAGGAAGCAAAGCAAGAGGGACTGAGTACAAGATTAGGGTACATGTGCAACATGGACAAAATGGAGGGTCTACAAGTGGTTAAGTGTCTACATGTATGGACAGAGTCTGTGAAGCA
Organism: Vitis vinifera; assembly: GCF_030704535.1. Lineage (NCBI taxonomy): Eukaryota > Viridiplantae > Streptophyta > Magnoliopsida > Vitales > Vitaceae > Vitis > Vitis vinifera. The sequence goes on from NC_081808.1 coordinate 7,612,034, forward strand.
GGAGACTAAAATTTAAGGGGTATGTGGTGGTTCAACCCCTAATTTTAGCCCTTGCTCTACTCTGTCTAGCAGTTGGGGAATCCCTTATCTGTAGTTTATCTGACTGGAAGGAAATCATTTACAATTCAGTAGGATTTTATTCAGTTTAAATGTCTTGGCAACTCATTTCTGTTTCCTTTCAATTCTCACTTGGACCCAGTAATTAGAGACCTGAGTATTACTTGGATACTTTATGTTTTGAGTAAATATAACAGAATAAGCTAAATGGCTTGGCTACTCTCTCTCTCTCTCTCTCTCTCTCTCTCTCTCTATCTATCTAATTTTTTGGGGATTAATATTCATAATATATTGGTTTAAAATTTTCTTGCTGTGCCATGGACATGATGATTTGTGTCAAGTTAGTGCATTCTCAATTTTTTGTTTAAGTTGAAGGTTTGGTACCTTTGTGATAGCAAGATAAAGCCTGTGCATTTCAAAAAGGGACAAAGTTATGGTCAGAACATGGGCAAATTGCATGTTGATAATGGGATTCAGGAACTCTATTATTCTCTAGCCTCCTCTTTAATTTACCATTTTCTCAAATTTCTAAGTCTAGAATGATAGTTTTATTTCATTTATTCTCTATGCATAAATATATCCATACATTGCATATGTGAAAAAAGGTTTCCTTTTAACCAAGTTAACGGAAGCAAAGGAGATAAAATGTACTGAGTTAAATTTAAAATGTAGGCAGCTAGGTCACACTAGCAATACTGGGGTTGGATGGTAGTTCAAATACAGGATAGGTGTATGGAAAATTGTCTAGAAAGTTTTTATTGCATGATTTAACAGCTCTAAACTGGGGAGTGGTGGGATGACCCTCTTTCAGGAAGATTGTAGATGCATCCTTTAGGACCTTTTTCCTATTTATACAGAATATCAAGGGTTTTATGGTGAATTACTTCCTTGAATGTAAGAGCTGGAGGCATTGTGTGTTCCACCTATTCTAGAGAAGTGTATTTAGTCAGAATAATCAGTTTGCAGGCCAAACAATGTGCCTATCATTCTCTCTCCCCCATGTGGGAGTGCTACAACTCAAAACCTAATTGTTTCTTATTAACACAGCATTGCTAGATCCTCAGTTGTTTCTCTCTAGGAAATGGATATACATTAAATTTTTTAATCAATGGTCCACATGTTCCCAAAGTTCAAATTAAATGGTCATTGTTTTTACTTAGTCCTATCCACTTCACTCTTTTTTATTTTTTATTTATTTTAATGTGTAGCTCCTTAAACATTGTATTATCTTCAGTGAGAATGTCAATGCATGCTTATGGATATCTTCAGGTCTCCCTTGTATTGGCAGGTAAGACATATGTTTAAAGAAATTGATTACATCCTAGAGGGACAGAATGCTGAGCGCTTTGCTTCCCTATATGGTTCCTACCAATGTAAGTTCTTCCACATTCGTAACCAGTTGAACTATATTTCTCAATTTACATAGTTTAATGTACTATATGGAAGTCTGGAACTAAGGTTTAGCTTCCTTCATGAATCCTAAAATTATAGTTATGCTTGTTCCAGAGGAAATGATCACTCAATTGCTGAGGCTTCTGTTTTATTTATTCTCCTGGGGCATACTGCACCAGATTCAGAATACTGGAGTTCTAGATCAGAATACATAAGTATCTCCTATATTTTACAGCTGTAAACCCACGTATGGATGGAGAGTTGAATCTTTGGTTACATTAGATTCAAGAGACTCATTGGTTGAATAAAATCAGTTGTCAAATGACGTATATGGAATGGGACTAGGTTCATGGGGAGAGTGATTACATTGACCTTTTTTTGTGCAAATCTTGAGGGTGGTTATAAACCTATCATAGATTGCCTTCTGAAGATAGTATCAAGTTTGTTGGTGCTGAACTGTATTGACTTCTCATGTGTGTACCTGACTCTAAATTGAAATTAAGCCTGCCTAGGTTATTTCTGAAAATCATTTTTGCTATCATGTCTACGTTTTAAGGATTGTACTTGCAAGGGTGTTTTTACTTCATTCTATGAAAAAATGGGTGCATTACATGTCACATTACAGCTAATACTACCTATGTACTCCAATATCTTAATGTTGTATCTAGATATACCTAAAGATGTCTGCAGAAAATTTCTAAAATCTGATCATTCTGCATTGTTATAAGAATTGGCTAAAAACTTCATAATTGAAGTTATACTGTTGAAGATGTATATGGGCACCCTGTTATAAGCTAATTTACTGCAGTTACTCAAATTTGAGTACTGTTTCAATTTATACATGTTCCATGTTGGGCTTGACTAGGGTATTTCCTGTAATATGTTACTGAATTAAAAAAGGTATACTTTTTTAGCAGCATAGATTGTGACCAATTTACGTGAATCACAATCAAAATCGCATCAGTTCAGCTTTGATCATTATAATTTTTTCCAATTTTTTTTTTTTTGATAGATATTTTAATTTTTTCCAAATTATTGTGTGGTTATATTTGATTGCTTAATTGATTACACAATGAGGTTGGGTTTCTTGTAAATTATAAGTAATAAGAAAATTAAATATTGTGAATAACATTTAAGCACATGAGGATTTCCATCTTTAAGGTCCTTTTTGAACATCCTTTTATTTTGTGGTTTCCTTTTTTATCCTTGTTCGAGGGTGTCTTTGTTGTGCCAACGGGAGATTTAATGTAAACATGTTAGTTCAATAACACAAAATAAAATAATTCACACATGATTGACCATGCTTACAGTCACGGATGAGAGAGAATCATTCTGCTATACCATAGAGAATATTATAGAGGACAAAAAGTAGATACAACTATTGCAATCTCGAAACATCGCATATTTCCCGCTCCTTATATCTCTACACCCTAAACCATGAGCTCCCTTGCTCTATCGGGTGTCTTCCATTCTTCCTTACATCTCTATCCACCTTATATAGTTTTTATAAGCCTATCTTCATTTCATAACATTTTTCCCTTATGACCTAGAATATTTGTAGATATATTCGTAATAACTTTCCTTATTTTATAAGAAAATCTAATATTACAATGATATAAGAATGTATAAAATATTCTATACAATATTCTTTACAAAAAAAGAATTTATATCAATTAAGAATTTGAGTCACTTTCAAACAACAAATTTCAGTTGAAGGTGGAGTCGAATGTTTTCTCGTCGGGATGTGATACAAAAATGTGTATCAAGAGAGATGGAACACTCATTCAATGGAATTTGATCCAAGGTGGAGATTATTGGAAAGTGTCTCAAATTCCTAATTGATGTAGATTCTTTATTTGTAAAGAATATTGTATAGAGTATTTCATATATTTATGTCATTATAATTGTTGGAGTACATTATATAACATTTTGAGCCTAAATCCTACAAGTTTAAGCTTTTAGGAAAATTGGTATCCAACAATAATATTAGATTTCCTTATAAAATAAGAAATTAATTAGAAATATCTCTATAAATATTTTAGGTCATGAGGGGAAAAGGTTATGAGATGGAGATGGACTTGTGAAGATTATACATGGTGGATAAAGATATGAAGAAAAATAGGAGACACCTAATGGAGTGAATGACCTTGTAATTTAGGGTGTAGATACAAGGAGTAAGGAAACCTAGGATGTTTCAAGAACCTAATAGTTGTATTTGGTTTTTTCCCTCTGTAATATGTTCTATAGTATGGTAGAATGCTTGTTTCTCATCCAAAGATGTGGGCATGGTTGGCCAAACCACATTTAAACCTCGTGTATCGTTGTGCGGATTATTTTATATTTGTGTTCTTGACTTAACATGTTTACTTTGATGCTTCCCCTGACACAACAATTGGTATCAGTCTATCAGAGCCTTGGTTGAATATTTTTGGAAGAACCAAAGAGAACAAAGCACATAAGAGGATGACAAAAGGAATTTTAGTTGAAGCTGAAGTTGATTGTTCTTTCATCAAGATGTGATATGAAAATGTGTATCAAGAAAGGTGGAAGACTAATTTAATGGAATTTTATCCAAGGTGAAAATTGTTAGGAAGTGTCTCAAATTCCTAATTAGTATATATTCCTTTTTTTGTAAAGAATATTGTATAGAATATTTCCTATATTCATATGTTAATGAAATATTAAATTTCCTTATAGAATAAAGAAAGTTATTAGGAATATCTATATAAATATTCTAGGTCATGAGGAGAAAGGTTATGAAATGGAGATGGACTTATGAAAATTCTACATGGTGGATGGAGATGTAAGGAAGAATGGGATACAACTAGTGGAGCAAAGGGACTTTTGTTTTAGGTTGTAGATGCAAGGAGTGGGGAACCCGATAGTTGTATTTGGTTTTTATCCTCTGTGATATACTCTATGGTATGGTGGCATGATTCCCTTTCATTCGTGAATGTAGGCATGGTTGGTCAAATCACGTTAAAACCTCATATACCTTTATGTGGATTATTTTATCTTTATGTTCTTGAACTAACATGTTTACATTGAAGCTTCCATTGGCGCAATAATCTTTAGATATGTTTCAAGAAAAAATGATTTTGGATTGTCATTAGAGTGAGTTCTATTGGCCTTTTGGGGACCATGATCCTTGTAATTTGATTATCCTTTTTGATACTGTTGCAAATATTGTTCACTTGGGTGCCTCTTTATACTAGAAGCTCTTAGTGGTTGACAGTTAATCTATAGCTCCTTCTTTAGGTACAAATAATGTGTAGGAGAACAAATTGAAGAAAAGGAAAGTTATCTTTTCACTGATAATTTGTTTGAGGCAGAGGAAACTTTGAAGTTGAACAAATTATTGCCCAGTGAAGTCCAGATATGCTCTAGATTGAGAATAATCAAAGACCTGGATTTTAGCCAAGAAATTGGGTAGGACTTGAGAAATGAGAAAAATAAAGAAAAAGGGCATAAGCAGGATGGTTGAATGAATGCGGTGCCTAGAATTCTTGGATCTCTGCTTCAAACAATTCAAATATCTATCAAGGTGGATTAATTGAATACCTAGGGTGCCTAGCAATAAGAAAGGGTCAAGGCAAAGAGAAAATGAGAAAAATAATATAGGAGTTTGGGTTGGACTATGTTCTGGGTAGTGCAACAGGTTATCACTGAGATGAAGCTGAAACTGAAATTTATTGGTGGTGCCAAAGATAGTTAAACAACTTGGTGTCATCCAAGACCATATTTTTCATAGCTTTCTTGGTTTTGAAGAAAGTTACAGCCACATATGTGGTGACACTTCAGTCCTTTATGAAGAAAGATAATAGTGTTTGCGTTGATGTCTTGGATTGGTTCATTTAAGAAAGACAAGAGACATTTGAAATATATGCTCATGTAACTATAACATTAGTGTCATAAGATATCATACCACCCTGGAATTTTTAGTTTCAATTCTGAATCTTACTTTAGAAGATTGGATCTTTACAGAAATTGCAAGTGCAACTAACTGTTGAGAGTCTAGGATGCTAATAGTTAATCCTATGAATCTATATAAAGTAATCTAATCACAGAATTTCTTTACCTCTGTTGTTTTTCCTGACAGCCTCACTCACATAAGTTTTAAAGCTTATTCCAGGGTCCCACTTTATCATAAGGAAGCGGCTGTCATTGCTCCATGACTATTCTTTTACTAATTTCTTGTAAACCTGTATTTATGTTTTTTTTTAAAAAAAATTCTTAATAACTCCTTGGACTAAAAAGGGTCCCAAATCTCAAGATTCTTTAAGAAGATCCATGTTTCTAAATTTATGCCTGGTTGAGGATCACCTCATGAAAGGATGAAAGGTTGTATAGTACTTGATCAACTGAATGAATTGTTTTCTTAAATCTTCATGTTGAAACAAACTAGATAATACTTAATTGGTAACTCTATATTTTTGTGGTCTGAAAATCTTTAAAATGAAAGAAATGTAATTTTTTTGGGATTCAGAAGCATCAACTTAGGGGGTTAAAGTGTTATTAAATAAAGGTGGAAGACCTTTATATACCAAAATTTACTCACCAACCTTTTTTTTATAGATTTGTATTGGCATCATAGTTATATATGGACCGGTAAGGACTTTGAATCAGGTGGCCACTGGAGAAGTTTCATAAGTATTGTTTCTTCATCTTAGTAAGTGCCTTTGCATCTTAGCTTTCTGGAATGTAGCACTGCTGGGACAAATGATGACTTCTTTTTTTGGTGCAAGAGTGTCATTTCATGTGTTAATATTATCAGCTCATGTTAAATTTAGTTAAGTATAAAAATTTATGTTGATAAATATGATGCCAGTTAGTGCTGTAAAGAGTCCAAAAGGTAGAACTGGTGATTCTTTTGAGTACAAGAAGGTGAAGCATATTAAGGTTCCAAAAATATATTGGAACTTTACCCGCAAGGCTGTGCTGACAATGGAGTGGATAGATGGAATTAAGCTTACTGATGAAGCTGGCATGGAGAAAGCATGTTTAAACCGAAAGGAACTAATTGACCAGGTATTGAACAGAATCCATGCATTAGCAGTTCATGATGATCTTTTTTTTTTTAATTTTACACAAAATACTCTGACATATCTTTAATAATTTTATGGAACTTACTTTTGGTCATGATCTATTAAAGATATTTTGAATTTTCCCAGGGATTATATTGCTCCTTAAGGCAATTACTTGAGGTAGGATTTTTCCATGCTGATCCTCATCCAGGAAACCTTGTCGCTACTGCTGATGGATCTCTGGCATATTTCGACTTTGGAATGATGGGGGATATTCCTCGCCATTATCGTGTAGGACTTATACAAGTGGTAAGACATTTATGAAGGAAACAACTCCAAATATTATTATGATTTAGGTATTTTCTTCTAGTCTAGATGAAACTTTTCAACATCGTTTGACATCCTGCTAGTGTTAGAACTACCCTTTAATTCATGTGAATGCTTTGTCTATGTAAACAAAATAGGAAAGGAATATATTTTTTGTATTTTTATTCTACATTCAAAACTGTATACACGTCTTCCTCTTTATAGAGGATTTTCTCAACACTAAAATAGGGAACAACTTAACAACCTAACAATATACAACTGTCTAACAGATTACAAAAGAACAAATCTCCTAATATCTTGTATATTTAAATCTCCTAATATCTTGCTAATTATCTCAGCCAATCCTATCTTTTTCAACACTCCCCCTCAAGTTGGCTTACAGATATCTTCCATAGCTAGCTTGCCAATTAATCTGTCAAACTGCTTTGTAGGAATTCTTTTTGTAAGCATATCAGCCACTTGCTCAATAGTAGGAATATATGGCATACATATCAGTCCATTCTCGAGTTTTTTCTTAATAAAGTGCTTGCCTACCTCCACATGCTTTGTTTGATCATGAAGTACTGGATTATGAGCTATTGAAATAGCTGCTTTGTTGTCACAATACAGTTTCATTGGTAGGGTGGGTACTTGAGATCTTCAATTCTTCCAATAGTCGTCTAATCCACAACACCTCACAAATTCCAAGAGCAACTGATTTGAACTCGGCCTCTGCACTACTCCTAGCCACCACATTCCCTTTTTTTGCTTCGCCAAGTGACAAGGTTACCTCCAACAAAGGTGTAGTAACCAGAGGTTGAACGCCTATCTAGTACACTCCCAACCTAATCTGCATTTGTAAATGCTTCAACCTGCAGGTGCCCATGACCTTTAAACAGTAAACCCCTTCTAGGTGACCCTTTTAGATATCTAAGGATTCTATAAATAGCATCAAAGTGTTGTTGTCTAGGTGCATGCATGAATTGGCTCACCATGCTTACCGCAAAAGCAATATCTGGATGCGTATGTGACAAGTAAATCAGCCTCCTAACTAGCCTTTGATATTGTTCTTTATCCTTCACTTCATCTTTGGAGGGCAGTAATTTTATGTTGGGTTCAATAGGTATCTCGACTAGTTTACAACCTAGTTGTCCTGTTTCACCAAGTAAATCAAGGACATATTAATGTTGGTTTAAAAATATACCTTCTTTGGATGTAGCAAACTCCATTCCAAGGAAGTACTTTAAGGCTCCCAAATCCTTGATTTCAAATTCCTCTGCAAGTCTTCTTTTCAATCTCTCCAACTCTTCTTTGTCACTGCCAGTCAAAACTATATCATCCACATAAACAATTAGAATAACAATCTTACCATCTTTATTGTGTTTGTAGAACATAGTATGGTCAGCTTGGCTCTGACAATAGCCACAACTCTTTACAGCTTTTCCAAATCTCTCAAACCAAGCTCTAGGAGATTGTTTGAGACCATATAGGGATTTTTTTAATTTGCAAACTTTGTTTGATCCAAGCTTCTCCTCGGATCCAGGTGGTAGGTTCATATATACTTCCTCCTCCAGATATCCATTTAGGAAGGCATTTTTTATGTCTAACTGGTGTAAAGGCCAGTTGAAATTTATAGCCAAAGATAACAAAATTCTGATTGAGTTTATCTTGGCTACAAGAGCAAAAGTTTCTTTGTAATCAATACCATAGGTTTGAGTAAATCCTTTTGCTATTAGTCTTGCCTTGTATCGTTCTATACTCCCATCAACTTTACATTTCACAGTAAAGACCCACTTACAACCTACAGTTCTTTTCTTCTTAGGTAAATCCACTAACTCCCAAGTACCACTTCTTTTAAGAGCATTCATCTCCTCCATCATTGTTACTTTCCAATTTGGATCATCAAGGGCTTCCTGAATGTTTCTTAGAACAAACATGTGTGAGATTTTTGAGGTAAAGGCTTTATGAGTTTTAGAGAGTTTTTTATAGGATAGATATTGGGCAATGGGATATTTAGTGCATGTTTGTGTACTCAAGGTCTAAAGAAGAAATGATAGGAACTGAAGGTATGTTAGGAGTAGGACTACCTGTGATATCGGGAGCTTCAGTTCCCGAAGGTCAAGATTGGTCATTACCAAGAGGAATAGGTTGACTTTGGCTCTTTTGATGAGTCTTTCTCCGAGTATAAACCATACACTCAGTATTTGGTTGTACTGATTCTCCCCTTGTTTTAGATACAATAATGTTTGGCACTATATGACTAGAATTTTTGTCAGTCTTATCACATTGTTCCTTAAGATTATAAATAAGAGGTGGAGTAGTAGTTAAAATTGTATTTGGTAATGGATTGGGAGATGAGTCCCAAAAATTTTCTTCCATTACATCATTCTCCCCCTGAAGAGAATTTTTGTCAAAAAAAGATTTATCTTCAATGAAAGAGACATCCATACTCACATACATTTTTCTGGTTTGGGGATTATAGCATTTATACCCTTTTTTATTAGAGGCATGCTCAATGAAAACACATTTTTTTGCCCTTGGATCAAGTTTAGACTGATTATGATTAGGTAGGTGAATAAAAACAATGCAGTCAAAAACTTTTAGGGGTAAGTTAGAGTACATTCTAGATAAAGGAAAGATTTTTTGAAAACATTCTAGTGGTGTGCTATACTTAAGAATTTTGGTAGACATTCAGTTAATGAGATAGGAGGCTATCAAAATAGCTTTTCCCAAAAGTATCTTGGAACATTCATGGAAAACATAATATCACGAGCCACTTCAAGTAAATGTTTATTTTTTCTTTTAACAATTCCATTTTGTTGAGGGGTATTCACACAAATAGATTGATGGTGGATACCTTTTTCTTTCAAAAAAACTACCCAAAAATTCATTAAAATACTTAGTTCCGTTATCAATGTGAAAAATGCTAATTTTTACTTGGAATTTAGTTTCAATCATGTTATAAAAATTTGGAAATGTTTTCCAACTTTTGATTTTTCCTTCATCAAATAAACCCAACATAAATGTGTATGATCATTTATGAAGGTAACAAACCATTTTTTTCTAGAAATAGTTGTAATTTTTAAAGGCCCCCACACATTACTTTTCCAGAAATAGTTGTAATTTTTGAAGGTCCCCACACATTACTATGTATTAAATAAAATGGTTTTGAGGGAACGTAAGGTTTTGGATAATAAGTAGTACGATGACTCTTAGATAAATAGCAACTTTCACAATAAAAAGATGAACAATCATCTTTGACTGGCCTATAGGGCGCCTGTTGATTGGCCTAATTCTTTATTTAACTTTTTTGTGTGGGTGGGCTGTAGATGAGGGTGGATAAATATTTTGTATCCCTCTCCTTTTTGTTTTTAGCTTATAAGGCGCATGTTGTATACTTCCTGTATGCTTTGAGTTTGCCTTTAGACACCCTGTTTCTTTTGATATACTATTTTCTATGTTTTTGCCTATCAAAACAATAAAAAGATTAACAATCCAATCCTTTAAACAAAGTACGAAACAAATGTTTAAGATATATAAAACTAGGGGGTCCTAGTCTTAAGTGCCAAAACATTATTTGTTCATAAACAGAAAAAGAACTAACACTACTAAGACCCTGAGCCCGTTTATTGGAGAAAACACCATCAAAGTAGTAAAGGCCATCTATCAACTTAGCACTGCCAATCTTCTTTCTTGAGTTTTGGTCTTGAAGCTCATAGTGAGAATCATAGAAAAAAACACGACAATTAGAGTTTTTGGTAAGTTTACTCACAAACAAAAGATTACATGCTAGTTTTGGAACACGGAGAACAAATTTAAGATCTATGTTCTCAGATAATTTTACCAAGCCTTTTTCGGCTATAGGTGAGAAACTACCATCTGCAATCCTAATTTTTTCACTGCCAGAACATGGTAAGTGTTGAACAAATTTGAAAAACTAGTCATATGGTTAGAAGCTCCAGAATCAATTATCCATGGAGTAGAATTGAAACAACATGAAAAACATTAGGTGCACTACTTGTTTGTGCTAGAGAAACACTAGGAATACCCAACAGAGAATTGGATTTTAACAGTTTCAGAAGGTGATTCATCTACTCCTTGCTGAAGGGACTTGACTCTGATTCATTGACAGCAGCATTGACCTTGGGATTTGAACGATTGCTTCTCTCTCCGGGCTTGCTGCTCTGCCAATTTGCTGGTGTTCCATGGATTTTCCAGCAAGTTTCTCAAGTGTGGCGCAGTTTGTTACAATAATCGCATCAGACCCGTGGCCTTTCTCCAAGCCCTTGCTGAAAACTGGCTGCTTTATTGGCAAAACCTTCAACAACATTGAGAGCAGAACTTTCAACAGTTCCACTATTAGATTTCTTTCCCAACATTACGTGTCAACGACTTTTTGCCCTTTGAACTTCAGCAAAGACTTCGCTGATTTTAGGAAGAGGAACTCTGCCAATAATCCATCCTCTAACCTCATCAAACTCTACACTGAGTCCAACACGAAACTTATAAATCCTATGAGCCTCCATAGTTTGTTTGTAATGATTAGCATCATTAGTGGACTTTCATTCGTAGTTGTTGAACAGATCCAAATCCTGCCAAAGAAGTTTCAACGAATTGAAGTACTAGGTGACAGATTTTTCTCCCTGCCGAATCTCACCAAGTTTAAGGGTCAGTTCATACACTTGGGATTGATTACCCAAATCAGAGTACATTTGATTCACGTTGTCCCACAATTCTTTGGTTGTGGAGTAGCACATATAATTGGAGCCAATCTCCTCATTCATGGAGTTCACAAGCCATGTCATCACCATTGAATTTTCTGCATCCCAGGTAGTGTACAAAGGATCCTCTGATGCCGGTGCCACCTTGTCTCCAGTCAAGTACCCGATCTTCCCTCTCCCTCTAAGATACATGCGAACTGATTGAGACCACCTTAAAAAATTGTCACCATTGAGGCGAATGGTGGTAATCTGAACAGGATGGGATTTGATATTATGGGTTTGGGTTGCAGGTTTAGTTGCTGGGCTGGAAAAGGAAACAAGTGGGTTTGACTTAGACGTTAGACATGGCTATTGGTTAGGAAAAGAAATACACAAAAAGAAAAAAAAAATCTCAAGGGTTTTTTTTGGGTGAATTAGGGCAGCTATGATACCATGTAAACAGAATAGGAAAGGAATATATTTTTTGTATTTTTATTCTATATTCAAAACTGTATACACGGCTGCCTCTTTATAGAGGATTTTCTCAACACTAAAATAGGAAACAACTTAACAACCTAACAATATACAGCTGTCTAACAGATTACAAAGGAATAAATCTCCTAATATCTTGTACATTTAAATCTCCTAATATCTTGCTAATTATCTCAGCTGATCCTATCTTTTTCAACAGTCTATGTACATTTCAAAATGTTTGTGTTATAGGATGAGAGATTTGTTTTTGAAAATTGCAGCCATATTTTAAGTCAGTATCACCTAGCATGCACCATGTGGGTACTACTATCAAATCTATCAGTTATTGGCTGAAAAAAGGTTCTAGAGTCACTTTTTCTTTCTCAAATAAGTGATTACTCCCATATGCTCCATACTTCCAATAAGAAAGAAAGTTTTAGATAGTTTGATTTATGTTCTGTGAGTAAAAATCATGTTGAGATTTTACTTCTTGCCTTTGCCTTTGGTATGGGATATGGACATGTACGTTGTATGTCCAGGTGAAAACAAATTGTTGATTTTCTGCCCTTCATATGGTAGCTGATGTTGAGAAAACAATGTCTTCTTTTTGTGTATATGTTTTTTTATAAATAACAACTATACAATCAATCTAATCACTGTGATTGCCTCATGAAGAAATGGCAAGCATCTTGTAGCAGGTTCCAATTATCATGATTATTGGGCATAACAAAACACAAAAGTTCAAGCATGCAGAAACACAGGATCAATAAAATATAGTGCTTTTAACGAAACCTAAAAGCTACTGGTAAAAAATAATCACTAAATATTTGGAAGAAAGTGAGACATAAAGCTGTTAGGAGATGGATCTTTTTATCAGCATATCACAGTTAGAAATAGATAGAGGATGCTAAAAGAAAAGCACAAAAAAGGTTCACAAGTGACACTAAGAACAAGAAGAAAAAGATGAAGAAATGGCAAACATCTTGTAGCAGGTTCCAATTATCATGATTGTTGGGAATATCAAAACACAAAAGTTCAAGCATGAAGAAACACGGGATCAATAAAATATAGTGCTTTTAACTGGTAAAAAATAATCACTAAATATTTAGAAGATAGTGAGCCATAAAGCTGTTAGGAGATGCATCTTTTTATCAGCACATCACAGTTAGAAATAGATAGAGGATGCTAAAAGAAAAGCATAAAAAAGGTTCACAAGTGACACTAAGAAGAAGAAAAAATGAAGAAATGGCAAGCATCTTGTAGCAGGTTCCAATTATCATGATTGTTGGGAATAACCAAACACAAAAGTTCAAGCATGCAGAAACATGGGATCAATAAAATATAGTGCTTTTAACAGGTAAAAAATAATCACCAAGTATTTAGAAGATAGTGAGCCATAAAGCTGTTAGGAGATGCAGCTTTTTATCAGCATATCACAGTTAGAAATAGATAGAGGATGCTAAAAGAAAAGCACAAAAAAGGTACACAAGTTGCACTAAGAAGAAGAAGAAGAAGAAGAAGAAGAAGAAGAAGAAGAAAATGAGGAAATGCTAGCATTAAGTTTGGGGCAAAATTATTATTTTGAGAAGTAATTATACAATGAACTAATCAACTTGAGAAGAAAGTTATGTGTTTAAGCAGTTCCCAAATAACATGTTCTATTACTGGGTGGAAAAACAGTCTATTTTGTTTGACCAAAAACTGCAGCAAGAATGCCTATTGATGGATTTGAAGGTTTTGTTAATTTGGTTTAGAATCCATTAGGTTTTTATTTTTAAATTTATTTTTTATTTTTAAGAAGAAGAAGTGCTAGCATAAGTTTGGGGCAAAATTATGCTAGCATCAATTTGTGCTCTGTTAGTCTTATCTTTCAAATGTCGGAGTGGGGGGCCTAAAGAAAGTTGAGGATTTGCATTATATATATAACAGGTGTTAAAAGTTTCAAACTGTAGCATCCCCTTTTCTTTCAATGATCATTCCATTTCTTTGTATCATGTAAGACATCTCTAACATGTGACCAAACAATACATATTATAGCTTAGTACAACATTCCTATTTGGAAACCACATTTTGTAGCAACAGTCCTCAGTCAACCTTAGGCTGTTTAACTTGTTGAAAAGAATCTTTATATATCATAAGTAATAATCTGCAAAATAGTAATATTATCAACTTTGAATGCCACTTTTCAATGTCTGAACTGCATTTTAGTTATTGATTTGTTTGTCTACTTTTTAGGCTGAGATTAGCAGTATGAGCTCTCTTTGCCAACCAAAACTAAAACTTAAATCTCTGTTTTGCTATAAAAGAAGCATGTAAAGAAGTGGTTAAAGATCAATGATGTCATAGGATTATGCCTCTTAATATTTTCATCAAATTGGAGTCATTTGATTTGTAACATTTTTCTTAATGGGGTCTCAGGTCATTGATGTAATAGAATTTTACCAATTATTTAACTGAGATTTTGTTTCATGCCTTGCATGGGAAACATATCATCTTTTCAACATATGTTTCCCATATGCTGCAATGAATGTGCATATAATCCCAAAGGCCTCTGTCTATATAGTATTCTCTGTATATATGGTATTTTCTTTTTCTTTACTAACATTTTTAAAGATGTCCATGCATTAAATGGATAATGTGCACTATTTTTTTTTTTTTTTTGACTCTAGAACATTATATTGAAGATCTTTGTACTAAAGCCTGAAACTGTTGCTCTAACTGTGGGTTAGATGGAAGTTGGATTCTCATGGTACCCTCAAATTTTTTTTGATAAGCGAACAGAAAAATGATAGAAGCCACCTAACAAAAAAAGGGGTGCACCCTATGTACAAAAGGTATATACAGGAGGCACCAAAGGAAAAGAAAACCAAATCACCCACTAAAAACTGCAAAGCTATATCCAGTCATGCATAATTTAGTCTGTCAATGAAATTCAGCAATATACATTTTTCGAATCCCAATGGGGCCCTAGCTCACTCGACAGGGATTTGATGACATGTCTACTTTAAACTTTGATTGAAAGCCCTTCCTCTTTGAAGTCCAGTCCTTTCTTTAAAAAAATAAAAAAAAAATAAAAACAAAAAAATCGCAAACAAAACATATTCAAATTAAAAGGTATAGAAGTATAAGTGAAGGATGAGAAGTCCTTCCTAGATTTACAAAATCTGATAAAAAAACAGCAGTGGAGAAAACTACTCCCTTTAGCTTTGTTCCTGTACTTGCTATTTTAACCTTTTTGATCTACATTGTGAAATCCAATCGAGTTGTATAAAGATGAGATGAAGGCCCTTGAAGCTATAGTAGCTGAGGCCCAAAAAGAGGAAAAGAAATAGATTAGATCTCATATCATCTCTGAAGTCCTGCACTTGTTCTCAAAGATTCTTACATTTCTTTCCTGCCATATTAAATTAGAGTTAGACAAGCAATTTGAGATAGGACTTTTTCTCTGCTGCTTATTCGAACTTCAAACAAAAAGAGCTTTCTAATTGATTGTGGAAAAAACCTGTCAGAGTCTAGATATTGCCAGTAACATATCCCACAACTATTTGGTCCTATAACAGTTAAAAACTTAAAATCTGATTTGCTCATTCTTCACTAGCTTTACAAAGATTTCATTTGTCGACCATCTCCTCATAAGATGATCATGATACCCCTTAAATTAGTTTTATTGTTCCCAAAATTATGATTGATGTGATTCAAAATGTAACTGATTCCTGCCCGGTCAATCCGAATGACCTTGACACCAAGAGATGAGCACCACTGGATGGAGAATATATA
Source organism: Vitis vinifera (assembly GCF_030704535.1). Classification (NCBI taxonomy): domain Eukaryota; kingdom Viridiplantae; phylum Streptophyta; class Magnoliopsida; order Vitales; family Vitaceae; genus Vitis; species Vitis vinifera. Next base: position 7,627,761 of record NC_081808.1, read on the forward strand.
TATATTTGATTCTTAAGTAAAATAGACAAATGATACAGCTTATGATTTATGGAAATTTCTAGCATGCATTGGTAATTCAATGTTCTAGGTCATGGCTACTTGCTCCTTTCTTCCTATCCATGCCGACTAGTTTTTCAATCAACCGCACTTACCTTTAGAGCTGGAACGGAAGGACATATTGATTCTCTGACCTAAACCAACTATCCGAAAAGTGCCTACGCCCTTCCCGAAAGAAAGAGGGAATTCCTGATCTTCTCAAGAATCATTAGTGGACCCAATTAGTGGGTGTATGGTCTGATATCTTTCAGTACTGTTAACTTGAAACTGTGTAATTATACCTTCTTTTTCATTTTTTATATCATGCTAAAACTCTAGATGTTGCCTCATATTGTACTTTCTTGTTATGCTGCCACCTTTTGGTTTAGTTTTATGCCGACTATTGCATTGCAATTTGCATGTGGTTGTGTATTTGTTGATGAGTTATTGTTTCTTTCAGCTTGTGCACTTTGTTAATCGTGACTCTCTGGGTTTGGCAAATGACTTTCTTTCTTTGGGATTTATTCCTGAAGGGGTTGATATTCAATTGGTGTCAGAAGCATTGCAAGCATCCTTTGGTGATGGGACTAGACAATCCCAAGATTTCCAGGTTTGCTTTTGGAGTTTCTATAGTTTGTCTGGACTCTGGGGTATAACTGATGGCTTTTCTTCACTTATTCTTTGTTTAATTTCCTTTTGTTAAAATACAAAATAGCATGAAAGGCATCAAGTGAAGGTTATTCCACTTCACAAGTTTGAACTAGTTAAACTATAGAAAAATGTGTGAATCTTATCATTATTTTTTCATGTTTGAATGTAATAACTAGTTAAACGATTCATGAAGAAAAACATGGAAGCATATATGTCAAGATGGAGGGTGGAATATATCTCCTCTTTGCCTCTGTTGTATACGTTAGTAAATGGAGGGGAGCTAGCTACTAAATTGGGGGAAGTTTCTACCTTTTGTGTTTCTCCTGCTATTTTCCATGCTCCGTGAGCTTCAAGAATTACTTTGTTTTCAATTGTAACATTTAAAATTGTGGGTGGGGAGACTTGAATGATCTCCTTTTGGGTTTGACAGAAGAGCCCTAATGAGAGTGGAATGACATCTGGAGGAGATGTACAAGTGACTACGAGCAGTTGGAAGGAAGCTTATCAGTTCATTGCAACTGCTACAGGAAAAAAATTATAATAATAAATGAAGAAGAAAAACTAAACAATGAGATACAAAGTAAGGGAGATTAGTGCTGGCAATCCTAAGTTCCAATGCAACCCTTAGAGTGAAACTAATGCACTCTTTTTAGGACATATGCGAGTAGAATTCTGTGCAGGTCTCCACAATTTATAATATGCCAGTTTCATTCTGCTATGTTATCTTAAGTTAGAAACAGTGCATTGGCTTTTGCAATGCTGATGAAATGCAAGATCTAATTCATGTGAAAATTTTGAATAATTTGATTTTTGGCTGTTGTTTTATATTTTTTTTTCTTTGCCTTTTAATTAGTGAGGGAGAAAGTTGACAGTTTTGTAGAGGCGAATTTATGACTAACCTCACACACCTCTCTTTTCACTTTGTTAATTTCTATTCTGGTAACTTTTAGTGACTGTCCATTAAATAATATAGGTTTTAAGGTGAATTATTGTTATGTCTTTGTTCCAATTATCTGGTTCTTGCTTTCAAAGTGAGGACCTTTGTTGGTCCCTTCCCAGCATCCTTTATTTTTAAATAAAAATTTTCATTATAAGAAAAAGTGGGAGAAATTCTCATATAGAAATTTCCTTGTATCTGAGGATTGAGGATGAAGTTCAATTGGGTTTTTCTTGATGTCTTCTATTCCTGATTTTTATGCTTTCTTTTTTTATTCACTGAAATCTTCTATTGTGATTTTTGAGTTACAAGTTTTATTTTTTTAACTTGCATTTGATTGTAGGCTATAATGATCCAATTGTACGATATTATGTATGAATTGAACTTCTCTCTTCCACCGGATTATGCCCTGGTGATAAGAGCACTGGGATCGCTGGAAGGCACAGCAAAAGCTTTGGATCCTAGTTTCAAAGTAGTTGAGAGCGCATATCCATATGTCATTGGGAGGCTTTTGGCAGACCCAAATCCTGATATGAGGAAAATATTGAGGGAACTTCTCATCCGTAACAATGGCTCCATAAGGTGGAATCGGCTTGAGCGCCTGGTGGGTTCCTTTCACCCCAACCCCCCCTTTCTCTATCTTGCGACATAGCTTAGTCTTTAATAAGATCTCTATTGTGCATACTATTTTAAAAGAATACATACCTTGATTCAAATTCTCATTTTGCTGCATTTGCTTCATGGATTGCCATTTGGAGAATGTGCTGATGGTATCTAAAATGCCATGGGCTACATTGCGCTCTTAGCTTTGTAATTAGTATCAATCATGTATAAGCATTTTAACAATAATCAAATCAACTTTATATTTTGGTAGCTGTTTGGTTGTAGAGCAACTACTTTCTACATGGTGTTTCTCTCTTGAAGTTTCTCATCCTTCTCATGTGTGAGGAATTAGACGTTTAGACCTGTCACCTGTACCTGAACCTTTGCAACATAGGCCGCAGGCATACACAAAAACCTGAACAACATAGGATGCACACAAAGAAATATATAATATATTGGCAAATTACCCTCGATTTCATATAACACTCAGAATGTTTGGTATCTGAGACCCTAATCTGAGCTCATTCTAACTGAGAATATCGCACATGTATGCAAAAATGGTTGATCCTAGCACACTGCAAGCATTATCTGAAGAAAATCATGAGTCATTCTGGCTTTAATCAATATCAATCTTTTAGATGTGAACTTTTTAAAAATTATATATAGCTGAATGTAATGATTTTTTTCTTGTGCATGTTTTTATGTTAGTGAAATTAGGAATCTAATGTTTGCAGATTTTTTTAGTCACTCACATTTTGGGAAATTACTAAACCAATCCGCTGATATGGTTCCATGCAGATTCAAGATTTTCTCAAAACCTTGTAATTGCTTTAAAAGTTCCATGCAGATTCAAGATTTTCTTAAAACCTAGTACTTGATCTAGTTTCTTTAGAAGTTCTGCCTGGGTGGTCTGCTTTAGATAGTTTTTATTAATTTATGTTTTCTGGGCCTTGTTATTCTGACTCACTTGGAGTAATGTTCTATATGCATCTCTATTTTGTTTCAGATAGCAGCAGTATCTGAACAAGCTTCTGAGTCTGCAGAGGAGCCCCCCGACACTAAAGGCAACTCTTCAAGTCCTTTGGAATGGAAATCATTTGACATGCGTGCTGTTGTTGCTGCCACTGAAGATCTTTTCCAGTTCATTCTATCTAGAAAGGGTTTGAGGGTACGTGTTTTTCTCATCCGAGACATAATTTCAGCAACCGATATTTTTCTGCAAGATGAAGTTGTCGCATGCATTTTTTATGAGAAGCTTGGAGCAAAAGCACCATCAGAATCGGAGGTTTGTCTAAATACTTTGCTTTATCTCTGTCGAACTTTAATAAACTGCAGTCTGAAGTAGGTTTAATAACATTGAAAATTTTTATTCCTGAAGAGATTCTTCAAAGATGCCAGCACCTCCCTTGTGAGAAATTCTCCAATTAGCTGAAGTCTTCCTGACCTAAGTTTTCAGTTGTCGTATAGAATCGGTTTTGCTTATAATTCAGTGGTTTTCTAGTTTTCAGAAATCTGCAAGCTTCCTGTTTCTTGGTTTACTATGAGTAAGCCCACAATTCTAAGATTAATTCCACCCTGTCTAAGCTGATAGTGATAATCCTAGTGGTCATTAACTTTGATGCCATTATTTCATTAGATTGCTTTCAAGCACACCTTAAGCATGAAGCCTTATTAATGAATCTTTTGTAGCATAAAAATTCTTAGTGCCCTGCTTCAATTGATCTTATGCACTAGGAAAAAAGACGCCATTCTAAAAAAGGTTAGGTATGTTTATGTAGTATGTGTGTATTCTATTTGATAGAAGTAATCTAGTATCATCAAATATAATGTTACAACATTTTGACCCGTCAGGGTAGCCTAGTTGGTTAGGGCGAACACTAGGAAGTGTGGTCCCAGTAAGTAACACATGGTCTTGAGTTCGAATCCTGCCATTGATGATATCCTGAATTTACCCAATGTTGGTTGTTGCGGGGTAGTTAGCACCCCGAGATTTGGGTTCCCATGGAGAGTCCTATGGGCTTGGTCAAGGAAGGTTCCTTGATTATAAAAAAAGAAACATTTTGAATGTTTAAGAAACTAAATCACACTCTGTTATTTTCCTACATAACATGGCACCCTAGAAATGTTTATCCTTGATAGCAATTGTTGGTGAAAGGGAAAATTGCTTTAACAGAAAGAAAAGAAGGCGGCAAGTGAACTTAAAATTTTCCTTTATGGATTAAAAATGACAGAGAGAAGAAAGAAAGAAATAGCTAAAAAGTAGAAATAATGATAATACTTTGAAGTGAAAGTTCATTGAATCTTCTTTGAACTTCATTTTTAGGATCTTGGAAAGTACTAAGAAAAGGGTTGGAAGGAATTTTGAATTCTCCCTTTTGATTTGTCTATGAAAACATGACAAAATAAAATGCTTTGTCTCAATTCTTTTCTAACACGTATTTGTCCTGACTCGTGTGCATTTCCTTGAATGTTGATGAAAGTGATGCACTAAGAATTCTCAAAATAGAGTTTAGTTGGTTGAATTTTCAAATTTCAGGATTAAAATTTCAAATTGCTTTTTCTGCATTTGAATTTTCCTTTGAGCAACGCATGTCAAGAAGAACAAGATAAAAAGGACTAATTATATAGGGTTTATGATGCTGGCATTTATTTTATCTTTAACTTTGTATTGTTTCAGGGAGATGCAGTGCTGACAAGGGTAATCAATGGCTTTCAATATCTCAAACAAGCAATAAACTTGGCACCAGAGGTGTGGACGGGCATGCTAATACGCATGTCATTAAAGCCTGAGGTTCATAGTTTTATGCTGGACATAATCTCAGCATTAGCCATCCATTTTCGCCATAAAATTCCCGAGACTTTTTGGGTTTGTATCTCTAAGCTCCTTCACAAGTTGGTGAGAAACAACAGCCCTGATGATTTATAAGAGGGGCATTCATTAATCATCTCTTATACAGCCCAATTTTATTTGAGGCTTGACTCTGTAAATATCTCACACAGGGTTTAGAAGTGCAAAATTTCTATGAGCAGAGCCCAAAGAAATTGTATTTCTAGATCCAAGTGAAGAGAAAACCAGGGAAAACTAGTTTAGAAAACGGAACCCAGAGATTTTGAAGGATCAAAGCATTGAACACATGGTTTTTTGGCTGCTCAGAACCTATCTTTGCTTCCTTCTAGATTGTTTTGATTTTCCAACAAGGACGGATCCAAGATTTGCCTTTTAGTACTGCCGATCTTTCCCTAATTCGGAGTAGGCATGGAACGCTTACTTGAAGACATGCTTCAACACATTCAAATTTTTTTTCCCTAGTTCTGATGCTCAAGCTGTAACATCCTTTTTCTATATACACTTGTTTATGATCGCTTAAAGGAAAACTAATTTTGATTAGTTGGATTGATGATGGAGAGATATAAATTAAAAAAAGGGGGGTATGAATCTCAAGACTTTTGTATTTATATGAAAGAAAAAAAAAAAAAAAAAAACCTTGTTGAGATTGTATGTGCATCATCCATTCTGGTAATGTACGGCTACTTTAAGCTTGTGAAAAGTTAGGAAAAAATTTCCAATATGATATCCCACATCGAATGAGTAAAAAAAAATTTGACTAAGAGTTTCTTTACGTTATGTAGATGCGTTTTTATGCTACAATGGTTTATTGGGTTCAAAACCAAGAATTTATTTTTAGAAGATTTGATGTGACTTGTTTTGATAGGGTCAGTATGATAAGTGGACTTAGAAAAGTTACATACTTTTCTTACCATCTAAAGAAAATACTCCTGTCATGATTGGAAATCATATCTTTCTAATATTAAATTGGTCCAGAGAGAAAATTCAAAAAGGAAAGAATGTTGCCGATAAGACTCAATCAATGCGTAAAAGCAAAGGATATGAGAAGGATAAAAAAAAAAAAAAGGAGGTCCCCCTTCACGAACCCATCTCTCTGAGCTTCCTAAAAACTAGTAATGCATGATAAGGATTGATACAAGTATGGGTGGATAGTGAAGTTGGGTTTATAGACTTAATCCTACTTTATTATGGGTGATTTGGATTAATACTGGCCATGAATAATAATATCAAATAACATTATGATTATTGCATCGAGGCCTGTCTTGGAATAAAGTTGGGACTCATCATTCTCATCTTATGAGAATTGTAGATATTTGAGAGTTGGGTGTTGTGTTACTCAGAGATATGTTGCTCCACTTCTGGCCCTGGTTGCTACTTAGAAAATTCAAATAAGTCTGAGCATCACATTTCGAAAGAGAGAGAGAAAGAAATTATGGTAAGTGAAAGATTGTACCGTATACTTGCATGAAGGTGCTGCATCATACACCTGGATGCACGATTGACACGTGTACGGTGGAAGTAGATAGGACGATCCTCGCAATGCGTTACATTTTTCTGTCGAGTTTTGACCTGGTCTTCGAAAGCCTCTACACCCTTTTCTCGCCACCTGTCCCCCTATTTTTAGTATGAAGAAACCACCCCCCTTCTTTTTCAATTCAATCCTTTCTTAAGTTTTTTTTTTTAAATCTACTTGCAGCCCTCCTCTCCTTAAGATATTTTTTTTTAGTCCTCCAAACCATCATTAGCTTGATAAAAATTAGGAATGTCATCATTTAAAAAAAAAAAATACTAAAAAGTTTATTAAAATAAATTAATAATAATAATTCTTTTCATTTTTTATTCCCGATTTCATTTCAAATTTATGTACCCAAAATATGTACACATTTAGAATATTTTTGAAAACAATTCTAAAAAAAATTTGATATTTAAAAAAATAAACATCTGTTTTAAACCATAAAAATGTTTCTAATCTTTTTTTATATTTTAAAAAATATATATTTTAAAAAATATATATTTTAAATTACTTTGATGGTGCTTTATTTTTAATTATTTTTTATTTTATACCATTATTTTTTAAATTAATCCCAGGGATAAAATATCATATTTTCAAAATAAGCTATCAAATGTGTTTTCTTAAAAAAATAGTTTTTGGTTTTTAAGAAATAAAAATTATTTTTAAAAAACACTGCTCAAACGTACTTTCTAGATTTGACACAGGGAAGAGGATGATATTCAGTTGGGTTAGTACGGTAGACATGTGAGGATGATGAAAAAAGAAAAAGAAAAAAAAGGGGGGTCTAAGTAACATTTGGCGATAAATGAAGGGTCTGAAAAAAATTAAGCAAAAATTGGAAGAAGGCAGTGGAAGAAAGATGAATTTCTATTTTGGGTGCTTTCGTTTCCAATGCCAACAAACCAAAATCAAACTGAAAACAAAAACAAAAAGAAAAAAAGAAAAAAAAAGAGCACACAACAGAATCCCCCACTCGCTCGTTTTCTCGTTTCGTCATTTTCTCCTTTTAAGCTCCTCTCTTTCATGCCATTTCCTCCATCCTCCTCCTCCTCCTCCTCCTCCTCCTTCCTCTTCCTCTTCCTCTTCCTCTTTCAGGTACTTTCTCTCTCTTTCTCTCTATCTCTCACTTTATTTTTCTCAAATCTAGTTTTACATTTATTTATTTTCAGATTTTATGTTTTTGTGTTTTTAATTGGTGTGAGTTTTCATGTAGTCCTTTGAATCTGCTCGTTTTCGCGTTTTTCTTCAATAATCACACCTTCTTCTTCAAGTTTTAGGGTTGTGGGGTCTGCATGTGGTTGGAATAATGAGATCTGTGTATCTGCTTTAAATTTGTTTTTTGAATTTGAAATTTTCGTTGTTTCAGGTACTTTTGCGATTTCTGTGTTTGGTTTGTTTTCTAGGTTTACATTTGTTGTTGTTCTACATGTGTTTTTGTCGTTTTTTTTTTTTTTATATCTTCCTTTTTGACGTTCTATTTGTGTTCTTGGATTTTAAATTTATGTGCTGTTTTTGCAGGTTATCCTTGATAATTTGTAAAATTCGAAATGGTGCAATGAATCTTGAGATCGCTGGGCTTCATTGGCGTTGGAAAATAGGCCTTTTGCTTGATTAATTTTATATATATTTAAAAAATTCAACCTTTGTTGTTGTTTACTTTTGTCAGTCAGATAGAAGAAAAAATTAAGTAATAATATGGGATATATTAGTTCGGTTTTGTCATCCTCAAGTCAAGTTCACGTTGATGATGGGCCTGTTAGCGGTGGCGGTCTCAGGTTAACTCTCTTTCCATATACGTGTATTCCTATTGTATTCTGTTAATTTTATGTATATTTAGTTAGCATTGATGGTTTGCGTGTGTTGATCTCATGTACATATCATGAGTTTATGTAACCTTGAATTTTGTTAGTTTAGTTTATTTATTGTTAATTTAATGCTCAATTATGTGATAGATCTCAATTTGGTAGATTAGCAAATGACACTTTTAGATGGGTCCAATGAAACCAGAAGAAAAGCATGACAGATAGGAAGTGATGAGTCTTTTATTAAATGATATGTTCTAAGAATTTAACATCTTTTATGATAATTGCTTGTCTCGAGTGCCCTTAAAGGTTTTAATGTCACATGTTTCCAACCTGACCTGTTGGCTAGCAGCATTCACCGGTAGCATGGGTATTTCCAGCATTCAAGTTTTGAATAAAATGAGCTTTTTATTTATTTATTGTTTATTTATTTAATTTCCCTATTGCTGAAAAACATTCTTCTGTTATATTAATGAAATGCTGGTACTATCACCACATTATCTGGCATTTCTGGTCATTATTTTCTGTAGTTAAAAGAGTTTTGATTGCTTTTAATTTTTTTGTAAACTGTTCTACCCCAAAATATCATATTTGGTGAGGAGCAGCATATATCAACCTCTCTTCTGTTCTTCATTTCACATTTGCCTTTCTACTACTAGATATGTTATTCTGTGTTATCTGAGTGCATGCCACTATTTATATTATGGGAATCTGCATGGCTGGAGATGCTCATGCTGGAAAATCACACCTTGTCGTGTTAGGCGCGTATGGTCGTTGCCTTGGGGGAACAAAACTAGTTATCTATTTTGGTTGTTTGCAGGATCTTACAATATTCAATGGATTGATAAGTAACATGATTGTGGCGATATGATTTTGGACACGTGGGATGTGCCCCTAAGTTATGATTTGGAAATATCATCAGTGATCATGCATGTGTGGTTAATAACTCTTTTAAATTGATTATCAAATGGTTGCTTTTTCATTTTTCTGGTTCACTGATAAGAAAATTTAAAATTGATGTCACAAATTCTCTTTTTGGCAAGGTTTGATGCATATTTCTCTGTTATTTTGTACCATTTTTGACTTCATAATCACTTTTGTATTATTAAATCTGGTGTCCACTATTAGATCTAAGTGCATTTATATGAGTATCCTATCAGTTTGTGTGATGAGAAAAGGTCATGCTTAAATCACATTTTGTCATGTTGTCACACGTTCAAACCACTTTCAACTGCTCAGAGGATCCAATTCTGTAAGTCCGACAAAAGTACCATTTTGGCATTTTGACCAGTCAGTAGTATCGCTTGCTGTGGATTGAAGAATCATATGGCGTCGATGATGTAATCTTCGAAACGTAACTTTAAAACCAAAAGTTTCCTTAGTTCTGGTGTTGAAATATCTCAACTTTTTCAAAGTGATAATAAAACAATGCCCTTTTGTGTGGAAAAAAAAATTAAATTAAATTTGTTATCATGAGATGTGGTTTTCATACAATTTTTATTTTCTATGGATGCATGGAAAAAATATCAGGATGATTTCATTGAAAGTTTTCTATTGGGTCAAGCGGACATGTGAGTGGTTTTGTGTATTAGATGGTATTTAGTCTTGTGTTGTTGGTGTGCATGCTGCAAAATTTTCTGTTATAATGTTGTGCAGTGCAAAATTTATGCAATAAGAAAATCCTTAAAATTCATGAAGAAACTAACAAGTCATTAGAACAATGGAAGAGTGAGTGATAAAGAAAGTGTATTCTCATATATAACTTATGACTGAGAAGTTCATCATATGTCCCCTACTAAATTGGCCTATAATATTATTTTGGAAGATTGAATATTAAATATTCCACACCATTTAAGAAATGGCCAAAGCTAATCTAAATGAAAAACTTTAATCTTAACCTCCACCATTATTTTGTCAACTAGCTAATATGATGCAGGAATGTTTATGCTAAATTTTCTTGTAACATGTCATTATCAATATATGGTTTTTAATTTTAGTATGTTTAAGATGAGAAGGACTCATCACCCAATTCTTTCATGAAATCTTGTTAACATTTTATTTATTTATTTATTTGGGATTAACATAATCATACTTGTCAACTGTGCTAATCAAATTAACTGTGTAACTGGTCCCAAAAATGTTGTTGATCCCAATCTGATTGGGACTTTGGTAGTTTTGAGGACCTTATAATGTTTGGTTTTATCTTTCTAATATCATCTACAACAATAAGAGTGCACAGGATCTTCCTAACATAGTGTGAGATGTTGTCTAACAGTCATAATGGGAAGTTCAGCTACGGATATGCTAGTTCTCCCGGGAAAAGGTCTTCAATGGAAGATTTTTATGAGACAAGAATTGATGGTGTTGAAGGAGAGATAGTTGGCCTTTTTGGAGTCTTTGATGGTACTCTTTCTTTCTCTTTCTCTCTCTTCTACCCATCCCCCAACAACACTCAAGCATAGGTAGGTAGATTCTGCATGCAGTCTTTGGTGTAGCTTGTATCTCTGTTGGTATGTTGCATCCATGTGCTAGGTAGATCATGCAATTCTTTGCATACTCATTGTGCCCTCTATTTTAGTACCTTTTGCGGGGTATTATTAGATTGGCAAATTTTCCTTCTTTTCTGTTCAAAGTTCCAGCACAGGGATACAGGTGGGAGTGTTGTATGTGGATCTGGGTATTTGCTCCCTTTTGGTTGCAGTGAAAAACCATTCTCAAAGGTTGAATTGGGCCTGGGATGAGGGATTTACACTGGTATATGTGCTGAGGTGGTTTTGACTTTGCTTTCGAATGGAGATTCCACCTTTGATCTACATGAAAGTGTGATCATGACATTGCATTCTTTGGAACACTTACTCAGATGCTATTATTGTGCTTATTAGCTGGCCAAAGCTGGGGCATCTTAGTGGACATGTATTGCTTCTACTTCAAACTGATCCTGCTAGTCTCAACCCATTTTTGATGACTGATTTGGTCGGGCTATGTTCTCATGGATCAGTTGAATTGTGCTCTATCTTGTGGTCAATTTAGACCTATAAATTCATCATTTTGTCCAAGTTTTCTGTTGGCAGGATTTTGATTCTGTATTGTTGTCTTGAAGTACTTAAATATCTTCTTCTTGCCAACTTTGTAAATGCCATGTGCCGCTCGCAAATATGGGTTTAGCTTTGATAGATCGAGCTTCCAATGTCAATATTAGATAATGCTTGCGTATTCTTCTGGTATGGTTGTCTCAGGTCATGGAGGTGCTCGAGCAGCTGAATATGTTAAACAAAACCTTTTTAGTAATTTGATCAGGCATCCAAAGTTCATTTCTGATACAAAATCAGCTATAGGTTTGTTTCCTGACTGTGCCAGTAATGTCACTTTCTATAGCCTGTATGAAGTGTTCACTCTAAATACTACTGTCTTAAATTATCCTCTGTACATGCAGCTGATGCATACAAGCACACAGACTCAGAATTTCTGAAATCAGAAAATAATCAGAATAGAGATGCTGGATCAACTGCCTCCACCGCTATCCTTGTTGGTGACCGTTTGCTGGTTGCAAATGTTGGGGACTCCAGAGCTGTTATCTGCAGGGGTGGTAATGGTAAGATCTAGTGTGTCATTTTTATTTTTGGAAATTTTTTTGTGCATCAGAGTTTCTATCGTAATTTTGAATCTTGAAGAGCATTTATATGACTTTCAAACTGACTTTTACTGGATGTTATATCCTATGATGTCTTATAGTAGATATTGCTTAGTTAGAAGTTGGGAATGATGTTTTATGGCCCTTACATATTTCCAAGATTTGTAATGTGATGTTGGTGTCTTATGATTTTACAAATAAAGGAATTCATTTTCTATATTTGATACTTTTCTCTTTTTTTATTTTTTTGCCCCTTTATTTATTTTTCTAAAATTCCCATTATGCAATGAATACCTATATTATTCAAGTAAAAAAAGGAGAGTAATATCTTAATAATTTTTTTAGTAAGAACCTTGTCACATATGCAGCTTGTTTTAAATCTTTTCTACTCTTTTTATGCATGGAATTTATAATTTTTACCTTCTCGATAAGATTAATTTCATTGCATCTGGGAATAATTTTCCTCATAGTTTTTTTGTTATGGTCCCAATTTGGGTGAAGATATTTTCCACCATCTCTTGTGCCCTATCTAGGAAATGTATATGGTTGAAATTTTTTTACTTCATGTGGTGCTCAGTAAATGAGAAAGCTTTGAATTCATTATCCTTATTCTAGTGTCTTTTCTTACTTCATCATACTTGTAAGACTTATCATTTTCATCTTTCAGAGTTCTAGAACAAATATAAGAATGGTGACAAAAGATATTTTTTACTTCTAACTAATTTGTTAACTGGAACAGTAGCATCTATGCATCCATGCATCTAACTTATTGACTTGGTGCTATATTAAACATTAGAATAGTCTTGATTAAATAGAAACACAACAAAACAAACTTGTTGACACCAGGGTTAAGAATTTAAAGCCCGATTATTTATGTTGTTATTGTTGCCATTACTCATTATTGTTACTGCTGTAAGAGAAGGAGAGGGAGACCAGGAGACCAGTTTTCCTTTTTTTTTTTCTCCTTATTGAACCAGTTCTTATGGTCTTCATGTTGTAGCTTGTAACTTGGATTTTTTGGTTTTCCTAATTCAATTACCTTTTGCACATGTTTTCTGCATACTTATTCAAAATGAGGCTTCTATCAGAGGATGGTACCACAGATGATGCATGCCACCGTTCTTATGATGCCTTTCAATTATGTAAAGATGAATTAAAGATCTTCTCTATGGAGAATTTGCTTCGTCTAGTGTTCACTGGTTTCAGTGTTTGATCATCTGATGAAAACATCTTGTAATTTCCTCCAGCCATTGCTGTTTCTCGAGATCACAAGCCAGACCAAACTGATGAGCGGCAGCGTATTGAGGATGCTGGAGGGTTTGTGATGTGGGCTGGTAAGGACATCAATCGTTAGGTTTTTCCAAGTATTAATCATAGAACAAAGTTTCCAGTGATTTGGTAATTGCTTGCATCTTCTAATGATTGAAATTCGTTTACAGGAACTTGGAGGGTTGGGGGTGTTCTTGCTGTTTCTCGTGCATTTGGTGATAGACTCTTGAAGCAGTATGTTGTTGCTGATCCAGAAATCCAGGTCTGGCTCTGAGAGTTGATAGTAAAGCTAGTTGACATAATTTGCATCTAGCGAATTTTATGCAGTTAAAATCTATTCCAAGGGCACTCCTAGGCAGAATAGATGAATACTGATACTATGTGGAAGTTGCTTTAGATTTATGTCATTCTTTGCCTTCTCCCTCCATTCCAAAACTTTCTGCAGAATCAGCACTAATTAATTTACTGGCATTTTTCTGAAAATTGCAGGAGGAAAAGATTGACAGCTCCCTCGAGTTTCTTATCCTTGCCAGTGATGGACTGTGGGATGTTGTCACAAATGAGGTTTGTTTTCTCGTCCCTATTTCTTTATGCCCATTTGTATGGTAGATGGTGGATATTCACACACAACCCTTCACAGTCTTCCTCATAGCTAATACGTCACCATTTATCAGGAGGCTGTCGCAATGATCAAACCAATCCCAGACCCAGAGGAGGCAGCAAAGAGGCTGATGCAGGAAGCATATCAGAGAGGCAGTGCAGATAACATTACCTGTGTTGTTGTGCGTTTCTTGGCCAACCAAGGGGGTTCGTCCCTTTCCAGCCCCGCATAAGCTTATCTTTGTCTGGTAGTTCCAGTTGCGTTCCAGGGTTTGGTTCCCTACCTGATGAAAATGGGGAAGAATAAACTCAAATAGTTAGTTGTAGGAAGGTGGTGTTAGTTGTACTGTATAAGTATAGTAACATAAAGGAACTCGTGAGGCTGCTAATGCGCATTACATGTTTTCAGCCTCTAGAATAGAACTGTGTATGAGTTTAGCTTCTGTACTTGGATGTTGAATGTAGCTAGAAACCCGCACGTGTGTGTATCTGTAAAGAGTTAATACTATGTTTCCCTTCTCAGCAGTAACCATATGGACTTGGCTTGCTGTGTGGAGCCATGCCCATGGAAATTATAGTTACCACCAAAGAGGCCCAGCTTTATCTTGAAGGGATTCAAGGATGAAAATACCAGGCAACAACTGGGCACCTTGGGGCCGGACCTTGACACCACTAGGATACAGACTTGTTTCAATTGCTTATCCAGTAGGCGCACTAGTGGTGGTGGAGGTGGATCTTTTGGAAATTGGAAGAGTTGCGCAAGTAAAAGTCGTTGGTTCCATTTCTATGATGATTTGATGTAATTAGTAATTACTATGAATGAAGTTTTAATTGTTTCTAGGGCAGTGGCCTTCGTGTTTTATCCCAGTTTGTCTAGTAAAAATTGAAATACTAGTCATTGTAGAGAGTGGTGCGCTCATTCCGATGGAAGAGATGGTAGTCAAGAGATGCAATCAAATTGCGCTTGCAATTCTTAAGTATGTAGGGATAAATGTCCAAGAGTTTGTCAGTTTGAGCGGGTTTCTCGGTCCCATTAACTCCATGTTTGGACAGATTTGGATAATTATCTTTTGGGTGGTTTCAATCCAACTTGATTTTGATTAATACAATTTAATCATTCAAGTCTAACTTGAACAATCCGACTGATTTCAAGCTTGTTAAAAGTGAAGTTGGATGGCATGTTTCTCGATTTTGTTGGATTAGGCACAATCATAATTCAACCCCCTCCAGTTGCAACCTGTATGATGTGTCACTGAACCCGTGAATAAAACCATGCATATTGGGAAGAAGTTTGTGAGAGCAAAAAGGCATATTATATTGACGCCCAAGCTTTGGATTTTCTAATCCACCCAATTTCTTCACTCATCGTGTCTTTTCCATTCCCTTATCACACACACACACACCTAAACTTAACATTCCAAAAAAAAAAAAAAAAAAACACCCTTTTACCCATTTCATTTATAATATTTTTTCTTCATCATCCCTTAAATAAATAAATATATAAAAATCTTTCCTCTAAGATGTATCTTCCAAAAAAAAGAAGAAAAAACCTCTATTTTTCCTCATTCAAGCTTTTTATTCAACTTAAGTCTCAAAATTATTCCATTTTCATTCTTATATATTTTTTTAAAAAAAATAATGTATGTGATTCATGCTCAATTTTGGTATAAAAAGATAACCAAAAAAAAAAAAAAAAGATTTTGAGTATGCAATTGAGTAAATAATTGCTTTTAACTTGAATTATTAATAGGGTCCCATTTGAAGGACTAATACTTTATTTCAAGCAATATGTGGCAAAAAAACTAGTCTAAGAAAGAAACAAAAGTTGATAAATGTCATTTCAAGTTAAAAGGATGATGGTAAAGTGATCAAAACCAAACAAGAAAAGGGCAAAGGAAAAAAGGATTATTCAAAATGGGCATAGATTACATGTTCAAGTGAGGATGATTAATTGTCCTAAGGTAAATTTCTAAAAGCAAAGAAGAGAAGTTAGGCTACTAGAGGATAATGATCATGATGACAATTGATCGTCATTGAGAGCTTACGATCGTTTTGTTTGTTGGAGAGAAGACTAAACATCCTACACAACAAAACTTCTAATTCTCTTGCTTACTAAAGAAATAATCACAAGGACAATCAAATCATCCTTGCGGGCTTGTGATAATTTTGCCATATTGAAGAGTGATCAAGCCGTCAGACTTGAATTAGATTGATTGTCTTTACTAATCTTTGATCGTCCTTATAAAAACACATGCATGATTTTAATTTTGGTTCCTTTATGTTGTAATTTTTTGTTGAACTAAAACTAGATAATGTGGCATGTTAAGATATTGTCATATGGCATTGGTGTTAGTATATAAGCTAGTTTGTTAGGTTAGTTAGAAGAGAAAAGGGAGGATTTGAACATTTTTGGAACTCACATTTTTTAATATAGTTTAGAGCATTTTGAAATTATATTTTCCCTCCAATTCATTTTCTTGCACCTTCTTGACTACCAAACATAGATTTGAAGCTTGATTTCCTTAAGATTACGCTAGGCCTTCATTTACCTAGAGGAGGATTGCATCTCTTATGGTGAAATTTTTTCTATATTCTTACATCTCAATTATCCATAGGAGAAATTTTTTTATAAGTTTATTAAGATTAAATATCATTAATGCTTAAAAACCTTAGTGATGTTTATCTTTGGGATTTGTTTCATTGATGACATAGTTTGATCAATGATATATAAAATGTTATATTATTAGATTTTGAGATGAATTAGAGTTTAATAGTTGCAGAGTTGTGAATTTGAAAGAGTGAGATCATTTTGAGGATTGATGAGATTCTTTTCCATAAAAATTTGACTTTTAGATGCAAAACTTTCTCAAGACAATTTCATCTTCTTGTTCACTTTACTTTTATCGCTCTATTTGCCTAAGAATTTTACTTCAAAATCACATCAAATTTCATTTAAGTCGATGGTACCAATAAACCAATAAGTTCAATTTGAATGTCAATTCCTTCATTAAAAGATAATCATGATCCCTAAGGAGACTTGTCATTTCTCTTGGTCAATTTTTTTTGGTTCGTATAATAAATGGTTCAATGATAATTTTACTAATTGAATTAATAAAAATACCGAGATCATAACTTAGCAAATGAGCAAACTAATTAGTGTCAAAAAAACTAATTTTTTAATTGGTTTATTTAATGGAAATGGTTTAAAGGTGCATCGTGTTCTCAATTTAAGGATTAGAACTTTATAAAATGATAAGAAATACTTGAAAAATTATAATATGGGAAAGAAAAAAAAAATGAAGCAAAAAGAAAAGGGAGAATTGTGTTTTGGGCCCAAGTGGGCCAAAAAATTAACATTTGGTCCATATATCATGTATATTTAAGCTCAAGACCCAAACAAGGTATGAAAATTAAGATAAAGGATATTATCTTTCATTAATCCTTAAAATACCCTTAACCCTTACATGGACAAAGTGAGAGTAAATTTCAATTTTTTTTGTATTTTTTTCCATTTTTTATTCTCTATTAAGTATTACTCATTTCTAACTTTTTTTTTTCTTTCAATCTATATTTTTATTTTATGTCAAATAAAAAGCAATAATATTTTTTTTGTTTTTGATTTTTAAAGATATTGAATCTTTTTGCTCTTATTATAAGCAATGATAAAAATTTTGGGATTTTTCATCTAAATATTTTTTATCTTTTTGTATTTATCTTTTAGTTTAATTTTCATTTTTTATTTTAAATTTATATTACCCTTTCATTTATATTTTTCTCTTATTTTTAATTATTTTTTATATTTTCTACATTAACCATTTAAAAAAAAATTTAAAAATTGACTATCACTTCACTTTATTATATATATATATATATCCTTTTAGCTTTTTAATTTTTAATGTTTTTATTTTAAAATTTTTAAACAGATAAATTTATTGAAAAAATAACTAAGATATGAAGTTCTAATATTATATTAATAATTTTTCTTATCTAGATAGACTAATGCAAAGTATTTTGACTCACAACAAGAAAATTGTCAATACAATTTTTCAGTTAAACTTTAGAAATTAAATTTTAAATAAAATATATTATATAAAATTTTATCTAAAAATGATTGAAAGTGGTATTTAATTTTTTTTTATTGACTTTTAAACTTATCTAAATTTTTACTTGAAAGGTAATAGAACATGTTTACAAAAAAAAAAAATTAGTTTTTCATTTTTTAAATAAATGAGTATAAATATATTAAAAGAATTAAAGATAATCTTAGTAAAAAAAATTGATAAATATGATTATAATTTTAAATATAGATTCATTTGGATAAAATTTCACAAAAAAAAAAAATAGTGGAAAGAAAGAACATTGCTAAAACTACAAAAACAAAATATGCAATTACAAAATTTTGATGATGAAATTTAAAAATAAAATTCGAAACAATTTTTGATTGAGAGAATTTGAGTGGGGAAAAAAAATCTTTGAGTGGAAAAAAATGAGAAAGTTTTTTAAAACACTTGAAATCCTTAACAAAACGTAGTCTTGTACACCCTTATACAATTAGTAAATTTGTTTTGTACAGTTAATGTAATACCCTTGTACAATAACTCAAATTTCATACATCATCTCATGAATATCTGACAATAGATCGATTAACCATGTTTGCATTGGTTTGGTTTTAAAAAAGAAGAAAAATTGTTGTATAATTTTTTGTTTTACAATCATCATAAGTGAGGTACCTATTCAAATGACCATATACAAGTTAGATAAAGTGCATACCTTTGTACAATAACTCAAATTTCATACATCATCTCATGAATATTTGATAATAGGTCGGTTAACCATGTTTGTATTGGTTTGGTTTTAAAAAAGAAGAAAAATTGTTGTATAATTTTGTTTTACAACCATCATAAGTGAGGTACCTATTCAAATAACCATATGCAAGTTAGATAAAGTGCATGAGATGAATGTATGTTTAACCAATGTGTGTAAGGAATGTCATTTATCCTCGGTTAGGGGAAATAAACAAATAAGTTTTTCAGAATCACTTAAAATCCTTCACAAATAATAGTCTTGTACACCCTTGTATAGTTAGTATATTTGTTATGTGCACTTATTGGAAATACCTTGTACAGTGACTCAAATTCCATATACCCTACTTAATGTGTAACCATAAGTAGGTTAATAATGTTTTTATTGGTTTGTTTCAAAAAATAGTAGAAGATGAAAAAACAAAATTTTCTCTCAAACATCATTAGTGAGATAAGTATTCGAATTATTATGTACAAGTTAAATAAAGTGCATAAGATGAGTGTGTAATAGAGGAATGTATACCTTAAAAGAGTGTGCAATCTTTAGATGACAAGATAAAAAAAAAATGTCCAAAATTGATTAAAATCTTTCACAAATGATAGCCTTGTATACCCCTTGTATAGTTAGAACATTTGTCTTGTACAGTTAAAACATTTGTCTTGTCCAATTGAACATTTACCTTATACAGTTAGTACAACACCCTTGTACAATGGTGCAAATTTCATCCATAAGCATACATTATGTGTCACATATGATATGTGAACCATGTTTTCAATTGTTTGATTTAAAAAATGATATAAAACGTAAAAACAAAATTTTTCTCTAAACATCATTATTAAGGTAAATATTTGAATTGTTATATGCAAAGTAAATAAAGTACATGAAATAAAAGAATTTGTAGTAGGAGAATGTATAATTCTTAGATGACAAGAAAAAAAAAAAAAAAAAGTTGTTCAAAATGTACAATTTTGTACACCTCTTGTACAATTAGTGTAATAACATTGTATAATGGTATAAATTTCATATATATGTATAAATTATATCCACATGAATGTGTAAACTATGTTCTCAATAGTTTGACATTTAAAATAATTAAAACAAATAAAACGTTATTTTATTTTATTTTCAATGCAAAATGTAATTAAAAATAAGACAAAGAAATTACTTAAAAACTATTATTTAAGCCAAATTTATTATTTATTTCCTTTTATTTTTGGAAATAAAGAAAAAAGAATAAAAAAATTATTTAACCATAAGAAATATGAATATAAGATTAGTTAGAAAATACCAAATTTATTTATTTATTTCATTTTATTTTTGGAATTAAAGAAAAAAAATAAAAAATTTATTTAACCATAAAAAATATTGATATAAGTTATGTTAAAAAATAGAAATAACCCCGAATTTATTTACTTATTTCATTTTATTTATTTAAATTAGAAAGTAATTTATCTTAATAGATTAAAATGTGCACAATTGATTTATTACTTTGTTAATTATGGATATATTAAAATTTTCTATTAGACAAAAAAATAAATAAAGAAAATAAAACTAAAAAGAGTAATAAATATATATAATTTAGTTATTTCATTATTTTTCATGTAAAAGATAGTCCCACAAAAAACATGTAATTGATCAATTTCTTTGTTTAATTGTAAACATACTGTGGACCCCGCATTTCGGCTCATGCGTTTCCTACTCGATGGGCGAGCTCGATTTTGATTTGAAAAATTGATTTTTATTTGATTAAGAAAATGACTTGGAGTCGCCACTTATTTTTGTTTTATTTTTTAAAAGGGTAAACAAAATAAGAAAAAAAAACCCTAAGTGTGACTCCTTGCTTTGGAAAAGGTGGTCTGTGAAAAACCGGATCGGTTCGGGCGTCAGGTTACTTATCAGGAAGGTACGGTAAAAACCATAGCACCCCTCTAAGTCCCTAGAGTCGGGTCTCTACTAATAAAATGAAGCAATCATGACAATTGATGAGGGAATCAATGAATACTCAGAGTGATCATGCACATGTGAGAATCTAAACATGCATACAGAAAATGACCCGAGCGGGAGTAGATACGTACCTGGGCGACGAGCCACAATAAGCTATCAAAAAGTGAGGTTAGTGCACAATTAAGAAATAATTTCGAGCATGTCATAGAGCAGGATATATCAATCATGTATCATAATAAAATCAAATCAATCAGTCAATTATAAATTCATGTATGTAGGGCCCCCACCAAAGCCCGTTTATTTTTGCATGAAGTAATTCCGCAAATTCCATTAATTGGAATTACGGAATTTAATTCTATAAATTCCTGCTTATTAAAGTCAAGAGGAGCAGAAGATTGTTTGAAAGCCAGAGCGGAATTAAAACTATTCGGGAGAAAATTAGATTTTTGAAATTTATTTGAAAATTGAAGTCCCGAATTGAATTTAAGAATTGGAATTTTGGAAATAAAATTTGAAAATCGAAATTTCGAAGAATTGTTTAAAATTGGAATTCTGAAGAATTATTTAAAGATTGAATTTTAAAAAATAAAAGAATAAATAATTGAATAAAATGATAATGATTAAATAAATTGATATGAAAATTAGAATTTCAGAAATTGGAATTAAATTTAGAAATCAGAATTTTGAAAGATTATTTAAAGGTTGAATTTTAAAAATAAACAAATAAATAAAAAAAATAGTAATGATTAAACAAAATGATGTGAAAATTAAAATTTAGAAAATTGGAATTTAAATTTAAAAACGGAATTTTGAAGAGTTATTTAAAGATTGAATTTTAAAAAATAAAAGAATAAATAATTGAATAAAATGATAATGATTAAATAAATTGATATGAAAATTAGAATTTCGGAGATTGGAATTAAATTTTGAAAGTCAAAACTTTGAAGAGTTGTTAAAAGATTGAATTAAAAAAAAATTAATAAATGGATGATTAGCATTAATACTAGAAAATAACCCATCAAAGCCCCCTCACGCAATACCATAAGACTAGTTTGACTAAAACAATCATGATAACCTGGTGATTCTTCAATTAAAAATAAAAATAAAAAAACCTAGGAAACTAAAAAGAAAACCACTTGAGTACCCTTCACCTGCTACCCATTTTCCTCCCTTCCACCCAGCTCCAGCTATCCTTTCTCTGTCGCAGCAACGCTCCAGGAAATCCTCCCCAGAAAAAACTCCTCCTGTTCCTCAATCTCTCCTCTCTCCATTTCTGCTCCCTCTCCTGAAAACCCCCCTCGG
This sequence comes from Vitis vinifera, assembly GCF_030704535.1. NCBI lineage: Eukaryota > Viridiplantae > Streptophyta > Magnoliopsida > Vitales > Vitaceae > Vitis > Vitis vinifera. The sequence continues at coordinate 7,649,700 of NC_081808.1, forward strand.
CAGCACCTCCCTAATAATCCCCATTATCCAAGCCACCGTACCTCTCTCTCTAACAGAAACTCCCCCCTGAAGAATGTCTCTCAGCTTGTTTCCCTCTCTGTTCTCAAACTTGATTCTTCCCTCCAACAAAATTCCTCTCTCAAACTAAACTTCTCTTCCCAAAGCCCACATAATGAACAAGATCCAAGAATAGAAGCGGCCTCGACAATGAAGAATGCATGAAAACAGAGCACAAAGAGAACAGGCTAAAATATTTTCAGTTAAAGCTTCACTTCATGGGTCGACAGTGAGCCTGCTAACTAGGTGGGAAAATCCATGTCAATATGAACAAAACATAATTCTCAAGCATTTTCACAGTGGAATTGAAACATAGTGAGGTCATCTTCTAGCAAAACCCAAGAGGAAAGAGAGACAAAAAAACTATAACAATAAATCCACATTCATCTCATAAAATCAATAGAAATCAAACAATGAAGGTACCCACACTCAAGCCATCAAACAATACCCAGAAGCAGCAGGAAGAGTAATGGATAAATTATGATAATAAGAAAAAGACTAGAAAACCATGATAAACTTACTTGGAGATCCTCCCTCGTCTTCTCTAAAAACAGCTACGCCTCCCCCCCCCTGTTCTTTTCCTAATGGCTTCCTCTAATGGCTCCCTCTCTCGATCCGGAAAGCTAGCACCTGCTCAACATCACGTGTAGTCCCAACCACCACCATGGTTGTAGTCCTCTCCACAGCCACGCGCCTCATGCATGGAGTTTTTTAGAAGCTGGTCCCCCACTCCAAATGTCTTCTTCCGGGTGTTCCCCAAAGTGGCGGGAAAGACTAAAAAAAATAAATGCATATATATATATAAAAAACAAATCCGAAGAGGGGGTCTACACATACTATATTTTATTTTATTATTAAAATAACTAATGGAAAAAAATAAAAAGGAATAATCAATGAATGAAATTTAATTCTTTTTATTATTTTCATATAAAAAATGGTACTAAACAAGGTTTTCAATTTTTATTTTTAAAAGTAGTTTTTATTTTTTAATTAAATGTTTTTTCAAAAAGAAAATATAAAAAATATAAATCATATTACCATTTTTTTAGAAAATATTTTTTTAAATAGTTTTTTAACATAATTTTTCTTTATTTATAATTTTTTTTTAAAATAATGAAAAATCCAAATTGTTAAAATAGAATTATTATGGTTGTATGAATAGTGGTGCAATAAAGATAAAAAAAGCTTATGTGAAAGGTCATTGAGTATTTTAGTCCATCACTATTTTATATCCTTAAAAGGTAATATATAAAAATTTGAAGGATATATTAGTCTTTTAATATCTTATATCATTTTCATCAATTATGGAAATTATATGGATCAAATGTTAATTTTTGGGTCTAGCCGGATCCAAAACACAATTCTCCCAAAAGAAAAACCTCTATAGTAACGGTTTCCAAACATTGAGAAGTCATATGGTGATTGGTATTAAATTTTGTTTGGCACCTTAGTATTGTAGTACACTTTGTAACTGTTCCACTCTTTATTATTGGTAGAAATGGAAAAGAGGACCATTTGGTCTTTTTGAAAAAGGGTATTTATCAAATTAAAGAAAACTAAATGAGGTGGATACAATAAAAAATAAAGTATTTCGAAAATAGTTTTTGAAAACCATTTTACGATATTTTTTAAAACAAAAATCTTTTAGGAATCTCAAATGTTTTTAATATTTTTAAAAATAATTTTTATATCTAATACTTTATTTTTACTCATTCTACATATTTCTATAATTTTTTTTTTAAAACAAATCTAAAAAAACTGAAAATAATTAAAAGATGTTATTTGAAAATACCTTATTTTTTTTGTTTTTAAAAATAAAAAAAAACTAAAAAGAGTTTTTTGTTTGCCAAGTGTTGTTTTTTTGTATTTTTGTTTTAGAGAATTAAAAAATTATTTTTGAAAAAAAATTGTTAAATAGGTTCATACCATTCTTTTTTTGGTTGTCTAAAAATTTGAACAAAAATATAAGAGAAAAAAGAAAAAAAAGAAAAAGTAAAATGAAAGACAATAAAAAATAAATTTAAAATAAATAAATTATTTTTATACGTTATTTCAAATTCATTTCACTTTTTTAACTCTTATAGAAAGATTAAATTATTTAGAATTACATAAGTTTATAATTAATTTTAATTATATTTTATTTTCTTTCATATTTTCTATGGTCAAACTAAGCATGAAAAAAATGTTTTCTTTTCCTTAATACTTTTCTTGAACCAAACTTAGGAAGCAAACTTAACACAAATGTGTTAAATTCTAGAATTGCCCTCTCATTTGCACCAAAATAAATTCAAAGAAATCATTCTTGGTTGATCATATTTGACTAAAATAAAATCATAACAAAAAAATTTTAAAAATTAAATATTAGAATATATATATCCATATGTAAAACTTGTTAAAATTTTGGGTTTTGAAACTATGCTAAAAATGTATAAAAATCTGGTGAGTAAAATTATTTATAGTTAATGATAATTTCTTCTTCTATGGAAAAAGAGAAATAATTTATTTGTGAATTATTTAATTTAATATCATTTCATATATACTTCAAACAAACACACCCTTGCTAAACAGAAGCTTAATTCTTCCCTTCTCTGATACTGACTAATTTTTACATATTTAATTTTATATAACAATTATTTATTTTTATTAATTATAATCCTTTTGCTTTCTGATAATTATAATTATAACAAAACCAAAGAGGATCAACAAAACAGGCCTAAGATTAAGGCCTGCCGAAACTCAGCCCACTTAGAAAAGCAAATCTTAAAGGATTTGTTAAAAGCCCATTAGCCCAAAAGTTGACAAAATTGACAATATCTAATGCCATAAAAAAAAACATCAATTACATACAAAAAAATATGCACTTAAAAAAAAATACTATGAGAAGAAAGAAAAGCATAACACCAAATATTATATATATATAAAAGATAAAATATAAATAGAAAGAGGACTCAGAGTAATTGAATTGTTGGCATCATTAAGGCAATCTTGCCATTAAGTACGACGAGCAAACCAAAATTTTCTTCTTCATTGTCCTCTTTCTATATTGAGAGAGAGAGAGAGAGAAGAGAGAGAGAGAGAAAAGAGAGAGAGAAGAGAGAGAGAGAGAGAGAGATCTACTATTGTGAAATGGTCATTAGGGTGCCTCATTTATATAGTAAGAAGTGTCTACTTTGTTTAATTGATTATATATTAGTCTCTGCCTTGCTTCCCAAGCCTTGACCCACCATCTATATTAGCCTTCGCCTTGCTTCCCAAGCCTTGACCCACATCTACATTAGCCTTCGCCTTGCTTCCCAAGGCATGCTTATATGAATAAGCCAAAAGGGAGTATTCAAAATGCTTTAGCCACCACCCAAAACCAACACAAATTACAGTTGGTTCCATTATCATTATTTTTATTATGAATTTTATTTGCCCTTGTTTAATTTTAAAATTTGCATCTTTCTTGTTCATTATATTTATAAAAATATCATTTCTTGGTGGTAATAATAATAATGTCACTCACTTCTTTACATATGTCTTTTGCTATTTTTATTATAATGTTATCTCACTATCATACTCTCATTTTACCATCTTCTATAAGATTTTAAATTTCTTTTATTAATTTTCCAAATTATTTTCCCCACTTAGTTTGATTAAATGAAATTGAAATTTGAAATTATTATTATTATTTTTAAATATTTTAAATTATATGATTAGATCATGTCTTAAACTCGTTATACTTTTTCAGTTTACTCTATTTTTTTATTTTTCCAAAGTAGAAGATAATTGACATTTCTTCTACTAAAATGACCCCCCATTGTTGTTAACATCTTCAACATTAGCTTGATTAGATAAGCTTTAATTGATTACAAAAGATTTAATATTTTGCTTAGTTGGCTAAAATTTGTAATTATGATTGAATGGTTATAATTATGTGATGAATTTGATTTATTTTGATGGGATCTATTATTTACTAGGTCATGCCTTCTCTATGACACATGTAAGGGGTATTAATGGCTCCCATTAGGAAGGGTATTTTTCTTTTTTAAATCTACCTTGAAAAATAAACAATTATTGTGTTGAAGGGTTAAATAAATACATAAATAAAAATAATTACAAAATTGAGCTAAAAAATTAGCATTTTTATATAATTGGGAAAAAGGATATAATATTTTCATAATATTATAACTACCCTTAAAAAGGTTGATTAAAAGGAATTGGAATTTGAGAAAAAAAAATTAAATGAAATTGATGTGCCACTTCAAAGCAAATTTGCAATAAAAAAAACCCCAAACAAGACCTAACTTCTCTCATTCACAAGCCCTAATAACCCAAGCACCAAGAGCCCTTATACCCAAACATATTTTATTGGGTATAGGTCAGGTCAGCATGCTAAACGTGGTACTTTGCCTAGACATGGATAACATAATTGATCTATTTTGTAAGGGAGGGCACATGAACAGGTCTTGAAAACTTTAGAGGAAATATGTGAATACATGGCATTGTTTGTTGCAACCTCAGAATAAAGAGAAGGGAAAAGAAAAAGACAAATTAAGTATGGTATGAAGATTAAGATATAATTGATCAAATTTGTTTTCCCATGATGATTGTTTTGTTGCATTGTGAATAAATGTCATCGAGTAACCATCTTAAATATAAGGCATCTAAAATCTAGTTTTTATTTGTTTTGTGCATGTATGACATGATATTTAGTATTAATAGTAACCACTTATATTGAACCCGTAAAAAGATAATTTATGCTTATTAATGATAAATTATGTTTAAAAAAAAGTATAATAGGGTATAATATATTAAGATAAAGTTGTTAAAAGAAAAACATGATATAATAAAGTTAAATTTGACTATTCATTTTCTATCGGTTTTTTTACATTGATATTGATTTAGGCATTCAACTTAAATTGTGACTTGAGTGCAATAAAAATTGCATAGAAAATCTAAGTCACAGGTTCTTTACAAGATTTATGATACTTAGGCAATCTATATGAGGCTATAGTGTACTATCTTCTAATTATAGGAATGAATAGTCCTAGTCATTGGGATATATTTCTCATGATAAGTGTATTAGTGTTTATATGATTACTCATTGGACATAACATATGATGAATCATGATATTGGGTATTAGATAGTCATAATTCATTAAGTTACTATATTGCATGGTCTCTTAACCTTGTGAGGATATTAAGTCTGTGTTGAAATTAATTAGAAGCTTTGACTTATGGGTAAGGTCCAAAAGTGGTCACATACTCTTACAAATTGAGTAACTATTGGTAGAGACAGGTGACAATAAGTATTCTCAATAAATATATCATGATATCTCATGGAATTAAAATAACTTATCCTTTTAGGCAATTCTAAAAACATGCAATCATAAAATATGTGGTCATAATATTCTTTAAATGAAATTTGACATAAAATCTTTATAAGTTAAAAATCTGTCAATTGATCATACAATAGAAGAATTTGTAACTCAAGGATTGGAAATGTAATTTTGAGAAGATGATAACTTTTACCTCATTAGATCATAGACACCAATTCCTGGGGAGTCTGTATGGATAAATAGTTCCTTAGTGACCCATTACTACTCGTGTAGCTTATCTTTTCTGAGCCACTTTAGAGACTTTGGTTTAGGGGTTTATCCAGTTCCACATTACGACCTTAGCTGCCCTTCAAGTTTAGATTAGGCTTCACTTAGGTGCCCTTTAGGTTAGACTTAGTTACGCCCGCTTAGGTTCCCCTTGGCTCGTTTAGATTCACCTAGACACCTTCCAACTTGCACACATTCACTTGAGGTCACCTAAGCACTTTTTCAGAATAGGTCACTTGGACACTTCTTTTGGCATAGTTTATTTAGGCATGTCCTTGATTTTATTTTTTCGAGACAAGATGAGTATTGGCTTGACTATATATTGCATGAAATGAATATTTTTTATTTTTGAGGGTTTGAAATTTGATGTTTAAATTGTTATGATATGTCGTATTAATTTAATTTCTTAATTTTTTCTAATTGCATACGTCTAATATTTATTTTTGTACCCTTATCAATTTATTTGTTTATTTACTCATTCATTTATACATTCTTTAATTCCATGAATTGGCATCTTAGATTTTTTTTTTGGCATGTGATTTGATTTTCTAATTTATTTTAATTATATTTCCAATTACAAGATTTTCTTGTTTCAATTTTATTTTTTAAATTTTGCAGGTCACTTGGAGCGATCAAGGAGAGGGAGTCGCAACTGAAGAGGAGCAGCCCGCTAGGTGGGGGGGACCCATATACACTCGTAGAGAAGACGAAAATAGAATCCACTCGCCTCGCAACTCCATCTCACGTCATGACCACTTCTCCGCCTCCACCTTCGCTGCTCGACCTCTGCACCTCTACTCATCTTCTCCTTCTGCACTATTGTCGAGGACGGTACCCATATCCTCACCTCCTTTATCGACCGCAATCCTTCCCTCTGGGCTCTCCTCTCTTGGCATGATATCGCCGAAATGAGTATGATGATCGGACCCTCTTCGGAGGTGGTCGGAGGACTCAAATCAACTGAAGTTTTATGAGTTTAAGACGTTTTGACCCCAAATTAAGGTTTTCGGGTTCTGTGGAGGATAATGGAATTAGGGTTTCGAAGATTGTTTGGTCGAAGTTTTCGTTCAAAAGTGAGGGTTTATTGTTTACAGATGGGAATGATGATGATGGAGATGAGGGGAACCAGACGTTTGTTGTGGAGAATAAAAAGGAAATGAGGGGTTTTCCCTTCTTCATCAAAGAAATGGATTTGGGCAATCGTGATCCCGTGACGTCGTTCTTTCTTGTGTGTTTCTTGATTGCAGCTTATGGCTGGGTAATTCTTGGATTTCTGGTTACATATTCACGAGTCTTTGGCATCGTGTTCGTCTCTCATGTTGATGATCATCTGTGGAGGCCAACTTCATTTATTGGGACAGTTTGGGATGGTCCTAGATTGGGACTGAAGAGGCTCTCTGGGTTTAGTCTCATGAGATGGGCAGTTAGGGATGGAATGACTTAGCTTCTTGGTTTATGGTTCTTTGGTGAAATTAATGATAGATATTCATTCTTCAAACTGTTTGTGAGGTTGAAATTGATGCCATTCACTGTCATGTTGCCATGGATCCGTGGATTCGAGAAGAGGATTTCTGGGTTTCTGTTTATACGGTTTCTTTGGGATTCTTCATTTTTACTGTGGATGTTTGGATTGCTATAGTAGATACAAGACGGAGATGAAGGGATATTGTTAGGGAAGGTGTTTATTTATTATCAACAATGTTGAACCAAGCCATTCAAATAAAATGTCTGGAAGCTATATTTTGCGGGTCTTTTGTGAGAATGGCTCAGGCTAGGTTTTTTGGGAAGTTGTTTGTTGCAGTTTCTTCAATCAGCTGTTGAGATTTATTTTATGGTAGACTGGTTGTATGTGTGCTGGAGATGGCATTTACTAGGAATTGTGGTATTGCCTTAGATTTGACTTCACATGGGAATAGCCTCTTTGAAACACTATTTATAGAAGAACTTGGTTTTGTTCTAAAGGTTAGCAGACAAACTTGGACAGTTGGAATGACTCTAGACTTATCCAACCCTTGCAAACCATGTCATCATGGTATATGAGCTTATAGTGGGGACCATTGGGACCTATAAGAGTATTGACTCTTCAAAATCCAATTTTGAAGTTGATTCAACATCTCATTATAGAGAATCAACTGCACTCCAACACCATATGTAAATAACAACAAAATGAAGCTTGAGTTCCTGGCATATTGTCCACTTCATACAGACTCCACATGAATTAGTGTCCGTAATCTAATAAGATAGGGTTATCACCTATTAAGCTTACATTTCCAATCCTTGAGTTATAGATCTCACTTATTATGTGATTAATTAACATACTCTATTTCTAAGGAGCATATATCAAATTTTCACTGAAAGAAATATTATGGTCATAGTCTTCTAGATCACATGTCTTTTAAATCACTCAAAGGAACACACTATCTTAATCTCATGAGATATCATGATGCCTCTATTGAAAATACATATTGTCACCAGCTTTCATCAATAGTGACCTAATCCATAGGGATATATATGTGATCATCTTATGGTCTCACCATAGGTCAAAGCCTTCTGTTGACTTTGGCACAAACTCAATATCCTCTCAAGGTTGACAATCCATGCAATATAATAATTTAGTGAATCATGACAATTAATAGTCTTATGACATGATTTAATTTAGGTCTTATTCAATGTGTATCACATACAATAGTGTACTCACCATGAGAAAAACATCTTGATGAGCAAGACAAGTTATCCCTCCAATTAGGAGGTAGTGCACTACAATCTCAGATAGATTGTCCAAATTCATGAATCGAAGGTGGAATATTCATCACTTTTCAAGGAACTTATGATTTGGATTTTTTATACAACTTCTAATACACCAAATCATGTGCAATGCAAGTGATGTGAACATGTATGCTTAAATAAACAATTAATGCATTATGGGATAATAAATAAAAAACCAAGAAACATAGATAAATAAATTTATATATGAATCTCATTATGTTACGCCATGTCATGCTTTCTAGGGCTCAATCCCAACATTATGTACAATACTTAAATTTTTAAAAGATATCATATGACAAAAATAAGGCCAAATTTATAAAAAAAGAAAGCATTTTCAAACTTTAATTGTTTCTACTATCAAATAGTCAAATTAAATCCAACACTTATACCTACGATAAATTCAATTCTTAAAAAACTCTTAAAAATTCAAAATAAAAAAATGTGTTAATCAATAAATGTTCAAATATTACTTGACATAAAATTTCTACTTACAAAATTAACATTTAAATGAAAAAGTAACAAAAATTACTTTAACATTTATAATCACTCAAATTCTTCTTGCAATATCATCTTCAAGAAACCCAATTCCTTACTTCAATATTTTCTTGATCATAAAACTTGGAATTCTTTTTACAATATCTTCTCAAAAAATAAAAGTTCCTTTTTTAATATTTTTCTTAATATTCAAATATGCAAAAAAAAAAAAAAAATGGTAAAATGAAACTATTTCATTTTATCTCTTTTTGCATATTTTAATCAATGAGAGTAAAATAGTAGTTAGAGGAATTTCTAGTTCTAGATGAATGTTAGGTACTACATTAAATGATAAATGATAATAAATTTAAAATCTTATAAAACAAGAGTAAATGAAATGCAATATAAAGAAGAATAAAGGGAAATATATAAATACTCTAAAAAATGTATAGAGGAGAATTGAGAGGATTAGAGAAAAAGTAGAAAAAAAAATTTCTTGCTTAGGGATGTCTTCTTTTTTTTTTCTTTCCAAAAACCTTTTACAAGCTTATAAAAATTGAGAATTTAATACATTTATTTACTTAACTTAAAAATGAATATTAACAGAGGACCTAATGTGTGATGGCTTAATGAAGACATAATATAATGACTCACTGTAATGGCATCTGTAAGGAAACCTAGATTACTCTATTCCTTGGCTCTGGATCTCGTAAGGTGCATATATTCTATTCCTAGGTTTTTCTAGATGTAAATGCTAAGATTGAGTCCCTAAAAGCAAGACATAATGTAACAAAGTTAGACTTAAATGTCTCCTTACTATCCTTTTGGTGTATTGATATTAATTTAAGCATTCAACTCATATCTCTTACATTGTACATGACTTAGGTATATTAAGAGTTGTACAGAAAATACAAGTCATAGGTAGGATGTAAGTAAATAAGTTGAAAGGTATCTTGCATCTACATATCCAAACAATTGTAGCTTTGATTTTTTTTTTTTTAATAAAATAGACTCGTATAAATAGTTTTGTAAAGATAGCACAATATATGTTTGATATCATTATAATGTTTTTGAGTTGGAGCGAAATTATATCTTGCAAAAAAAATCGATATAAAAAATAATATATGACCATGTACAATTGACAAGATACATAAATGCACCAACAACACTAAGATATGGTACTTTAGGAACATGTAATTCTTCACCGTTTTTGTGAAGATGAAATGAGTCATTTTTCACTTCAAGTGATCCATTATAAAAACATAAAGAATGTGCTTTGTTCATATGAAAACATTTCAAAATTTTCTTAAATATCTGATTTTCTAAAATCTTTGATCTCAAATTCTTTTTTCAAATAATTTATTTTTCTCATGAGCTCTTCAAGAGTTCTAATAAGATTTAAATCATTAATATATACTTAGGGATGACAATGGGTGGGTTCGGGAGGGGTCACCCCCATCCCAACCCTGTCCCATTTATTCAAAATAATTCTCCTCTTTGTCCCATTTAAAAAATTGAACGGGGGGATGGGTATGAGAATTTCTCATACCTGCTCCATCCCACCCCACCCCACTTAACTTTTTTTTTTTTTTTTAATTTTCAAAAAATTTTAATTGCATTAAAATAAATATATTTTATAAATAATTAAATTATTATATTTTTTATAACTTATTTTATTAAAAAAATATTTTATTATTATCTATATATTAAAATTAGTAAAATAAAAATTAAATTAATTTAATTTTGCCATCCCTACATATGCTACAATAATTGCAAGTCCAATTCTAATTTATTAGTGAAAATGCATGAACATATTAGGTTATTCACACACCCTTATTTTATTAAGTTTTCAAAAAGGCGATTATACTATATAGGTCTAAATTCCTTAAATCCATATAAAAATTGTTGTAACTGTTAAGATAAACTCCTTGAAAACATGACATGGTATAACAAAATAAGTTTTCTTTAATAAATTTATTAATTATAATATTTTATTCCTCATTTTATCCTTGATTGCACTAATTTTTATTCGAGCATTAAAATCTATATCACCTGTATTATGTATAACTCGGGTGTATTAGCAATTATATAAAAAATTCAAATTATAAGTTTTTTCCAAGATGATAATTAGTTCATAATCCATTCATGGATGTAGATAACCACTCGATTGTTTTTCTATTCCTACAAGAGGATATGCTTTTCTATTCCTAAGAAGGATATTCGTAAATGCTTTATTAGTATAAATAAGATAAGTATTTTTGAAACTCTAAAAAATTAAGATGATATTTGTTTTTTAACTTAATTCTAAATAGAACTTTAAGATTTAATAGTGTTAAATATTATGTTATTTGTTTTTATAATATTTTATTTCGATTAAATATTAAAAAATAGAAGAAAAAAAATTAATATATTACTTTTTCTATTTAAAAATAATTACATATTTTAACTTTTTCTATTTAGTAAAAAATTTATAACAAGTCATAAAAAAAATAAAAAAACAAATGATCTAAGTTCTGAAAACAAATTATTTTAAACAAAAGTCCAAAAAAACCAAACACCACCTAAGCCTTTATCTAAATATATCTCACACACATATAAACGGGTGTGTGAGGAGACTTTTATGAGACATTAGATACAAGTGAGACAAATGCATTTAAGGGATGAGGGGCACTATTTTTCGTAAATATAATTTGCCCTTAAAAGAAATCCAACAGAAAAAGTACTTTTATGGCCTTTCAGGAAAAAGCTCTTAGCAACAATCTAATTTAAGACTTAAGAAGTCAATCTAATATAAAACTAGTTAATTGACAGTTAATTCTATATTTAAATCATTAACCACTAATTAATGGTATCACATGCACCAATGGCCTCTCAGATTCTGATCTCACACCGACAACACAGTGGACTGATCTCACACCGACAAAACAGTGGACGAAAGCTTCACAATCTGAAACGTATGAAGAACTCTTCTCCACAGCTCCATCAAAAGGCCAAAAAATCACATAACTTGGAACAAATCCACGGCTACCATGTCGTCGATCAAACATCGTCACTTAGTATATACAAAAACATTCGTACACAAGAACAACACAGCATAATTGCTCTGCAAAAAGGAAGAGCGAGAAGAAATAACAACAATAAAAAGCGATTAGCATATTGGTACATGGCCCATCAAAACGATGGAACGACGCCGTATCCTGAGTCGGCGGTCAGTGCTCCAGACGAGCTGTAATCGACTTCGATCTCCGATCGCTTCGCGAACCTTCCCTTGATTCTCGGTCTCGTTTCGGCGTAGGCTTTTCGTGATGCGTATCGGATCGTTTTCTCAAACTTTCTGTTCTTTCTCTTCTCTCTGTACCTCAAAACCCTAGCTTCTCGATCTATTCCTGATGAAATTTGAGCAGTTTGATTAGCTGATTCGGATCCGGTGTTCATCGATCTACCGAAAGGGTTTGTTACATCAACCATGGCGTTACCATCTGGCACGACTCCCACTTCTAAAGAGGAGGACGATACCTGGAGATGAGGCAGAGCGTTATTAATATTTAAATTTTAGATTTTTATGTACGATTTCTCTTCTGTTTTTTTCATCTTCAATTTTCTCAACAGCCAAACGATATCCTTCAGAAAGCGTAAGAAAAGGGGAGCAATAAAATTTTGCAGATTAAACAAAAAAGAAAAAAACCATCTGCACCTTTTTTTCACTTCATTCTCGGAAAACATTTAGAAACGGAATGAAAAAACACACTAAAAGTTCAAAGTACCATGGTCAGCATCTCAAATTTTTTCTTGCATTTTCGTCGAGTTTTCTAGTTAACCAAACGGTCGGTAAACAAATTGAGAGCTTGAGAAACGATACTTACACTTTGGCTGAGAGATTGTCCGTTGTAGAAGGACTTGGAGCCTGAGAAATCCATGTCAAAGCAGTTGTCGTTCACCAATGGAGCTTGAACACTCTTGTTCTGTACTGGAACAACTCCATCAGTTCCCGAACTTTGCTGCTGCTGCTGCGATTGAAGCTTTGGATCCATCGACGGATAATCCAGATCCAGATACGGATCTATGTCAGAGAACATGTAATGACTCGAATTCAGATCTGAACTCTCAGCGAGCTTAGGGTTTGGGTTCGGGAGCAACCAGGAAGCGGCCTCGGCCTCTTCGCGGCTAGCATCGCCGTCGGGATCGGAGTAATAACGGTCGTCAACTAGAAGGTTGACGGCGTTGGACTTAGCAGCAGCGGCGGCAGAGTCGTAGAACGGCACCACCGGAACTCGCTCGTGGCGGCGAGCGAGAGGGTTGGCGGAGTGGATATCGCGGTCGCATGTGACGCAGAGAGCGGCGGCGTCGGCCTTGCACGTGACATGGGCAGGAGCCTGCTCGCAGACCTCGCACATCCACACCCGCGCGTGGCGAGAGGCGAGCTTGTTGGCCGCATGGACCTTGGAGTCACAGGCCACGCACAGAAAGGCGGAGTCGGCACGGCAGAAGAGAGTGGGCGGGGCCGATTTACAGGAGTCGCAGAGCTTGGACGCCATCCTCCAACTTTCCACTTCAACAACCATGTCTCCACTACAGTGCTCTCAGTATTTTCCGCAGTCTCACTGAAATGATAATTGTGATGAGGAAATTTGGTATCTAGGGTGGAAGGGTTATCTAGTGGGGAAGAGGATATCTGAAGAGGGACGAGTAAGGGGGTGACACGTGGGGAAGTCTTAGCCATATAAATGGATTTGGGAGAGTTAGAAAATGGGCAGGAGTGGAGCCCACGTGAGCCGTGGTTGACTGTTTGGCTTTTCGTATAAGAGTTTGGGGAGGTGCGGGGCTCACCCGTCTTAGTTGTTCCAGATAGATCCGTAGCGGACTTAGCTGGCTATCTACTCCTAGAGGAATGCTCCCGTGTACTGTATCACACTCAACCCTTTTCAGTCCATAGAACCTATCCAAGGAAAGCTATACATCATTAGAAGCTTATTACCTTAAATTATAAGTCATCTCAGTTTATAAATGAGAAAAATTGAAATTAAAGGACTTGGGACAACTGTGGATTGCTCTACTACAATGACATTTTGACGCTGCTTCAACTTGCTTATCGTCTATGCAACACACATTGTAGCTGAGAGCCTATGTTATTAGAAACATCCGGCGAGCGTCCGACTGCTGTTTGACTATATTGTTGGTTTCCTTTCATATGCGCTTCGCCTTTGAAGTCTTGAACAAATATTTCTTCATTTCATGGTGCAGGGAAAAGATGATATTTAATTAAAAAGCTATTCAACGCTATTTTTCAGTCAAGTCCTTTACCGACCATCAAGTTCTCCTCTCTGGAAGGAGCTATATTTATTATTTAATACAAAATTTCAAAGAAATCAAGCTCAATATTCTTCAAGGACTTGCTTCTCAAGAAAGCAAAATGAAGGTTCCCCCGACTTTGCACATGATGCACATAAAAGAAAAATAAAAGTAGAAGAAAAAGGGAATTGCAGTTCTGCTTGTTGCTCAATTACAATTTCTTCCCTTCACCACATGTGACTGTGAGTATCATCATTTTCTCGCCCCACTTCTTCACGAACAAATGGCCTTTATGAATTCTATTCAACTGAAAATAATTTCAAAGTGGTTGAAAAAAAAAAAAATTTTAAGTGATTTTTTTTTTAATTTATCACTAAACATAGGGAATAAAGATAAAATATAGTTAAAATTAAGTTTAAAATTATGTATTTTAAATTATTAAATCATTATAAAATTTAAAATATAAGTGAAATAAATTTTTAAAAAATATATAAACATAATTTATTAGGTTTAAATCTATTTTTAATTTTTTTTCCCTTTTTTTCCTTCTACTTTTCTTCCATATTTTCTTTTTCTCACATTTTTTTTTCAATTTAAAAATAAAACAAATATAGAGTAAGACCATGTTTGATTTTAAAAAAAAAACTAAGAAAATGAAAAATATTTTATATATAAAAAGTTATTTTCTTATGATTAAATTTGATAGAAAGCATGCAAGAAATAATAATAATAATAATAATAATAAAAATATTAAAAGATTTTTCCTCATCCGCCTTCAATAAAAGTTAGGAAAACATAGGAAAATGAATACATCAATATTTAGGGAAATTTTTATATTTTTTTATATTATTTTCTTGTTTCATATTTTTTTTTTTCAATTTTCTTTCTTTTAAACTTTAGTAAGAAATATGTAAATATAAAAGTATTTACCAACAATATCACCTTTCAAAAGAGAGATTTTATAAAACAACCACTATAATTACATTAGTTTTTCCATGAATACCATCACATTCATGAAAAATTTTAAATTTTGAATTAATTTTTAAACACTTTTAACTAAAATCAGAATTAAGATGAGAATATCAACCTTCTTATTAAAATAGTTATCAATAATTTTAAAATTTTCTTTAATTTTAATTTTAAGATATCTTTAATAGATAAAAGTTTTGAACACAAATATCTATGTGTTTGCTAGCACAACTTAATCATTTTGTGTTATCTCAAATACAAGCTCTTGTATTTTCATGAATACGAGAGGTTGTATTCGTGATAACATGATCAAAGAATCTTTTTTATTAATAAACACATCGTCCAACAAGTCACATGTGTCATCCTCAATAAACTATAAAAGGTCAAGAGCCTTAAGAAGAACTCAACTTTTCGACCAAAATAATATCATTTCCAAGAGTTGTACATTGCAAAATAATAGTCTTGAGTACATAATGTATTTATACATAAATTAAAATATTTTGAAGTAGAAGAGGTTGAAAATGGGTAATTTCTCGTTTGGGAGGATGAGGTGAGAAAGCCCACTTAGGAAAACTCTAAAATTAAAAAAATTTCACATTAAATAAAAAATTCTTTTTTTTGTCACAAATTTTTTTCTTTTTTCTTTTTACTAAAAGCCACACTCACATCACATTAATTTGGTTGTTGTCCATATTTGATGCTAATGTGGCATAATACTATGATTTGAAAGTCACACGTAAGTCCTTTGAATGGTCGGTTTGGACACGTTGAGGTGGGGGGAGATAATTAACGTTCATTGATTGACAAAACATACGCTACGAAATCTACAGTATCCTGATAATTATAGCTATGTAAGGCGTCTTTTTCCAAAGGCCTTTTAGATCCGGTCTCTTCATTTCAATTATTCGTTGTTAGTACTTATCCTGTGAGTTTGTTCGTACAAGTACAAAAAATATGTTTCACCATACAAAATTTATTAGAAAAGTTCCCTGCCATGAATTGAAATGGGTTGTTAAAAATGTTCCATCATTAAATAAATATATAAATAATGTAATTAATATAAAAAAAATTAAATATAAATAATGGTACAAAACATGATATATATATATATATTGAATTCAAATCAGAAAATTAATAGTAGAACGTATTATTGACCTTCTTTTTGTAATATGCATTTTCTTATTTAAAATTTTTAATTATTTAAAAAAAAATTGAAAAATAAAATGGGTTGATTGAATGAGTCCCATGTCTGAGTTCGTGTAAGTAAACTAGGAGTTTGTTCGAAGTAGTGGAGACTGGAGAGCTCAAAATGAGACGGAGAATGGGGCTTGGGAGTTGGTGAATGGTTTTTAGTTTACGAAGCCCAATGTGAGGCTTAGAGGATAAACGAGATTTTGGAGGAGGAAAATTGCAGGTGATGAGAGGTGGTCCAAATTCCAAACTCCTTGTGAAGAGCTACTGCAGAATGCCGTGTGGTCAATGAAAGGGTTAGAACTTAGGTCATGCATGACGCAGTTTGCACCAACTTTTTGAGAAAATAATAAAGAAATGTTTAAGGTGACATTGAGGTAGCATGCAAACTTTTATGGTACACTAGTGTCCAGTCGTTGTCTTTTGCTCATCCATGGGCCCATGTCCACAACACATGCATAATTCAACACTCTTTCCTATTCACACCATATATTTGCATGTTTTATTTTCTATGTTAAATATATGTATATATATACTAAATAAACAAGACATTTAACCTAGTTATACAAAACTTGTACAAGCTTTCCCATTGTTAATGTTTTTATGTTTCTTTTTTTTTTCTTTTTCGGTTTTTATACCACTACAAACATTATTTATGCACGTACATAAATATTAAATGTGATTTCTTTTATATTTTTATATACAAGACATTTATACTAAGATATCTGTATTTACATATATGCTTGTATTGTATTTATTTATTGTGAATATATTTGCAATGTTTTTAAGCATTTTAAGGGTATTATTGGTATTTCATTTGATAAATTCTTAAAATGTTTTTTTTTTATATAAATTATGTATAAACTTTTATCCTTTGAGCCAGTACATTTGCTAGAAACGGATACCCTTTAACATGATCATCTACTCAAAAGTTGGAACCATTAGTGTAATTTTTTTTTCTTCATGTCCTTTAACTAATTTATTTTTAATGAAATTTTATGTATTTATTATTATATCAATTCAAATTGATTTTTTTTTAATAAAAGTTGGATACTTATTTGCCTAATCATTATTTATTTAATTTATATTTTTTATTCAAAAAATAAATAAATAAAACCTAAAAAAACTAATTAATTTCCCTTGTATGCATGTTGACATTGGTTCATTCCTTGTAACTTTTCCGTTAATGCCCATTCATTCCCCTATCCATATTGATTTTAGTTCATGCCTTTCATTCCCCTTTTGATATCAGTTCATTCCCCATTCTATAATAACCATTATTTTTCATTTTTTTTTAATCTTTTCTGATTATCTTTCAGTGTCTCTTCCTTCTTCATGCTAGAGAAATTTTGTCTGTATCTCTCATTTGTAAGCTTGAATTTCTTCTTTGTAAATGTAATTTTCTAACACTTTCTAAAACATAAAGATTAATAGCCTATATTATTAATATTTTTACACGTATTATCTATTCATTCTCAAATAAAAAAGAATTGATAGTGAGTTACCATAGTAAATTTTGAATTTATTTGAAATAGTAATTATTATGGGTGACTATAAAAAAATCCAACATTACTCATGTATTTAGGTGCATGATACATGTCTTCATATTAGTGTATATAAAAATCTAATAGTATGATGAAAAAGTGTTCTTCAAAATAATTTTTTAAAAATAAAAATTGTTTTTTAGACTTGAGAACATGTTTGATAATTTTTTTTATAGAAAACAATTTTTTAAAAACTTTTTCTAAAAATGGGATATTTTCTAAGAATTTGTTTGAATTGTTTTTGTTTATGTTTTGGAGGTTTTAAAAATTAATTGTACAAATATGAAAAATAATTGAAGATAAAAAATTATAGTTAAAAATTATTTTTATGCCAATTTGGAAACATGAAAAATAGGTTAAGAAAATCAAGTTTTCAAATAAACTTTTGTTTTAGAAAATATCAATAAACAATTTTTGAAAATTGTTTTCAAAAATTGCTTTTTGAGAACTTTTTTGTAAAACGTTTCTAAACACCTCTAAGTGACTCGATGAAGTTATAAATAATGAGAGCAAGATGCAATGTGACTTCAATACATATGTTATGATTTGATTAATTATATGTAATTATATATATATATATATATATTGATTTGCTACTTTAGTCTGACCTAAATATTAATTAAGTTGTTTTAGGCTTTTGTGTTTATTTTTTTGCTTTTAGTATTTTTGATTGTTAATGCATTTAAAATGGGGGATTGAGTTTAAATCCATGTTTTCATTGCATCTCATGCATCCTTTTTCTTATCCCCACTCCCTAGACAAGACAATTACAATAACCATCTTTACTCATTTTAAAGGAAAATTATCGAATAGGGTGGGTTAAAGGTGATAATGACGTTAAAGGGTCATCTACTTTGATAATTCTTGTATAGGATTAGATAAAAGAGAGAAATTTCCTCAAATACCATTTAGCAAAATAATATTATAAAATTTTATAAATATTCTTCAACTAAAAGTGGGTGGCATTTTTTCAAGGCATTTAAAGAGTATGAAAGTTTTTCAAGACATTTAAAGCATGTGGCCCTCATATTAGCTGTAATCAATAAACACTTAGGGCCCATTTGGCGCTGTTTTCTAAAATTTGTTTTCAAAGTAAAGAACAAAAAATAAATTTTAATTTTTTTTTTAAATAATGGTGTTTGGCAATATATTTTTAAAAACAAAAAACAAAAAACTTGTTTGGATGAAAAAATTTATATTGTTTTTAAACATAATGTCTTTACTTTTATTTTATAGAAATTTTATAAGCTTAATTTATAATAATATGAAATCAAATTCAAGTTAAGTCTTATTAAAAAATAAAAAATAAATATACAATTATGTATGATTTAAAGATATATTTATATTTTAATTATGAAACAATTTTTTTTATTCTAGTGAAGCAAAAATTACTGTAAGATAAAAATAATTTTAATATTTATTTTTAATATAAGCCAAATAAGTACTTTAATTAAGTTTTTTTAATTTCTTGTTTGACCATGATTTCTTATGCTTTTTTTTTTATTTTTTAATTGAAGTCTTATTGAAAATAAAAATAATTTTTTAATTAAAAAATAAATAGTTTTTAGTAAAGCATAAATAATAATATTATAATAAAATCATAAATTATATTTTTAGTAGAAAATATATTATTTTATTATATGTTAGGAAAATAAGGATATTAACATCTTTGCTTTTTTTTTTTTTGTTAAAAAAGAATAATACTAATTGTCTATAATATTTTATTTAAAATGAATAATGAATAAAGTTTTACTTTTTTTAACATATAAATGAGTCAAGTTTTTTTTTATTACATATGCACAAATTTAGTACTCAATTTTAAACATAATATTCTAGAATTTTTTTATTTAATCTATAATTAATTGGATTGGTTTTTGATTGCAAATTATTTGTAAAACTTAAAGAATTTATTAAAATTTTTAAAGTATTAATTATGTTTTACTTAATTTATAATCTATTTACTTAGTGATTTTTTTTTAAATAGTTGTGGATAGGATAAATAGTAAAGTCATGACTCATGGTATATCGGTTTTCCTCTCTTATTTTTTTTTTTCAATGATTAGATTTATTTTTCAGTTCCAAATTATTTTAAAAAATTATTAAACTCATTAATAAATTCAATAAAAAGTGTAACTTGATTTGAAGTTCATTTTTCTAGTGGAAAAATTTATAAAAGTTTAATTAGATGCAAAAAATAAATAATAGTCATTATAGACCAATTTTTATCCATAAATTTATGGTATTAATAAATTTATTATTTGAGTTTTAAATTATTCTTAAAAATTATTAGACTTGTTAATAAATCCAACACATTAACTTTGATTTAATTTGGAGTTCATTTGGCTAGTAAAAAAAATTGAAAAAAAATATTTTTATATAGAAGAGAAACAATAGAGTTGTTTTAAGCCAATTTTTGTTCATAAATTTTTGGTATTATTTAAGTTTTAAATTATTTTTAAAAATTAATAGACTTGTTAACAAATCTAAAGCATTAAGTTTTGTTTAATTTGGAGTTAATTTGCATAATAAAAAAATAGAAAAATAATGATTATATGTAGAAGAGAAATAATAAAGTATGTGTGTTTTTTTAATTATTTTTAAAAACCGGTGAAAATCTAAAAATTGTTCTTTATTTCACTTTGTTTTTAAAAACTAGAAACATAGAATAATAACCAGATAGCGTTATGAGTTTTTAAAAACTGTTTTTTTTTTTTGTTTTTAAGAACGGAAAATAGTTTTTAAAAACTCCGTCAAACAGACTCATAATTTTTCATTTGGGTTGTTTAAAAGAACTAAAAAATGATGCAAAATGCTTAATCCTCTTTAGTTTTTATTTTTTATTTTTTATTATGATAAAATGATTTTAAAAATTATATTATTTGTATATTTTTTTCTTTTTTCCTTTGCATAGTTTTTTTCTTAATTTTTATTTATTTATTTATTTTCAATGCACAAGTTGTCGATGTTAATACAAGGGTATGATCATAACATACTCCCTAGCATAATTATATTATGAAGCATCTTTGAAGCCAAATGAAGTACAAATTTGAATTCATGAGACTTATTATTATTATCATTTATAAAAATGATTAAGCAGATTCAATGCACTGAGTGAATGATGTTAATATACGGTATGATATGTTAATACATTACACTTAAAATACAAATACACAAACATTATGATATATTACAACATAACCTAATTTAGAAAATTTTGAATTTTTCACGTGTTATAATGCCAAATAAATATTTGTATGTTATTCAATTGATGAGTGTTTATGAAAAATAACTACTCATTTTATTAGGGTGATAAAGTTTCACTTATTTACAAGCTATTGCTAAAGCTTGTTGTTACATGCATAAAATGACATAGTAACCTTAGGGTTCGGTTCTTATTAAAGAGAGATTGAAAATTATTTTATTTTATTTTATTTTTTTGTGTGTGTTCTCTTAAAAAATATAAAGAAAAAATAATAATAATAAGCAAAAAAAAAAAAAAAATTTACTTTAATTTTTTATTATTTTTCCTTTGACCTATTTTTATTGATTTATATATATATATATATATATAATTTTTTTTCTTCTATTTTTTCACTTTTCTAATTCTTTTTCAACCCCACATAAGCAAAAGAGTAACGGAAAAAAAATGTGAATTAAAGGGTAAAATTGTAATCTCATGGCTCATTTTTCTAATTTTTTTTTTCAATCCTACGAAAACAAAGGAGTAATGGGAAAATGTTGAACAAAAAGTAAAGTTGTCATCTTATAGATCGAGTCTTTCACAATAATTTAATTAGTGATTCTTTAGGGTCATTATCACATTCAACCCACCTTTGATAATTTTAACACATACTGCCATGATAAGATGATGAATTCTTTATGCATTTGAGTTATGTATAATGGTGTTTGTATCATAATCCTAACAATTCGTATAAATCATTTAATAAATAAACTGGGATTGTCTATTCAACTTGTCTAATCCGTTTAACACGTTTAATTAATCGCTTAATTGTGTCAAAATGACTCCTTTATAATTTACCCATTGATGATCTATTTAACCCATATAAAATTTTAATTCTATATATTTAAAGATTATAAAAATTAAAAATACTTTTTTAATTATAAAAATCATATAATTAAAATTTTTGAATAACTAACTAAAGTAAAACTTATATATTTCATTATAAAGATTAAAATTATTTTATAATTAAAAAATTAAATAAAATAATTAAAAAAATAAAAATAAAGTTAAACAATTAAATGAATTAATATTTAAAAAATTAAAAATTAAAAGTTAAAGAAACTAAAAAGATTTTTAAAATAATATTCTTATAAATTTGGAATTTTAAATAGGTTAAACATGTTATAATTATGTTCATAGGTTTGATGAGTTATAATCCTATTAATTGGTTATATGTGTTAATTCATACACAATATAACCTAGCACATTTGTTAAATGAGTTAAACAAGTCATTATTGTTAGGATATTTTATTTAGTTAGCAATTTTGTTTCATTTTTTACTCATTAGATGTGATTTACTTCCTTGGGTTCTATTTATCTAAAGACAACTTCAAATTTTATCATATTTGGATTCGTGTTGATTCAAAGTTGCTAAATTTGAGATAAGTATGCGTTTTTGGTATGGTAAGGCTCTTGGAATGACAATTATATGATTCAAGTTGAAATAACATGAAAATGGAACTCGAAAAATAGCGAAATTAGAAAAATGGTTGCCTTAGATGTTCAAACACCCAAGGTAGGCATTCAAATGCCACTAAGGGTATTCAAACGTCCTTCCACAAGCATTTAGATGGCCTCATTCCTTTTGTTTCCTAATTAAATCGGTTTAAATTTGAAAAAGAAATTTTTTTGGGTATTTTATTGAAAACTCTTCTAATTGGTTACTAGGGTTTTTAAAATGTTATAAAATTGAGAAACTCTCCATAATGGTTATTAGGGTTTTTGAAGAATAAAAGGATTTGTTTTATTGAACATTTGTGGATTTGGATAGAGAACCCTAAGAGTATTATGATTTTTGTTCCTAATTCTATCTTGATTGCACTAATCGTTATATGAGCATTGACACCTATATCACTTGTATTGTGTATAACTTGGG
The DNA here is from genome assembly GCF_030704535.1 of Vitis vinifera. Classification (NCBI taxonomy): domain Eukaryota; kingdom Viridiplantae; phylum Streptophyta; class Magnoliopsida; order Vitales; family Vitaceae; genus Vitis; species Vitis vinifera. The sequence goes on from NC_081808.1 coordinate 7,672,695, forward strand.
TGTATTATGAATTATACAAAAGATTCAATTATAAGTTCCTTGTAAGATGACAAATAGTTCAACATTGATTCATAAATTTTGGCAACCATTCGACTGCTTTTGTATTCCTAAAACAGATATCCATAAATACTTTATTAGTATAAGTAAGATAAGGATTTTTCAAACTTTTGGAAAAAAAAAAAATGTCACATTGTGATAAAACTATGCTTTTATCAAATAACTTTTTTAGACTTATTCTTTGCATGAATGGGTGTATGAAAAAAGGAACAAAACAAAGACACTTTAGAAACAAAGTAAAACATGCATTTAAGGAAGAGAGAGACTATTTTTAAAGTGGGGCAATAGACATTTTCGTAAACTATAATTTGCCCTTAAAAGGAAATCCAATAGAAAAAAAAAAAAAACCTTTACGACCTTCTAGAAAAAAGTACCTTTTGATTTTAGTGAAGGTTAGAGATTTTTATCATGAAACTTTGATAAAGGTTTGAAAGGATTCGATAAGGAGCACAGTGGAGTCCTGCATTAGGGGCGTGGAAAAGGAGTGTAGGTGTCGATGATAAGATCCTAGGGAATAGGTTCATGTGATAAGGTAAAAACTATGGGCAATTTTTTTCATAGTTAGTGAACTATTTAATGATTTTTTATATTTAGTAGGTTTCTATAAGATTTTTCCATGCAATATCTTGTGTTCATTTGTATAGTCAATTTTATTTATTTGTGCATAGATTGTTTGCTCTTACTAACAAATTAATTTAAAGGGATAAAACTAGAAATTGGGAATAAAAAATTAAATTAGGATTGATTCAATGACTACTTATTCACGCTCAACCAGGAATGAAAAATGCCATATTTGTTCTCCCATACATGTATAACTTGATAATTGTTAGGATAGAATTGTTAAAAACATGACATAAAAAATTAAGAATTTATCATTTATTTAATGATATTCCAGTTTCACATTCATGTATCCTTATTTCATATATTGTACTTTATGAGCATTCTTGCTTAACATCTCTTGCATTGTACATGACTTAGGTGCATTAGGAGTTATATAGAAGATTCAAGTCAGGGGTTCCTTGTAAATAAATGATTTATTCACATCCAATTCATGGACTTGGGAAATCTGTTTGAGATTGAATGCATTACGGAAGGATGACTGGTCTTGGCCATTGGGATAAGGTTCCTATGGTTAGTGCACTAGTGTGTATAGTTGCACATTAAAATGAGACTTACAGTGAGTCATGACATAAAGCTATTAGGTAGTCATGATGACTTTACTAAGCTACTACACTATATTGTCTCTCAATTTTGAGAGAATATTGCGCTTATGCCAAAGTTAGCAATGGGTTTAACCTACGAGTAAGATCCAAAAGTGATCACATATTCCCTATGGATTGGGTCACTGTTGATAGAAAAGGTAGTAATAAATATTCTCAATAAAGGCATTATGATATCTCATGGACTTTGAGACAACGTGTTCCTTTGGGTGATCCTAAGAATGTGTAATCATGAAACCTGTGACGCCGTAGTAATTTCTTTAATGAAATTTGACATATACTCTTTATAAGATAGAGTGTATCATTTGATCACATAATATGAGGAAAACATGAAGCCCCAATTTGAAACATCATAGTTTGAAAAGAAAAAAGCCATAATTTTTGTTTTTATAACTTCTAGTCTTGAATTTGGACCCCAAATTAAGTTGTCTGAGATAAAAAATTTGCAATTGCAACATAAGGTACATCAATACCAAAATCTAAAGCTTGAAATTAAGTTTCCATGAGTTGAAATTACATTAGCAAGAGTTGTCTGAGTTGTTGAATTATAAAGAATAGTTTGTGGAATTGTAGTACACAACCATGCAAAGATTGATTTGTGTGAACACAAAGTTCTCAAAATTAGAGTTTTGTTTCATTTTTGCAGATGTGATGGTTAGTAATTTCTTATGGGTTTTTTGTTTTGTTTTGTTTTGTTTTTTTTGTTTTGTTTTGTTTTTTTTGTTTTTTTTGTATAGGTGAAAAAATGGGATATCATGACTAGGTTGTCTACCACAAGGAAAGAAACATCATATATGTATTGTAAATCGTTATTACATTTTTGACTTCTTTGAAGATTTGTTTGCTACTAGTTTGGATGATTTGGGAGAAAGTAGTGTTACATTTTATTGTAACCTATTACTTGTCAAGTTTGAATCAATGTCTTAACTTGAACACTAATGAAGAATTGCTATAGATGTTTTGAGTTTATGAATAGTAGAGGACAATTTACTTCATGGTGTAACTAGAAGAGTGACTCTAGTTGAGCTTGTGGTCTTAACACAATCTTCGCAAGCTTGTGGAAAGTCACATGATAGAAGTTAAGCTTGATCAATGTAGATTTGAAAATGAGGTTGAGCCTTTAGCCCATTGGGTATGGGTTTATTGGTAGTAAAGGCTTAAATACCATGTGTAGAACTGACCTCAAAAGTTGAAGATGACATAAAGTTGGAGAGTAGTGGGAGGAAATGTAGTTATAGAGCCACAAAAGATGTTCAATGTGAGGTTTAGGATGAGAATGTAGTAATTGACAATGATGGTGAGGATTATTAGGAATTTGTTGATGAGTATGAAGGTTTTGGCATTAGTGATGATGAAAATGACATTGAGTGCTTTCTAGCAAGTTATATAGAGAAGCACATCAAGCCATCAAGATTTTGATATACACAACAGAGATTTATGATGAACTATTAGAGTATGAACCAAATGATGATGATGATTGGGACAAAGGTAGTTCAAGATTAAGAAATGAAGAATAAAAAAAGATTGGTTATGACATAAATAAGAGTTTTAGCATGGATACTACAATGTGTTTGAAAGGGAGAAGACTAATTTGAAAAATTTTTTATTTGAAAATGTACATTAATTTAGAGTTGTCTTAAGGGATTTTACGATATAGGAGAATTTTGAAGTAAAAAGGATAAATAATGAGAGATTAAGAATGACTTTGAAATGTGTAATTTAAGGTTGTACTTGGAGAATTCACACTTCTCTTATTATTGATGGGGTGATATACATGCTCAAGACATTGACAAACACACACACACACACACACACACACACACACACACACACACTTATGTGAGAATCTTAAAAACTTTGAATGCAACATTTACATGGATAATGAATAAATTAAGGAAAAGGTTAAAGGAGGATCTTGACATGAAATTGATTGGAATAAGGAAAGAATTCAGTGGAAGTCATGGTATTAAGTCAAGTAAGATGCAACTTTACAAGGTTAAATGGAAAATAAAGGATTAGAATGAAAGATCACATTTAGAGTCATTTGCAAAACTTCAAGCATATGTTGAAGTTGTTAGGGTAAAAAATCCTAGGTCTTTAGTGAAGATCAATGTTGATAAAGAAACTCCAATTATGCTCATACATTTAAAAAATTGTTTGTTTCATTTGAGGCTATGAAGAGAAGCTTCATAAATAGATGTATACTTTTCATTGGATTGGATGGATGTCATTCAAAAGGGTCGTATGGAGGTGTTCTACCATTTGTAATAGCTTTGGATGTGAATAATGGTTTGTTCTCTATTGCAATAGAGGTTGTAAAGAGTGAGAACAAAGAGTGTTGGACATTTTTTGTTCAGTGGTTGAAGACAATTTTAGGTATGAATTCATTAAATATGCATTGGGTGTTAATGATTGATGGACATAAGATATGATGTTTTTTCGACTTTAAATATATTTTTTATTTGCATTGTTAAAAGATGGTATAATGATAGATTTTTTTACAAAGTGTTGTGATGCTATAAATGCAGTGATACTAGAGAGTACTCAAAGGTTTTGTTATAAACACATTTATAACAATTTCAAGTTGAAATTTTGGGGTCTCATTTTGAGGAATTAGTTTTAGGTAATAGTTAAGCTTACACAAATGTAAAATTCAATTTGGTGATGGAAGATATGAAAAAAACATGTAAAAATGCTTATGATGGATAGTGAAAGATTTCAATAGCATAATAGAGTTTCTATGCTTTTGTTGAAAGGTTAAGATTGATCATCTAACAAACAATATAACTCTTTCGATCATTGGATTAATGAGCTTAGGGGTAGCCTATTGTGCATTTGATTGATTTTATTAGAAACAAAATTATAAATAGTTTTATAAGAGATTCTAGTAAGCATTAGTATTGGAAGGAATGGTCACACCCAATGTCTTAAGATTTATTTAAAAAATGAAGGTTTGATAGTAGAAATTACATTGTTATTTTTGTAAGGGTTTTGAATATAAACAAGTGAATGACCATATAATCAAACCATTATCAATTTGGAAAAATAGAAGTGAGGGTGTAAGGCTCGACAAATTTTAAGAATTCCCTATTGGGAATTTTATAACATGCATTTTGGCCAAAATGGGAACTTAGGAGAATATTTTCATCCTTATTTTCATAATATGTATGTGAAAGGGGATGATTGAAAGTTTCACCTAATTCCAGATAAGACATGTTAGTCAACTAGCCCTAGCCAATCCTCACCATTATAATGATAACTAGGTAGGTTCAAAAAAAGAAAAAAATAAACAAAGAAGAAGGAAACTAATGAGCTTGATCTAAGAAGGAAGCATTAGTCTTTAATATTAAGGTATTTCTCATGTAGAAACTTTGACTATAATAGGCCTTGTTAGAAAGTGAGATAGCTAGAGGAAGATTAAGTAGAGCAGCCAATGAAAATAAAGGTAAAGCTAGCTATAACAATGTAAGGGGATTTTCAACTTGGTACTTCAACTAGAGCTACTTGAGGAGGAACTACTAGTTATGACAATAAAGTTGGATATAGAATGAGAAGGAAAATGAGAACAAAGGGGAACAACAATGAAGTTAGATATAACATGGAAACGAAAATGTATAAAAAAATAAAAAGAGAGAGGAAATAAGCTTGCTCAAAGTGACCTTAGAGTCATAGCCTAGGTTGGCTAGGAACAAAGAGCAAGTAATAAGCAGGGAGACTTTTATGATTATTGACTAACAATAGAGATAAGGATTTGGGTGGGGGCTATCTAGGTATTATTTCAACATTTTTTTTATCATGTTTTTAAATATTTTTTAGATAAGTTTGGTTAGTTTAGATGGTTGTTTAAATATTTGTTTGGATGTTTCATGTCTGTTTTCAACAAACAAGCTCTCTTGTTTTAGTGGATGTTAGTTTGATGTCCTAGTCAATTATGGAACCAATTTCACTACCTCACTTTATGATTCAATTTAAATATTCTATTACCTCTTGTTTTTAGGATTTTTTTATTAAGAACTCAATAGTTTTTAGGATAACGGTTGAAGTAGTTTCAATGTTTTTAGAATAATAAAGAAAATTATAAATTAAAAAAATTACAACATACTAAAGAAATAAAGTCATTTCTCCATTAATATCAAACTTGTGTTATAAAATATACTGGCCATTAATAGTAGGGGTAGGTAAAAGGGAGGGAAAGGGAGGAGGGTGACGGGAAGGAGGGTGATAATTTATAAAATACAAAGATCATATCATCATATACTAAACATGGGCCATTAGTAAGAAATGTGTCATCATTTTCATCATCCTCATCATCTTTCTTACTATCATCATAATTAGGAGTAGGGATTAAGGTTGGAGCAACAGTAGGGGCAAGGGCATAAGTAAGAGCAAGAGCATTGATATAGGATGATCTAGCCACTTTGAAAGCCTTCACAATATCCTTTGTTGACTACTATTGATATAGGATGATCCAACCAAGATATATGCTTGATCAAACACGATTTTCCTTGTAGGATGTCTACAAAATTCTTTATAGGAGAGTTTCAAAATGGCACACTAACCTCCTTCTCATATATATATATATATATATATATATATATGCAGTCGCACTACATGACTTCCAATGCATTGCATGATTTTCAAAGCATTGGAACTACTACAATTATGATAAGAATGAATTGGTCAATATTCCTACGATGAATAGCTACCATATCCTTACAGTCAATAACTAAAATACATTAATAATAAGAACAATTAACAATATCAAGAATCAATATCAATAAATCTAAGAGTCAAACTAAAATTCAAAGATTGCACTTTAAACTTAAATATCCAACCAATGCATCTACTCTGCAAATTGAAACATCACAACCTCTTTAACTAATATTCTCATTCATGTATAACAATGATGAAGAACATTACCAACATCATATAGACAAAACACACACACAAATAATACTACAAATTATTTGAAAATTTTCTAGATCTCTCTAACCTCTTTTGTGCAAAATGTTTCACATCAATGCAAGGGGATTTTGGATTTCCAACTGTAAATGAAATTCTCATCTTCAACCATTTCCCTTTAATCAGGCTCCCATCACTCAAATAAATTTAGAAAAGTATATTTGAATTTCTTTGGGCTTGGTTGATCTTTGTAACAACTTTCTTCTTACACTAATACCTTCAATTTTTGAATCTAATGCTAAGCGGGGACGTAGTAGATGACGAACATGAATCTTCTTTAATAATAAAAAAAATAAACATAAAAATTAGAGCAATCATTAAAAAACAAAGCCTAATTTAAAAAAATAGAGGAGAAACCTTATATCTAATTTAAGCTCATCTACTCTAAAATTTTAAGTTTTGCACTATGAATGGTTTGAATAACTACCTTCATGAACCATCATCTTTATCTTCCTTTTCAACTTTTTCTTCATCTTTGATTTAGGGTTTCACTTGAAAATGAAATAGAGGTATAGAGCACTTAGAATGTTTGAAATTAAAAATGAAATAGAAGTGTAATGCTTTTGAGATTTAGTTGATATTTTAAAAGAAAATATGAGATTAAGCCTTCGATTTTAGTTGATAATGGAGAAGATGATGTTTTACTGAGGGTTGTGTTTTACTTTGAAAGAAAGCAAGAGTATTTTTAGGCTTTCTACAAAAATTTAAATGATAACGTCATTAGATAGATAATAGTCAACAATTGTCACTAGTCAAAAAGGTGATAATGTCATCCAATGGTCAATTAAGAAAGTGCTAGTGTAATTTCAAAAACCTAAATGAGTAAAGTTTAATTGCCAAATACCTTAAGAGACATTTGCATATTTTTCCTTCTTTTTTTTTTTTTATGAGTTGTTGAATTTTTCTCCTTTCCACCTTTCAAGTTTTAGCCATCTATGGATCAAGTAAGGAGCATTTTGAAATAAGTTAGGATGGGTCTTTCAAAGATTAGTTCGTCTCTGGTTTATTTATTTTGTGTAGTTTGAAATGATTAGTGATCATTTTAGCTTTTCTTTTTTGTAAAATTTGGATACATTTTTCATTAGTTAATTAATTTTTATTTAAATACTTATTCATTGTATTGGAAGCTAAAGCTCAATTTCATATTAAGTGTGATTAATTTGAAATAAATAACTTAAAGAGTTTTGCTATAATATTGAGTCGATATGTATTTAAAAGTGGAATCAACCATAATATGCCAAGTGTATAATTTGATCTAATTTCTTTGTACCTCACTTGCCTCTCATTCATTTGTATTTTGGTATTATTTTTGTGTACTTTGGTCTCATTTATTTGTACCTGATTCTATTTGTTTATACTCTTATTCCATATATTTATACCCTCATATAACGACCTAAATGTTAACCATATACCTTCAATGATTGAGATTATAAGTTCAATAGGTATAAAATTGACATCTCAACATTTTCTTCAATTTCATTGCCACTTATAATTAGTGTGTTCAAATATCATTTTTAATATCGGGTCTTCAAGCTTAATGTGTGAAATGACTCTTACCTTAGACATGGACTCAAGATGCTATAATAGTCTATCTCAAACCAATAAAAAATTATTGAGTTTTGATATTTCATGAACCATGCATGATATTGAAGAGAGAAGTTCCTATCACCTATAATGGATGGCTCCTCCATAGTGTTATAAATAAATAAACAAATTTTAAAGTTGTGTGGGCTAAAAAACTCGTAACAAACAATATCTATATAAATAACATGAGTCTTAGCACTTTTCTTCACCAACAGTTTGTTTTTAAAATACATGCATATCATTTGATTTGATGATTATTATATCAATGAATTTCCTAAAACTCCATAACATTTTTAAAGATAATTTGATATAATAAAAGTTAAAAAATACAAAAATAATATTTCTTCTAGTTAAGTGATGGTAGTGATGAGATATTAATAAACTTACTAGCTGTTTTTTAATATTATAATCAATCACTCTAGAAAAAAAAAAAAAAAAAAGATTTATGTTACACCTTTCGAACCCTATTTTTGCATTTTTTTTAATCCTTAAAAGGTTTTGTAGTTATAAAGGAAGAATTTTGGAATTGAAGTGGGAGTAAAAAAAAAATATCGGCAACCCAAAAATAAATTTGATGATACAAAGAAGGATTCTATATTTATTTATTAATTTTGGAACATAATTTGAGGATTATTTTCAAAATTCACTAGTAGAAATGAATTAACGTTAACAACTTATGCCTAAAGCGAGTCAAACTTCAATTGGCCCGACATTGTTGAGAAACTTTTATCCCATAATTTCCAAATGGACTAAGCCCAACCAAATATTGGACTAGCTAAAAAATGGTTTAAATAGTTGAATCAGAAACGGTTTTTTTTTTAAAAAAAAAATTGCAATGTTTTAAAAACCCGACTTGATTGGTCAATCCAACTTGTCTAAGCAATGACTGGTGACCTTTTCAATCTAATTTACTAATTTGAACTATTTTTACAAAGCATTAGCCTTAAACTGCTTGAATTGATGGTTGAATCAATGAACTATTTGAATTGGATAATTCAATGCTATTTATTTTTTGAAATATTTCTAGTCAAAATAATGTTTTGATGTTGTTTAGAACTAAACAACACCATCTCATGCTAATGTTAATTTAGCACCCTCTTGCTTTACTCTTTCTCAAACTTAGTTTCTTGCTTGAGTTTTTTCTCTAGTTCTTAATTGTTTCTTCGCTCATGTGTGTTGATGATAACTCAACAGGTGACCAACGCCAACATTAACAATGACATTTGGAGGAGGACTAAGTCAATTGAAAACGCCCCATCACCATTTTGAAGCTCTTTCACTATGATGCTCGACCACTGGATTCTAGAAAAGGACTAACGATGACCCATTGCCATTTTGAAGCTCATCGAGAATGCCCCATCATCATTTCAAAACTTTGTATCTTGATCAAAAGAAGCTCTTGATTCTTCCAAAAATGATAAATTTGGTAAAGATTGGTTATTTGATTTGTATGATTCATACTGATTTGTAAACATTAGAGTCAAGCTTAGATTTGGATGAGATATTTAAAACCTAAGCACCAATTTTAAAAACATTATAATAGATCTTAAATTTGGATGAGATGTTTAAAACCTAAGCCTAGGCACTATTTTTAAGAAAATAATTGACTTAGATTTAGAAACGTACCCAAGACTATTTGCCATTTTAATAATGAAGAATGTAAGATAGGGAAAATTGATGTTATTATTAGTTATTGGATCCAATTAATACAACTCTTCCTTATTTTTTCTTCAAGTAACATCTTAATTTAGTTCAAACCAACATGACATGCTTCAAACTTGGATATCATGTTTACTACACCCCTACTCATCTGGGAATTTAACTTAGCTTCACCCTTATTGAAACCTTTCCTTCTAATCCTAAGCAAATTAGCATTACAAACTCATTAATAATGATACTATGTGTGTTGATAAATCTCTTTTTAGCTTTCAAGGGTTTAAGGAATATATATATATGAATATGCCTAGTTTGGGAACTAAAAGTTAATTTTCAATAATAACGTTTAGATCATATGGATATTTTTAAGTTTGAAATTTTGTTTCTATGCTTGTGTTAAAGGAGAAAAAAAGGTTAGATGATGTAGTGTTTATTAAGCTTCAATCAAGTGGAGGCTGTTTGGTTGATGCTAGCTTGAATTTGAACTTTGATAATTTAACATCACAATGAAGTGATGATGGGTTGATAGTTGATTCATGATATTGCATAATTTCTTGACACAAAAAAAGGTTGGAAGCAAGCTTTGATATTTTTTAAATGATGATAAAAAAAAATTTTAAATTATTATTTTTAATTTATAATAAGTATCAATGTGATTATTGATAACTTATTTTTTGAATGATGATTAAAACTATTATTATTATTATTATTATTATTATTATTATTATTATTATTATACAATTTTCTAAAAAATAGAATCAAACTCCACACCATCATCTACTCAAGAGTCAACTAGAAATTCACAATCATTTAAAGGTAAGACCAATCTTGCATGAGACCATATTTCTGAAGAAAGATATGCAAATAGAAGAAAAACTTTCATTTGTTTGTATTGCAAAAGAATTTATGAAAGATAGAGGAATTTATAAAATAAAACAACACCATGTTAGAGTGAAAGATGATATTAGACCATGTAAATCGGTTCCTTTTGATGTTAAATTTTGCGTGAAAAACTCTTTGTAGGAGTTTGTGAAATCTAAAAAGCATGTTCAAGAAGCTTATGAATATGAACATTTATAACTCTAATGTATCATAGTTTGAAGGGATATACTAGAATATGAAGAAGAGGTTCAAGAAATGCAAAGTCCTAAAACAACAAGTAGTAGAAAAAACAATCAATAATGGATAAGAATTTTACACCAAGAAGTACTTTAGGAGCACAACCTTCCAATACGAGTGTATTAGCTAGAAAAGAAGATATTTGGAGAGTAAATATAACCATTGGAAGATTCTTTTATGATGCATGCATTCCTCGCAATGCTATGTATTTCTTTTATTTCAAACCAATATTAGATGATATGCTTGCAATTAGTCTTGGATGTAAGGGTCCAACTTACCATCAATTTTGGATTAATTTGTTAAAGGACGTTAAGAAGGAAGTTCAATTACTTGTGAACTCTTGTCATGAAATTTTGACAAAAGTTGGGTGTATAATAATGAGTGATGGTTAGATGGATTAAAAAAAAAAAAAAAAATACAAAAACACTCATCAACTTCCTTGTTGAGTGTCCCTAAGGAATAATATTTATGAAATCCATTGATCCTTTAAATATTATGAAGAATGCAACTAATTTGTTTCATCTATTTGATGAGATATTTGAATGGGTCAATCCAAGTGATGTAGTTCATATGGTCACTAATAATGCAACAAATTATATAGTTGTAGGAAGTATGATTTTTGAAAAGTATAAACACATCAATTGGTCTCCTTGTCCATCTCATTGTCTTAATTTGAATATTGAAGGATATTAGTATGCAGGACCATGTTGTTGAATTTGCAAGATGTGCATCAAAGGTGATCGTATTTGTGTATAATCATGTTATTTTGTTAAGTTGGTTCAGAAAAAGAGAAGAATAGATAGAGATTATATGATATGGTGCAATTGGCTTTGCTATCACATTCATTGCACTAAAAAGTCTTCGTAATCATGAACATAATTTGCAAGCTTTAGTGACTAGCTAGTTTTTTGTGGACTCTAGACATTTGAAGGATAATAAAAGTAAAATTGTAGTTTCTATCATTTTAGATAATAAATTTTGGAATGATTGTTTTGTAGTTGTGAAACTCATATCTCTAGTTGTGCACTTACTATGTATTGTTGATTATGATGGGAGACCTTCAATGGTATACATGTATGAAGGCATGTATAAAGTTCATGTGAGCATCAATAAAATATTTAACTATAAACAAAAAACCATAAAAGCCTTATACATATATTGTAAAACAACGTTGGGATAGACAACTACACAAAAACATTCATGCAACAACTTATTGGTTGAATCCACATTTCCACTCTAGCTAGGAAAACATTTGTAATAAGTAAGAAGTTATTGGAGATGTCATAGATGTTATTGATAAGAAAACTATGAAAGCTAAGTATAAAATGATGAATCAATTGAGGTTGTTCTGTGATCAACTAGAAAGCTTTGGAAGAGACCTTACTTGTTCTTCACATGATATACTTCAATCAGGTAAAAGATAACTAATTAGTATGCTTACTATTTTTCACTAGTTACTATTTAATATTTACTTGTGTGCTTTTACATATAGATTATTATATTTTTAAACTTGTTAATTCCTTTTTCCTCCTATTTTTAATGTGAAAATGATAACTAGATGAATGGTGTAAGCTACACAAGTATAGTGCACCAAATTTGCAAAAGTTGGGAAATCAAATATTAAATCAAACTTCATCCTCTTCTAGATGTGAGATGAATTGGAATGTGTTTAAACATATACATACCATAAGAGGAATAGATTGGAACATCAATTATTTAATAATCTTGTATAAATTCATTAGGAAAACTTATGTTTTAGGTCGACCCTTTAGGACTAATTGGGTTTTCGAAACCTAAGAATTGCAAATTTAAGATTCCCCCATTTATGTGCAAAATAATATAATTTATGTGCACTTTGTGTTGAGTAGGCTTTTTATACCCATTTTGCCCTCACCAGTCTCCACGTTAGCATTCACGTTGTTGGGAAGGTTTAAGAAAAAAAAAAAAAAGGAAATCTTATGTTTTGATTACATTTCTCTCTCTCTTCACTTACTCACCACTCAAACCCGAGAACCATCTGAAATTTCTTACTTTCTCAAAAATTCTTTCTCTCATTTTGCTTTAACCCCTCAAAATTTTCTCCAGAAACCTCAAAGCCAAACCCTAATGGTTTGTTTTCTTCTTATTCATAGTTACCCAAAACAAACTGGAAAAACCCTAACCTTTGCCTTGTTTTCCTCTCATCTTGGAACCCTCAAAACCCTAACTTTTGCCTCGTTTTCCTTTCATCCTGAAAACCCAAATCCCGTGATGTTAACCTCTTCATTTCCCATAAACCCTCCAGAATCACAAAATTCATGTAACTGAAATGGAGAAAATTGTTAACTCACAACTTCACGGTGTAGATTCAGGGACATGGGGAGTTGTAGGTGCTCCATCGTTATCTCTCTAAGGCTCTAGTTGTTAGTCTCTCTCTTCGTCGCCATCAACAGGTGAATATCTTTTTCCGTAGCTATTCTGATCATGCTTGTATCATTCATTTTGTGATTTTGTTTTGTTGTTGTTATTTATTTTTTTTTTTGGTTTTTTTTTTATATGTTGATGAAATTGGATGTAGTTGGATAATGACAGGTGGAGTGTGTTAATGATGTGTCGCTAGTTATTCGATGGATGAGGTAGGAAGGGAAAAAGGGGGAGAAATTTGGCATTTCTGATTTTGGATTTATTATTGAAAAATTAGGGCTTAATAAATTAACAGAATGTTTTTTTTTTTTTTGTGTGGATGGTTATTCTTTTTTGCATTCTTATTGTTTATTTTGGATTATGCTTAATTGAAGCCATGGATTGTTAGAACTTCTGGTTATTACTAATTTTTTTTAGTTAATTTTCTGATACAATGATTCATGCACTGTTATTTAAGCTTGGTGAATGGGTTTATATGGCCTTGGATCTTCCACCGTGCTCATTCTCATATATTTTTAATAGGAATCTGGGACCATGCTATTTGATTTGCTTATTTTCTTGATTTTTATGGATGATTCACAATATGTAGTTACTAGAGGCGATGAGATGCCTAAAACTATTTTTTGAAGGATGCTAGAGTGGTTTTGCCAAATTTATGATGTCAGTAGATATTTAGGATGCTACTCTTTTAAGGCTTCAAGCATACTTAATAAATTCATGCTTCAATTTGCTAAGTGAGAAGAAAAACATTTGTTAAGAAAAAGTTTAAACTTTTGCAGCGTTTTTCATCTGATAAATTGTTAAGAAAATAAATGAAAAGGTTATGGTTGAATTAGCTATTGTATGCAATGACAAATGTTTTTTTTTTTTTTTAAAAAAAAAAACTTTTAAGTTTTCAATTTAGATTATCCGTTATTTATATGAATCAATATTTGATATTGTCTTTTATTTATCCATGATATTGTTTTCTTGTAGGAAAATAAGCACATATTTTGTCTTTGAATTTGCCTTTGCAAGTTTCTGAGTTCTCTATTGTTTTACCTTTGTTTTCTTACTAACCAAGCAAATATTTCTAATTTATTTTTAAATTCTGATACACATTCTCTTTAATTGCATGCATCCATATTTGGCATTTTCTTTTATTTACCCATTGAATTATCTAATGCAAGTTTCAAATTTGATTTTCCTGTTCCTGGATATCTCAGCAACCAAAAGGTTTTATTTTCTTTAAGTTCTCATTCTCCCTACATGCATGACATGGCATGGAATTCTTTTATCATTTTTCCTGACTTTTCCAATTTTTTCTATCATGCATTCTCATATTTTTTGTGTTCTTTATTGCTTTAGTGAAATCTCATTTAGATTGAATGATTAATTGTTTAGGGTGTTTGAAGTTCTAATTTCATGATATAATGATATCTTTATATTTTTTTCTTTAGATATATATATATATATATATATATATATATATAACAACATTGAGAGGAACATTACTTGAATTATCACATTTTCAAAATGGTAGGGATTCAAAGAAAATGATAGAAGGTATTTGATTTTCTTCATATACTTTTATGATAACTGTTGTTGTCTTTTCAGTTTTATGTTGAATATCTGTGATAAACAATGATTGTGATTTATAGTATACTAACTTGTAATAACAATTTTGTGGGGAACTATTACTAATACTGCAAATTCCATTCTGAAACTAGAGGAGGCATAAGTAATAAATCCCATACAACATGAAGCATTATGGTGCCAAGGAAATGGCCTCACTAATCAAGCAATGATGTTCTTGTGACCTGGTTGAGCTTTCTATGACTCCATTTTTGGACACTTTTTTTTTTGTTGCTCATTTGATAGCCTTTGATCTAATTAATTTAAAATTTCATTTTAATTACTAGTGAATTCATTATTGATCATATGTTGTTAGGCGTCAAAGATGTATGAGGACATCCATACTAATGCAACTAATCAACAACTTATAGGTGTTGCTTCTTCTAAAGCAAATGCGAGAACTTTAGGGTATAAATAAATAATGGATGGCTCCTCCATAGTGTTATAAATAAATAAACAAATTTTAAAGTTGTGTGGGCTAAAAAACTCGTAACAAACAATATCTATATAAATAACATGAGTCTTAGCACTTTTCTTCACCAACAGTTTGTTTTTAAAATACATGCATATCATTTGATTTGATGATTATTATATCAATGAATTTCCTAAAACTCCATAACATTTTTAAAGATAATTTGATATAATAAAAGTTAAAAAATACAAAAATAATATTTCTTCTAGTTAAGTGATGGTAGTGATGAGATATTAATAAACTTACTAGCTGTTTTTTAATATTATAATCAATCACTCTAGAAAAAAAAAAAAAAAAAAAGATTTATGTTACACCTTTCGAACCCTATTTTTGCATTTTTTTTAATCCTTAAAAGGTTTTGTAGTTATAAAGGAAGAATTTTGGAATTGAAGTGGGAGTAAAAAAAAAATATCGGCAACCCAAAAATAAATTTGATGATACAAAGAAGGATTCTATATTTATTTATTAATTTTGGAACATAATTTGAGGATTATTTTCAAAATTCACTAGTAGAAATGAATTAACGTTAACAACTTATGCCTAAAGCGAGTCAAACTTCAATTGGCCCGACATTGTCGAGAAACTTTTATCCCATAATTTCCAAATGGACTAAGCCCAACCAAATATTGGACTAGCTAAAAAATGGTTTAAATAGTTGAATCAGAAATGGTTTTTTTTTTTTTTTAAATTGCAATGTTTTAAAAACCCGACTTGATTGGTCAATCCAACTTGTCTAAGCAATGACTAGTGACCTTTTCAATCTAATTTACTAATTTGAACTATTTTTACAAAGCATTAGCCTTAAACCGCTTGAATTGATGGTTGGATCAATGAACTATTTGAATTGGATAATTCAATGCTATTTATTTTTTGAAATATTTCTAGTCAAAATAATGTTTTGATGTTGTTTAGAACTAAACAACACCATCTCATGCTAATGTTAATTTAGCACCCTCTTGCTTTACTCTTTCTCAAACTTAGTTTCTTGCTTGAGTTTTTTCTCTAGTTCTTAATTGTTTCTTCGCTCATGTGTGTTGATGATAACTCAACAGGTGACCAACGCCAACATTAACAATGACATTTGGAGGATGACTAAGTCAACTGACAACGCCCCGTCACCATTTTGAAGCTCTTTCACTATGATGCTCGACCACTGGATTCTAGAAAAGGACTAATGATGACCCATCGCCATTTTGAAGCTCATCGAGAATGCCCCATCATCATTTCAAAACTTTGTATCTTGATCAAAAGAAGCTCTTGATTCTTCCAAAAATGATAAATTTGGTAAAGATTGGTTATTTGATTTGTATGATTCATACTGATTTGTAAACATTAGAGTCAAGCTTAGATTTGGATGAGATATTTAAAACCTAAGCACCAATTTTAAAAACATTATAATAGATCTTAAATTTGGATGAGATGTTTAAAACCTAAGCCTAGGCACTATTTTTAAGAAAATAATTGACTTAGATTTAGAAACGTACCCAAGACTATTTGCCATTTTAATAATGAAGAATGTAAGATAGGGAAAATTGATGTTATTATTAGTTATTGGATTCAATTAATACAACTCTTCCTTATTTTTTCTTCAAGTAGCATCTTAATTTAGTTCAAGCCAACATGACATGCTTCAAACTTGGATATCATGTTTACTACACCCCTACTCATCTGGGAATTTAACTTAGCTTCACCCTTATTGAAACCTTTCCTTCTAATCCTAAGCAAATTAGCATTACAAACTCACTAATAATGATACTATGTGTGTTGATAAATCTCTTTTTAGCTTTCAAGGGTTTAAGGAATATATATATATGAACATGCCTAGTTTGGGAACTAAAAGTTAATTTTCAACAACAACGTTTAGATCATATGGATATTTTTAAGTTTGAAATTTTGTTTCTATGCTTGTGTTAAAGGAGAAAAAAGGTTAGATGATGTAGTGTTTATTAAGCTTCAATCAAGTGGAGGCTATTTGGTTGATGCTAGCTTGAATTTGAACTTTGATAATTTAACATCACAATGAAGTGATGATGGGTTGATAGTTGATTCATGATATTGCATAATTTCTTGACACAAAAAAAGGTTGGAAGCAAGCTTTGATATTTTTTAAATGATGATAAAAAAAATTTAAATTATTATTTTTAATTTATAATAAGTATCAATGTGATTATTGATAACTTATTTTTTGAATGATGATTAAAATTATTATTATTATTATTATACAATTTTCTAAAAAATAGAATCAAACTCCACACCATCATCTACTCAAGAGTCAACTAGAAATTCATAATCATTTAATTTTTTTTTTACAATTTTCTAGAAAGAAAAAAAAAATCAAACTTGGCACCAACATTTGCTCAATAGTCAACTAGAAATTCACAATCATTTAAAGGTAAGACCAACCTTGCATGAGACCATATTTCTGAAGAAAGATATGCAAATAGAAGAAAAGCTTTCATTTGTTTGTATTGCAAAAGAATTTATGAAAGATAGAGGAATTTATAAAATGAAACAACACCATGTTAGAGTGAAAGATGATATTAGACCATGTAAATCGGTTCCTTTTGATGTTAAATTTTGCGTGAAAAATTCTTTGTAGGAGTTTGTGAAATTTAAAAAGCCTATTCAAGAAGCTTATGAATATGAACATTTATATAACTCTAATGTATCATAGTTTGAAGGGATATACTAGAATATGAAGAAGATGTTCAAGAAATGCAAAGTCCTAAAACCCTCAAAACCCTAACTTTTGCCTCGTTTTC
This sequence comes from Vitis vinifera, assembly GCF_030704535.1. Lineage (NCBI taxonomy): Eukaryota > Viridiplantae > Streptophyta > Magnoliopsida > Vitales > Vitaceae > Vitis > Vitis vinifera. The sequence goes on from NC_081808.1 coordinate 7,690,544, forward strand.
CTCTCATCCTGAAAACCCAAATCCCGTGATGCTAACCTCTTCATTTCCCATAAACCCTCCATAATCACAAAATTCATGTAACTGAAATGGAGAAAATTGTTAACTCACAACTTCACGGTGTAGATTCAAGGACATGGGGAGTTGTAGGTGCTCTGTCGTTATCTCTCTAAGGCTCTAATTCTTAGTCTCTCTCTTCGTCGCCATCACTAGGTGAATATCTTTTTCCATAGCTATTCCGATCATGCTTGTATCATTCATTTTGTGATTTTGTTTTGTTGTTGTTATTTTTTTTATTTTTTTGGTTTTTTTTATATGTTGATGAAATTGGATGTAGTTGGATAATGACAGATGGAGTGTGTTAATGATGTGTCGCTAGTTGTTCGATGGATGAGGTAGGAAGGGAAAAAGGGGGAGAAATTTGGCATTTCTGATTTTGGATTTAATATTGAAAAATTAGGGCTTAATAAATTAACATAATTTTTTTTTTTTTTTTTTTTTTTTTGTGGATGGTTATTCTTTTTTGCATTCTTATTGTTTATTTTGGATTATGCTTAATTGAAGCCATGGATTGTTAGAACTTTTGGTTATTACTAATTTTTTTAGTTAATTTTCTGATGCAATGATTCATGCACTGTTATTTAAGCTTGGTGAATGGGTTTATATGGCCTTGGATCTTCCATCGTGCTCATTCTCATATATTTTTAATAGGAATCTGGGACCATGCTATTTGATTTGCTTATTTTCTTGATTTTTATGGATGATTCGCAATATGTAGTTACTAGAGGCAATGAGATGCCTAAAACTATTTTTTGAAGGATGCTATAGTGGTTTTGCCAAATTTATGATGTCAGTAGATATTTAGGATGCTACTCTTTTAAGGCTTCAAGCATACTTAATAAATTCATGCTTCAATTTGCTAAGTGAGAAGAAAAACATTTGTTAAGAAAAAGTTTAAACTTTTGCAGTGTTTTTCATCTGATAAATTGTTAAGAAAATAAATGAAAAGGTTATGGTTGAATTAGCTATTGTATGCAGTGACAAATGTTTTTTTAAAAAAAAAAAAAAAAAAAACTTTTAAGTTTTCAATTTAGATTATCCGTTATTTATATGAATCAATATTTGATATTGTCTTTTATTTATCCATGATATTGTTTTCTTGTAGGAAAATAAGCACATATTTTGTCTTTGAATTTGCCTTTGCAAGTTTCTGAGTTCTCTATTGTTTTACCTTTGTTTTCTTACTAACCAAGCAAATATTTCTAATTTATTTTTAAATTCTGATACACATTCTCTTTAATTGCATGCATCCATATTTGGTATTTTCTTTTATTTACCCATTGAATTATCTAATGCAAGTTTCAAATTTGATTTCCCTGTTCCTGGATATCTCAGCAACCAAAAGGTTTTATTTTCTTTAAGTTCTCATTCTCCCTACATGCATGACATGGCATGGAATTCTTTTATCATTTTTCCTGACTTTTCCAATTTTTTCTATCATGCATTCTCATATTTTTTGTGTTCTTTATTGCTTTAGTGAAATCTCATTTAGATTGAATGATTAATTGTTTAGGGTGTTTGAAGTTCTAATTTCATGATATAATGATATCTTTATATTTTTTTCTTTAGATATATATATATATATATATATATATAACAACATTGGGAGGAACATTACTTGAATTATCACATTTTCAAAATGGTAGGGATTCAAAGAAAATGATAGAAGGTATTTGATTTTCTTCATATACTTTTAAGATAACTGTTGTTGTTTTTTCAGTTTTATGTTGAATATATGTGATAAACAATGACTGTGATTTACAGTATACTAACTTGTAATAACAATTTTGTGGGGAACTATTACTAATACTGCAAATTCCATTCTGAAACTGGAGGAGGCATAAGTAATCAATCCCATACAACATGAAGCATTATGGTGCCAAGGAAATGGCCTCACTAATCAAGCAATGATGTTCTTGTGACCTGGTTGAGCTTTCTATGACTTCATTTTTGGACACTTTTTTTTTTGTTGCTCATTTGATAGCCTTTGATCTAATTAATATAAAATTTCATTTTAATTATTGGTGAATTCATTATTGATCATATGTTGTTAGGCGTCAAAGATGTATGAGGACATCCATACTAATGCAACTAATCAACAACTTATAGGTGTTGCTTCTTCTAAAGCAAATGTGAGAACTTTAGGGTATTGTTTCATTTTGCATGCAACCTAGGTTAACATTCCCATCTTTGAGGGTTTCCTTAATTTCTATTGCTTATATATTTTTCATTTCTTTGTGTTTCTGTTTTTTCCTTTTTGCAAAGTAGTACCAAGTTGTAGGTTGTTCCTTATTTATTATGTTACTGCCTATACGAGCGTATACCCTTCCACTTGTTCATAATAGGTGAAATAATTTGCATAAGAATTTTTATAGCAGTTTTACCCATTCATTCTACACTTAATATTGATCTTGATGATCCTACGCTATCATGGTTATGAGATTTGCATGTTTTGATTTTGATATTAGAATTGTTAGATGAACATGATGTTAAGTAGAAGCAAACCCTAAATTTACTTCTAGCTCCTTGGAACATAGTAGGAAGTGATAAGTTTTTGGGGCTGGTTCCTTGAGTTTCCAAGTTTAGGTTTTCTTGGGAAGAACTTATTGTTAATGTGTGAATTCATTCAAGCTAATTAGTGTAAAATTTTCTAGAGTTTTCATGTGAAAGCACCTTAGTTTTTCCTATTGCGTTTGTGTTTTTGCAGGTTTATTATTTTGTTGATTATCATTTTTCAATTAATGGAAGCAATAGGGTCACCCTTGAAGGTGGGCATACAGGTGTTGTTAAGGGTGTGCTTCCTATGTTCGGCAAGCTGATTGACACCACCCAAAGCGAAGGCATTTTTGGATGCATCCGTTTTAATTTAATTTTTTTTCCATAAAAATTTTCATTTCTTTTTAGTGGAGCATGAAATTTTCTGTTAGTGGTGGTGTGAATTTTCTGTACAATTTTTGTATCTCTTTTAATTTAAGATTAGATTGAAACTTTCATCAAGTAGTAACAGAAAAAAAAAAAACAATATTGATAAATTGTGTTTCAATTTATATTAAGTTATTCAAGATTTACATTCCAATTAATTGTTGCCAAGAAAATATATATATATATATATATATATATATATACTTGTCACTATATTAAACAAGAAGTTGGTGTAGGTGATGATAGTAGCAAAAATGGGTCTTCCCGAACAGTTAAAATCCAGATTATATGGTCCAATTGGATATCAAGCAAATGAGAAGAGCTCAAGGAGATAAAAACTTAATTACCTACAATGAAAATGCATTCATGGGTACCTATATTATATGATGGGTTTTGTTTTTGTAGTTTGGTGATTTTGAGTAAATAGCAATGGTCCATATAATTTGTTTCATTGACATAAACCAAAACCTTGCTAACCTTGGTAAAGAAAACTCAAGTTAGCCAAAATCTCAGTGTGCCAAGACTCCATGTAGGTTATTGCAAAATTTCTTGTTTTAACCATATTAGCTTCTTTCTGTCTTATTGAAAACAATGATTTAAATTCCAATTGAAGCAACAAAGAGTTCTATAAATATGACCAAAACAAAGAAGATAAAATCACTACACTTTGTGCATTAGAAAACATGAGGGCAAAGAGGAACTTTCTCGAAATAGTGATAAAATATTAGATATATATGTATTCAAATAGTTTTTAAACTAGGGAAAGCCAACACAGTTAAGGGTTCTTATATACAAGAAATATTCCCCAAGAGCTTGATTTTCTATTTCACTAAAAATTCAAATAAATGGTAGCAATATAGAAAGTCCTTATCACCCATATGAAAACTGGGGAACATGTCATGCCCAAGTTGGACATTGAAATAATACATTATAAAATTCAAAAATCAATTTCACTTTTTGCACACATGTACAAAGAGGAATGACAACCCCTTTGATGGATTCCAAGTATAGGTCCAATTGGCTTCTTTTTTCATTTTTTTTCTTCTTGATTCCAAGTGCACATTAGATATATAGGGTCGACTTAATCTGTACTACCAATGAGACCTAAATGACTAATGGAAGTGATACTGTCCCTATCTTGTGCCTCTTGCAAGAGTAAATTAGCAGCCACAAAAGCCTTATGTGATTTTTTTCAAGCCTCGGATAGCAAAATTTACATCATATATCTGCACCACAACCACATATAAATTCAAATCAAAAGTAAATACATAGAATTGAGAAAAAAAAATATAAATTCATCCCACAAAAAAAACTATCATAAGTCAATGAGAAAAAGAGTTGAGATAGAGCATACAAAATCCTTTATAGCGTATTTATCCAAGAAAAAAATAAGAAAAAAAAATGTGGGAAGGAATATGATGCAGACAATATGATGCAAAAATTCTTCAGTCAAACTTTTTCAGTTTAATCCAAAAACATGGTATGCTAAAATATTTTTTGACAAACAAACACTATTAAAAGAGCATAACAAAAAGGGCCCAACCAAAGTATACAAGTAGTGTAAGACAACCATTAACCAACCAAGAAAAAAATGGTAAGACAAATAAACCTCCATCCCTTTAACTAGAAGCCAACCAAACAATAAAGTCTAATAACGACAAAAAAACTTTATCAATAAATAATATGGATAGTATATAGGTGAATTGTGGTACCTTCAAATTTATGAGTGATAAAAAACACACCATGGAATCCTTGAGTTGGTGTAGCACTATTAAATTGTTTGGAATGAACAACCTCCAAAATATTGGCAAAAGATATCATTTTTTCTCTTTCCTTTTCAAAGAGAAACAACTTTGTATTTCATTTCCAAGCAACTTAAAGGTTGAACCACATAAAAAAAAGATAGTACATAAATTCACAAAGGTAGTACTTGAGATTCATAAAAGTAGTACCTAAAGTCCACTAAGGAAGTAATTAAGGCTCATTAAGGTAGTACCCAAGGCTCACTAAGGTAGTACCCAAGGCTCACAAAAGTAGCACCTAAGGCTCACTAATGTAATACCCAACCCAAGGTTCACTAAGGTAGTACCTAAGGTTGAAACATCTAATACTTGAGGTTGGAAAGGGAAAAACCAATAGAAAACAAATGTCATGCTCAAATCTGCCTTAGGTATTACCATAGTGAACCTTGGGTACTACCTTAGTGAACATTGGGTCCTACCTTAGTGAACCTTGGGTCCTACCTTAGTGAACCTTGGGTGCTACCTTAGTGAACCTTGGATGCTACCTTAGTGAACCTTAGGCTCACAAATGAAGTAACTAAGTCTCACAAATGTTCACAAATGAAGTTTTGAAGCTTCACACAAGTAGTACCCAAGTTTAACTATGGTAATACCTAAGGTTGATCAAGGTAGTACCTAAGGTTGATTACCTAAGGTTCACTATGGCAGTACCCAAGGTTCACTATGATAGTAGCTACGGCTTTGCTTACAAAGGCAATGAGTCTTCTTTGTTACATTTGTATTTCACCTAATCCAATAACAAAGACATCACATATCACCACAAAAATCTTATCAAAATTGTGCATTGCAAAAACTAGTGTTGTTTTCTTAGTGTGTTTGAGCAAGTGAAAGGTTTGTTTTGCTTCAAGAGTCTAGTTAAAATTATCTCACTTAAGCATTATAGTTTGTAGCTAACTTATCTTTCCATAATCCTAAACAAATTGCTAATAATGACATTATTATATTGTAATTGGTTAGTCGATAGAACCTTTAGGTAATACCTTAATGGTGTGAAGGTACTACCTTAATGTACCTAAGGTACTACCTTAGTGAACCTTAAGTACTACCCTAATGCACCTGAGGTACTACCTTTGTAAACCTTAGGTATTACCTTAATGGAGCTTAGGTAGTTCATTCGTGAACCTTAGGTAGTTAGTTTATCAATCCTAGGTAGCACCTTGCTCAACCATAGCATAATTTGTTTATGAAAGCATGGATTAGGTAGCATTAGTAGGATTTAGGAATACGTAACTTTGACAAACTTATTTCTGTTTTTATTTTAATTAAGTGTATATAATATTCATGTAAAGGCCTGTAGTTCCATCTAAACAGTTAGAATGCCTAGGAAATCATACTAAGAATAGAGTGAAAAAAAAAGGAATGTACCCAATTCTACTCCCATAAAATACTTTGAGAAAATAAAAAAATTAATTCTGGCTCCTAAGATGTTAAGGAAAATTAGAGTTCTTGATAAATTTCTTGACAACATTTTGAAATATTGGTTTTAAATGTTCTGATAGTACAGTTTAAAAGAGACTTTGTACAAAAAAAAATTTTCCAGGACCAATAGGGATTGATTTTTTAAAGGTAAATGACTTAAATTCCTTTGTTAGATGCAACATGAATTGTTCTTGGAATGCAAGAATAACCAATAAAAGAAAAGAGGCACATTCCTAATTTGCCCAAGTTCTGAAAAACAATTTCTCCTATCATCTTATGCTATCTAACTGAATTCAACTCAATAAAGCCCTTATCTCAAATGTTCCTAGATGGCAAGGATAGTTAGACATGAGCAAAACAACAAAGAAGGATACAAGAGAGTGTAGATATTTTAATACACATCAATAATATTAAGTTGTATCTAGAAACATAAATCAACAATAAAGATGAAGATTTGTTTAATCAAGCATCTGAAGTCTTTGATATGCAATAAGAGAGTTCAATTGGCATCATATTTCTTTTTTCAAAATACAAGTGCCCTCATCATATGTCCGTTTCAACATAAGAAACAAGAACTATCCCATCAACTTCTACTAACAATATTGTTAATTACCCTATCAGAACACTAAGAATGGGTCAAAGCCTTATTGGAGAAAGGAGGCTACATAAGAATGTTAATTTCCAGATCATACACAAGTGGTGTACTAGACACAAGTCACAGAGCAGGATAAATACTTTCCATAATATGTCTTGCAAGCTCATATTGAACCTCATTTCTGAAACTAGAGAGAACCATGGTCCTAAATGTAAAACACATCAAGACACAATTCAATTAAATTGAATTAGGTTGTTCTTGTCATTGAAACTCTGCATGGTTTAACACACAAAAATACTCATAAAGAGTGCAAACCTCATTACCTCATATCGAAGCAACATAACAAAAAGACACATTGTTCCAACACATTTGAAACCAAATTTCAAATTGTTGATATGTTGTTTTCATTAATACTAAAACATGATGTAATAACTTGACCAATAGTCATTTGGGTATCAAATTACGAACACTAGGGTTCCTTATACGATTATCAACTCTCAGTTTGCAGAACTCAATGAGCATTGTTTTGTAGAAGCTTTAAATTTGAGCATAAATCGCAAAATAAAGTAGGGTTTTGGCCAAGAAAAAACCTAATTAGTGTGAAGAGGAGGAGAAATTGAATAGGTTGTGGGTTTGAGTTGTAGAGAAGCCCATAGACTGAGGAGCAGAGAAAAAAGCGACGTCGATCTACCCATGATTCATCTTCATCGTGATCTAAAATTCCTTTCCCTTATTCCACTCCTTGGTTGCAGGCCTCCTCGTCATAGGAAACAAAAGGGAGTCCTCGTCATAGGAAACAAAAGGGAGATGAAGCATGCTAGTTGTAGATGTGAGAGGTAGCAGGAAAGAAAGAGACGAAAATAGGAAGAAAGTGAGACTTGGGGAGGTTAGGGTTTTTCCGAATTTAGGTTTTGAAAAGGAAAAGTGCAAATAGAGAATTTTTTATTTGGATTTCAGTGTATACCGGAGAAGGTGAACAAGGTAAATGTTTTAAGTTTTTTTTTTTGGTTTATATATATATGTGTGTGTGTGTGTGTGTGTGTGTGTGTGTGTGTGGAGGTTGACCTAGCAGGTAAGAGATGGCATATTAGGCATTAAAAAACATGTCAACCCAAAGTGCATGAAACCCAAAATATTTTGGGTTCAACATTGTAAAATTAGAAATGGTAAAAGTGGGTTCTCATTTTAATTATATTGAGCTATTAAAAGCCCAAAACCAAACTTTCCCAATTCATTATAACTTGTGGCTAAAAAATCAGTATAAATACTTTCTTAGTTGTTTTGAATGTGAATTTCTGCTTTGAAAGATTTGAATGATTACATGTTTTTCATTTTTAGGTTTTATAAGGAAAATAACTATGATCCTATAGATTATGCATGCATTGATGAGACTAAATTTTAGATAGTTGATGGTGATGAGTCAAGAGAGTTAGATATTGAAGAAATGAAAAAATAAAATAAAATTGTATGAGGAAGGTGTAGACCTTCCATTTTGTCCCATTGGCACATACCTTGATTAAATACTCTTTCAATACTTTATAGCAGTTCTTGGAAACCTATTGTTACTCACATCTCTTACCTCTTTGAGTCATTCTGGATACTAGATACACATTTATGACAATTTGTTTAGACTTATTTAGGCCTATTAGGCACACCTGGCCCATTTAAGTGCGCCTAGTCCTTTAGGGCTTGCTCCAACACCCCTAAGGCATTTGTATGACTTACGTGGCTTGCATGGCCTACGTGGCTTGCATGGCCTACGTAGCTTGCATGGTTTCTTTATAAATACATGTTGCGCACTTATATCTAGTTATTTATTTATTTATTTGTTCATTTTCATAACTACTTATATATATATATATAGTCATTGTATATTTTTATTATTATTATTGTCATTGTATTTTTTTTTTAATTATCATAATTAGAATTGTTTTTGTTACCATTATTTCTATTGTCATTATTATTATTAAGATTATTATTTTTTATTGATATTATTAATATTATTGTTACTATTATATTATATTATATTTATATTTTCATTTCTATTTTAAAAATACCTTTTTATTTATTTTTATTTTATTTACTCGTTCATTTAGGTAAAAAAGAAAAAACAAATTAGTGGGGAAGTGGAAATGAGCCTCCATTGGGACGGAGAGACTGAGGGATTACGAGACGTGAGAATTGAGAAGAAAGGGGATGAGGAAGGTCAACATAGGCGTGATTTTTTAAAGAGACATTTTGGGAACTTTCAAGAGGATGAGCAGATTTTGTTGTGGGGATGAACACCATTTAAAAAACAAGGATTGATGCATAGGAGAGACGATGAAGAGGGCAACCATTTGAGGATTTTAGGAAGCATCAACACGAGCCATGGGAGGTGAGAGAATGTCATCAATTTGTCCTTGAATAATAGTGCGCATCAAATTTGAGAACCAGATTTTCTCTTAAAGATTGAAGACATGATTTTGGAAGAGAAAGATCATTAGATTATATTTTTGGGAGAGAACACAAGCACCAAAATTTTTTGGGTGGAGATTAACACCAGAATTTTCTAAGGAGAGGTTGAAGAGATCACAAAGATTTTTGGCAGAAATTTGGAGTAGCGTAAATGGGGGTTTCAAACGAAGGAATGAAGGAGCATCTTGGATGAAGGGAATCATGGACTGGTGAAAAATGGAGGAGACTACCACTCGGAGATGATAATAAAAAGAAAAGTCTTCAGAGATATGAAGATTGAAACAATTTAAGAAGTGGGTCAACAGTACAACCCTCGATCACCATCACTGTATTCACCTTTGATTGCAATAGTTGGCAAATGGGTTTGATTCAAATGTTGATATGTAAATTCTGGCGGGGTCCCACATGATTTCTAACATCCATTTTGAGAATACTAGGATTAATTCTTGAGTTTTGGAGGGAAGATCAGTTCAAGCTGTAGGGGGGATTCTACTATCACACAAAATTTGGAACTCCACTTTGGGGTGTGTGCATGTCTCAGTTTTGAGAACAAAAACTATACATGTATCACATGATTAACAAGATCGTGAGTTCATGGGGAGAAAATCTGATCATCATCCTGCATGGTCTTTGGAGGATGGCACCATTTTGCTCACAATCAGCTCCATTGAGAGATCTCCATCAAGGCTGCATCCGTCGATTTTACATAGCAGATTGCCACTCAAAAAGCCCCTCCACACAGATTTTTGCACCACCAAATTTTGTGAGAGGTATCCACCACACACTACTAGGATGAGAATAAGGTTGCCACTTTGAACCTCTACTACACATCAGTCTATTTTTTGTAAAAAAAAAAAAAGGCTGCCACTTTAAGAATATGGCACTACTAGATTTTGTGAAAGGTTTCCACACATTTTTTTGAATTTGGAGAGCAACCATACCATGCAAAGAATATGACAACAAGCTGCCACTTTGAGGACATCTCGGGATTTTCTTTTAGAACATGCAACATATAAAGCATCAGATTGGAAGGATTAAGAGTGTTCTAACACCAACCCTTCTTACACGGTGAAAGGTAAGTTCTCTTTTTAAATTCTTGTTTTAGATTAGTTTAATTTGTTCAATTAGTTTAGGTCCATTTATGATTTTTCATCATTAATTTAATCGATCCTTGGTGTTATAGTTCATGCTTTGATTTTGTTTGATCCCATTCTTTTAGTTTGAGTGTCTCTTATATTTTTGGTAAATTGGCTTCTAGGTGATGCAATTTTTATTTTGAAATTTGTCTTGATTTATCTTAATTCGTTTTAGTTAGTTTAGAATTTTTCATTATAGTGCACTATACTTCTGCATCTATAAATTGGAATTTGATAACTTAGAAACCATTTTAAATTTTTCTAACTATTCTATGACATTCTATCTCCTTGAACTTGATTTTAGAATCTTTCTTGGGTCAAATAGGGTTTTCCAATTAGGAGATATAAATCAATTTTTTAGAAGGTTCAGTTTTCACTCTGTTTTTGACACTCAGTCTTGTTTTACAAAATTAAATTACTAAACAATCTCTTTAATTTTTTTTAATATTTTTTTTTTAATTTAGACTTCTTAAATTTAATTTTTGATGTATAAAATATTAATAAATAATTTCTAAAATAAAATATATATTTTTTTATTCTTGTACCCATTGCATGAGTGCTCTTCTAGAGCTAAGATATTTTTATTTATATTTAAATATGTTATGAATGTGTTATCTTCTAAGATTATTTTTAATATAAAATAAACACATTAAGATAGTTGAATTTTCATATGATTTTAGGACATCTATAAGTTAATTGTAAAAAATCAATTGTTGAATACCTTTAAAAGATGCTTTGTTCTGGACCTATTATCATCATCATGAAATCTGGTACTAAATGAGGGCTGGTTAATTAATTTGATCACTTAGATGATAAACTAGACATATAGGAGATGTTCTCTAAAAAATTTCTTGATAAAACTTAACTTCTAGGTGTTTGTTTTAGATTTATTTTGTACGAGTCTATTCTAATCATTTGCTGACTTTTTTCTGTGAAGTAACCCTTTTGTGAATAAATTTGTTATTGATTGGAATATAATCGATTAATTTGGCCTATTATATGTTTATCTAGACATGTTAAAGATGTTACCTAATTTTTATTTTGGTGAGATAACCTTTCTTGATATTTATTTGGAGTTTATTTTGTGAACTGATATTCTACCATTTTAATGATATTTCCTTGGCTTTTGATAATTTAATCACTTTTGATCATACTTGTGAACTTTCCTTGACTTGAGACATGCTAAGTGTATATATATAGGTTTAGTTATTTTTGTTATTTATTATTCTTTAATCTTATCATTATTATTGGTGAATTAACCTCATTTTTATAGAATCACTGACGCTTGCTACACAGGTACGCTTTCTATCTTCCCATTTTAAAGTTTCATGAATATGTATGTCATTAAGAACTATATCCTTGTTTGATATTGACTTTGGGTGCCTTGATGTTCATTTGGTTTCCTTTGATAAAATGCATGTTGAGTAATATAATACTTGAACTAACTTTGGTGTTTTATGATAGCATTTAAGTTATAGATCTAGGTATGTGTATTATCCTTTCCTTATGATAGTGGTTTGAATGCTTGTTTGGCATGTTAGAATTAGTAGAGTTTTTGAAATCACCTTAACTTATCTAGGTATTCGTAATCAACTGATTAATTGTCATATTTCCCTCAACTAAGCTAGTAGAGACCTTGTTAGGGCTTACAGGGGTGCTACCACTTTGAAGGTACTTTCTTGATAGGTAACCTAATCCTCGGACCCAAACTCAATTTTTTCGCAAACAACTTTTCCAAAAAAAAAAAAAAATCAGGAGTAGTTTTAAGGGTTTTGTTCTTACTTGTTTTCTCCTTTAAAAATAAATAATAGTGGTGACTCCAACTTTTTTATAAAAATCACTTTTTCACTTTAATCAAAAGCGAGTTTCGTCAATCGAGTGGGAACGCATTGTGAAAAATGTGGGTCCACAGAAGGATCAATGAAATAGAATGTTCAATTTGTCATATTGATTAATAGACTATGTAAAGTTACAAATTTTCAATAATTAATATTTTTTTTTTAAATGATTTCTTGTTAATAGGTATTCAATATTTTTATAGATGATGAGGATGATGATGACATGGCTCTAAAAGGGGTTACTTTGGAAAACTTTGGTGATCCATATGTTCCTTTAGAATCTTCATATTTTTATCTTCAAGATGAATGAAGGCATGATATTTATATTTATTAATATAAAAAATAATTCATAAATTACTTAAATATTGACATATAATATGTTATATTTTGAGTAACTATTTAAGTGTTATAGACATTTGTATTATGTTTAATGTGTTAACAAATTTATAAGATTTGATCATTATTTACTTATGTGTGAATGTCATTAATTAATATTTTGATAAACATTGTGTTGATTTACATTAATGAAAGTATAACATTTTACAGTGTGTTAAAGATGACATATGGTATCCTCTATAGGGCAAAAAAATTTGTAAAAAAATTCAACAAATAGAGAAGATGCTATCAAAATTTTGATAGAATTTATTATTTTTATTTTCTTATAATTATTTTTATTTTCAATAACATATAAATTATATATTTATGATGTTGTCGATTCAACTATTAGTCCGATCAATAAATCATCGATCAATAACTTAAATATTCAAAAATTGTCCTCATTTTTTAGAATGAAAATACAAATATGTCAAACAAATTTTTTCCTTTTTCGTAAAGAGTTGGTCCTCACCCAGAATCCTACCAAGCATAAGAAAGCAAAAGTCCTAAAGAAAGAGAAAAGAATAAAAATACACAATATATCATTAAAAATAGAAAAATAATTTTTACCTTTTCCCTGAAATCATATCTAATCAGCATTTTTAAGGGGTGATTAAATATCTTTTTAGTCCAAAATTCACAGAAAAAGCCCCAATCCTAAGAAAAGGAATCGAAAGCCCCAGTGGCCATGTTGACAACAAAGCCCCTTCTAAGTCTACAGAAAGCTTGCTCTGATTATTCCTGAAAATGAATTTAGCCACCTGACTTGAGAATATTACTCAACCTGCAGTTTGACAACAAATTTTATGATTAGATTTCAGCCACAGATGTGCAAACCGAATATTGTGTAGAAGGCAAATCATGCTCATTGGATTTTAAGTTTAGAAACAAGAATCCAGACAACATTTTAATATCAATTAATCATACACATGTAATGTACTAATTTCCTGATTATGATATTTTTGCTGTTGATTATGCATTAATGTTGTTGATGATTCAGGCGTTGCTTGTGGTTTTCATCATCGTCCTCAAATCTGCAGTATTTATCCCTTTCAGTGCCAAAAGATAAATCCTTCAACATCACAAGATAAAGATCTTGGCAGGATTTCAGCAAGAGGTTCAATTGTCACTCTAGGATTACAAAAGCAACAGCTTTTGTTGTAAACTATAAAATGGTACAGAGGCAATCTATGAGATTAAAATAAAGGACTAGTCTTGGAGGCACCATATAAGACGACAAGCCCAAGAGGGAAGGAAGAACCTGTGATGTCTAACAATTAGCAATTTTGCATAGACCTTGTATGAAGGCGAGCATGGTAATATGCTACAGAAACTTGATCTTAAGTTGATACCGAGAGTAGGCATTAAACAACTGAAAAAATGAGCACTTACTAATGAACCATGCTTACCAGTCCAAGCCCTCGTAGAGGCCTTCACCCTTTATGGCGCAAGTTTTAAAAATAGCCCATTGGCGGTTTTTTATCTTGTGCAACTCCAAAGCTTCTGTTAAAGCAGCATCATCAAGTGCACCAGGAAGATCCTAATTTACATTAAAACAGTGAGCTGAACCATCAGATGAATCATGAACCAAAGTTCTAAGAATTCCATCAAGAGCAGAGAAAATTGTCACCACATTGGGTATATAATATGCTACAACAGTTTTTTTTTCAAAGGAGAAATATGGAAAATGCAGACTAGGGCTTGACCATCAGGTCAATTTCCCCATTAGAATATAATAAATATGACTAGATTATGTCAAAGTTTCCCGAATTGCTGAAACAGCTTAAGCATTGTATTTGATGCATTCCAATCAGCTTGAAGCATCTCCCTTGATGCACAAGTGAGAACTGTGGACAGTGAACAAAAATCTCTGGAAAGAACATTTTCCTATCTGATAATATCCAAGGATAGAAGACTAATGGTAGTAACCTGCTTGTTTGCAAAGATGAGGACAATGGCGCCTTTCAATTCTTCTTCCTGCCCAAATGTTCAATAACACAGATCAGCATTCCAAAATGCCCACTAAGCTAAACACTAAAAATAGGTAAAGGCTGTCAGTAGATGCAAACATACAAATTAGCACCAGAAAAGAACGTCAATTTTCAGTTCAAGACCAAGTTGTTGGCTGTGCAGCAATGAGCTATGCCATTAAAGAGAAAATGACAAAGCAACATGTTAACTGATTTTGACAGCAAGGAATCTCTCAACCACCACAAGTCCCATATCTCATTCATGAAACACCCCCTGCACCTCTGCAGGGAACCTCTGCAGGGAATGCAAACATGACTGCAATTCCAACATTGCAACACCACTTGTTCTGTTTGCATTCTTGAAAATTTTTCTCCAACATCCATAACCTTACAATATGCCATTTTTTTATCAGATAACCTTACAATAAAAACTTCAAATATTGATAATTTGAATACCACTTTTTGAAGGAAAGTGGATGAATAAAGAGTACATGCTTAGGAGGGAAATTGAATTCAAGCCTGTGATACATCATCCTCGGATAAACTTTACCCACTAAGCTAGCATTATGTCATGGACTTAGTCGTTCACTAAGCTCGTGCGGCACTTAGACAAGCCAAGACGCTTGATCTTGCTAAGTCAGCCTTGCTCCCCAATGCTTAGCTTGCTAGGCTAAGACACTCGCGACTCAAAAGCTTAAGAAGCTTGGTAGGCAACTCTTTAAAGAATGGAAGCTCTTATTAACTTAAGAAAGCCTTTACAAGTGCTTGGAAGCTCACTTGCTTGGTGTCTTGGCCAAATGAGGCCCTCACCTATTTATAGGCACCAATAGAACTCTCTGGAACCTTAGAGGGTTCCTTACAACTCAAGACTATTTTAGAATGTCCTACATCATTCTAGGTACAAGCCTATGTACAAGTATATACAAGAGTCTTCTGGAATTCTCTAGAAAGCCCTAGACTCCTCTTATGCCTTCCACCATAGTGTAGAATGGTATGGATTCCTCCAGGCTTCTCTAGAACCTTCCACACTCTTCCCACTCTAGGAGTCTCCAGAAGCTTCCTGACTCTATATAAGCCCATGGGGAGGCTCATTTGGAATCAGCTTGTGACCGTTAGCTTAATAAAGTGAAAGAGCACATAAATTGTGCGTTTTGTAGGAAAGATTAAAAGTGCAGTCCATTTTTTCTGCAAATTAGTCATAAAATATCAAAACATGAATCATATGAAAATACCTCCAAAATTGCATGAAATTCATCCTTGGCTATTACAATTCTATCAGTGTCACTTGAGTCAACAACATAAATTATTGCTTGAGTATTTGGGAAATAACATCTCCAGTATGGCCTGTAACAAAATGAAGAAACAGTTGATGAGCCAATGAATTGCAGAGATAATAACCTTAAAGCAATCAGCATAATAATCTATAAGCTTCACAGAACAACAGACAAAACAAGTGTCATACTGTACAGACGAGGATGTAAAAGGGATGATATTCACAAAAAACTTATTTCTTTTTCTTTCTTTCTCTCTCTCTTTTTATGGGGTAAAAAACTACTTTTTATATATCTTGCTTTCACTCTACATTGAATCAAACTTGAGCCTCCTTCCCACCCTAAATCCATGCCACCTGAGCCAGACCTCAGGGGCATGAAATTAAATATATCCTTTTTTTTAGTAGGTCGAGGGCAGTATAACTTCATAAAGCAAAAAAACTAAAAGTAAAGAATAAATAAAGAAGTGCAGCTTAAAAGTTAAAAGAGATTGAATTTAGTAAATTCAATTATCATAACCTTTTTCTCAAATAGCCATAAAAAAAATTTGCACGAGACACTACATGCATGGCATGAAAATGGTAGTATCAGCAATGCTAGACAAGTAAAATCAGTAACAGCAACAACAGCCCCAAAGAAAAAAGGCAGCAACAGCAAGAGTCATAATAATGTCATTAGGAAAGCAAATGATTTGGTCATCAACTAACCATGAAAACCAGAAATAATCTTCCCTGATTTCCACAACCTTCTCCCTGAGTCCTCCAGTTTAAAAGGGGAGGTGTACAAAAGCAACTGACCTTTGAAAAGCAGGTCAACTTACTTAATATCTAATATTTTTCTCTCTGAGTCCTCTTTTCAATTACATAATCTTCTTTTTCACAAAACAGATCCTCTAATTTCTTCTCCTCTAGTTCCAACCATTTAAGAAGAGGAATAAGAGAACCATGATATATACATCTTATGAACATGGGAACTTCTAAAGGGACTTTGCCTTGGTACATTAAAGGCACTACAATTTCATCTTGTCCAAAAAAAACTAAGAGCCTGTTTGATAACTATGTTTAAAAGCATTTTTATGTTCTTTAGGATAGAAAATAGTTTTTCAACTTAAAAAAAAAAAAAAGACATTTGGCAAATTTTGGATGAAAACACTTTTTTGAATATTTATTTTGAAAACAAGGTGGTTTTTTTAAAATAAATTTGAGGTGCTTTTCAAGTGTTCTTTTATAGATGTTCTCAGAAAAAATTTAGAGGCATCAAGAGGCTGGGAATATCGCATTGTACATAAGCACATAGTGCCCTTCATGGCGAACAAGTCAAGAAAATTATTTTTTAGAATTGAGTTCCCAAACAAAATTTTGTTCATAAAAACAAAATAAAACTGTTCCAAAAAGCGTTGCCAAATAGACCCTAAGTGCTTGGAGCACTAAAGGTAACAATGTTAAGCACACTATCTCTGTTAGTTAGCCACATTTATAGTTACAATTGACAATGATGTCCAATCATAACGATGTACAGTAAACCAACCTTCCAATTTATTAGAGAAAGAGTAATATTATATTAATAGTTATTATTTACCAAAAAAAAAAAAAAAATTGATATCATTAAGCTACCAATTGACCTAAACGCTCAAACCATTAGTTAGTGGGCGGCTTTAACCCTAACCATTCTGCCTCATGAGCAGTCTCTTTTAGGCTAGCATGTAAGCTTAATAAATTGGGGACAAGAATAGAGCTAAAATATTTTCTATAGCAGAAAAAAACACCTATATTTCCTTTTCAGTCTCTCAAATAGATACCTAGACACTTTCCAAACTTCATATCCCTCTCAAAAACCTAATAAACTGCATTCTCCCATTCAAGAATGGTCAGAATTCCTCATTTTATCCACTGCAAACATCCATAGCAATGGGAGGAGTGACTAAGTTCTGGCATGATGTGGGTTGTGGGTAGATAGCATTAAAGGATTGTTGTGTTGACCTTTATGTTCTAGCATTGTACACAGATGCTAGAGTTGTGGATTTGTAGGTAGAAGAAGGGGAGAACCTTGGCCACTGGTTGTTAGATTCAGAAGAACTTTCAAGATTGGAGTTGACAACTGTGGAGTCCTTTTGGCAGCTTATCCATCCTTATTACACCATGTAGAATTGTCAGGATAAGTTGGTATGGCTGGCAGTTAAGAAGAGTATTTCTGTTGTGAAGTCCTTTTATCTTTTGCTATGCTAATGAAATTGCATTTCTTTCCCCTTGAAAGAATTCTAGGCTTCAATTGCTTCCTCTGAAGTGTGCTCCTTTGTGTGGGTCAGTGAGAGACTTTAATGGAGGAAGATTCTTACCATGTATATAAAAATTTAAAATATATTATTATCAACTTTGCGTTTGTGTCCCATTTTGTTAGTCATGTTGGAATGTCTATGTCCATGCTTCATAGTCTTCTGCTGCTAATGCATGACTTCTTCCTTCTCCAGCAACACAAGACACAAGCAAAGTTACTCTCCATATCTATACAATTTCTAAAAATTGCTCATTGAAATTTAGAAAATTCTCCTCTAGAAACTCAAAATTTTTAAAATCAATTTCCTTAACACACATAATTAGTTCTTTTTATCACTCCATTTCAAAATGTTGCCATGAGGCCAAGAATTTATTATCACTTTTGATTCCCCTTCTTTTCCTTCTAATTTTTCATATATTTTGAATTTCTTAAGTGTTTCATGCCATATTGACATGATATCAATGACTTAAGACATGCAAATCACACTAGTGCTTATACTTCTATATTATCTTAGAAGTTTTCAAGTACTCACAAGTTTCTATTCATTTCCATCACTCTCTAAAGCAATACAAATCATATTGATTATGAAATTGTGCACCATTTTTCTAGTATGATTAATATTGGAACCTAAAGTTCATCACAAGCTTCCACGATTAGGAATTAGAATTGTCGGTGTTGTTCTTATTGTATATCTAAGATGGGATTGTTCATCAAGGTAGGGGAAGATAAGCTACTATAAAACTTGTCCTCTCCACTACACCACAAAAGAAGTAAAAAAAAAAAAAAAAAAACAGTTGTTTCTTTTTCAATTCTTACTGTAAGGCTCTAAGTCAAAACATTGGTATTGTTTTTCCTACATAAAAGGGTTTTGGAATCACTTGCCTCTTTTAAAATAAATTTATTTGTGTTAAGCCACTAATTTTCCAAAATCTTAAACGGTTATGAGCCCACAATGTATAATAACTAACACCCTTCCTCACATGTGGCCCCATGCTCTCATATCAAAAGACAAATCAGCAACAATTACAGATTATAGATAAGTAGATGGGAACATTAACAATAGGAGAAACTCGAATTTGAGACCTCTAGTTAACCAAACTCAAGTTCAAGTCTCTCCTACTACTACCATTCCCATCTATTTAATTTTAATATGTAATTGTTGTTAATTTGTCTCTACACGTGGGTATGTGGGATTGCATGTTAGGTAGGGTGTTAGCCTAGCATATATTGCAAACTCATCCAAACAACTTAAACTTTTACAACAATTGGAAGTTTAACTTAAACTTTTCGGGTTGCCTCTTAAGCGCCCTTTTTCTAATATATATTCTGTGTTTATCTATAAAAAAAAAAAATTGGTAGTTTAACACTTTGGTATAGCCAAAATTCTTACTTTAGAACAACTTAGAGGGAGAGGTAGGATGTTAATCACCTAGTGCTATTTGTGCAAAAAGCATGAAGAAACTAATCAAACTCTTACTCACCATGAGATGATTTGTGGTCCCACTTTGGCTAGGTGGCAAGGACACACAACGGAAAGAGGTAGAGGTGAGATGAAACTTGAGTGGGCTGGCCTGACAACCCCAACCCAACCCTACTTTTTGGGGGAGCTTGCCTTATCATGTTTACTATTTGGGTTGGCTTTGGCTTAAATTTTTTCAATTTGAACTTAATTTGAGTTAGGCTTGAGTAAAGGTTTGGAGAACTAGAGCCTAACTCAAATCCAATTTAATATTTTTATAATATTTATGATTTATATTATCCTATATAACAATATTTAGTTTATTTATTTTTTAAGATTTTTAAGGAAAAATAATAGTAATATCATATACTTTTTCATTTTGTTAGAAAGATATATAAATTTTTTACTTCTTGGTTATTATATTGCAATATCATCCTATTAAATATTTAAATGCTGGTAAAAATATATAGAAAAAAAACTTTTAAAAAATATTGTGGGTGGAGTTTGAATCATATAACCCAATGAATCCAAGTCTAATTCAACCAACTCGAACTCAACCTAAGCTTAGAAAAATAAGGTTAAGGTAGATTTGGGTTAAGTACCTCAAGTTAGAGGTCAGATTTGATTAGGCTCGGATTGATTGTTTCTTAATTCAGGTTGGGCTTAGATTAAGCCATCAACCTAACCCAACCCATTGAGTTGCAGTCCTAACAAGAAGCACTAATGGAATAAGGCCCCACTATGCTTCCTTTAGCATTTATGGAAGGAAAGGTCCAAAGATATCCTTGTGAACTCTCTATTTGCACAGTCAAGGAGGCAGCTAGGGGATGGAGACTTTCTTTGCAGATTTTATTAATTTTTTTTGATAGACTTCTTTGCAGATTTTATTAATGTTACCTAATATTTATAAAACTAATTGAACATAGAAGAAATATTCAAGCCATTAAAAATATGACTAGACTCATTACATTGATATGTAGGAAACTTCAATTAGTGCAAGTGAGTACAACACTTGTTAACATGACACCATTGTCTCATGTGTTCAACAATCCTAACATGTTCATAGGAATCCACCATTGTCACTTCAAAATTTGTGCACATGTGTGCACCCACACACACATATTATGAAATTCTGAATTATTCTTATTCACAAAAATCAAGAGATACATCAGAATATACACAAGAAATATAGTAACTAATTTTCATGTGTATATATATATATGCATAGTCTCCCCTGTTATAGGAAAGGATAATTCCTGATATACACAAAAATTCAAATCTACTAGTAACTAATTTACAGTTGTACACAAAGAGTCCTCAGAGAAGAAGAAGTCCTAACTAATTTACAATTGTACAAGAAGTCTTAAAAGGAGAAAAATCTTAAATTATAGGACCCAAACTTTCAACACTCCCCCTCATGCTGGTGAATATGGCTCTTCATTCCTAGCTTGCCTATAATTCCTGGAAACATGGTATTAGTTAGCCCTTTAGTTAGGACATCTGCAAGTTAGCCACCAATCCCAATATATGTAATGCAAATAAGACCATTATTGAGCTTCTCCTTTATGAAATGTCGATCTAGCTCTACATGCTTTGTTTGGTCATGTTGTACTAAATTATGAGTGATGTTGATTGAAGACTTATTATCACAACAGAGTCACATAAGGTGTGTCTACTTAATTTTAAGATCATTTAAAATAATCTTAATCCATAAAAATTCACAATTTCCATGAGCCATTGCTCGGAACCCTACTTTGACACTTAACCTTGCTACTTTGACACCAAGTAACTAGCTTTCCTCTAAGAAAAGTACCACACCCCAAGGTTGATCTTCTATCTAAAACTGATCTAACATAATCTAGATCCATGTAGGCTTCTATGCACAACTCCATACCTTGTTTAAACAACAATCCCTTATCGAAAGTTCCTTTGAGGTAGTGTATGATTTGATAGATAGCTTGAAGATAAGAGTCTTTGGGATTGTGCATCAACTAACACAAATCAGAGCATATGCAATCTTTGATCTAGTATGTGCTAAGTAAATGAGTTCGCCCATGAATCGTTGGTACATGACATGATCTACAATCCCATCCTTGATCCTCCAAGACCTCTCCTAATTTGTGGTTTGGTTCTATGTGGGTGTCTATTGGCTTACATCCAAGTTTCCCAATTTCTTTGAAAAGATCAATCACATATTTCTATTGTGAAACAAACATACCCTCCTTGGAATGAGCCACTTTGATTCCTAGGAAATACTTCAATTTACCAAGCTCTTTAATCTCACATTCTCTAGCTAAACAATGCCAAAGAGCCTCCTTTTCTCTAGGATCATTACTAGTAACAGTGATATCATCCACATACACCAACAATGCTATCACTCCCCTTGAAGTCGAATGCTTAATGAACAAAGTGTGATCACCATGACTTTGTTTGCATTTTATTGCTAACATCACTTTAGAAAATCTCTCAAACCCTCTTGGAGATTGTCTTAAGCCATATAAAGCTTTCTTTAATTTACACACCTTGGTTCTACCAAGACTTTTGCCAAAACATGGAGGAATTTCCATATAGATCTCTTCTTCTAAGCCCTTACGTAAAAATGCATGTTTTACATCAAATTGTTGTAAGCCCAAACCAAAATTAGTCACCAATGAAAAGAACATCCTCACAGTATTCATCTTAGCTACGAGAGCAAAGATTTCTTAGCAATCAACCCCATAAGTTTGTGCGCAACCTTTAACTACCAACCTAGCCTTATATCTTTCTAAGGACCCATTAGCTTTGTACTTAACCATATATACCTATTTACACCTAACTGGTTGCTTCCCCTTAGGCAGCTCTACTATTTTCCATGTTCTATTTTTCTCCAAGGCCTCCATCTCAACCCTCATGGCTTGTCTCCAGTTCTCATTATTAAGTACATCAACAAGCTTTTGTAAAGTAGTTAGTGTATAAATGCGTGAAAACTTTTGTGGGACTAGGATGTTGAGTGCATTGTCTTATATCTTTCCAAATGGCAATGGGTAAATTAAGATCATTGTCAACATTTGAAGCACTAAGAGAAATAGAGCTATTACTTGGCCTCGGTTTAGACTCTTGAGTATGCACAAGTTTAATGGTAGTTGCTCTTCTCCTCAAGTAAACTTGCAATGGGTTTTTAGCAATAGTTTTTGGGCTAGTGTTGGCAAAGGGCTCCAGTTCATTCTTTTTTGAAGATGGGTCTAATTCGGGCTCATTTGGAATATCATGGACAAAATTATTACTAACAACAAGGACTGAATTAGGATTTGAAGGGGCAAAATTCATGGGCAACACAGGAAGGTCAAGCCATGGGGATGAAGGATCTTTATCTTTTGAAGGCAATGTGTCCCCCTGAAGATAAGAACCTGAGAAATAATTTTCTTTTTTTGCAAAGGTTACATCCATTTTTTAATAGGTAAAAGAAATTGTATTAAAAGCACCTAAAAAGCGCTAAAAAGTATACATGATGTATACAAGGCCAAAAAAGGGAAGGATAAACAAAAAACAACACCCTCACCTCACTTGCAACCCAACCAATCAATAAAGTCCAATAAAAACAATAAGTTGGGGCCTAGATGTAACCCACTCCAAGAACATGTACATAAATTACCATAGGATAGCTTGGTCTGCCAAATCAGAATCTTCAAAGGCTCTTTGATTTCTCTCCTTCCATAAGGTCTAAAATAAGCACAAAGGGACTATTTTCCACACTTTCTTCCTTTTCTTCCCTACAAAGACACCCTGCCAGCTAAGGACATTCTTAATTGGTAAAGGCATCACCAACATCAAAAAGAGCAAAAATAAGATGTCACAACATGATTGCCTTAAGATGGTGAAAGATGATATGATTTGCCAATTCCTCTTCACCTTTACATAAATAAGATATGTTTGGTAGACACCAACCCCTCACTTTTAGTTGATCTAGAGTTAGATTCCAAAGCAAAAAAGCTGACTCTCATCAAGACCTAAGGATTTCACACAATGCTTGTGGAGAATCCTTTCAAATTGCAGCTTGCTAAGGAGTAAAAATGATTTAACTACAAAGGTGTCTCCCTTTGATAACCGCCAAGTCATGACATCCTCAACACCCCTTTTGATCACTTGCCCTTGCAACCTTCTAAGCAACTCTTTCAACTCTTCCATTTCCCAATCATATATTTATCTTCTGAACACTAGATTCCAACAACCCACTTCCCCAACCTGCTCCCACATCTAATCCACCAAGGCTTCTTTATCAGAGGCTATTGAAAGCAACTTTGAGAAAGCCCAAACCAAGGGATCCTCCCTACACCACCTATTCTTCCAAAAAATCTCACCCTCCTACCATTTTTTGCCCTAAAAACAATTCTTTTGTTAAACTCCTTCCACTTGCTCTGGATCGCCTTCCAAAGGCCCACGCCATAACCTTCCCTCGAAGCTCTAGAACACCATCTCCCCCTCTTCCTCTTTATACTTCCCTACAATCACTTGTTTCCAAAGAGACTCATTATCAAAAGCAAATCTCCAATACCATTTCCCAAGAAAGGCGCCTTACTCAGAGCAGACAACTTCCTAATACCTAAACCCCCATCCTTTTTATCCAAGCTAACTATTGACCAGTTCACAAGGTGAGGCCCACTTTGAATCTCTCCTCACCCCTAAAGGAAGTTCCTTTGAATCTTCTCCAATTTGAGGCTCACCTTACAAGGCATTACCAATAAAGACATGTGGTAGATTGGTAAGGATACATCCATTGATAAATAAAACTTTCTCAAAGGAGGGTGATAGCATTGGTAGCCCTCTTTTATGTTGGTGAATATCCCACAAAGACACATCTCAATGCCCTTGGATCTAACTTCTCACGATTTTGTGTATGAATGTGAACAAATGACACACACCCAAAAACCTTCGAACTCAATTTATACGAGGTATGAGAATTAGGAAAGAATTTTGCAAAAACTTCCATTGGAATTTTGAATCCTAAGACTCTAGGTGAGACCCAATTTATCAAATGGGCAGCAATTAAAACAGCTTCCCCCTAATAAGACTTTGGTACTTGTTTTTGGAATAATAATACCTGAGTAACACTAAGAACATGACCATTTTTCCTTTCAGCAATCCTATTTTCTTGAGGTGTATCAACACAGGATGACTCATGAATTATCCCCTCTTTTTGGAAGTATATTAATTATCCCCTCTTTTTGGAAGTATGGGGACAAGATTTGATTGAAGTAGTCCCTTGCATTATCAATTCTGACTTTTTTTATACAAACCTTGAATTGATTTTTAACCATGGAATGAAAAATGGGAAATATATTGTTCACTTCAGACTTTTGTTTTAACAAGAAAATCCATGTTACCCTTGTACAGTCATCAATTAATGACGTAAACCATTTAGCACCAGAACCATTTAGAACTCAAGACAATGCACCAAAGTAAATGGAAAGGAAGTTTTTCTTGTTTAGTTCTCCAAATTCTTTGTTGCTGGAACTGGGTTTTTCTTGAGGGCCTCCTTCACAATCTGCTATATTTGCTTGACTGTGTTGCTGCCATGCTTTATTTCCCCATTCTGATTCAGGTTTTAAGGTTTTCCATGAAGTTTGCAACACTTCTCTTAGGTTTGTTAGGGCTTCTTGTGATTGGTACACCGAAGTTCTGCACGGTTTGGATTTTGTGACCCATCAGAATGCCCAGTTTCTCCAACAAGATTTGGCTGAATTTGTTTGGCTTTGTAGCAACCATGGCAGAACCATCAATAAAAGGCAGTTTAAGCATCACACCTCTCTAACTTTCTTTAGCACGAATAATGGAGATGACTTCATTCATGGATGGAAGTTCCTCTTTTCTCATATCTTGGACTCACTTTTTTTCTGTTTTTTTTTTTTTTTTTTTTTGATAGGTAACTTGAACTCACACTTGATCGAAGTCCACATCGAGCCCAACAAGAAATTCATTAATTTGTTCTCTTTCTACAATTTTTTTGAGCATTATTGCATTCTTCACTGCATTTTATTTGAATGCTCTAGAAGTAGCCATTTTCCTGCCATAAATTCTTCATGATATTGGCATATTCACTAATGGATCTGGTTTTTTGTTTTGTGGCCAAAATTTTCACCTTGATTTCGAAAATTTGAGCAGAATATCATACCTTTGAATAGGTTTATCGAATGGTTTCCCAAATTTCCCAAGCCGTTGTAAAAAACATACATATTACACTAATTTCAGGGGTCATGGAATTCCATAACCAAGACATGATCCTCTTCATCCCAATTCTTAAATATTGGATCTTCAGGCTTCGGTCCTACGCCAATTAAATAGCTCAATTTTCCTCTACCTATAGGAAGGCTTGCACCAACTAAGACCATTGAAGATAATTCTTCTCAGTAAGATGGTAGGCAACTTGAAGGTTCTATAGTTCCCCCATGGTTTGGCTTAGTGGCGCTTAAAATGTCTCCTCAATAGAATTGGTGGTAGGAGTATGGTGTAACATTTCAAACATAATACTAGTGATGAAAGCAGGCAGAACGAATCAGAAAGAAATCAACAATGAAGGTCGAGGAATCAAATACAACAATAAAGGTCAAGCAATCAAAACACCACAAAAATCAAATGAGGATAAGTGGCACTCAAAGTTTTCACCAAGCACATCGAAAACCTAGAGATAGCTTTGATACCATGTGAAATTCTAAATTATTCTTAGTCACAAAAATCAAGAGATATACCAGAGTATATATATATAGCCTCCCCTATCCTAGAAAGGATAATTCCTAGTATGCACGGTAATTCAAATCAATTCAAATCTCTTAGTAACTAATTTACAGTTGTACACAAAGAGCCCTAAAGGAAGAAAAGTCCTAACCAATTTACAATTGTACAAGAGGAGTCCTAAAAGTAGAAAAAGTCCCAACTAATTTATAGTTGTACAATAAGAGTCCTAAAAGGAGAAAAATCGTAAGACCTAAACTTTCAACACATATATTAGTTACTAAAGAAGGTTATTACTTTCTTTATTAGTCTATCACAATTATCAAAAAATATTATTACTTTCTCAAGTACTTGACTCCAAAGTAGTTGGAATTATGGATTTGTCAAATTGGAGCTAAGTATTGCTTTCTTCATTATGGTTCTGGTTTTTCCATTGAGAACAAAAGCCAAAACAAAGAAAATGAATACCTTCTACTTCATTTTAAATATATATATATATATATATATATATATATATAGCCAATTACCTATATCTAGATTATTGAAAGTTTCCATGTCAATAAAATAATGTGTTTGTTCATACTTGAATTAAATGGCAGCATTGGACATAAATTGTCGAAAGGTAAGAGCAATTTCATAAAATCAAGTTTTCAATTAGGACATTTAGTGTTTAACAAATTAAGATGATGTAAAGAAGTATATTTTCTGATTCATATAGCACCTGATAAAAAGCAAAACCACAATGTAGATTTTCATACCATTTACAATGCACATGATGAAGCAATTCATATTAGGTGTTTGATTGTTGCCATTCTTGACAACAAATGCAAAACAATTTTTTCAGAAAAAGAGACAAAGAACAAAGCAAGAAAGTTACCTGATACTTGTCTGTCCACCTGTTTCAACAAACCACAATATACATCAAAACCATAAATTAGTAACTCAGAGTGCAACAGTGCACATGCCTAAACTTTTCTCACATATAAAATTTACTATAGCAAGTAAGCATAGACCATCTTCTGCATTGTTGCAGTTTTGTTTCCCAAAGTGAAAACTACATTAGAAAACACATTGGTAACATTGGCAAAAGCAAAAAGTGGAAGCATGCGGCAATGCACCACATGGCAATAATAAGATTTTATAAACAAGCACCAGAAAAACAGCACCAAGATACAACCACAATTTCCCCCCTTAGTGAGAACCTAACCGATCAACAAAATCAATTAAAGACATTGAGCCTACATCTATGTACGAGCTCACCCACATGAAGAGATTACTAAGGAAAAGGCTCTTTAAGACTTGGTTAGACGGCCCCTCATTCTTAAATTGTCCAAAAAATGCACAAAGAAGCAACTCTCCAAACCTTCTTATTACTTCTTCCCATAAAGAATGCATGCAACCCTAAAAAAATCTCTGACTATGGTAGACAACACCCAAGGAACACCAAACAAAGAGAAGAGTAATAGTTAAAGAACACTTGGGCCTTGTCTTAACATAGTGAATAAGAATATGATCAATTGACCTTCAGCTTTACATAGGTAGCACCTATCAACCAAAGTTCATCCTCTTCTCTAAAGCTAATCAAGAGCTAATACCTTTCCCTAATAAGCTTCCCATACAAAGAAACTTACTATAGATGAAACCTAAGGATTCCAAATAACCCTTGTTGGAAAAGGAATTGAACTCCTTGACTCTAAGGCAACATATGGACTTCATGGAGAAGGTAACATTCCTAGAATCCATCCAAACTACCATGTTCTCTTTCTCTTTGCTCACTACCTTACCTTGTAATCTAGAGGAAAATTGCTCTACATTATCCAACTTCCAATCATTTAGATGTCTAGAAAAACAAATTTTCCAATGACCCTTCTTGCTTGTTTGGTCCTACAAATCTACCATCCAAACCTCTTTTGGTAAGACTAAAGCATACCAAGATGGAAAAGAAACACACAAGGACTTATCCCCACACCACTTATCATACCAAAACTTCACCTTCCTCTCATTCCCCACCAAAAAAGAAGTTCTACTATTAATGCCCATATCCTTCTTGATGGTTTTCCATAACCCCACACCATACCCATCTACTGCATTACAAAACTATCACTCTCCTTCTTCATCCTCATATTTCCCACTTATAACTTGTCTCTAGAGAGCTCCCCTTTCAAATGCATATAGCCAACTCCACTTACACAAAAGAGCATCATTAAGTAGAGAAAGGCATCTAACTTCTTTCCTTGGTGTGGACAATTTTTTTTTTTTTGATAGATAAACCCACAAAAGATATATTAGAAAAAGGGAGCTTAAAAGGCAACCCGAAGCATACAGGGAGTATACATGAGTTACCAAAAGACAAAAGACAAAAAGACAAGCACTCACCAGCCCTCAATAAAAACCCAACCAATCAACAAAGTTAATTAAAGAAAGGGGTCCTACTTCTAAACAAGACTTAGCCCAAGAGAAGAGATTACAAACAAAAGAATTTTTCATTCTTTGAATCGACAAAACCTTATTATCAAAAACTATACTGTTTATTTCCTTCAAAACCATCCAAAATAAACAGAGAGGAGTTACCCGCCAAGTCTTTCCCCACTTCTTGTCCACAAAGGAAGCGAACCAACCTAAGAAAGTGTCTTTAACTGTAAGCGGGAGGACCCAATTAACACCAAACAAAGAAAACACAAGATCCCACAAGACCCTCGCCTTGGGGCAATGAACAAGGATGCGATTTATCGTCTCCTCTTCAGCACAACACAAGAAGCACCTGTTTGCTAAAATCCAGCCCCTCCTCTTGAGCTGATCTTGGGTTAGAACCTTCCCCCAATAAGCTTCCCAAGCAAAAAAACCCACCTTTGTAGGAACACAAGGGCTTCAAATGATGCTCCATGGAAACAGGCCTGCACAGCTAGGATCAAGAGACTTGTAAAGGGAATTTACAGAAAAAAAATCCCATTCTTCGATACTTTCCACATCACTCTGTCCTCCAAACCAGCAGCTAGCCTCTTTCCTTGGAGGGTCGAAAGGACCCTGTCCACCACCCCCACCTCCAAATCATTAAAAGATCTAGAGAAACGGGGAATCCAAACTCCCACATCCCCCACCAAATCCCAGCAATCCGCTACTCACGCATCTTTAGAGACCACTAAGGCAAACAAAGATGGAAAAGCCTCACAAAGGGGATTATTCCGGCACCAAATGTCCTTCCAAAATCTCACCCTTCTACCATCCCCCACAGCGAAGGAAACATTTTTAAGCAACAGAGAACCTTTCTTTCTAATTTTCATCCAAAACCCCACCCCATAGCCCTCCCTAACCTCACAGGAGTTCCACCCTCCACCTTCTTCCCTAAACTTCCTACTAATTATAAGCTTCCAAAAAGACCCCCTTTCAACCGCAAAGCACCAACTCCATTTGCACAAAAGGGCCTATTGAGGATAGAAAGATTTCTAATCCCCAAACCACCCTTCTTTTTATGAGAACAAACAACAGCCCATTTTACAAGATAGGGCCTCTTCTCCAACGCTCCCCCACCCCAAAGGAAATCCCTTTGGATTTTCTCAAGTCTCATTTTAACAATTCTTGGCATACGCATCAAGGACATGAGATAGATAGGCATGCTAACCAAAGTGCTCCGAATGAGAGTGATATAACTTGGTGTGGACAATTGACCACTTCACTAGAGAAAAAGTTTTTTTCTCCAAAGCCCCACCTCCCTGAAGGAAATATCTTTGAATCTTCTCAAGCCCGTCTTTTCCATATTGACAACCTTTTGTGAAACCGCTCTACCACTCCATCCCCAACTATCACTGATTTAAAAGGACTGCCCGATGGAAGCCCCAAAGAAGAAGACAAAATCTCTCCTACCTTACATCCCAGTTCATATGCCAACTCCTTTTCATTAACCACCCTTCCAATTGGAATCAACCCCCTCTTTTCTAGGTTAATTTTAATAAAAGAGACGACTTCGAACGACATGAGCAACCAACTTAAATAAACTATTTGATCTTGAGAAGGCCCACAAAAAATAAGGGTATCATTTGCAAACAACAAATGAGAAACATCCTTCCCCTTACCCTAAATCCCGACAGGTAAGTAGCCTTCCTTAGTCCTCTTCAAAAAACAACTAAGGGTCTCCATTGCCATAACAAATAAATAGAGCAAAAGAGTACCCCCTACCTTGAACGCCTAGCACTTTGAAATGGCATGTTGCTTTCAATGATGTTAGGGGTGTAACCATCACATGATATTAGCACACCAGATCTCCAAGATCTAGTCCATAGTTCCCAAATTATATAGATTTAAGTTTTATAACAATTTCTTTTCATTTTTTCCCACCTAAACTGACTTCCAAATCTGACTCAAGCTCACCCAAAATCTAACGTGGACCAAAGATATCCAAATATAAATGCTACATTGTTTATAACTTACATAAAACGCATTAGTGTTTCCATAAGTGCTCACTTTTTCCCTCTTTATCACCTAGACGTCAATTGTGCAATAAACAAGATGAATTCACTGCATACGCAAAAACACACGCAATACAACAAAATACACTTTACATGATTGAAAAAGGAAATCCGAAATTACCCAGATCCCAGACTTGAAACTTGATGTTGTTATACTGAACTGTTTCCACATTAAACCCAATTGCTGCATCAAAACGAATAGGAATTTGAGATCAATTGGAAATCAACACTACATAGATAAAACAAAACTCAAAACCCCCAAAAACCAAAAAAAAAAAAACAAAAACAAAAACCCAAAAGCAAACACATACTTGGAATCGTGGAGACCACCTCACCCATTTGAAGCCGATCTACACGAAATATATACAGAAATGGTAGGGTGAAAAATCGTAGAAATTGGGAATATATAGAGAAAAATGGAAAGAGAGAATACAGAGAATAGTGGTTTTTCCAGCATTGTCTAGGCCGAGAACGAGAATTCGAGCTTCTCTGTTGCCGAAGACTGAAGAAAACATTCGAGTGAACAGGATACCCATTGGGTTGGAGTTAGAGGGAGTGCCGGTCGATACAATGGCCCAGAGTTTTCCACAAATTTCAGCTCTATAGCAGCTGAGAAGCACCCAGTCACACCCTGAAAACCCCTGAAGAAGAAGAGAGACGAGAATCTCAGGAAATAAAAAGAATTGGGCTTAAGGCCCAATGGACCATGGTTTTGGACTCAAATCTCTATTTTCGTGGTTGGTCTATCTGACTAAAAATAGTTTGGAGGCCTAGGTTGTTTGGGTTGGGCTTCAAATTTTGTCATACTACCAGATTTCCAACCCAACTCAATCAAACTTCTGGGGTTACTCTGACCCAAGTCTTCTCGCCATCTACCTTCTTCCTTTTTTGCCCCACCTTTTTTTCCCTTTCATTTTATTTTTTCATTTCAATATTTTCATTAAGTATTAATTGTTAGGATTAAATGCAAGAATTAATTTTTTATTAAAGCTATGACTTCTTCTAGCTTTTTTTATTCACCAGTTTAAAAGCCTTAGGGAAAGAAGAAAAAATTGAAGGAATACCAAATTTTCTTATTTGGTATTTATATAAGCATATAATAAAAAATTATTTTAAAAAATTGCTTATATTAAAATTCTTTGTTGCTTATACAAAAGGGCCTTCATGCATGAATTTCATATAACCATTTGGATTATGATGATATATCACGTGTCCGCTATGGTATGTAAATTAATAATGTAAATATATCCCTTTAGGGCTACGACATTAATAAGTTGAAGTGTTCAATTACTTCGCCTCTATGTTTGTATTTTTATGTCTTGATCTTCACTTTATTGTGTTATGATTTCATAGTAACTTAGTATAAAAAGTTATTTCAAATAGTCGTGCACTTATAACAAATGACGAAGAAAACCTTTTATCATCTCCATATAAATTTATTTATTCAATATTCTTAAATGAAAGGAGGGATCAAACGATTATGATTAAAAGTGACATATTTGCCTTTAATACCAATCATTGAACCAGACTTTGACCAATTCATTTGAAAACTAATTGATGTTTAGTAAAAGCATGTACAATCTTTTATAATATACGATGTCATACCACATAAGTTTGTTTTAAAAGTTATCATTTAAGTGACTTATCATTGGACTTGAGAGTGACATTGTTGTACCTCAATAAGTTATATTAATGATTCATAATCCAATTTTTTTTTTCTCTTTTTATGGTCAATATGATTATAAAAGTATGGCAAAAAACCTACAATTTATGGACTTCTCTCTTACCGATGAAATGAATGTACTTCAACTATAAAATTAATATACATCAATGTTTATATATTTTCTTTCTTTTTGAAAGATAGTGTGGTTGACAATTGTATTGGAGTTATAATAAAAAAATCATTTACACTTAATTTTCTTCTTCCCATAGTCATATGGCATGAATTTACTTCTTTAAATATACACATAACATGCGAGAAATATCTTGATTTTATAATTTATAAGTATCTTATATAAATAACTAGATAAAGAAAGATTTCTTCCTTTAATTTTTTTTTTATAATAAAAATGGATATGTAAAATATACTTGTATGTCAAGAAAATAAAGTAACAAAAAAGAAAAAGATAACGCTACAATTTGAATGAGTTAGTCAATTGATGACTAACCCGATTCCAATCCGACAGAAGCAATCAATACAAGTTTTTTTATTTTAAATATATATTTCCATTAAAATTTAAATAGTAAATAAAACCAAATTTCAATGCGGTGAAAAAATAAATTTAAATATTTTTTCTAAAAAAATATAAAAGTACAAGTTATGATTATGGTTTAATGTTTTTTCCTTAAAAATTTTAAAAAATAAATAAATATTGTTATATAATATAATATATGTTATAAATAATATTAAAAATAACTATTCAAGTCAATTCAAACTTCGGATTGCATCAACCAACCACTACATGTTGGACTCCTAGGACAGGGTTAGTAAGTGGAAGGAGAAGAAGATTATGGAGAGAAAAAAGATGGGATTATATAATGATTATTGTTATTAAAAATAGAAATAATTAAAAAAAAAAAAAAAAGGCCCTAGAGAATTAGAAGGGAAAACATGGTGGGAATAGAATTCCTGTTAAAATGATCATCTTTGTCATCAATTTCATTGACAAATATACCCCTAGGTTATGGGGATGTCGACATAAATCATATTGGTTGTGAGACAATGGCACATGAATCAGCCCCACTCCATTTCTAGGGTTTCCAAGATGTCAGCATCCAATCTCCTTTGTTCCATAGAATTATTTCATATATTGTTCATAGAATTTAAAAGGACCGGACCCCCCATGTACTTATTCCAAATTCTCCACATTTGGTATCCAATGATTCCCATTCCAGAGGTTTTTTCCTAGTGTTATTTTGAAGCAAAATGAAACATTGCTTTCAATATGCTTCCTGAGGTTACACATTCAAACTCCACTATGAGCCACTATTATTTGTCCCCATGGATGGGAAGTCAAGTGGGCAGCAACATTCCATACCCACATTGTCAACCAAACACATACATATATATACCTTTGCGTTGTAATTTTCAGTCCTTTTTATTATGACATAATTGGGAGGTTCAAACCACACAGTATAGTCCAAGAAGAATGTTTTTGATCTAGCATCATAACAATAATGCATCCCCTACTCTTTCAAAAAGGTGGTGTAGTGCCCTTTTTCATCAAGGAAAAAAATTAAAATCATTTAAATAATAAAAAAAAAGAGTTAAATCTAGGGCATAGCATGTGATTACCCAACTAAGTAAATTTATTTGGTTACATGTTTTGTATATATTAATTCCATCATCTCCTTCCTTTCATTCATATTATATCTAGGGTAGTAAAATTTTACATGATCTGTCAACAAAACTCAATCTCAATTTTATAAACATATCATATTTGGACGTTAATCAGATTGATTCAAATAAGACATAATTCAATCTTATTATTAAATAAAATTTGATTATTAAATGGATCACACAATGCATTATTATTTAATAATTGTGTCATATATGAGTATAGATATGTTTTTAACCTGATTATTATTCATGTCATATTTGAATTAATCGGTTTAGTCAATTGATCGGGTTTTGACATGATAAACATACAACACACAAACACGAAATACATCCCTCATTATATTGTATAAATACTTTCACATAAAGTTTCATTTAGTTTAAAAATAAAATAAAATTTGATGATCCATTAATTAATAATCACTATAGAATAGATTAAGATGGTTGCATGGAGAAGTCAATTTCACCAACAAATTGTGGGTTGGTGTCAATGTGAACGGGTATTTTAAGGCATCAAATAAATGATTTTCCGTGAGCAATAGCTTTCAAAACTTTGGTATATTGGAAACGTTTGGCCGTCCTCCAATTGTGCAAATTCCTTCCCAGCTTTTTCCTCTTCATGTGGTTGGGAATTAATGTTTTCTTATTTGATCTTGTCCGATAAGCCAATTAGCTTCCACAATTCGATCTTCTTCCACACGCTAGGCTGACTTGGTTGCAGGAGGTGACCCCATTGATTGGTCGGTTTCTATGAGGTGCAAGGGTTTTTCAAAGAGTAATGTCAAAATTTTCTTCTATTTGCTGACTTTGTTTGAATTATAAAAATATTGAAAGAAAAACCTGCTCAGGCAATGATGTTCATATCTCCAATAACAGCAAGAACCTTCTTAATTGACTCTTTAAAGTAAACTCAAAGACCAAAAATCTTCTTACCTATGATCCTTCAAGAACCAAGAATGTGGGCTCTTGTATAATCCACCATGATCTAGGTTGTGTCATCTCCAATGGTGAGGGAGAATTAGCTAACATGTCATCCTTAACAACCATATATTCTGCTGTAACCATCTTGCAGGCCACCATGATTTTTGCAGGTCATCAGTTCCACATGAAATCATATAAATATCTTGATCTCTTAGTACATAGAGAGTCAAAATTGACCTAGAAAACTCTTTACTAGATACCAAGGTTTTGGATTGATGATCAACCCATCCACCACATTCAGAGATTCCTCCCAAGATTTGATATATTGATGCAGTGTCACTATATGATCACCCAACTAAGGTCTTTGCCATCAGACGTGTTCCACACATATTGGCTAATCAAAGCAACCCTATATCCCGAGATTAAGAGTGTCGCCATTCAACAACATAAGAACATATGTGTCATTCCAAGAAAGCATCATTGCAATATACTAAAGAGGAATCCCATTCCCATGACCTAGGCTGATCATTGCATTAGTAGATAACAATCTTCACAGATAGAATGGCTAGTTTTATCATTGATATTGAACCCTATTAATGAAATGTTATAGAACATATGTTATTCTTTATGTATTACTTGCTATTCATGATCATCAAATGGATGGTAGGATGCTGCCTATAATCAACTGTTCAATTTTTGTAAGGCACATTTTCAATGAATATACTTGTGAGAGACTTGACTGAAACAAGATTTATTCACAAATCATTATCTATTGAAAGACTTGTTAAGTAAGATTTTAAATCAATTATGATGCTACCTTATAGTGTCATGAGAAGATGGTTCTTACCATTTTATTAAACTTCTTTTTAAGCTAGATACTCTTTAATTAAATTACTAAAACCCATTTATAAAATCTTATTAAACTTAAAAAAGAATTTTTTTTTTTTTTTTTTAATTTTCAAAAAGTTAGTTCAAACAAGGTATTAGACATTTTTATAGAACAAATCTTAGGTAATATTTGTTTTTTGGCTGAATAGAAAAAACTAAAATATTTTATTTTAATTTTTTTTTATTCAACGAAAAGTTACATGTTAATATAAACCAACATAATTAAAGTGAACTTGTTATCAATAGGTTCACCTTAATTATATTGGTTAATATCAACATATTACTTTTAACTTAATAGAAAAAACTAAATATTTTGACTTCTTATATTCGATTAAAAAACAAATATTACCTTAAAGGTTTATTTTAATTATGTTGGTTGATATCAACCAGTTATTTTTAATTTAATAGAAAAAGTTAAATATTTTGACTTTTTATATTTATCCAAAAAACAAAACTCACCTTAAAGTCTTTCCCTTTTACATTTAAAAATTAATTAGCCTTAAGCTTCAACATCCCAAGTTGTACTAATATGATATGATTAAAGAAATTAAATATTAATTTTCTTTTTCTCTTTTTGTTTTCGTCTTTAATGACAAAATTAATTATATCCAAATTAGATAAAACTTGAAACTCCAAAAGATAAAACAAATATAATTTTGTTTTAAGAAAAAAAATATCATTTTATTAAGCTAGATAAGGAATTAATTATTTTTTTCATTTTTCTTATTTGATACTACAATTTCTATTTCAAATTTTCACATTAGAAACTTCCCTTTACCAAAACAAAACAAACTAAAATTTAATAAAAATTGTATTAAATATTCATAACTTGCAATGGATGGATCAAGAAAAAAGAATATTGGTTAGGGTATAACAAGGAGGGAAAAGAAAAGATTGTATGCATATCTTTCTTTTAGGAAAATCAGCTACATATGCTTTCTTTTTTACTTTTCCTACCTTTATTAATTAACTTGATGATATAATTATTTTTCAATTATATACTCTCACTAAGTTGTGACATACATGTCTTGATGTTCAAAGACATATGAAAGTGAAAATGAAAATGAATTAATTTGTTACTTTTTTTTTAGCCAAATATTATCACATGTATATAAATTTTTATAAAATTACAAGCATGAAAATTATAATTTATTGATTGATAATTTAAAATTTGAGTGAAAAAAAAAAAGTATGATAGAATTGTAAACCCTTTTTTGCTTAAGAATAGAGAAAAAGTATTTTGAAAATTTCCATGGTTACTACATTTATAAGATTTAATATTAAAAAGGCATTGCATAAAGTATACTTATGTGCTTTTACCTTACCTTACCAATTATTGCAAATAGCATGGCCAAAAATAGAGCATCTTTCGTTGGTTTCAATACTTATCTCTTTCCACCAAAAGAAGAAAACATAAGTACCACTCTTTGGCCTTTTCTTATATATAAATTCATTACCAACTATAAGAGGAAGCCAAATTGTAATGTTTTTTCTCTCTCTAATAATGCATTGTTTCATTTTAAAGCACTTTTTTCTTTATTCATTTTTTTGGAAGCCCATTAACAACAATGCTTTATATCAATGCATCCATGATTAATTAAGATTATATTTTTGGGTCATAAGCCTATTAAAGGCTTGTAATTA
Source organism: Vitis vinifera (assembly GCF_030704535.1). NCBI lineage: Eukaryota > Viridiplantae > Streptophyta > Magnoliopsida > Vitales > Vitaceae > Vitis > Vitis vinifera. The sequence goes on from NC_081808.1 coordinate 7,728,077, forward strand.
CCTTAAGAAAAAAGAAAATAAAAAAGGCAAATGCATTATATACACTAAAAATGATTGTAACTTAATTTACTTTTGGCTCAAAAAACATACTAAATTGACAATTTTCAAATAATTTGTCCAAGTATAGAAAAAATGAAAATTCGAATTCATTATCAAATAATGAAGAAGAGTACAAAAACTTTTTGTTGTCTCTCAATTCTTATCCACTTTAAAGTTAAATTTTAATGAACTTGAAATGAGTGGAGGAGTACAAAGCATAGACACAAGGGAAGAGGAGAAGAGAAAACGAGAGCATCCATCTTTCATTCATTTCAAGTATATATACTTATCCTTTTCCACTTCCACCCAAAAGAGAAGAACACATCTACTCTCTCTTTAAGTCTTTTCCATCTTAGCTTGATTTAATTGTTGATTCTCTCTTCCTATTCTATTTATTTCTCCAATGAAGAGAACATTTATAACTTATGGTGGATAATGTTTGAGTTGCTTTTCCTCTTTACTTTTTTGCAACCATGTCAACTCGGAGAATACAAGGTTGGTTTTATGAAGTACTATCATATGAATTGTAAATTGTTGTAGGCATCATTCTTTTATGCAAAAAGAAAAATGAAGCATAAATTAAAGAATGAATAGCTCTAGAGAAAAACAAGATACAAACTAAGAATAGTATCATTTTATTAGATAAAAGCATAGAATTGCTCGTGCCTTTATTTTTCCTTTTTTTTTAAAAAAAATTATTCTTATTACCTTTTATACCTTTTGTGGAGACATCAATTACTAGTTTTAGTATGTAATATACTTGTGTTTATGGAGTTCTTATTCAAGTATTTGTGTGGCTTAAAACTTTCTTTAGCAAAAGGAGGAGAGTGATGAGCATTTTTCATAAACTCCATAAAGATATGTACATTACCTACCAAAACTAGCAATTGAGGTCTCCATCAAAAGTATAAAAAACAATAAGAATAGAATTTAAAAAAAAAAAAAAAAAAAAAAAAAACAATGAGTCATCAACAATCCTTGTGTTCATCACTTTTGCTAAAGGAAGTTAGAAGCCGTCCAATTATTTGATATATATATATATATATATATCATGTTTCATCGTATATATTCTATCATTCTTTAAGTATAAACTAGTAAAAGTTTTATACCGAATTATGGATAAACGCTAACGTACATATTTTTTTTTTTTAGTATAACTCACTTATTAAACAATTTGCTTATTTTTATGAAAGATGTATTCATTGTTATAAAGGATATACTTATTTTTACCAAAGGTGTACTAGAACAAATGAATATGTACAATTTTATTTGTCTAGTTACAAATCATCATGGTTTGCTTATTCTGGCATGCTTAAGAACAAATAAGTGAAATTTTTATGACAAATTATGGACTAGCACTAATGTATATGAATTTAATATAGTGTACTCAATATGCTAAACAATGTAGTTATTTTTATGAAGATTGTACTTAAACTTTACAAAAAATGTATCTAGACAAATGAATACAAACAATTCGATTTATTAGTTTCCAATATATAAAGATAAACAAGGATGAAATGATTTGGGAGAGGAAAAACAACTTATAGGATTCAAATAATGCCTACCCAATGACTTCATTGGTTAGTGAGGCACAAAGTTCTATTTCAGTTGAAAAGCAATTCCCTAATAAGGAACCATGCGAACTGTTGCTTCTATTGAGATTGCTCATCCAAAGGAAAAACTTGATTATGAGGTTAAAAATTCTACAAAAAAGACATATGTTTGATAAAACTAGAGACTACGCCTTGATAATGGAGGAAGAAAAGTGCTTTCTCATATTATCACAAGTTCATCTCTACTTGAAAAAGCTTGTTCACTTCTGTGACAATTACTTCAATTGGGTTGGCAATTGCTAACACTATAAGGGGCATTGTATATATATATATGTATATAACGAAGGTCATAAACTCCTTGAAAATTAAAGAGCTCTCATCCTTCGGATTGACACTTTTGACACTTCACCTTTTATTGAAGCATTTTTCATAAACTCCATAAAGATAAGTACAGTACCTACTAAAGCTAGTAATTAAAGTCTCTAAAAAAAAAGGTATAAAAGATAATAAGAATAGATTTTAAAAAATAAAAAATCAAGCATAAACAATCCCTATGCTTATCACTTTTTCTTAAGGAAGTTTTAAGTCACATAATTACTGTATATGATGAGAATTCATGTTTAACTATAAAATACCTAATGAAGAGAAGTTGGATTGGGATATAAGAGTTTTTTTCTTACTATGGAAATCTTCTTTGCTAACCTAATTCCTTTAACGATATTATAACCGAGCTAGTCCAAACCTCTTGTGCATATAGTTATTATAACTTCCCAAAAAAAAAAAACATTCAAGTCTTTTTTGGCAAAACTCATAATCTTTATTTGGCTCCCCTTTGAGATGAATGAGAATATCACTCTGTCAACCTCAAGGCTAGCCACCTTGATATGAATCCTTTTTATCTTTCTTTTGCACAACACAAATTACAAGTGCTACAACATGAAGAACTAATTGAGGCAATTGTTAAGATAAAGATCTTGAAAGCATGAGATAATGTAATGAAATAAGATTTTACTAATATATACATTTATTACGATTTCTAATTTCTATTTTATCCTTAATTTCATGCATATATTACTTGCATTGTATATATATGACTTTGGTGCATTAGTAGTTGTACAAAATATCCATCTTATGGGTTCCTTGCCAGATGATAAGTAAAGTGCACTACTTTCTAATTAAATTAATAACTTATCTTAGTCATCAAGATGATTTTCCCATGATGAGTGCATTTGTGTGTGTGGTTACACATTGAACAAGACTTACAATGAATCATGACATGCATTAGCTACCGAGTAGTCATGATTTACCAAGTTACTATACTACATAAGCTTTTAACTTTGAGAGAATATTAAGTTAGTGTTGAGGTCTTCATTTGTTTTGACCTATAGGTGAGATCTTAAGGTGATTGTGAAACAAGACTAATTAATCAATGAAAACACCCAAGGGGGAGAAGGAGGGCAAAGGTGAATTCGATGATTAAAAAAAAATTCAAACTTGATTCAATAAATGATAAAAAAGAAACAATTAAAGCAAGTAAGTAAATAATAGAGTGAAGAGAGATGAAAACACTTTTATAGTGGTTCACTAATCTTGGTTATGTCCACTCTCCTCAATCTCCTTTTCAAGTGAGGGTTCTACTAATCAAGGCTTCAAACTGAACTTTCAATCTTGTACTTTTGGTTTTAAGCTCCAATGGGTACTACATTCCCTTTAAGTTCTTCACCAACTTAAAGTCTCAAATGCTCAACTTTGAACAAAGAAGTGAGATTTTAATTCACTCAATCCTAACACAAGGTTCAATATAAAGAAATAGCAAGGATGATATCAAATGAGTGCACTAAAAGATTTACAAATGGAGTTAATGTACTTGAAAAAAGACTTTAAATGAGAGAAAATGAATGGTGAGAAAATTAATCCAGGTGTTCTCTTATCAATAAATACATATATAGAAGCTCTCCAATTTATAGAAAGACTTCTTAGGTGCCAAAAACTGAGTAAAAAGTGTTTGACCAATTGAGCTATGATTTGATTGTTAGGGTAGCGTTAGGGCATTTAATGCTTTGTAGGTGATCGTTGGTAAGATTAAGGTTTGACTAGCCCTCAACTGGCTAGACACCAGCTACTGGACATCATCTTCATGACGTTTGAATCTCTTCTAAGTGATCTTGAGTTTTCTTTTGAATTTAACTATAAAACTTGAAAGTTTACTTGATTTAAAACACATGAATACTCTTAATCTTGTTTTGTTATCATCAAAATATACTTAGAAGAACCTTGAGTTAATAATGATAATATATTCCTTATAGATTAAGTCATTGTTAATTAAGGCAAGTGATAACAGATATTCTCAAGATAAGCATCATAATATCTTAAGGGATTGAGACATTGTCTTCCCTTTGGTTATTCTAAGAACTTATGATCATGTAAACTATAGCCATAGAAATTTTTCAATAGAATTTAACATATGTTCTTTATGAATTAAAGTATGTCAATTAATTACATAATAAGAGGATATGAGACTTAATGATTGTAAAGATAATCTTAAGAGGTTGATAACATCTATCTCATTAGACTACAAAAACTAATTCATCAAGAGTTAGCATGTAGTCAATTGTAGGTCATGGACCTAAGCTTCATATCTCATTTTAATATCATAAAACACTGAAGTGTAGTTAACTCTTTATAGTAGAATGTTATGTCAATTTTAGAATTGAATTTTAAGGGAACTAGTATTTTTCTATGAATCCTAATGGTCTCTACTTGAGCTCATATTCCTTGGTGGCACAATTTTAGAAGGATATTTAGGTTCTTTATTCATATGTGTTCATAAGAGTATTTTTGGTTAAAAAAAATGTAAGGTTGTACAAGACCTTATAAATTATCTTTTTAGATTAGGTTAATTAATTAATTAAAGTTCAATAAGGTTAATTAATTAATTAGGACTTAGTGACCTAGATTAAGTGATGCAAGCTTAAGATGGGTTCAAGTCACTTAAGCTCACATGCAAGCCTATATAAACCCCCTTAGGATTTAGGGCTTGTTTCACCTATTCTATCTTCCAAAAAAAAAAAAAGAGAACCTAGTCTTCATCCCTTCAAGCCAAGAATCCATCAAGTTTTAATAAATTACTCCTTTAGGTTGATTTTTGTATTAAAAACTTGGTTGAATCAATTTTACCTTCCACATTATTCTCACATGGAGTATAAAAAAACATGTTCAATGCAAATTTGACGATTGTCACCCTTCTACCATCAACAAGTTTATTTTCAATATGCATGCATGTTTTCATCAAAATTTTCTTAGTTAAATTCATGTACGTTATTAATGAGAAGGTCCATAACATCAAACTCCTCCAATTTTTCAATTAAAGGTAAGCTAGCTCCAACATTTACATCATTATTTTGAATCTGAAAATGAAAAATTAGTTAGTTGAGCATTGATTTCATCTAAAGCTTGTGAAACTTGTGCATTGAATTTGTTTGGGGTTGACATTGAACTCCATATAATGGAACATGAATTCCTTGAGAAATTCTTCTAATTGTTAGTTGTCTAGAACACCATTAACAATAGGGAATGAAAATGTTGCACCATACGAAGAGTCCTGACCATTCTCCCAGTTAAGCTCAACATTTTCAATTTGATGTTCATCATTGTATGCTTTCATGTTCTTTGCTCTATTATTCATAGTACATTAAATTTCTTTTGATCAATACATTTAAGATCTCTAGACAATTGTCAAGTGTTTTGCCTAAAAGTTGGCCTCTTGATATTATATTGGGAAAGTGATGCAACTTAAGATTTAAAACTTTATTATAATTTCCTAAAATTCTAGATTATGTAGTGAATAAACATGTAAATACTCTACATAACTCCTCCAACATTGGCCAATATCTCTACACCACTTTTGTTAAAAAAATTTCCAATTGATCACTACATGATAATGACTTGTGATATAGGAATGAAATCAACATAAGGATTCAACAAATAACTCATATTATGTCAACCAAAATTTAAACAATGCAACCAAACCTAAAAACTATAGCTAACCTAACCTAACAACAAATAGTTAATTATTTCAACTAAAAACAACTAAACAATGTTAATTCCCAATGATAAAGCCACTTTCTTGATACATTATCTTTCTTATGTAAATACTAAATCGTAAATATGTAATAAACTCTATCAAGAAAAATAGGAGATAGGTTCACCCTAGCTTGTATTTGAATTTTCGTTCTCAATTACTAGCACTAAACTAATGTGTTTAGTTACTTCATTTAGAAGAACCAATTGTTTGTTGAATCTCAATAACCATAAAATCTTAATATAAATAAATAGGAATAAAAGTGTGAATGAAGATTTTCTAAAATATCAAAAAAGACATCTTGAGAAGCCCATAAGTTTATTTCAAATCCATTCAAAGAAAGTGGAATTTTCCCAACTTTGAATATCAAAAAATCAATCCAAGATTAAACCAAATCTTAAGATTAGTTTAAATTTAGAACTTTAATTTGGAAATAAAATCTAAATCTCAAAACTATTTTGAATTAACCCTAACCTAATCTTGTTCTTGTTTTGACAATGAAACCCTAAATTCATCCATGAGATTCATGTCAGCCTTGTATATGATCAATCAAAATGAGTTGTCCAATGATCAAAAGGAGGATCAAGTATCACTTGAACCAAGTTTGAGAGGAACTACTTAGAGAATACTAACAACCATAATTTAATCATAAAAATAAATATTTTAGATATGAATGTATTCACCCTTCTGCAAATTCTTTAAAAGTTTTTCTATCTTATTTATTGTTTTCTTCAAATAACATAAAATCAACCCAACACAGTGGAGGATTTCTCCTCATAGGTCTTGTTTGGTTACCAAGAATATAGAAGAGAAAAAGAAAAGAAAAAATTAAAATTAATTAAAAATACCAAAGTCTCAAAATGTATATCCCTCTTCTTCTTTGTCACTCTTTCTCAGAATTTTCGTTTTCAAAATTTGTACCTATGTTTGGTTCAAATAGTACTCGTTTTCATCTCGAAAGTATAAGTGTAGTGGTTTTTTCTTTCTTCTACCAATTTCGCAATCTGTTCTCATACCTTAATAGAAGAGTATGTTCTCATAGTGTAATGATAGTTATCGATAAGTAAGAGAAGTCTTTTTCAGGTATGATTTTCCAATTTGAATTAGAATTAGAATTATAAAATAATTTTGTAATTTGGGAATTCCACCAAACTTACAAAACATTTTATTTTTGGATGTGTATGGTAACATTTTATTTCTGAATCCAATCACGGCACCTTATCCAAATTTAAAATTTAAAATATTATTATTTTGACACTAAAGCTATTCAATGATCAATATAGCTTTTGTATAAAGTTAAAGACCGAACGATCACGGAGCGATGAATATGTGGATCATCATACAGCTCACCACCACTCTAGCATGTTTCCCTGTTCACTGGCAATTCCGTAATAAAAGTACCATTTAAGAGCCTACGCGGAGTCGCGTCGCCGCATCGCAGTGACAACTCAACTCCTGAACTTTACACGTAGCTTTCCAACAGCGGCAGTCCAACTAAAACCCAACACGTTTACCCAACTTGCATCCCAAGAAATGCATAACTGACCTCATCTTTTTCCTAACACCCTCTTCGATGTCCCATAACCGTACTTTCCTTTACGGCCACCGTCGCCGGCGAAGTTCCCGGCAGTGGCCGAATAATTCCTTCATCATTTTTCCCAACTTTATTCTTCCAATAAAACTATTTAATCATTTCTTTTACATACGATTATTCCTTGAAACCCCATTACATATTTGATTTTAAAAAGTGATTTTGGAATTAAATCATAAGAAAAATTGCTGTTCCTGTTTTTGATCTGGGCACAACGCAAGAACCCACTTCAAAAAAACACTTTCTTAATTCATGATCTCAGCATGAACCCTTAAACAAGCGGCTTTGTGTTTATGAAAGGAGTCGTCTTTATCTGTGTCTTTGTCTTTGTGTGACCTTTGGTTGCTACAAACTGCTTTTGCCATATAGGGTTTTTGATCCCTTGCTTCCTAAAGCATGAATTTGTGTTTTGAAATCAATATTGTTTTTCAAAAACGAAAGGAAAGTGGAAATGGTGTGATTGGAAAAAAGAGAAGCTCTGTTGTCTCTTCTATTTGATCTCATGTAGAATTTACATTTCCCGGACCAAAAAGAGGAAAAAAAAAATCAAAAGGGAAAAGAAAAGAAGACACCAACAAAAGAAGAAGACTGGAAAAATCTTCCTGCAAAGAGGACAACGAGAACAGGAACTAAGAGCTCACTGGTTTTGCTCTTGGGCTTCATGGGTGTGTTGAGTTTCCCCGTTATGGCTTGTTGCTGTTTGTTCATAGTGATTCATGTCTTCTTTCAACTTCTCACCGCTCTTCTCTGCTTTCTCTTGCTCCTTCTTCTCCTCACCATCGCTCTTCCCATTGTTATCTCCAAAAGAAGAAGCTCTACTCGACATGGGTGTGGCTAAGAACCTCGGCTTCTCATCTCCGGCCATTATCACCACAATCTTCTCCTCATACACCACCGGCCCCACCTTCCGGGCGTCTCCGCCCTTGCCATCGTCCCCGCTCTCCAAGTCCCTTTCCCCACCACTTTCGCCGTTGTCCAAATGCCCATTAGAAAACCTCCAGTAAGAGCAAGCAAGGATCAAGAGCGCAAAAGCAATCAGACCCAGCATAGCCGCCAAGCCTCCGAAGAGGTACGGCACTGGAGAATGCCATGGCGAGCGCTGCACCGTGGCCGGCGACGCTGCTGTTGCGTTGAAAGTTGCACCAGTTCTCATCCTTATGTTTTTTTCTCTCTCTGACCACAGAGATGAGGGGGTGTTTTTAAGATTGTATTGAATAAGGAAATGCGAAGGAAGTTGGGCTTGAGGAACTGAACGGATTGTTGGCTTATTTATAACCCGGAAAAGAGAGAGAGAGAGAGAGAGATTACTTTATCTTTTTTTATCAATTTCTTTTTTGTGGTTTTATGAGTGGGGGCCGTAGGGCAGGGGATGAGGGCATTAGATGTAAATATTTGGAAAGAAGAGGGGTAGGGTTGGAGGGAAGTATGATCCTTGGTACCTGGGAGTGGTGTTCATCTTAGTGTGTGAGTTTTGATGGATGTGCGCTGTCCATTTGTGTATGTTGGTAGGGACCACCATCTTTCATGTGCATGGGGATATTCCATATCCATATGTGTATAAATTTCATCTTACTATTAATTAAATGCTTAATTTCTTCTCTAATTAAACTTTTCTACCATATCTTAAATTATCAAGTATGTGAATTATGGTTTAATAAATTATTGTTTATATATTACTTTAAATTTATTTCACTTAATTATTTTTTAACTCTTTCATATTCAAATAAAATAATTAAAAAATATATAATTTTTTAATATATTAAAAAAATATTTTTAAATTTGTTTTTTCTTTTTTAATATATTCTTGTAACCAAAGATAGCATTAATTATGTTGCTGATTTTCATAATACAAAGTGCTGACTGCTGAGTAGGGTAAAGGCTCTGCTTCATTATTGCTGTTAATTTAAGTAAGTTTTGGCAGATGATGTGGCTCGTATTTAATGATTGCAAAGACTGTTGGCAGCCCATGTGGCACTGACGTGGAATATAATTATAAAGAGAAAGTGAATGAAAACGAAAGTATAATCATCAAGAAAAAGAAAGGAGAAAGAAAACAAAGAAATTGTGAACGTTGATGGTAAAGAAATAAGGTAAATTCATAAATTTATATATTAGTTTTATTTTTATATAAAAGTTTCTAACATTCTAATTTTTTTTTTAAATTAAGTATTTAGTATTTGATTGGATACAAATTTTTATTTTTTATTTTTAAAATAAGAATTAGTGATAAATTTTATTTAAAAACTAAACAAAAATAAAAATATAATTAATTTTTTTTCACGTAAGTGTCTAAGAATTTTTATATCTTATATAAAAATTAAAACTATTTTTAAATTTTTAAAAATAAAAAATGGTTAATTAAGTAAATAATTAATTGTTAATTTGTTGATTGAAGGGGAGAAGGGAGAGAGTGTACGAGTTAATTATGCCCATCCATCCACTGTTTAAGTCTAGAAGGGAATGTTTTTTAGCGAGTGATGTAATGCTTGGATTATTGAATTAAAATTAAAAAATAATAATAATTTATTAAAAAAATGAAAAAAAAAACAATGCTGCGGTGGGTGGGGTCCATGCATTCCAAATGGTACAGTGAAATCCCACTCAATTTTGGTGTGAAAAGAAGTGTGTAATGAGAGAAGCAAACCGCAATCATTTAAAAAAGATAAAGATATATTCAATTGCGGGTAAAGCGAGAGCAAGGCTTTCTGCTTTTCCTTCATTTCATCATTTGCTTTTGATTTCATCTTATTGTGTCCTGCTCGGAGATTAAAATCATACCCAATTTTCTTTCTTTCCCTCTTTCCTTTTCCACCACGATAAATCCCTTGTAGGTGACTCCTCGAAGAATGTTGATTGACCTTTTTCTTCTCCTCACCTTTCACTCTACTCTTATTAATCTTCATTTTAATTGGTGGGTGTGTTGCTAAACCCCATAAGTGACTTAAGCCATTGTCCTAATTATAATCATGAAGCCTAGAATTTTTGTAATCCTCATTCCAATCATGCCGTGGAAGGTGAATCAAGAGATCATGTTTAGTGAAGATGAAATTCAAGCCGTCCAAATATATATGTTTGAATTTTTTTTTTTTAGGATTGAACCTAAATCCACGTTAGTGTTTTTGAGAAGTCTTCATACAATGATTATAATAGACTAGAAGAAAACAAAAGATGACGTATAGACTAAGTTGAGAACATTTTCCCCAACATTTGTCCATATTTTTGTATACAAACCTTTGCGATGGTTCGAGACAATTGCGAGACTTCTTCCTTAGCCTCACACCCATTCCTTCTCCGATTATTACCCACCATAATACTAATAATAATAGCATCTCAGGTGGTCTAGTCATGAATGACGATCAAATTGGGGGTGGGGGGAGTGGGGCCTTGGGAACATTGGACACTAGGCTCCGCGCACCACCTCCATCATCACCACCACCACTTTATGCTTTGCTTTGGCACCCTCTTGGCCCGGCATACCCCATTTCCTACGCCCCCTGGGGCCCTCTTCTTTTGAGAGGGCTCTACTGTATTTGTATATTATGCATAAATACAAGAAAAGAATGAATGGCCGTACAGTGAGTGAGAGGCGCTGCCATTCACTGCCGTGGCCGATGGGTCCACCCCAATCATATCCGGGTCTAGCACTTTGTGGGTCCTATCAATTCGTCACCTTCCACCACCTAATTTCCGCCCCCACAAAATACCATGGCTCCAACTCAATTTTACACACTTGTTTTACTTGTATCCTTGGCCTAACCCCTAAATAATCAGTCTCGCTAAGAGGGCTGTTTGGGATAGTAGTTGGAAAACAGTTTTTCAAAATAAATTTCGGAAATACTTCAAACATATTTTTTTAGTAAAAACTTAAAATATCATATTTTTAAAAGTAATTTATTTATAGTATTTTATTTTTAATATTTTTATAATTATTTTTTAGAAATAATCCTAAAAAAAACTGAAAATAATTAAAATATACTACTAAAAAGTAACTTGTCTTTAGGTTAAATTCTTAAAAAAAAAAAAAATTATCAAAAAAATTAATTATTTGATTTTGGAATTTAGAAACTAGAGTTTGTTTGATGGTTTTTTTTTTTAAGAAAAAAACAATTTTTGAAAATGGTTTTTAAAGTGGTTTTCTAAAACAAAAATTTATTTGAAAATTTAAAAGTGAATTGAAAGCTAAGTAGTGTTAATTTTAAAAAATTTATTCAATTCTCAATTATGAATCAATTTGATAATTTAGATATTGTTATTCATGATATTAAATTGACTTTTGTTTAATAAGATATTAAATTGGATGATTGACTCATTCTCCGTATAAGAAATAATCGCAAAAAATTCTTTAATAATATAAATTCCTATTTCTTAATTATGTCTTATGACGAAGACTAGTGGTTGAATATTATGAAACCATTTCATAAAAGTTCATTGATATTTTCTTTTTATAAATCAAATTAGTTCAATTTTCTATTTTCGAGACCTTTTGTTATTGGAAACAGGTACGAAGCTCTTAGTTACCTGTTTCACCCAATTAATATAAGGAAAATGTTAAGGTATTATAGCGATACCTACAAAACAAAAATTACATACCATTAAAGATATAACATAAAATTTAAATTATTGAACAAGAATACAAAAAAATACTTTTACTAGAACAAAATGACATGAGATGGGTAAATAGTTTGCATGTAAAGTGGAAGATGATCTTAGCAAAGCATCACTAGTAAACTAAGATTATTGATGGGTTGAAATCAATCCCTGGTTTGACTACTAATAAAAACCTCACTAAAAGTGAAAGTTACATTTTTAGAGCTTTCATTTTTTTTTTCTTTTTGTTATAACATGCACACAATGTAGACTGACTTCTTAATTTGATTGATATAAACTTTCTACCAAGTTTCTTAATTAGGAGTTGAAGGAGCATTGCTCCAAGGCTTTTGAGTTGGTAAAGGAAGATCATCTTCTTTAGCTTTGATCATGCATGAAACCATTATTATTTACTTTTTAATAACTTGAGCTTTTTAAATAAGAAATATTTATGCCAAAAATTTAAAATATTTTTCTTATTTTGAAAATCATCCTCATATGCTTAAAGTTGTAAATATACCCTCAGATGAACCAAAATACCTTTTATATAATTTTATAAAAAACATTTTGATGTGAAATAAATATAAAAAGTTTGACGGATGATATTTTTGTTGAATGAAATACATTCTTCTTATTTCCGAAAAACCAATCATTTTTTCATAATAGTGTTGTATTTTGAATAAGATATTATTTGAAATAATTAGAGACAGACATAACATCATCAAAACTTTGATTAAATTTCAAAAATGTTTTTCAATGTACTCTTTTGGGCTTTTTGGTAATTAAGCAAATCTAAATCCCTCTTGTAAATAATTTTTTTTTTCCAATAACAATGTTCAAACTACCCCACTTAGCCACTTGCATGTCAAATCTAGATTACTTTTATTTCATAACTTTACTATTAAGTCACTTAAGCTACCCTACATATAATTGATGTTCACATATGCTTTAACTTTATTTAAATTTTCTTTGAATTTTTTAATCTTAAACATAGCTTTACCATCCCAAGGACACCATATCCAACAATATATTTCAGATTTGCTTGTCTCATTTGGCAATATCGATGAATATTCTATCTCAATTGTATTTTATTTTACCCATTGTGATCCCTCTTTCTCTTCTTCATATCACTCTCATTGGTATTATTTTAGCAAATATTATTCTTCTTTCTCTTCTTCATTTTGATATGGGTCTAATAATTAATCCCATAGCCCCTGGTTTAATAAAATACCATACAAATCCTTTATTTTTTTTCCGCATAACTGCCAACTTGGACAAAGAATGTGCCCTAACTAAACTTTTGTTTGTCAACTTTTTCATCTTTAGAGCATGTTGATAATGCTAAAATAAGTGATTGAAATGGGAAATTTATTCGATTTCCCATCAATTACTATATTTGAATTGTTTAATAGAAATAAAAACTAGGAATCAAAATTTTTATGAAAACAAAAAACTCATTCATGTAGGTTTCGGTTCTTCTCACCCAAATGATGTTGTGATTCACCTCTAGTCTGAATGTTATTTCTACTTTGAACGTTACATGTCACATGACTCAATTCATTTAGTGCTCATTTAGATGTCATTTAAAAAAAATATATAAACTAGTAATAATTTGTATATAAAATGTAAGAACTCTTATATAAAAAGTATGAATTTATTTTATATTATTAAAATTAAATTAATTTTTTAAAAATTAATTTGAGGCAATTTATTATTATTATTTTGCTATTTAATTTTTTTCTAAATTATTATCTTTTTAAGATACATTTACAAAGGTTCTTACATTTTATGTTGGAATTACCATTAGTTAAAGAAAGAAAAAAAAAACACAACCTAAGAATTGTATATAGGGTTATTTGATTAAAATGATTATTAAAAACTCAATTTTGAAAATCTAACCTTTCATTCCTTTTTTACCTCATTTTAACAAAAATGCCATTATTTTTATTTTTATTTATTTTTTATAAAAATGTCATTTTTTAAAAACATATATGTAAATACTTGAAATAATAAAAGGTATTTATGTCAAAAATGGGTTACTTTTAAACAGAAACATTGAAAAATGTTAAATTCACAAATATGAAAATTATTTCATCTTTTTTAACCAATTAATTAATTCTTGTATATATCCTACCAACACTATAAATTTATTTTTTCAAATTTATTAAGTGACTTCACATCATCCGAATCTTTTGTGGACATTGTACCTCTATATGCTTAAACAAGGACTATATCATTAAAAAAATATGACACATCCAAATGTTTAACAATAAGCACTATTCACACACATTTTGTTTTCTTTTATCTTGCATAATGCTACTAAATTTGATGCTCCATTTTTGTTTTTCCTTTCACTTCTGCTTTTTGGTGTCAAAAAATATTCTTTCCTTTGACATAAAGCCCACTTGAGGTTGAAATGCTCTATCCCAAATCTTATTCCTTCAAATCATAGTGTCACCTTTCTTTTCAAATACTTTATTAGCAGATAATCAATTCTCACTTTTGTGTACTTAACCTCCCTTCTTAATCATATTAATCTTTGTTCTTTTAGTGACAGTTCTCAATCATTAATCCCCATTGCCTAATAGTTTAAAGAGCATGAATCCTATGTAGAAACCATCAGACCAAGTTCACTCAATCTGATCTTATATCATTCAAACCAATCCCATAAACATCCATCAAACTGTACTTAAACTTCGGTTTGATACAACATATATCATTATCTGGTCTTTAGTTTCTGATCCAGAAAGGGGGTATTAGAGTGGTTTACTGAATGGAGAGGTAAGGTGGCTTCCATGGCAGACACATTAGTTTATATCTATAGTGCAGATAGATTATGGTTTTGGTGATTGATCATGATCAAGTTTCAGGTACCTTTTGCTTTTAATCTGATTTTTACAACAACAAAGCAGTATAGTACTAACTGATTATCTATTATAGATAGCCGAAAAGAAAGGAATAAGATCGTATCTCATTATTATAGGCATTAATCTGGTCATATTATGTGATATATTATATACATTGCAAAGATATAGTGGAAGGAGCACTTGGTTGGAGAAGAACTACTTGCCTTTAATAAGCAAAGGTTAGCGTCCAAATTAATCTACTATATCAACACAAGGGTGTGTCCTGAGTGTTGGAAGCTTTCGTCACAACACAGGAGAGAAAGCACTTGTTCCCCCACTTGGGTGAATCTATGACACACACCTCCTTTTTAGTTATGCTTCCTCTTGCAGATGAGGCAGCCAGCACCCAACCTCAGGTATACCCAGATAAATGGATATATATACATATATAGCTAGACATGTTCTTTTACACTTGGAGATTAATCTATATATATATATATATATATATATATATATATATATACAAACAGCTATCTGCACTGCCCTTGGCAACCTAGGAGATCTATATCACGTGTTTCTGCTACAGCAGACTTCAGAATTAATCAAGAAACTTTGGAAGGCAACATGGTATATATGAAAAGTTATAGAGCCAGAGCTAGGTTAAAAGCAAAAATTATACCATCAAATGATTTTTAGCATTGACAATCTCCTACATATTGAACACCGTTTCCTATTTATCCATAAATACAAGTGTGCAGGAGTACATGCATTTGGATACGAATGCACAGATGCACCCATTGAGGAACGACTCTCACATTCTAAGTGGCTGTCTTTCGCTGCCTATATGCGAAGCCCCTCACACTTTGTCCTGCCACTGAATCCAATTTTGTTTTTCAACTCTTTCCTCCCTCTTTATCTTCAATCACATACATATAAGACACTTCTGATTTTTGCTTGGATATCTTGTTAGTGTGTTATTCCCATCAAGGCTCACCTCCTGAGTGGATGCCACTTTAGTCTTAGTGTCATCAGCAAGTTGCATTAACTCAATCCTGCTGTAGCATTACACTGTTTTTCATGTGTGGGACAAGGGTCTTAGCATCCCATCAACCCTGGTTCTTTTGGATTCTTACTGGGTTGATCAAGACATAAGAATAAAAATAGAATTGAAAATAGATATGCACAGATCCTGTCTGTCAGCTTAATATCTAATGCGTGGGACATCGTCCTACATCATCTTAAAAAGTACATATTATGGGTGTTTGCCATGTATGAGTTCTATCTGAATGTATCTGCAGACAAGAATATTATGCTCAAATCCATTTTCTTTTTTTCCTGTTTAGATGGATGTAGTGGAATGAAGTAGCTATCTGTGAATAAGAATATTTCATTTTGAGGTATGATTACTTCTAGCCCAGATGATTTCTCAATCTAATAGAGTCTTGTGAGTTGGGCAACCACAGTATGAATGGGTTCCGAGAGAATTTTGGATGCTGATGGTGATGCAAACTGTTTATGGCCTCCAAATCTTCCTAATACCAAGTATATATGCTCATAATCTGATACCAAGTATGTTCATGTTGAATGGATATTATGCACTGATGCCCTTTGAGACAAGATGTTTGATTCAGTTTCTTGGCCTTGTAATTCTTCCTTTGTTCTAGCTTATGTGAAATTCATTGAGAAAGTTAGGATCAGGAGCCATAATGCTGAAATGGCTTGTTCTCTTAATCAAGCTGTGACCATATATATGGTGCCTGCCCAGAGAATTAATGCTGAAAATGATGTGAGAAAAGGATCAATTTGAAGTGACTTCCAGCATTTTGCTTTCTTTTCCTCATTCTTCCTGAGATTGAAATGGAGTTTCTTGGATTCTGATAGCTTGATAAGACAAATAGCTCTTGATTGAACTGCCGCTATTATGGATCGAAGCAGTTCTTCCCAAGTTATATCTGGCATTGTCCTGCAATAAGACTATCAGACAGCGAAGGAATAAAATTAAAATGGTACCTGATTGCAGCAAGCACTTAATATTTTGGATATGGTATATCATTTGATGAAGCACCATACCGAAGAAGCCCAATCCCAGCTCAGTTGAATCACCTTACCTTGTATGTTTAATTAATATACCATGAGAGATGATATAATGGTACCAGTTTTGTCCTTTAAACCTCTCAGAAACAATGAGGTGTTTGACTAGAAGCATTTGAGTGTTCAAATTTTCTACTTTCAACCACTTCATTGATTTGCAGAAAATCATTAAAAGGGTCATTGGCCTCTGCCAAAAGTGCTGACATTGGAAAACCAGCTTTATTCCTATGGTCCTACATATCCATAGAGCATAAAGAATGGCTTAGATGTTAATGAATGTTCTCTCATAAACAGGAGTAAGTTCTTATTTTCTCCACCCATGAGGGTTTAGTCAAAAGAAGGAACAGGAGAACCCAAGTCAAAAGTGCACCTCTTCTTCTTGTTCACTATGACAAAGTTACCAAGCCATGGGTAAATCCACCTCTCTCTTGAACCGTTCTCTCAAGCTTATACTTTGGAATGCTGCCACACTTACCCATCCTGGAACTGTATGGATAAGAAGTTTTTGGTTGAATGAACTGGTTCAGCCAAGGGAATCAATAAAAGCCCTTTTGGTTGAAGACCTAATCAGGCCATCTTCTCATATGATTATCCTGTTCACAAGGTACAAGACCGAAGATTTGAAAAAGGTGGGATGGTTTCAGTATCATCAATTAGTCCAAATGTTAATTCTATCAGCCCTAATTCCCACTTGCCATCTCTTTTATCTTTATTGGATTCCTACCATAGTGTTCTGGCAAGAGGACTAAGAGAGCAGAAAAGGCTGAAGGGGAGTCCACAAGAATGCAGGGACACTGCAGAATATTTAGTCAGAGTTGGGAAGATGGTTAGCTTTCCACCACCCATACTCTAAAAAGACCTTCACAAACTGAACTAATTCTCCTCTTTTTTGTGAAAATTTGAGGCAAGACCAAAGATGCTCTCCTGGGAACACTCATTTACACTGTTATACATCTAAATTTTCCTTCAAGGAACCTTTTCTTGGAGAGACATCTGACTATATGTGCTTCAAGCATGTTTGGTTTGAGGAAAGATTTCCTAAGAGATGAAGATTTACCCATGCTTTGTTGTAGCTGTCTGAATTCAATAGTCTCTTAAGTAATTACCTGAAGCCAGTTAACAGAATTCTTGAAATGGTCTTTGTATAGTAGATTTGACTGGCTAGTGGACCAAAAATCTTCATTGCTTGGGGTTGAGGAATTTCAGGCTTTAAGACTGAAAATGGTTTACAAAGTTCACAAAGCATATATTCAAATTGAGAAAATATAAACATCTGAGATTAATGAGAATCCAAATAATATCCTGAAAGGAACAGATCTATACATCAATGGTGCGCAACAGAGGTATTTTTCCCAGGTTTTAGCTGTCCAACACATGCTGATATGAATGCAATCATTGATTTCAATCATCTTCCTTTCCTCTCATATAACATACTACATAATACTGGACTCATCTGTCCGAGATAAATCCATGGTGTATTGCTCTTGGCCTTCACAGTTCAACCAACGTGCTCATATACTGCTGGAATAAAACCAAAATTCTTCCCATGGAGTAATAGCATTACATTCTTTCACTTCACTTAGATTGGCAAAACAAACAAGAGCAAATGCGTAGTTCTTTCCAGAAATGAAATTGAGTATGGGAGAAAAGAAATGCTCCTAAGTTTCAACTTAATCTCATGAGAAACAAATGGGAAATTAGGATAAAAATCAAGTAAACAAGTCAAGACTATTGGCCAATGGCCCTCAGATGGTTGACTTGCAAGCGATAGGTAGGATAACAGACGAGAAAATGGTACATAGGTATGAAATTCTTTGTACCTTAGGTGCTTCTCCTCTGGTTTTCCACTAGGGAGAGGGGGCATGGCCTCCCTTTCCTCCTACATATGTTTTGAAGAACAATACTTGACTACAATCATACCCTTTGCAGCAACATGATCTCGAATAAAATGATGATGAAGTTCAATGTGCTTCATTCTTCCATGAAAAACAGGGTTCTTTGTCATGGAAATTGGGGTCATGTTATCATTGTATGTGGTCATTTACTGTAGTTGCAGAGATCTAGTTTGATTTGTGAGAACCAGTTGAGCTGAGTTGTTTCAATGGTCTGGCTGTTGGTGCTGCGATTTAATCTTCTTTTAGGAACATATCTGGTTTGCAGTTAGACAAACTGTCTAACTGTTCAGTTAGAGTAAGGATGGCCAGTATGGGAACTGGGAAGGATCCTGAATCAGTTAAAACATTACTTGTGCGATGGATAAGGTCACTATTTCTGTTCTTGGATCAATTCATGTTTAATCTGCATTTCTTTCTTTTTCATCATTACTAATTGGAGCATGTGTGTTTCTTTAGATAACCAATGATTTTACCTGTGTTCTAGGTATGGACAGATGGAACGTGTCATACTTTCTTCTGAAATTGCTGGTGTAGATCTAAGAGGAGCCATTTTGCGTGGTGTGGGAGCCTAGGGGATTTGTTGGAATCCGTGTAACGATTAATGGCAAAAAATAGAAAAACGAGAGAGAAGAACACAAAGATTTAACGTGGTTCAGTTAATTGCCTATATGGTTACATAAAAAGGTATTTATATTAATCCGTAGGAATGAAAATTCCAAAAATACCCTTGAACCGTACCGCGGGGGGTGTTGCCCCCGCACCCCCAACCTATTGTTTGCCCCACAACAAAAGAAGTACAAGCTTGAAAGGCAAATGCCGTTGCTCCACTTCGCTCCAGCATTTGCCCCTTTTTCTCCATATGTCTTTTCACTCAAATACGAGTCACATACTACAACAGGATTGAACTCGGTGAAACGGTTAGAAGGATGGAGGAGTCTATTCCCCAAGTCATTCTGTTCCTTAATGAGGCTGTAGAGAGGTGCATCAGTTTTACTGGTGGTTCTGAGATAGATGAACTAATTCTAGCAATAGATGACATAATGTTACAGTACATTTCTACCCTTCAAGAGACCCTTAAATCATTGAGAGCTGCATGTGGAGTAGATACTGGTGATGGTGGTGGTACAAAGAAGGAAATGGTATCGGACAGAAAAGAAGGAACTCATAATGCATGCAAAGTAGACTTGATATCAAATGAGGAAGAGTGGTCTATTGTCCAAGGTGCATTGCAGATCCTCACAGTTGCAGATTGTTTAACAAGCAGATCCGCAGTCTTGAAGCTTCCTTGAAGGCCACTCTTGCTAGACTGAGCACAAGTTTGTCCCTTTCAGTGTTTGGCTCAAATTTGGACCAAAATCAGTCACATGTAGCCAGTGATGATGGGAATGGAGAATTGTCTATGGTTGGAAGGGCTGCCTTGGATGTGGCATCTGTGCAGCTGGTTGATGTGCCGCAGAAGGCTTGGAGACACTTTAACCTTTTAGATCAGGTGAGTGAAACCAATATTTGTGCATTTCCTTTTTCTGTTCTCTCTCTCTCTCTCTCTCACACACACACACACATTACGTATTTCTGAATATGACAGCAGAAACACCAAGCGCTAGAAGATAGGACGACATTAGGTATTGCTGAATATGACAGTGGAAACACCAAGTCCTATTTTTAAGTTGGGCATAATCCTGATGGTGATATCCTACACTCTGAATCCAATAAAAGAAAAATGAAAGAATAAACTGTCGAAAACATTGATCATATGGAGCTTGTTAACAGGAAAGAGGCAAATTGGTCTTTGGGGATATTCTTTATATTGGAAGCATCAAAATCCATTTTAATGGTTAGTTTTGAGTTAGGCAGTCAATACTGTTCGGCAAGAAAGTTTAGTTTTACCCAATATTCTGTTAGTATGGTAAACAATGGTGGGTATTCTTTCATGCTACTGTATCTTATACTCCTGTCACTGTGATAGTAAGGGATTTTAGTCTTTTAATTCTTGTGTAGTTTTTGATTGATGGTTAGAATTTGTTTTATTCAAGGGCTAAATTTAACAGTAATTAAAGTCTTTGGTCTTTAGAATTTGGTTCAATCATCTCTTTTTGGAGTTATTGGGGATTCTATTTAAAATGTGTTCAAGGCTTTTCTTTTGAACACATCATTTTTCAGAGCTCTTTACTTCTGTATGCCTTCTCCTCCTCCTTTTCTCTTAATTTTTTCTTCATGATATACTATGTAGTTATCAATTGAAAGAAGTTTCATCCAGTCCCTTATGGAGTGGTGGTCAAGGGCATCTCTGGAGCTGGCAGATTGTTCATTATTGTATTTTATTGTTAGGTGATTTTTTTCCTCTTTTTGTTTGCCCTTTTTTTGTGTTGTCAGTTCTTTTCATCTTCCTAGCTTCAATGCATACCCTCAGGCCTATGTGACCAGTGTTGGTGAATATCTTCTTACTTTGCCTCAACAGTTGGAGCCACTTGCTGAGGGCATTTGTAGCAGTGATCCCAATGCTGATGAAGCTCAGTTCTTTGCAACCGAATGGATGTTCAAGGTAACCAACCTGTACCTTAAATGAAAAGCCATGAACCATTCAATTTTTTGTGCATTTTGTTTTCTAATAAAATTAGACACCCAACAACCCACTTGTTGAAGCTAGGATAATGGTTTTGAAGGGTTAATTTTACTTGCATCACATTAAGTCACCAATAATTTCTAATTTCGTTGATTAGCACCCCTATAAATGTCTTCATTTTATAAATTTATTTTGTAGAAAGATTTAAATAAAAAGATTTTAGGTGTATGTATCTTTCTTATATATTTTTTACTTATCAAAAAAAAAAAAAAAAGGATTAGGTGCATGTATCTAACCATTGAAAAATAAATTTTATAGATGAAATACATTTATAGGGGTGTTAATTGACGGAATTTGAAACTCATGGTGATTTGATGTATTTGCACTAAACCTCAGGAGGTATGAGTGAAATTGACCCTAGTTTTGAATGATCAGATGTTTCCTACCCTAGCAAGCTTGTGCCAAGTGCCCAATTTTGGTACTTGAGACACATAGATCAATTAAATTCACTTATCGTTTATTTTCTTAAAATGAGCAGAAAATTTTGTGTATGCTTCGTCTAATGATATCTTCTATAACAAAGGTTGTTGAGGGTGCTACTGTAGAATATTTACATAATCACATAAATTAATCATACATGGTTAAAGAATACTAACAATAGAAAATCACTCACTATAAAGAACATACCTGTTTGAGCCATCACAAAATAAAAGTGATTGATTGTTGCAACCAAGTCTTCCTCTCTATGATCTTGATAACAGCTATGGTGGCTCTATGGGAAAACAGAAAGACCCTTTATCTAGATTAGAGAGGGGACTTAGCATAACTCAATATTAGGTTCTCATTGTGCCCTCCCATAATGGGCTTCAATGAGACCCATAGCCTACACTTGCCACTCAACTGAGCTTCTACTCAAAAAATGCAAAACCCAATCCAAAATGTGATCACTAGTTAATTGGGCTCATTATATAATAGACTATCCATTAACCCGTTTTTACAAATACAAATTATTCAATTAATGTTAGCCCATATAAAAATTTTCCAACATTCTCCCATTTAGGCTACATTAATTGTTTTTTGAGGATTCATTAACTTCATTTTGAAAATAAGACTCTCGGGTTAAGTACAGAAAAGTTTATTTTGTGTGGCCACACCTTTTTTTTTTAAAAAAAAAAAATGATAGTCTATAAGTAGCATCTTGACAAACTTATCCGGTCCAACATGGTCTTAATATTGGACTATGATGGTCTATATGTTAATCGACATGGATCGTAAACCCAATAGTGTAGTAAGAAATCAATACCAACATGTGATCATCATCTATATGCATTGTTTCTTATCAGTCCTCATTACAATTTACCAGCAAAATGAAATTGTAATTGCAATTTCTCAACAAAATGAAATTGCTACAATTTCTAAACAATATGAAATTGTTTGACTTTAACAAGTCATATGTCACCAATAGTGCACCACAAGATCTCAAAATAGCGGTATTTGTGACATCCAATAGTTTACAACTGTAATTCTTAAAGTTCAATATCTTAAGATACCATGTTGTATGTAATTCAATTATGACATGCTATAATATAATACTTAATAATGATGATCATAATAATAATAATAAATTAATTTTGCAAGTCGCATAACAATAATTGAAATAAGGGAAATCACAAAAGCTCCCACTAAATTAAAGAATCAAAAGACTTAATGACACCCATATTCACAACATGTTCCTTGAACGTTATGGACTTTAAACCTTTGGTTAGAGGATCAGCTAGCATGGACTTAGTTCTTATGTGCTCAATCACAATATCTCCTTTTTTCACTAAGTCTTTGACTGTAAGGTACTTGATTTCCATATGCTTAGAACCCATACTAATCTTATTATTCTTGGAGTAGAACATAGCTGCATTATTGTCACAATAAATCACAATGGGTCGAAAGATGGAATCAACAACTTGCAACTCTAAAATCAGATTTCTTAGCCAAACAGCTTGAGATGATGCACCATAACAAGCTACAAACTCAGCATACATGGTCGAGGATGCAATTAGGCTATGTTTGACACTTTTCCATGAAATGGCTCCACCAGCTAACATAAAAATGTATCCTAAAATAGATTTGCGATTGTCAGAACAACCGCCAAAATCAGAATCTGAGTATCCAACTACCTCGAGATCATCCACCCTCCTATACACAAGCATAAAATCCTTCGTTCTTTGTAAATATCTCATGACTTTGTTTGTAGCAACCCAATGATCATGTCCAGGGTTTGATAAATATCTACCAAGAACTTAACAATGAAAGCGATATCAGGTCTTGTACATACTTGTGCATACATCAGGCTACCAATGGCACTAGCATAAGGAATAGTCTTCATGGCACCCTTTTCCAAATCATTCTTTGGATACTATTCATTACTGAGTTTATCTTCTTTCACAACAGGTACATCACCAGCTTTGCACGTCTACATATTGAATTTTTTAAGCACACAGTTGATATAGGCTCTCTGAGATAGCCTAAAGAAGTTTCGAGATCTATCATGATAAATCTCAATACCCAGCACAAAAGATGCTTCTCCGAGATCCTTCATGTTAAAATTAGCAGACAAAATACGCTTGGTATCATTCAAGAGATTCACATCGCTACTAGCAAGTAAAATGTCATCGATATAGAGAACCATGAAAATGTACTTGCTCCCATTGACTTTCATGTAAACGCACTGATCAAACTTGTTTTCTATAAAACCAAAAGACGTCACAATTTTGTCAAATTTCAAGTACCACTAACAAGAAGCTTGCTTGAGACCATAAATTGACCTTTTCAATCTGCATACCATGTTCTTTTTCCCATTTTCCTTAAATCCTTCAGGTTGTGACATGTAGACCTCCTCACTCAAATCACCATTGAGAAAAGTTGTCTTGACATCCATCTGATGAAGCTCTAAGTCAAAATGAGCTACCAACGCCATAATTAGCCTAAAGGAATCTTTGGTAGAGACTGATGAGAAAGTCTTTGTGAAATCAATTTCCTCTCACTGTGTATACCCTTTAGCAACCAACCGAGCCTTGTATCTTTCAACATTTCCTTTGTTATCTCTTTTGGTCTTGAATACCCATTTGCATCCAATGGGTTTATATCCTTTAGGAAGATCAACAAGTTCCCAAACATCATTGTCTAACATAAACTACATCTCATCTCTCATGGCAATCAACCATTCATTTGCCTTATCACTACTGAGAGCTTCATGATAAGTAGTAGGGTCCACTTCTTCTCCAATGTCATACTCTCCATCTCCAATGTAAACATAATAATCGTTAGATAAGGCATGCCTTCTAGTTCTTTGCGTTCTCCTCATTTCCATAGGAGGAATCTCATTTACAATAGGGGTTATTTCGACAGTGGGGAAATTGACAGTAGCAACTCCTTGCTGAATCCCATAATCAAAAGCTCCACATCAAGGTTAACGTCTGAGACTGGCAAAGGTAAAGAAATAACATCCATGGGTTCCAGTCTTTCATTGGATTGAGAGGGTATACTATCAGCAACATCCAACTCTAAAAACTTTGCCACTTGAGACTCAACAACTCTAGTGCCACAAGTCGAACAATAAAACTTGTATCCTTTTGAGTGATTAGGATACCTAATAAAGTAACACCGAGTAGTTCTCAAATCTATCTTCTTTAAAGAAGGATCATAGATTTTCACCTCAACTGAACATCCACATACTTTAAAATGATTCAAATTGGGTTTTCTGTCTGTCCATAGTTCAAACGGTGTTTTAGGCACAAACTTACTAAGAACATGGTTCAGAATGTAGGTTGCTATTTTAATGGCTTCACCCCATAAGTATTCTGACAAATTTGATCTACTCATCATGCTCCTCTTCATTTCCATAAAAGTGTGGTTGCACCTTTCTGCCACGTCATTCTGTTCAGGACTACCAGGCATAGTATACTGAGCAACAATACCATTATCTTGTAAGTACCTTGCAAAAAGTCCATTTTGTTGTCCAGCATCACCATGCTTCCCATAATACTCACCACCTCGATCAGATCTTACAATCCCAATGACTTTCCCTAATTGTTTCTCAACTTTAGTTCGAAAGACTTTGAACATTTCAAGAGCATCTATCTTTTCTTTGATCAAATATACATAGCCATACCGGAAAAAATCATCAATGAATGTAATGAAGTACTTGTTGTCACACAAGGTAGTGGAGTAAGGCCTACTAATTTTTGTATGAACAATCTCCAACAAATTTTGACTACGAGTTGCACCATTTTTCTTAGTCTTTGTCAATTTTCCTTTCACACAATCAACACAAATTTCTAAGTCATCAGAATTAAGGCGAAGAATAATCCCAGAACTAATTAAGCGTTCTACTTGTTCTTTAGAAATGTGCCCCAAACGCTTATGCCATAATAATGAAAATCTTTCTTTAGTCAAAGGTCTTTTAGCAACGCTATTTTCAACATTGTAAGAACAAGTAGATAACAACGACAAACTCTAAAGTCCGTCAAACAAAACACAATTGTCAATCACTTTAGAGTCATAAATCACCTCAACTCTTTTATTTGCAAAAGTGAAACTATATCCAGCTTTGTCAAGTACTGAAAGGGAAATTAAATTCCTTCTAAACGAAGGTACACAAAAAACATTGTCCAAAACAAGCTGAAAACCAGAATCTAATTCTAGAACAACAATCCCAATATGCTCAACATCAATCCCGATGTCATTGCCAACTTTAAGCTTTGACTCTTTTTCACTTGGCTTCCTTAGATTTCTTATCCCCTGTAAAAAAGTTGCAATGTGAACAGTAGCACCACTGTCAAGCCACCATGAATCTAAAGGAACATTAACTAAATTAGATTCAAAACAGACATAGGCAAATAACATACCTTGTTCGTCTTTTTTCTTCTCTAGCCAATTCTTAAACTTAAAGCAATCAACCCTCTTGTGACCCTTTTTGTTGCAGTGATAGCACTTAAGGTCTATGTTCTTAGCATTTCCATTCTTCTGCTTCTCACTTCCACTCTTCTTGAAATTCTTGCTTTTCTTATGATTGTGGAAGTTGGGCTTTCTAGCCTTTTCAACTCTTTTTTTATTATTCGGTTTTCCAAGAGCAACGAGATGAACAGATTCATTCTTTTCTCTTTTCAGTTTTTCTTCCTTAGTCACACACTTAGTGATCAGGTCATTCACACCCCAAGAGTCATTCAGGGTGTTGTATGAAGTTTTGATTTGGTTAAAAGAAAATGGTAGAGTATCGAGGGCTTGATGAATAATAAACTTATTGGGAATGGGAATGTCTAGTGCTTTCAATCTAGTCTGAAGATGCACCATTTTTAGGATATACTCACAAACCCCTTTTATATCATTATACCTCATATTCATCAATTCATCCATAAAATACCCAGCTTCGGCATTGTCAGATGTCTGGTATCTATTTGCCACAACAACGAGAAATTCCTTATCATTGTTGCTCTCAGGTATTCCTCTAAGGAGATGCTCAACAATGGACCTCTTGATTGAAATGAGACTCAAACAGTTCGATCTTACCCATTTCGCATAATGAGCTCTCATAGCTTCAATGCTTTCATTAGTGGGCTTATGAGGTTCATCTTCACGTAGAGTCATGTCTAAGTCCATCATTCCTAAAACAAACTCTATGTCTGATCTCCATTTCTTATTGTTCAACCCACTTGGAATTTCAATTGTAGTATTATTATTGTTCACAACAAAAGAAACTGATTGACAAAAATTTGCAACTAGATCAATTATGGGCAATAGGTAAAATGCTTAAATAAGCATAAGAAATACAATACAAGAATCAATTGTATTATCATAAACTCCCATTTGGGCAGAGTCCACAATAAACAACTATTCTCTAAGCATGAAAATCAATAAATAATTCATTAAAATTTATTTCCTTTGGGCAAATAAATTTATCAAATTATTTATTTCATTCAATATCCTCATGTTGTTAAATTAATTTGCACAATAACCCCCTTTGGGCAGGCGATTATACAAATTAATCTAAAAGTTTCCCCATCAACAAAATAAGAACTCATAAACTTGCAAATTTTGATGGTTAAATCACTTTGGTGAAATAACCTCAACAATTCACATGCAACGTTCCAAAATTGGGTAAATTAAAAAACAATATTGCCCAACAACAATAGTGCATATTAGCGATATATATGCATATGATCAAACAAGATGAAGTACGTCACAAAATGTACTTTCAATGATCAATGATCAATTATAGTTGCAAGAATTTGAACAACAATTTTTTTTTTATTACACTTTAAACTAATTATTTAACTAGTTTATGTGATTTAGACCAAGTAGGAGAGTATGCTTGAAAAAGTTTCAATCTAGAGAGAGTGAGTACTACACTTCTATTCCATATATATTAGCATAATTTCTGGTAAATTCTCAATAGAAAATTATACCAAAGAATAATTTTAAGCTAATTAAAACACATAAATAAGTAATAATTATTTAATAAATATTTTTGACCCCTAAAAAATAAAATTATATATCTAGAAAAATAGATGACAAAAAAATGAGCTCACAAGAAAAAACGGGGCTAAAAAAAGACACTGGATGAGGTTACACGCACCTCACACACTTGACTCACGAGTGGGGAATGTGCGGCACATGTGGCACGTGTGGCATATGCTGGAGGTCATCTTCAACCTCCAGCAGCGGGTCAAAAAATTTGCAATTCGGATCAAATGACCAGATTGCTACCCAGATTATAAACAATTGAAAAAAAAAAGGTTTTTCGATCGAGATCTTGAGGGGTTTTAAACTTTAGGTTGTTTCTAACAATTCTAAGTCATTTAATCATAAAAAAAAAACAACTTAAAGATCTCCATAATTGATTAACAAAATTCGATTTTTATACCTCCATAACCAAGATCAAAAAATTCTATTTTAACACCTATTTCGGCCTCATTTTACATGTATTTTTACCTTAACAATATAAGAAATCTCTCTACAACAATTAATTAAACAAAAAACCTTCTCAATCTTTAAAAAAAATATAAAACAAATTTTCTAGGGTTCATACCCATATTTTCGAATTTTCAAATTTCACCAAATTGAGCCAAAAAACCAAAATTGATGCTACATATCAACTATAATATATGTAAACAACAAAATCTAAGAGTTTAATTTGAGTAAAACACAATAATTTGAACAAATAAATTTTTTCTTGAATCTTTAAATAAGAAAATTCTGAAAATTTAAAAACTTAATTACTCCCAATTTAAACAACGAAATTGCACATATGATATATCAATTTGAAGCTTATGACAAGAGGAACAAAAGACCTAAAGTTTCACAATCAAAAGAAACCAAAAAACCATACACATTCATGAATCACACATTTGGCTCCGAAAATAAAATAAAATAAAATAAAATAAAATAAGAAACTAAAAATTTTATTTTCGATTTCCAATTGTAAATCCTAAATCATGTAAATCTGGCTCTAATACCACATATAGAATATTTACATAATCACCTAGATTAATCATACATGATTAAAGGATACTAACAATAGAAAATCACTAGAAAGAACATACCTGTTTGAGCCATCACAAAATAAAAGTGATTGATTGTTGCAACCAAGTTTTCCTTTCTATGATCTTGATAACAACTATGGTGGCTCTATGGGAAAACCCTTTATCTAGATTAGAGAGGAGACTTAGCATAACTCAATATTGGGTTCTCATTGGCCCCTCCCATAATGGGCTTCAATGAGACCCATAGCCTACACTTGCCACTCAACTAAGCTTCCACTCAAAAGATGCAAAACCCAATCCAAAATGTGATCACTAGTTAATTAGGCTCATTATATAATAGACTATCTATTAACCCGTTTTTGCAAATACAAATTATTCAATTAATGTTAGCCCATATAAAAATTTTCCAACAGCTACTGCTCTTTACATGGAGCAATTGTGGAGGATTCAATACATAATAGATCGTGGAGCACAACAGCTATTAGCTGACATAAAGTATTTGAGTAATGTACTTTCTGCTTTATCAATGTTGATCCCTCCAATCCTGGCTGCATTCCACTCATGCCTTTCAACTCTAAGAGATCATTTGAAGGATTTTGTAAAATCAGATGTAGGAAATCAGCCTGATCTTCCAACAACCAACTTTGTATGTAAGATCCAACGTGTAAATTTAGAATAGTGTTTTTTTCTAGAGGAAATTTTGTTGTTGAAAATAGAGGGTAATTTTTCCCATCAAACCATCTCAATGGGTAGCCATTGTGGTAAAATCAGCCTGTGTTTTATGTGTTTTATGCATGTTATGTTGCCTGACTCACTTGCATTAAGTTTTGGATAAATATAATGTTTTTGAAATTGCTGGGGAAAGGGGTTGGGCAAGTGGTAGTTGAAATGCCACCACTGTTCATTTGTAGAGTGTGTTTCATCTTTTGTCCTCCACACCCTATGAAAGAAAATCAAGCAAACATGACATTGTATTAATTTTTAATACATCTTTTCCTCATTGTTTTATATTTTCTGCTATGATGATTTTGAGGTAGCACTTGAATAATCCCTTCCATTTTGCTAACTACGGTCTATTTTGGATTCCCTATTGAAGGAAATGCAACTTATACAGATCTATAGGAAGTCGAAAACACGGTTGGTTCCTAGAATAAGGATCTTGAAATTTTTAGTTAATTACCATTATAATTAAACATGAGCGGCTCATCCAGTCTCTCTTTTTATCCTTTTTAAACAAGGAGGATTATGTTGTAGGTAATCCTAGCAATCACATGTTTGAGAAAAAGCTCCCCCCAAATCGCAACCCAAACTAGGATCATATCAGGGGGTATGCCTAATATTAACCTTAAGTTCAATCGCATTAGGATTTCATCCAAAAACTTTAGCCCTAATAGATTGGTATACAAGTTGAAAGGATCATTGTCAATCAACACTTTTGTTACAATTCAAATATCAAAGACAAGCAAGTGCACAAAAATCTTCAATTACGAGGGGCATATATTTCTACAAGCATTACTTGCCATGTTCCTTTAAATTTCAATTACATAAAGGACTTCCTCAATTTCTCTACTTTGTTCATCATATGTAATTCACCAAGCAGCACTTACTTTATAAAATTAATTTCCCTACATAGGTCACTCTTCACATATATATATATATACCACTTTTATGAGCAACAAATCCATGTTATCAAGGCCCTAATAAAAGTACCTGCTTTGGTGCCTTTTCTGCAAACTCCACACGAAAATATCATATTCTACAAATTAAGTCAGTTACCTCCAGGTACCTCCACACTATTGCAATTTTTCTATTTTTTGAAGTAGAGAGAAACTCGACACCCTAATCCATGGAGATATTCCTACATGTGGAAACAATGGTTGTGCTTCGGAAAACGAGTTTGAAAGATATATGGGTAAGCAGTTGTAAGCATCCCTCTGCATAGATAGAGAGGTTACCTATGTTGTGAGTGTTTAGCTAGGTTGGCAATTCCAAACAAAATTCATAAGTGTCCCCTAACTCGACTTTCCAACTCCTCTTTAAACTACTTGACTTTGAAGACTAAGACTTTGCTAAGAGGCCGAGGTATGTAGTCGAGTGTGTGGTGATTGAATGTGAATCAACCCGGTTTTTAATCTTAAAATGTGTTAGAAAGTTAGGAGAAATGGTTTTTGGCGCAAAACTTTTATTCCCCTGTTTCTAGATCAATCCAAGTGTAGAGGTAGATCGATCCAACTAATTTTTTTAGATCAAATCTCAGCCATTAGATTAAGGGCTTCTTTTTACTCTTTAAAAAGCAATCTTCTCTCATTTTTCTGTAGAGTGACTGCAGAAAACGTGGAGAGATCAACCACTCCATGTGTTCTTTATTTTCTCTTCTCTTTTCCTAATTTGGGGGGTTTTGATTGCAAAGAAAATTCACTTCTCTTAATGTTTTTCAAGCAAATTTTTAATGAATTTTCTTGAGCAATAAATGGGTTTATTCATTCCTTCTTTCATATCTCAATCTCTCATTCTATTTGAGTTTGTGCAAAAACCTATTTTCTTCTTATGTGGATTCAAGAAGAGGTCGAGATTGAACTTGGTGCGGACTCCAAGTGTGCTCCGGAAGATGAAGGTGAGAAGTTGAAAGTGAAGGTACTAGTTAAGTGGTCCGTGAAGGATTGGTTGGCTTGAGCTAGGTAAAACCTTGTACTCAGTTTTTATTCTTCATATGGAGTTTTTCAATCGGTGGTAGGCCTGTGGTTTTTGATATCTTCAGAGGTTTTCCACGTTAAAATTTGGTGTTAATTGTCTATTTCTCTTACTCTACACTTTGATTTAATTTCTGTTTTCGATATCATTGATTACTTGGGTATACATGTTGAATGAAAGAAATATGAGGTGATACAAGTGTGATGATCCATGGAATATCCTTAATAATTTTTTTGCTCATTTTGGTTAATGATTGAGGATTGTTGAAGCATTTGCATGTGGTTTGCATTTATAAATTGTTGGGAGAGTGTTGTTGCATACATTCTTGCTTGTGGATATTATGCTTTGTTAAATAGTTATTGGAAGAGAAATTTCTTGACATTGAGAAAATCTAAGGTTAGATAATCTTTGTTGGAAGATTTTTTAAATTGCTCTACAACACCTATTCACCTCCCCTTCTAGGTGTAGTCCATTATTGAGATTCACCTTTTCATATGTACTATTGGACAAACTGAAGCATAGTTCATTGTTTGCCCCTGTCACTCTGCCCATTAAGTTTAAAGTTGAAAAGTTCCACTAGTGCTGTAAAACGATAATTAAACATGAGAATAATGATACAAAAAATATACTTATAAAATAAAACATCTCTAGAGGTATAAATGGTTCTATCAAAATCATAATTTTTCTATCCTTTTGTCATTGGCTCGAGCCTATCATAAAACCCATTTTTTTTTTGTCCTGGAGGCCATACACATTGATTTGTAATAAGTATCTTCCATTAAGTGGTAGTAATAGAAGAATGACAATCAAATTATCAAAGTAGTCCATGTCTATGGATTTGACAAAGGGTGTAGAGCAACTGTAATGACACTTTGATTTGATGGATCATCAATCAAACAAGCCGTCAGGTATGAGAGGATTCAAATTAGAGCTACTTTGATCCCATAATTAAAAAATTGAGGAATGAAAAAGGCTTTCTACATTTCATTAATCTCAACATTTTCTTTATGAAGTTTTTGTAACCTATAAAAGGAAGATTGAAAAAAGATGATGCTATATATAAGGAGAAATATAAAAAATGAAAGAAAATAGGATGATAAACCCCACATATGGCTCCACACATCTTGTTTTCAAGATTTTAGAAAATAAGCCTAAAGACACTATGAAAGAGAAAGTAAAAGTCCCATTGGCAATGATTCTAGGAAGCTCTTTTGGCGTAAAAAGTGTTTTTGAAAAAAATACATGTTTGACAAAATATCAAAAACACTTTTAAAACTCTGGAAAATCACTTGTAGTATTGGAAAATAACTTATAATATTTTTTAAAGAAACACTTAATACGTAATTATCTTAAAATTACTTCTGAAGAAAATACTTCTACTAGAAACACTATAAGTAAAAATACTATGAAACGCATTATAATAGTTTGTTTGACAGTACTTTTAAGATGCATTTTTAGGTTAAAAAGTGTTTGTGAAAAAATTTAGGTGTTTAGTAAAATTTAGGAAACACTTAAAATTTTGAAAAAGTTAGAAAATCACTTGTAGTGTTTTAAGAAGAAACACTTGATGGGCGATTCTCCTATAAACACTTCTATTAAAACTATTTCAAGTAGAAACATTATCATATGTACTCTAAGAAAGTATATAACAAGGAAATTTTTTTAAAAAAATATTAGTAATTTTTCACTTTTTGAATATAAAAAATTGAAATATATTTTATTTCACACAGAACTTATAACTCAAAATTATATTTATAACATTTTACTGGAAATAAAAAAAAAACTTTTTATTTTCTAGATGTAAAAGCTCATTCATCTATGGGTACTATCTACAAATTAATTCTTTAATATGAAATTATAAAATCATAACTTATTTTCATTAATCCTCTTAATGACC
Organism: Vitis vinifera; assembly: GCF_030704535.1. NCBI lineage: Eukaryota > Viridiplantae > Streptophyta > Magnoliopsida > Vitales > Vitaceae > Vitis > Vitis vinifera. The sequence continues at coordinate 7,761,446 of NC_081808.1, forward strand.
TTCATGTTGTTTAAATACCTTTATCCCAATTTTAAATACCATATGTTAATTCAAATTATTGTCCCTTTCAACTTTATCTTTTTCCTCAAAATGATTTTTTTTCATTTTATATTTATATGTTATATTTCTGAATTTAGTTGATAAATTATATACTAAAAAAATTCCTTATTTGTTTATTTATTACCTCGTAAGGAAAAAATTACCAAAATTATTAAATAACATAATTTACTTCAAATTGTTCTTTGTTTCAACATAAATTTTTATTTTGTTTTGTTTTGATTTTTATGTTTTTTTTTATAATATTGGTAATGTTGTGTTTTTGGTTATTTCATATAAAATTTATGTGGGTGAGTTGATTTTTTTTCTCTCTTTAAACTAGCTAATAGAACTTAGTGTGTCTTTTCTATTTTTAATAGTTAAAAAAGGTCATTGATTATAGTTGTAAATATGCATAATTAAAAAAAAAAGAGTATTTTTGAGCAATATTATATTGAAATAAATTATAACAAAACAATTTATATATATATATATATATATATATATATATATATATATATATATAAATTTCAATTATTTACAACATCATTGACTTTTAAAATAAAGAATAGAGGGCTTCAAATAATGTATATTTATTATATTTTTTTTGGTTTTTTATCATTACAATTAAATAGGAAAATATACTAAAGCATCCTTATTTTACCATTTTTATAAATTTTAAAAAAATAATTGCCTTAACCTAATCTATAGTGTTTCAATTTCAAAAACTATTAAAATTACAATAGTATTAATTAGTTTCCTTAAATAAACTAGCACATATTGTAATTTTTTATTGAAAAAGTAAAAAATTAGTCATAATTTTTTAAATATTTTTCTTTTATTACATCTTATCATAATTTTCATTTTTTTTAAATATAAGTTTGAAAAAATAAATTAATAGTACTTCTAACCTTTGTTAAAAAAACTTTAGAATTATTACACCTTATCCTTTAAACTTTGGGGTGTTTCGCAGTTTTTTTCTTTCATGATTAAATTTAAACATCATATCCTTCAAACTTAATAAAGAATAATAATTTATCGCCCAAACTTCAAAAAAAAAATCAATAAACAAATTATTAAGTGAAGAGATAATGTTGAAATGCAAATAAAAACGACTACAATCTAAATTGAAAATTGTCACACTTTAAAAATCACGAATAATCATATAAAGTCTTTCTAAAATTAAAAATCACGAATAATCATATAAAGTCTTTCTAAAATTAAAAATCAAAATTGGTGGCTACTATATTTTAAAAGCATTTAAAAAAATTTCACTTCAAAATTGGTTTTATCTTAAGTTGGAATCTTAGAGTGCAATAAAGAGCAACCTCCTTTATAAATTATAAAGGACTTGTAATTAAAGGCAAAATATTGTTCTTCAAGTTTATGAGATGATAGGTATTGAATATATGGGGGCAAAAATGTAAAACACATAAAATGTTGAGGAGTAAAGTCTATTGAATGCAACACTTTAAAAAACTTATTGAAATTAGCTTTTTTTAAAAGATAGGATATGGCAAATGCCACGTGTAACCTCTTTCCAAGATAATAAAATGCATACTTGTTTTAACTTTTTTTATTTTTTATTTTCTTATGTATATAGCTTGTATTTTTTTTATATATCAGGGTATTAAATAAAATTTAATACTTATTATTTAATAATTTAAATTAAATTATATTTAAATTATTGATTTAAAACTTATTACTTAATTTTTATTTTTAAGTATTAAGGTTATTTAATAAAATTAACTTAAAATTTATTCTAAATTAACAAATTGATATATTTATTCTTATAAATTATAATTAGAATAAAAGAGGTCGAGTAAGAGTGGAAATTGTGGAATTGTAAAAAAGACGTGGAGATAATTAATATAAATAAAACTAAAAAGGTAAAATAATGATATGAATTTTAAAATAAATTAATTATTTTTACTTGTTACTTAAATTTATTTTTAACTTTTAAGTCACAGTTCGTACACGCAATAATTAAATCTGTCTAATTATCTCCAAGCATAAAAACAGAAATATTTAATGTCTAATACTGTCTAATTTATTGCAAAAATTTAAGCATAATAACACAAATATTTGAATCTGAAAGTATTGTTTATTGAAAATATATCTTAATACAGAGAGTTGATGAATACAGGTTGTTGACAGCAGAGGGATGACTCTAACTCAAAGAAAAGTACAAGAGAAAATTTTTGAACTTTCAGAATTTTTGCACTCTCTAATTTTTTTCTGCTCTTGAAGCTATCTCTTTTGAACTCTCGAACCCTTGCCAGACTTTTGCTCTCTTCTTCTCTTTTCCAAACTCTTCCCAACTCTGCTCCAGGAAGAAGCTTTGAAGCCCTTTTTATAGGTGAGTCTCTGGGCTTTAATGTTTTGATTTCCCTCCACGTGTATGGAGATTGCAGGATGTAAGGTTCTTTTCTTCCTCTTCATTTTTATCACATGGCCAATGAGTCACCTTCTTGCTTTTTACTTTTGAGTCATAGTAAAAGACAAAATTTACTATTCAAAAACAGTATTCACTTTTTTTTTTTTTTACATACTTTTCTCTCTCTTTTTTTTTTTTTTTTTTTTTTTTACTGGATAAATACAAGAGAACAGTTGTACAAAATTACAAATGTACAAAAGATTCATGATATCTCTTAATTGAGCATTTCTAAGAGATATTTTTCAAACTTTTGTCTGGCTTCTTTTTCCAAGGCATACTCTCTTTTGTACTTATCAACAAGATAAGTAAATTGAGTTTGAAACAAAAGAGGGACTTCAGGAAAGTTATTTGCCAAGATGATTTTTGAATATTGTCTTAGTAATGAGATTATAGTTAGAAGAACTATAAATCTCATAATCAAGGTCTCTTGCAATCATTCTTGATCTCCAATTTCTGATTTGTTTTTTGAGACTGAATTTAGTATAGGGCCAAGGGTCCTCTATACCAAACAACTGATATTTTCTCTGATTGGCTTTGAGTAAAATGAGATGTTGAGCAGGGTAAACTCCTCCATCATTCGACCATTCAGGAGGTTTACTTTCTATGATAAGTTCAACAGATTTGAAATAATTGATGAAGGCATTTAAAACACAGACAACTAATTTTCTTCCAAATTTATCAGTTTAATCAGGATGAGAGAAAATCAATTGATAAAGAACTCCATAGTCCATGAGGAGGGTTGGAGTTAGCTCTATCGACTCATTGTTGAATTTGATGACTATTGGTTTATAACTGTGTAGGTCAATGTTGGCTTTGCATATACTGTAAGTAAGAGCACATTTACAGTCATGCCTTTCTAATGGAATTTCCTTACACAAGGGATCTAATTTTGGACAATTATTGAAATTGCTGTCATAGTGAGAAATCCAAGTAAAACTCATCCCTTGAATAATAATTCCAAAAGTGCTACAGTTAGCAAGAAATTGCATAATATGCTCTTGTTTTGCTTCCCCTGTAGCTTTAGCCTTTTCACAGATCATCTGTCTAATGTTTTCAAGAAGGTCCAAATTTTTCAACTTGAAAAATGAAAGTCTGGAAATTTGATATTCTTGGCTTTCCTCAGAAAGTTTTGAATCTTCATTTGGTTTTGAAAGTCCTTTTTGAAATTCATTTTGAAAATCTTTTGAAAATGCATCTTTGGATTCTTCTGCTTTTTCCCTGCAAATGAAATTTTCAAGATCTGTATCCATTGGGGTGCAATGTATATCAAAACTTGAAGGGTTAAAAAAACTTTCTAATTTATCATTTAACTATTTAAAATGGAAAGATAAGGCATTTAAAGCTTCCAACTTTTGAATATCACTTTTTGCATTCCAGAGGTTGTCTAAAATGCATTTTTGTGATCTGTCTAAACCTTCAATATCTTTATGAATCTGAAAGGACAGATTACATTTAGGAAATACTGGAAGAGTAAATTTCCCAAATGTAATTCTTTCTTGCTCCATCTGTAAACAAAATTCAAATTTTAGTATCTCTATTGAAGAATAGAACAAATATCTAATAGTTTTGTCTTTATCATACCAAATTTGAAAGTATATTGAGTTTATGAGAGGAACATAATTTCGAATAATGATGTTAAAATGAGTTTTTGAATATTTTGAAATCACATTTATTGATTTATATGAGCATGCACAAATACCATCACAGTCCTTTTGATTATCTGATTCTTCTTCTAGACTTGACTCTTCACTTGATATTTCTTGTGTTATTAGTATTTGATTGTCTTCTTCTGAGTCATAATTTTCACTTGATTCTTCATTTTCTTTATCAATCATTAATCCTATTATTAGATTTTTAAGTTTATCACTTATTTCTAATGAATTGATTTTATTTTCTAATTGACAATCTCTTGAATAATGACCTACTTTTCCACATTTATAACAAGTAGGTGTTTTCTTTTTTAAATTTGATTTGTTTGGAGGTTTTGATTTATTAGGAATAGATTTTACAAACTTCTTTTGAAATTTTGATTCTGTTGAAGGTTTTTTACTTTTTATTTTATTTTGTTTATTTTTTCTTTTTGAAGGGGCAACTAATGTATCATAACCGTAATATGAACAAAATTTTCCTAATTCTTTTCTGTTATCTTGTTTTTCTTTTTTCATTTGACTTTTTAATTTGAGATCAGTGCAAAGTGCTAAACCTTCATTATTAACAAAAGTAATTAATTCTCCATATGTTAATGACTCATAAGGAATCCTACCATTATGAATATTTCTTATTCTTTGTCTAACTTTTTCTGCAAATAAGGTGGGTAATCCTGATATAAATTTTTCTTTCCAATAATGATTTCCACAATTAGGTCTTGACATAACTTTGACTAAAAACATATCTTTATACCACTTAAAATCTTGAAATGTTGGACATCTAAGATTGTTAAGGATTTCAGAAGTTCTTTCTTGAAAATAGATTGGATCTCCTATAAAATGTTTTGTTATTGCAAATATTAGAGTATTGACAACATCTTCTTCATAAGTTTGGACTGATGTTCCTTCTTCTTTGATTATTGTCTTTTTTGCATTTAATATATATTCTCTATCATTTTGACTCAAATAATTATCCCACCATCCTTTAAGCAAACCAGTGAATCCTATGACCAAGGCACCGGCAGCATGAAAGTCAGAATTACTAGTCTTGATTCTATATGCATTAGCAGCCATCATCATTTCATGAAGTAAATTAATTATTTGATGTTCACTCATTCCATCTATATTCCATTCATAAAAACTACTACCATCATAACTAGCAGCTAATTGATAATTTCTTTCTTCTAATTGGACATCAGGAAAAGAGGGTTTTGAATAATAATTTTTTCTACTTACAAAATTATTAGAAATTGCATTGACTGTTGCAGGAGGTTTTACTATTGAATCAGGAGACATTTTGAATTGTTCTTCTAATTTATTTATTTCTGATTTTCCTTTTGTTATAGTTTGAATTTGATTCTTAGTTTGATTAATACCATTAATATTGAGTTTATCTAATCTGATTTGTATTTCTTTTAACATTATTTCTGTTGGTGTTGCTAATTGAATATTTGATTTTGCAGAAAAAAATATAGGAATAATAAAAGGTTGGTCTAAACACTTAGAAGATGATGATGATGAAGATGATGATGATGATGATAAAGTTGAAGAAACTTTTGAAGAAAATTGTAATTTTGATGTTGTTGTTTCTCCTATCCTCTCTCCCGGGGCAGACGAAAACAAAAATTGAGAAATTTTTGTTGTCTGTTGATTCACATATTAAAGAGAATGATTTGTATAATTTAATTGTTGTTGAATTTGTCTAATATCCTTATAAATTATGGGATTTTGTTCATCTTTGGTTCTTGGAATTTTGAAGGGTGATGCAGAAATTGAATTATTGTCAAAATTGAATTGATGATTATTTAAGGGTGGTTGTGAACCTAATTCTGTGGTTATTGTTAAAATTCTTTTTTGAATATTTTCTAAGTGTTTTAAGGCTAATTGATGTCCTTCTTTATCTCTTAAAGTTATAATTTGTTTTCTTTGTTTTTTAAGTTTGAAAAACCAATAGAAAAAGGGAATAGTAATTTTCTTTTGATTCATATATTTTTCATATTGTTTTCTTAATGCATTTCTAGTTTGAGGAGGAAATGTTTGAAAATAGGCTCTTTTTGTATCATTTTGAGGAGAAAAATAATCCGATTTTATCCATTCTATATTAGGAGTAAAAGGAGTCTTTTTGTAATTTTTCTTATGAATTATGTTGACTTGATTAGGAAACATATCTGAATGAGTAGGAGACGCAGGAGGAGATTCATTTTGTTGATAAACAGGAATAGGAATTTTTGGAGCAAAATTGACACTATTTAAACTAGCATTTGAAGTAGAAGGTCTTGAAGACATGAAAAAATTTATTGAAATAATATCTAGAAGCTGAAGAAAATTCTATTTGAATAGTACCATCAGTATGTTGAATAATTTTTGAAGGAGTTGTTAAAGGTTTAATAGGTTTTGGATGGGTTAAATCTTTTAATTCCCATTGACAGTCTTGAGTAATTTCATTCCATTTTAATTTTTTAGGAACAAAAGCTTGAGTATTATTAGGATTGTATTGTAATAATAATGTTTCATCTTTAACAGATTGACATATGACTCTAGGATTTAATTGAGTAGTCATGACTTTATAATATATTCTATAAATTATTGCTATAGTTTGAGCTTTTTCTACAAAATTCATGTTTTTAGTTTTAATATTTAAAGTTAAACTAAAAAGTATACTAGGATCATTTATATTCATAGAAAAGTTTGGAAAACAATTAAAATAAATAGGACCATTAGCAAGGTTTGAATCTATCATGCTAAGTATTGAATCAGTAAAATTTATAGATCTAGAAATGCATTGAGCATCACCCATCACATCAAAATCATTTATATATTTGTTTTTCTAATAAAATTACTTTTAAAAATAAAAGTAATTTGAGATAAAACCATTTTTAAAAGTAACAATTTCACATTTCATTATTTCAATAAAAATCACTTGCCTAAAAAACACTTTTTACTTAATTCTTAACAAACTTTATCAATCTAAAAGTTATTTTTTAATTTTTTATATTGCAAATTTCTTTTTAAAAATACTGAATTTAATTAAAAATCTCTATTTTTTGTGAAGAAAAAAATACATTAAAGCGCACAACAAATATATAAGACATTTGTGCATTGATTGAGCCCTCATGGTTGGGGTCACATTCCAGAAGGTCATTTTTATTTTTTTATTACTCCTCTCACTTTTTTATTTTGTTGGGCTGGCAAAAAGCCACGTACGCACCGACACGTGTCACTAGCATGACGCGTCATGTGTCCTGTTAATTCTCCAGTCTCTTCCCCTCTCCCCGTCTCTGGATCCCTCACTTGTTCCAAACGCCAGTTTTTGATCACCGTTTTTTCTCTCTACCCTAGCTCTCTTCCACACAATCTTGAACTGATTCGGACAAGACCCGTAAAATAATTCAAGAGAACTCAAATGAAGACGATCATTTCGCAGTTGATCCATTCGAGATCGTCCCTGTCTCGTTTCTAGTAAGACTTTTTATTTTTATTTTTATTTTTATTTTTTCCTTTTAAACATTACCGACTTTAATTTTACTTTAATCTTGTGGGTTTTTTTGTTTCATTGATGTGTGATTTTTTTTTGGTCTTTTAGTTGTTTGGTTGCTGAGAAAATGTAGAAAAGAAACGAAGAATGTAAGAGTGTCCTTTTTTTATTTAAAGTTTTAACAATGCCCTTTTTTTTAATTTTAATTTTTGGACCATTCCTCTTGAAAATTTGCTTGAATTTGTTTGTTTTTCACTGCATAACTGTTTGTGACCCTGTTTTTGTTCGGTTGCCGTGAAATTTTAGGAAAGAAAAAGAAAATAAAACGATTTTTTTTTTTTCGTTTTTAATTTATTTTTTAACTATTCCTGTCATGAAATTTTGTGGATTTTCTGTTACATTGGAGGGTGGCCATGTTTTTATTTTGGGCTTTATTTGGTTGCTGGGAAAATGTGGAGAAGTAAAAGAAAAATCTCCCTTTTTTTTGAGGTTTAGTTTGATGAAAGCCCTACTTAAATTAAACCAAATTATTGTGTGTTTTCCTTTTCTATTTTGGAGAGAAACTTTTAAGCTCATTGAAATTGTAATTCACCATTTTAATTTTCCATATTTTACTACATTTTGAAGAATAGCAAATGGAGTGTTGGTCGGTTCTGTTAGTTGCTGATAAAATGTCAGAGAAAAAAAAAAGGGAAACTGACAAATTGAAAGATAACATGTTTCTGTACAGTATATCTGGAAATGAAAACTCTAGCTAGGTGAGCCTAATGAAACCATTTGGCGGAGTTGAAATGTTCAATACTTTTTATAACAAGTCAATAAAAAATGAGTTTCAATATATATATTTTACTTTATTTTTTGTGTAGTTTTTTATTTCACCTATTTTGTCAGCAACCAAATAGAGTGTTAGATTTGAACTTTTGCTTGTGCTCTTCTACATTTTTTTAGAAAGGTGTAGGAAGTTAATTGAAAATTTTAGGTCTTACAACAATTATGCCGGTTCCAAGTAGTTTAACTTCTTTAATTTTTCCACATGGATTGAACTACTACTTCAGATAAAAGTGTAGTTTTGTTGTGATAGGGATCTTGTTCATTCTACAGAGGAAGATAGAATAAGAAATGAGAGTGCAGTCATAAAAGGTAGCCTGATAGAGGTAAGATCAATACATGGGCAGCATAGAAGAATCACCCAAAGAACAAAATTAGAGTAGAAACCTCCTCCCCACCAGCCTTAGGTTAAGATCTATAGGTCAGATAATACTGGAAAAGAAAATCTCTCCCTACCCAAAAGCATATCTGACCATCTAACAGAGAATTAAGTAATAAAAAATTTAGTTGCACATGTTGGTACACTTAACCTTCAAAACATTTGTTTGAAAGGACAAGAGAAAGGCATCTGTCTAAAAGGACAAGATGATTGACAAAAGGGAGAAATTGGTAGAGGTAGCAAACAATAATTTTGTAACCAAAGATCCTGAGAAATGTGATTCTCATTGGAGCTGAATGGTGCAAATGGATTCTTGTAAATTTGTATTCGACCCCCAAGTAATTGGAATTAGTGCTTTTTGAGTTGTGATGAGTCCTTTTAAGTATATGTTTGTATACATTGACGAATAGGATGACATTGTTCAACTAATTTTATGCTAAACCTTTTTTTTTTTTATAGGTACAAATTTATGCTCAACCCCGAACCAGGGTTCTCTAAATTTTTTATATTACTAGAATATTTTTGTTCTTATGTTATTTGACTGTGTTAAAATTTTGATTAACATAATATATTAACATATCTATGCTAGTGGCCTTGGATCATTCTCTCTTTCATGGACCTGATAAGGTATTATTTTTATTTTTTTACCTTTCTCATAGGGAATGAGAACCTATAATTTCTAGGAGCAGACTAATGTGATAGAATGAAGGGCACTATCTTTCTTTTCAATAGGTAATAAAATTCAATAAAGATGCCAAGGTCACATGTATATTAGCACAATGCATCTCATATGACAATCTCCAAAACTATCTTTGGCACAAGCCCATGGAAATGCAACCTAATTGAGAAGAAAGTGTCATAGCTCCACTTTGCAATGCATCAAAATGATCTAACATCTCCTCATTGTGCTTGCATGTAACACCAATTTGGGATGGTTTTCTCTAGTAAAAACAAGTGGCTAATGTTCAATTGTTTGCCTAAGAATGTTGTCTAAGCATAGAAAGAGTCTTTTGGATCAACTCCTCTTACCATCTATCTTCAAGGAAGCTGGCTTCTTCTTATACCATACAATGTGATTTCACCAAAAACTTTTATTTGTGCTCTGTTTTCGCCTAACGCTATCCTCCTCTATTTTCTTCATGCAATTCCCCATACAACATGAAAATCAAGGAAAGAAAAAAGAAATAAGGAAAAATGTCCACAATTTTTATGGTTATAATATTTGAAATATATAAATAAAAATTGTATTTGTTTGTAAATATATAAAAGCATTTTGTATATATATATATATTTATTTATTAAATATTACTATACAACAACATTATTTTAGGTTGTATTATTCATATATTTTTAATTCTTTTCTTTTTCAAATTAAAATGTATTTTTTTAATCATTTTTTTTTGGTTTTCCATAAAGACTAATATAAAAATTGAGAAAAAAAAAAAATGAAGAAAATAGAAGATAGAAACAAATTTATGATTCATGGGATGTGTATATCCCTTATCTCAACTAAGAATTATCATATTCCATATATATAGGATATATAGAAATGAGGTTGGATAAGTTATCTTACCACTTGTTCTATGTCATGGTTGGTTGAACATGAGATATGATAAGTGATAGAATAAAACCAAATAGAAAATATGGAACAAAGACTCTTTTGGGGATATCAATGAGAGAAAGGAAGCCATATTGAGAAACATTACAAGAATTGACTCTTGGGAGGGGGAAGGAGTTTAATCTTCTAAGTTGGTTGCTTGAAGTGCTATTATTTTTTTGATAGGTAAAGGAAAAATTCATTAAAAGCCAAAGAGGCTAAAGAGTATGCACGGAGTATACCAAGGAACAAAAGAACAAAAAACAACAAGGCAACAAGCCTATCCCTTACTTGGTAGCTAACTAGTCTACAAAATCAATCAAAGAGAAAGTGTGTTCCTCTATATACACTCTAGCCCAATTCACAAAAGTGTACAAAAAAATAGATTTAATTTATTGGTCATTCCTCTCAACATCGTCGAAGGCCCCCTATTCCTTTCTTTCCAAATGATCCACAACAAGCAGAGGGGGGTAGCTCTCCAAGCTTTCTCCCTTTTCTTGCCCACAAAAGAACCATGCCATCCCAAGAGGTTCCTCCTAACAGAGGAGTGCATCACCCATTGCACCCCAAAAAGGGAGAAGATTAGAAGCCATAACATTCTAGCCTTCTCACAAAACAAAAGAAGGTGATATGTGGTTTCCTCTTCATTTTTGCATAGATAGCACCTGTTGGGGATGTTCCAACCACTTCTCTTTAGGCGATCAATGGTGAGTAGCCTGCTCCAAGCCGCCTCCCAACCAAAGAAGCTAGCCCTAATTGGAACCCAAGGCGTCCAGATAACTCTAGCCTGGAAAGGAGGTCTAGTGCTCCTTGAGAACGAGTCATAAAAAGACTTGACTGAGAAAGTCCCATTCTCGTTCTCTCTCCACCAAAGCAAGTCATCCACTCCTCTTCTAATGGTCAAAGGATGAAGCTTACTTAACAAGCTTTCTACTCCCCCCACCTCCCAATCATTTAGGTGTCTATTAAAACGTAGCCCCAGCTGCCCCTAACTCCATCCTCCTCCCAAGCCTCAACAACCCATCCTTCTTTGTTGACTGCTAAATTAAACAAGTTTGGGAAAGTATCTTCCAGAGATTGATTTTCACATCATAAGTCCTTCCAAAATTTCACTCTAGTACCATCCTCTATGATGAAGCGGGAGTGAGTTCTAATGTTCTCCCAACCATTTCTGATGGCCTTCCAAACCCCCACACCATAACTGTCTCTTACACCTTTGGAGCACCCCCCCTCTCCCCCTTCTTGAAGGCCGTACTTTCCAGTGATAATTTGCTTCCATAGGGGATCATTCTCATTAGCAAATCTCTACAACCACTTCCCAAGTAAGGCCTTATTAAAGGCAGCTAGGCTGCGGATGCCTAGGCCTCCATCATTTTTAGCAGCACAAATAATCTTCCAACTTACCAAGTGAGGTCTATTCTCTAAGGCGCCTCCGCCCTATAAGAAATCTCTTTGAATCTTTTCGAGCCTTGCACACACTCTCTTGGGAATCACAAAGAGAGAAAGAAAGTAGGTTGGGAGGCTAGAGAGGGTGCGTTTTAGCAAGGTAAGTCAACTACCTTTGGAGAGATATTGCCTTTTCCACAGAGACAACCTTTTTTTGAATCTTTCTTCCACTACATCCCACACCCTAGTGGATTTGTAAGGGGCCCTAAGGGGGAGACCCAGGTAGGAGGTGGGTAAACTCCCAATCTTACAACCCCAAGACCGGGGCAAGAGTCTCCATAGGAACGCCTTCACCCATTGGGATGGCCTCACTTTTGCTCAAGTTAACTTTTAACTCCGAAATCGCCTCAAACCACATAAAAGTCCAGCTAAGATATTGCAACTATTCTGCATCAGTGTCACAGGAAATCAAGGTATCATCGACAAACAAGAGATGGGACACAATCAGCCCCTCTCTTCCTCTTCCTCCCACTTTGAAACCGGAAATAAAGCCACCATTTCTTGCACTTGACAACAATTGGCTAAGAGCTTCCATGGTCAAAAGGAAAAGATAGGGGGAAAGGGGGTCGCCCTGTCTCAATCCCCTAGAGCTATGAAAAAATCTTGGAGGGCTCTCATTGATGAGGATCGAGAAGGTAGCCGTAGAGTAGCACCATTTCATCCAATTGATCCATCTATGCCCAAATCCCATCTTGGACATCACAACCATAAGAAAGTCCCAATTGACATGGTCAAATGCCTTCTCAATATCCATCTTAAGGAGGAGGCCCGACGTGTTGTCTTTCAATTTAGAATTAAGGGCTTTGCTATCAATTAGAACAGTGTCTAGAATCTGTCTTCCTTGGATGAAAGCTTGCTGAGAATCAGAAATCACCTCCCCTATCACCAATTTCAGCCTATTAACAAGAACCTTGACAAGCAATTTGTACACACTCCCTACCAGGCTGATTGGCCTGAAATCTCTTAGGTCTTAGGTTCCTTCCTTTTTCGGAATGAGCACAAGGAATGTGGAATTTAAGCTTCTCTGGAAGGTCCCATGGAGATAAAACTCTCTAAAGAGCCCCAAAATATCTGATTTAACAACATCCCAACAAAACAACCAAATGGCCATTGTGAAACCGTCCGGGCCTAGGGCTTTATCACCGCAGCAGCTACTCAAGGCTGCAAAAAATTCTTCCTCAGAAAACATCACCTCTAGGCTGCTGGCCGAATCTTCCCCCAGCACCTTAAAGTTTAGGCCATTAATACTTGGCCTCCAATCCCCTGATTCTGAGAGGAGGGACTGGTAGGCTCTGCAAACTCCTTTTTTGATTTCTTCATTAGAAGAGAAAGACACCTCATTCACTCTAAATTTTGACAGGAAGTTCCTCCTTGCCCTAGCATTGGCCATTTTGTGGAAGTACCTGGTATTTTTATCACCTTCTCTTAACTAGATTTCTCTTGACTTTTGTCTATAAGAAGTTTCTTCCAGAAGGGCCCACTTCTTATAGTCCTCAAGAGCCAACCTTTTAGCCTCAGCCTCCCTAGGAATAAGAGAGTTCTCATTCTCTTTGGCCTCCCAACTCTGCAGGGGGGAGAAGGACTCTGCTTTATTGTACGAGAAATTACCTACCACCTTCCTGTTTCATTTCTTCAAATCCTTCTTGAGCACTTTTAGTTTCTCAGCAATGCAATGACTACTATAGCCTTCAACAAAGTAACCATTCCACCAACTCTTTACTGGGTCTTTGAAACCTTCAATCTTCAGCCACATATTTTCAAAACGGAAGGGGCTTTTTCCTGATGAGAACCCTCCAGCTTCTAGGACTATGGGGTTGTGATCAGAAACCAGACGAGGGGGAGCGGACTGAGTAATGGTAGAAAAGTGGTCCTCCCATTAGTCCGAAATCAAGAAGCGATCCAATCTAGAGGCAACCTGAGAATTCAAACCCCCTATCCAAGTGAAAGGGCCTCCAGCCAGAGGAAAATTCCTTAGCCCCAAATCCCCTATCACCTCTGAAAATCTCCTCATTTCAACCGTGAGTCTTGGGGCATTCCTTCTTTCCTCTGGGAATCTTATAGCGTTAAAGTCCCCTCCTATGCACCAAGGATCCTCCCAAAGACCACAGATGGCTTCTAGCTCCTCCCAAAAATCTTCCTTCTCACTACCAATCATTGACCCGTACACTCTAGAGAAAATCCAAGTAAAACCATCATCACGGTTTCTGAAACGAACAGAGATGGAGTACCCTCCACTTTCCACCTCCAACTTCTCCAAGACTCTATTATCCCAAAATAGAAGAAGGCCTTTTGCCGCACCCCTAGCATCCACTGATGCCCAATTAAGAAACCTTCCTACACCCACACAGTTTACCATTTGCACTGACATTTCTTTCACCTACGTCTCCATTAGGCAAACTAAATCTGGTTTCTGGTTCCTCACCACACCCTTGATCAACTTTCTTTTCTCAATATCATTAAGCCCTCGAACATTCCAACAAAGGATTTTAATTCTCATTAATCAACTGGAATCAACTCCCAAGAGCTCTGACCGGTTCTTTTAGCTAGCCCTGATGTCCCCCCATAACTAACTGAGCATTCCAATCTTTTTAACTCTCTTTCAAAACGGGTAGAGCATGATTTTTTCTTCTTACGTCTCTTGCAAAGGGTACTACTGCCAGTCTTCAACTTCAGTTTCTTTAGCAGGGCCATAATTTCAACTTCATGCCTTCGACAGACATTCCCAAGACTTTGCTAAAGTGGGTTAGTTTGGAAAAATCCTCTTCTTACCACCCTTCTGTGCAAGGAAGTTCTGCTGAAAATTCCCCTTGCTTCGCCACATCACAATCCACCAAATCCAACGCCTCATTTTCCAAAACAGGACCCGAGGCATCAGTCAATACCACCGTTGACCCATCTCTGAGCATCATGGACAGAGGATTTTGCGAAGCTTTAGCCTCCCTTGGCGACGATTCCATAAGATCGGAGAAGGATCCCCCTTTCCTCTCAATCCCCAGAGCCTAGAAAGGAGTAGAAGGAGAAGAGTGTTCCCCTCTCGAAGAGTTCGGTGGGAAAGATGGCTTACCTTGAGAGCTGTGGGTTTCGGCGGGGAAAGAAATCTCCGCTACAGGCGACGTCGTCGCTTCCATCCGAGGAGTCCCAACGATGCAAGGAGTTGGTGCGAAGGCTCTTTTCCTCGGACATGACGGGCACTTAGGGCTTCCTTGACCTAAATTGCTGGAGGGGTAGGGGCGTTAGGCTTAAAAGGAGGCCCAAACTTAGCGGAGACAAGGGCCTTTTCCAGCCCAGGTCCGAAAGCCTTAGCACAGGCTAAGCTTGAAAGGGCCCTTGCAATTGGACGTTGGCCCAAGTCCATAGAGGCACCTTTGCAGGCCTGGGCAAGGCTCTCAACAACATCGGTCTTGTACGAGTTAGGGCACCACTCCCCAAGATAGGCGGGGACAACTTTTTTGGTGGCAGAGAGGCTTTTGAAGCAGAGGGCAAGGTTCCCATGCTCCCCTCAGCGCGTGCAAGGGCCACCTCATCATGCCTAAGCTTCCTCGCACCAAAACCATGAGAGGGAAGCACAGTGGAGATGCAGGCCCTTCTTCCCACCACAGTTGCAAAGCGAAACAAGAAGAACCAGCTACCACCTACAGCGAGCTTGGATGCTGCCATTCTCTAGTTTCGACGAGGACTTTGGCCCACTGAAGATTCCGACGTTCAGCCGTATTTTCATCCACAACCATGAATCTCCCGCAAGAATCCCCAAACCTCTTGAAGAGATTTTTTCCCCAAAGATGCAGAGGAAGGCCCAAAATTCTGACCCACACAAGGCGCGCACCCCCTCTTCCTCCCTCAAGACATCCAACGGAGGGATTCCATCTTTCTAAACAGAAACTTCTTCCTCTGAAATGTCTCACCCCTGACTTAGACACCCTCTCCGCTTCATCTGCAAAATCAAACTCCAGAAACCAAAGGTTTCCTCCCATGTTTGACAGCCAAAGGTTCCCTTCCAAAAGCCAAGAGTTTTTCGCCCACAGTCCAAAGGAGACGAGGTCAAGGAGGCGGCCGGTGTCTCCTTCCCAATTACCCACGAGACACCTGCCCAGCAACTCCTCATTTCTATCAAGGACCTCTTTCTCAATTTCTAACCAAACAACATCATAAGGCGTAGAACGATCCCGAAGAGTTGCCATGTCTTTGTCCAGTTGACACTTTTTTTCCTCAAATCTACAAGGCGAAGCTTGAGATGGCATGAGATTTTCCAACAGAGCTCCATTCCCCTGAAGGGGAGAGACTCCCAAACTTCTCAGTTTGCTAGCAAGAAGTTTCCAGCCCCCAACAAGTCCTCTTCCTTCAGGAAAAGCCAAGGTGAATCTTTTGTTCTTCGCATCTCTCACAACACAAAACAAGAATCTCCCTGCTTTATTACTACGGATTTCCAGACTGTAGTCTCTATCTCCTTCCGACCAAAACTTCCAGAAAGGAGCTCTCTCCTTTAGACCACAACAAGACTCCACCCCTTCTAGTGTAAAGACAAACCTTTCCCTCCGAATCTGATCCATGAAGAGAACTTGGGACATCTTTCACAAATCTTCCCACACACCTTTCCTTTGAACTCCTCTATGCCAATCTCAAACGTCTTCAACTCAACACCAAACCAACACTTACCCCCAGGAGAAGCTACTAACATTGTTTTCTACCTTTTACTACCTTTTACCACCATGGATGATCATGAAGGTGATTACTTTGATGGTTGGCTATCAGGAGGTGGAGAAAGGAGTGAAGATGACCAAGGCAGTCCCCCCTTGAAGTGCTATTATGAAAGTGGAATTGGAGAGTTGTTGCTAAAAGAAGAGGTGAGTTGGGGAAAAAATCTAGAATTAGATGGGCTTAGGAAGGTGATTGTAATTCAAAATTTTTCCATAGGGGAGCCAAAGATAGAAGGAACAAGAAAAGTGATTAAATTGTTGTTGAATGAGGATGGGGTTTTGTTGAATGACCAAGATGACATTTTAGATGAGATTTTATGAGTCTTCAACAAATATGGTAAATCAAATGAAGACTTGGAGGTTTGAAGGTTTGAATTGGGCCCTTTTTTTCGAGATGAGTGCTAATAGATTGGAGAAGCCTTTTATAGACATGGAAATTCAAGAAGCAATCTTTCTAATGGATAAGGAAAAGGAAT
Source organism: Vitis vinifera (assembly GCF_030704535.1). Classification (NCBI taxonomy): domain Eukaryota; kingdom Viridiplantae; phylum Streptophyta; class Magnoliopsida; order Vitales; family Vitaceae; genus Vitis; species Vitis vinifera. The sequence goes on from NC_081808.1 coordinate 7,778,460, forward strand.
CAAACCCAACTGGTTTTAATATAGCTTTTTATCAAAAGTGTTGGGACTCTATTGAGGAGGAATTATTGAATGTTTTTCAAGAATTCTTTGATAGTAAGACAATTAATAGAAGCACTAATGTTACTTTCATTGCTCTTGTGCCTAAGAAGGGTCAAGCCTTTAGATTTTCTGAATTCAAACCCATCAACTTGCTAACTAGCATTTGTAAGATCATTGCTAAAGTGTTGTTTTGGTGCTTAGGTGGAGTTCTTCATGAGACCATTCACTTCTCTTAGGGAGAATTCATTGAAGGTATACAAATACTAGATGAAGTATTAGTGGCTAATGAATTGGAAGATGAAACAAGACATTTAGGGGAAGAAGAGTGCTATTTAAGATTTTCTTTGTTGTTTCCTATCAAAAAAAAAAAGAAAAAGAAAAAAGGGTGCAATTTAAGATTGATTTTAAAATAGCTTATAACCATGTGGAATGCTATATTTTAAATAATGTCTTAGAAAGAAAAGGTTTTGGAGTGATGTGGAGATCTTTGATGTATGGATGCCTATTGACAACTAATGTTCCCATATTAATTAATGGGTGTGCAAAAGAATGGATTAAGGCTTCTAGAGGCTTAAGATTGGGTGACTAGCTCTCTCGTTTTCTTTTAACCTTAGTGGCTAATATATTGAGTAGATTGATATTGAGAGCAAAGCAATGTGGGATTTTAAATGGATTTTTAAGGGGTGGATTTAGAGTGAGGGTAATCCATTTATAGTTTGCAGGTGTACCATCTTTTTTTGACATAGTAAACTACTCGACTTGCAAAATCTAAAATTAATTTTGATTGGTTTTGGGTGGGTCTTTAGGCCCCGGATTAATTTGAACAAGGGCACTCCGTTGGGTATCAATATGAATTAGGACCAATTTTAGGCTTTAGTTTCCTTGTTAGATTGTGGGGTGTTTGAATGGTCCATAACCTATTTGGTTTCCCCCTAAGGGGCAATCCAAAAGAAGTTTCCTTTTGGATCCAATCATTGATAGGATTTCCAAACAATTAGATGGTTGGAAGAAAACATATCTATCTTTTAGGGGCTAAATAATTTTTGTGAACTCTTGCTTGTCTCTTATTCCTATGTATTTCCTTTCAGCATGCAAAGTTCCACTTAGGGTGGTTGATAAGATTGAGCAATTGTAGAGAGATTTTATTTGGTCGGAGGTGGGGGAAGGTAAGAGAGACCACCAACTTATTGGGTGTGATGTGGTGTGTAAATCCAAAAAGGAGGGGAGTTTAGGTGTAGGCAAGATCTCTTTGAGAAATAGATCCTTCTTAGGAAAGTGGCTATGGAGGCTTCCTAGGGAGAACATGCGTTATGGCACAAGGCCATTTGAGAATCTTTGGGCCACATTCTAATGGTTAGGATGCTAATATTGGTGTTAGGTGGTCACACTATTGTCCATAGAAGGTGGTTGCCCAAATCTTACCTGATTTCTATCGTTACATGCATTTTTGCATAGGTGATGGCAAAAAAATCCATTTTTGGGAGGATACTTGGTGTGATGATTTATCCATTTATAGTCAATATACAAATCTTTTTAAGGTATTGAGGTTGAGAGATTTTTCTATTTCCACTTTTTTTTTTTTTTTTTTGGTGTCGTTATTCCCCACCCCATCTTGGAATTTTCACTTTTGCTAAAATCTCAAGAATCAAGAATGTGAGAAATTAGCTCAATTATTGTCTTGAGTAGCCCATGTGTATCTGTTACCTTTTTACTCTAATGTGAGGGTTTGGTCTTTGACCTCATCGGGCTTATTCTCAATTAGTTCTTTCTTTAGAGCCCTTTACATTCACTTTCATCCTCTTGTTCCTTACGATCTGGCTAAGTTCATGTGGAAATCTAAAGCTGTCTTTAAAGTGAAGGCTTTCACATGGTTTGGGTCTTCCTTTGGGAGCCTTGTTTAAATCAGTGGCGGCTTGGGGTGGGGTGGAAATGAAGTTTCATAAAAGGTTTGCCATATGGAAGAGACAATATATCTCAGATGAAGGGAGAATTACTCTTATTCGAAGCACTCTTTCTAGTATGCCTATATGCTTTATGTCTTTGTTTTGCATGCCAAGGTCGATCAAATTGAGGTTGGAGTAGATTCAATGAGGTTTTCTTTGGAGTGGTAGGGCTCTCTTTTGAAAGCCATACTTAGTAAGGTGACCAATTGTTTGTTTAGATAAAAGGAAGGGGGGCTTTAGGCTTTAGGTGTCTTATCAACGCATAACAAGGCTTTATTCTGCAATGGAGTTGACATTTTGCTGATGAAAGGGAGGCCCTTTTTGGAAGCAAGTTATAAGTGGGAAGTATGGGGATGAAGAAGGAGGGTGGTGCTCTCATGAAGTGAGGGATGGGTATGGTGTTGGGTTATGGAAAGCCATAAGGAAGGATTGGGATCTTTTGATTAGTATGGTTTCTTTCTTAGTGGGTAATGTTCGGAGGGTGAGGTTTTGGAAGGACAAGTGGTGCAAAGACAAACCATTGTGTGTTACCTTCCTTTCTTTATTTGCTTTAGTTGTTTCAAAAGAGGTGTGGATGGTAGATGTTTGGAATTGATCGGTTGAAGGGGGTGGTTGGACTCCTTGCTTCTCTAAGCCTTTCAACGACTGGGAGGTGGAAAATGTGGAAGGGATCTGAGACTTCAGGAGAAGAGGGTGTTTAAGGATGAGAAAGATAAGGTGCTTTAGATAGAGTCAAAGAGTGGAAGGTTTTCAATTAAAATCCTCTATTATGCTTTGGAGCCAGGAGGTTAGTCTCCTTTCCGATGAGCGTCATTTGGAACTTCAGCGTGTCGCCTAAGGTGGGCTTCTTTGCATGAGAGGTGATGTTGGGAAAGGCCTTAAGAGGAGGGAGTGGTCTGTAGCAAATAGATGTTTCTTTTTTCATAATGAAGAAAAATTCATTGACCACATCCTTGTTCATTGTGTAAAGACGAGTTATATGAAAATTGCTTTTTGCTCTCTTTGGTGTGTCTTAGGTTCTTTCCTCTGTGGTTGTGGGCTAAGGTGTTTATAGATGATGATCCTTGTCTTTAATAAGCTTTATTGATTACTTGGGTTCTTGGTGAGGGCAGATGTTGTTTTTTGTAGCCCCTCTTTTCGATTGATTCCACCTTTTGACAATTGGTGTATATTTCCTATATACTTTGTGATGCTCCTTTTTATACACTCTTTTATTTTTCAGGAAAAAAAAAATTGCTGCAACTATAATTTGTCAAGAACATAAGCCAATACAAGGACCAAAATCCTTTTAAAATAAATTTAAAAGACATAGTGATTCGCTGCAGTCAAATGGACATAGTTTATGCCAAAATGACTTATACCAAATAGGTTGTTTATTATCGGTTCTTTGTAGGAGAGGCCTGCCATGAGGATGATGAATTATTAAGTTTTAAGAAGCAAGTAGAGTGGAGTGAGGAGAAATGAGTGTAAATAGTTGGCAGTGGCCCAAAAGAGGTTGGAGCCTTTAGAAGAGATCTCAAGAAGTTTACAGAAACTCACATCAGGCTTAGAGCTCTTCAAGATTGAAAACATTCTCCTTTCAAGTGAGCTCCTTTTGGTCTTTAATATTGGATCACAAGGGGAAATTGTACTTAACAGAGCCTAGTTTAAACAATTGGAGGCCTTTTAAGCTTGATGAATTAGGAGGCCTCTCTTACGAATTGGAGGCCTTTTTAAGCCTGCTGAAACAGGAGACCTTGGCCTGCCACGTGGATGAGTCAGCCTGTGATGTGTGCATCATGTGTTGATGATGAACATGATGGATCCCTTGTTTTGAGCTGGTCAAACAGGCTTAGATTTATCCTGCCCCAGTGAATATTCACTATCTATGAGACCAAAAACGTTGAACCAATTCCAAATACTTTGTGATGGGAGCTGTAACATGACGATTCAAAAAGGGAACCAAATGCAGGTTAGGCTTCTTGATCTTCACTCATAATTCATGCTTATGCAATAGCATCAAGCTGCTATATCTCAAGAAAGAGGTAACATTTGAGGGAATATAGAGATGATCAGAAACAGTCACAAAACAAGTTTGGGAGCCACCCTCGCTTGGAAAGGGCGGTAAACCCTTTTTTATGAACATAGCCACAACCATGGAGTGAGTTATTTGATATGCATGCCATTGGGTCACTGTCCACATGGTGGCACCTACAGGTATTTGGTGAGAAACTAACAAGTTAAAGTGGAGTGTGTGCCATAAGTGGATAGTCTATGTGAAAAGTGGGAAATTGGATGTTGACATAGGTGAAGGAGTTTGGCCATAGCCTACCAGTTTTTCTGTTTTTATTTCTTTTATTTTTCTAGATTTGCACTTTAATCAAGAGCTGATGTCATCTGTTTGTATAATTGTTTCTCTGAAGCTTATTGTTTATGATGTTATGGCTGATAACATCCTTCTTTTTAAGCAAATGTTACCTGTACACAGTACAGGGCTAGAAAAGGAAATTAAGAGGATATCAGGTAAGGAATTAGACTCCCTAGCTATAAGCAAGTTTGAAGATTGAGATCCTGGAAAATGAAAATCAATTAAATGTATGATCATGCTTACAGTTTGCTAAGAGTTTGATGCCATAGATGGTGCCCCAGTTTCCTTTATTCCAAATTAGTCATATTTGTGTTTTCCCCCCTTGCTTATTCTTTTTGGATTTGTCTTTAAGGCATGAACTTTGTAGTTTATTTTGTGCATCTGCTTATAAGAGGGGTGTGTTGTGATTTTTCTATTGAAACAGCGCAATGGCTGCTTTCAGAAATGGGAGATGCCTGTCAACAGATTCTAATAAGGTTGATGAACCCTTGAAAGTTGAGGAAGCAGAGACAGTAGATATACCGCCACCTCCAACTGAGAAGGTAATCAGCAGAATGGGCTATCATTTGCTATTTTTTTTTTCATCCTATAGATTTCTTGGATGTGTTCTTCTGCTATTAATGTATGGCTTTTATGTACTTCAATTTAGTTGCTTGTGTTGGGTGGAAATGGATTTGTTGGCTCTCATATTTGCAAAGAAGCTTTAAGTCGAGGTATCGCTGTTGCTAGCCTTAGCAGGTACTATACTTATAATAATTTCTAGTCATTTCTAAGATTCTTTAGTTGGTGGTGGTTGTCTGAACAGATGTGTCAACCTAGGCCATCTATTGAGGCTAAGGGGCTTTTGGATTCTTTGGTCACTTCATCTAATGTCTTAAATCTTGAGTTATTGGTTGGTGGATTCATATAATGTGTCATATCTTGAGTAATGTACTCTACTAACATTTTATTGGTCAAGAGTCATTTGAAAAAAGGTTCTGATAAGGACACTCCGATTTTTATTTGATCATAGATCATATAATGGTCAAAGGATGTGTTGAAAGTGAATGTGGCCTTCTAATAATAACATCAACTCAACTTTAACTGTGGAACTCTGAAAAATCACCAGCATTTTGTTTACCATTTGAAGCTAGCCATTATCTTTTATTCTTTGCTGCTAGTTGTATGTCTTCTTACTTCATTTTGATAATTTTACTGATTGTCCCATGACCACTTCCAATAGATCCCTTATTATGCTCTTAGTAGGTTGAACTCAAAATTATTATTTAGTACAAGGTGTGAGATTTGAAATTTACTCATCAATTTTAGTGTCAGTGCAAAAGACCCCAGATACCTTTTGTTTTAAGTTTCTGGCTTCTTCATGGTCTTTGTATCTTTGATATCTAAGATCCATGTTGTGTTGTATCAGATTAATATATTTTTATGCATGTGTTTGCCGTAGACAAGACTAAATTGTGTGCCAGGATAGAGGGCCTGTAGTGTAGATGTGTATATGTATAATCTTTTTTAGATAGGAAACAACAAAGAAATATATTGATAGAATTAAGATGTACAAAAGAAGGATGAGGAATCCTCCCACCAAAGAAAACTAAACAACAAGAATACAAAAACAAGAAGCTAAAAGGTAAAAACAATGAACAATCTCTCTTAGCTTGACCCTCCCATTGGAGCTACACATTGCTAGCCAATCTAGTTGTAACACATTAAGGGGAATGCCCTTAAAAACCATGGAGCAAAAAGCCCAAAGAAAAGCAAGGAAATGAATGGAATCCCATAGATTCTTTGAGTTCCTAGCTTTATCCTAAAAAATCCTATCATTTCTTTCCCGCCACACAACCTAAATTAAAGCAATGCACGCAGTTTGCCACAAAACTATCCCTCTCTTGGATTTTTCAAAACTTTTATAATTGATGGACATCATGTCGGAAATGCTTCTCGGGGGAACTCAATCCATCTTGGCTAACTGAAATAATTTGTGCCACAATCCCATCGTCAAAGAATAATGTAAGAAAAGATGATCTATTGATTCTTCATGCTTCATACACAACTTACAAATGTCAGGACTAAGAGCTTTGTAGAGTCTTCTCAATTGTAACAAGTTATTAATATTTACTTTCTTGTGTGCCACTAACCAGACAAAGGACTTGACTTTAAAAGAGACTTGAGAATTCCATACAAAATTAGTAGGAAAAATTGGAGATAAATCGGAAATGTGGGACAAGGCTAGAAAAAAAGACTTGAGTGTAAATAACTCCGAAGAAGATGAAGACCAGGATCTTGCATCTGAAATCGATGGGGATAAATGCAAACACTTAAGTGAACGTATGAGACTTTCTAAATCTTCTATCTCAGAATCGGAGAGGTTACGACAAAAATTAAAGTTCCAAGAGAAGGGGCAAGTAGAACCGAGAATTGAAGATATGAGAATATTTTTATCAGTGACTACTCTAAATAGTCTTGGATATTGGAATCCCAAAGGTTGGTCTCCCCATCACAAGTCTTCCCAAAAGTGAATTCTTTCCCCATCTCCTACCACAAACCGAGTATACTTGGAAAAATCCTGAAAGACTTGTGCAATAGCCTTCCAAAGATAACGATGTGACCATCTGACCATAGTGTTGGCATCCCAACCATTAGAATGTGTCCCATAAATGCTTAGAATGACCTGATGCCATAGAGCTGAACTCTCCCTAAGATACCTCCATAACCATTTCCCTAAAAGAGCGAGATTCCTTAGAGAAATCTTCCCAAACCCCAATCCCTCTTTTGCCTTCGGTTTACACACTACATCCCAACTAATAAGATGATCTCTTTTACCTTCCCCAACTCCTGACAAAAAAAAATCTCTTTGCAATCTCTCAATTTTTGCAGCCACTGAAGTGGGAATCTTGAATAAGGAAAGAAAGTAGCTAGGAATGTGAGATAGGCATGAGTGGATAAGAGTTAGCCTACCTCCAAAAGATAAATAAGGCTTTTGCCACCCATCTAATCTCCGCGAGATTCTCTCAATCACTGGATCCTAAAAGCCACAAGCCTTTGGATTCCCTCCCAAAGGAAGACCCAGGTAGAGTATAGGCCAATCAGGAGCCTTGCAATCAAGCATCAAGGCCAACCTAGAGAGATGATCCTAATCAAGGTTGATGCCAAAAAGGTTACTCTTGTCTAGATTGACCTTAAGCCCAGAAATTTGCCCAAACACTAACAATAAACTCTTAAGAGTTTGCAATTCTTCCACACAAGTGTTAGAAAAGAAGATGGTATCATCTGCGAATTGCAGATGGGACACCCTTGTTCTATTCCTACCTACACTGAAGCCCTCCAACAAACTTCTTTCCTCTGCTCTCAACAACATCCTACTCAACACATCGATGACGATAGTAAACAGAAAAGGGGATAAAGGATCACCTTGTCTTAATCCTCTAGTTGCCTTGACCCACCCTTTAACGCTTCCATTCACTAAAATTGCATAAGAGATTGAAGACAAACAACCTCTCATCCAGGTCCTTCATCTAGGACTAAACCCCTTCTTCTCCAACACATGATCCAAAAAATCCCAATTCACATGGTCATAAGCCTTTTCAAAGTCAATTTTGAAGATAACTCCTTCCTCCCTTGATCGTCTTTTCTCATCCACTATCTCATTGGCTATAAGAACTGCGTCTAAAATTTGTCTCCCTTGAACAAAAACACCTTAAGTAGAATGGATAGTTTCATGTAGTACACCTCTTAATCGTCATGATAGAACTTTGGCTATTATCTTGTAGAGACAAGTGATCAAGCTAATAGGTCTAAAGTCTGAAACTTTTTTTGTCTGGCTTTTTTTAGGCAAAAGAACAATGAATGTGACATTGATGCTTTGATTAATAATCCCGCTTCTGTGAAACTCTGCGAACACCCTCTTTGATCACATCCCAACAATTTTGAAATACTACAATGGTAAATCCATTAATCCCTATCTAATTGAGAAATGACTTTAGAAATCTCTTCTTCAATAAAAGGGGAATCCAACCTAGAAGCACTCTCTTTTGAGATAGGGGATCAATCTAAGCCTTCTACTCTCCAAGACTCTCCAGGAGGACTCAAGTAGAGCTTTTCAAAATAAAGTAAGATCTCCTATATGATGCTCTCAGTATTATTCAACACTAAACCTCTTTCATTCTTTAAAAACGTGATGAATTTCCTATTTCGTCTGCTATTAGCCACCTTGTGAAAAAACTTTAAATTGCAATCCCCTTCTTTTACCCATTTCACCCTACCTTTTTGTCTCCAATAGATTTCTTCCCTCAAAATTAATTCCTCCAACTCCCCTTTTCTTAAAGCTCTTTGAGCTGAAAGTTCAGAAGAAAGAACCCCTTCTTGCTCAACGGCATCAATGTTAGCTATTTCATTTGAGTAAAAAAACCGGTCCAATTTCTTACACACAGGTGACTCTTGCATGTTTGACCAAGTGAAAGGGGTGTTCTGTAAAGGGGGGTCAACTAATTCGCAATCTTTTCTAAATCCACCAATGTCCCTCATGCTAGAAGTTAAACTAGAGGCTCCCAATTTTTTTGAAATTCTCCTTATAACATTAAAATCACCGCCCACACACCATAAAGGAAAAGAAAGGCTAAAAATGTCTAATAGCTCCACACAGAAATCCTTCCTAAGTAAGGAATTGTTTGGGCCATAAACTGAGAACAGCCACAGGGGTCCACATCCATCCAACAAAAACTTGCTTGAGACTGAAAAGGAGCCTATTAACACCTCCTCACCGGACAGTTTCTTTGAGTCCCAAATAATCAAAATCCCACCTGAAGCCCCGCACGTTGGAAGAGTAGCCCACTCCTTATTCCTAACCGACTAGACACTACTAACAAACCTTCTGTCACACACCTCCCTTTTTGTTTCCTGAAACATCACAACATCCAGATTTTGAAGCCGTAAAAAATCTTTAACCACCCTTCATTTTTTCCTAGATCCCAAACCCCTAGTATTCCAACTAATGATTTTCATGGATAAACCTCTCTAACCCTAAACCTCCATACCAGTTCCAACAGGTCTCAAATACCAGTGGAGAATTTGTTCTTCCGCCTAGAATACACCTTAATATCCAGAGAATTTAAGACCTCACGAACTTTAGCCATTTTGTTGGGAGAAAAGCCTTCTATTTGGAACCCACCCAAAGGGGAAAACTCAGCTTTACCCTGGCTAACTGTAACCAGGTTGGGGGCCTCAATAGGCGTGCTGGGCATGGTCTTAAGGGAGTTAATACCCTCAAACATTTGGTTCAGACGAGCTAATTGGGACTCCACAACATCTAGGTTAGGATTGCCAACAGAATCTTGACATAAAGCACCATCGTCAATTTTTTTGAAAAACATTTCAAAAATAACTTGAGATTTCGTAGGATACTGAGACTGAATTACTGAATTGAGAAGAATGGGATCAGAAGGACTCAGAGGTGGAAGTGCCAAGCCAAGGGAGGGGAGGGGGGTGAGGGGAATTGACAAAGAAGAGTGAGAATGTGGAGAATAAGATACCTCAAAGTTTTCCACTACGATCATTCCACGAGTCCCCACAGAGTTGAGCCCTTTTTCTCTGGTTACTGGATTAGAAGGAAAAACCGTGACTGAAGAGCCATGATGAACAAAACCCTTGAAACCCTTAGAGCCTGCTCTTTCTTCAATGTTAGAGGATTTGCACAATTTCTCCTTCCCCTTTGAAAGTATAGAAGCCTTAAGAGAAGACCTTTGTTGATTATCCGTGTCTCCTCTTGTCGACGAAGCTCCTTTCCCCGAACAACTTTTTCAGAACCCTGACAATCTACTGAAAGTAAGAGGACTCGCACTAAACCTTCGTTTCGTCTGTGTTCCTGCTTCGAAAGCATCGTCCTTTGGAGGAGCAACAAAATCAGAAGCTGGAATCTCATACGTTAGAGGCTCGCTTCGACTTTGAACTCCTTGTCAGCCTCTAGAAATTGGAGGAATAAGAGTAGTCCATAGCTTCTTTGAACCGAACTTCATTGAGGAACCCCTCAACTGAGAAACAGAGACCTCTGACATTGCCTTCCCCTTTCCCGATACAGAGGAGTCTTCTCTGCTTAAAGAGCCCTTCTCAGAAATGGGCTGTTTTCGTCACATTTCTTGGCCCAACATCGGTAACAGGCCTTCTAAATTCACACCCCTTTCCCAACCCAAATTTGCTTCCACCAGTGGTCTGGGTTTATGAGGAGATTGGGCCCTTCTCTCTTGCATTGCATTAGAGGCCCAATACCACTTCTCATCATTTGAGTGGGCCTTGTCCCCTCCGGCCCAAACTTCACCAACCTGCTTTGGCCCAATAGGTCCTATTCTCTGTTTATTTGAATTCGAATTGAACGAAAAGGAGGGTTGGAACCAGCTGTTCCCCACTTCCGTTCTTCTCTTGCCATGTGTCCCCATGGAAACTTCTTCAATCTTTTGACTTTCTCCACCCTCTTTCATTCTGCCAGTTGCCCCAACAGAAGACCGTCCTTTAGTCGTTGATTTAGCTTTCACAACCAGCCTTCTGCCACCTGTCCACGAGTGAGGCTCATAATCCTCCCGAGTTGACTCATCTATTTCTCTACCTCGCTTATCGTCTTCAACTCCAACCATTGCAACTAAAATTGTAAAAACCCATCCCCCATCTAACACCTCAATCAATGCGAGAAGAACTTACCATTCCTTCATTAAAATTCTCACCCTTGCCTTATGAAGATCATACAATTTCAACATTCGCCAGTTGATCTTTATCACTATCCCCCACTGATCCACAATTTTCTTTAGATGTTGCTTAGACCATAAATGAAAGGGCAATCCCCATAATTCAATCCATCCTCCTCTGAACTTCCCCACGATTTCTGAATTTTCCCTTGGCGGCCACCTTCTCAAATGGGTTGTATACCCTCCCTTAATCTTGAGAAACCTTAAATCTTGGAGAGAGAAAGCTTCCTCTATAGTTTCTACAAAAAATAAACCTTTTCTGCCAAAGAAAGGGACGATAGTCACCACACCTTTTTGCCCTAATCTTTTCGCCAGAGCACGGCCAACCTCAGCCCAGTTAACAAAATCAGCGGGGCATTTGCACACCACATCTCTCGCCCATCTCCCAACTGGAACAAGGCCTCCTCTCCTCGGTCCTTCCTCCCTGACTAAATTCGCGAAGGACCAGTACAAGGGACCTACATGTTTGTGATTTATGCTTTCATCCCTGCACTGCCTTCCCTTTTCATCTATATTCGAGGAGGGACCACTTGCATTGAAGACAACTCATTTTTTAGTTGCTCCCATCCCTTGCCCTTCACGCCCTCAGGTATTACCAGGAAAGTTGACTTTCTGTTGGAGGCAAACTCCAAAAGCCTTATAAACCTACCATGGTTGTTGAAGCATACCTCCATTAAATGAACTCTGGATTTTCCTCTGTATTTTCTGTTGAAACCCATGTAACTCTTTAGCTCGATGGCCTTTGTCAAATGTTCAATCAACCAGCCAGCCTCTTCCTTCTCAAAGCCCAAGGTGAAAACAAAGCCTTTACTGTGCTCTGTAAGCGAGCACCAAATACCACCGGACTCACCTTCAAACCTAACCAAGAAGGTCTTCCTCTCCACAGAGACCTTCAACGTCCTCACCATTCTCTCTCTAGTATTTTGTGTATATGTATAATCTTGTTCCTTTCAGTTTCCTGAAGTGGTTGTTTTTTTTTTTGTTTTTTTCAGGTCTGGTAGGTCATCTATAAATGATCCTTGGGCTAACAACATAGAGTGGCATCGAGGTTTGCTGTCTTTACAATGTATTGTTTGATTATGCTATTCATGGGAAAAGTTGTAAAACTCTCATACTTTCTTCCTCTTGGCAGGAAACCTTCTTTCATCTGATTCATGGAAGGAAGCGCTGAGTGGGGTGACTTCTGTTGTATGTAGTCCTTTAACTCTTCAACATAGCTTTAGCATTGTTGTCAAATGGAATGGATGCAAACTTGTTATGTATATTTTTATTTATTTGTATTTCTGATCCATATACTTCTTTTGTTGCAAGTGTCTTTATTTTGTAATCGGTTTTTGATTCCATAAATGCTGGAAATTGTTACTGTCCCCCCCCCCCCCCCCCCAAAAAAAAAAAATTTTTTTTTTTTGTTCCTTTTATACTAAAAAGGATTTTTAGGTTCCTTTGTAGTACTCATAGTCATCGTTTTTTTTTTTTTTTGTGTTTTTTATCTTTAAGTTTTGGAGAAGGAAAAAAGAGGATGGGGTGGGGTGAGTGAGGATGAAGAGTGTTCAGTGACTTTATTTTCTCTCCCATGATTTTCAGTGATTTTCCTATTGCTATTATAACATGTCTATTTTGGTTATCATTGGTCTATTTTCTACATCCTCACAAGTAATTTTCTCAAATGACTAAGAAATTTATTCTCCCAAGTAATTTTTTCCATAGGAAAGCGCTAAGAAAGACCAAAAAAAAGAAAAAAAGAAAAAGAGAGAGATAAGATGTTTGGTTTTATGATGGAAAATACGAAAGAAAATTGAATACAATTAAAATTAGTTAGAAACTTATGCATTTTCAAATAATTTAATCTTTATATAGAAGAGTTAAAATTAGTGAAATGAGCATAAGGTAATATATAAAAATAATTTATTGATTTTTTAAATCTATTTTTTATTTCCCTTTTACTTTTTCTTTCTATTTTCTTTCCTTTGCATTTTCCCTCAAATTTTCCATGAACCAAACATAGCTTAAGTGGTTATTGCAATTGTATTCCGGCCTAGAAAATTTTGTAGGTTTTGGATTGTTTCAAGTGGGTGGTCTTGGTCATTTTGCTGTTCCACGACTTATCAGAATTCTAGAAGGTTCTCAAGTCTCAATCATTTGCCATATTCCTCGATCTAGCTCCAATTCAGAGATCCCTGATCAGTAGAGTCATATGCGACTTCCATCACATTGGTGGGGCTGCTAACTCCAAGAGTCTACTAATGTGATCTTAATGAGTTACAAATTTTAATTTTCTTAAATAGTGTTCCTGACTTCTGAATAAAATTCGGCTTACGCCTACCCAATTCTTATCCCCATTCTGGATTATGCAACATTCTTTTGGTGGCTCCTATTTACATTGATCAATTAATCCTATGGTAGTAGAGTTGAGGTTTTTCATTTTCTTTAATTTTTCCCTTTCTCCCTTCCCTGATTACTGACAATATTTTCAATGTAGAACTGGTAAATTTTTGGGCAAATTGAAATCCTTTAAATTTCTTGAACTTCAAGTCATTGGAGTGGAGCTTTGTTCATTTCAGTCAGTGATTATGTTTTAAATAAAAGACTATTTCTGGTTGCATTTTCAAATATTTGTCCTTCAAAAAAATTCTTGAATTGAATGTATTCTTGACAATTCATGCTTTTGATGCTATAAAAAGAAATTCTTATGATTACCTTTGCGCTGATATTATGCATTCCATACTAAAAGGAATTCCCATTGACATGGGTGCTAAATTTATCTTGGCAATACATTATGCCCATAAGGAAAGAGATCCTAACTTGAATCTTCACTGTTGATGACTGGGGTATAAGGTATTTGGTATGCTTTTGCATGCACTAGGGTTGCCTTTATCTTGGCATTTCATTAGAGCAGAAGGTTCTATTTATGATTCTTGCATGGGGAGCAATGTGAAATGCAATAATTTCTTTAGCAAGGCTACTATGTAGTTTTTTGGGCTCTTGTTTTTTCCTCTTACGTGATCTCAATTTTATAGTCATCATATTCTTTGCCCTGGGATATTTTTTAGTGGAGAAAAGTTAAGTGTGCTGGTTTAATATCAGTTTTTTTTTTCTTTTTTTCTATTTATTTATTTATTTTATTTTTATTTTAATTAGTGCAATTCAAATTTGTAGATCTCTTGTGTTGGTGGTTTTGGCTCAAGCTCATACATGTATAAGATCAATGGAACTGCAAACATAAATGCAATCAGAGCTGCTGCAGAAAAAGGTATCCCTTTTCAGTTCAATAAACTATTATTTCTTTTACCTCTTGAAGAATAACTGGTTTAGTGAGTAAATTACTCAGGCTGTCCTAGATAGAAACAATGTCTGAAGAGTAAGACAAATCATATATAAATGTGTAAGATAAACCTAAACTAATTTTCTTGACTTTGATGCACTCTGTATCTTCAAAATTTTCCATACATGAAACCGATTTTCTGTGTACTAAAAGTAACTCCATATCCATTTATATCATCAGAAGTTATCACTCTCAAAGAACATTCATTTTCTTCTAGTTTACTCTCCCTGGATCCCCTACATTGGGCACAAGGAAGAATTCTAGATTGCTTCACCACTCATCCAAAATGCTCATTGACTGGGCCCACTTTTTGCAGCTGTTCAGGGGTCTGGAGGCACTTCCCAGTCACCAAAAAGCTTTAGTTCTGAATTCAGAACATTTCCCCTCTTTCATTTTGCATGCAAAAGAAGCACATCATTAGAAACTCTGACTATGAAATCGGCCATAAAATATGTATATTCCAAACCATTCACCAAAAAAGCCATTTTCTTTGCAAATGAACTGGTCAATTAAGACTGTAATATAGTAAGGGACTATTGATCCTTTTTTTTTATGCTACTCACTAATGATGGATGAGTTTGAAGATTAACTATTGAGGTTTCATTACTCGCCAATGCCCATATGAAAATTTTCTACCCCTTAGATAACTGGTATTTCCAAATTTCTGAGAAGTAGTTCTGTTTCCAGGCTATTTAAAATGGATTGATCATTTCAAAATATCTGCAGAGGGCACTCATGCGGTTTTTGTGAAATTACCCAACCCAAAAAGTTGAAGTTATTTGGGAATGGGCCCCTCCTCTTATGTGGAGAACCAATCAAGCAATCACAGACAAACAAATAGTAATTAGTGATTTGTACCACGTTAAATCAGTAATTAAAGCAAAAGCTTAATTTATTAGGTAGTGTACCAATAATGGTTATCAGACAACTGTTCTATCATGCACCCTTTATATTCTCCCTTGGATAGGGTGAATTGTTCAAACACCTAAAAGGGTCAAAACTCGTTCTTCTATCTTTCTCTTAATCATGTCAAAAGTTGGTTATTAGACAAATCCCCGTCTTCCTTTATAAATGTTGATAATAATATGTTCCTTTGTAGAAGCGATTCTTTAGAGACTTGGCATGAATCTTATCCAACACCTTGTCTCCAATCATATTTTATGCTTCACATTTGTATTTCAAAGTTAAGAATCTTGTTAGATAATGTATAGTTATTTAGGTTATTTACTTTTCCTTTTCCTTTTCTTTCCTTTTTGTATTGTGGGTCCCACTAACATGTATATATATACCCAAGTCCAATGTGTATTTCTTACAGTTTTTCAATAACAATAATTAGGGATTCTCCTTTTTCTCTCTCTCTCTCTCTCTTTACATGGTCTCAGAGCCTAGGGAGAAAAAACCCTAATTATTTTCGGTTTATCCGTGAATCCATTCTGGGAAATCTTTCAGTGACCGTGTTTCATTCCGGTCACCCTTCCCATCTCCTAAAGCTTCCGATCAACCGTATCGCCGTCAGAAAACCCTCACCGCCGGCGACCTTTCCGGCGACATTTTCCGGCGACTTCCGGTGAAGTCCTTTTCCGACACCGACCATGCCATCAGGTGCGCAAGGAGGAGATCTTTAACTTTTCTCAAAGCACCGGAGGAAGAATCCCAGCCACGCGCCGGCCACGCGCGACTCTTCTCCTGCGGCCTGAATCTCACGCGCCAGTGCCGGAGGGCGCCTGGGGCACTTTCTGGCCACGTGCTTCCACCTCCAGCCTCGCCTGACGCCGTCTAACCACTCTCCATATGCGCTTGTGTCGTCTGAGCCCTAAAAGTGCATTTTTTGGGGTTTTTTTTGTCTCCGCCGACCCTCTAAACCGCCTTTCCGGCGACCTCCGGTGACTTTCTCTCCACCTCGAGCCCTGCACGTGTCTTAGGAAGTCCGCGATAAGCCGTATTAGGGCTCTCTTCGATCCAAACGTATTTCATTCACCAGATAAGTAGATATGGCTACTAAAAGTTCCACTTTTTCCTCTGTCATATCTGGATCCCCTATGATTACTTCAAAGAAATTGGTTGGCAGTGAAAATTATTTGTCCTAGTCTGCCTCTGTGGAGCTTTGGTTTATGAGTCAAGGTTATGAGGATCACCTTGTTACGCAGGAGGCGGATATCCCTTAGGTTGACAGAGTACAATGGAGGAAGATAGATGCACAGTTATGTAGTGTGTTATGGAAATCAGTTGATCCTAAGATTCTGCATCATCTTCGGGCCTACAAAACATGCTTTAAATTTTAGAATCAGGCGAAAGGGCTATACACGAATGATATCCAACGTCTTTATAAGGTGGCTTCTTCTATTGTTAATGTCAGACAACAAGACATGGATTTATCTATTTATATTGGCCAGATTGCCTCTCTTAAGGAGGAATTCTTGACCGTGATGCCTCTTACTACTGATGTTGGGGATCAATGCATACAGATTAACAAGTTCTTCATGGTTCTTACGCTTATTGGCCTTCGTCCAGATCTCGAGACCGTTCGCGATCAGATTCTTGGCAGTTCCTCCGTTACATCCTTGGATGATGTGTTTGCTCGCCTCCTCCGTATCTCCTCCACTCAGACGTTGCCATCTGATAACACTTCAGATTCTTCTGTGTTAGTTTCTCAAACTAACTCTCGAGGAGGACGCAGTGGTAACTGAGGTAGAGGCCAATGTCCTCATTGCACCTATTGCAATAAGCTTGGCCACACTTGTGATCGGTGTTATCAGTTACATGGGCGGCCTCCCCACACTACCCACGTGGCCCAGTCATCTGATCCTCAGTCGCCTCAGCCTCCCAGTTCCTCCACATCTCAGGGTATTTTCCTCATTGACAGTGAGTATGACGACTATCTCCGCTATCAGGCCACCAAGTCAGCTTCTGTTGCATCTGTTGCCCAGACTGGTAATGCTTCTGCTTGTCTTACCCACACATTTTCTCTTGGACCTTGGATTCTAGATTCTGGCGCTTCTGATCACATATCTGGTAATAAGGATCTTTTCTCTTCTATTACTACTACCTCTGCCTTACCTATTGTTACTTTAGCTAATGGTTCCCAAACTATGGCTAAAGGTTTTGGTTTCGCTTATCCTCTCCCTTCCCTACCTCTCCATTCTGTCCTTTATGCCCCTGAGTGTCTTTTTAATCTTATTTCCATCAGCAAAATAACTCGCACTCTTAACTGTTATATCACTTTCTCTGATAAATTTGTGACCTTGCAGGACCGGAGTACGGGGAAGACGATTGGCATAGGACGTGAGTCTCAAGGCCTCTATCACCTTACCTCGCCTTCACCTGTAGTTTGCATTTCCATTGATGCTCCCCTCCTCATCCACAGTTGCCTGGGCCACCCTAGTCTATCCAAGTTCCAGAAAATGGTCCCTAGTTTTTCATCTTTGTCGTCGCTTGCATGTGAGTCTTGTCAGCTTGGGAAACATACTCGTGTCGCGTTCCCAAAGCGTTTGAATAATCGGGCAAAGTCTCCTTTTGAACTTGTCCACACTGATGTTTGGGGTCCTTGTCGGACCGCGTCTACTTTAGGATTTCAGTATTTTGTCACTTTCATTGATGACTATTCTCGATGTACTTGGTTATTTTTAATGAAAAATCGAGAAGAGTTATTCTCTATTTTCCAGAAATTTTATGCTGAAATCCAAACCCAGTTCAATATTTCTATTCGTGTGTTGCGCAGTGACAATGCCAGGGAATATTTTTCTGCACCATTTACTTCATTTATGCCCCAACATGGGATCATTCATCAGTCTTCTTGTGCTCATACTCCTCAACAAAATGGGGTAGCTGAACGTAAGAATCGACATCTTGTTGAGACAGCTCGTACTCTCCTTCTACATAGTCATGTTCCTTTTCGTATTTGGGGGAATGCTGTTCTTACAGCATGTTATTTGATTAATTGTATGCCCTCATCTGTATTACACGATTAGATTCCTCATTCCCTTCTTTTCCTTGACCAGCCATTTTATTTCCTTCCTCCTCGTGTTTTTGGTTGTACTTGCTTTGTTCATATTCTCACTCCTGGACAGGACAAACTTTCTGCCAGAGCCACAAAATGCATCTTCTTGGGATATTCTAGACTTCAAAAGAGTTATCGTTGTTATTCCTCTGAGACTCATCGCTACTTTCTCTCCGCTGATGTCACTTTCTTTGAGGACTCACCGTTTTTCTCCACCTCTGAGTCTCTTCCTGTTTCTGAAGTCTTACCCCTTCCCATTCTCTCCCCACCTGATGCAGTGCCTTCTTGCCCACTTCAGGTTTATCATCGCCGTCATCGTGTCGCTGTTCCTCCTTCTTTGGCCGCGGTACCTGCTGACTCACCTCCTATCCCTTCAGCTTCTCCTGCCCTGGTTCTGCCTCCTTCTGCTGACTTACCCATTGCTCTTCGGAAAGGTAATCGATTTACTCGTAATCCTCATCCCATTTACAATTTTTTGAGTTACCATCGATTATCTTCACCCTATTCTGCATTTGTTTCTGCTATATCTTCTGTTTCTCTTCCCAAGAGCACCCTTGAGGCTCTTTCCCATTCAGGCTGGCAACAGGCAATGGTAGATGAAATGACTGCTTTACACTCCAATGACACTTGGGATCTTGTTGTTTTACCCTCTGGTAAATCTACAGTTGGTTGTTGTTGGGTCTACACAGTTAAGGTTGACCCTGATGGTCAGGTTGATTGCCTTAAGGCTCGCTTAGTTGCTAAAGGCTATACTCAGGTTTATGGTTCTAATTATGGTGACACTTTCTCTCCTGTTGCCAAGATCGCTTCTGTTCGCCTATTGCTCTCCATGGCTGCTATGCGTTCTTGGCCTCTTTATCAGTTAGATATTAAAAATGCTTTCCTTCATGGGGATCTTGTTGAGGAAGTTTATATGGAGCAACCACCTGGTTTTGTTGCTCAGGGGGAGTCTGGTTTAGTGTGCAGGTTACGCCGTTCTCTATATGACTTGAAACAATCTCCTCGAGCATGGTTTAATCGTTTTAGTTCTGTTGTTCAGGAGTTTGGCATGTTCCGCAGTACAGCAGACCATTCCGTTTTCTATCATCATAACTCTTCAGGGCAGTGTATTTATCTGGTAGTTTATGTGGACGACATCCTCATTACAGGCAGTGATCAGAATGGTATTCAGAACCTAAAGCAACACCTTTTCACCCACTTTCAGAATAAAGACTTGGGGAAACTCAAGTATTTCTTAGGGATTGAGATAGCTCAATCCAGCTTCGGTGTGGTTCTTTCCCAAAGGAAGTATGCTTTACACATCTTGGAAGAAACCGGTATGTTAGACTGTAAACCGGTAGACACTCCTATGGATCCAAATGTCAAACTTATACCAGGACAAGGGGAGCCTTTAGGAGATCCTGGGAGATATCGACGACTTGTAGGTAAACTGAACTACCTCACCATTACTCGTCCAGACATTTCTTTTCCTGTAAGTGTTGTTAGTCAATTCCTACAGTCACCATGTGATAGCCATTGGGATGCTGTAATCCGCATTCTTCGATATATCAAAAGCACACCAGACCAAGGTGTGTTGTACAAGAACAGAGGTCATACCCAAGTTGTTGGTTACACAGATGCAGATTAGGCTGGCTCACCCACAGATAGATGTTCCACTTCCGGGTATTGTGTTTTTATTGGAGGTAACCTAATATCTTGGAAGAGTAAGAAACAAGATGTAGTGGCCAGATCTAGTTCTGAAGCCGAGTATCGAGCTATGGCTCTGGCAACATGTGAACTCATATGGCTGAAATATCTTCTTCGGGAGTTGAGATTTGGAAAGGATGAACAAATGAAGCTCATCTGTGACAACCAAGCCGCTTTGCATATTGCATCCAATCCAGTCTTCCATGAAAGGACCAAACACATTGAAGTTGACTGTCACTTCATTAGAGAGAAGATCGCATCAGGATGTGTAGCGACTAGTTTTGTCAATTCAAATGATCAACTAGCAGATATTTTTGCTAAATCTCTCAGAGGTCCTAGAATTAAATACATTTGTAACAAACTTGGTGCATATAACATATATGCTCCAGCTTGAGGGGGAGTGTTAGATAATGTATAGTTATTTAGGTTATTTACTTTTCCTTTTCCTTTTCTTTCCTTACTGTATTGTGGGTCCCACTAGCATGTATATATATACCCAAGTCCAATGTGTATTTCTTACAGTTTTTCAATAACAATAATTAGGGATTCTCCCTTTTCTCTCTCTCTCTCTTCACAAATCTCTCTCTTAAGGTCGTTGTTTCATAAGCCTTGTAGGGTACACATGTCATCAGCAAGCTGAGGTTGCTTTGCAATCATCCAACTTCCTGTTGGGCACCACTTAAGGAAGCCGTAGTTGTAATCATCCAACCTGTAAGAGGTGTAAACCTTTTGAGTCTTGGCCCAGAATTTTTACCTGATAAACGAAATTTTACACAAGACTGTTCTTATCTACCCTCCCCAAAAAAACCATCTTTGTAATTTCTCAATATATTAAACATTAAAGGCTGGTAACAAGGACCTGGGGCATAGATATATTACATGCAGATTCCAGCATGAGAAATTTAAAAAGAGTGCATATATATATATAACAAAATAGCCACAGCCGTGTGTCATTTGACTTGTGTTGCCCATACCTACATTCCCTTCTCTACTCAATGGGACATAAAGATTTTTAATAATTTCCCCCACTTGCTTGTTAAAAGTTTGGCTCCCTGATATCAGCTCTTTGTCTACAATTATAAATATAATTTTGGGTGCCTCAAGATTCTTCTTCATAATGTAGATGTTTATTTTGTTGTCTTATAGTACCTTACCTCAAGCTTGATAGAGGGTGATGGGAGAGTGGTTTAGGCTTGATGGTGAAAGGAATAGTTTTTCTTTTTAGTCACTTCAATTTCTAGCATTCCCCTGATTATTTATTTGAGTAATTGGTAGTAATTCATTCTTGTCAACAGGTGTGAAAAGATTTGTTTATATCTCTGCGGCTGACTTTGGTGTGGCAAATTATTTACTGCAAGGATATTATGAGGGAAAGGTACTATCATAACACTATCTAAATTATCGGTCAGTAAATAGAAACTAAACTTGGGCACAAGAGAATGGAATCAACCTGACATTGAAGGGTATTTATCATAAAAGTTGAATAATTTCTTCTGTTTTCTGTAGCAAGGCAATACCCTCCTAATTCATTTAAGTATTAGGAAAAGTGGAAGCATTATCCATTTGAAAGAACACTTGTTGGTTTAGAATCCAATTGAAAGAATGTTATATTATCCACAATAGAGTTATTCACAATATAGTATACATCTTTATATAGAAGAAATAATCTAAGAAAAGAATAAGTATAAACTTCCTAAACCAGTGCTAGGAATATTTGTCAACCTAATTACTAAGTTTGATTAAGTCAAAATTTCCTAAATTGTCTTAGACTAGTAAAAGATACCCCTAGAATCAAGGTTCAAATTAGTAGCTGATTTCCAACACTCCCCCTCAAGTTGGTTCTAAAATGTCCTTCATTCCTAGCTTGTTGATCATTGAGCCAAACCCTGGATTAGGAACTCCTTTAGTGAAGACATCCACTAGCTGCAACTTGGAAGAAATGAATGGAGTGCAAATCACTCCACTAGCAATTTTTCTCTTTGATGAAGTGTATTTATCTTGATACATTTATTCTATCATGCTGCAGCGGATTGTATGCAATGCTTATGGTAGTCTTGTTATCACAATATAGCTTGATAGGGCGACCCTTTGATTCTATGTGCAACCCCCTCAATAATTTCTTTATCCATATCAACTCACATATTCCAAGTGTCATGGCTTCATATTCAGCTTCCACACTTGACCTGGCCACCATAGGTTGCTTCTTACTCCTCCAAATTACTAAGTTACCTCCAACAAGAGTACAATAGCCAAAGTTGATCTTCTGTCAATCATAGAGCCACTATAATCAACATCCACATATGCTTCCGCGTCCACATGACCATTTTGAGAAAATAGAAATCCACTTCCAGGAGTAGCTTTTAGGGATTGCTGCAGTGTTTTTTCAGCTGCTTCCATGTGAGTTTCTAAAGAGTAGTGCATGAACTAACTAATCACACTTTATAATAGGCTTTGTAAGTTTTTTGTTCAGGCAGGAAAGACAAATTAATCTTCCCACAATTCTTTGGTACCTTTTTTTTATCCATTAGAGCACCATCTGTAACTGTATTGAGCTTGTGGTTTAGATCAATAGGAGTTTTTGTAGGCTTGCTTCCAAGCATTCCAGTTCCCTTGAGAAGATCTAGGACATATTTCCTTTGGAATAGGTAAATCTCTTCTTTTGACCTAGCCACTTTGGTTCCTAAAAAATAATGCAGAGTATCTAGATCTATAATTTTCTTTGGCCGACTTGACCTTTAGTTTCTGAACTTCCTCACTATCATCACCCATTATAATGACATTGTCTACACGAACAAAAAGTATAGTCAAATCGGCAAATTCCCTATGGATTATCTTCTAAAGAAAAGAGCACGATCTCCTTGACTTAGATGAAAACCAAATTTGAAGAGTGATTGAGCTAATCTTTCAAACCATGCAACAAATTGCTGATACTTCTCTGTCAGTTTTGAGATACTTATCTCTCTTATACTAGACCCAATATTGTCTATCTAGTTAGTGTGGTAAGCCAATTTATGCATGCACCATAGGAAAAACACATGGAAGCTGCTTACTGAATCCTTAAGTATTTAAAGTCAGCATTATGAAAGGGCATTTTATTTAGAAAAGGTGGAAAATTGGAAGTAGAAGCTTATAGTGATGCAAATTGGGCTTGGACTATCACCAATTGAAGGTCCACTAGTGGATACTTCATGGTTGTTGGAGGTGGTCTTGTCACATAGAGGAGCAAGAAACAATTTGTGGTGACGAGATCAAATGCCAAAGTGGAATTTAGATCACTAGCTCAAGGGATATGCAAACTTCTTTGGATAAAGATCATCCTTTTAGATTTGGGAATAAAGATAGTAGATCATATCAAGCTATATTGTGATAACAAATATGCTATAAGCATTGCACATAATCTTGTCCATCACGATCAAACAAAGCTTGTGAAGATTGATCAACACTTTATTAAAGAAAAGATTAAAAATGGAGAGATTTGCATTCCTTATATTGCTTCGAGGGATCAACTTGTTGATATCCTTACTAAAGGGTTGCCAAGGTCTGTATTTCAGTTAATTCTAAGCAAGTTGGTAATAGAAAACATTTTTGGGCCAACTTGAATGGGGGTGTTGACATTTTGCCATATTAATTTCCTATGACTTCAAATTATTTTTGTGTTATTTCCTTGTATGTATTCTACCTTTAATTGTAGTGATGTAGGCTATCATTGACCTTAGAATTATGCTGCTTAATGGCTAAACAGCATATGTAATTTCCTAGAATATACTAACAAAAGTTTTTATTTACCAATGTAATCTAAATTGTTTAGCATCAATGAAATCAATTATTTACCTCAGTTTTTGATGGAAAAAAAGGTCATCCAAGTACCATTCAAGGCCATTTTTTAGGTGAGTTCTTGTACTTCAAATTTGAGATTTGAGATGTGAGATAGATTTTAGTTAGAGCCAAAAGCAAAGAATTTTCCCAAATGGAGCCTAAGTAACACGGACTTAAATGCTCACAGCCACAAAGTTAAGTGGTTTCTAAAATTGTTATCAATTTTAAACTCGATTTTTACCCTTAAATTATTATTATTTTTAATATCGATCCTTCTTACAATAATTTTACCGTGGACTAAAATTTCCTTTTCTTGGAAGATTAATTTTACTAACAAATAATTTGTTAACAGTTCTTTTCCCTTTTTCATTATAGATTTTTAAATTTTCAATTGCGTTTAAATCTTCATTATTATATGGGAAAATCATGTAACCATATAGTACCTAAAAAAATGGAATTCAGAACACATACAAGTTAGGGAAAATAATCCTACCCACATGCACTCTAATAGTAACATTACCATAATTCTAAGGCGCACACACACACACACACACACACACACACACACACACACACACATATTAGCTTTGACACAACAAGTCAAGTGGCTTACGACATGCTTGTCGAATATTTTTTTTTTTCTTTTTTGTTCTTTTTGTTTTCTCCTTCATATTACCTTCTAGTTATGCTTCACCTTTTTTCTTTTTTCAATATGTTGGCTATACGTTCTCTCATAAAACCTTTTCAACTTTATATTTTTTCACCCTTTCATTTGTTTATATTTATTGATTTTAATTATTTATGGACACTTTAAACACACAATAATAATATGCAATAAATAATTAATGAGAACAAGTTTAATGTAAACATAAATACATAAATGAACAAATTTTGAGGTTTAGGACATAAGATTTTCTATATTCGTGCTAACTAAAATATTTATTTATTTTATAAATCTTATCACATAAGAATTAAATAAAAATATCTTTGTCATATGATTTTATTATTTATATTATTTAAATTTTTAAAATTTTATGTGAAAATCAGAGTTAATGATTATGATTTTAGTTTTTTTTGTATGATTCTAACTAAACTATGGTTCTAACTTTTTGCTTGGTTAAAATATTTAATTTTTTTATTTATATAAAATAAAAACTTGACCATGGTTCTAATTTTTTTCTTGGTTAAGATTTTTAATTTTTAATTTTTATAAAATAATATATATACATATATATATATATATATATATTTTTTTTTTCATAAAAAGATATATTTAATATTTATATTAATTTTCTCTTAAATTTATTAAAATTAAAATTTATATAGACTAAAGTTGCATACCTTTTTGTGTCAGACAAAAATAGTGCACCCTCCTAAAACACTAAGTTAGTGCATCTTAAAGTAGTTAGGAATTTAAGTTGTGTATCTTAAAAGTTACACACTTGATAGGTGTGTAATTTCGGCCTGCAAAAATTTTAATTCCTATTAAAAAGAAGAGAAAATTAATATAAAATATTAAATACAATTATGCATGAAAAATATATTTTATTTTATATAAATAGAAAATTAAAACATTTAACCAAGCAAAAGGTTAGAATCATGATCAAGTTAGAACCGTAAGCAAAAAGCTAAAACCATGATTATTGAGTCTGATTTTTACATGAAATTTTTAAATTTTTAAATAATATAAACAATAAAATAATATGATAAATATATTTTTATTTAATTTATATGTGATAAGATTTATAAAATAAATAAATATTTTATTTAGTATGAATATATAAAATCTTATATCTTAAATCTCTAAATTTTTTCATTATGTTTTATGTAGATATCAAATTTGTTTTCATTAATTATTTATTATATATTATTATTTTGTGATTAAAATATTCATAAATAATTAAAATCAATAAATATGAAAAGATGAAAGAGTAAAAAAAATGAAATTAAGAAGGTTATAGGAGAGAACATATTAAGAAAAAAAAAATGAGGCGTCACTTGAGGTAATATGGGGGAGGAGTGAAAAAAGAAAAAAGAAAAAAGAAAAAAAAGTTGACAAGCATGATGTGAGCCAATTGATTTATCATGTCAAAGTTAAAAAAAAAAAATAAAAAATTCATTGGTTGGTGGTAGAAGAGGTGGATAGTCTTGGAATTGTGGTAATGTTACTGTTGGAGTGCATGCAGATGAGATTATTTTCCCAACCTGTACTTGTTCTGAAACCTAAAAATGTTAAAGTTCTCAAAAATTCTATTTTTTTAGGTGGTTTATGGTTATATGATTTTCTCTTATTATATTAATATATATGTTAGTAATGATGATGATGCATTATTATTATATGTTATATGAACACATGTTTTATTGGCAAACTTCACTTGTTCTAAAGTATTCATATGTTAGATGTTAGAAGTTTTGATTTAAAATTTTATGTGTGTGAATAGAAACTTATAGTTTGCTAAAATTGAAACAATAAGTCCTTGTGTTTTAAAGGATTTCCTTACAATATATAGCTATATTACTATATGATATTGTTAGTTTTACTGATCTTGTTAGTTTTATGCTAAATGTAATATGATATTTAACTATACTCATGCCAAAACCTTTTTAGTGTTTTAATTGTCTTTGTTTGATCTGTGGTAGAGTTGGGAGGTTGGTGTTTTAATGGAGGGAGGGCAGGCTATGGTTTGGTTTGTGGAAAGCAATAAGAAGAGGATGGAAGGGCATTCCATGCCAAAACCAGGCTAGAGGTGGGCCGTGGGAGAAAACTTTTAAGTTTTGGCAATTTGGCGTGGTGACTCTCCTTTGAGGGAGGCTTTCCCTTCTCAGTATTCCATTGCAGCTTCTAACAATGCTTTCCCTTCAAGTGCGTAGGATCTCAAGAACCAATGTTTCTTATGGTAGTTAAAAGATAGGGAAGTAGAAAGTGTTAAAGGGTTTCTTAGGAGGCTTTATAAGGAAGGGGGACTTGAAGAAGATGAGGATAGGTTGATTTGGAAAGGTTCCAAGGATGGATGGGTAGTTCTCTTTTAGATCCTTCTATCATGCTATGGAGACAGGTGCTGGAGAGGCTTTCCCCTTGAAGGAGGTTTGTAGCTCTGTGTCACCTTCCAAGATAGACTTGTTTGCTTGAGAAGCAGCTTAAGGGAAGGATTCTGACATTAGATCGACTTAAGAAAAGGAGGTGTTCTCTTGCAATTAGTTGCTGCAAGCGTAAGGGAGAAGAATAATCGGCTAATCGCATCCTTAGCCAGTGTGGAATAGCAAGTGGACTGTGGTATCTTTTGTTTATTCTTTCCAAAATATCTTGGATTCTCTTCAATTCAGTGGGGGAGACTCTCTAGGGCTGACATGGTAGTTTTAGTGGGGAGGAAGAGGAAAGTTTGGATGACAGCCCCCCTATGTCAGTTTGGATCATATGGGAAGAATGTAATGGTAGATACTTTGGTGGTGTGGTGTACTCAGATTATTTGATTAAGAATACTCTCAAATGCACCATTCTCTAATGGTCCTGACCTCTTTTTGATGGTTCTTCATGTTGACAAACTTTTCTTGACAGTATTTTTTTGTTGGACCTCATTTATTGGTTAGGGTCTAGATAGTAGATTGTCATTGAGGATGTTTTATTTATTTATTTTTCTCTCACCATTTTGGCGCCTTCTGCATACCCCACTTGTACTCAATATGGGCCCCTTTTTTCTTGGGTGTATTTTTATCAAGACAATGCTTATTTGCCTATTAAAAAGCAATAAAAATATAAAATGAAGACTCACACATTTATTATGGATGCTTCTCTCTCTTTATCTTATTTATTTATTTTTTAAAGTCAATAAATTGTTTTTACATGCTTCTTCAAATTCATTTCACTTATTTTTCTTGATTATAGAGAGATTAAATAATTTTAAGATGCATAAATTTCTAACTAATTTTAATTATATTTGATTTTATTTTGTATTTTTTATAATAAAATCGAACATGAGATAACCAATTTCCTTAGCATTTTTTTTCCCTTAGTACTTTTCCGGCAATCAAACATAGCCTTAGAGAATTTAAATATAGGTAACAGTTTTCTTAGCTTATTAGTGTGCACTTATGTACAGTATAAAAGTTCTCCAAGTATTCTTCATATTTTCAATTATTTCTCAAAACACTCTACAACAGGTATATGAAAATACTTCAAGTTAGTTCCAAAACAACCTATTTTTATTGAAAAAACAATTAAAAAGTTGTGTTAATAAAAAATAAATAAATAAATAATTTTTTTGTTATTTAGGATAGAAAACTGTTTTCAAGAAGAGTTTATAAACAGATCCTTAGTTTCTCTTACCAAGTGGTAACGCTTGCCTCTCTATTCTGACTGTACATCAATCATGATAATATCTTTGTCATGTAAAGGAGAAAGAGATCAGTGATGTATGACAGTTGAAGTTTTACCTTTTTTCGTTTAATTTGTTCTCATGAAAATGTTGGTTTTCTTATTTTTGTGTAGAGAGCTGCTGAGACGGAGCTATTGACCAAATTTCCATATGGAGGTGAGCTTCTTCACAAACACTGCCTAACATTTTAGACCAATTGACAGTTGATATAATTGAGAGCAAAGGAGACTACTATAAAGTTTGAGAAGTGAAAGAAGTATCCATCCAAGAACAACTTAACTAGAAAAGTCTGTACATGAATTCCAGGTCCTCATTCAGCTCCATTAAGTTCCAGAATCTCTGTTAAATCCTTGGCAATCATTTTTTTCTCTCTTACTACCTCAACCCACTTTTCTCTTGTTTTTCCTCGACTTCCAATTTGAATAAACTCATTCTCTATGTTGGTGCAAGCCATTCGTCATTGGCCTTCACTGCAGATGGCTAAACCATCTTTAACGTCATATTCTCATCTGATTGTCAATTTATGTTGCCTTTTACCTCCTAGCAAATGCGTGCATTTTCTTGCTATGCCTTCAGATGTGCTGCAGCTAATCCATTTTAACATCATACATTTTTTCACTATAGATTCATTGAATATTTTTCTTTGCTGCCCAATAAAAACATCAAGCTTAGTTGGCCTTACAGTTGTTCTGTGTAATTTTTCTTTTGGCTCTAATCTTTGGCAAAAACAAAAATTGGGTGTAGTTGAAATTACAACCTGAGGTATGGTAAGTGATAAATATAACATGGCTCTCTTTACAATGTGACACTCAGAATACATGAATTTTTTTTTTTCCTTTCTCAGGTGTAATTTTGAGGCCTGGATTTATATATGGGACTCGCCAAGTTGGGAGCATGAAGTTACCTCTCGGAGTGATTGGCTCTCCGTTGGAAATGGTAAATCTCATGTTCTTCCTCTATGTGATTTATTTATTAAGCCAATTAATATCTTGCTTCCTTCACTGAAACATTAGTATGCCAGCAACGAAGAAATCATCTGTTCTTTGTTTTTAGTCAGTTTCTAATCATATTTTACTTACCCATGTAGGTTCTCAAACATGCAAAACCACTGAACCAAGTCCCACTTGTAGGACCCCTCTTCACTCCACCAGTTAATGTAAAGTCGGTGGCTAAAGTTGCTGTCAGAGCTGCAACTGATACTGTTTTCCCTCCCGGCATCATTGACGTCTATGGGATATTGCGATACACCCAGCCAAAGTCAAGTTAGATCCGTCAAATCCTTTCTTTTCTTTTGTTCATCAATACAGAAGTGTCCATAGAAGCTGTTGATTTTTCTCTGGTTGGATTAGAACCCTTAAAACTCCGTTGGTGGTTGAAATAAAGGGGAGGGAGCAGTTTTGTTGAGCTGATATTTTTGGTGCAATAAACAGAGTATTCATACTCTTACTAATGGTTCTCATTGTGTATCTCCTAAGGGAGGCTGTAACTTCATCCTTTGCTTTTTATTACAAAATAAAATTATTATTTATGAATAGTAAATAAATAATTTTTACTAAAATATGAATAGTAATATTATGATATAATCATAAATTATTATTTTTATATAAATATTATCAAAATATGGATATTAACATCTTATAAAAATATATAGTAATATTTTAAAATTAATAATTATTAATACTATTTTTAAAATTTTTGTAACTTATTATTTTGTTTTTAAAAATTGTTTCTCAACTATAACAACCAAATAGTAGGATTAATTTTTAAAGATCAATTTTGTTTTTAAATCACAAGCCCATATGGGTTTTTATTTAATTAGCAAAAACAACTCTTACTATGTTTCTTTTTTAAAATAAAAATAAAAGATTATTTTAAATTGTATATAATATAAGAATTAAAAAAAAAAAAATTTCAATTATATGTATGAATATTATTGTTAATTTATTTATTTTTTCATTCTCGTTTCGGTTGTTACTTATCATTGAAATGAAAATAAATAATTATTTTAATCGCACATTTTTGTATACATTTGAATACAAGAATTAGAATAATCAAATTCATTTTTATTCAAGAAAAGACGAGAATGAAAAAAAAAAAATTTCATTACAATTTTATGTTCCCATGTAACAAACATGAGCTCAGGAGTAGCAGCTTAACCTAAATGGCAGAAGCAATGTTATTTGAAAGATTGGAAGTTGGCAGATGAAAAATTGCATGACAAAATGTGAGAAATAGAGTGAGGTCAAGAATCCCGTGAACTTGAGATGAGGTTAGCCTCAAGGACTACTTTATCCATAATTGAAAGTTACGTGCTTCATGGTTATATGAAGCACAAATTTTATTTCATTTATTTTTTTCTCATGTATAAATGCCAAATAAAAATATTTATCTCAACAAATAGAAACAATATATTTTCTAAATCAAACTATTCAATTTGAAAGCCAATTCATAATTTTATTTAAACTATATCCATATAAATATTTATTTATCTCATTATTAATTTTCATTCTAAACCAGGCATACATTGAGTTAATGCCAATTCTACCTCCTTTTTAATTTCTTTATCACATCATGTTATAGTACACTAAGGATGTGTTTGGTTACCTTTTTTATTTTTTATTTAAAAAAAAAAAAAAAAACTCCTACACAAATTAAATAGAAAAATTCTTATATTTACCTTGTACTCTTAAAAATTATTTTTAAATTTTTAAATTTTGAAGAAGTGAACTTCTTTCAGTTTGAAAATCTTTAAAAATGTACTGACTGAAATTTTTTTACTTCAATTAAGAAAAATTTTAAAAGTGTTTTCAATCACACAACTTATATACTTACTTTTTGTATAAGAATCTCTATATTTTGTATAAACTTATATTTTAAGAGTATGAGGTAAGTATAAGACATGTTATATTTTGTGTAGGAGTTTTTATTTTTTTAAAAATAAGAAATAAAAAGTGCATCCAACATCACCTAATTAAGGTAGATAATTATATTTTATACTTCCATTAATCATGTTATCCTATAAGTTAATGTACATAACAAAGTACAAATCTAAAGGAGTTGATATATATACAACTACTTGATCATTAGTTGGAAAATATTAATATTGAACATTAAGCTTATTAGCAACAATTCATTCATGAACAAAATGTACATGGATCTCGATATGTTTTGTTTTAGCATAAAACACAATATTAAAAGCCAAGGAACTAGCACTTTGATTATCACACCACAAAACAGGGATTGAAGAGATATTGTGATCCCTAGTTTAATGAAAATAGATTGAAGCCACACAATCTTTGTTGCGGCTTGAGCTAAGGTGTGATACTTTGCCTCCATAGATGAGTGAGCCACAACTTTTTGTTTTTGAGAGCTTCAAGTAAGCAAGTTTCATGCTAAGTAGATACAATAGCCATAGGTGGAGTAAGGATCATCAATGCTACTAACCCAATCAACATAAAAAAAAAAAAATCCTTTAAGATGACATAATGCAGGTTTTAAGAGAATATTAAGATCAATGGTGCCTTTAAGTGATGAAGAACTCTTTTACAATGATTTTTAGTTAGATCATATAGGAATTGGATAAGTTTATTGATAGAAAATGCAATGTTCGGGTGTGTCATAGTTAGATATTGTAAAGGTTTGATTGTACTTCTATATGAAGTGAGATTAGAGAATGGAATACCATCATGAAGGGAAAACATTTTGTTGGAACATAGTAGAGTAGAATTAGCTTTGGCATTTGACATTGCAGTTTTCTTAAGTACATCAAGGATGTACTTTGATTAAGATGTAACCCTACTAAAGTGTAGGGAAACGTAG
This sequence comes from Vitis vinifera, assembly GCF_030704535.1. Classification (NCBI taxonomy): domain Eukaryota; kingdom Viridiplantae; phylum Streptophyta; class Magnoliopsida; order Vitales; family Vitaceae; genus Vitis; species Vitis vinifera. Next base: position 7,810,527 of record NC_081808.1, read on the forward strand.
GTCTCTCTATTTCCCAAACGCAGATTAGGTTAGGAACATGTGAAACTATCTTAGGCTTTTTTAAATCATATGCATAGTAGAAAAATTGTATTTTTAAACTTTTAAGAGGATTCAAGAAGTGTTAACAAATATCGTACCTCAGATTTAGATGTTCCCGAAACAATTCTAGATAATGAAGATGAGGATTGTTATTGTAGGAAGTCTTGTAGACCCAAACTCTTTAGCTCGATAACTCGAACCTTGATTTGTCACACTTTTGATAAAGGGGAAAAAATGGTAAAGGCTATGACTTTCTCTCTCTCTTTGGAGGTAGAAGACGGTTCTATGGAAAAGTTCTAAAAACGTTAACCCCTAAGAGGGTATTTATAGGGTTCCCTACTAGGCTTAAGTGACTCGAGCCCACTAAAGGCTTATGTCACTTAATCTAGTCCAAAATGAGTTTTAATTAATTAATTGACACAACAGAGCCTACTAATTAATCAATTAGCTCAATCCAGAGACCTTGTTTACTTACTCTTATGCAACCTTATGTAATTACCAAAATGCACTTATGCATAAAAGTGAACCTAGAGCCAATCCAACCCTTATAATCAGTGCCATCATGGTATAAGTGACCATTGGGACCTATAGAAGTATTGACTCCCTTAGAATCCAATTATGAAGTTGATTTAACATCTCACTATAGAAAATCAACCGAACTTCAATATTTTATGTAACTAACAATGTGATACTATATGCTCGGGTTTGTGACATACTATCCATTATGTTTAATCTCCTCATGAATTGGTGTTTGTAGTCTAACAAGGTGAAAACTATTAGCCTTTCAAGACTACCTCTACATGTTAGGATAGGGTACTTAAAAGCCTGACATGATGTAACAAATTTGAAATTTATTGTTTAATGATATTCTAATTTCACTTTTGTCTATCTTTGTTCCATGCATTACACTCTATGAGCATTCTCACCTAACATCTTTTGCATTGTACGTGATTTGGGTGCATTAACACTTGCACAAAAGATCCAATTCACAAGTTCCTTACAAATGGATGACTTGTTCACAATTGGTTCATAGGTCTAAGCAACCTATTAAAGGCTATAGTGCACCACCTCTTAATTAGAGGGATGACTGGTCTTGGTTATCAGGATAGGTTTCCCATGGTAAGTACACTAGAGTGTATGGTTATACATTGGATAGGACCTACGGTGAGTCATGACTTAAGGTTCTCAAGTAGTCATGACTTCACCAAGCTACTTCATTGTGTCGTCTCTTAACCTTGAAAGAATATTGAACTTGTCCTAAAGTTAGTAGTGGGTTTGACCTACGGGTGAGATCATAAGCTGATCATATATTTCCTATATATTGAGTTATTATTGATGAAAGCCAGTAGCAATAAGTATTCTCAATAAAGACACCATGATATTTCATGGGAATGAGACAAAGTGTTTCCTTAGGTAATCCTAAGAAAGTGTATTTATGGAAACTATGATCATAGTAGTTTCTTAAGTGGAACTTGACTTAGACTTTTTGAGAGCTAAGACATGTCAATTGAACACACAATAGAATGATTTGTAACACAACAATAGTAGAGGTAGTTTTGAAAGTTTGATAGTTTTCACTTTGTTAGACTATAGACACTAGTTCATGGGAAGACTGAATGCAATGGATAGTAGGTCATGGGCCCAAGTACATAGTGTTTCGTTGTTATTTACATAGGATACTGGAGTTCGGTTGATTCTTTGTAATGAGATGTTGAATAAACTTTAAAAATGGATTCTAAGGGAGCTAGTACTCTTATGGGCCCAGTGGTCCCCGTTTTGAGCTCAAATGCCTTATTGGTACGAGTTATGAGGGTTAAATTGACTTTAGGTTCACTTTTATGCATAAAGGCATTTTGGTAATTATGCAATGTTGCATAGGGATAAGTGAATAAGGTCTCTAGATTGAGCTATTTGATTCATTAGTAGACCATATTGGGTTAATTAATCAATTAGGACATAATTTAGGTTTGATTAAATGACCCAAGCCCATGTGGACTTAAGTGATTTAAACCCAATCAAGAACCTTATAAATATCCCATAGGGATTAGGGTTTCCATCACTTTTTGTCTTCCACTACCTAAAGAGAAGAGAGAGTCCTAGCCTCCACCCTCTTAAACTTCCCATTGTTTGTGTGCTAAGGAATGAAATTGAGTCATCGAATGAAAAATCATGGGTCTATGAGACTTTCAATGACATCAATTGATTCTTCAACACTTGGATATAAGGTTTAAGAACATTCAAACCTAAAGGGTAATACTTTAACCCTAAAGATCAATGTATTTTAAAAATTGGTATTGCTTCTGTTGCTTAGATCTAAGATGCCAACACTACAATCCTTGAGTTATTGATCATTTTATTATGTGTTTAATTGACATATCTTAGCTCTCAAAGAGCCTATGTCAAGTTCCACTTAAGGAACTACTATGACCATAATTTATATGAATACATCTTATTAGGATCACCTAAGGAGACACTCTATCTCAATCCTATGAAATATCATGATACCTTTATTGAAAATACCTATTACTATTGGCTTCCATCAATAGTGACCCAATCTATAGGAATATATAATCAACTTTCAATCTCACCTATAGGTCAAAACCACCACTAACTTTAGTGTAAACTCAATATTCTATCATGGTTAAGAGATAACACAATGAAGCAACTTGGTAAAGTCATGACTACTTGATAACCTTAAGTCATGACTCATCGTAAGTCTTGTCCAATGTGCAACCATACACATCAATGCACTCACTCATGGGAAATCTATCTCGATGGCCAAGACCAACCATCTTCCAATTAGAAGGTAGTATATTAGAACCTCTAATGAGTTGCCTAAACCCATGAACTGACTATGAACAAGTCATCTACTTGCTAGGAACTCATGACCTAGATCTTCTATGTAATTTTTAATTCATCCAAGTCATGTACAATGCAATAGATACAAGTCAGAATGCTTACAAGGTATAATGCATGGAAATATATAAAAGTGAACTGAAACCTTATTAATTAATAATAAAATCTAAAAGTTTATTACATTATGTCATGCTTTTAAGGATTTTATTCTAACAATCTCCTACTAGCCCTCAAAACATCATGCCTCTAAAGTATACTAGGTAAGTATGAATCTAACACCTATGCTATCCTTGAGACTATCAAAACTCTTCTTATCTCTGTTTGGGTGAAGGAATCCTCTGGGTTATCCATAGAGAGTATCTTCTCAACCATTATATCACCTCTTTGAATTATTTCATGAATCAAGTGGTATTTCCTCTCAATGTGTTTACCTTTCTGATGGTTTCTTGGTTCTTTAGATTGTTTTAGGATTCCATTATTGTTAAAAAAACAATATCATGGGTTGTACAACCAAGGGTATAACCCCTAGTCTCATGAAGAACTTTTTGAGTCAAACAACTTCCTTTGCTACTTCAAAAGTTGAAACATACTTGACTTTCATAGTGGAGTCAACAATACAAGATTGCTTCAAACTCGTCCAACCAACAACAGCATCACCAAGAGTAAAAAAAAAAAAAAAAAAAAAAAACGAAAGTAAACTGATGAGAATCCTTATCATACTATAAGTCTAAATCTGTGTACTCCCTAGGTACTAACTTGTCGCTCTGGAACACAAACATATAATCCCTCGTTCTCCTAAGATACTTGAATATATGCTTGAAATTGTTTAGTGTTTTGGGCTTGGAATTGATTGATATCTACTTACCATACCTACTACAAAGCAAATATCTAACCTAGTACATAATATCAAATACATAAGGCTACCCATTGCGGAAATGTAGAACAATGATATCTCCTTAGGTGTCTTAGGACACTGATCCTAAGAAAGAGGAATTTCATGCTTGAAGGATAACAAATCCTTCTTGGAATCCTGCATCACATACTTAACAAAAAATTTCTCTATGTAGGTGGCTTGAGACAGTGTCAGTTTCCTATTCTTACCTTCTCTAAGGACCTTAATCCCAAAAATATTCTGCGCTTCTTCTAGATCCTTTATTTAGAACTGAGTAGACAACCAGATCTTGACTGATGATAATAACCCTACATCATTACTAATGAGTAGAATATCATTAACATACGAGACCATAAAGACCATCATGCTTCCTTACACCTTTTTGTGTATACAAGGTTCATTCTCATTTTGATCAAAGTCAAAGGACTTGACTGCTTGATCACAAAGTTTGTTATATGAGCGAGATGCTTGCTTTAATCCATAAATGGATTTATGCAACTTGCATACCATATGTTCTTAGCCCTTTGCTATGAAACCAATTTAACAAATATTTCATGGAATTAACTCATTACACAAATTTAGTAATGTATTATTTTAGCTTCTATTGCTAGTGATGTTGAAAAAAAGCCCAATAAAGACTTACCTTAATGAGAACATAGCAATCAACACACACACACACACACACACACACAAATTACTACTGAAAAACAACACATTTTAAATAATAATTCTCATAAATTCCATACCTTTTGAGCAGTAATTATACCTAATATGCCCAAGTAATACATTGTTGCCCTTTCAAGAGATACTAATGGTTTTGTAAAGTTTTGGAGATATTTCAAGGTGATTTTTGAAGTATTGAGTGACAAAAGAGAAACAGAATTGAGGAGGGCAAATAATGTTGATGATGAGGAAGAATCAATGCACTTGGACCAAGATTTGGAGCTGATTTAGAGGTGGTTGAGGTGGATTCAAAAGAAAGAAATGGAAGAAATGACAAAAAGGAGTTTAAAAATTAAATATTTCCATTTCACATGACTATGCGAAATGGACCAGAAAGTGGATTTGTGCTTTGCAAAGGGAAATTTCAAAGCTGATTTCGCATGATCATGCGAAAATTTCGCAAAGTCATGCAAAATGCTCAAGGAAGATGTAAATTGCTCCTGTTGCATTTTTGATTTCGCATAATCATGCAAAAGTGCTGGATCTCATATGAAATGACCATTATATTATTAAACTCCAGATTTCTTGATGAAGAAGCTTCCGAAAGACCTCTTAGATGATGGCAAGTGTCCACTTGACCTTACCCTATAAATAAAAACTTGATTTTCTCATTAAATGAACTTTTTGGACATTTCTAATTGTAGAATTTTTCAGATTTTCTTTTTCAATAGAATTCTCTATTTTCCTTCATTTTCTCTCATTTTCTCGCCAACCAAACATGCCTTGTGAGACCAAATCTCCAAGCATGAGTGGCTAAATCTCGTTTTTCTCAGATGAGGGAGGATCTAGAGGCAAGATCTATGGTGAATTAGAGAAATGAGCTTGAATTACAAAGGTAATTTGATCCAATTGATTGATTAATTGAATTTGAGGATTTTTCTCTTCAAATTATTTTGGATGACTACTACAATGCAAACTAGGTAGATTCATTAAATTCTTAAAGCTAGATTTGATGAGATTGAATAGTTGCATTTTGTGAATCATTGGAAGATAATTTAAGATGAATTGAATATATGATTTGAATTGATATCTTGGATTAAGTGACCTAATTTCAAGAGAAATTAGATCTAGACCTAAAGCTAAATAAAAAATCGGTTTAGATGAAAATTTAGGTTTTCAATCTAACTTGATAAAAATTAGATCTCTACATCTATTCACCATGGAAATTGTTTTCTAGAAAATCCTAACTTTGAGAATTTCATTTCCTATTAATTTTCTTCTATTTTACATTTCATTTTTCTTCTTAATTTGAGACCATTGTTAAATTGATTTTTCACCATAAATTTTAAAATCAATTTCACTTGATCACAATCATTTCTTCTTCTCTCATTCAAGCCTTAATTACTGAGAACAATATATCCTAGTGGACGACACCTAAAAACCACTATACTATAGTAGTTTGTACTAAAACCACATTTTGATTGGGTACAAGCTACTCTAGAATAGTAAATTAGGTTATAAATTATGTTTTGATGCGATAAACGACGAAAAATCAAGCGATCACACACACACACACACACACACACACACACACACATACATGTTAAACTACATTGACGGTTTTAGAACACCAATATATGCCTATGATGATGGTAGGATGCTTTCAACGTATCATGGACCTATATTGACACCTAGATCAATGACACTAACCCTCGTCATCAACATAGGCCAATGTTGATGGTTAAATACCGTCAAGTAGTGGATATTTTTAATGTTAAACTACATTGACAGTTTAAGAAAATCATTATATGCCTATGGTGATGGTAGGATGCTTTCAACGTATCATAGACATATGTTGACACCTAGATCAATGACACTAACCCTTGTCATCAACATAGGCTAATGTTGATGGTTAAATACCATCAACATAGCCATTTTTCCTTGTAGTGGATATTTTTATTTGGTGATTATAAGTGATAGATGAAATTTCATGGGGTCTTTTTTGGTTATTTCCTTGATTGTTAAGGTATATACATGTTTGGTTCTTGAAGAGTGCAAAGAAAAAGAAAAAAAAAATGCCAAAAAATAATTTTCTCATGTTTGGATACCATAGAAAATGTCATTTCTCATATGGAGGTTTTGGTCTTGAAATACAATTAATAAATGGAACCATCTATTTTTCCTTTTTCAGTCTATTTTTTTTATCAAACCCTTCTTAAATCTTCTCTAAATTAGCTTATTATTAAATTGTTGTTGAATTTGTGGCTTTGAGTGACTGTAAAAAGAATTCTTTATTTTGTTCAAAACATGGCCATACTTGATAGGTTTCATTTCATTTTTAATCTCATTCATATTCTTCTAGTTTTAGGTAACCTCAACTTTGAAATTATCCCATTTTGTAAAATTGAAAAAAATATAATTTAGACAAAAATAAAATCATTAGTTTTATTTTGCATAATCACTAAACTTTGTGGGTAACTTGGTTGCACGAGACATAGGACAAAATTGATGAAGACTAGCCTATCAGAATAACTTGGATTTGTACTTAATAGAGTTCACATCCAAATTAATTATCACTACTACAAAAATAGTTTATGGTGTCACTATTTATGGTGTCACTTTTAAAATAATGACACCATAGGGTTTATAATTAATAAAGGTGACACATCATATAAAAAATCTTCAATTGAGGTAGTTAGATGATATTAGTTTTATATTTATAGTGTCATTTTTTGGGAAGTGACATCATGTAAAATAATTTTTTTTAAGTATTATAACTTAATGAGCCCACTTTTAGAAGTAATAATAATGAATAATATAAAAAAAATCCAATTGTTTCCATATTGCACCCACAATTAGAAGTAATAATGATGGATAATATATAAAAATCCCATTGTTTCCATATTTCACCAACAATCTAAAAAATATCAATATATAAACCCTATACATAAAATCATGATCTTCTTCAACCTTTTCTCTCACGTTCACAACCGACATTCTTTACTTTGTGGACTCCAAGGTAACCCAAAATCTCTTAGATGTATAATTTTTTTCTCTTTTATTAATGTCATTATATTAATTGTTTCAACATCTTTGTATTATGGTTTTTGTGAATTGTGTTTTCTTGAGTTGTAGGGAAGAAAAACTTAGGTTTAATCTTCTAGCATAGAAGAAAAAACCGTAGATTAATTGATTTTGTAATCTAAACCAAACACATGATCAAGTCATTAAAAAAAAAGTGAAAAATAGGAAAAAAGGAATGATTTTTAATAAGTAATTGTGAGAATCATAGGTTTGATTTCCAGTGGTGGAAGTTCCGAATGGGTCTAAATGTGATGAGAAAATTGGAATGGATTAGTGGGTATAAAATTGAATGGATCTTGATTTCTTGATTTTGTGATTTTGTGATTTTGGGAAAACTTCTCTGGAATATGCTTTATCTTGATTTCATGATTTTGTAATTTTGTGATTTCGCTCAGAAAGTGTTTTGTAGGACCCCGAATCCAAGTTTGTTTTGTTGGAATAGTATGATTTATGGTTATTCAAAAGGATGTCACTTTTTGTAGGACACTGTTTCTTGAATTTCTGGGTCTCTAAGTCAAAAGGGAATGTTGTTATGGATGTCGCATTAAAAAAGAGAAAAACCCACAAAAATGCAAAACGATCCCATTCTGTAGTTTTGGCACGGTAACGGAAAAACTAAAACGATGGCATTCTCTCTAAGATTAGTGTCTGCTTCATGTGACTCTAATTTTCAAATTCAAAAGGATCTAATGCTTAGTTCTGTTTCAACCTTTTGGGTAATTACATCACATTGTACAAGATAACAGGTTTAGAGAGTTCAAGGGATATCCCAAAACTGCACCTCTATGAAAGCCAAGGACGGATGGCTGGCCTAGGCTTTGATCATCTTTGCTGGAGGAATAAAAGAAGATTCCTGTTTTATCTTAAGTGACATAAAAGGTGCAAATTCTTTTATGATAACGTGGCAGTAGCAACAATTTTCTCAATGTTTGCCTCTTCCTATGACTCCAACTTCTCTTTGTGTCCAAAAAAACTCCCAAATTAGGATTCCATGTCCTCCAGGTCTACAAAGCAACATTTCTCTTCAATATGCACTTAAACTTGTTCTTATCTTATTGCTCAAAGGAACCGCCTGTTCTTGTTCCCACCTTCAGAAACAAAGGCACTTATTAGTCAATTGAACTCTTTTCTGATAGAATTTCACTGTATTCCGTCCAATCCATTACCATAAATCTGTTTTCAATTTTTGATAATGATGGATTTATGTTGTACCTGCAGTTTTTGGCTAATTACATCACATTGTACAAGATAACAGTCTCCCGAAAAACTGCAAATCTCTTCAAAGCTATGGATGGATGGCTGGACTAAGCTTCGATCATCTTTCTAGAGGAATAAAAGAAGATTCTTGTTTTCTCTTAAGAGACATAAAAGCTGCAAATTTTTTTATGATAACGAGGCGGTAGCAACAATTTTCTCAACTGATTCTGAAGTCATAGTTATATACAAGGTTTTACACATTCTGGTTTAGTTTCATTTAATTTTGATTAGATTTAGAGGGGAAAGTTACAAACTTTCTATTTGAAATTATATTTGAACTTCAATAATATTGGATCATTCTCTTATTTTGAGGCATTTTCCAAGATGTTTTATGGTAAATTATGGTCGTAAGCTACAAGGAATATGATTGGCTTTTCTGGGGCTCCAGCATCTGATTTGAAAACAATTTGTCTGCTTTTTTTTTTTTTTTTTTTTTTTGCTTTTTTCATAATTTTTTTTCTGCAGAAAGATTAATATCATAATCTTTCTTTTTTTCTTGATGAATCTAATGCAGTTATAATTGTTTTTTGATTCCAAGTTAGTGCATTTAGTATGAAACTTGCCTCAAGTTATTCAATGAATTCCCTGTTTAAAAATTTGTTGTTTTTAATTTGTCTATACTTAAATCCACATTCACCAATTTCTATTCCCATTTTCTCAGTTAGATATTGATTGAAAGACCATCAAACTTAGCTGGAGTAGATTTATTTATTGGAGTCAAAGAAACGGTATGTTCTCTTAGTTTTGCAGAATTTTATTAATCTATGTTTTATTTTAGTTACCACAATTGTTAGTGATTCTTAGTTATTCCAAGCATTAATTCTCAAGAACTTTCCTTTTTATTTAGTAATCATCTACTGCTGCATTTGCAGACTTGGGTATATAAACAAATAGGATCTGTCCTTTTTTTCATAATCAGAATTAGTGCTCCAATTTATGATCAATCATCCTACACCACACTACTACAAAAATCATTATAATACTGATGTATATTATTTCACAAACTTTTGACAACTATGTTGTGTACTAATGCATATTAAGTTTTGTTCTTGCCTATTTAAGTTTATACATTTAGTTATTTAAATATATCCAATATTGTGTTGAAAAAAGATGTACTTAAATTTTTTTGTTCTTAATATTAACAAGTTTTGCAGTTCTCTTGTATAGGATATATATTCCATTATTTTAATTGAAATGGAAAATCGAGATTGGATGTCAAAAGATAGAAGGTCAGTTGAGTATGATGAAGGAGTTGAAAACTTTATCAATTTCGCATTAGCACATTCAACCAACCATACCTCTATAAAATGCCCATGCTTACGTTGTGGAAATCTGTTATGTCAAACTCCTCAAGTCATTAGAGAGCATTTGTTCTTTAATGGAATAGATATCAGTTATCGAGTATGGTATTGGCATGGAGAAAAGGGTCCTAGTGGAGGATTTTCAAATGTCTCACAACAACGTTATGACAAATGCGAGTATAATGATGTTGCTGATACAATAGATATGGTTAATGCTGCACAAGTTAATTGTATGAATGATCCCCAAGTGTTTGGAAGGTTACTTGAAGATGCAGAAAAACCTTTATATCCTGGATGCATGAAATACACAAAGTTGTTAGCATTGGTAAAACTTTACAACTTAAAAGCACGTTATGGTTGGTCTGACAAAGGATTCTCAGAATTGCTTCAGTTGCTTGGAGATATGTTGCCATTGAATAATGAGATGCCGCTATCCATGTATGAAGCCAAAAAGACTTTCAGTGCTCTTGGTATGGAATATAAAAAAATTCATGCATGTCCTAATGATTGTATTTTGTATAGAAACCAGTATAAGGATGTTATTGCATGCCCAACTTGTGGAAAGTCAAGGTGGAAGATAAACAGTGAAGGGGGGAAGATTAAGAAGGGGGTTCCTGCAAAGGTTTTGTGGTATTTCCCACCAATCCCTAGATTCAAAAGGATGTTCCAATCTTCAGAAACTGCTAAACATCTTATGTGGCATGCCAAGGATAAAGAATGTGATGGTAAACTACGCCACCCATCAGACTCCTCAGCGTGGAAACTAGTTGACCACATGTGGCCTGATTTTGCTTCTGAACCGCGAAACCTTAGACTAGCACTCTCAACAGATGGTATAAATCCTCATAAGTCTATGAGCAGTAGACATAGTTGTTGGCCTGTTATACTGGTCATATACAACCTTCCTCCTTGGTTGTGCATGAAAAGGAAGTTTATGATGTTATCATTATTGATCTCAGGACCACGACAACCTGGTAAAAATATAGATGTTTACTTGAGTCCATTGGTAGATGACCTTAAAACTTTGTGGGAAAAAGGAGTTGAGACTTATGATGCACACTTGCGTGAGGTTTTTACTTTAAAGGCCATCATTTTATGGACAATCAATGATTTTCCTGCATATGGAAACTTAGCTGGTTGCACTGTGAAAGGATATTATGCATGTCCAATATGTGGAGAAGGAACATATTCCAAAAGATTAAAGCATGGTAGGAAAAACTCATATATGGGTCATCGACGATTTCTTCCACGTAACCATCCCTATCGGAGACAAAAGAAGGCATTCAATGGTGAACAAGATTTTAGAATTCCTCCTAAAATTTTGAGTGGGGAAGAAATACTTGAAAAAGTTGATCTCATTCCTATTTCTTGGGGAAAAATGAAGATAAAATCTCTTGAATCTGATGTGAACACAAATTGTTGGAAAAAAAAGTCCATACTTTTTGAGTTAGAATATTGGAAATATCTTCATGTCCGTCACAACTTGGATGTTATGCACATCGAAAAGAATGTCTGTGAGAGTATTATTGGTACTTTGTTTAACATCCCAGGGAAAACAAAGGATGGACTTAATGCTCGACTTGACCTAGTTGAAATGGGTTTAAGATCTGAACTTTTCCCAAGAGTTGACTTGAAAAAGACCTACCTTCCCCCTGCATGTTTTTCACTATCTAGAAATGAGAAAAAATTAGTTTGTCAAACGTTGTCTAATTTGAAGGTCCCTGAGGGGTATTGCTCAAATTTTAGAAATCTTGTCTCCTTAGAGGAATTGAAGTTGTTTGGTCTAAAATCTCATGACTACCATGCACTTATGCAACAACTGTTGCCAGTTGCATTACGTTCTGTTTTGCCAAAGCATGTGAGATATACTATATCAAGATTGTGTATCTTCTTCAATAAATTATGTACAAAAGTGGTTGATGTGCCAAAATTGAATGAAGTACATAATGAGTTAGTGGTCACGTTGTGCTTACTTGAAAAGTATTTTCCACCTTCATTTTTTGATATTGTGCTTCATCTAACAGTGCATTTGATAAGGGAGGTGCGACTATGTGGTCCAGTTTACTTTAGGTGGATGTACCCATTTGAGAGGTATATGAAAGTTCTTAAAGGATATGTTCGCAATCATAATCGGCCTGAAGGATGCATTGCTGAGTGCTATTTAGCAGAGGAAGCTGTCGAATTTTGTATTGAATATTTATCAGGGACTCATGTAATTGGAATTCCAAAAAGTTGCAATTATGACAACAAATTTGGTAGACCTATAACTGGTGGTCGTTCAACCAACATTGATCATAAATCGTGGTTACAAGCACATCATTATGTGTTAGAGAATACAACTATTGTCCAACCATACATTGAGTAAGAAAAATATGCCTTTATTTTTTTATAATTTCATAACATAATGATGAAATCATAAGTTTGCATTCCTTGTCTATAATGTTATAGGGAACATATGAATTGGTTGAAGTCTCAATACCCTCGACAATCTAAGAGACAAATTTGGTTGCAAGAAGAACATATGCGTTGTTTTACGTATTGGCTTAAAGGAAAGGTAATCTCTTAGTTTTCAAAAATTATTTTAATATGTTGAAAACATCACAAGTTTCCAATTATGTTTTGATTACACACAGGTTGAAGAGGCTATCCATAACGGGCAAGATATTTCCAACACGCTTAGGTGGTTAGCACATGGCCCTACTCACCAGGTGGTTAAATATCCTGGATACATCATTAATGGGTGTCGTTACCATACTAAGGAACGTGATATGACATGCGTCACCCAAAATAGTGGTGTTAGCATTTTAGCAGGGACTATGCAAATTGCCAGTTCTAAGGATAAGAACCCAGTTTTTGGTGAACTTTGCTTTTATGGGGTCATTAATGAGATATGGGATCTTGATTACAACATGTTCAGAATTCCAATTTTCAAGTGTGATTGGGTTGACAACAAGAATGGTATAAAAGTGGATGAACTCGGGTTCACATTAGTTGACTTCTCCAAAATTGGTCATAAATCGGATCCATTTATTTTAGCATCACAAGCCAAGCAAGTCTTCTATGTTGAAGACCAACTTGATCCCAAATGGTCAATAGTTCTCTCAATTCCTCCAAAAGATTTCAACAACATGGAAGGACTGGATGACTTCACCGATAATTGCATGGAACATCACTGATTCGCGTGTAACTCCAAATGGGTCATTTAATCAAAAACATTTATAAAACCTATGACCTCATACTAATGTAGCAAAGCTACTATAGTATAGTGGCTCTAGGGTCGAACTCTGGGATGGGTTTTCATTCTACCAGTGATATACTCAAAATTAGAAATTGTATTTAATGATTTCCTTAATCAAAAACTTAAAGTTTAAAAGAAAATAAAATTTGTTTTGAAAGTGTTTGAAACTAAACTAACATAAACTAATTAAAAATGGAAGAAAGAAAGTCTCCCGGAGCTAAGGGTTGCTAGGATCAAGCTCAGAATAGAAAGTGGAAAATTCCAGATTTTTCTCCTCGCATTGGGGATTTAACCTATAGTTATTTCCCGAACCGGTATAGGTTTGACAATGAAGATTTAATCCATAAAAGATCAATAGAAATGGTAGTCAAGGTCCATTAATGGCTTAAGACACTATGGGTCTTCACCTTGAATCACTTTCCAATGACTCGTACATGATAACTAATGGACTAATATGAATCTAGCAATAAGCATCCATAAAGACCTGAAGCTTACCATGTATTGGTCATTCAAAGTGATTCTAAAGGGTTTAAAGCAAAACTTTGGATTTAGAAACCATTTATGAATTCCAACTACCTGAATTTAATGCATGGAAGCTTTCCACCTTTTCATCTAGACTTTTCACCTAGCTTCCTTTACTCCAAGAAACCGAAAGTTTAGCCTCTCATCCTCCTGGCAAACATCCTTAGAGGTTGTTTGGCTTCCAAGAAAAAGAAAATAATAAAGAGAAAAGAGAACGAGAGAGCTCTGTAAAATTCTAAGTGTAAAAACGTAATACGTATTCCATATATTCCAAGAGGTGATTTCCACCCCTTATAAAGTCTTTACAAAAGCTAAAGCTTATGATTGGTTAATTACAAGGATAATAAAGGAAATTACATCACAAAATACAAAGGAAAATATCTAAAGTGGAGTCGGCAAAGGGCAGAGCAAAATTCGCAACACGCATAGGTTATGCGAACCATATGCGAATGTTATGCGAATTTCGCATAACCTCTTGTGGAATGCGAAATTTTCGCATAACCTGGAGCAGTTGGCTTCCGAAGGCCATATCTTCCTCATTTCAACTCCAAATCGTGCACGGTTTGAAGCGTTGGATTCTTGACTTCCAGAGCTTTGAAATGGTATATAGAATGTAAAAAATGGACTTCGGGAAGTGCTCCAAAAGTGTGAAAGAAGACTGCAGCTGCTACATCTTGATTTTTTTTCACTTTGCTTCTCTTTGCTTCTCTCCTTTGCTTGACTTGTCTTAATGATCCAAAAAGCTGTTAAAACATTAAAACTAGCCACAAATATGATTAGAAGACATTGCTAGGTCCTTAACATGCCAATTGGACTAAAGATGGAGAACTACTACACAAAAGTGCTTAAAACATAATGCATTAAAGGTGTAAAATAGCACTTTTTGGGTAGTAATCACTCCCCCCAACTGACACATTGCTAGTCCCTGAGCAATGAAGGAAAGAAAAATAAAGAAGAATAGATAATATAATATTTTACAAAATCATGCTGATCACTCCAAAAAATAACCAAGTGGCATGATTGGATCAAACTCTCTTGTGAATAGTCAAGGATATAAAATTCAATCATCAACAAGAGTCATCAAATAACTTACCTATCACAACATTCAAAAAGCGGGCATTATGCAAATTTGAGTATCAAAATAATTTCCACTCCCAAAGGACCAACTCTTAATCTTCCACAAAAATCTAAGTGTTAAGATGCTTAGTTTCCAGTTATAGTGTGTCAAACTATATTCTCCCCCCAACTAAGGTTTTTCTCTAACTTTAGCAACACTAACTCATATATAGAAGGCTAAGAACGCACCTCTTTTTTTTTTTTTTTTTTAGTCATATATACTCCACCCATCCACCCATGTAACGAGCAGTGAGGTCGGTGGCTCCCAACCATTGAAGGCTTAGGGCACCAGGTTTTAAAGATTTTCACCATATACCCCTCGGACCTTGCTCGGGTTTCAAAGCAAGTGAAGCAAAATTTTTTCATAAGACACATTGGCCTTTTATAAGGTGTCCCAACACTAATAGAATGAGGTCAATGGCACCAAGTCAAAAATTTCCTAAGTTTAGGGGGTGAAAAAGTTTTCCATCTTATAACTGGAATCTAATGTGTTCAGTGTGTGAAAAGATTAGAGTGGAAGACTTAAGATTGAAATCAAAAGGAGCTTCAACAATTTATCAACTTTAATAAGCATAATACAAACTCTAAGACTATGGCAATAAGATAAGAATTTAATTTCTCCTATTTATTTTTGAGAATTTAACTTTAAGAAAACAAGGAGAGTTTGCAAAAAATTTGTTAGCAAAATAACTTAACCAAAAAAATTCAACAATTTACTTCCTCAACTCTCCCCCCAACTAGGATGAACATTGTCCCCAATGTTCTAAAAGCAAATGGTAATAAAAGGGAGGAAGTGATACCTCCTTATAGTAAGGTACTCTGAATAGAGAGGAGAAACCACATGTTGCATAAGAAAAGAAAAATCATAAGAGTGATGATTAGAGGAAATAAAAAGGAATAGCTAAAATACACAAAAAGGAAGATGTCTATATAAACTGAGAGAGTACAATATACAAGACAAACATGGAATATATCCAATCCCAGTATAAAAGTGGTCCAAAATACATAAGACATCCAAAAAACATAGAATATAGATACAAAAAAGGGAGAGGAGTGATCGTATGATCAAGTAGTAGGCTCCTCTAGTGGATAGGAGGGGTCCTCTGCTGGAACTGAGGAAGGCACCGCTACAGGTGGAGCTGGTGGCACAAGACCGAGGTGCTGCTGAATCTCATGGAGAATGAGAGTCTGCTGGTCCTGCTGAATCTGGAAGTGGTCCATGCGCTCCATAATGGCCGTCTGAGTAGTAGTCAGAGTCTGAAAAGAAGCGAGCAAGGCACGGTACTCTGAACCAGGGATAATGATGGGCGGCTCTGCGGTAGGAGGAACAGTAGGTGGGGCATCAGATGATGCTGCCTCTGGTACAGGCTCCGAGGGAGCTGAAGTGGATGGAGCAGGAGGGACTTCCCTTGGCTCGGGAAGTTCTGGGGAATGCTGATGGAGCGATAGCTGAGTCCATTGGTCAAGAGAGAAGCTCTCTCGACAATGGCGGCGGGGCTCAGCCTGAGGGTCTACAGGAAAACCCATATGTGCCAAAACATGGCATAGCAGCCGAGGGAAAAGTAACTGAATGGAGGCTGCCCTCGTAAGACGCCGCTTATGCACCTTCTCCTCAAAATGGAGGAGAGCGGCCATAATCAAATGATGAGGACCAAAGTAGTAGCCCTCAAAGATACGAAATAATGCCTTTAAAATGGCCCCTCGCCTCTGTATGGTATGCTGAAGAGGAAAAAGGTTGGTGCGAAGCACCACATCAACTAGGAGCATCCCTGGGGGAAGCTCCCTCCTGAAAATGGTCCTCTGGGAAGATGTCCCTCGAGATAGGCTACGAACCATGTCCCACTCAGAAAGTGGGGCCCAACGTCTAAATGCAGTGGGATCAGCTGGTGCATAAGGGATATGGAAAGCCTCGGCAATCTGTCGAGCCCCCAAAATACCCTGGCGTCCATCAATGGTAAAAAGTATCGAGGCTGGTACCGGGACGCCACGAGTAGTCATAGACTGGTAAAAGTCTAAAACTACTCGAGGATAAAAGAACTGGGGCGGAGTCATAAAGGGTACAAGATGGTACCTCTCAAGTAGGCTGTATAAATCCCGCAAGTCAGTCTGCTGGCGCAACATAGTGTGCTCAAAATATGCCTCGGCATGAAATGATTTGGACCGGCAATCTGAGTTGCCCTCAATAGGCGAGCTGGGTCTAGGGCGTCTGGTGGATGGCGGCTGAGACTGTGAATCCCGAGGTGCTCTAGAGGACTCTCCTGGCTTTGAAGTCTTGGCTTTCTTTGTAGGAGGACCCCGAAGTGGAATCTGAGTAGGGGCCACAGGTGTGGCAGATGCTCTCCTCGTATGGTATCTGCTCTGAGAGGCAGAATCAGCTAAATGTGGCGGCGCATCTAGTGGGGCCCGCATAGGGGCGGCTCTCTCACTGCTCTGGGGAGCTGAAGTATGTCCTCCTCGGGTCTTAGGCATAATGAAGTAATGAAATGAGGCTCACAGGCTTTGGATTGGGGAGGGCAGAGATGGAAAAAGTGAAAAATTGGCACAAGGTAGGGGTTATGCGAAAATTTCGCATATAGGGGGGGGGGGGGGGTTATGCGAATTTCGCATAACACATGATGGAATGCGAAAATTTCGCATATGCACTATTCACACGCCCACTTGAAGTTTTGAAGCTCATTCAAATTGTGGAAATTTTTGGCTTTTGAGGGTGGGAAATGCTGGCTAAGGTAAGAAAAGAATTTTTCATGGTGAATAGGCTTGGAAATTGGAGCTTTTTCACGAAGAAATTTTGAAAATTGGAGCTCCTCTACCCGGTGGCCATGGGTTCTCTTTGAAGAAAACGTGGCTTGAATGCTTAGCTTGAGGTTTTGAATTGGTGAATACAAGGCTGAAATTGGTTGAGGGTTGGATTTAGAGTGTTGAGTGAGGAATTGGGAGGTTTTTGATGGTGGAAAGAGCTGAAAATTGAAGGGGTGGACGGTGATGAATAGTGACTGCCGCGGCTATGAGGTGGAGTTATGGAGATGGGCTGCCATGGTGGTGTTGAGAGTGGGGAAGGATGATGAAAAGAAAATTAAGGAAGGGATTTGGTGATTGGAAGAGAGGTGCTATGAGAAATGAAGAAGAAATTGAGCATGGGAAGAGGAGAACACGGTCTTTAAAGAGGAAATGCGAATTTCGCATTACCCCTTATGTTATGCGAAAATTTTGCATTCCTGTGAGAACCCAGACAGAGAGCATGGTTTTTCAAATTTGTCTCAAAAACGAATTCGCATATGGTTGGCATATGGTTCGCATTCCTGTGAAATTCGCATAAGGGATTTTGGGAAGGGACCGAGAGCATGTTTTTTTGGAAATTGCCACAAAAGCATTTTCGCATAAGGAGTGTGTTATGCGAAAATTTCGCATATGGGGGGGGTTATGCGAAAATGGCTGAAACTTGTTTTTTTTTCTCCCCTGTTTTGCCTTACTTTCACCATGACTTCATTCCTCAAGCTTTCCCACCTGAATGTTAACCAAAAAAAAAAAACAATTAAAAACACATTAGAACGGCATTAAAGTCAAAAATAAAAATCAAAACATGGAAAAACACAAGAAAAAACTAGATTAAATTAAAATCAACTTAAAAGAAAACAAAAAGAGGATGAACTCTTTAGTCTTTGAAGAGACTAAGTTCAACCATAAACTAAGTATTTTCATGTTGGAGGTGGATCAAGGAGGATGAATTCCTCCTTGTCTCGGGAAAATGATTCTATATAAGGCTTAAGACGATGCCCATTCACTTTGAAAGTTCGAGTGCTATTGAAGTTGAGTAGTTCCACTACTCCATTTGATTGCACATCATGAATTATGAAATGACCCGTCCATCTTGATTTCAATTTTCCCGGAAAAAGATGAAGCTTAGAGTCATAAAGCAAGACTCTTTGTCCCTTGGCAAAATTCTTTTGATTTACCAATTGATCATGCCATTTCTTCAACCTCTCTTTTGCAATTTTTGAATTGAGGTAAGCATCATTTCTCATTTCCTCCAATTCATTCAAATCCAAACATCTCTTCAACCCGGCTCTTGTCAAATCCATGTTGAGCTTCTTGATTGCCCACCATGCTTTATATTCAATCTCCACTGGAAGGTGACACGCTTTGCCATAAACAAGGCGATAAGGAGACATTCCAAGAATGGTCTTGTAAGCGGTCCTATAAGCCCATATGGAATCTAAGAGCTTAATAGACCAATCCTTCCTATTCACATTCACCACCTTCATCAGTATATTCTTTATTTCCCGGTTGGCTAACTCAACTTGGCCACTTGTTTGAGGGTGATAAGGTGTAGCTACCTTATGCTTAACCCCATACTTGGCTAGAAGAATCTCAAAAGGTTTATTGCAAAAGTGGGTTCCTCCATCACTGATAATGGCCTTAGGCACTCCAAATCTTGCAAAGATGTTGTCCTTGAGGAATCTAAGAACCACCTTATGATCATTGCTCCTACATGGGATTGCTTCTACCCACTTAGAGACATAATCCACTCCCACCAAAATGTAGGAATGTCCAAACGACATTGGAAATGGTCCCATGAAGTCTATCCCCCAAACATCAAAGACATCCACTATCAAGATGGGATTCAAGGGCATCATATTTCGGCGTGTTAGCTTACCAAGCCTTTGACACCGATCACATCCCTTGCACATAGAGTGGGCATCCTTGAAAAGAGAGGGCCACCAAAAACCTGATTGGATCACTTTCATTGCTGTTTTCTGGGAGGCAAAATGACCTCCACATGCATTATCATGGCAATGGGAAAGAATTCCTGATTGCTCTTGTTCAGGAACACATTTCCTTATGATTTGATCCGCACAATATTTGAAGAGAAAAGGCTCCTCCCAATAATAGGCATGGATCTTAGCAAAGAAATGCCTCTTGTCTTGGGCACTCCACTCACTTGGTACTTCTCCAGTAACCAAGAAATTTGCAATGTGAGAATACCATGGAGCTACCTCTATTGACATGAGAGACTCCTCAGGGAAGTCATCATTGATAGGCAGACCATGTGAGTCATGTGATATCACAAGTCTTGACAAGTGGTCAGCTACCACATTTTCTACCCCCTTTTTATCTCGGATTTGGAGATTGAATTCTTGGAGCAAAAGGATCCATCTTATCAATCTTGCCTTGGCATCTTGCTTGGTTAGCAAGTACTTCAAAGCGGAATGGTCAGTAAACACCACTATAGAGGACCCTACCAAATAAGCACGAAACTTATCCAAGGCAAAAACTACTACCAACAACTCCTTCTCAGTAGTTGTGTAGTTCCTTTGAGCCTCGTTCAAAGTTTTGCTAGCATAATAAATTACATAGGGCTTTCCATCTTCTCTTTGCCCTAAGACAGCCCCCATAGCAAGGTCACTTGCATCACACATTACCTCAAAAGGTAACTTCCAATTTGAGGCTCTCACAATTGGTGCAGTTGTGAGGAATTGCTTCAGTTCCTCAAAACTCTTCTGACACTTCTCATCCCACACAAACTTGGCATCTTTTACCAAGAGTTCACAAAGAGGCTTTGAGATTTTTGAGAAATCCTTAATGAACCTCCTATAGAACCCGACATGTCCAAGGAATTGCCTAATTCCCTTAACATTTGTGGGAGGTGGCAACTTAACAATAAGCTCCACCTTAGCCTTATCTACCTCAATGCCCTTCTTGGAGATGATATGTCCTAAGACAATTCCTTGTTGTACCATAAAATGGCACTTCTCCCAATTTAGCACTAGGTCTTTCTCAATACATCTTTGGAGAACAGCTTCTAAATGCAACAAACACTCCTCATAAGAACTTCCATATACAGTGATGTCATCCATGAAGACTTCCATGATGCGCTCCACCATATCACTGAAGATGCTCAGCATACATCTTTGGAAAGTTGCAGGAGCATTACATAGACCAAAGGGCATTCTCCTATACGCAAAAGTACCAAAGGGGCAAGTAAAGGTCGTCTTTTCTTGATCTTCCAAATCAATCTCTATTTGGAAATACCCCGAGTACCCATCCAGAAAACAGTAGAAAGGATGTCCTGAAACTCTCTCAAGGACTTGGTCCATGAAAGGCAATGGGAAATGGTCCTTCCTAGTCACTGAATTCAACCTCCTGTAGTCTATACACACCCTCCATCCTGAGGTAGGGCGTGTAGAGACTTCCTCCCCTTTCTCATTCTGGACCACAGTGATTCCAGATTTCTTTGGGACTACTTGGGTGGGGCTCACCCACAAACTGTCTGAAATGGGATATATGATCCCAGCTTGGAGTAGCTTCAGAACTTCACCCCTCACCACCTCTTGCATGTGAGGATTCAACCTCCTCTGGGGCTGCCTCACTGGTTTTGCATCATCCTCCATATAAATATGGTGGGTGCACACCAAAGGGCTAATCCCTTTCAGATCAGAAATTTGCCATCCAATGGCTTTCTTGCATTTCCTGAGGACTCCCAAAAGATTATCCTCTTGATCACTAGTAAGAGTTGAAGAAACCACCACTGGACATTTCTCATTTTCCTCCAAATATGCATATTTCAAATCAATAGGAAGCGGCTTCAAAACAAGCTTTGGAGGGTCATCCACAGTTGCTTCTTGTGAGTCTTCCTGGTTGAACAGTGGTAAGATCTCTTCCCGTCTCCTCCAAGGAGACATGATAGGTAGAACATCAGAGGGTTCAGGTAACCCTTCTTCAAACATTTCAAGGCTTTCATTCAAGCTCTCTTGTAAATTCTTGTCACAATGCTCTTCAACCAAGGTGTTGATCAAGCACACCTCCTCCAATCCTTCCTCTTCTTCTGGGTGAAGATGTCTCTTGCATAGGTGGAATATGTTTAATTCCAAGGTCATATTCCCAAATGTGAGCTGCATCACCCCATTTCTACAATTGATGATGGCATTGGAGGTAGCTAGGAAAGGTCTCCCAAGGATAATTGGTACATAGTTTGCTTCATTCACTGTGGGATTAGTATCAAGCACAACAAAATCCACAGGATAGTAGAATTTGTCCACTTGAACTAGAACATCCTCTATCACCCCCCTTGGGATTTTGACTGACCTATCAGCTAAGGAGACAGTGATGGCTATGGGCTTCAATCCTCCAAGTCCCAGTTGCTTGTACACAGAGTATGGGAGCAAATTCACACTTGCCCCCAAGTCTAGTAAAGCTTTCTCCACATGTGTCCCTCCAATGTTGACTGAAATGGTGGGACATCCCGGATCTTTATACTTAACTGGAGACTTACTCTGAATGATAGCACTTACTTGCTCAGTGAGGAATGCATTCTTTGTCACATGTAACCCTCTCTTGACCGTGCACAAGTCCTTTAGAAACTTTGCATATGTGGGGACTTGCTTGATCATATCAAGTAAGGGTATATTCACCTTCACTTGTCTCAAGACTTCAAGAATTTTTGATGAATTCTTGATTTCCTTCTTTCCATGTAAAGCTTGAGGAAAAGGGGGAGGCATATGTTTCTTCATCATATCCTCTTTAATCACTATCCTTGGCTCTTCTTCAATGCTTGATTTGGATGCACTTTTCTTCCCACTCTTCTCTTCTTGGTTATTGCTCTCTTTGACCAAGGTTTTCTTTGACATGAGTTCTTCATCTTGCTTTACCTTAGGCAGGGGTTGATCAACCTCTTTTCCACTCCTTAAAGTGATCACAGCTTTAACCTCCCTCAACTTTGAAGACTCCCCCTCTTGGGTTTCAACTTCATGAACACCCTTGGGATTTTGGCTTGGTTGAGAGGGAAACTTTCCCTTCTCATTCACAGTGTTGAGGTTGGTAAGCCTAGAGATGGAGTATTGAATATTATCTATCTTCTGAGATAGATCATTTTGCATCCCCTCCATTCTCTTAATTTGAGAACTCTCAACATTTTCAATCTTTTGATGCAATTGGGAGTTGATTGCCTTTTGTTCACCCACAAAGTCACCCATGACTTTACTTAGGTTCACAATGGCTTGCTCCACTGAAGAGGTTTGTTGAGGTGCTTGGGTTTGGGCTTGTGGTTGGTATGGAGGTGGTCTTGGTTTCCAAGAAAAATTTGGATGGTTTCTCCAGCTTGAATTATAGGTGTTTCCATAAGGTGCATTGCTGTTAGGCCTAAATTGCCCCACAACATTGGCTTGATCACCTAACATCTCCCTCACAGCTGGCATGGTTGGGCACTCATCTACCACATGATCACATGATTGGCAAATGGTGCATGACATGACATGGGCTTGGGTCTCGGAAATGGCTTGGACTTCATGTATCTTTTTCAACTCAAGTTCTTCCAACCTCCTTGCTATTGTTGCCACTTTAGCTTTCATGTCCATGTCTTCACTTAATACGTACATTCCACCTTTTGGATTTTGGGTTGGTTGAGAGGGAAACTTCCCTTTCTCTCTTGAGTTGGGCTCATCCCATCCTCTTGACACTTCAGACACATAACTTAAAAAGTCCATGGCTTCTTCCGGATTCTTGCTCATAAAATCTCCCCCACACATGGTTTCAAGAATTTGCTTCATGGAGGAGGACATTCCATCATAAAAATAGCTCACCAAGAGCCATGTATCAAAGCCATGATGAGGACAAGCATTGATGGCCTCCATATACCTTTCCCAACATTCATGGAACTTCTCATTTTCTTTAGCAGAAAAATTTGAGATTTGTCTCTTCAACCCATTGGTCCTATGGGTGGGGAAAAATTTCTTCAAAAATTCGGCCTGAAGATCAACCCAATTCCTTATGCTCCTTGGCCTTAAAGAATTAAGCCATATTTTTGCCTTGTCCTTCAGAGTAAAAGGGAATAGCTTGAGTCTCATCAAGTCTATTGAAGCTCCTCCCTCTCTAAAGGTATTGCAAACCTCCTCAAACTCCTTGATGTGGGCATATGGATTCTCACTCTCCATTCCATGGAAATTTGGTAGAAGGGGCACAATATGGGGCCTTATAACCAGCTGCTCAAGAGGTGGTATGATGCATGAGGGTGCACTCATCCTTGGTGGGTGCATTCTATCCCTCATGGATAAATATGCATTGGGATTACCCCCTTGACCTTGTTGAGAATTCTGATCCTCTGGTGGAGGGTCCATAATGTTAACACAAATATCCAACTCTGTGTCTTGAGGATTCTCAATCCTTACTAATCTTCCCTCTTGGTCCCGAATCCAATAGGGCATGCACAAGTTACTACTTACCTGAAATAAAACAAAAACAACAAAAACAAAAGAAACCTAGAAAAAAGTTAAGGTTAGAAAGAAAATGAAAATAAACCTAACAAAAATAAAATGAAAGGAAGTGAAGTTAGTGAAAAAGGAATTCACCAAACTTGTGATGGAAATCACAAGTAGCCTCTAAAAGGTTGCATCACTGTATTGTGGCACCATCCCCGGCAACGGCGCCATTTTGATTCGCATGTAACTCCAAATGGGTCATTTAATCAAAAACATTTATAAAACCTATGACCTCATACTAATGTAGCAAAGCTACTATAGTATAGTGGCTCTAGGGTCGAACTCTGGGATGGGTTTTCATTCTACCAGTGATATACTCAAAATTAGAAATTGTATTTAATGATTTCCTTAATCAAAAACTTAAAGTTTAAAAGAAAATAAAATTTGTTTTGAAAGTGTTTGAAACTAAACTAACATAAACTAATTAAAAATGGAAGAAAGAAAGTCTCCCGGAGCTAAGGGTTGCTAGGATCAAGCTCAGAATAGAAAGTGGAAAATTCCGGATTTTTCTCCTCGCATTGGGGATTTAACCTATAGTTATTTCCCGAACCGGTATAGGTTTGACAATGAAGATTTAATCCATAAAAGATCAATAGAAATGGTAGTCAAGGTCCATTAATGGCTTAAGACACTATGGGTCTTCACCTTGAATCACTTTCCAATGACTCGTACATGATAACTAATGGACTAATATGAATCTAGCAATAAGCATCCATAAAGACCTGAAGCTTACCATGTATTGGTCATTCAAAGTGATTCTAAGGGGTTTAAAGCAAAACTTTGGATTTAGAAACCATTTATGAATTCCAACTACCTGAATTTAATGCATGGAAGCTTTCCACCTTTTCATCTAGACTTTTCACCTAGCTTCCTTTACTCCAAGAAACCGAAAGTTTAGCCTCTCATCCTCCGGGCAAACATCCTTAGAGGTTGTTTGGCTTCCAAGAAAAAGAAAATAATAAAGAGAAAAGAGAACGAGAGAGCTCTGTAAAATTCTAAGTGTAAAAACGTAATACGTATTCCATATATTCCAAGAGGTGATTTCCACCCCTTATAAAGTCTTTACAAAAGCTAAAGCTTATGATTGGTTAATTACAAGGATAATAAAGGAAATTACATCACAAAATACAAAGGAAAATATCTAAAGTGGAGTCGGCAAAGGGCAGAGCAAAATTCGCAACACGCATAGGTTATGCGAACCATATGCGAATGTTATGCGAATTTCGCATAACCTCTTGTGGAATGCGAAATTTTCGCATAACCTGGAGCAGTTGGCTTCCGAAGGCCATATCTTCCTCATTTCAACTCCAAATCGTGCACGATTTGAAGCGTTGGATTCTTGACTTCCAGAGCTTTGAAATGGTATATAGCATGTAAAAAATGGACTTCGGGAAGTGCTCCAAAAGTGTGAAAGAAGACTGCAGCTGCTACATCTTGATTTTTTTTCACTTTGCTTCTCTTTGCTTCTCTCCTTTGCTTGACTTGTCTTAATGATCCAAAAAGCTGTTAAAACATTAAAACTAGCCACAAATATGATTAGAAGACATTGCTAGGTCCTTAACATGCCAATTGGACTAAAGATGGAGAACTACTACACAAAAGTGCTTAAAACATAATGCATTAAAGGTGTAAAATAGCACTTTTTGGGTAGTAATCAATCACCCCTTTATAAGTTCAATGCCAGAAGTTGAATCATTTGACGTTATGGATGAATCAGATGCAATATACATGAGAGAAGACTGTGAGGGCATATGGATTGAAAATAATTAAATAATATATTGTACCCTTGACATGAGATATAATAAGGCATTTCACTTATTAGTTTTCATGAGTTGCACATTAGCTTAGCTTCTATATATTGCTCATAATATATATATATATATATATATTGATCATCCTAAATTTCTTTCATGCATCATAAACGTATGTTATTCAAAGGTACCACTTCAATCTTCATTTAACTATCTTTTTTGTTGTCCATGGAACTAGATTTATATTATTTTTTATTATCATGTTTTGATTTTATGCTCACATAACTTGAAACTCTCATTCCTAAATTTCTTTTTCATTAAAACTATAAATAATAATTGAAACTATATATGCACTAATTTATTTTATTATTATCCTCACAAATAAATTCTTCATTATTGATAAGAAATAAAAAAAAAAAGACAAACTTTGAAATAAAATTTCAAAAACTATATTTGTGAATGACCAATTTAATTATAGGAAATATATGCAAGGATATACTAATCTTGCTTTTGAGTCATTTTACAGGTTTGTTGGTGAAGTACTAGTTTGCACATTTACTTGATATCTTCCACACAAATATGGATCCAGAAGAAGAGGAAATGCCAAAAGTAAAGCATAGAGGTAGTACATTGAAACCAGAGATTGCAAAAAATCGAAGTAAAGGGATAAAGCTCAAGATTGAATACAATAGCCTTGGTAGTCACATTGGGGAAAATTCAGTTGAACTAAGTAGTTATCTTGGTACAATAACTAGAACCCATGTGCCAATAATTGTTGAGAGTTGGAGGAAAGGCCCTAAAGAGACTAAGGAGAAGTTATGGGATCTGATCACGGTAAGTCTATCTATAGCTTTCATATATAATTATTGTATACATTCATTAACATGAGCTAACATGGGTTGCTATTTTGTAGACAAGCTTTAATGTGAATCAAAATTCCAAGAGGAATTGTTTCCTACTAATGGGCATCAGGTTTCGAACCTTTAAGTACAAGTTGACAAAGAAATATATATTACCTTTCAAGAATGACCCAGAAAAGCTGAAAAAGCCACCTCCTATCTACCCATTCATACAAGAGGATCATTGGAGACAGTTTGTTAAAGATAGACTTTCTGAACACTTTAATGTTAAGCATTATTTTTAATACATCTTCAATTTTTACATTTACATAGTTTCACCATGTACTAATTTTGTGTCTATATTTTTTAGGAATATCGCAAGGTTCAGAAAGCGAGAAGAGATAAACACATTTACAATCATTATCTTGGAAGAAAAGGATATGCACGTTTTGAGCAAGATATAGTAAGTAAAAAATTTTGTAAAAAAATGGAGTATATATTTTGTTTATAGGAAAATTATTCCAATTTTTAAATGTCATTTATTAACTTGATCATATTGAACTAATGAGTTTTATTGTTAAAATTTTTATAGCTACAAGCAGAAGGGAGTATTGGTAGGGTTGATAGAAGTGTTTTATGGAAGAAAGCACGTGAGAAGAAAGGAAAGTTTAATAAGATTACAGAGCCAGTGATTAACATGATAGTAAGTTAGCATATTTATGCCTTTTAGAACAAAACATATTTATGTTATACACCAATTTGTCTATTATCCTTTGTATTAAAACAATTCATTTTCTAGCTACCTTGAATTGGTTGTCTTTGATTGATATGTAAATCATCTTCATCAAATTATTACTAATATATGTTTTGTTGTAGGATGAATTACTAGAAAATGCTAAGGAGACTGGACTACCTCCACCTGGTCCAAATGACATATTAGGTCAGGCATTGGGTAAGCCTGATCATCCAAGACGTGTGGTAGGTCAAGACCGTTTGGTTAGGCCTAGCTCATACTTTCATCAACCATCTGATGACATGAAAAAAATCAAAGAAGAAATATGGGAAATGGTACGAAAGGAGATGGAAGATGCTGCAACAAGACAAGTTATGTCTCCCCCCACACCCCATTCTGATATGGGTAGTAATAACATGAGACAACAACTTGTTTTACAACCAGTTGTAGCAGAAAAACCAATGTTTAAAATGATAGAAGAGCCCCAACCACCAGAACCACCACTGAAACACAAGGTATGCATTTACTTACTAATAATACAAGATTAATATAAGTGATATAAAGCCTATGTAAATGATATTATTTGTTGTATTGAAGGTAATTAAATGCAAATTAGCAGTGGAAAGAAAATGAAATGTTGTTGCAACTGGTACACTAATAGAAGAAAAAGGATCGAATAGGTTGGTTGTAATAAATGTTGCACACAAGCCAAATGCTAGACTCCCATTTCCAAATCCATATGAGATTATCAATGTTGGGGATGCTATTGGCTTTGAGCTTGACTGGCCAACAAGCCTTGTCATACTTGAAACTGAACATCCCCAGGTATGTCATTTTATGCCTATAGTAAATTTGATTGTAACTTGGTATTTTATTGTTTAAGAGTATATATATCTAACATTCCTTCCTTTTTCATAAGTGTTGGATAAAGGAAAGAAGAAGATAGTGAAGACACCAATTATTCGAAAATCTAAGCCTCAAAATCATTCGGTCATTAAAAATTTTCAGAAATTTGTGGATGGTTACCTTGGTAATGACAAGACATACCCAATACAGCTCCCCATTTCACTATTCGGTGTCGAATTTCAAACATATATATCTAGAGAGGATTGTGAATACATTATTTCATCTTTGGAGGTGTCATCAAACTGCATCTCCTTCTATTTATGGTGTGCACCTTTTATTTTCATTTGTTTTTATTTTTTTAATGAGTTGCCCATGTTGAACGAGATTGGATATGACTAATGATAATTTTCTTTTGGTGTTTTGATACAATAATAGGCACATGCATGATCAACTACATATTGCCAAAAAGGAATCACAATTTATATTTGTTAATCCTTTTACAATATCACGAGCAGGCCTTAGTACTCCTCAAACAGAGAAAAGAGCACAATTGTTGTCAAAACTCTTAATGGAGTGCCAAGATGCTAAATATGTTTTCATACCCTACAACCCCGAGTAAGTGACAAATATTATACTTTAATTTGAGGTTTTATGATTGATTTATATTTCTAATTATATGCTACTTTTGTTTTTAATGTTTTAGCTTTCATTGGGTCTTGGTAGTGATTGAGCCAAGGAAAATGATAGTCCACTATCTTGACCCTATGCATCACAAACCATGTGAGGACTTAAAGGATATCGTAAACATGTAAGTTCTTCCTATTATTTTTCATAGTATTATTATTATTTTTTTAAAATACATTCATCTCAAACACATTTTTTTTATTATCTATATATATGTTAAAACATATAACATTTACCTATTTTAAAAATGTACCCATTGAACTTATTTACATAGGGCTCTTCGAATATCTGCAAAGAAAACATCTAAGAGGGAGCCATCTTGGCAACTAGTGCAAGTGACATCCAAAAAATTTTCTTTACACATTAGCTTATGCATTTGCACCATTTATATATATGAGTACTAATATTATTTTATAATTGATCGATTAGTGTCCAAGGCAAGAAGGAGGGTTCGAATGTGGCTACTTTGTTATGAGATTCATAAAAGAGATAATTTTTGATCCTACAATTATTGCTTCAAAGGTATTACAAATTTAATGAATTGTACATAGTTTTAGGCTTCCAAATGTTATGCATTTTAATGTTATTTTCTTATTTGATTTCAGTTTGGTGGTAAAAAAACATATTCTCAAGTAGAGTTTGACGAAATTAGAGGAGAATGGGCTACTTTTGTGCTACAACTAATCATGAATCATGTTGATGCATCATGATCACCATGCATGGTGAGTCCTTTAGCTACTACATGAATTTTTCCATAGGTACTCTTTGAATAATGTTTCTATTTGAAAAAAAAAAAATAGTTCTTAGATTTGTTCATTTATGATAACATCGATCCATGTTTATTTTCTTCAATACAAATCTATAAAACTCATTAAACTATGTAATGCAGGTATACACTTTTGGGATGGTGGAATGGAGAATAAAAAGAAAGAAGAAGGCAACAAGATTTTGGGTTTTTAAATGCAACTCTTATGTCATACGTTGTAGGAAATAAATGTTACTTTAATTAGTACTGAGAAATTTAGATTTTATATGGGACTTTTATGTCATTTTATAGTTAGCCGGTTTTATGCTTATGAAATGGAGGTATACATGAATCTTGGGATCTTTAACATTTGTAAATCATGTTTTGGTATGTATTCACTCTTCTTTTTTTAGTTTTGATGGGTTTGATATGTTGGATGTACTATCTTTTTGTGATTATTTGATATACAAATATTATTAGATGATCAATGTATTATGAGTTATTCCAGAAACATTACAGAAAAATGAGTTAAATATAATATGATTGTTATATTTATGGACAAAATATAAACAGGTTAATCTTACTTATTAATTCATTAGCATTACAAAAATCTATAACTAAAAGCAATCATATCTTCCACAATAATTTACAATGATGTGACACCATTACTCAAAGGTGATGCATTTAATATGACATCATAACTCAAAGATGATGCATTTAATGCGACACCCTATCATCACTAGAAATATATGGTGTCACTTCCGAATGGGTCACCATTTATCTACTTTGGTGTCACTTCCAAATACGTCACCAATTGGTACCCTCTATGGTGTCAGTGGAGAAGGTGACGCTATGTTGTAATGACACCTTATGTTTATGGTGACTCGTTATAAATGACACCATATATCTTTTTTCTTGTAGTGTATGTTAGTGAGCTAGGGTAATTATTTTAGGTTGAAATTTTTGTTTCAGTGAGCTACATACTTTTCAAGATTTATATTGGTCCTTGAAGCCTCCAAATCATAATTAGTTTTGATTTAAGTTCATTCAAGTAACTATTATTAAATATGATTGGGTTAATAATTAATGACATTGAATATATATATATATATTTGTTTTTACAATGATATGTAAAATTTAGGGGTCAAAAAAGTAAAGTTTAATGAGTATAGCACTCAAGCATCCCTTGCAAGGACTCAAGGACTTAGAGCAATTTTCACATATTTTTGTTCCTCTTTTATTGGTGTTATTTGATTTAATTTGGTAGAGTTTCTCCGTATAAATGTCTTATTATGTTAAAACATGCCTATACACATATCTTAAATTATTGTTGTTACTATTCTTCTGCATTTCCCGACACATCTCAAGAGTTTAACTTTCATTTGAGGTTAGATCATAATGTTAACTTCATCCCTCACAATATTGAAGAGTTCACTAAGGAGAACGCCGTACGACACGACATCATAGATGTGAGGACAGGGTAAGTGTTGCCCAATATGAAGATAGTGTCCAATTTATGTACTTTTTCTATTAAAAGTAGTAGATTTGCTTTACGGTTTATTAGATGCATGATTTTTATATCTATAAAGTTTTTGGTAGATTATGTCTCTTTTATGAACATTGGATTTTATCATGATATTTGATTAGCACATATTAATTAAAAAAAATTTATAAATGAGAAAAAATCGAAATTATGGGTTTAAAACTTGGGAGTACTTATTTATCCCCTCTAAGTAGTTTCAAGAATCAAAATATATAAGACTTTTCAAATTACATTAATCAATTTACTAATCCTAATATGAGGAAGATAGTCAAGTATAAGAATTGACATTGTATGCTTTAATTGTTTGTGTTTTGCTGGCTTGATTGATGACGATATAGGGACTTATTTTTTTGTGTTTAATCAAGTTGTCTTTTTAAATTTGGTTTCATCTCTAGAACCATCTATTAATTAAACAAGACACAACTCTATGTTATAAAGTATAAAATATTTTTTAATATAGACTTTGCTTAGTCCATTGATTAGAAGTAAAGTTATGATAAATAATCAAATTAAGTACCGAAAGAATTGGTTAAAAAATGTTTAAAATTTTATTAAAAATTGTATAAAAAGCATTCAAAGAAATTCATCAAAAGAATTTTTTAAAAAAGCTAGAAAATGTTCAATAATCTTAGTAATTTTTTGACAAGAAATTCAAAGAATTCAATCATTTATATAATAAAATTTGGATTTATTTTTCAAATAACTAAATATAAATAAATTGAAAGTGATATTAAGTTTTTTTATTTAATGATCACTTATATAAGGCATTAAATACTAAAAGCCCAAAGTTTGCAGTTATTATTTATAATTCAAAGTATCTTATTAAATTATATTGTCTCTTATAATTAATATTAAAAATAAATTCTTTAATGTAAATAATTAAATAAGATTAAATTTTATTAAAAATCAAATAGCATAAAATCTAATCTAAAAATAAATATAATTTAAAATTTTTAAAATTGAAATAAAAAGAATCCATATTAATAAACTTGTTATTTAATAAAATATCAAATACAAAATCATAAAACATTCAATCGTATTTGAAAAATTCATAATTAAAAAAAGAAAAAAAGAAAACTTCAATGCATTAAGATAATAGAAAATATATTAGGATAAAAGTTGTGTGAAAAAATGAAGAGAAAATAAATAAGTCTAATATCAAGTAGAATTTATAAATTATTTTATTTGTTTTTTTTGTTTTTTGTAATTTTATTGAAATCTTAATATAGAAAGCAAGGTTGCTTTTGTGTTTTTGTTTTGAAATGAATTAAATAGACCTTATTTTAATACGAGTCTAAATAATACTTA
The DNA here is from genome assembly GCF_030704535.1 of Vitis vinifera. NCBI lineage: Eukaryota > Viridiplantae > Streptophyta > Magnoliopsida > Vitales > Vitaceae > Vitis > Vitis vinifera. Next base: position 7,843,195 of record NC_081808.1, read on the forward strand.
AATCACTTTTAAAATTATTTGTTTAAAATTTTAATAATACTTAAGTTAAAAAAACATGCAATAACTTAAGTTAAAATTAAAACAAACAAATCCTAAAGGTTTTTTCTCCAATAATATTTAATTATAAATACTTTATAACATTCAAAAATTTAAATTTTTAGGAGGGTAAGATTTTCATTTTGCTTTTATTTATTTATTTATTAAAATTCTTAATATATACTATAAGCCGTATATATATATTGGAAATTGAGGGGGCACTTCAACACCCAAGAAACCCTAGTGTTTCAATACATAAATTAATTCCCTTTTCCCCCTCATTTTTCTTTAATTTTGCTATGCTTTTTAGTTGGAGTAGTTGCATGCATGGTTGACTTTTTCTCAGTGGAATAAACTGATAGATTCATCTCTTATTTCCTTCAATAAGAGACTCATTTTATAGATTTTGTCTTAAACCTATATTTCTACTTATCTATCTATATATATACACAGTACTCAAAATAGAAAATATGAGACTTTGAGAAAACAAACAAACTTCATCTTTGGAGTGGTTAACTGCTTCCTTGTTTTAGACACAGGTTCATCTGCATCTATGATAAAAAACTTCTGTTTCAAAGAAAAATCCTCTCTACTTGATTTGAAAGAAGGTAAACAAAAGAAGAATCCTCTCTACTTGGTTTGAAAGAAGATCAAAGGGAAAACAGTGATCTGTATTTTTATGATCAGTCCATGCTCTTACATCTTATGACATATGAGACCCTTTAGTCTCCAAGACCATGACATTAATTACTTCCATTTGTATTATTGTTATTTTTGCAGGAATTCAAATTCAACTCTCTCCTACCATGACTCTGCCCTAAATTATTCCAAGGTCATAGAAATCTTGGGAGACCATACATATGCCTCATGGCCTAGAATTTTTTTTCGATATTGTTGCTGTACCTAACACTAGAATTCAGAGAGAGTGTGAACTACTCTCATTCGGTGCTTTTTACTTAGGCCCACTGGAGTCGTAGCATGTGCGCGCAGGTAGAAAAAAAACGACAAGATTCCAAGCTGATGTCCTTTCACTTATCTCTTGAAGACAGCAAGTCGCAAGAAAAGATTTGCTTTCACACTTGGTGGAAATATAACCTAAACGCTTGCCAAGCACTACCATCAAAAGCTGGTAACCTTGAAATATCGAAGATGTAAACTTCTTTCATGTTCCATACTAGTGCCAACCAACACGATTTCATGTGGAAGCTGAGTATTGGGACTCCATATGGAATACAGGAAAAATGCCATTGGATTGTAAAATTTGAATCATTTTTATTGTGATTTGCAGAGGATGTCGAGGTTGAACTCCCCGCTGGACTTGCAATGATTGAGTCTGTAACTGTTGTTTTTAACCCTTCTATCATTCAGGTTTTGTTAACAGGTAAAAGAAGCCGTGCCACTGTAATTGAAAGGAGTAGAAGAGTTTTCACCTATGTAAAAGAAGCTGGTAACCTTTCTATCTATATTTGATTACTAAAACCTACGTACACTGGACGTAAAGACCGACTGAAGGTAGAGTCAACTTTGAACTTGAGGAAGAAGATATCATATATGTCGCCACGAAACTTCATATGAAGAAGTAACATCACATCTCAGCCTCTAGGACCCCCAACCAAAAAGATCAAAAAAAAATTCAAAGGCGGTGTTTCGTAAATATGCCTGGAGTTGGACTTTTGCGTATGCTGCCAAATTAACCTTCCCTGCAGCGATAAGACCCAACATTTATTTGCCTCTTTCGCAGAAAATTCTTTGTACAGGGAGCATATATATCTTTGATGTATCTTGTAGGATGTTGCAGATTTTACAAAGGAGACATTGATTTGGTAAAGGTTAACGAATTACATTAGAGAGATGTTATCTCTGATTGTGAATCTGTGATCCATACAGGTCCCGCTCCAACAACATGTGGAACAAATAGTTTTGAAACTTACATGGAAAATTGTAAGCTATACATGGAATAGATACCCATTGAAGATACAAATATACCATGAGATTTAAGTTATAGGATGGATATAAAAAGATATGAGATCCACATGCAAAAAATTAGATCCAATTATAAATAATAAGATCGGATTTGATGCAAAATAATAAGACCTAAAATATATATGTGATATGATATAATTATTAATTAATTAATTAATTTTACTTTTAAAAAAAATACCTATTTGATGTTATAGTGAGACTTTGGAGGGTGTTCGATAAAATTTAATACTTATTACTTAATGACTTAAATTGATTTTAAGTTAAATTATACTTAAATTATTAATTTAAAAATTAAATTTTAATTTTTACTTTAAGTATTAAGGTTGTTTGATAAAATTATTCTAAATCATTAAATTGATATATTTATCCTCATGGATCGTAACTAAGATAAAAAAGATCAAGTAATAATGAAAGTTATAAAGTAGTAAAAAAGATTATAAATGTAATTTTGACAAATGAGGATAAAAAAGTAAAATGAAGATGTATTGTTTTTATTTATTATTTAAAGTTGTTTTTTACTTTAAGTCGTGTTATTAAGTTATTTTACCAAACATATTTAATTTATTTAATAATTTAAATTAGGTTATTAAGTGACTTTAACTTATTAAGTTGGTTTACCAAACGCTCCACTAAACATGACTCAAAGCAAAAAATATATCATTAATTAGTAATTTAACAAACAACCTCAAACTCAAGTTTAAACATTAAGTTTAAACATTGATAGATAGTGTTGACCTGTTAGTTGAATATAGTTCAACAAATATGAAAAAGTTTATAATTGTTTCCTTATTTCTTTTATATTTTTCATATTTTAAATAAATAATGAATAATATAATTTAAAAATAGTAAATGAATAATAATGTATAGATTGAGGTTTATCTTTAATCACATCAATTCTAATTCTAATATTTGTAAATCAATATGTTTTTAACTTAAGTTCAATCCTAAATTTTTGTTAACTTGAAACTTAGGTTGGGTTCCCCAACCCAAGTTAGCAATCCAATTGGTAGTGGACTATTCAATTCAAAATTTTATTTTTGTTCATATAATCTGGACCCATTGCTTCAGAAGTGATCTAAATTACAAAACCAAACTCAAGTAACATGTTTATTAAATTATAAAAAATAAATAAATAATAATCATTCAAATAAATAATATGATGCTAAATTTTAAAAATAATGAAATTATGTATTTTTTGTTGGAAGATGATAATGTTTTAATAAAAATTATAAAAGAAAAATACTAATTTATTAACAATTAAATCTATAAAATATATATTTTTTGTTAAAAATAAATAGTAATGATGATAAATGTTAATAATATTTTATTTAAAATGAATTATAAAATAAATATAATTCTTTTCTTTTAAATTATGCAAATATATGTACGAACTTTGTTATATTTGACGCGACAGACAAGTTTCTTGCACCCGTGGGTAAAGACACAAGACTCCAGTTGGGTCTCCTTCTGAAGTTGACTGCGGAGGAGTCCTACTTCCAGCTGGCTTCTGGCTTCAAAATTCTAAGTCCTAAAAATAAAGAAATCTCCTTCTCTCCAATATTAGGAGTACCATAGCTTCCCACAAGTGCAAAGATGAGAAAGAACCTTACCCAACTCCTTATCTCTCTCTTTCCCACGATTTTCTTCATGGAAATGCACTACAAGAAAAAAGATATATGGTGTCATTTATAACGAGTCACCATAAACATAAGGTGTCATTACAACATAGCGTCACCTTCTCCACTGACACCATAGAGGGTACCAATTGGTGACGTATTTGGAAGTGACACCAAAGTAGATAAATGGTGACCCATTCGGAAGTGACACCATATATTTCTAGTGATGATAGGGTGTCGCATTAAATGCATCATCTTTGAGTTATGATGTCATATTAAATGCATCACCTTTGAGTAATGGTGTCACATCATTGTAAATTATTGTGGAAGATATGATTGCTTTTAGTTATAGATTTTTGTAATGCTAATGAATTAATAAGTAAGATTAACCTGTTTATATTTTGTCCATAAATATAACAATCATATTATATTTAACTCATTTTTCTGTAATGTTTCTGGAATAACTCATAATACATTGATCATCTAATAATATTTGTATATCAAATGTTCACAAAAAGATAGTACATCCAACATATCAAACCCATCAAAACTAAAAAAAGAAGAGTGAATACATACCAAAACATGATTTACAAATGTTAAAGATCCCAAGATTCATGTATACCTCCATTTCATAAGCATAAAACCGGCTAACTATAAAATGACATAAAAGTCCCATATAAAATCTAAATTTCTCAGTACTAATTAAAGTAACATTTATTTCCTACAACGTATGACATAAGAGTTGCATTTAAAAACCCAAAATCTTGTTGCCTTCTTCTTTCTTTTTATTCTCCATTCCACCATCCCAAAAGTGTATACCTGCATTACATAGTTTAATGAGTTTTATAGATTTGTATTGAAGAAAATAAACATGGATCGATGTTATCATAAATGAACAAATCTAAGAACTATTTTTTTTTTCAAATAGAAACATTATTCAAAGAGTACCTATGGAAAAATTCATGTAGTAGCTAAAGGACTCACCATGCATGGTGATCATGATGCATCAACATGATTCATGATTAGTTGTAGCACAAAAGTAGCCCATTCTCCTCTAATTTCGTCAAACTCTACTTGAGAATATGTTTTTTTACCACCAAACTGAAATCAAATAAGAAAATAACATTAAAATGCATAACATTTGGAAGCCTAAAACTATGTACAATTCATTAAATTTGTAATACCTTTGAAGCAATAATTGTAGGATAAAAAATTATCTCTTTTATGAATCTCATAACAAAGTAGCCACATTCGAACCCTCCTTCTTGCCTTGGACACTAATCGATCAATTATAAAATAATATTAGTACTCATATATATAAATGGTGCAAATGCATAAGCTAATGTGTAAAGAAAATTTTTTGGATGTCACCTGCACTAGTTGCCAAGATGGCTCCCTCTTAGATGTTTTCTTTGCAGATATTCGAAGAGCCCTATGTAAATAAGTTCAATGGGTACATTTTTAAAATAGGTAAATGTTATATGTTTTAACATATATATAGATAATAAAAAAAATGTGTTTGAGATGAATGTATTTTAAAAAAATAATAATAATACTATGAAAAATAATAGGAAGAACTTACATGTTTACGATATCCTTTAAGTCCTCACATGGTTTGTGATGCATAGGGTCAAGATAGTGGACTATCATTTTCCTTGGCTCAATCACTACCAAGACCCAATGAAAGCTAAAACATTAAAAACAAAAGTAGCATATAATTAGAAATATAAATCAATCATAAAACCTCAAATTAAAGTATAATATTTGTCACTTACTCGGGGTTGTAGGGTATGAAAACATATTTAGCATCTTGGCACTCCATTAAGAGTTTTGACAACAATTGTGCTCTTTTCTCTGTTTGAGGAGTACTAAGGCCTGCTCGTGATATTGTAAAAGGATTAACAAATATAAATTGTGATTCCTTTTTGGCAATATGTAGTTGATCATGCATGTGCCTATTATTGTATCAAAACACCAAAAGAAAATTATCATTAGTCATATCCAATCTCGTTCAACATGGGCAACTCATTAAAAAAATAAAAACAAATGAAAATAAAAGGTGCACACCATAAATAGAAGGAGATGCAGTTTGATGACACCTCCAAAGATGAAATAATGTATTCACAATCCTCTCTAGATATATATGTTTGAAATTCGACACCGAATAGTGAAATGGGGAGCTGTATTGGGTATGTCTTGTCATTACCAAGGTAACCATCCACAAATTTCTGAAAATTTTTAATGACCGAATGATTTTGAGGCTTAGATTTTCGAATAATTGGTGTCTTCACTATCTTCTTCTTTCCTTTATCCAACACTTATGAAAAAGGAAGGAATGTTAGATATATATACTCTTAAACAATAAAATACCAAGTTACAATCAAATTTACTATAGGCATAAAATGACATACCTGGGGATGTTCAGTTTCAAGTATGACAAGGCTTGTTGGCCAGTCAAGCTCAAAGCCAATAGCATCCCCAACATTGATAATCTCATATGGATTTGGAAATGGGAGTCTAGCATTTGGCTTGTGTGCAACATTTATTACAACCAACCTATTCGATCCTTTTTCTTCTATTAGTGTACCAGTTGCAACAACATTTCCTTTTCTTTCCACTGCTAATTTGCATTTAATTACCTTCAATACAACAAATAATATCATTTACATAGGCTTTATATCACTTATATTAATCTTGTATTATTAGTAAGTAAATGCATACCTTGTGTTTCAGTGGTGGTTCTGGTGGTTGGGGCTCTTCTATCATTTTAAACATTGGTTTTTCTGCTACAACTGGTTGTAAAACAAGTTGTTGTCTCATGTTATTACTACCCATATCAGAATGGGGTGTGGGGGGAGACATAACTTGTCTTGTTGCAGCATCTTCCATCTCCTTTCGTACCATTTCCCATATTTCTTCTTTGATTTTTTTCATGTCATCAGATGGTTGATGAAAGTATGAGCTAGGCCTAACCAAACGGTCTTGACCTACCACACGTCCTGGATGATCAGGCTTACCCAATGCCTGACCTAATATGTCATTTGGACCAGGTGGAGGTAGTCCAGTCTCCTTAGCATTTTCTAGTAATTCATCCTACAACAAAACATATATTAGTAATAATTTGATGAAGATGATTTACATATCAATCAAAGACAACCAATTCAAGGTAGCTAGAAAATGAATTGTTTTAATACAAAGGATAATAGACAAATTGGTGTATAACATAAATATGTTTTGTTCTAAAAGGCATAAATATGCTAACTTACTATCATGTTAATCACTGGCTCTGTAATCTTATTAAACTTTCCTTTCTTCTCACGTGCTTTCTTCCATAAAACACTTCTATCAACCCTACCAATACTCCCTTCTGCTTGTAGCTATAAAAATTTTAACAATAAAACTCATTAGTTCAATATGATCAAGTTAATAAATGACATTTAAAAATTGGAATAATTTTCCTATAAACAAAATATATACTCCATTTTTTTACAAAAATTTTTACTTACTATATCTTGCTCAAAACGTGCATATCCTTTTCTTCCAAGATAATGATTGTAAATGTGTTTATCTCTTCTCGCTTTCTGAACCTTGCGATATTCCTAAAAAATATAGACACAAAATTAGTACATGGTGAAACTATGTAAATGTAAAAATTGAAGATGTATTAAAAATAATGCTTAACATTAAAGTGTTCAGAAAGTCTATCTTTAACAAACTGTCTCCAATGATCCTCTTGTATGAATGGGTAGATAGGAGGTGGCTTTTTCAGCTTTTCTGGGTCATTCTTGAAAGGTAATATATATTTCTTTGTCAACTTGTACTTAAAGGTTCGAAACCTGATGCCCATTAGTAGGAAACAATTCCTCTTGGAATTTTGATTCACATTAAAGCTTGTCTACAAAATAGCAACCCATGTTAGCTCATGTTAATGAATGTATACAATAATTATATATGAAAGCTATAGATAGACTTACCGTGATCAGATCCCATAACTTCTCCTTAGTCTCTTTAGGGCCTTTCCTCCAACTCTCAACAATTATTGGCACATGGGTTCTAGTTATTGTACCAAGATAACTACTTAGTTCAACTGAATTTTCCCCAATGTGACTACCAAGGCTATTGTATTCAATCTTGAGCTTTATCCCTTTACTTCGATTTTTTGCAATCTCTGGTTTCAATGTACTACCTCTATGCTTTACTTTTGGCATTTCCTCTTCTTCTGGATCCATATTTGTGTGGAAGATATCAAGTAAATGTGCAAACTAGTACTTCACCAACAAACCTGTAAAATGACTCAAAAGCAAGATTAGTATATCCTTGCATATATTTCCTATAATTAAATTGGTCATTCACAAATATAGTTTTTGAAATTTTATTTCAAAGTTTGTCTTGTTTTTTGATTTCTTATCAATAATGAAGAATTTATTTGTGAGGATAATAATAAAATAAATTAGTGCATATATAGTTTCAATTATTATTTATAGTTTTAATGAAAAAGAAATTTAGGAATGAGAGTTTCAAGTTATGTGAGCATAAAATCAAAACATGATAATAAAAAATAATATAAATCTAGTTCCATGGACAACAAAAAAGATAGTTAAATGAAGATTGAAGTGGTACCTTTGAATAACATACGTTTATGATGCATGAAAGAAATTTAGGATGATCAATATATATATATATATATATTATGAGCAATATATAGAAGCTAAGCTAATGTGCAACTCATGAAAACTAATAAGTGAAATGCCTTATTATATCTCATGTCAAGGGTACAATATATTATTTAATTATTTTCAATCCATATGCCCTCACAGTCTTCTCTCATGTATATTGCATCTGATTCATCCATAACGTCAAATGATTCAACTTCTGGCATTGAACTTATAAAGGGGTGATTGATTACTACCCAAAAAGTGCTATTTTACACCTTTAATGCATTATGTTTTAAGCACTTTTGTGTAGTAGTTCTCCATCTTTAGTCCAATTGGCATGTTAAGGACCTAGCAATGTCTTCTAATCATATTTGTGGCTAGTTTTAATGTTTTAACAGCTTTTTGGATCATTAAGACAAGTCAAGCAAAGGAGAGAAGCAAAGAGAAGCAAAGTGAAAAAAAATCAAGATGTAGCAGCTGCAGTCTTATTTCACACTTTTGGAGCACTTCCCGAAGTCCATTTTTTACATGCTATATACCATTTCAAAGCTCTGGAAGTCAAGAATCCAACGCTTCAAACCGTGCACGATTTGGAGTTGAAATGAGGAAGATATGGCCTTCGGAAGCCAACTGCTCCAGGTTATGCGAAAATTTCGCATTCCACAAGAGGTTATGCGAAATTCGCATAACATTCGCATATGGTTCGCATAACCTATGCGTGTTGCGAATTTTGCTCTGCCCTTTGCCGACTCCACTTTAGATATTTTCCTTTGTATTTTGTGATGTAATTTCCTTTATTATCCTTGTAATTAACCAATCATAAGCTTTAGCTTTTGTAAAGACTTTATAAGGGGTGGAAATCACCTCTTGGAATATATGGAATACGTATTACGTTTTTACACTTAGAATTTTACAGAGCTCTCTCGTTCTCTTTTCTCTTTATTATTTTCTTTTTCTTGGAAGCCAAACAACCTCTAAGGATGTTTGCCCGGAGGATGAGAGGCTAAACTTTCGGTTTCTTGGAGTAAAGGAAGCTAGGTGAAAAGTCTAGATGAAAAGGTGGAAAGCTTCCATGCATTAAATTCAGGTAGTTGGAATTCATAAATGGTTTCTAAATCCAAAGTTTTGCTTTAAACCCCTTAGAATCACTTTGAATGACCAATACATGGTAAGCTTCAGGTCTTTATGGATGCTTATTGCTAGATTCATATTAGTCCATTAGTTATCATGTACGAGTCATTGGAAAGTGATTCAAGGTGAAGACCCATAGTGTCTTAAGCCATTAATGGACCTTGACTACCATTTCTATTGATCTTTTATGGATTAAATCTTCATTGTCAAACCTATACCGGTTCGGGAAATAACTATAGGTTAAATCCCCAATGCGAGGAGAAAAATCCGGAATTTTCCACTTTCTATTCTGAGCTTGATCCTAGCAACCCTTAGCTCCGGGAGACTTTCTTTCTTCCATTTTTAATTAGTTTATGTTAGTTTAGTTTCAAACACTTTCAAAACAAATTTTATTTTCTTTTAAACTTTAAGTTTTTGATTAAGGAAATCATTAAATACAATTTCTAATTTTGAGTATATCACTGGTAGAATGAAAACCCATCCCAGAGTTCGACCCTAGAGCCACTATACTATAGTAGCTTTGCTACATTAGTATGAGGTCATAGGTTTTATAAATGTTTTTGATTAAATGACCCATTTGGAGTTACATGCGAATCAAAATGGCGCCGTTGCCGGGGATGGTGCCACAATACAGTGATGCAACCTTTTAGAGGCTACTTGTGATTTCCATCACAAGTTTGGTGAATTCCTTTTTCACTAACTTCACTTCCTTTCATTTTATTTTTGTTAGGTTTATTTTCATTTTCTTTCTAACCTTAACTTTTTTCTAGGTTTCTTTTGTTTTTGTTGTTTTTGTTTTATTTCAGGTAAGTAGTAACTTGTGCATGCCCTATTGGATTCGGGACCAAGAGGGAAGATTAGTAAGGATTGAGAATCCTCAAGACACAGAGTTGGATATTTGTGTTAACATTATGGACCCTCCACCAGAGGATCAGAATTCTCAACAAGGTCAAGGGGGTAATCCCAATGCATATTTATCCATGAGGGATAGAATGCACCCACCAAGGATGAGTGCACCCTCATGCATCATACCACCTCTTGAGCAGCTGGTTATAAGGCCCCATATTGTGCCCCTTCTACCAAATTTCCATGGAATGGAGAGTGAGAATCCATATGCCCACATCAAGGAGTTTGAGGAGGTTTGCAATACCTTTAGAGAGGGAGGAGCTTCAATAGACTTGATGAGACTCAAGCTATTCCCTTTTACTCTGAAGGACAAGGCAAAAATATGGCTTAATTCTTTAAGGCCAAGGAGCATAAGGAATTGGGTTGATCTTCAGGCCGAATTTTTGAAGAAATTTTTCCCCACCCATAGGACCAATGGGTTGAAGAGACAAATCTCAAATTTTTCTGCTAAAGAAAATGAGAAGTTCCATGAATGTTGGGAAAGGTATATGGAGGCCATCAATGCTTGTCCTCATCATGGCTTTGATACATGGCTCTTGGTGAGCTATTTTTATGATGGAATGTCCTCCTCCATGAAGCAAATTCTTGAAACCATGTGTGGGGGAGATTTTATGAGCAAGAATCCGGAAGAAGCCATGGACTTTTTAAGTTATGTGTCTGAAGTGTCAAGAGGATGGGATGAGCCCAACTCAAGAGAGAAAGGGAAGTTTCCCTCTCAACCAACCCAAAATCCAAAAGGTGGAATGTACGTATTAAGTGAAGACATGGACATGAAAGCTAAAGTGGCAACAATAGCAAGGAGGTTGGAAGAACTTGAGTTGAAAAAGATACATGAAGTCCAAGCCATTTCCGAGACCCAAGCCCATGTCATGCCATGCACCATTTGCCAATCATGTGATCATGTGGTAGATGAGTGCCCAACCATGCCAGCTGTGAGGGAGATGTTAGGTGATCAAGCCAATGTTGTGGGGCAATTTAGGCCTAACAGCAATGCACCTTATGGAAACACCTATAATTCAAGCTGGAGAAACCATCCAAATTTTTCTTGGAAACCAAGACCACCTCCATACCAACTACAAGCCCAAACCCAAGCACCTCAACAAACCTCTTCAGTGGAGCAAGCCATTGTGAACCTAAGTAAAGTCATGGGTGACTTTGTGGGTGAACAAAAGGCAATCAACTCCCAATTGCATCAAAAGATTGAAAATGTTGAGAGTTCTCAAATTAAGAGAATGGAGGGGATGCAAAATGATCTATCTCAGAAGATAGATAATATTCAATACTCCATCTCTAGGCTTACCAACCTCAACACTGTGAATGAGAAGGGAAAGTTTCCCTCTCAACCAAGCCAAAATCCCAAGGGTGTTCATGAAGTTGAAACCCAAGAGGGGGAGTCTTCAAAGTTGAGGGAGGTTAAAGCTGTGATCACTTTAAGGAGTGGAAAAGAGGTTGATCAACCCCTGCCTAAGGTAAAGCAAGATGAAGAACTCATGTCAAAGAAAACCTTGGTCAAAGAGAGCAATAACCAAGAAGAGAAGAGTGGGAAGAAAAGTGCATCCAAATCAAGCATTGAAGAAGAGCCAAGGATAGTGATTAAAGAGGATATGATGAAGAAACATATGCCTCCCCCTTTTCCTCAAGCTTTACATGGAAAGAAGGAAATCAAGAATTCATAAGAAATTCTTGAAGTCTTGAGACAAGTGAAGGTGAATATACCCTTACTTGATATGATCAAGCAAGTCCCCACATATGCAAAGTTTCTAAAGGACTTGTGCACGGTCAAGAGAGGGTTACATGTGACAAAGAATGCATTCCTCACTGAGCAAGTAAGTGCTATCATTCAGAGTAAGTCTCCAGTTAAGTATAAAGATCCGGGATGTCCCACCATTTCAGTCAACATTGGAGGGACACATGTGGAGAAAGCTTTACTAGACTTGGGGGCAAGTGTGAATTTGCTCCCATACTCTGTGTACAAGCAACTGGGACTTGGAGGATTGAAGCCCACAGCCATCACTGTCTCCTTAGCTGATAGGTCAGTCAAAATCCCAAGGGGGGTGATAGAGGATGTTCTAGTTCAAGTGGACAAATTCTACTATCCTGTGGATTTTGTTGTGCTTGATACTGATCCCACAGTGAATGAAGCAAACTATGTACCAATTATCATTGGGAGACCTTTCCTAGCTACCTCCAATGCCATCATCAATTGTAGAAATGGGGTGATGCAGCTCACATTTGGGAATATGACCTTGGAATTAAACATATTCCACCTATGCAAGAGACATCTTCACCCAGAAGAAGAGGAAGGATTGGAGGAGGTGTGCTTGATCAACACCTTGGTTGAAGAGCATTGTGACAAGAATTTACAAGAGAGCTTGAATGAAAGCCTTGAAATGTTTGAAGAAGGGTTACCTGAACCCTCTGATGTTCTACCTATCATGTCTCCTTGGAGGAGACGGGAAGAGATCTTACCACTGTTCAACCAGGAAGACTCACAAGAAGCAACTGTGGATGACCCTCCAAAGCTTGTTTTGAAGCCGCTTCCTGTTGATTTGAAATATGCATATTTGGAGGAAAATGAGAAATGTCCAGTGGTGGTTTCTTCAACTCTTACTAGTGATCAAGAGGATAATCTTTTGGGAGTCCTCAGGAAATGCAAGAAAGCCATTGGATGGCAAATTTCTGATCTGAAAGGGATTAGCCCTTTGGTGTGCACCCACCATATTTATATGGAGGATGATGCAAAACCAGTGAGGCAGCCCCAGAGGAGGTTGAATCCTCACATGCAAGAGGTGGTGAGGGGTGAAGTTCTGAAGCTACTCCAAGCTGGGATCATATATCCCATTTCAGACAGTTTGTGGGTGAGCCCCACCCAAGTAGTCCCAAAGAAATCTGGAATCACTGTGGTCCAGAATGAGAAAGGGGAGGAAGTCTCTACACGCCCTACCTCAGGATGGAGGGTGTGTATAGACTACAGGAGGTTGAATTCAGTGACTAGGAAGGACCATTTCCCATTGCCTTTCATGGACCAAGTCCTTGAGAGAGTTTCAGGACATCCTTTCTACTGTTTTCTGGATGGGTACTCGGGGTATTTCCAAATAGAGATTGATTTGGAAGATCAAGAAAAGACGACCTTTACTTGCCCCTTTGGTACTTTTGCGTATAGGAGAATGCCCTTTGGTCTATGTAATGCTCCTGCAACTTTCCAAAGATGTATGCTGAGCATCTTCAGTGATATGGTGGAGCGCATCATGGAAGTCTTCATGGATGACATCACTGTATATGGAAGTTCTTATGAGGAGTGTTTGTTGCATTTAGAAGCTGTTCTCCAAAGATGTATTGAGAAAGACCTAGTGCTAAATTGGGAGAAGTGCCATTTTATGGTACAACAAGGAATTGTCTTAGGACATATCATCTCCAAGAAGGGCATTGAGGTAGATAAGGCTAAGGTGGAGCTTATTGTTAAGTTGCCACCTCCCACAAATGTTAAGGGAATTAGGCAATTCCTTGGACATGTCGGGTTCTATAGGAGGTTCATTAAGGATTTCTCAAAAATCTCAAAGCCTCTTTGTGAACTCTTGGTAAAAGATGCCAAGTTTGTGTGGGATGAGAAGTGTCAGAAGAGTTTTGAGGAACTGAAGCAATTCCTCACAACTGCACCAATTGTGAGAGCCTCAAATTGGAAGTTACCTTTTGAGGTAATGTGTGATGCAAGTGACCTTGCTATGGGGGCTGTCTTAGGGCAAAGAGAAGATGGAAAGCCCTATGTAATTTATTATGCTAGCAAAACTTTGAACGAGGCTCAAAGGAACTACACAACTACTGAGAAGGAGTTGTTGGTAGTAGTTTTTGCCTTGGATAAGTTTCGTGCTTATTTGGTAGGGTCCTCTATAGTGGTGTTTACTGACCATTCCGCTTTGAAGTACTTGCTAACCAAGCAAGATGCCAAGGCAAGATTGATAAGATGGATCCTTTTGCTCCAAGAATTCAATCTCCAAATCCGAGATAAAAAGGGGGTAGAAAATGTGGTAGCTGACCACTTGTCAAGACTTGTGATATCACATAACTCACATGGTCTGCCTATCAATGATGACTTCCCTGAGGAGTCTCTCATGTCAATAGAGGTAGCTCCATGGTATTCTCACATTGCAAATTTCTTGGTTACTGGAGAAGTACCAAGTGAGTGGAGTGCCCAAGACAAGAGGCATTTCTTTGCTAAGATCCATGCCTATTATTGGGAGGAGCCTTTTCTCTTCAAATATTGTGCGGATCAAATCATAAGGAAATGTGTTCCTGAACAAGAGCAATCAGGAATTCTTTCCCATTGCCATGATAATGCATGTGGAGGTCATTTTGCCTCCCAGAAAACAGCAATGAAAGTGATCCAATCAGGTTTTTGGTGGCCCTCTCTTTTCAAGGATGCCCACTCTATGTGCAAGGGATGTGATCGGTGTCAAAGGCTTGGTAAGCTAACACGCCGAAATATGATGCCCTTGAATCCCATCTTGATAGTGGATGTCTTTGATGTTTGGGGGATAGACTTCATGGGACCATTTCCAATGTCGTTTGGACATTCCTACATTTTGGTGGGAGTGGATTATGTCTCTAAGTGGGTAGAAGCAATCCCATGTAGGAGCAATGATCATAAGGTGGTTCTTAGATTCCTCAAGGACAACATCTTTGCAAGATTTGGAGTGCCTAAGGCCATTATCAGTGATGGAGGAACCCACTTTTGCAATAAACCTTTTGAGATTCTTCTAGCCAAGTATGGGGTTAAGCATAAGGTAGCTACACCTTATCACCCTCAAACAAGTGGCCAAGTTGAGTTAGCCAACCGGGAAATAAAGAATATACTGATGAAGGTGGTGAATGTGAATAGAAAGGATTGGTCTATTAAGCTCTTAGATTCCATATGGGCTTATAGGACCGCTTACAAGACCATTCTTGGAATGTCTCCTTATCGCCTTGTTTATGGCAAAGCGTGTCACCTTCCAGTGGAGATTGAATATAAAGCATGGTGGGCAATCAAGAAGCTCAACATGGATTTGACAAGAGCCGGGTTGAAGAGATGTTTGGATTTGAATGAATTGGAGGAAATGAGAAATGATGCTTACCTCAATTCAAAAATTGCAAAAGAGAGGTTGAAGAAATGGCATGATCAATTGGTAAATCAAAAGAATTTTGCCAAGGGACAAAGAGTCTTGCTTTATGACTCTAAGCTTCATCTTTTTCCGGGAAAATTGAAATCAAGATGGACGGGTCATTTCATAATTCATGATGTGCAATCAAATGGAGTAGTGGAACTACTCAACTTCAATAGCACTCGAACTTTCAAAGTGAATGGGCATCGTCTTAAGCCTTATATAGAATCATTTTCCCGAGACAAGGAGGAATTCATCCTCCTTGATCCACCTCCAACATGAAAATACTTAGTTTATGGTTGAACTTAGTCTCTTCAAAGACTAAAGAGTTCATCCTCTTTTTGTTTTCTTTTAAGTTGATTTTAATTTAATCTAGTTTTTTCTTGTGTTTTTCCATGTTTTGATTTTTATTTTTGACTTTAATGCCGTTCTAATGTGTTTTTAATTGTTTTTTTTTTTGGTTAACATTCAGGTGGGAAAGCTTGAGGAATGAAGTCATGGTGAAAGTAAGGCAAAACAGGGGAGAAAAAAAAACAAGTTTCAGCCATTTTCGCATAACCCCCCCCATATGCGAAATTTTCGCATAACACACCCCTTATGCGAAAATGCTTTTGTGGCAATTTCCAAAAAAACATGCTCTCGGTCCCTTCCCAAAATCCCTTATGCGAATTTCACAGGAATGCGAACCATATGCCAACCATATGCGAATTCGTTTTTGAGACAAATTTGAAAAACCATGCTCTCTGTCTGGGTTCTCACAGGAATGCAAAATTTTCGCATAACATAAGGGGTAATGCGAAATTCGCATTTCCTCTTTAAAGACCGTGTTCTCCTCTTCCCATGCTCAATTTCTTCTTCATTTCTCATAGCACCTCTCTTCCAATCACCAAATCCCTTCCTTAATTTTCTTTTCATCATCCTTCCCCACTCTCAACACCACCATGGCAGCCCATCTCCATAACTCCACCTCATAGCCGCGGCAGTCACTATTCATCACCGTCCACCCCTTCAATTTTCAGCTCTTTCCACCATCAAAAACCTCCCAATTCCTCACTCAACACTCTAAATCCAACCCTCAACCAATTTCAGCCTTGTATTCACCAATTCAAAACCTCAAGCTAAGCATTCAAGCCACGTTTTCTTCAAAGAGAACCCATGGCCGCCGGGTAGAGGAGCTCCAATTTTCAAAATTTCTTCGTGAAAAAGCTCCAATTTCCAAGCCTATTCACCATGAAAAATTCTTTTCTTACCTTAGCCAGCATTTCCCACCCTCAAAAGCCAAAAATTTCCACAATTTGAATGAGCTTCAAAACTTCAAGTGGGCGTGTGAATAGTGCATATGCGAAATTTTCGCATTCCATCATGTGTTATGCGAAATTCGCATAACCCCCCCCCCCCCCCCCCCCCCCCCCCCCCCCCTATATGCGAAATTTTCGCATAACCCCTACCTTGTGCCAATTTTTCACTTTTTCCATCTCTGCCCTCCCCAATCCAAAGCCTGTGAGCCTCATTTCATTACTTCATTATGCCTAAGACCCGAGGAGGACATACTTCAGCTCCCTAGAGCAGTGAGAGAGCCGCCCCTGTGCGGGCCCCACTAGATGCGCCGCCACATTTAGCTGATTCTGCCTCTCAGAGCAGATACCATACGAGGAGAGCATCTGCCACACCTGTGGCCCCTACTCAGATTCCACTTCGGGGTCCTCCTACAAAGAAAGCCAAGACTTCAAAGCCAGGAGAGTCCTCTAGAGCACCTCGGGATTCACAGTCTCAGCCGCCATCCACCAGACGCCCTAGACCCAGCTCGCCTATTGAGGGCAACTCAGATTGCCGGTCCAAATCATTTCATGCCGAGGCATATTTTGAGCACACTATGTTGCGCCAGCAGACTGACTTGCGGGATTTATACAGCCTACTTGAGAGGTACCATCTTGTACCCTTTATGACTTCGCCCCAGTTCTTTTATCCTCGAGTAGTTTTAGACTTTTACCAGTCTATGACTACTCGTGGCGTCCCG
The DNA here is from genome assembly GCF_030704535.1 of Vitis vinifera. NCBI lineage: Eukaryota > Viridiplantae > Streptophyta > Magnoliopsida > Vitales > Vitaceae > Vitis > Vitis vinifera. The sequence goes on from NC_081808.1 coordinate 7,860,677, forward strand.
GTACCAGCCTCGATACTTTTTACCATTGATGGACGCCAGGGTATTTTGGGGGCTCGACAGATTGCCGAGGCTTTCCATATCCCTTATGCACCAGCTGATCCCACTGCATTTAGACGTTGGGCCCCACTTTCTGAGTGGGACATGGTTCGTAGCCTATCTCGAGGGACATCTTCCCAGAGGACCATTTTCAGGAGGGAGCTTCCCCCAGGGATGCTCCTAGTTGATGTGGTGCTTCGCACCAACCTTTTTCCTCTTCAGCATACCATACAGAGGCAAGGGGCCATTTTAAAGGCATTATTTCGTATCTTTGAGGGCTACTACTTTGGTCCTCATCATTTGATTATGGCCGCTCTCCTCCATTTTGAGGAGAAGGTGCATAAGCGGCGTCTTACGAGGGCAGCCTCCATTCAGTTACTTTTCCCTCGGCTGCTATGCCATGTTTTGGCACATATGGGTTTTCCTGTAGACCCTCAGGCTGAGCCCCGCCGCCATTGTCGAGAGAGCTTCTCTCTTGACCAATGGACTCAGCTATCGCTCCATCAGCATTCCCCAGAACTTCCCGAGCCAAGGGAAGTCCCTCCTGCTCCATCCACTTCAGCTCCCTCGGAGCCTGTACCAGAGGCAGCATCATCTGATGCCCCACCTACTGTTCCTCCTACCGCAGAGCCGCCCATCATTATCCCTGGTTCAGAGTACCGTGCCTTGCTCGCTTCTTTTCAGACTCTGACTACTACTCAGACGGTCATTATGGAGTGCATGGACCACTTCCAGATTCAGCAGGACTAGCAGACTCTCATTCTCCATGAGATTCAGCAGCACCTCGGTCTTGTGCCACCAGCTCCACCTGTAGCGGTGCCTTCCTCAGTTCCAGCAGAGGACCCCTCCTATCCACCAGAGGAGCCTACTACTTGATCATACGATCACTCCTCTCCCTTTTTTGTATCTATATTCTATGTTTTTTGGATGTCTTATGTATTTTGGACCACTTTTATACTGGGATTGGATATATTCCATGTTTGTCTTGTATATTGTACTCTCTCAGTTTATATAGACATCTTCCTTTTTGTGTATTTTAGCTATTCCTTTTTATTTCCTCTAATCATCACTCTTATGATTTTTCTTTTCTTATGCAACATGTGGTTTCTCCTCTCTATTCAGAGTACCTTACTATAAGGAGGTATCACTTCCTCCCTTTTATTACCATTTGCTTTTAGAACATTGGGGACAATGTTCATCCTAGTTGGGGGGAGAGTTGAGGAAGTAAATTGTTGAATTTTTTTGGTTAAGTTATTTTGCTAACAAATTTTTTGCAAACTCTCCTTGTTTTCTTAAAGTTAAATTCTCAAAAATAAATAGGAGAAATTAAATTCTTATCTTATTGCCATAGTCTTAGAGTTTGTATTATGCTTATTAAAGTTGATAAATTGTTGAAGCTCCTTTTGATTTCAATCTTAAGTCTTCCACTCTAATCTTTTCACACACTGAACACATTATATTCCAGTTATAAGATGGAAAACTTTTTCACCCCCTAAACTTAGGAAATTTTTGACTTGGTGCCATTGACCTCATTCTATTAGTGTTGGGACACCTTATAAAAGGCCAATGTGTCTTATGAAAAAATTTTGCTTCACTTGCTTTGAAACCCGAGCAAGGTCCGAGGGGTATATGGTGAAAATCTTTAAAACCTGGTGCCCTAAGCCTTCAATGGTTGGGAGCCACCGACCTCACTGCTCGTTACATGGGTGGATGGGTGGAGTATATATGACTAAAAAAAAAAAAAAAGAAGAGGTGCGTTCTTAGCCTTCTATATATGAGTTAGTGTTGCTAAAGTTAGAGAAAAACCTTAGTTGGGGGGAGAATATAGTTTGACACACTATAACTGGAAACTAAGCATCTTAACACTTAGATTTTTGTGGAAGATTAAGAGTTGGTCCTTTGGGAGTGGAAATTATTTTGATACTCAAATTTGCATAATGCCCGCTTTTTGAATGTTGTGATAGGTAAGTTATTTGATGACTCTTGTTGATGATTGAGTTTTATATCCTTGACTATTCACAAGAGAGTTTGATCCAATCATGCCACTTGGTTATTTTTTGGAGTGATCAGCATGATTTTGTAAAATATTATATTATCTATTCTTCTTTATTTTTCTTTCCTTCATTGCTCAGGGACTAGCAATGTGTCAGTTGGGGGGAGTGATTACTACCCAAAAAGTGCTATTTTACACCTTTAATGCATTATGTTTTAAGCACTTTTGTGTAGTAGTTCTCCATCTTTAGTCCAATTGGCATGTTAAGGACCTAGCAATGTCTTCTAATCATATTTGTGGCTAGTTTTAATGTTTTAACAGCTTTTTGGATCATTAAGACAAGTCAAGCAAAGGAGAGAAGCAAAGAGAAGCAAAGTGAAAAAAAATCAAGATGTAGCAGCTGCAGTCTTCTTTCACACTTTTGGAGCACTTCCCGAAGTCCATTTTTTACATGCTATATACCATTTCAAAGCTCTGGAAGTCAAGAATCCAACGCTTCAAACCGTGCACGATTTGGAGTTGAAATGAGGAAGATATGGCCTTCGGAAGCCAACTGCTCCAGGTTATGCGAAAATTTCGCATTCCACAAGAGGTTATGCGAAATTCGCATAACATTCGCATATGGTTCGCATAACCTATGCGTGTTGCGAATTTTGCTCTGCCCTTTGCCGACTCCACTTTAGATATTTTCCTTTGTATTTTGTGATGTAATTTCCTTTATTATCCTTGTAATTAACCAATCATAAGCTTTAGCTTTTGTAAAGACTTTATAAGGGGTGGAAATCACCTCTTGGAATATATGGAATACGTATTACGTTTTTACACTTAGAATTTTACAGAGCTCTCTCGTTCTCTTTTCTCTTTATTATTTTCTTTTTCTTGGAAGCCAAACAACCTCTAAGGATGTTTGCCCGGAGGATGAGAGGCTAAACTTTCGGTTTCTTGGAGTAAAGGAAGCTAGGTGAAAAGTCTAGATGAAAAGGTGGAAAGCTTCCATGCATTAAATTCAGGTAGTTGGAATTCATAAATGGTTTCTAAATCCAAAGTTTTGCTTTAAACCCCTTAGAATCACTTTGAATGACCAATACATGGTAAGCTTCAGGTCTTTATGGATGCTTATTGCTAGATTCATATTAGTCCATTAGTTATCATGTACGAGTCATTGGAAAGTGATTCAAGGTGAAGACCCATAGTGTCTTAAGCCATTAATGGACCTTGACTACCATTTCTATTGATCTTTTATGGATTAAATCTTCATTGTCAAACCTATACCGGTTCGGGAAATAACTATAGGTTAAATCCCCAATGCGAGGAGAAAAATCCGGAATTTTCCACTTTCTATTCTGAGCTTGATCCTAGCAACCCTTAGCTCCGGGAGACTTTCTTTCTTCCATTTTTAATTAGTTTATGTTAGTTTAGTTTCAAACACTTTCAAAACAAATTTTATTTTCTTTTAAACTTTAAGTTTTTGATTAAGGAAATCATTAAATACAATTTCTAATTTTGAGTATATCACTGGTAGAATGAAAACCCATCCCAGAGTTCGACCCTAGAGCCACTATACTATAGTAGCTTTGCTACATTAGTATGAGGTCATAGGTTTTATAAATGTTTTTGATTAAATGACCCATTTGGAGTTACACGCGAATCAGTGATGTTCCATGCAATTATCGGTGAAGTCATCCAGTCCTTCCATGTTGTTGAAATCTTTTGGAGGAATTGAGAGAACTATTGACCATTTGGGATCAAGTTGGTCTTCAACATAGAAGACTTGCTTGGCTTGTGATGCTAAAATAAATGGATCCGATTTATGACCAATTTTGGAGAAGTCAACTAATGTGAACCCGAGTTCATCCACTTTTATACCATTCTTGTTGTCAACCCAATCACACTTGAAAATTGGAATTCTGAACATGTTGTAATCAAGATCCCATATCTCATTAATGACCCCATAAAAGCAAAGTTCACCAAAAACTGGGTTCTTATCCTTAGAACTGGCAATTTGCATAGTCCCTGCTAAAATGCTAACACCACTATTTTGGGTGACGCATGTCATATCACGTTCCTTAGTATGGTAACGACACCCATTAATGATGTATCCAGGATATTTAACCACCTGGTGAGTAGGGCCATGTGCTAACCACCTAAGCGTGTTGGAAATATCTTGCCCGTTATGGATAGCCTCTTCAACCTGTGTGTAATCAAAACATAATTGGAAACTTGTGATGTTTTCAACATATTAAAATAATTTTTGAAAACTAAGAGATTACCTTTCCTTTAAGCCAATACGTAAAACAACGCATATGTTCTTCTTGCAACCAAATTTGTCTCTTAGATTGTCGAGGGTATTGAGACTTCAACCAATTCATATGTTCCCTATAACATTATAGACAAGGAATGCAAACTTATGATTTCATCATTATGTTATGAAATTATAAAAAAATAAAGGCATATTTTTCTTACTCAATGTATGGTTGGACAATAGTTGTATTCTCTAACACATAATGATGTGCTTGTAACCACGATTTATGATCAATGTTGGTTGAACGACCACCAGTTATAGGTCTACCAAATTTGTTGTCATAATTGCAACTTTTTGGAATTCCAATTACATGAGTCCCTGATAAATATTCAATACAAAATTCGACAGCTTCCTCTGCTAAATAGCACTCAGCAATGCATCCTTCAGGCCGATTATGATTGCGAACATATCCTTTAAGAACTTTCATATACCTCTCAAATGGGTACATCCACCTAAAGTAAACTGGACCACATAGTCGCACCTCCCTTATCAAATGCACTGTTAGATGAAGCATAATATCAAAAAATGAAGGTGGAAAATACTTTTCAAGTAAGCACAACGTGACCACTAACTCATTATGTACTTCATTCAATTTTGGCACATCAACCACTTTTGTACATAATTTATTGAAGAAGATACACAATCTTGATATAGTATATCTCACATGCTTTGGCAAAACAGAACGTAATGCAACTGGCAACAGTTGTTGCATAAGTGCATGGTAGTCATGAGATTTTAGACCAAACAACTTCAATTCCTCTAAGGAGACAAGATTTCTAAAATTTGAGCAATACCCCTCAGGGACCTTCAAATTAGACAACGTTTGACAAACTAATTTTTTCTCATTTCTAGATAGTGAAAAACATGCAGGGGGAAGGTAGGTCTTTTTCAAGTCAACTCTTGGGAAAAGTTCAGATCTTAAACCCATTTCAACTAGGTCAAGTCGAGCATTAAGTCCATCCTTTGTTTTCCCTGGGATGTTAAACAAAGTACCAATAATACTCTCACAGACATTCTTTTCGATGTGCATAACATCCAAGTTGTGACGGACATGAAGATATTTCCAATATTCTAACTCAAAAAGTATGGACTTTTTTTTCCAACAATTTGTGTTCACATCAGATTCAAGAGATTTTATCTTCATTTTTCCCCAAGAAATAGGAATGAGATCAACTTTTTCAAGTATTTCTTCCCCACTCAAAATTTTAGGAGGAATTCTAAAATCTTGTTCACCATTGAATGCCTTCTTTTGTCTCCGATAGGGATGGTTACGTGGAAGAAATCGTCGATGACCCATATATGAGTTTTTCCTACCATGCTTTAATCTTTTGGAATATGTTCCTTCTCCACATATTGGACATGCATAATATCCTTTCACAGTGCAACCAGCTAAGTTTCCATATGCAGGAAAATCATTGATTGTCCATAAAATGATGGCCTTTAAAGTAAAAACCTCACGCAAGTGTGCATCATAAGTCTCAACTCCTTTTTCCCACAAAGTTTTAAGGTCATCTACCAATGGACTCAAGTAAACATCTATATTTTTACCAGGTTGTCGTGGTCCTGAGATCAATAATGATAACATCATAAACTTCCTTTTCATGCACAACCAAGGAGGAAGGTTGTATATGACCAGTATAACAGGCCAACAACTATGTCTACTGCTCATAGACTTATGAGGATTTATACCATCTGTTGAGAGTGCTAGTCTAAGGTTTCGCGGTTCAGAAGCAAAATCAGGCCACATGTGGTCAACTAGTTTCCACGCTGAGGAGTCTGATGGGTGGCGTAGTTTACCATCACATTCTTTATCCTTGGCATGCCACATAAGATGTTTAGCAGTTTCTGAAGATTGGAACATCCTTTTGAATCTAGGGATTGGTGGGAAATACCACAAAACCTTTGCAGGAACCCCCTTCTTAATCTTCCCCCCTTCACTGTTTATCTTCCACCTTGACTTTCCACAAGTTGGGCATGCAATAACATCCTTATACTGGTTTCTATACAAAATACAATCATTAGGACATGCATGAATTTTTTTATATTCCATACCAAGAGCACTGAAAGTCTTTTTGGCTTCATACATGGATAGCGGCATCTCATTATTCAATGGCAACATATCTCCAAGCAACTGAAGCAATTCTGAGAATCCTTTGTCAGACCAACCATAACGTGCTTTTAAGTTGTAAAGTTTTACCAATGCTAACAACTTTGTGTATTTCATGCATCCAGGATATAAAGGTTTTTCTGCATCTTCAAGTAACCTTCCAAACACTTGGGGATCATTCATACAATTAACTTGTGCAGCATTAACCATATCTATTGTATCAGCAACATCATTATACTCGCATTTGTCATAACGTTGTTGTGAGACATTTGAAAATCCTCCACTAGGACCCTTTTCTCCATGCCAATACCATACTCGATAACTGATATCTATTCCATTAAAGAAAAAATGCTCTCTAATGACTTGAGGAGTTTGACATAACAGATTTCCACAACGTAAGCATGGGCATTTTATAGAGGTATGGTTGGTTGAATGTGCTAATGCGAAATTGATAAAGTTTTCAACTCCTTCATCATACTCAACTGACCTTCTATCTTTTGACATCCAATCTCGATTTTCCATTTCAATTAAAATAATGGAATATATATCCTATACAAGAGAACTGCAAAACTTGTTAATATTAAGAACAAAAAAATTTAAGTACATCTTTTTTCAACACAATATTGGATATATTTAAATAACTAAATGTATAAACTTAAATAGGCAAGAACAAAACTTAATATGCATTAGTACACAACATAGTTGTCAAAAGTTTGTGAAATAATATACATCAGTATTATAATGATTTTTGTAGTAGTGTGGTGTAGGATGATTGATCATAAATTGGAGCACTAATTCTGATTATGAAAAAAAGGACAGATCCTATTTGTTTATATACCCAAGTCTGCAAATGCAGCAGTAGATGATTACTAAATAAAAAGGAAAGTTCTTGAGAATTAATGCTTGGAATAACTAAGAATCACTAACAATTGTGGTAACTAAAATAAAACATAGATTAATAAAATTATGCAAAACTAAGAGAACATACCGTTTCTTTGACTCCAATAAATAAATCTACTCCAGCTAAGTTTGATGGTCTTTCAATCAATATCTAACTGAGAAAATGGGAATAGAAATTGGTGAATGTGGATTTAAGTATAGACAAATTAAAAACAACAAATTTTTAAACAGGGAATTCATTGAATAACTTGAGGCAAGTTTCATACTAAATGCACTAACTTGGAATCAAAAAACAATTATAACTGCATTAGATTCATCAAGAAAAAAAGAAAGATTATGATATTAATCTGTCTGCAGAAAAAAAATTATGAAAAAAGCAAAAAAAAAAAAAAAAGGCAGACAAATGGTTTTCAAATCAGATGCTGGAGCCCCAGAAAAGCCAATCATATTCCTTGTAGCTTACGACCATAATTTACCATAAAACATCTTGGAAAATGCCTCAAAATAAGAGAATGATCCAATATTATTGAAGTTCAAATATAATTTCAAATAGAAAGTTTGTAACTTTCCCCTCTAAATCTAATCAAAATTAAATGAAACTAAACCAGAATGTGTAAAACCTTGTATATAACTATGACTTCAGAATCAGTTGAGAAAATTGTTGCTACCGCCTCGTTATCATAAAAAAATTTGCAGCTTTTATGTCTCTTAAGAGAAAACAAGAATCTTCTTTTATTCCTCTAGAAAGATGATCGAAGCTTAGTCCAGCCATCCATCCATAGCTTTGAAGAGATTTGCAGTTTTTCGGGAGACTGTTATCTTGTACAATGTGATGTAATTAGCCAAAAACTGCAGGTACAACATAAATCCATCATTATCAAAAATTGAAAACAGATTTATGGTAATGGATTGGACGGAATACAGTGAAATTCTATCAGAAAAGAGTTCAATTGACTAATAAGTGCCTTTGTTTCTGAAGGTGGGAACAAGAACAGGCGGTTCCTTTGAGCAATAAGATAAGAACAAGTTTAAGTGCATATTGAAGAGAAATGTTGCTTTGTAGACCTGGAGGACATGGAATCCTAATTTGGGAGTTTTTTTGGACACAAAGAGAAGTTGGAGTCATAGGAAGAGGCAAACATTGAGAAAATTGTTGCTACTGCCACGTTATCATAAAAGAATTTGCACCTTTTATGTCACTTAAGATAAAACAGGAATCTTCTTTTATTCCTCCAGCAAAGATGATCAAAGCCTAGGCCAGCCATCCGTCCTTGGCTTTCATAGAGGTGCAGTTTTGGGATATCCCTTGAACTCTCTAAACCTGTTATCGTGTACAATGTGATGTAATTACCCAAAAGGTTGAAACAGAACTAAGCATTAGATCCTTTTGAATTTGAAAATTAGAGTCACATGAAGCAGACACTAATCTTAGAGAGAATGCCATCGTTTTAGTTTTTCCGTTACCGTGCCAAAACTACAGAATGGGATCGTTTTGCATTTTTGTGGGTTTTTCTCTTTTTTAACGCGACATCCATAACAACATTCCCTTTTGACTCAGAGACCCAGAAATTCAAGAAACAGTGTCCTACAAAAAGTGACATCCTTTTGAATAACCATAAATCATACTATTCCAACAAAACAAACTTGGATTCGGGGTCCTACAAAACACTTTCTGAGCGAAATCACAAAATTACAAAATCATGAAATCAAGATAAAGCATATTCCAGAGAAGTTTTCCCAAAATCACAAAATCACAAAATCAAGAAATCAAGATCCATTCAATTTTATACCCACTAATCCATTCCAATTTTCTCATCACATTTAGACCCATTCGGAACTTCCACCACTGGAAATCAAACCTATGATTCTCACAATTACTTATTAAAAATCATTCCTTTTTTCCTATTTTTCACTTTTTTTTTAATGACTTGATCATGTGTTTGGTTTAGATTACAAAATCAATTAATCTACGGTTTTTTCTTCTATGCTAGAAGATTAAACCTAAGTTTTTCTTCCCTACAACTCAAGAAAACACAATTCACAAAAACCATAATACAAAGATGTTGAAACAATTAATATAATGACATTAATAAAAGAGAAAAAAATTATACATCTAAGAGATTTTGGGTTACCTTGGAGTCCACAAAGTAAAGAATGTCGGTTGTGAACGTGAGAGAAAAGGTTGAAGAAGATCATGATTTTATGTATAGGGTTTATATATTGATATTTTTTAGATTGTTGGTGAAATATGGAAACAATGGGATTTTTATATATTATCCATCATTATTACTTCTAATTGTGGGTGCAATATGGAAACAATTGGATTTTTATATATTATTCATTATTATTACTTCTAAAAGTGGGCTCATTAAGTTATAATACTTAAAAAAAATTATTTTATATGATGTCACTTCCCAAAAAATGACACTATAAATATAAAACTAATATCATCTAAGTACCTCAATTGAAGATTTTTTATATGATGTGTCACCTTTATTAATTATAAACCCTATGGTGTCATTATTTTAAAAGTGACACCATAAATAGTGACACCATAAACTATTTTTGTAGTAGTGATGGGCATGGCACAGAACACAACAATCCCAGTTAAAGTGGGAGTGGTTCTGGACTTGGATACATGGGTTGGGAAGATGGGGTTGAGCTGCATCTCCATGGCCCTCTCAGACTGGTATGCCTCTCATGGCCACTACAAAACCAGGGTGATTACAAAAATCAGAGACTCACAAAGAGATGTTGTTGGTGCAGCTGCAGCAGGTACTATCCCTTATAAATTTTAATTTTTTAAATAAGGTTTTTGTTAATAAATTATAATAATTGTATTATATTTTTGATAAATTATTTTTAAAAAATATGCTAATCTATAATTCACGTAAATTAAAAATTTTAATTGATTTAAATTTTAAATGATTTAAGTTAATCTTAATTGTGTCAGGTAATTGATAGCTGTACTGGGATTAAATGAATTATTGATGTTATTTTTGTGTGAATTTGATAAACTTCCAACCCAATTGGCCTCTTTTATTAAATGAATTGTGGGTTTGTATCGTGTTAAACATACAATAAATGGGTCATCCTCCTGTTAAAAAAAAGAGGGAGAATTGGGCTTTAAACCCATTTGAATTTGATAATTAATAAAAAGTCCTTTAAACATCCATAATTGATTATAAGGATATGAGATAATAATAGACAAAAATACACTTTTAATTTATAGTCATCACTTTTCTTTTTATGCCACCACTCTTTATATATCACTTCCATAAAATTCTCCATTATTTAGTATTTTTTTTTGTTTTTTTAAACTCTTTTAAAAATAATTGAAAAATTAGCATTATTTTCTAAACAAAAATTATATTAATGATTCAAAAACTATTTTGGAAAATACTTTTGAAAAAAATTAATTTAAATGAATAAAAATTATCTTTTACATTTTAGAAGTAAATAATTTAATGATTAAAACACTATTTAAAATAAATATATTTACTATTTTTTTTATATTAAAAAAGTAATTTAAAGCTTATTTTTTTACTATTATAAAATAAAAAATTATTTTTTTTAATCTTCGTCCTTTATTTTAATAATTTTTTGAACATAAACTTTTGGTAATAAGTTATATGAAATATTATAAGTTTGTTTATTAAGGAATTTTCTTAATAATTTGACTTAATTGAAAATTTATTAAAAAAAAAAAGGAGAAAAGAGGATGGATGAAGAGTTTTTATTTTAAATATTTAATTAAAATATTTTCATATTTAGAAATGGATTATATTAATATAGAGTATAATAAAGATTGAATTTTTCTTATATAAAATAGTTGAATGGTATATTTACCAATTTTAATGAAAAACGGTAGTTAAAAATTATATATATATATATATATATATATTATGTTTGAGTTTGGTTTTAAAATATATTTTTAGTTTTTACTTCTTTTATTTTTAAAATTAATTTTTATTTTCTATATTGTCTCGTTTTTAAAATATGTTTAATTAAAAAAAGAAAATTATTTTTAAAAATGAAAATTGAATACCTTGTTTAATACTATTTTTTTGTATGAAAATAATAAAAAGAATTAAATTTTATTTATTGATTATTCTTTTTTATTTTTTCTATTAGTTATTTTAATAATAAAATAAAAAATATAATATGTTGACAATTAAATAAATAAATCGATCAATTGTATATTTTTTCACAAAAATATAATATGTTCACAAAAAAAAATTGGATTTAAGTTTTGTGCTCTTTTTCTTAATCAAACTATTAAATCATATTTAATTTGTATCATTGTACAAAGGTATTCACTAATTGTATAAGGGAAATGTACTAAATGTACAAGGGGTATAAAAAATTACCATTTATAAAAGATTTTAATCAATTCTAAACCACTCATTTATCTTTCTTGTCACCTATGAATTGCATACACATATCATGCACTTTATTTAACTCTCATATAGAAATTCCAATGCTTTTCCCAATAATGATGTTTGAGGAAAAAAATTTAACCCTAATTCATTTACCATTTTCTCATCTAAACCATTAGAAATATGGTTAACACACGTATGTGGACACATTATTTAGGAGAGATATATTGCGTTATTGTATAATTGTATTACACTAACTGTACAAGGGAAATGTACTAAGTGTACAAGAGTATACAAGGTTGCCATTTGTGAAAGATTTTAATCAATTCTAAATCACTTCTTCATTTTCCTTGTCACCCACAGATTACATATCCATATCATGCACTTTATTTAACTCTCACATGAAAATTCTAATACTTTCCCTAGTAATAATGTTTAGGGAAAAAAAATTAGCCCTAATTCATCCACCATTTTCTCAACCAAACCATTAGAAATACGGTTAACATACCTACGTGGACACATAACTTAAGAGGGATATATTGCATCATTGTACAATGGTGTTACACTAGCTGTACAAGAGAAATGTACTAAGTGTACAAGGGTGTACAAGGTTACCATTTGTGAAAGATTTTAATCGATTTTGAATTACTTCTTTATTTTTCTTGTGACCTACGAATTGTATATGAAATTTGTATTATTGTACAAGAGTGTTATACTCACTATACAAAGAAAATGTACTAACTATGTAAAACAAAAATACTAACTATACAAGAGGTGTATAAGACTACCTTCTATACAAGATTTCAATCAATTCTAAACCCTTTTTTTTTCTTGTCACCAGAGGATTAGACATTCCCCCCCCTCCCCCCCCCCCACACACACATTCCTTCACCTAAAAATTGTTACAATTTGAATTTTTAAATTTCATCATCCAAACTTTGAAATTGCATATTTCGTTTGAGTAGTTTTAACAATTTTTTTTTAGTACATTTACATCCCATATAAAGGAAAATTAACCACAATATTTAGGTACTACCTTTTTTGTGAAATCATGTATGAGGAAAAAAAGAAAAAAAAGAGAATTATGATACATTTGCTTGACTTGATGACATCACGTTTTAATAATTTAAACCATGTCAAGTCCACATCTATTCCATATTTAAAAGGGTATTTTAATATTTTTCAAATTATTAAATTATAATATATTATTCAATTAAAAATTAATTATCACCATTAGTTAAAAGATGATCATGTTACAAAAGAATATATTAAGACAATATCTATATATTATCTATAAAATAGAGAAAATATTCAAATAATTGTCTATAACCTTAAAAGATATTTATATAAAAAATAACTTATATATATGTATTAGATAAAAAAGAATAATACCATTTTTTAAGGTGTTTAAAAAATATTTATTATATATTTTGTAAGTTTGAAAAAAAATATTTTATGAGGTGTTTAAAAAATATTTACTTAAAAAAAGGTAGTAATAATCATTTTTAACCATTGATTTCTAATATTTTTTTGAGAGAAAAATAATTGGTAGAAATAATGACACTTCCTTAACTAGGAATTAATTTACATGGTCCCACCAACTAATATGTGAGAGAAATGTAAAGTGAATAAAGAGAGAGAGAAAAGGAAAGAGAGAATGAGAGAGAAGTGGGAAGCCCATGTTTTTTTTCATTTTTGACAACCAAGGGTATTTCAGGAGATTTTGAAAAGTAATGTCCTTCAACTTAATTTTCACTCTTCTATTAGGTATTGAGCTTAAATATAAAAGATATAAGAATCTTGAGCCAATTTTCAAGCCCAATAAAGTGTAAAACACAATTCTCCCTTAAAAATATGACATAATTATATACATATTTATTTATTATATACATATTATATTAATATTCTAATTATATAATAATACATATTTATAATAATATTAACATTATTAATATTTAAAAAATGGAATGTTTTTTTCATTCAAGAACTTTGTCCTGGCCCCGAATTCTTTCTGTATATATATTAATGTTTTATTTTATTAATATTTTGGTTTAATAATTTTTAAAATTTTAGTTCTTTTTAATCCTATTAAATTAATTAATATTATAGTTTTTATTATAAATAATTAATAAATATAATATATATTATTATAAATATAAAATTGAATTCAAATTTTAAATTGAATTAAAAGAAATATATAAATGATAAGGGAATCACCTTGAATATATTATTATTATTAATTCATTTAAATGCTTTGATTACTTTTTGAACCTGATTTGGAATTCAGCTCTCGACCTTTTACAAAATGAAGAAGTGGAAGCCATAATAGGGCCGGGATCATCGATGCAGGCCAACTTTATGATCGGTCTTGGAAGCAAAGCTCGGGTGCCCATCATTTCATTTTCTGCAACAAGTCCTTCTCTTTCTTCGCTCCAGAGTCAATATTTTGTCCGAGCCACCCTAAATGACTCAGCTCAAGTACCAGCAATAAAGGCAATTGTCCAAGCCTTTGGATGGAGAGAAGTTGTGCTTATTTGCGTGGACAATGAGTATGGCAATGGAGTCATACCGTCTCTGACTAGTGCCTTGCAGGAGGTGGACACCCATGTGACCTACCGGAGCGCCATTCATCTATCGGCAACTGATGATCAAATCGTTAAAGAACTTTACAAGTTGATGACGATGTCAACTAGGGTTTTCATTGTGCATATGTTTACACCTCTTGGCTCCCGGCTTTTTACCAAAGCAAATGAGGTTGGAATGATGGAAGAAGGCTATGTTTGGATACTAACTGATGGGATGACTGACTTCTTGAGTACTTTGGACCCTTCAGCCATTGATTCCATGCAAGGGGTGTTGGGCGTCAAGCCTCATGTTCCAAGAACCAAAGAGCTTGACAGTGTTAAAATCAGATGGAAAAAGAAATTCCAAGAAGAATATCCAATCAATGAAATCTCTGAGCTGAACATTTTTGGACTCCGGGCATATGATGCTGCTTCTGCACTAGCCATAGCAGTTGAAAAACTTAGCGTGGGAAACTTCAGCTTCCAAAAGACTAATATTTCCAGAGATTCAATCAGTCTTGAGAGTATTAGAGTTTCCCCAATTGGACCAAATATTCTCCATTCACTATTAAGTACTCAATTCAGAGGCCTTACCGGACATTTTCAAATTGTAGATGGGCAACTACACTCATCAGCTTTCCAGATAGTTAATGTGAATGGTGAAGGGGAAAAAGGGGTTGGATTTTGGACACAAGAGAATGGAATTGTAAGAAGACCGAATTCTACTTCTAAGGTCAATCTAAGAGCCATTACATGGCCAGGAGAATCTACTTCTGTTCCTAAAGGTTGGGTGCTTCCTACCAACGGAAAGAAGTTGAAGATAGGAGTTCCAGTGAAGGAGGGTTTTAGTGAATTTGTGAAGGTGATGCGAGATCCTATCACTAATACAACAAAGGTCACTGGCTACTGCATTGCTATCTTCGATGCCGTAATGGCAACATTACCATATGCTGTTCCTTACGAATACGTTCCCTTTGAGACACCTGATGGAAATGCTGCTGGTAACTACGATGAATTGATATCTCAAGTATATTTTCAGGTCAGCCATACTCTTTAGATTCCCTAATACATAATAATTTTCTTTCAACTATGGTCATCAACTGTCAAATAGAGGGAAACTGACATCCTTTTACAATGAAATATCTCATCAATTTTACCAGTACTTTTATCATGAACAGAAGTATGACGCTGTGGTGGGAGATACTACTATTCTAGCGAACAGGTCCTTGTATGTAGACTTCACACTACCTTACACCGAGTCTGGCGTATCAATGATGGTGCCCATCATCGATAACAGAAGTAAAAGTGCATGGGTCTTTTTGAAGCCATTAACTTGGGACCTTTGGGTGACAAGTGCTTGTTTCTTTGTCTTCATTGGCTTTGTGATTTGGACTCTTGAACATCGAATAAATGAAGATTTCAGAGGGCCTCGTTCACATCAAGTTGGCACAATTTTCAGCTTCTCCTTCTCAACATTGGTGTCTGCTCAGAGTAATTTCTCTTCTGCCTCCTTGAATTTAAATGCACATTTAATATGTAGCATGTTGAGCAATGCCAATTAGATTTTGGAATTTTATAATGATATTGGAAAACATAACTGAACCAATTCCTTTAATTGCCTTGTTGTTTGTTTGCCATACTAGCAACAACTAACCTCTATTCATGTAAAACACTCCATACGTATGCGAATCTAAAAATTTCATGCTACTTCATGTGTTTCAGATTTCATATTGAGTATTTAATGTCCATGTTTTCTTGTTGATTTTCTTTTTCTTTTGACATTAAATCGTATTTATAGAGGAGAGAATTGTCAGCAACTTGGCTCGGTTCGTGGTGATCATATGGTTTTTTGTGGTGCTGATTCTTACTCAAAGTTACACGGCCAGCTTGACTTCGATGCTAACGGTTCAACAGCTCAAACCGACTATAACTGACATAAACGAGCTCATAAGAACAGGGCAGCGCGTGGGCTACCAAAATGGCTCCTTCATTCTTGCATTTTTGGAACGGATGAAATTCCATGAATCGAACCTTGTAATATACAATTCTCTTGAACAATTAGATGAATTATTTTCAAAGGGGAGCCAAAAAGGTGGCATTGCTGCTGCATTTGATGAAATCCCTTACATGAAGCTTTTTCTAGCAAAATATTGCTCCAAATATACTGCGGTTCAGCCAACGTACAAGTTCGATGGTTTTGGATTTGTAAGTCTCTCACATATAAATTTGCACAAAATGTCTTATGCTGGTTTCTCATTTTTTCCTTTTTTTCTTTCCCTTTTTTTTTTTTTTTTTTTTGAATTTCAGGTCTTCCCAAAGCATTCGCCTCTGGTTTCTGACGTTTCAATGCAAATCTTAAATGTGACTGAGGGAGATCAAATGGCGAAAATTGAGCAAGCATGGTTTGGGCAGAATTCGAGTTGCCCAGGGCTCAACAGCTCGCTGTCTTCAGACAGCATCGGAGTCGATAGTTTTTGGGGCCTATTCCTTATTGCTGGAGTGGCTTCATCTGCAGCTCTCATCATACGCATGGCCACTTTCCTTTATGAAAACACAGATACTTTGGTACAATTGGATCCCCCAGCTTCAGTATGGAGAAAAATTAAAGCCTTGGCAACCCTCTTTGATAACAAGGACCTCAGCTCCCATAATTTCAGAAAAAGTGAAATGGGAGATAGAAGTGGCACCAATGGCATGGATGCAGCGACTGCCTCTCCAGCCACAAACTACCCGCCGAGTCCATCAAGCCTTTCAGTCCAAACACAGAGTAATTTTGCTTTCTCCAGAGACCAAGCAACACCTGCTTCCGAATATGGTGATCAAATGAGTCCAAATGGGCAGACACCTCCTGAGATAGCATTTGGTATCGAGCTTGCCAATTCAAAGCAAGAGCTGAAAGTACCTGAAGTAGTTCATGTGAATAACTGATTATACCCTACTGTGTATTTCACAGAAAAGTAGCACAATGACTCTGGCCTAATTCAGTTGACGTTTGAATTTAGGTCAACTCCATGTGCATATTATAAAGGATCTGTGCCTGTATGAATTAACGAAGATGATCAAGGGAAAAAATTACTTAAGATGATGAACAGTAGTGATGTGCTGCCAATTCATCATATTCTTATATTCCTAGCCCAAATTTTGTTTTTCCTATAATTTTGTCTTTTTAGTGCCCCCATGCTATAGCCCCATGCTATGACACTGCCACAGACAATTTAAAATATCTTACATTTATATTTAAAATAAAATAAAATAAAACTATTGAAGAGAGCGCACTCCTCTTTTGACCCGGCCCAAAAGTTATGGCCAAAGATTTATTTATTAAGCCCAAAATGATCACCCCATTTCAAGCATAATCCAATTAAAATTTATAATTGTTTTAAAAACCGGACCAAATAGGCCACCGGTTTGACCACTGGCCGGTCACCAATCCGGTTCGGTTCGGCCATTTGAGCTGGGGAGCCTTTGAACCTGTGTCGGATTGCCAGAACCGCGGTTGGACTGGTGAACCGGATGACTCCGCCGGTTTCGGGTGAGCCGAACGGTTCACTTTCCTCCATCAAATCAAAATATTAAGAACTGAGATTTATATATACAACAGAAGGTAAAAACTAAAAAAAGATAAAAACCAGACAGATTATAGGTTTTAGGGTTTGCTAAAATTGTTATCAGTGACAGCACCAGGTAAAGAGGAGCCGAGATCGGCCATGTTAAAGTTCTCCTTGCTGTTGCTCATGGAGACTTTAGAGATTGGGAGGAAGAAAGCCTAAAAACCAAAACCCTAGAAGAGAGCCTTGTTGTGGTCGGTAGGAAAGCTGATTTGGGAGGAGAGTTACGGTTTGAAGACTTGCTTCAAATCTTCTCCCTTTCTTTATAAACCTCACACCTTTCGCCTATTTATTGCGGTTGTGCCACTAGAAGGCCGCGTTTGACACTTTCCCTTGTTTCTAACATTCTTATTTTACTCTTACTTTTCCTTTTTTAAATGACATTTTTTTTATAATTTTAATTTCTTAAACACGAATGGGTTGGAGTTTTTCCCATTAGGATTGGGATTTCAGATTTTAAATCAAAATTAAATAACAATTATAATTTAAGTCAAACTCATCTATTAAATATCCAATCAATTTCAACTCCAACTCAAAGACGCAATGCACAATCAATTTTCCACCATAAATTTTTTAAAAATAGTTTCCTAATAAATAAAATAATTATTTTAAAAATCATAAGATATAAACAAACTACATAATAAAAACAAAACATGTTTAAAGGTCATTAGTTATTAATTAAACATTAACAATAGTCTATAAATTTGATTCCAACATTCATAAATGTTTTAGTAATTAGACAAAAATAATGAATCTACTAGTTTAATATAATTAAAAATATTCCATTTTTGTTTTTAATAATATAAAATGTTAAATACAATTCTTCTCATCCCCTCGCAATGCCCCAACCCCTTTTCCGATGCCCCCAAAACCCTTCCTTCCTAAGGAAGATACGAGATTCCCATTTTCCTATCTTTTTGGCTGCCTTTTCCAAATTTTAATTTTTTTTACTCCATCAACATTATTATTTATTTTATTTTATATTTATTATTTTTTTACTTCATGATTTTTAAAACTTGTGATTTTAATTTAAATGAATGAAAATATTATAATTTTAAATAATTTATGATTATAAAATAAGTTTTTGATTTAAAATTTCAAAATTTAAATTAATATTCTAATTTTAATTTTAATTTCTAATTTGAAACTAATTTTATGAATTTTCAAATAAAATTTTAATTTTTAAATAATATATAAATTATTATTATTATTATTATTTTTATAATTATTTTTAAATTTAAATAATATGTAAATTATATATTTATGACATCACCGATTCGACGGTGTTGGAAAAATTTAAACCACAAACAGGATCTTATGAAAGACATTAAAGCATGCAATAAAAATTTGGAATTAAGAAAAGCTGACCTTGATTGATTCCATAGAAAGCCATTCATGTGTTCTTCTAGTATTCAAGGATGTACTCAATTCGTGAAGGAGAGAAACCCCAGGTTCAATTGACTCTTCCCTTCCTATGCCCAAAAATTGTGTGTGCTCTGAAGAGATCGTTCGTGTAGTACGTTCTTTTTTTCAGTCCTAAAGAGAAAAATAGAATAGAATAGGATAGCCACCCTGCCTTTTTCCCTTATATATATATATATATATATATATATATATATATATATATATATATATATATATATATATTACACATATCACACATACACAGTTTGGACCACTTGACTTAATGGGCAGTCAAGTGAATTAGGGTGAGCCCATAGAAATCAAGCAATAATGTGTCCAGCCCTATTATGGACCACAATGCAAAAATTAAATTAACACTAATTTATGGCATTATCAAATTGATTATGTAAGTCCACACATAAAAATTCCAACAATTCTCCCACTTGGACTACATAATCAAACATCACAACATATACATAATCATAAATCGATGTCCCATAGAATCTCATCAAAACAAAAACAAACGCAATCATATATGCTTCATTGCTTGATTCACAAGGAAATATACAATAATAGCAATCCTTCCAACAATAACATAATATTACAATACCATAAGATTCTCCCACTAACTTAATACAACCTAGGCTTCCAACAACCCCATTTGAGATCACTACTACAAAAAATGTAATTTATGACGCTTTTTTTCTTGACGCTTATATAAAGTGCCATTATTTATTCTCAAAAATGGGTATTAATGACGCTTGCATTATCTTGGCGCTTTAATGGGAGAAATAATGACGTTTTTAAATAATGACGATTTTTTAAGTGTCATTGTACAATGAATTTCAAATAATGACGCTTTTTGTGTAAGCCTTTTGTTAGTCGATACATGTTCCTGAAACACAACTATGGGTAACCCTTTTGTTAGTGGATCTGCCAACATACTTTTTGTGGACATGTGCTTAATATCAATAAGAGACTCTGCCACTTTCTCCTTAACAAAATAGAACTTTACATCAATATGTTTGGAGCGAGAAATACTCCTAGTGTTCTTAGAGAAAGCAACAATTGTGGAATTATCACAAAATAATTTCAGTGGTCTAGAAATGGAGTCAACAACTCCCAAAGCTGAAATAAAATTCTGCATTCACATAGCATGACAACAAGCCTCATAACATGCCACATACTCTGCCTCCATAGTTGAGGATGCTGTAAGTGTCTGCTTCACACTTTTCCAAGATACAACTCTTCTTGCCATCATAAAAATATAGCCCGTAGTGGATTTCTTATCATCTATGCAGCAAGGAAAATCAGCATCACAAAACCCAACTACATCAAGTATGTTGGTGCGCCGATATGTCAACATTAAGTCCTTAGTTCCTTGCAAATACCTAAGGACCTTCTTAGCAGCTTTCCAATGTTGACTCCCAGGATTGCTTAAGTACCTTCCCAACATGCCCACAACAAAAGCAATATCAGGGTGTGTACATACTTGAGCATACATAAGGCCGCCAACCACATATGAATAAGGAATGGTTCTCATTTCCTCTCTCTCATCATCATTTTGAGGACACTGAGCCTTTGAAAACTCATCACCCTTCACAATTGGCACTCTATTAGAACTACAGTTGTGCATATTGAAGCTCTTCAATATTTTCTCAATATAGGTTCTTTGAGACAATTTAAGCACCCCATTAGCCCTATCACGAAGAATCTTTATGCCCAAAATATAAGAAGCCTCACCAAGATCCTTCATGTCAAAATGGGTTGACAACATGTGCTTTGTCTCAATTAACAAGTCAGAATCATTTGATACGAGTAGTATATCATCAACATATAAAACAAGAAATATGTAACTACTCCCACTGACCCTCAAATATATGCATCTGTCAACTATATTCTCTTTAAAACTATTTTGGGTGATAATCTTATCAAACTTCAAATACCATTGCCTCGAAGCCTGTTTAAGACCATAAATTGACTTATTGAGCTTGCAAACTAAGTGTTCCTTTCCAACTTCTGTAAAACCAATAGGCTGCTCCATATGCACGTCCTCATCCAGATCACCATTCAAGAAAGCTGTCTTGACATCCATCTGATGTAGCTCCAAATCAAAATGAGCTACTATGGCCATAATCACTCTAAAAGAGTCATTGGTCGACACAAGTGAGAAGGTTTCTTTAAAATCAATCTTTTCTCTTTGACTATAACCTTTAACCACAAGTCTAGCTTTATATCTCTCTATTCGCCCACTAGAATCACGTTTGGTCTTAAAGACCCACTTGCACCCAACTGGTTTACAACCATGTGACAAGTCAACCAAATCCCAAACTCCATTCATATACATAGAATTCATTTCATCATCCATGGCTTCTTTCCAAGAAGTGAATTGAGGACAATGAATTGCTTCTTGATAAGTGATTGGATTAGAAGCATCATAACCATCATACTCATGTTTTTGCAAATAAATCATGTAGTCATCTGAAATAACCAGCCTACGAACCCTCTATGATCTTCTCAAAGGAATCCCATCAACAACAATATCATTAATAGGAATGCCAGGTTCCACTTGATCACCATGCTCTCCTTGATTTGTGGCTGGCTCTTGGACAATAGGAACATCCACATTTGGAACATGAGATGTAGGAAAAGGAATCACAACATGCTCTTCTCCAAAAGGTATCTCACGAGGCACAAAATTTGGGTCAACATTAACTTCATCCTCAAAGTATACAACCCTGTTTGACTCAATGATCTTAGTGGTATGAGATGGACAATAAAATCTGGAACCCCTTGATCGAATGCAATAGCCAACAAAGAAACCACCGATGGTTTTAGGATCAAGTTTCTTTGATTGTGGGTTATATGGCCTAACCTCAGCCTTACATCTCCAAACATGGAAATGATGAAGGCTCGGTTTCTTCCTTGACCATATCTCATAAGGTGTCTTAGGCGCAGACTTACTGGGTACTTGATTCAAAATATATGCCGCAATCCTTAAGGCTTCACCCCACAAAAATTCTGGCAAGGAGGAATTAGACAACATGCACCTCACCATATCCAGCAATGTGTGATTCCTCCTTTCTGCAATCCCATTCTATTGAGAAGTGCCTGGCATTGTATATCTAGCAACAATGCCGCATTCTAATAGAAACTTAGCGAATGGTCCAGGATTCCGCCCAGTCTCATCATATCTCCCATAATACTCACCACCTCTATCAGACTTCACAACTTTAATGAGCTTTTCCAACTAAAACTCCACTTTAGCCTTAAAGGCCTTAAACACATTTAGGGAGTCAGATTTCTCATGGATTAGTTCAACATAACCATATCTAGAGAAATCATCAATAAAAGTGATGAAATATTTATAACCCCCTAAAGCAGTTGGTGTCAAAGGACCACATATATCTGTGTGGATCAAGTCTAAAGTGCTTCCATACCTATCAATCTTCTCCTTTCTGGTCTTAGCTGTCATCTTCCCCTTTAAGCAAACAACACAAGTCTCGAAGTCTGAGAAATCAAGATTAGAAAGCACACCATCTCTAACAAATTTCTCTAATCTTTGCTTAGAAATATGACCTAGGCGTTTGTGCCACAACATGGAAGAACTCAAATTCATTCTAGCACGCTTGCAACCTATAATAGAATTAACAGAAAATGAATCACACAAAGGACCATGATGCAAATTGAGACTATAAAGATTGCCAAACAAAACACCATTGCCAATTAAAACTGAGTTGCTAAAAATATCCACTTTTCCATCTCCAAAGTGGAAAGAGTAACCATGTCTATCCAAAACGGATACAAAAATCAAATTCCTCTTAAGTGAGGGTATGTAAACAACATCGTATAACAGTAAAAAGCTTTCGGTGGCCAATCTTAGCTTCATCATGCCAAAAAATTATACTTTCACTTTGCTTCCATTACCCATATACACACATTCTTCATGCTTTGACGACCTCATTTTCTTTGTCATCTCCTGCAAAGAATTAGTAACATGAATAGTGGCACCAGTATCTAACCACAAGAATTAGCATGAACATCAACAATATTAATCTCAATCATGTTTGCATTCAATAGAATTCTTGTGTGGAGGTTTTTTCTTCATATTGCTCCCTTGGTTAGTAACAAGAGCAATGAAGTGAGTCTCATTTTTCTTCAGTGAGACTTCATGTTGCACCACAATGGACATCAACTTCTCCAAAGTCCATTCTTCCTTCAAGGCATTATAGGTCAACTTCATTGCATCAAAGGAAGTAGGAAGAGACTCAAGTATCAACCATTTCAGGAATTTCTCACTCAACTCCACTTTCAACTCATTTGCCTTGTTGAAGTAGTGCTTTAGCTTGATGATGTGATCTCTAACACCACCTACTCTATCATACACAGTGGTTGTGAGAAGCTTCAAGTAAGTTGCCATTTATGCCTTATCAGTCTTGGTATAATTGGCCTTCACATATTCCAAAAAATCTTTGGCCCTTTCCATCTTTGACACACATTCTTTAATGGACTTATCCATAGTGTATTTCATCACCATCAAACAACTCCTATTGGAGTGCTCCCATTTCTCATAGAAGGATCTTTCATCTGCAGAGCTCATATCAGTGGGCTTACTTGGCTCATCAACTCTCAAAGCCAAGTCCAGATTTTGCAAAGTCATATGCATGTTGAAAGACTCAAACCATTCCTCAATTGTTTCCAGTAAGAGGCTTGATGACAGACAATTACAGAGTAATACTAGAATTGCTAATAGCTGGAAAATAGCAAAATTAAACAATAGGCAAGTTACTACAAAATCATGCTATTTGATAGTTTCCAGAATTTCTCAATTTACCAACAACTTAGAATTTTGAAAATTCCACAACGGTAAAGACAACTAATTAAATATCACAACCAAGATACACTAATTTTATTATTGAAAGGGCAAAGAAAATTAGTACGGTTCATAATATATAATTAATTTCCTTCACCAATCTAAGCATCCTATCAAGTATTATAATCATCAATAGGACAATTACAATACCCGTATGGACCTTAGTAATCACAATAATAAAACAATAAAAAATGTGGGAAATTAAATATCTCAACAAAGACAATTTGACACATATAGGATCACGATAGGCAACCACATATATGTTCACTATTGTCATGATGAATTCAAAATATCTTAATTTGCACAACTTGACACACTTGGAATTGCGATAGGTAATCACACAAGTGTTCTTCAATGTCATAGTAAATTGAGATATTAAAACAAATAGCTTAGGACAACATTATTGGTATAACACAAAAATTATACCCAAAAGAACAACAACAACAACAACAACAACAATAATTGTCCCAATAAATCCAAATTTAATAAATGCATAATAATTCTAACATATGCATTATCATTCCAAGAATTACAAGACAAAAAAGAAAAAAAGAAAAAAAAGAATTTGTTTGTTTTTTTAATGATGTCATGATGACGTCATCGTCTTCTTCACGGGCTGAATAGACCTGGTTCGGGTTGAACAGATTTCGAGAAGAAATTTTTTTTTTTGGCCAAAAATTATGCAATTTCCGATGCAAACAATTAGTTTTCCATCCTCAAACATTAATCCATCAATCTTGACCAAAAAATTGCACAAAAACGCATAAACGAAGAACCATAAGAAACCCTAACCTTCGAAATCCCATCAATTGAGTTCCAAAAAACCAAAAAAAAAAAAAATGATGGGGTTTCCTCCAAAAGGTGTTTTCTACAATTCTCTAACATCAATTTGGCTTCAAAACGGAGAATTAACACCAAAAAAAAAAAAAAAAAAAAAAACCCCAAAATTGGCTTCCAAAACAAAACGGAAACCTTAAATAATCCAAACAAAAATGCAGCTGAAATGTCATCCATGGTGGCTCTAATACCAATTGTTGGAAAAATTTAAACCACGAACAGGATCTCATGAAAGACATTAAAGCATGCAATAAACATTTGGAATTAAGAAAAGTTGACCTTGATTGATCCCATAGAAAGCCATTCCTGTGTTCTTCTAATGTTCAAGGATGCGCTCAATTCGTGAAGGAGAGAAACCCTAGGTTCAATTGACTCTTCCCTTTCTACACCCAAAAACTGTGTGTGCTTTGAAGAGATTGTTCATGTAGTACGTTCTTTTCTTCAGTCCCAAAGAGAAAAATAGAACAGAATAGGATGACCACCTTATCTTTTTCTCTTATATATATATATATATATATATATATATATGTATTACACATATCACACATACACAGTTTGGATCACTTGACTTAATGGGCGAGTCAAGTGAATTAGGGTGAGCCCATAGAAATCAAGCAATAATGTGTCCAACCCCATTATGGACCACAATGCAAAAATTAAATTAACATTGATTTATGGTATTATCAAATTGATTATGTAAGTCCACACATAAAAATTCCAACAGATGGTGGTTTGACTGCCGGTCCGACCAGTGAACTATGAACCGATAACTTTTTCGGTTCAATGACCGGTCCGATTCTGAAAACATTGAAATTTATTGCCAGGATAACTTAATTTTTTTTTATAAAATTTCAAATGATAGAGACACCCCTATCAGAAATCATCCCTCACATATGAAGAAAAAAGATACATATTTCTCTCAAAATTTCCTCCACTTTCCTACAAAAACAAGAACAGAAAAAAATAGAAAGAAAATTACTCATCAACCTCTTCCTTCATTTCCCTCTATCTTTAAGGTTATAATTAATCTAGCTACATATTGATTTATATTTTCTAACGTTCAGCCAATGCCCCTGCGTCTCATAATATGAGACCTGGTACTTCCTTCCAATACTAAGCTAAGCTTCTATTCAATTTCTTCTTGGGAAAAAAATTCAAATTCAAATCCAAATGTCATACCGTGCCTTTGGCTAAGTTATCTCAAATTTTTAAATTTGGAAGAGCATATACTCCATCATTTGGACTTCTTATTCAAATATTCTTGTTACGCCCTAACACTATAATTCAAAGGCATTTACTTCTCATTCCATGTTTATTATTTAAAGGTTAATTTGTTGATTACTACTCAAAAAGTGCTATTTTGTAGCTTGTAATTAATCCTTTTAAACACTTTTGAGTAGTAGTTATTGCCTTTTAACCCAATTAACATGTTAAGGACCCTTGCAATCATTTCTAATCAAATTGTGTAAGTTTTGGTGTTTTTGTTAGTAATTTGATCACCAAAGCAATCCAAGAATGAGGGAGAGCTGTATATAGTTCATGGCAAAGCTTTTGGAAGCTCAAATTCATGAAGAACAAAGCTTTGGAGCTCCATATCCCTTTGCCAAAGTCGTTCAAAGTATGCAAGGAGAGAAGCAAGGAGAGAAGCAAGGAGAGAGGAAAAACAGAGTGAAGAAAACAGAGGACAAGCAGCTGCAGTCTTCATGTGCACTTTTGGAGCACTTCCCGAAGTCCATTTTCTACATTCTATATACCATTTCAAAGCTCAGGAAGTCAAGAATCCAATGCTTTAAACGGTACGCAATTCAGAGTTGAAACGAAGGAGTTACAGCCATTGCAAGCAGATCACTCCAAAGTGTTGCGAAATCAGCCTTTTGTTGCGAGAATTTCGCAGCCTTTTTGTACAGTGCTATGGAATTCCTCCTGAAGCCACCCGATACATGCCGCAAGCTGGAACGCTGAGAACCTCAAGGTGGAAGCCAACTTAGCAGCCCTGCGAGTTCAGCTTGTTGATGCGAAAATATTTCGCAGCCCTCTTGAGTGTCTGCGAAATCTCGCAGACACCATTTTTCACCTGCGAAATGTTCCTGGAGCTTCCCGATATTTTTGCACCGACTCTTTTAGATATTTTTCTTCAGATTTTTGTGTCTAAATTTCCATTTTCTCCTTGTATTCAGCCACTCATGTAATTCCTTAGCTAGGAAGTATCCAAGGAAGGGTAAATTACCTTCCTATATAAACTCTCTTGTAAACACTCTCAGGTGACACTCGGGGAAGTATGTAATATATAGATATATCATATATAGAATCAAGGAACAGAGCACTTGCTCTGTTTTTCATATATATTCTTATCTTCTCTTTCATTTTCATTTTCTAGCCAACCAAACTCTGAGGATTTTTTCACAGAGAATGAGAGGCTAAGCTTTTTGTCTCTTGGAGTGAGGAAAGCCGGGTAAGTTTCCACATGTATAATTTGGAAGTTTTGTTGTTTTAGTTTTTGATGAAGAGAAAGTGTGACCCGTTAGTGATTTCTATGTTTTTAGTTAACTTAAAACACCTTAGAGTCACCTGGGCCAACACTTGGTAAGGCAAGTGATTTCCAACCATGGAAATGCACTAGTTTACCCCTTGCGAGCCTCTGGGAGGTGACTTGAAGGTAGGATTTTCTAGAATTGCCAACACTTGGTAAGCTTTTGGACTCCAAGGAGACATCCATTAGTTATCTCTTGCGAGCTTTTGACGGGTAATCCAAGGTTAAAGATCACCTTGAATGGCAAGTGCTAGGTGAGAGGTATGAGTCATTGCAAGATGCATCAGTGAGAGGGATTTAGTGTTTGAACCCATTAATGGGAAGCATCTGTACAACACCGGTTAGAGAATTAACTATATGTTAATTCTCTAATGCGAGGAAAATAAACGAGTGACCGGAACTCCCTTTTTGCATGAGGAATCTGAGCCTAGTGATCTGAAACTCCAAGAAACACTTTTCTTTGTAAGTAAAATCATTTACTATTTTTGGTTAGTTTAAAACCAACCTTTTTCTTTCAAACATCTTTATGTTTTCTTTTAAAGCTAACCATTGAAATGAAAAGGCACCAATTCAACTTTGAATTAATATCATTTGTGAAGTGAAAACCCATCCCAGTGAACGATCCTAGAGCCACTATGCTATAGTAGCTTTGTCTTTGCTACCCTAGTATATGGTGTAATAGGTTATAAATTTTGTTGATTACTCCCTCAATCAAGGAGCACCAGCTGGACACGAATCAGCTGAGACACCAATTGGGCACGAATCAAATGGCGCCGTTGCCGGGGATCGAACCTCGAATCAAATGGTGCCATTGCCACTGCCACTGCTAGGGACGAATCAAATGGCGCCGTTGCCGGGGATCGAACCCCGAATCAAATGGTGCCATTGCCACTGCCGCTGCTAGGGACGAATCATTTGTGTTATATCATGTACATGTACAAAAGAAAAAAAAGTAATCAATGTTCCTATTTTTGACTCAGTCTTCCCTAAGCTCTTACTCATCATCAAAGCCAAAATTAAGAAAATGCAAGGAAATGGAGAGTTTCTTGTGTGTTCATTTGGTATATTTGCTGCCAACTAACATACATTTGTAATGACGGAAGGTGGTTGACTGGGTTTAATGGTATGGTATAAAGGTAAACACCTCCATTGGGTATGAAGATCGAAGACATAGTCAATCCTTGACGCAACAAGAAAACTATTTATAGGGTTGTGGTTTTTGATGGATTAGAGGGTAGTAGTTATAGACATTGAGTTAGTGAAAGAATATCTCAGGGTTTACCCTCTCTTGCTTTGAGGTTGCCAAGAAAATACTTCAATATTGTTCCTCAAGTAGTGGCAGTGACTTTATTGTAGTTTGGTGTTGACGACAATTTTCAAGTTGATCATCTTTTCCTCTTGATTAACAACCATGGTTCTTAGAGGTATGATATTTATTCTTTTGCTCAAGTGGGTGACTTCTTGCAATAGTCCAACGAAATTGTTGAGCTATTAACCAATCTCCAAGGATTTCTACTAACTTTTTCCCAATTTGGATTTTTGATGGTAAAAGGAAGTTACTACAACTATAAAATGTACCAAAGGTTGCTGAAGAATGGCATTGCAAGGCAAGTGATAATTTTCACTAGGAAATGGACTTTGGTTTGGACTAGTCCATCTTTTACTTTAGGGCGAGCTGATATAAGGCATATGAAGATTCTTCATAATATCCTATCGAGTCAAAGCCATGACCTCTTCATTTTTCCAAAACAGTCATAGAAGAGTAAGTCAGGTGATCTTCCTACATCAACAACAAACCTAGTATAACTTGAACGACTCATTTTTTAGTCGCTTTGTGATTAAGTTGATTTGATCAATGCTCGAGTGTTCCCTTAGCCCTGGTTTGTTGGTCAAGTTACTTTTTGCTAATGAGTACTTGATTAGTGGACTTCTAGAAGGTAGGGCCTTTTTGAAGGCCTCCACCATAGTTCTTTAATTGTTGCTTTCTACTTACATTATTTTTTATATGAATCAATAAACAAATTTTCTTAAGGACTCCTTAAATGCTTACCTTACATTGAAGACATAGTTCACACCTTTCCTTGGTCAGGGGTTGTAGATGTACTATTTTTGGAATAGTTCACAAGGTTGGTGGAGCTATGTATTAACTGTCTAGATAATTAGTAGAACCATATGAAAGTAGGTCATCATAAGTTGATAGGAGAAACTCGAAAAGGTAGACCTTCACAATTGTCTACTAGTATCATGAGTTGATGACAATTGTAAAGATGTATGATTGGGTTTTCCATGCCATAGTGCAAGTTGAACCTTGAGGCCACATAGTGTATAGGCAACTCTTTTTGAAGCAAAATGTGAGTAGTAGGTGATGCACACACTCAATTCCAATGCTTCAATGCCTCTAAGATTGAGTTGACTTGCAATTTTAACAAGTGGACCTTCGTAGATAATTCTTTATACTTATGTCCCAACTTTGTTTGACTCCAAACTTGGTCGTTTAAAGGATTTTCAGTTTGAGACCAACTAATAATGGGATTGTGGTGTCTTGTAATGTTATTATCTGAGAGTCCTTTATGTTGCATTTGGTCTGACAAGCTTTTAGGCCTTAAGATAAGCTTCCTATATAGTTGACATATATTGCTACTATTAGGAACATCAAATTTCTTCGTTCCCTATCCTTGGGTCTAATAGGGTAAATGTAAACCATCTTAAGCTTTTCTAAATCTATCGTAGCTGAAACATATGACTATAAGACCATATTAGGATAAAGATTTAGAGAAAAAGTGCTCATACCTAGATTTAGATGTTCTTAGATCAATTCCTTGTTGTAAAGAGTATGTTTGAATAGCTTAGAGGTCTCGTACACCTAAGATTTTCTACCCGATGACTTGAACCATATCCATGGCACTCCAAAGAGTGGACTTTAGAAGGGTGGATACCTTGGTTCTCTCTTTAGAGGTGGAAGACGAGTAACTAAAGTCATTGAAAAACCTTAACCCTTTAAAGGGGTATTTATAGGGTTATCTACTAGGCTTAAGTGACTTGAGCCCATCAAGGCTTGAGTCACTTAATCTAGCCCAAAACGAGTTCTAATCGATTAATTAATCATATGAGACCATCTAATTAATCAATTAGCCTAATCCAAAGACCTTGTTCATTATCTCTTGTGCAACCTTGCCTAATTATCAGAATGTTCTTATATACAAAAATGAAGTTAGTGCCAATCCAACCCTCATAAACTATGTCATTATGATATATGAGCTTGAGCAGAGACCATTGGGACCCATAGGAGTATTGACTCCCTCAAAATTCAATTATGAAGTTGATTCAATACTCCACTAAAGAGAATCAACTGCACTCCAATACCTTATGTAAATAATAATAAGACAAAGCTCGGGTCTGTGCATGTAGACTCCTCATGAACTAGTGTCCATAATATAACAAGGTGGTGCTATCACCTATCCAAATTACCTCTCAAATCCTTGAGTTACAGATCTTACTCATTACATGATCAATTGACATACTTTAACTCCAAGGAGCATCTGTCAAATTCCACTAAAGGAACTACTATAGCCATAAATTTCATGATCACATGTCCTTTAGATTACCTAAGGGGATACACTATCTCAATCCCATAAGATATCATGGTGCTTCTATTGAGAATACCTGTTGCCATCGACATCCATCAATAGTGACCCAATCCATAGGAATATATGAACTCTTTAAGGTCTCACCCATAAGTCAAAGCCTCCTGTTGATTTTGGCACATACTTAATATCCTCTCAAGGTTGAGAGTCCATGTAGTATAGAAACTTGGTGAATCATGAAAATTGATAGTGTTGCATCATGATTCACTATAGATCCTATCTAGTGTGTATCACATACACTACTACACTCACCATGGGAAACTTTTCTCGACAACCAAAACAATTCATCCCTCTAACTAAGTGGTGGTGCTCTATAGTTTCTACTGGATTGCCCAAATCCATGAATCGATCGTGGATAACTTATCTACTTACAAAGAGCCCATGACTAGTATCTTCTGTGCAACTCCTAATACACCTAAATCATGTACAATGTAAGAGACATGGGTTGAATGCTCAAATCAATGTCAATACACCAAAAAGATAACAAAGAGATAGTTAAGTTTAACTTTGTTACATCATATCTTGCTTTTAGGGCCTTAAGCCCAACAACTAATTTAGCTCTATATCAGTAATGTATCTCTTTTATGGGTCTAAAACTATGAATTGGAAGTATTGTAGACAAGTAACACACAAATCTTAAGTTGTTTGTAGTAAAATTCTAACGTTGTACTTCACTATTAGAGATTTGGTTGTGCATTAACCTTTTTCTTCCTCTCCATGTGAGGCTCATGGGTGCATTTATACTAGGTCCAATCTCTTTGCTAGACTTCCCAACTTGTTGCTCTCGATTAAGAGGTTGTCATTATATGCGAGCTTGAGATTTCTAATATGTTATTTCAATGATCTTCTCATGAGATGGACTTATTCCACAACCTGCTTTGTCTTGAAATAGTTCCTATGTCATAAGTTAACAAGTAAGTTCAATTGTTTAATTCACATACAATTAATGAAGTTTGTAATGTTTCCAAAGTAATAGTAGAAAAAGATTCATGTTGAGTTTTTTACATATTGGAATTGTTGGAATCGACTACTTAGGTTTTGACGATAGTTCAACTTTTTTTTTTTATTACAGAGCACATATGAGGACATTTGGTTAAAGTTTTTTTTCGTAGGGATGACACATGCATGAGGTAAGAGGAACAATATTTCTTCTTCTCCCAATTACAGGATTACACAAGGTTGCTATATATCATTTTACCATGTAACTTGTGGGTTTATATAGTTAGTACACTTTGTCATGGAACAATTTTTTATTTTATTTTGATGGGTTGAAATCATGGATTGATAGCCTTGATTCTCTAAATGCTAAGGGTTGATAATATCTTCTTTTTAGAGCCAGGTCTGGTAGTTTACCGTACCTTGAGGTAGATTGCTGCCAAGGTGCCTATTTTAGGGTGGGTTGACTTTAGGTAGCTCCCATATGGAAGTTGGTCTTGGTGTAAGATTGACCCATACTCAAAGGTACGACTTGACTTAATGCATACAAGTGCAACCTATACCTAAGGGTGTGGAGGTGGGTTTAGCAAAGAGATGTCTTGAGATAAGACGATTAACACATAGAGGTGGGGTTTTAGGTTAGTGTTTTCTTCAAGGTTCTTATAAGGAATACCTTTAGATCATTTTTTATTGTTCATCTTAACCGTTTGTTTTTGGCTAGACTATCGATAAGAGTCTTTGTTTTGAGACTAACTTGGCTTTAGGTTTTTAGTTGGAAGGTATTCCTAACTTGTAAGATATTGGGCTTTCACCATTTTCCTTTGTAGAACAAAATAAATGAGCTAGATATAATAAAATAAGTAAGTTAGAGAAGACTTATTTGAACTTTAGTTGATCACTTACTTGGGTGACAAGTTTTCCTTGTATTTAGTTGATGTGTATGTGAGTTGACATCAAGATCATTCTTATGTTTTCTGATGGCTTTTTTTGTTGAGGTTGGGTAAGTTAGACGACCTCTTAAGTTGCATCTGATTTATGAGCACATGAGGTGCTTTGAAGTATGTTTGTCCACCATATGTTGTTAGTGACTTTTATAGCTTCTTAATTTCATACAAGTGCCTTCAACTTGGGTAGTTGTTATGAAAGAGGTTTAGCTATCAACTCTTTTGAAAGGTGTGTTGGTTGGTAGGTGTAGGTTGGGTTGCTTTGTTGGTGTTTGAGAATAAGGTACCTTTGGATGCTCGAGATGAAGGTTGTCTTATTTTATATGTACCTTGGATTTGTAACTAGGTTTCTAACCACCTTCTAATGTGCAGTAGCTACTAAACTTGCAAGCTTCACCTTCTATACTCGCTTCACTTCCCATGCAAATATTTTCAAATATGACCATGGACAAGGAGGGTCAAGTCATAGCACCTGAGGCTTAGGTCATAGAACCTAAGGATACAAATTTTAGGTAGACATATCACCTTAGAACTCTATCATATTCAAGAATTGCTCTCTCAATGTGAAACAAGGGTCTTAAGGTGCTATTCCAATCCATATTTGCTTCTCTTCAATCCCATATTTATGAAGCTTCAAAGCTAATATTTTCTTGAATATCACATAAGACAAAAATGATTGAAGTAAGAATTACAAGAGAAAAAGAAATAAGGGAAAACTTCCTTGGAAAGATTCAGATTCAGTTTTTGTCCCCGCTATGGCTTTTTCTTCTAACTAAGTAGGGCTTAGACTTTCCCATAGATGGTGCCAATGAAGATCAATCTCAAATTCTTTACGAACAACTGAGTTTTATTCAAAATTAGCTAAATATAGAAAGGAAATACAAGCAAGGATCTTGTTTTTCATAGAAGGACCTCTCCTTCCCTTCTATTAGTTGCATATTTTTATAACCACTCTTCACATGAAGGAGCAGACCTTTTTTTTTTCTATGCCAAAACTTTTTTGCCACAATCTACCAAATGCTTTTTTCAGGCCTTTTTTCAACTTCAGGTAGGAAAGCATCAACTAGGAAAGAAGGTTAGTGCTGAAGGTCATCTCTTGTGATGGACCTTACTCATAGGTGAAGTGATTTATAGGTGAAATGATTTTTGTATTTTCAGGAGCCAAAAAGGTGGCGTTGCTGCAACATTCGATGAAATCCCTTTTGTGAAGCTTTTCCTAGCAAAATATTGCTTCAAATATACTGCAGTTCAACCAAGATTCAAGTTCGATGGTTTTGGACTAGTAATTTCTCTCACATATAAATGTGTACAAATTGTCTTTGTGTCGGTTTCTTACTTTTTTGAATTTCAGGTCTTTCCAAAGCATTCGCCTCTGGTATCTAACGTTTCAATGCAAATCTTAAATGTGACTGAGGGAAATCAAATGGAAAAAATTGTGCAAGCATGGCTTGGTCATAAATCGAGTTGTCCAGAGCTCAGCAACTTGGTTTCTTTAGACAGCATTGGACTCAATAGTTTTTGGGGTCTATTCCTTATTGCTGGAGTGGCTTCATCTGCCGCTTTCATCTTATGTATGGCCACTTTCGTGTATGAAAATAGAGTTGCTTTAGTACACTTGTATCCCCCAGCTTCAGTATGGAGAAAAATTAAAGCCTTGGCAACCGCTTTGATAACAAGGACCTCAATTTCCATACTTTCAAAAAAAGCGAAACGACAGACGCAAGTGGCATCAATGGCATGGATGCAGTGATTGCCTCACCAGCCACTAACTGCCAGTCGAGTCCATCATGCCTTTTAGTTCAAACAGAGAGTAATTTTGCTTTCTCCAGAGACAAAGCAACACCTGCTTTTGAAAATGGTGATCCAATTAGTCCCAATGGATAGACATCTCCAGAGACAACATTTGGTATCGATCTTGCCAATTCAAATCATCAAGAGCAAAGAGGACTGCTTGAAGCAGTTCATGTGAACTACTGATTCATTTTTCTTTTCTTGTATGCTGTATGACAGTGGCACCAGTATACACAACTTTGTATTTCAAAGAAAAGTAGCTCCATAACATTGGACAATTCAGTTGATGTATGTGCTCAATTTATGTCGACTCTGTTGACACGGTCTCTCTCTCTCTGTGACACCCATACACCCACACACCCACACCCACATCGCAAGAGCAAAAATAAGAAAACGATAATTAAATTTATTTGGTGATGAATGTGATTTTTGTGTCAATGAGCACACCAATATTTAATAATTTATCAATCAAATGAAGGTAGAAGGTTTACAATGATTAAGGTTCCCATTCTTCTTGTAATTACCGTTGTACACAATTTTTTTCTCTTAAAACTCTAAATCATAAAAAAGTTAAATACAATACGAACAAACTCCTTATTTGATAAATAATAAAAGAATTTAGATTCAAAGGGCATTGCTCCTTTCAACTCTTGTAAGTTGATTGGATAACTCAACCTTGACATATTCTACATAATGTAAAAAAATTGATTTAGACTCATGGTCCAATAAACTTCATATACATCTTCTAAAGGATTTGCGCTAGTATGAATTAGCAAAAATGATCAAGGGAAACAATTACTTATGGATGATGAACAATTATGTGCTGATACCAATGCATCAAACTTGGATATCAATGGAGAGGAAAAATAAAATGAAATAAAATAAAGAGAAATAGAACTGTTGGCACATTAAATGCTTGAGCGTGAGGGGTTGACTCAACATGGTAGAACTTATGATAGATGATTTTTTCAAAATCACTTTTATTACAAGTATTTTAAATAAAAACACGTCAAACATATTTTAAAATATCTTACATTTATATTTAAAATAAAATAAAATAAAACTATTGAAGAGAGCACACCGACCCGACCCAAAAGTTTTATATGGCCCAGACTTATTTATTAAGCCCAAAAAGACCACCATTTTTCCAAGCATAATCCAATTAAAATTTATTGCCAAGGTATCTTCAATAATTTTATAAATTTTCAAAAAACAACCCTATTAGAAATTATCCCTCACATGTGATGAACTCTTTTATGTACAAGCTATGAAGAAAAAAGATACATATTTTTTCTCAAAATTTTCTCCACTTTCCCGCTAAAACAATAAAAGAAAAAAATAGAAAGAAAATTACCCATCATCCTCTTCCTTCATTTTCCTATATTTTTTTAGTTAAAATTAATCTAAGCTAAGTATTGATTTATATTTTCGAATGATGAGTCAATGCTCCTGCATCTCATGATATGAGGCCCGGTAATTCCTTCCAATACTAAGCTAAGGTTTTGTTCAATTTCTCCTTGAGAAAGGAATTCAAAATTTTAATCCAGACGTCATACCGTGACTTTGCCTAAGTTATCTCAAACTCGTATGTTTGGAAGAGCATATACTCTATCATCTGGACTTCTTATTCAAATATTCTTGCTGCACCTCAACAATAGAATTCCATGTTAATTATGTAGAGGTAATCAATTTGTGCTGTATCATGTGCATGTAAAAAAAATAAAAATAAAAATAAAAGTTTCAATTGTCGAATCATCAGGTAGTGTTTGGTTTTTTACTTTACTCTAAATAAAACTTTAATACTTAATAGTGATAAGTATTAAATGACTTGTTTTGTAATATTTTATTTATATTAAGTATTAAAAAGTAAAGAAAAATCAACATGTTATTCTTTTCATTTAGAAAAAATTAAATATTATGATTTTTTTTATTTAACAAAAAATTTATAATAAATTATAAAAAAAGTAAAAAAAACAAACAACCTAAAATAAATTATTTTCAGTAAAAAACAAAAAAATAAAAAAAATAAAAACATCCTCTCAGTCTTCCCTAAGCTCTTACTCTTCATCAAAACCAAAATTAAGGAAACACGGGGAAATGCTGGATTTCTTTTTTGTACATTTGGTACAAAAATGACCTCAAAAGCAGGAAACTTTGAAATTTTCTACCAACATACAGTTGTCATGGCAGAATCTGGGGACTGGGCTTGATTGGAGTCTCACCGAGTGAACATTAAAATTTCAACTCTCTTCTAAATTCTGATGACTTTAAACTGCCAACAAGAGTATATTTAAGGATAAAAAAATTACAAATGAAAGAAAATACATAAACTAAAATTATAAATTAGAGTTACACATATATAATGTTAAAATAATCAAACACATTGGCATTATTTACTTATAATTTGCTTGTCAAACCGGCAGAATACTTTCTTGGAAAGTCTTGATTAAAATGGCAAGACTCTTGTCTAATTGCCTCTTGGTTTGATAGGATTGGTAGGGAATTTCTTTAGAATTTTTTTATGAATGAAAGGAGCGGCATCTTCTATATGGTTTGTAGCATAATGTGAATTCCCCAAAAATACTTTGACTTGTTCAAGGTAACTGAATTCTACAGGATAGACCTTATTTAATTATACAGTTCCCACTCCTATGGACCAAGCCAAATATGATATTATATGGTTGCTTTTGCTTCTAGGACATGCAAGTTATATGGATATTTGGTGCAATTGTTATGGACTCACAACGTGTCCAATAAGAACTTTTCTTTAGTTACAATTTTACTTTGTTAATCTAAATTTATAAATGATGAAAAAAAAATACGTTATTGAATAATAATTAGGATTTTGAATTATGTTTGACTGCTAAGAAAATATTAGAATGTTTTTAAAAATATTAGAATGTTTTTAAGTTAAGTTTCATTAATTTATAAGTGGTGTTCTTCAAATTAATGGATTTATGATTAAAAGGCGGGATTCTTCACTTGATAAAATTGATATCAAGGATAGTGGTTATATACTTAACTTGGATATGAAGTGATTGAATCAACCACTATGGTCCTACTTGTATGGTCTAAGGGCTAAATATAAGAGCTATGTTGATCTTGCCTTAGGGTTAAATAAGGCAAAAAGATCAAATTGAGAGGGTCTTCACCAAGTAATAAGATCATGATCACTTGCTCAATATAGGCTTCATTCTTATGAGACAAAGATGTCTAGCAAAAGACATGTAGTCCAAAGAGCTCTATATTTTGCTAAGTTCATATGGTTTGCTTTATGGTGAACACTTAGTTACTAATGCATGTTTAATTTTTGTATGATAATCATGTTGTATAATCCAATCACTTTCATTCTTACAAGGAAAGGTGGTTCTAGGCTAAGATTTCGACTTCGCCTAGTTGGCCTACTTTTAGTTTTAGGATCTTTTTGCCAAGATGGCTTGGTTATCAGTTATGACTTATCAGGAGCCCATTTATGTGACCTTAGTTGACGTGTTTTACTCCTATATATGGAATGAGATGGGTGACCCTATAAATTTTCTAATTAGTGGAGTCTAGATTTAGTTAACAGTTACTAACTTATGTGTTAGTTGTTTCTAAAGAAAAAGAGAGAGGGTTTATAGAGAAAATTTGCTATTCATTCATTTTTTCTGAAGATCTTTTATGGAGTACCCAAAAGGCATGCCTATATAGAGCCTAGAGAACTACACCCGTAATTGACTTACAAGATTACAAAACAGAACAAAACAAAGCAAAATAGAAAATACAACTGATTTGTTACTAATACAAAAATGCCCTATTATTCTAATACAAAAAGGGAGAGGGTTTATAGAGAAAATTTGCTATTCATTCATGTTTTCTGAAGATCTTTTATGGAGTACCCAAAATGCATGCCTATATAGAGCCTAGAGAACTACACCCATAATTGACTTACAAGATTACAAAACAGAACAAAACAAAGCAAAATAGAAAATACAATTGATTTGTTACTAATACAAAAATGCATTATTATTCTAATACTCTCTCTCAAGATGGAGAATGAATATTGTGAATTCCCTTCTTGTTGAGAATAAATTTAAAATGTGTTGGTAAGAGAGCCTTTGTAAGGAGATCTGCAATTTGATGTTGAGAAGATACAAGCATTGTTTTGAGATAACATGTCTGTATCTTCTCGCGAATAAGATGACAATCAATTTCAATGTGTCTGGTATGTTCGTGAAACACAGGATTAGCAGCATGTGAAGTGCTGCCTTATTATCACAAAACAATATAGATGGTTGTTTGTGTTTAATGTGAAAATCA
The DNA here is from genome assembly GCF_030704535.1 of Vitis vinifera. NCBI lineage: Eukaryota > Viridiplantae > Streptophyta > Magnoliopsida > Vitales > Vitaceae > Vitis > Vitis vinifera. Next base: position 7,899,824 of record NC_081808.1, read on the forward strand.
CAAAGGAGAGACATCAACCAGACTAGTTCACAAGTGGTGTTTGCCATTGCTCGATATTCTGCTTCAGCTAATGAGCAAGAAACTATACTTTGTTTCTTAGACTTCCATGAAATCAATGATTCTACAAGAAAAAGGCAAAACCCACTGATGGATCTTCTTGTATCTTCACAAGCACCCTAATTTGAGTCAGTAAAGGCTTTGAGTTGGGTTGTTGAAGAAGAAGGGAAGTACAGACCTTGGTTAACTATACCTTTAATGTATTGTAAAATTTTGTGAACAACTTGCAAGTGGGTAGATTGTGGGTTGGCAAGATACTGATTGAGTCGATTAACTGAGTAAGATAGATTAGGTTGTGTGATCATGAGATATAGGAGCTTGCCAATCAATTGCCTATACAACCCAACATCTTCAAGAATCCCCTCATTATCTTGAGAAAGTTGGATATTAGCTTCCATATGTGTACTTGCAGGTTTACAACCTTAAAAACCTGTATCAGATAGCAACTGAAGAGCATAATGTCTTTGGCTAATAGAAATCCCCTTACTTCATCTGGCAACTTCAAGCCCAAGGAATTATTTAAGTTGTCCAAGGTCTTTGAGCTTAAATTGGTTGTTAAGAAACCTTTTGAGATCTTCAATATGGTTGGAATTATTGCTTGTAATGACAATGCCATCAACATACACCAATAAGGCAATAAAGGAGTCATCATCATATTTGGTAAACAAGGAATGATCCACAATTGATTGTGTGAAACCTTTAGCTAATAGAGCACTAGAAAATTTTGCAAATCATTATCTAAAAGTGATTCGTTCCCAATTGGTGTCTCAGCTGATTCATGTCCTCTTAATGGTCCCTGACAGTGGTGCCATTTGATTCGTGTCCAGCTGGTGTCCCTTGATTGTAGTCTTCAGGGAGTAATCAACAAAATTTATAACCTATTACACCATGTACTAGGATAGCCTTAGCTAGCATAGCATAGTGGCTCTACGGTCGTTCACTGGGATGAGTTTTCACTCTACAATTGATATAAATTCAAAGTTGAATTGGTGTTTTTTCATTTCAAGGTTAGCTTTAAAAGAAAACATAAAGATGTTTAAATGAAAAAGGTTTGGTTTTAAACTAACAAAAAATAGTAACTGATTTTACTTACAAAGAAAAATGTTTCTTGGAGTTTAGATCACTAGGATCAGATTCCTCATACAAAAAAGAGAGTTTCGGTCACTTGTTTCTTTTCCTCGCATTAGGGAATTAACATCTAGTTAATTCTCTAACCGGTGTGGTACATATGCTTCCATTTAATGGGTTCAAACACTAAATACCTCTCACTGATGCACCTTGCAATGACTCGTGCCTCTCACCTAGCATTTTTCATTCAAGGTGATCTTTAACCTTGGATTTCCCTTCACAAGCTTGCAAGAGATAACTAATGGATGTCTCCTTGGAGTCCAAAAGCTTACCAAGTGTTGGCTATTCTAGAAAATCCTACCTTCAAACCACCTCCCAAAGGCTCGCAAGAGATAAACTAGTGTATTTCAATGGACGGAGACCACTTGCCTTATCAAGTGTTGGCCCAGGTGATTTAAAGGCGTTTTAAGTTAACTAAAAAGATAAAAACCATTAACAGGTCACACTTTCTCTTCATTAAAAACTAAAACAACAAAATTTCCAATTTATGCATGAGGAAACTTACCCGGCTTTCTTCACTCCAAGAGACAAAGAGCCTAGCCTCTCATCCTCTGAGGAAAAATCCTCAGAGTTTGATTGGCTAGAAAGAAAACTAACGAGAAAACAAAAATATGAAGAACAGAGCAAGTGCTCTCTTCGTCGATTTCATATATCTATATTCTTTTTTCTTTACATTCGTTCAAAGATATATATAGAGAAGATATTTTCTAATAAATATCCCAATAATATCTTTGACTGATTACAAGGAGAAAATAGAAATTTACACAAAATATCTTGAGAGAAAAAATCTAACTTAGTCGATGGCAAATATCGGGAAGCTTCAGGGGAACACTACGGCACTGTGCAAAATTCGGGTAATCTGAAATGTCGGCCGCAGATGCTCTCCAGGTGAACGCTATAAGAGGATCCAGACATGCCTATCCGGGGAAGTTGAAACGTCCTCCTCTCCCATCCGGATGTGAGATATCCCGCGCCACAAGGCTATCCGGATTCCTCAGGGTGGAAGGAGCTATGTTGCAAGGGGGACCGTTTGCGTGTGCAAGGTGTAGGGACCCCTCTCTCGGATGACACGGAGCGCGCATTGCTATCCGGCGCAACTCCATCCGGATCCCTCAGGGGACACGCGCCGCAACACTATCCGGATATGGTGTTCGAATGGAAAACATTGACTAAAGTGAGCAAGCCTTGCTACAGCCCACGTTCCACCGCTCTCCAATGGTGTGTCCGGACGCCTTGTTTGGACATCTTTGCCATGGATTCCAAAGAACTTTCCTCAATCTCGGATTGCTTTGGTGATAAAAAAGCTATCAAAACACCAAAACTTAACACAATTTGATTAGAATTGATTGCAAGGTTCCTTAATATGTTAATTGGGTTAAAAGGTGATAACTACTACTCAAAAGTGTTTAAAAGAGTTAATTACAAGCTATGAAATAACACTTTTTGAGTAGTAATAAAAAAGCTTGTTTCATCCCATAAATTGACTTGTGGAGCTTGCAAACAACATTGGAAGGTAAGGACCCCCCCTCACAGTGATACCCTAGAGGAAGGGACATGCAAACTTCTTCGATCAGATCATCGTGAAGGAATGCATTGATAATGTCAAGTTGAGTGAGGAACCAACCATGAATCGTAGCAAGAGCTAGAAGAAGCTTGACAGTGACTAATTTTGCTACGAGAGAGAAGGTGTCAAGATAATCTACACCCTCTTATTGAGTATATCTTTTTGCAACAAGACGAGCTTTGTGATGCTCACGAGAACCATCAGCTCGAAATTTGAGCTTGTACACCCATTAACATCCCATGGGATGTTTTCCAAGAGGAAGGGATTTCAAAGACCATGTAATTTTATTCAACAGCTTGAAGTTCAACCTGCATAGCTTGTTGCCATTCTGAAATCACAATAGCTTGAGAGAAAGAAGTTGGTTCCATGTGAGAAGAAATTGCATGAACAAGAGCACGATGAGAAGAGGAGAGATTACCATAGTCAAGGACTCTAGAGAGAGGATATGTTATAGAAGATGTGGATGAAACTGTGGAATAACAATGATAATCTTGGAGATATAATGGTTGTTTAGGGAGGCGGATAGGACGAGAAGTGGAAGGGACAATAGGTTTGGTAAAAACTATATGAGGTGAGATAAGGTTTGGACCATTAGAAACAAAAAATGGATTGTGAAAAGTATTGGGAATGGAAGAAGGAAGAACTCAATCAAAAAAGAAATCATAAGAGGAGGAGTTTGAATCAGTGGATTGAAAATGAAATAGAGATTCATGGAAAACTACATCATGAATAATGTATATGGCATTGTTGGAGAGATTCAACAACTTGTAACCTTTATAACCAAGTGGGTAACTAAGAAACACAGAAAGAATGGCTCGTGGAGAGAATTTTGTGAGATGATGAGTAAGGTTAGAACCATAACACAAGCAACCAAATACTTGAAGGTGAGCATAGAAGGGAACTTTATTGTATAAAACTTCAAATGGAGTTTTGTTTGATAAGATAGGTGTTGGAGTCTTATTAATAAGGTATGCGGCAGTTAATATACAATCACTCTAGTATCCTAATGTGACATTGGATTGAAACAATAGTGCTAGTGCAACATTTAGAAGATGTTGGTGCTTACGTGCAACTACTGAATTTTGTTGAGGCATGTCAACACAAGAATGAAAAGATAAAATCCCCTTTTCTTGAAAGAAATTTGAAAAAGAAAGCTTAAGGGCATTGTCACTGCACACAGATTTAATTTTAATACCAAATTGAGTATGAACAAGATTATAAAATGCTAGAAAGACATCAATGACATTAGATTTAGCATGCAACAAGTATATCCAAGTAAATTGGGAAAAAACATCCACAATGGTAAGGAAATAACGATAACCTTCATGTGTGGGATGATGAAAAGAACCCCATATATCAAGGTGCAATAATTTAAAAGGAGATGATGAAACTGTATCTGAAGTTGGAAATGACAAGCGCTTTTGTTTAGCTAAATGACAAATTGAACAATGAGAAGGGTGGCCAACAAATTGTTTGAGATTTCATACATCTTTCAATGAATTGAGCCTATTGTAAGAAGGATGACCCATACCGAAATGCCAAAGCTCATGTTCAATCTTTGAGACATTATTACAAACAGTTGTGACACTAGAAGGTATAGGAAAAAGGTTGGTAGGATCCAAAACATAGTGATTGCCACTGCATCTACCCATCCCAATCATCTTCCCTTGCATACGGTCCTGAATAAAACAAGATTCAGATACAAAATGCACTGGGCAGTGATGATATTGAGTGAGGGCACTAACAAAAAGAAGATTGAAATGAAACTGTGAACATATAAAATATTTTCGATAATGAAACGATCAAACAATTCAACAGACCCTACTCTAGTGACAACAACAGAATGTCCATTTGGAAGAGTAACAGTGGAATTATGTGATGGAGAAAAGGTTTTGAACAATTGTAGGGAGCAACACATATGGTGCGTTGCCCCAGTATCTAATACCTAAGAATAATATGGAATCAGAATATGACAAATAGAAGAGGAAATAACCACTTTACCACTGAAATAGGACATAGAAGGACCTTCCTGCGTTTGTGGTTTCACTGAGGCAGTTGAGCTACGTTGTAGCTGGGAGCTCAATAAGGCCATACGCTGCTGACATTGACTGGAAAAGAGATTGATCAACATTGATTCAAAAGGAGCTGAGTCATCAGAGAGAATAAAGGTCTAATTAGCGTGAACATGACCTGGTGTATTTTGAAATTTGGGTTTATATCCAAGTGGATATCCATGTAGCTTGTAGCACTTGATGGTATGACCTTGGAGCCCACAATGAGTGCATTGGGGATGCTGGCGCTTCCCTTTAGAGGTAAAATTACCAGTATTAGCATTAGCCAAAGCTAGATTTGATTCATTTAGAACAACAGAATCTAATAGAGGGGAAACTTCATTATTAATATATAGTTCTTTGATGTTCCTTCTAGACTACTAACGCATAAACTTTCGTGAGTGGTGGAATAGGCTCCATCATCAAAATCTGACCACGTGTCTGAACATAGGAGTCATTTAGACCCATAAAAAATTGTATGACATACTCCTACTGCTAATACTCCAACCATGCCTGCATTCCATCACAGTGACAAGCAGGTAAGGGTTGAAAGGTCTTGAGTTCTTCCTAAAGTATCTTGAAACGAGTGTAATATGTGTTGACATTGAGCGCCCTTTGCTACAAAGTGATTAGATGTTTCTTCAACTGAAAAATGTGAGGGGCGTTGCTTTGGCAAAAATGATCTCTTAGATCATTCCAGATTTCACAAGTTGTCGCACTATGCATTAGACTATCCACTATTTCTCTAGAAATGAAATTAAGGAGCCACGAAATGATCATGCTATTACAACAGATCCAAGCATTATAGAGAAGATCATCTGCTGCTACACAAGAAATGGTGCCATCGACAAAACCGACTTTGTTCTTTGCCGTCAAAGCCATCATCATGGCTCTACTCCAAGTGTTGTAAATTGTCCCCAATCAAAGAGTGCGACATGAGAACAAGCCCAGAATGGTCTCCATTATAAAGATAAAATGGGCTACCAGAATCCTCCATCGGTTATGACTCGAAAGATCTGCTCACAGCACGCGTGTTGGATTGATTACCTCGAGCCATCAGAGAGGAAGATGAAAACGAATAGAGGCGAGTAGAAGTAAATGCTCTGATACCATGTTAGTTGTTTCTGAAGAAAAAAAGAAAGAGTATAGAGAAAATCTACTATTCATTCATGTTTTCTGAAGATCTTTTACAAAGTACCCAAAAGGCATGCCTATATAGAGCTTAGAGAACTACACCTGTAATTAACTCACCAGATTACAAAACAGAGCAAAACAGATAATACAACTAATTTGTTACTAATACAAAAATGCCCTGTTATTATAATATTATGCTAGATTTTGGAAATACCTCAAATCAACCTATGTCTCTTTGAGACTAAGGGATGATAAAATATAGATGATTTTGACATTAGGTAGGCAATTCAACAACTCTGTGACCTACTTTTTGATAAGATGACTACTAGACATCATGCATATTCTTTCACGATTAGTTGAGTCCTTCACCACATGATTAACTCTACATTGAGATAAAGTTTCATATTATGAAGCTTTCTTTATTGATTCCATCTTGACTAGTCAGAGGATCAATCTCAGATTTATTATCTTCCAACACATGAAGAAGTGTTGTGAAAGCAACTCCTAGATACTCCAATATGGGTGCTTACTTGGATTCTTAAGGCATATAGCATGGAGTTGAGGACTTAGAAGGATGTACAAGCCCCGACAGCATGTGACACATACAACACGAAGTCCATCAAGCAGATGTTGTTTTTGCGCCTTCTAGATGTCTCTTGGATTACAAACGGGGCATTTAGGAGATTCTCAATGAGCATGTTAAGGAGGTCGAGATCCTTGGCTTGGAGAGAGAAGACATTTAGTAGGGCCCAAGGCTAAGGAGATGTAGACTAGGGAGCCTCACCATACTGATCAACCTAAGATGTCATTTTAGACTTAACTAGAGCCTACTATGTTGAGTGAGGAGCCATTTCATTCTACTCCTGCTTCCACTAACATGCCTTTCTCTCTGTCGTCTAGTTTCACTATGCCACACACCATCTTACCCTTTAATCAACGGTATTGGACGAATATCTCTACTTAGATTAGGTCCCTTGGTACTCAGATTTAGGAGATTGATTTAGTTAGTGATCATTGTTTCTACTTTATTGAGGAGCACATGGATTAGTATAAAAAAGAGATGACTGCGTAGGTCTAGGCTTAATTTGACCTTCAATGTGCTTAGAATATTCATTCTCATCACAACTAGATGATGGACTGCCTATGCTCTATCTTTCCACCTCCACCTCCCTAGCCCTAATTTCCTTTTTAGTTATAAGTTTCTCCCTTGTTTATTGATGTTGTCAGGGTGGGGGAGCTATTTCTCTTAATCATATTCATATCTAGGGTAAGAGATATTTTATTATTTTGGACATGATTGATACTTTATACTCTTTAGATCGTCTTTTGTTGATGCTATTTTAGACACATGTTTGAAACTTCATACTCTTTAAATCATCTTCTATTAATGACATTTTGGACATGATTGGTTTTGGATATGCTTTTGTCTTGATGGTCGTTGCTATGGTTATTACTATATTTTTTAGCTTTGATTGATCACTACTTGGATATTTTATTGCTATGTTTTCAGTTTTGTTGATCACTAATTGGATATCTACATATATTTGGTTCTTATATACTCGAAGATCTTAGTTATACTCCACAACTCAAACTATATTTATTTTTTGATTTTACTCTTCTTGGTTAGCCTAGGATCTTTACTTAACTATTATTGGATGGATGACCTCCCATTTGTGTATATCATTATCATCCACCTATTTTTTAGTATCCTTACTTAGGTTCTTATGAGTTTTTAACCTGATTACTTTATTAACTTATTGAGGAGGGGTTTTTCCCTAGATAATCTAGTTTTGTTATCAGTAAAAAAAGGGAGGTTGTTTAGCTCAAGGGTTCTTCTAATCAAGTTTTGATGATGACAAAACAATGTTACGATTACTAAAAGTTGAAATCAAGTTAATTATTTTAGGTTCACTTTTGAAAATTTGAGGAAAACTCAAGCAATCATGAAATGAGATCAATACTTTGAAGATTTGGTAGACTTTGAAGACTTAAAGTGACCTAAGACTTGTTGTAAGGTTGTTACTTGTTGATGCACTCAGTCCAAAAATTTGTCATGCATTTATAGTTTCAAAATCATCCATCTTTGAAATTATAACATCAAAGTTTATAATAAATTAGATGATTTCAAGTTTTCAATTAAAACCCGAAGTATAATTCTTTCTAAACTTATTTTAAAGGGTTTTGTGATGTTGAACACAAGTTACTACTTTATATGCACTTTACAGTAAAACCTACTTGAGGGAGGAAGGAACTAGTTGAGTTGGTTAGGCTTAATTGATTACGGTGCACTTTGCACACACACACTCTCTCTTTTAGTAGTCTATGTTTAGCCGATCGAGGGTTTGAACCCCAATAGTTACTTGCCATTGCATTAAATGCACAATGACTAGTGAATCACTTGAACTAGTTGCTCAACTAGTTGAACCCTTTTTGAGGGATTTAGGGATCCCAAGCTAGAAAACTATAAATTGAGGTTTTTAAGAGCATTTATGGACATGAGACTTACTACATTCAATTGAAAAACCATATTTCTTCTTATTAAAAGCTCTTCCAAGTACATTCAATTCTAAACTTGCTATTTTCTCTAGTTTACCTTCAAGTCCTTCCTAGTTTTTACTTCTATTTAGAGCCCTTGCTACTAGGATTGGAGTTCAAAAATTCAACTTCATTTATTCTCGTGAGAAAAGTTTTTCAAGTGAGGTCTTGAAATCCAAGTATACTCATTAAAGGTTTGTGGTTCAAGCTTTGAAAGTAGTAAAACCCTCACTCAATTAGGAATTCAAATCGAGTGGACATAGGTTGTTCGACAAAATACTACAGAAGAGTTTTCTTATTGATATTCTTGTTCTTCACTTAATCTTTGTCTTCGTCATATCTTAACTAAAATTGATTTTTTTTTTCAAAAAAGGTTTAACACCTAATCCCCCTTCTCAGGGATATATTTAAGTTGAATTATCTTATTTTTACAAACTAATTAATTACAAACTAAATCCAACCTAAGATTTGAATCCAAGTGGACACAACAACAATTATATTTCTTTAGACAATTGTGTAGATAGGTCAAGGACCTTTGACCCATCTTTGATTCGTTTCTAGATATGTGTTGCCTATTATAAAAGACTTACAATTTTCTAAAAAGTGACGAAAAATAGATAACAATGTAGAAAACTAAAATATATACAATAAAAGTAAACATGTGGAAAAGCAATTCACAATAGTGTTAAATATATGCTAGACAGATAAATTGCACAAGGTTAAAAGTCAAGTTTATATTAAAAAAGAAATGATTTTAAAAATAGTTAAAAAACATTAAGGTTTAAAAAACTCAAGCATTTCTTACTATTCATAAAAAAATTATAAAAATAATCTTTAAAAGCATACATTAAATTTATGCTTTTTATATAAGACATTCTATTTTTATACAGAAGTTTCTATTTTTTAAATTAAAAATAGAAAATATAATAAACAAACATTGAATTTTTTTCATCTTTGCTTAATCAACTCAACTCCATTATCTTGTCTTTGTTATGTCATAATGCTAACATTCTATTTCTATATGGAAGTTTCTATTTTTGAAATTAAAAATAAAAAATAAATCCAAATAAACACGAATTTTTTCATCTTTGCTCAATCAACTCAACTCCGTTCTCTCGCCTTTGTCATGTCATAATGCTATCATTTGACCTACTCAAAATTAGTTCATACATTTGCTTATTTTTTTAGAGCATCCTCACTCCTGAATGTTATTTCTTATTTAATTCAAAATTTTATACTTGGTCCAATAAGTTCGAACCGCTAAGTAGAATATATTGAGAGATTCATTAAAAATGCAACATATTGTATACTTATTGTAGCATTATTATTTTCCTTTGGATGCGATATATTTATAATTATTTTATTACGATTCCATTTATTTTAAAAAAAACTATAAATGATAAAAACAAATTGGAGTCGGAAAATAGGAGTGACTTTCTTCTATCTCAAGGAGCATAGAAGTTCCACGCATCCACGGTGTACTCAAGAAGTATTCCTTTCTATTCACCAGTCTCGGTGGGTCCTTTTTGCTCACGCGGTAGAGTAGTCTTTCTTGGATGCTGCTGACTCCTACTTTTCAAATTCTAAATACTATAAATAATATCTTTATCCTCCCAAACATTATGAATCCCAAAGCCTCCCATAAAACTTCAGAATGAGAAACAACCTTACCCAACTCCCTTTATATCTCTTCTGCTGTCTGTCTTTATGGATTTTCTTCATAGAGATGGCCATGGCACAAAACACAACAATACCAGTTAAAGTGGGAGTGGTTCTTGACATGGATACATGGCTGGGGAAGATGGGTTTGAGTTGCATCTCCATGGCACTCTCAGACTTCTATGCTTATCATGGGCACTACAAGACTAGGCTGATTCCCAAAATCAGAGATTCCAAAAGAGATGTTGTGGGTGCAGCTGCAGCAGGTACTCTCTTTTCATAAAGCTTAGAATATTTATCAATCCATGTAGAAAACAATTGCATGATAGAGACATGGAAGCAAAACTTGAGTCTTTGATTAACTTAATTCACTCTAATTTCAGCATTTTCTTTTCTGACCTCACCTCAATATTAGTTTTTGTTGTGTTAGTAGAAATTTTAATACAAACAAAGTTAGTTTAAGAATACGAAAATAAAACAATCCACACAAAGGTATACGAAATTTTAACGTGGTTTGACCAACAATGCCTACATCCACAAATAAAGGAAAGGAGAATCATTCTATTATACCACAAAGAATATTACGAAGGATAGACTCTAATATTAGTTTGTTGCAATTGAAACACTTGTTATTTCCCTTGAACTTTGATTTAGATTTAAATTGACATTTTCTATCGTTATTTTTCTTTCCTATTCTCCCTCTACTCACCAAACCTTCACCTAAGCCATCTTTTCTACTCTCGAACACCCTGTTCTTCAACTCCTTTGAGTTCAAGATTGCTCTAACGTCCTTTATGAAAGAGAGTATCTCTACTATACATCATGGTATCCATGAAGTGCTCATAAGAATTCAGTAGGGAACACATCAAAATTATGACTTGGTCTTCATTATTAATTCTAACATCTATGTTCCTCAAATCCATAATAGTTTTATTAAACTTATCAAGATGGTCTTTGATGAATGTATCTTTTGGAGAGTAAACAACAATTTCTTTAAATACAAACGATTTGTAAGAGATTTTGTCATATACAGAATTTATAACTTTAACCATAATTTGACAATTGTATCCTCTTCTACTACCTCACGAAATACCTCATTACTCAAGCATAATAGAATAACATTGTATACTTTCTCCATAAGTTCATGATCCTTCTCTTCATCAAACGTCGTTGTTGGTAGTCTCTCTACCTTTCAGTGCTTTGGATAATCCATGTTGAACCAATAAGACACCCATCTTAATGCGCCAAAAACTAAAATAATTTCTTTTATCAAACTTCTCAACCTCAAACTTTATTGGCATTCCAAGTTTAATAACCTATGCTCTACACCAGGACACCTAATTGTTGTATTTGGTTCTATACACTTATTGGGTTCATGAACATGTTTTCTCACTTTTTGTATCCACAACTTGAACCATGAGCTCTTTACTCCATCGGGTGTCGTCCATTCTTCCTCACATCTCTATCCATTGGGCATAGTCTCTATAAGCTAATCTCTATCTTGTAACTTTTTCCTCTCATGATGTAGAATTTTTATGAAGATATTTCGAATAACTTTTATTATTCTATAAGAGAATCTAATAGTCTAAAATATTCTATATAATATTCTTTACAAAAAGAAAACTTTATTAATTAGGAATTTGGGACACTTTGTAGTAGTTTTATATTTTCAATATTTAATAGCACCTTCACAATTAAAACGAGGGGATGAGAATTGTTCTCAAACAATTAGATACTTGCAAATATATGTGTAGACACAGGTGTAGGAGATGTTAGGTTTTTGTGAGTTCAGAGAAAAAAAAATTGATAAATGATGTAAATGTTAGTGTTCAACTAAAAGATAGTGATTGAATAAAAGAAAATTATATTTCTTTTTCGGTCAATCACCATTTGCAAAGAAAATTATATATATATTTTTCTATCAAAGTTCACACCCTTCCTAACATGCTAAAACTGTAGCAAAGGCATTAATTAAGAAAAGTTGTTGAGGAAAAAGAGTATTGAAGTTGAACCGAGATTAGCATGCCCATCAAAGATGACAAAAAGTCTCGTTAAATTGTAACACGTGTTCTCAACTAGCAACATTTCTTGACTAGGAAGACGTTTCTTTATTAACAACACGAATGGCTCAAAGATGCAAAAAGTCTTCATAAATTTAATTTCCTCTTTGTTTTAAAAGTCAACTCTATCTCTTCGTTACAATAAGATGGATCATTTGTTAACAAATTCTTGTAGTCATGGGAACAAGGGGATCTTGTATTTTCCTTTTTGTAGCTTGTTTGATTGCTGATAATATAGTAGAAATTGAATGAAACTTTAGAATCATTAAATTTTAATCATAAAGATTGTAATTATCCTTTGATCTGCCGTGAAATTCAGCTCTATATTTATTACAAAATGAGGAAGTTCAAGCCATCATAGGACCAGCATCCTCCCTGCAAGCCAACTTTGTCATTGGTCTCGGAGACAAGGCTCATGTGCCCATCATTTCATTTTCTGCAACTAGTCCTTCTCTTTCTTCGCTCCGGAGTCAATATTTTGTCCGAGCCACACTGAATGACTCAGCACAAGTACCAGCTATAAGGGCAATTGTCCAAGCCTTTGGGTGGAGACAAGTTGTGCTCATTTACTTGGACAACGAGTACGGAAATGGAGTTATACCGTATCTTACTGATGCCTTGCAAGAGATTGACACCCGTATCTCCTACAGGAGCGTCATTCATCCATTAGCCACAGATGATCAAATCCTCGAAGAGCTTTACAAGTTGATGACAATGCCAACCAGAGTTTTCATTGTACACATGTTTGCACCTATAGGCCCACGACTTTTTGTCAGAGCGAACGAGATTGGAATGATGGAAGAAGGTTATGTATGGATTCTAACTGATGGGTTAACTGATATCTTGGGTACTTTGGATCCATCTGTCATTGATTCAATGCAAGGAGTGTTGGGGGTGAAGCCTCATGTTCCAAGATCGAAAAAGCTTGAAAGTTTTAAAATCAGATGGAAAAGGGAAATCCAACAAGAATATCCAACAAATGAAAGCTTTGAGCTGAACATTTTTGGACTCTGGGCTTATGATGCTGCTTGTGGGCTAGCCATGGCAGTTGAAAAACTTGGGGCAACAAACTTCAGATTCCAAAAGTCTAATTTTTCCAGAAATTCAACCGATCTTGATACTGTAGGAGTCTCCCTAATTGGTCCAAATCTTCTCCAATCACTATTATATACTAGATTTAGAGGCCTCAGTGGAGATTTTCAAATTGTTAACAGGCAACTACAGTCATCAGCTTTTGAGGTAGTGAATGTGATCGGCAAGGGAGAAAGAGGGGTTGGATTTTGGACACCAGAGAATGGAACTGTAAGAAAGTTGGATTCTACTTCCAAGCCCAATCTAGGAACAATCGTATGGCCGGGAGAATCTCCCTCCATCCCTAAAGGTTGGGTCCTTCCAACCAATGGGAAGAAGTTGAGAATAGGAGTACCAGTCACCAAGGGTTTTGGTGAATTTGTAAAGGTGACGCGAGATCCTAGTAGTAACGCAACGAAGGTCAGTGGATTTTCCATAGCAGTCTTCGATGCAGTGATGGCAGCATTACCATATGCTGTTCCTTATGAGTACATTCCCTTCCAGACGCCTGATGGCAATCCAGCGGGTGATGACAACGATTTGATATATCAAGTATATCTCCAGGTCAGTTGAACTCTTTACCTTTCCTAGCACATAGAGACAACTCTTGGTTGGCTTCAATTATGATGAATTTTGTCAAACTAAAAAGCTATTGCAGTTCCCCGTTGTTGGCTTTTATGTACATAGGAAAAAACCAAACCTGCAGCAAATTTTCCTGTAATGCATAACAGAATGGCCCCATTGTTTATTGTGAACAGAAGTATGATGCTGTGGTGGGAGCTATTACTATTCTAGCGAACAGGTCCTTGTATGTAGACTTTACACTACCTTACACAGAATCTGGGGTGTCAATGGTCGTGCCCACTATAGATGAAAGAAAAGAAAATGCATGGGTTTTCTTGAAGCCACTTACTTGGGACCTTTGGGTGACAAGCTTTTGTTTCTTCGTATTCATTGGCTTTGTGATTTGGGTTCTTGAACATCGAGTAAATAAAGACTTCAGAGGGCCTCGTTCATATCAAGTTGGCACTATCTTCTGGTTTTCATTCTCAACATTGGTGTTTGCTCAGAGTAATTTCTCTTCCACCTCGAATTTTATCTAACAATTTATCTACTCATGTAATATTCAAATACAAAGCATAGTGAGCACATCTCAAACACAATCGAAACTAACTTCTAGCATGGCCTGCTTGCTTGTTTCCCATGACTGTAACCTCTATTAATATATATGGACATGCCATACAATATGCAAGTAAATTTCAAGATAATTTTTATGTTTCAGAAATTATATATGTTTGACTTTTTATTGATTTTCTGGATTGGATTTTCTTTTTCATTCTTAAATTATGTTAACAGATGAGAGAATTGTCAGCAACTTGGCTCGGATTGTGATGATCGTGTGGTTTTTTGTGGTGCTAATTCTTACTCAAAGTTACACAGCCAGCTTGACTTCAATGTTAACAGTTCGACAACTCAACCCAACTATCACCGATACAAATGAGCTCATAAAGAAGGGGGAGCGTGTAGGTTGCCAATATGGCTCTTTCATTTATGAATTCTTGATCAAGTCGATGAAATTTGAAGAGTCCAAGCTTGTAAACTATAATTCAACAGAAGAACTGGATGAGTTATTTTCAAAAGGTGGAATTGCTGCTGCATTTGATGAAATCCCTTGCATTAAGATTTTCCTTGCAAAATATTGCTCCAAATACACTGCAGTCGGACCAATATACAAGTTTGATGGGTTTGGATTTGTAAGAACTCTCTCTTAACAAGTGTACAAATTTTCATGCAGTGGTTTCTGATTTTTGATCATTTCAGGTCTTTCCAAAGGGTTCACCCCTTGTAGCGGATGTTTCAAGGAAAGTTTTAAGCGTGACCGAGGGAGCTAAAATGTCACAATTTGAGAAGGCATGGTTTGGGCAAATACCCAGTTGTCCAGAGCTCACCAGCTCAGTTTCTTCAAACAGCATCAGCCTTAATAGCTTTTGGGGCCTATTCCTCATTGCTGGAGTCACTTCATTCGTAGCTCTCATCACATGCATCACCATATTCCTTCATGAAAATAGAGAAGCCTTAATAAACTTGAATCCCCCATCTTCCAGATGGAGAAAAATTAAAGCCATGGCGACACTCTTTGATGAGAAAGATCTCAGGTCCCATACCTTTAGAAAAAGTGATCAACTTCCAGACAAGCAGCATCAAGGCCATGGATGCAGTTACAGCCTCGCCAGCTACACCAACTGCCCTCCAAGTCCATCAAGCCTTTTGATCCCAACACACAGCAATTTTGCTTTCTTCAGTGAACAAGGAACGCCGTCTTCTGGACATGGTGATCCAGTCAGTCCAAATCGACCGATGTCTCCACATATATTGTTTGAATATGAGCTTGCTAATATAAATCACGAGCAAATTAACAAGATGCCATGCCCCAAGATCCTCTCCAAGGGCGTGACGATCAATTCACACATCAAGCCCGAAAGCTCAAAGTGTAAATTGAATATTGTTGAGAATAATTCTAGAAGCTTTTCTTAGCCTCACATGTAAAGCACCAGCTCACCAGCTCCACACTAGATGCAGTAACAACAAAAAGAATTGTGTTGTACACTCTCATATATAAATATATGTAAAAGAAATAAGAGGTTTATTCTGGGCGTTATTTTTTTCATGTTGTTCTTCTATGGGCACTACTCTTTGTTTTCTCTCTTAAAAACTCTTCTCTGTTTCTAACTTTTTTTTTTAATTCAATCATGATATTAGAGCTTTGTGAGACTAGCGTCACCACTTGCAACTCTAATCATAACTACAGATCTAGCACTGTCGTCTTCCTCTTTTATTAATCTCAACTTCACTCTATCGATCAAGTTGGAAAGAGGTAAATTACCTTATTTGGAGGTCACATATTCTTCCTATTCTTAGAGGTCATGGTATTAATGGTTTTGTTACAGGAATAAAACCTTGCCCGAATGAGTTTATCAGTATTGTAGGTGATTCATTTGGCCTTAATCAAATGATAAATCCAAAATATTTTTATCGGCAAAGACAAGATCAGTTGATCCTTGGATGGATGATTGCTTTAATGTCAGAAGGTATTGCTAGTCAGATTGTAGGTTGTACCACTTCTCAACAAGTTTGGGTAGCTCTAGAGCATTTTTTTGCCTCACTTTCGAAGGCAAGATTACTTCAGTAGAGAATGCAAATGCAGACAACCAAAAAAGGCTCTATCTTAATAACTGATTACATTAGCAAAATCAAGTCTATTGTAGATAATCTAGCGGCGTCTGGAGTACTTCTTACTGATGAAGACTTAAATGAATTTATTGGTTGGCGATAGAGCAGAATGTGATCCAGTAGTTGTCACTATTACTGTATGACCAGAACTCTTCACTCTACCAGAAGTGTGTGCACTGTTGTAGAATCATGAAACTTGTATTGAGCAGCTGAATTCTTGCACACAAATTGATATCCAAAATGTCTCTACCAATTTTACAGTAGCTGGTGCTTTTGAGGGTGGTCGTGGCTCTAGAAATACTCATGGGAATGACAAGGCACATACTGGAGGTTGTAACAATTTTCATGGCAGTCAAAATTTTGTTTGAGGGTGTGGTGGTCGTGGCAAAGGTAATGGATCTTGCCCAACTTACCAAGTTTGTGGTCGATAAGGACACATTGCTACAAGTTGTTACTATAGATTTGATCAAGCTTTTCAATCTCCATAAAGCAATTCCTTAGCTACTATGGTTACCCTTCCTAATACAGTAGTGGATCCTTCTTAGTATTTTGACAATGGTGCATCAACCCATGTGACCAATAATCCAGAAAACTTGAGCTTCAAATCTGATTATCATGGTCATGATAAGGTTATTGTGGGCAATGGTCAAGGTTTGTGCATTCAAAATGTTGGTTATTCTTTTCTACCTTCTTTTTTCAAAACCTTTCTTCTCATAAATATTTTGCATTGTCCAAAAATTACTAAAAATCTCTTAAGCATTTCTATCTTCACTAGAGAAAATAGTGTTTATGTTGAGTTTCACCAGAATCATTCCTTTGTGAAAGACAAGAGCTCAAGGAATGTTCTACTCCATGAATCAATTAAAGATGGCCTTTATCATCTAATACCACCTCAGAATCCTCTAGTCCATTATGTTTCTAGTTTGGCCATAGTCACTCCAACGGATACTTCATTTTCTGCCCATGTTTCCCTACTGATAGTTGCACTTTCAGTCCATGTTTCTCTATTATATTCATTTTATCGATGGCTATATTCGATTTACCTGGATTTATCCATTGAAATCTAAATCTAATGCTATGAATGTCTTTCTTCTTTTCATAGTGTTTGTTGAAAATCAATTCAACTTATCTATTAAAGCCTTACAATCTAACTGGGGTGAGGAGTATTGGCATTTTCTTCCTATTCTTCAACATGGTCGTGCTGAGCATAAACATCGACATGTAGTTGAGTGTGGTCTCACTTTATTAGTACAGGCACAATTACCTCTCCATTTCTAGTGGAAAGCTTTTCATATTGCCACCTTTGTTATCAATAGGTCTCCCACACCTGTTCTCCATATCGAAAACTTTTTATCACTCTTTCTATTTATGCTTTCCTCAAAACTTTTGGTTGCATTTGTTTTCCCAACCTTTGTGCTTATAACACCCATAAGTTTGCTTTTCACACTAAGAAGTGTGTATTCATTGGGTATAATGATGTTTACAAAGGGTATAAACATCTTAATTGATTCTTTTGGTCGTGTTTATATTAGCCCCCATGTTACTTTTAATGAAATTAAGTTCTTTTTTTCCTCTGATTCTCAATTTTAGCATCATCGTATCAATGTGTCTACTATTTTTCCCTTCTTCTCTTTACCTGTACTCTCTCCACCCACCTCCCATATTGCTCTTGGGTCTTTTTCTCTAAGCTTTCCCTTGATTAATCATGGTGTAGGCCAAGTTTTCCCAGTTTCCACTGCTTCTTCACCTTGTCTTCCTATTTCCCACGTATATCTTAGCCCAACTCTCCCCTATCCCACCTCATCCTCTTCTGTAACTTCTCACTCCCTTCTTCCATCTCTTGTGTCGCCATCTCTTTTGTCTAATTTCCATTCTATGAAAATTCGTTCCAAGTCAAGCATATTTAAACCCAAACTTCCTTACCTCACTACATTTCTTGCTTTTTCCTCTTCACCTAAACATTATTCTATTATCGAGGCCTTATCTCATCCTTTGTGGAAGCAAGCTACGTAGTCATAATTTAATGCCTCAACTCGGACCAAACTTGGTCTCTTCCTTCTTACTCTCCTTAGATGAAAGTCATTGGAAATAAGTGGGTTTATTAGTTGAAGCTTAATCTGGATGGTTCTATCCAATGCGGCAAGGCAAGGCTTGTGGCAAAGGGGTTTCATCAAACACTTGGGGTTGACTTCTTTGCCACTTTCATCCCTGTCATCAAGCCTTTTACCATTCGCATTGCCTTAAGCCTTGTTGTTACTCGTGGTTGGGACATTTAACAATGGGATGTCAACAATGCTTTCTTTCATGAATGGCTCTAAGAATTATTTTTTACACAACAATCGAAGGGGTTTGTTGATGTCACTAAGGCCACCCATGAATAAGTTTGTGGTCAATAAGGACACATTGCTATAAACTATTACTACAAATTTGATTAGGTTTTTCAATTTCCATAAATTAATTCTTTAGCTGCTATGTTTACCCTTCCTAATACAGTAGTAGATCCTTCTTGGTACTTTGACAATGGTGCATCAACCCATGTGACCAATAATCCAAACAACTTGAGCTTTAAATCTAATTATCATGGTCATGATAAAGTTATTGTGGGCAATGGTCAAGGCTTGTGCATTCAAAATGTTGGTTATTCTTCTTTACCTTCTTTTTTCAAAACCTTTCATCTCATAAATATTTTGCATTGTCCTAAAATTACTACAAAATCTTAATCATTTCTATGTTCATTATTGATAATAGTGTTTATGTTGAGTTTCACCATAATCATTGCTTTGTGAAAGACATGAGCTCGAGTAATGTTCTACTCCATGAATCAATTAAAGATGGCCTTTATCGTTTGATACCACCTCAAAAATCCTCTAGTCCATTTTGTTTCTAGTTTTGTTATAGTCACTCCAAGGGATACTTCATTTTTTGCCCATGTTTCCCTAATGATATCACACTTTCAGTCTAGTTTTAGTGTTAGTTAAATATAATAAACTTGATGTCTAGCATTAGAGATTGGGTCACCCATTTCTCCATTTACTCGAGTCTATTTTAATGTCTTGTAATGTCTCTTCCTTGCATAATGAAAGCTTATCTCCAAGTTTTTATAATTCTTGTTAGTTTGGCAAAAAATCATGCTCTTCATTTTTTCCCAGCTCCAATACAATAATTGGTTCACATTGATTTGTGGGGGCTTTCTCTTGTTAAGTCTAGTGTTGATTTTCTCTATTGTATTCATATTTATAGATGGTTATACTCGGTTTACCTGGATTTATCCATTGAAAGCTAAATCTGATACTCTAAATGTCTTTCTTCTCTTCAAAGTGTTTGTCGAAAAACAATTCAGCTTGTCTATTAAAGCCTTACATTCCTACTGGGGTGAGGAGTACTAACCTTTTCTTCCTATTCTTCTTGAACATGGAATTCATTTTCACCATCATTGCCCACATGTGCACTAACAACATGGTTGTGTTGAGCGTAAACATCGACATGTAGTTGAGTGTGGTCTCACTTTATTAGCATAGGCATAGCTACCTCTCCATTTCTAGTGGTAAGCTTTTCAATTGCCACATTTCTCATCCATAGGCTGCCCACACCTGTCCTCCACATGTCTTCTCCATATCAAGAACTCTTTAGCACCCTTCTTGATTATGCTATCCTCAAAACTTTTAGTTGCACTTGTTTTCCTAATCTCTATGCTTATAACACCCATAAGTTTGCTTTTCACACTAAGAAGTGTGTATTAATTGGTATAGTGATGTTTACAAGGGATACAAATGTCTTAATTGATTCTTCTGGTCGTGTTTATATTACCCCCATGTCGTTTTTAATGAAACTGGGTTCCTTTTTTCCTCTAATTCTGAGTTTTAGCATCGTCATATCAATGTGTCTATTGATTTTCCTTTTCTTCCTTTTACTTGTACTATCTCCACCCACCTCCCATACTACTCTTAGGTCTCTTTCTCCAAGTTTTTCCTTGATTAATCTTAGTGTAGGCTAGGTTTCCCCAGTTTTTACTGCTTCTTCACCTTGCCTTCCTACTTCCCATGTATTTCTTAGCCTAGCTCTTTCTTCTCTTACTCCGCCCTCTTTTATAACTTCTCTCTCCCTTCTTCCACCCTTTGTGTTGCTATCTCTTTCGTCTAATTCCCATCATATGCAAATTTGTTCCAAGTCAGGCATATTTAAACCTAAACTTTCCTAGCTCCCACATTTCCTGCTTTTTCCTCTTTGCTTAAACCTTCTTTTGTTATCGAGGCCTTATCTCATCCTCTATGGAAGCAAGCTATGCAGTCATAATTTGATGCTTTAACTCGGAACCAAACTTGGTTTCTTCTTTCTTACTCTCTTTAGATGAAATTCATTATGAGTAAGTGGGTTTTTAAGTTGAAGCTTAATTTGGATGGATCTGTCCAATGCGACAAGGCAAGGCTTGTGGCAAAGAGGTTTCATCAAACACCTAGGGTTGACTTCTTTACCATTTTCATCCCTATCATCAAGCCTTCTACCCTTCGCATTACCTTAAGCCTTGTTGTTACTCATGGTTAGGACATTCAACAGTGGGTTGTCAACACTATTTTCTTTCATGGGTGGCTCCTTGAATTAGTTTTTACATAGTAACTAAAAGGGTTTGTTGCTGTCACTAAGCCCACCCATGTTTGTCAACTTCGGAAAGCCTTATATGGCCTTAAACAAGCCCTCTTGTGCTTGGTATAACCGATTATGGAATTATCTTCTTCAATTTAGTTTTCGGAACTCTCAAGTTGACACATCCTTGTTCATTCTTCACAAGGGCTCCCTGTTGATTCTCTTTCTTGTTTATGTTAACGACATCCTTGTCACCAATAGTCATCCCTCTGTCACCAACACTCTCATTGATTATCTGCATCAACAGTTCTCTTTGGAACCACTTGGCTCTCTCCATTATTTTCTTAGTATCCAAGCTCTTTAGACATCTTTTGGCCTTCACTTATGCCAATCCTGATACATCCATGATTTATTGCAACACACCAAAATGTTTAGTGCCAAGCCTGCTTCCACTCCAACCAGCCCTGGATGAAAATTGAGTTGTACTAATAGTGTTCTTTTTAATAATCCTACTTTTTACCATAGTACCATCGATGTTTTCCAATATGTCACCATCACCAGGCCTAAACTTGCTTATATTGACAATAAACGTAGTTAATATCTCCAATAACCTACTTTGTTTCACTAGCAAGCTTGCAAACATGTACTATGTTATCTAAAAGACACTTTCACTTTTGGTATTTTCTTTCACCCAGCTTCTTTTCTTAATCTCATTGCCTATTTAGATGTTGATTGGGAGAGTGATATTGATGATCAACGTTCCATTGGTGGCTACTGCATTTTTTTTTTTTTTTTTTGCAAATTTGATTTCATAGGCTTCCAAAAAACAAAGAATGGTAGCTCATTCAAGCATTAAGTTTGAATATAAAGCTTTAGCTCACGTACTAGTAGAAGTCACTTGGTTGCAATCCCTATTACATGAGTTGGGCATATCACTACCACAAAGTGCAGTTGTCCAATGTGACAATCTTAGAGCAGCAACTTTGGCTAAGAATCTCGTGTATTCTTGGATGAAACATATAGAGATTGATGTACCCTTCATATCGGAGAAGGTGGCTCATAAAGAACTTGAAGTGAGATTTATATCCACTGTTGATCAAATTGCTAATGTGCTTATAAAACCAATTTCACAAACTTGATTTGAAATACTAAGGTCCAGCTTGTTGTGTGTGACCGCTAGTTGCGCTTGTGGGGGAGTGTTGAGAATAATTCTAGAAGTTTCTCTTAGCCTCACATGTAAAGCACCAACTCACCAACTCAACACCATATGTAGTTACAACAGAAATAATTGGGTTGTACATTCTCATATATAAATATATTTAAAAGAAATAAAAGGTTTATTCTGGGCATTACATTTTTCATTCTTTTCTTCTTTGCACACTACTCTCTGTTTTTTCTCTTAAAAACTCTTCTCTATTTCTATTTTTTTTTAATTCAATAAAATATTTGTCTTATAATTTAGAAGTTACTAGTTACCAAATTCCTATTCAAAGTAGTGGAACAAAATTCTATAATCTTCAAATCTCAACTTTAAAGCTAACACATCAACCAAAGTACTATTATCCAAACAACTTCAAACTTAAACTATTAAAAAAGGCATTAAATTCTAACTTTTAAACAATGTCCAAAAAATAAGATTTAAACCAAAAGTCTTAATAATGTCAAAATCTCATCCTAACCATCACTCCTCACCCGAACTAAGAGTGTTTGAAAAATTGTTAGCGAAAAGGAATGAGCTCAAAACCTAATAAGGAATATTAATACCATTTCATAGATCAAATATTTTTAATTATAATTGAAAATAGGATATATATAATATATATAATCTTTTTCATAAAAACTTTTGAGTTTAAACATGCTAATACATTCAAAACTTCTCAACCAAACATTTTCGTATTTATGTCAAAACAATTTCATATCAAGTCTAAATTAAATACATTCAAAATATTTTTATTCTGGTTGTCATATATCAAATGTTATCCAGTCAAATTGGACTTTATAAATGGGTGGCTAACCTTAAATTTGTTCCTTTTAAGGTAGGTAGAACCAAACACTGAAAAAACTGAAAGTCCCATAGAAAACACTTAAGGGGAGCAAGGTGAATGGGTGATTTAAAAAAATTCAAAAAGATTTATAAGTTATGCCCATGTTTTTTTACCCCAAGAAAGTTCAAGGATGTCCTGGATATCCAAAAAGGAATCACAAGTCTTTACTTATAAAAAACCGATTTTTATATTTAATTGATACCCTATGATTAGTTAAGGATAAAATAATATAATTATTAATATCCAAAAGTATCCTAAGAGATGTTAAGGATAATAATAATTGGTTACAGGGATAACTACCATAACTGCTAAGATAACCACACTAACAATCTAAATAACAAACTAACCAATCAATCAACAAGTTATCAATATCATCAATCAATCAAAATGTAAGTAGGAAGATAAAGATATGCAATGAAACACAAGATTTTTACGTGGAAAACCCCCCACACTAACCATGCAGATAAAAAACCACAAGGTTTAAGACTGCTAATCTAAATCCACTATTCAAAATCAAATTACACATATTTACCTGACCCCTTTTCCTTGAAGACTTACTCTCTAGTACCTACAACTTGATTCACGTCCATGACGCAACAACCTCCTGCTACTCCCTAGTAGATCTTTAACCACTTCAAAAGGACTATGGTTTTCAACTTAATAATCAAAGAATCAATCTTTGAAATGAGAGAACAAGAATGGTGTGACACTTTAGGCTTTCTTTGAAGAAGACCCTCTTTAAAGAAAATAAGGTCTATCAATAATCTATCTCCAATTTCTTTTCCAAATCCCTTAACTCTCAAGGGGTTAAAAATAGGTATTTATAGGAAATTAAGTGTTAGCCTAAGGGTTCTCCTAATCAGATTTTGATGATAACAAACTATGGTTAAGTGACTAATTGGTTTGAATTGTAAAGAATCTCAGGTATAAATTTGAAAATTCATCAAATGACCAAATGGATACAAGATCGAGACATTTGGAAGACTTTTAATCATAGGAAACAAATGTAAGATGAATGCATAGGTGCACTTAGGTTTTACATATCTTTTCATGCATCTTTGGAAAACCCGATTTATTCTTTAAAGTCACAATTTCATTAAAACCCGATTTTTATCAAATTTACCTTAGGCAAAACATTTCAAAATTGGCATATTAATTTACCTAAAGACTTTACCTAAGTGTTAGAAAAGAAAAGAATTGAAAAAAAAAAAAAAAGGTTTTTGGGGCTAAGAGACTGAACCAGTTGAGGCACTAGACAACCGGCTCAACCAGCTAGGGAACCGGTTGATCGATTGGCCTTGTCTAGTTGAGGTCCGATCAAGGAGTGTTAAAAACACTCCCTCTCATCCAGTAGCTTTCCCTTCCCGGTCAAGGTATCCTCCTTCCTGGTCGACCTTCAGTTGAGGTCTGGTCGAGGCAACGGTAACCTACCAAGGCATTAAATGCTTCAACGGCTAGTGAACCGGTCAATCCCCAGCTCGACCGATTGAGACTACTTTTTCTTTTTCTTGGCTCCCGAGGTTAGAAACCTATAAATTGAGATCTCCACTTCCTTTATGACATAGAGAACACTTGCATTCAATTGTCTACCCACTTGTTCTTACCTTAAAAGCTCTCATTTCTTTCTTGGTGCATTAAATCTACACTTGCCTATCATTTAGTGCACCTTTGTGTTTCATCCTAGCTTTGATTTGTATTTGAGCTATCATTGAGCTAGGTTGAGGGATTCATTCTTGTAAAAAGTGAGTGTTAAAGCCTTTAAGTGAGTTTAATATTGAAGAGATTGTGTAAGAGTCCATTGGAGCCGGAATCCAAGTGTAAAGGAGATTGGAAGCTTGATTGAAGCTTCAAGTTAGTGGAACCCTCACTCAGTTAGGAGATTGAGGAAAGTGGACATAGGCAAGGAAGTGCCGAACCAATATAAAATATGAGTTTGATTTCTCTAAACTCTACCTCTTTATTTTTGCTTCTATTGTGCTTGAATTTGTTGTGTTGAAAAAGATTTTAAAAAACCCAATTCACCCCCCTCTTAGGTGTTTTTCTTATTTAAGTATAACCTTTATTTTCTCAATTGGTATAAGAGCAAGGCCTCTTGTTTAAGACTTAATCGTCTAAGAGGAAATGCTCATCTTAAACTAAAAATTTTACAAACCATAGAGCTCCATTTTTTTTACGGGAATCGACTATCCCTATTGGAAAACTAGAATGAATTGGTATTTACAATCAACCAATTTAGACGTATGGGATGCCATTGAAGATGGCCTAACTTTTCCTACAAAACTAATTGATGGAGTCATGGTTCCAAAACCCAAGAAAGAATGGAATGAGCTTGATAGAAGAAATTTTCAATTAAATGCTAAGGTCATTTTTACTTTGCAATGTGCTATGGATAGAAATGAATATAATAGAATATGTCAATGCAAATTGACTAAAAAAATTTGGAGATTGCTTGGAATAACTCATGAAAGAACAAATCAAGTGAAAGAGTAAAAAATAAATGTACTTGTTCATAGCTATGAATTGTTTTCGATGAAATAAAATGAGACTATTGTTGAGATGATCACTAGGTTCACCGACATTGTCAATGGTCTTGAAGCATTGGGAAAGACCTACAAGGAATTAGAAAAGGTGATGAAGATATTGAGGTCACTTCCATCAAAGTGGTATACAAAGGTCACCGTAATTCAAGAAGCAAAAGACTTGACTAAGCTACCTATGGAGGAACTCATAGGGTCATTAATGACATATGAGATCAATTTGACAAAGAAGCTACAAGAAAGTGAAGATAAAAAGAAGAAGAGCATAGCTCTCAAAGCTACAACTAAGGAAGAAAAAGAAGTTGAAGAAGAAAAACAAAGTGAAGAGGATGATGATCTAGCCCTCATCACAAGAAAGCTCAACAAATACATGAGAGGTGAAAGGTTTAGAGGAAGAAGGTTCACCTCTAGAAGAGACCTTTCTAAAAAGGAATCTTCATCTCATGGTGACAAGGAGAAATGGGAAGAGAAAAAAAGATTTGGTGTGCTTCAAATGCAAAAAATCGGGACACATTAAATATGATTGTCCTATCTACAAAAGTGAAGCCAAGAGAAGAATGATGAAGGCAATGATGGCCACTTGGAGTGGCAAACATGTGCTTCATGGCAAAAGATGAACTTGATGAGGTAAATTCTAACTTTAGTGATGAAGATATGCATGATGTTTTTCAAAAATTATATGAGGATTTTGAAAAACTTAGTTTGAAAAATATTTCTCTTAAAAAGAAAATTCAACAACTTGAAGAAGTAAAAGAAAAATTTTCAATTGTTGAAATTTCTAAAACTCGTCTTGAAAAAGAAAATGATATTTTGAGAAAGAAAAATGAATGGTTGACCTCCTCTCTTTCAATTTTTTCTTGTGGACAAAAATATTTTGAAATGATTCTAGCTAGCCAAAAATGTGTTTTTGACAAACAAGGGCTAGGATTCAAATCTTCAAAAAATTAAAAGTATTTTAAAAACTATTTTGTTAAAGAATCCTCAAGTGCAAGTCCTTCTACTACTTGCAACTTTTGTGGAAGAGGAGGCCACATTAGTAGTACGTGTCTCTTAAGAAATGGTTCTCAAAAGAATTCAAATGCAAAAGCTAAAAAGGTTTGGATTGAAAAATCCAAGGTCACTAACCCTCAAGGACCCAAAAAGATATGGGTACCTAAATCAACTTGAGTTTTATTTTGTAGGATTCAAAGAAGGATAAGTGGTTCTTAGATACTGGATGCTTAAGACACATGACCGGGGATGAATCCAAGTTTGCCTTCCTTACAAAGAAAAATGGAAGATATGTTACCTTTGGAGACAATGCAAAAAGAAGAATAATTGGTCAAGACAACATTGGTAATGGCACATCCTCTCTTATTGAAAGTGTTTTATTAGTAGATGGTTTAAAACATAACCTTTTAAGTATTAGTCAACTTTGTGACAAAGATTTTAAAGTGATTTTTAAAGCATCTCATTGCATCATCAAGGATATTCAAAATGATAAAACCATCTTCATGGCCCATAGATGTGACAATGTTTACGCTATAAATATTTCAAAATATGATGGCCATGATAGATGCTTTTCAAGCATGCATGATCAAATTTGGTTATGGCATAGGAGGTTGGGATAAGCTAACATGGACCTCATTTCCCAACTCAACAAAGATGAACTTGTTAGAGGCCTTCCCAAAATAAATTTTCAAAAAGACAAAGTTTGTGAAGCTTGTCAAGTGGGAAAGTAAATCAAAAACTCTTTCAAAAACAAAAATTTCATTTCAACATCTAGGCCTCTTGTGTTGTTGTATATGGATTTATTTGGTTCCTCTAGGACACCAAGTCTTGGAGGAAAATCTTATGCATATGTTATTGTGGATGACTTGTCTAGATACACATGAGTCTTGTTTTTAAGTAAAAAAAATGAAGCCTTTTATGAGTTTTCAAAGTTTTGCAATAAGATTCAAAATGAAAAAAATTTTACAATTACTTGTATAAAAAGTGATCATGGGAGAGAATTTGAAAATATTGATTTTGAAGAATATTGCAATGAGCATGGTATCAACCACAAATTTTCAGCTCCTAAAACTCCTCAATAAAATGGAGTAGTTGAAAGGAAAAATAGAACTCTTCAAGAAATGGCTAGAACCTTACTAAATTAAAACAATTTACCAAAATATTTTTGGACCAAAGCGGTTAATACTTCTTATTATGTCTTAAATAGAATTTTATTGAGGCCTATTCTTAAGAAAACTCTCTATGAGCTTTGGAAAAACAAGAAACCCAACATTAGCTATTTCAAAGTCTTTGGGTGAAAATGTTTTATATTAAACATCAAAGACAATATTGGAAAATTTGATGCAAAATCGGATGCTGGAATTTCTCTTGGTTACTCAACTTCAAGTAAAACTTTTAGAGTTTTTAATAAAAGAATCATGGTTGTAGAGGAGTCCATTCATGTTATTTTTTATGAATCTAACAGCTCTCTCCAAGAAAGAGAGAGTTTTGATGATGATTTAGGTTTGGAGACCTCCATGGGAAAATTGCAAATTGAAGATAGAAGGCAACAAGAAGAAATTAGAGAGGATCCCAAGAAAGAAGAATCACTATTGGCACTACCCCATGCTCAACAAGTGCCAGGTGAATCAAGTCAAGACCTTCCTAAAGATTGAAAGTTTGTCATCAACCACCCACAAGATCAAATTATAGGTAATCCATCTAGTGGGGTAAGAACTAGATCATCTCTTAGAAATATTTGCAATAATCTTGCTTTTATCTCTCAAATCGAGCCTAAAAATATAAATGATGCTTTAGTTAATGAAAATTGGATGATTGCTATGCAAGAAGAGTTAAATCAATTTGAAAGAAGTAAAACATGGGAATTAGTGCCAAGACCTTCAAATCAAAGTGTTATTGGAACTAGATGGGTCTTTAGAAATAAAATGGATGAAAATGACATAATTGTTATAAACAAAGCAAGATTGGTAGCCCAAGGTTTTAATCAAGAAGAAATGATAGATTATGAAGAAACTTTTGCCCCTGTAGCTAGGTTGGATGTCATCTAGGTTGGAAGTCATTAGGATGCTAATTGCCTTTGCATTTTTAAAGACTTTGTTTTATATCA
This sequence comes from Vitis vinifera, assembly GCF_030704535.1. Taxonomy (NCBI): domain Eukaryota; kingdom Viridiplantae; phylum Streptophyta; class Magnoliopsida; order Vitales; family Vitaceae; genus Vitis; species Vitis vinifera. The sequence continues at coordinate 7,928,574 of NC_081808.1, forward strand.
AATGGATGTGAAAAGTGCTTTTTTAAATGGCTTTATAAATGAAGAAGTATATGTTGAACAACCACCCGGTTTTCAAAGTTTTAACTTTCCCAACCATGTTTTTAAACTTAAAAATGCACTTCATGGTTTGAAACAAGCACCTAGAGCATGGTATGAAAGATTAAGTAAATTTCTTTTGAAAAAGGGTTTTAAAATGGGAAAATTTGACACAACTCTTTTCATAAAGACCAAAGAAAATGATATGCTCTTAGTTCAAATATATGTTGAGGATATCATTTTTGGTGCTACTAATGTTTCTCTTTGGGAAGAATTTTCTAAGTGCATGCATAGTGAGTTTGAAATGAGCATAATGGGAGAACTCAAGTTCTTCCTTGGACTTCAAATCAAGCAACTAAAGGAAGGAACCTTCATTAATCAAGCAAAGTATACAAGAGATCTTCTCAAAAGGTTCAACATGGAAGAAGCCAAAACAATGAAGACTCCAATGAGCTCATCCATCAAGCTTGATAAGGATGAGAAAGGTAAATCCATTTACTCAACTATGTATAGAGGCATGATAGGTTCTTTGCTATAATTGACCGCTAGTAGACCCACCATTATGTATAGTGTATTCTTGTGTGCTAGATTTCAATCTTGTCCTAAAGAATCTCAGTTAAGTGCCGTAAAATGAATTCTTAGATATTTGAAAGGGACAATGGACATAGGCTTATGGTATCCTAAGAGTGATAACTTTGAATTAATTGGATTTTCGGATGTCGAATTTGACGGTGGTAGGGTTGAAAGAAAGAGCACTAATGACACTCGTCATTTCCTAGGACACTCACTTGTTTCATGTCATAGTAAGAAGTAAAATTCGGTAGCCTTGTCAACAGTGGAAGTCAAATACATAGCAGTCGGTGTATGTTGTGCACAAATTCTTTGGATGAAACAAACACTTAGTGATTTTGAGTTATCTTTAGAGCATGTTCCTATTAAATGTGATAATACTAGTGCCATAAATATTTCAAAAAAATCATGTGCAACACTCTAGGACTAAGCATATAAAGATTAGACATCATTTTCTTAGAGACCATACACAAAAGGGTGACATTACACTTAAATTTATAAGCACAAAAGATCAACTTGCAAAAATTTTTACAAAACATCTAAGTGAAGAACAATTTGTATATATGAAAAGACAAATAGGGGTGATTTCTTTATGATCTAATGATTGCTTAATGAATTCTTAATGAATATGCCTTCTGATTGCATGAATTTCATGTCATATGCATCATATAGACATATATTCAGATAAATGGTCAAATTTTGACCTAAAAATCAAAATTCCTTTGGCATTGGGCATAGAAAAATGGGGATTTCAACTGAAAAAGGCAGGGGGAGGATCACAAGACGATAAATTCCATAAAAGTTGAAAAGTTGACCACGTTGAATAGGCGGTCGATCGGACTAGGACCAGTCGACCGGTTCGTCGGGGCTGGCGATTTAAATACCCTCCCATGCTTCATTTTTTCACCTATTTCCTCTGGTTTTTCAAGGGTTGTGCCGATTCAGCTGCCAAGGAGTGATTTTTGAGGCCATTACAGCAGATTAAGGGCTTCAAATTGAGTTTTTAAAGGCTAGGGTTTTGGATTTGGGACAACTTCTCCTTATTCAGCGCGTCACAGTCAGTTTCAGCTCCATTCCCGCCCACCTAGGGTTTCAGGTGTGTGTGCTTGTCTATCTACCAGCCTCGTCTCCTTTGTTTTTGCATTTATCATGGCTCCTAGGAGAGAGTTGGCTACCTCTAAGGCACAGGGCAAGCCCCTAGTTGAGCCGTCTCAGCCTGCTCAAACGGAGGCTCGCCGAATGGTGAGGTTTGACATGACCCCTTTTAACACCATGGAGGATTATCAAAGGTACAAGCAAAAATTTGCTCAAAGGAAAGTAGTTCCAGGGAGAAGCATCAATTTTTCCCAACTGCAGCATTTCGAGTTTGAGAGCCTCTTCAGTCAGATGGGTTGGCTACTAGTAGTGATGATTTTGGAGCCAATTTTCTTGACTCTGGTGTGTGCGTTCTATTCGAGGGCTACATATGGACTTGGTGGCCCGATTATTTCCACTGTTAGAGGTGTTGAGATTCAGCTAGACTCGAAGAACATCTATCGTATTTTAGATATTGCATCAGTTGGACTGAGGGTGTATGAGTCCAAGGTTTGGCCGATTGTGCTAGGTTTCAAGCCTAGAGAGGCCATTCAGATGATGTGCGGACTTGCAAATGCCCAAGGAATGGGCAAACCATCGACCCATAGCTTAACTGTGATTAGTAGAGTACTACACTACATGATATGCTCCATCCTGCTGCCATGAGGCGGACACTAAGATGAAGTCTCCTACCTTGAGGCATTCCTTGTGGACTCCATTCTGATGGGGAGACGAATTCACGTGGGATATTTGATGATGATGCACATGATTTCATGTTGTGAGAGCACGACCCGCGTACTCCCTTATGGTCGTTTCCTCACTAGAATGTTAAAGGATGTCAGGGTTGATTTGAGTAGAAAGACAAAATTTGAGGCCCCCAACACTTACGATACATATGATGAGCATTCTTTGGGGCGGATAAAATTTGAGAAGGCTCCCGATGGTTCCTGGATTAGGAGAGCATAGAGACCACCAGTATAGGCCCAGGGATAGGGACAGGTGCATCCTAGAGTAGAGAAGGAGGTCGAGATATGAGAGATGGAGGGTGGAGTAGACCCTTAGAGAGGCTTTCAGCAAAGAGAGCTTGAGCTTGACATTCATCCACTCCAGTCCGAGGGTGTTCAGTTTGAGGCCACATTCTTTGAGTCGATGATGTCTGAGCCAGCTTACACAGCGAGACCATTTTCTCAGCCATCTTTCACTAAGCCTACTCACTCAGAGACACCACCTCATTAGGCACCTCACACTTCTGATCATGCACCTTGGATGGATATGTTTGCTTAGATTAGCTCTCTCAGAACTCGCATGGAGGAGCTTGCAGTAGTCAGTGATACTCGATTCTACTCTATGGAGGATCACACAGATCAATATCAGACTAGCTTCACCTCTCAGTTTGAGTATTTGTAGTAGAGATTTGAGCGTATGGAGGATCACATGGATTAGCAGTAGGTTGTGTTTGAGCATCTTCAACAGAGGATTGAGCACATTGAGAGTCGTCAGGAGAGTCAGCATGAGGAGATGATGGCTTACCTACGCTCTGTGTTTCCATCTCCACATCTTCAGCCTTGATTTCATAGAGATCCCCTTCGTTCCTTTTTTATACTAAAATGCATTTTAAGGTTTTTTTTTACTATTCCTAAAATAAAAAGTTTTAAGTTTTCTTTTAATCTTCTTCCTTTCTTGTTTTAATAACTTTTTTTAACAAAACTTTTGACTATAAATTATATAAAATGTTGCAAATTTGTCTACTAAGGATTTTTTTTTAATGATTTGAATTAATTGAAAATTTATCAAAATAAGAGAAAGAAAAAGAGAGAAAAATGATGGATGACGATTTTTTACTTTAAATATCCAATTAAAATGTTTTCGTATGACCTAATTTTAGAAATGAATTGTGTCAATAGATAGTATGGGAGATATTGAATTTTTCTTGTATAAAAGGGTTGAATGATATAATTGCTCATTTTATATGAAAACAAGTAGTTAAAAATTTTATAGGCTATGTTTGAGTTTGATTTGAATTTTTTTTTTTTTTTGTTTTTATTTTTGAAAATAATTTTTATTTTGTATATTTTCTCTTTATGAAATTATGCTTACTTAAAAAATGAAAAATATTTTTAAAAATGAAGATTGAAAACCCTGTTTAGTACTATTTTTTAATATGAAAATAATAAAAGAATTAAATTTCATTTATTGATTGTCCTTTTTTAATTTTTTCCATTAGTTATTTTAATAATAAAATAAAAAAAATATAGTATGTCTACAATGAAACAAAGGAATTGGCCAATTGTGTGTCTTTTTTGTATTACTATCTTTTACATGAAAAATAATTGAATAAATAAATTATATATATTTGTTACTCTTTTTAATTTTATTTTCTCTATTAGTTCTTTTTTTATGCAATAGAAAATTTTAATATATCCATAATTAATAAAGTAATAGATTAATTATGCACATTTTGATCTATTAAAATAAATTACTTTCTAATTTAAAAAAAATAAAATAAAATAAAATAAATTTGGGATTAGTTCTATTTTCTAACATATCTTATATTTATATTTTTTATGGTTAAATAAATTTTTATTTTTTTACTTCCAAAAATAAAATAAAATAAAAAAATAAATTTGGGCTTATTTCTATATTTTAACATATCTTATATTGATATTTTTTTATGGTTAAATAAATTTATTATTATTTTTCTTTATTTCCAAAAATAAAATGAAATAAATAAATAAATTTGGGGTTATTTATTTTTTCTACCATATCTTATATTTATATTTTTTATGGTTAAATAAATTTTTATTCTTTTTTCTTTATTTCTAAAAAAAATGAAATAAATAAATAAATAAATTTGGGTGAAATAATAGTTTTTAAATAATTTCTTTGTCTTATTTTTAATTACATTTTGCATTGAAAATAAAATAAAATAACATTTTTTTTTTAATTATTTAAAATGACAAACTATTGGAAACATAGTTGACACACCCATGTGGACATAATTTATGCATGTGCATGAAATTTGTACCATTGTACAAGGGTGTTATACTAATTGTACAAGATAAATACACTAATTGTAAAAATGGTGTACAAGGCTACCCTTTGTGGAGGATTTCAATCGATTTTGAACAACTATTTTTTTTTTCTTATCATCCAAGAACTATACTCTTCTACTACACATTCCTCTATTATGCATCCCTTTCATGTACTTTCTTTAACTCACATATGACAATTCAAATACTTACCCCAATAATGATGTTTGGAGAAAAGTTTTGTTTTTGTCTTACAACCTTTTCTAAATCAAACCATTGGAAATATGGTTCACATATCCTATATGGGCACATAATATATGCATGTAGATGAAATTTGTACCATTATATAAGGGTGTTATACTATCTATACAAGGCAAATGTACTAACTGTACCATTTGTGAAAGATTTCAATCGATTTTGGACAACTTTTTTTTTTCATTCAAGAATTGCACACTCTCATTCCACGCTTTCCTCCATCACACACTTATCTTATGTACTTTATTTAACTAGCATATGACAATTCAAATACTTACCCTAATAATGATGTTAGGGAAAAAAATTTTGTTTTTATATTTTCAACATTTTTCTAAATCAAACCATTGGAAACATGATCCAAAAATCCTATGTGGACACATAATTTATGCATGAGTATAAAATTGACACCAGTATACAAGAGTGTTACATTAACTGTACAAGGCAAATGTACTAAATGTACAAGAGGTATAAAAGGTTGTCTTTGTGGAGGATTTCAATTGATTTTGAACAACTATTTTTTTTCTTGTCATCTAAGGATTGTACACTCTCATGGCACACATTCTTCTATCACACACTCATCTCATGCACTTTATTTAACTCACACATGACAATTTGAATATTTACCCCATTAATGATGTTTGAGGGATTTTTTATTTTTTTTTACGTCGCAGAAACTCCTGAGCTAAATCATCCCATGTACGATGGCGTGACACATCCAAAGAAGCAAACCAACGCAGAGTCGCCCCACTCAAGGACATAGGGAATAACATAATCATCTGAGCCTCATCCAAACTAACGTTTGACAGTTTACATTTAACACTGTCATCGATGTCTCACGGAGAGAGTTGGAGGCCTTGAGGCAGAGGCCCGATGAGACAATCACATCATTCATCTCTCGTTGGAGGAAAAAGATTGCCCGTATCATTAATAGGCCATCTGAGAGAAATTAGATCAGCATGATTATGAGGAGCTTGCAGCCTCGATTTGCTAGGCATTTGATAGGATTCCCATACGTGGACTATGGATCTTTGGTGCAGGCATTATACGGTATTGAGGAGGGTATTACTAGAGGATTGTGGTCTGATTCTTCCCCTTCATACTTGAAGGGAAATAAACCAACCATTGGACAGAGATCAGGGGACGTCAGTGCCATCAGTGTTGCCAAACTGAGGCCCCCTAGATATTATCAGACAATTGGGCAAACTTCTGGAGTTTATTACCCACCATCACCCTATTTGCACTACAGACCACCTATTCCTTTTAGACCCATGTCTCCCATATATCTACACCCAGCTCCATAGCCAGTTTATACTACTCAAGCCACACAGAGGCCACCTGCTCATTATCCCTAGCCTAAGGCTCCACCTGCACAAAGACATATGCGACAGTTTTCCCAATTGGGGATGCCTTTGAGTAAAGCTTTCTAGAAGCTTGTAGAGGGATGATTATTGACTGCATTGGCACCGAGACCACCACCTTAGCATATGCCACCTCATTTTAGGTTGGACCTTCACTGTGCTTACCATCAGGGCTAGGGCATGACACTGACCGTTATTCTACTCTGAGACATGCTATTCATAACTTGATAGATCAGGGTCTGGTTAAATTGAGGCAACCAAGTGTGACCACGAACCCTTTACCTGCTCATACTACATATTCAGTGCATCCGCCTATTGGTGGTATTCATCACATGGATTTTATTTAGGATGATGTCATACACATGCTGAGTTGGGATGATGGATTGCCTAAGATGATTGTTCCAGACGATGGCTATGAGATTGCAGGAGTTATATAAGATTTTTCAATCACTGCACCATTCAGTTTGATCCCGGATAGAGTGCCATTATAGTTGATTCCTTCTACACCATCAGATGTAGGGCACGGGGGTACGTTTGCTCAATTTATTCTATGGCCTGAGGATGTTGATACACAGGTTATGACTCATAGTGTGAGGATAACTCAAGATGCACCTCCGGTTACTAGACCATTTGGTGGTACAAACTCTCGTGAGGAGGTCAAGAAGGAGGATGATGAGATCTTGAGATAGCTACAGAGCACCTAGGCTCGGATATCCATTTGGAGTTTGTTGGCTACTTCTAGTACCCATAGAGATACACTTATTTGAGCTTTGAGTTAGATACGTGTTGAGACCTCTACTACTCTAGAGGGATTGATTCATATGATGACAGTCGATAGGGTCACTTGCATTGTGTTCTCTATTGATGATCTACCATTGGAGGGCTTTGACCATACTCATCCTCTCTATATTACAATTGTTTGTTCAGGCCACAGAATCTCATCCATCATATTAGACAATGGCTATGTCCTAAATGTTTTCCCATTAGTCACTACTGTAGCCCTCGGATTTGCATCCTCATATTTTGGTCCCTCCACACAGACAGTGAGAGCTTATGACGACACTCAGAGGGAAGTCATGGGCACCTTGAATATAGATGTGCTGATCGGCCCGACCACATTCTCTATACTATTCCAGGTTTTGAGGATTCTTGCATCCTTTAACCTGCTTTTGGGCTGACCTTGGATTCACCAGGCTGGAGCTATTCCATCTTCCCTTCATCAGAAGGTGAAGTTTATCCATGATGGGTAGGTTATTACAATACAATCTACTAGAGACATGATTTCATCCTCTAAGCCAGTATTGCAGATCAGTCACAGTGAAGATGATTTTTTTCTAACAGGATTCACATTTGATGAGGTATAGACCCTTGAGATTCAGGATTTTTGCAAAGATTTCGTGGCCATGTCATTTGACCAGCATAATAGTCCCTTTATTCTTGATATGATGAGAGACATGTTCTTTCTACCTGGTTTTGGGTTAGGACAACGCCAACATGGATCTAGTGAGTTTATGACTATTATTGATCATGATACTCTTTTTGGACTTGGATTCACCTCTTCAGAGGATGATGTTCATTATATGGCACGACTACGTAAGGATAGGGTGAGTGCTTGATTGTCTAGCATCCCATTTGATTATCCTATTTGCCCTTACACTTTCAGTTTGGTCGATTACTTTGTTAGGGGATTAGAGGTTCAACCTTGTGTTAAGGATAGTACAGTGGATGAGCTTCAGCATATGCTTCATCAGATGCAAATGGGTGATGAGACCCCTGACGTGTCGGCTTCTATGATGATCACTTCTCCATCTCTAGATCGAGCCAATTTATTCTTCTTGTGCTTCCTAGATGAGACTACTGATTATGGGGTAGTCATTGAGCCTACAGATATGATTGATGGAGCAGTTCCTCATGATGAGTATCGTGATGAGATGGACATGTTGGGTATCAATCAGTTCCTTGATGCAGTTCAGATTGGAGTTTTTCGGAGTATCTGTCATCGAAATTATTGAAGAGGATCAGACTGTTCCTGCTCCTGAGCTTCCTGCTTTTGTTGTTCCTACTACTGATATGTATGAGGGCACTATTGGCCCAATTGAGGGAGCGTCCGACTTTGTGGACCCACCTCTTTCATTTGACATTCTATTGGGATTTGTCACCTACTTTGACTATGTTTTTTATGATTCAGTTATGGATTTGAGCATTTACGAGTATTCGTTTGTCTCTTGTGATGATGTTTTGTTACTTGCACCTTATTCACCCACTTCACAGATATTTGATATAAATGATGAAACTACACAACCTGATTCAAATAAAGACTCTTTTGATCACGAATTTGATCCCATAGATGAGAGAGTTTCACCTGCTACATGGGATGTTGAGACTGTTGATTTTGGCACAGATGATCAGCCTAGAAAGCTGAAGATTGGTTTGCCCCTATCCATAAATGAGAGGGATAAACTTATTCATTTACTCAAGTTATACTTGGATGTATTTGCATGGTCATATGAGGACATGCCAAGCCTTGATCCCTCTATAATCCAGGACCATTTACCTATCTTGCCACATGTCAGACCAGTTAAGCAAAAATTGAGACGATTATACCCACGTTAGAGCTTGTAGGTGAAAGAGCAGATTCAGAAACAACTTAGTGTGGGTTTTATATCAGTGGTTGAGTATCCAGAGTGGTTGGCTAACATCGTCCTTGTTCCAAAAAAGGACAGCAAAGTTAGAGTTTGTGTTGACTTCAGAGACCTTAATAAAGTCAGCCCTATGGATGACTTTCCTCTCCCACACAATGATCTATTGGTCGATAGCACCGCGGTCCATTCGATGTTGTCTTTCATGGATGGGTTTTCAGGATATAATCATATTTTGATGGCTCTAGAGGATATGGAGAAGACAACCTTTATTATTGAGTAGGTGATTACTACCCAAAAAGTGCTATTTTGCACATTTAATTCATTATGTTTTAAGCACTTTTGTGTAGTAGTTCTCCATTTTTATTCCAATTGGCATGTTAAGGACCTAGCAATGACTTCTAATCATATTTGTGGCTAGTTTTAGTGTTTTGACAGCTTTTTGGATCATTAAGACAAGCCAAGTAAAGGAGAGAAGCAAAGAGGAAAAACAGAGGAAAGAAGCAGTTTTTGTAGCTGTGCACTGTCACTTTGGGAGGCTCTATTTTGTTCATCGTGCAAAATCACCTTTCAAGAATCCCATATTCGGAACCAGCTTGGAATTGCTGAAAAATCAAGTACCTATAGTGGTATATTGCCATTCGTATAAGGAGCTCAAAATGGCAAATTTCGCACTTTGTACTGCTCATGCGAAAATGCCATGCAAGTGCGAATTTTGCACCAGCCCATGCAAGTGCGAATTTCGCACCTTGTATTGTTCATGCGACTTTGGTGCGAAATCTCCTTTGTTCTGCCGACTCCACATGAGATCTTTTCTTTTGTATTTTTTGACGTAAATTCCTTTCTTATCCTTGTAATTAGCCAATCACAGGCTTTGCTTTGTAAAGACTATATGAGGGGTGGAAATCATCTCTCGAAAAAACTTTTGTATATTTTACACTTAGTGAAATTTTCTTTTTGGGGGAATCAAATACAGAGATCTCTTTGCTTTCCTTTTCTCTCTTCTATTTTCTTTTTCTTGGAAGCCAAACAACCTCCGAGGATGTTTTCCCAGAGGATGAGAGGCTAAACCTTTGGTTTCTTAGAGTGAAGGAAGCTAGGTGAAAAGTCCAGATGCAAAAGTGGAAAACTCTCGTGCTTTAAATACAGGTAGTTGGAGTTCATAAATGGCTTTTAAATCTAAAGTTTTGCTTTAAATCCCTTAGAATCACTTTGAATGGCCAATACATGATAAGCTTTTAGGTCTTTGTGGATACTTATTGATAGATCCACATAAGACCATTAGTTATCATGTACGAGCCATTGGAAAGTGGCTCAAGGTGAAGACCCATAGTGTCTAAAGCCATTAATGGAACTTGACTACCATTTCTATTGACTTTTTATGGATTAAATCTTCATTGTTAAACCTATACCGGTTCGGGAAACAACCATCCTTTATGTTGTTGTCTCCAATACGAGGAGAAAAATCCGGAATTTCCCACTTTGCATTCTGAACTTGATCCTAGCAACCTTTAGCTCCGGGAGACTTCTTTCTTCCATTTCTACCTAGTTCTAAGCTAGTTTAGTTTCAAACACCACTTTCAAAATAAATTTTATTTTCTTTTAAACTTTAAGTTTTTGACAAAGGAAATCATCAGATTCAATTTCTAATCTTGAGTCTATCACTGGTAGAGTGAAAACCCATCCCAGAGTTCGACCTTAGAGCTGCTATACTATAGTAGCTTTGCTACGCTAGTATGAGGTCATAGGATTTATAAATATTTTTTGATTAAAATACCCAACTGGGCACGAATCAAAATGGCGTCGTTGCCGGGGATGGTGCCACGATACAGTGATACAACTTTTTAGAGGCTACTTGTGATTTCCATTACAAGTTTGGTGAATTCCTTTTTCACTAACTTCATTTCCTTTCTTTAAATTGTAGAATTCCTTTTGTTAAGTTTAGTTTCATTTTCTTTCTAACTTTAACTTTCTTCTAGCTTTCTTTTGTTTTTGTTGTCTTTGTTTTGTTTTCAGGGAAGTTGTAACTTGTGCATGCCTTATTGGATTCGGGACCAAGAGGGAAGACTAGTAAGGATAGAGAATCCTCAAGACACAGAGTTGGATATCTGTGTAAACATCATGGACCCTCCACAAGAGGATCAGAATTCTCAACACGGTCAAGGGGATAATGCAAATGCATATCTATCCATGAGGGATAGAATGCACCCACCAAGGATGAGTGCACGATCATGCATCGTACCTCTTCTTGAGCAGCTGATTATAAGGCCCCATATTGTGCCCCTCCTACCAAATTTCCATGGAATGGAGTGTGAGAACCCATATGCCCACATCAAGGAGTTTGAGGAGGTGTGCCATACTTTTAGAGAGGGAAGAGCTTCAATAGACTTGATGAGACTCAAGCTATTCCCTTTTACTTTGAAGGACAAGGCAAAAATATGGCTTAACTCTTTAAGGCCAAGGAGCATAAGGAATTGGGTTGATCTTCAGGCCGAATTTTTGAAGAAATTTTTCCCCACCCATAGGACCAATGGGTTGAAGAGACAAATCTCAAACTTTTCTGCACAAGAAAATGAGAAGTTCTATGAATGTTGGGAAAGGTATATGGAGGCCATCAATGCTTGTCCTCATCATGACTTTGATACATGGCTCTTGGTGAGCTATTTTTATGATGGGATGTGATTCATGCCTAATTGGTGTCTCAGCTGATTCGTGTCCAACTGGTGTCTCAGCTGATTCGTGTCCAGCTGGTGTCTCAGCTGATTTGTGTCCAGCTAGTGCTCCTTGATTGAGGGATTAATCAACAAAATTTATAACCTATTACACCATATACTAGGGTAGCAAAGACAAAGCTACTATAGCATAGTGGCTCTAGGATCATTCACTGGGATGGGTTTTCACTTCACAAATGATATTAATTCAAAGCTGAATTAATGCCTTTTCATTGCAAGGTTAGCTTTAAAAGAAAACATAAAGATGCTTGAATGAAAAAAGGTTTAGATTTAAACTAACCAAAAATAGTAACTGATTTTAACTGCAAAGAAAAGATGTTTCTTGGAGTTCAGATCACTAGGCTCAGATTCCTCATACAAAAAGGGAGTTCCGGTCACTTGTTTCTTTTCCTCGCATTAGAGAATTAACATATAGTTAATTCTCTAACCGGTGTTGTACAGATGCTTTCCATTAATGGGTTCAAACACTAAATCCCTCTCACTGATGCAACTTGCAATGGTTCATGCCTCTCACGAGCACTTACCATTCAAGATGATCTTTAACCTTGGACTTCCCTTCAAAAGCTCGCAAGAGATAACTAATGGATGTCTCCTAGGAGTCCAAAAGCTTACCAAGTGTTGGCTATTCTAGAAAATCCTACCTTCAAGTCACCTCCCAAAGGCTCGCAAGGGGTAAACTAGTGCATTTCCATGGTTGGAAATCACTTGCCTTACCAAGTGTTGGCCCAGGTGACTCTAAGGTGTTTTAAGTTAACTAAAAACATAGAAATCACTAACGGGTCACACTTTCTCTTCATTAAAAACTAAAACAACAAAACTTCCAAATTATGCATGTGGAAACTTACCCGACTTTCTTCACTCCAAGAGACAAAAAGCTTAGCCTCTCATCCTCTGAGGAAAAATCCTCAAAGTTTGGTTGGCTAGAAATAAAAAGAAATGAAAATAAAAGAGAAGGGGAAAACAGAGCAAGGCTCTGTATATTCTATATATTGATCGATTACATATATGATGGTGGTTTTTACAGTGGATGCAAGGGAATATATATAGAGACGTTTTTCCAACCTTCCTAGCTAAGCAATCTTATGGTTGGTGGATTACAAGGAGAAGAATGGAAATATATACAAAAATATCTGAAGAAAAGATCTAAAAGAGTCGGTGGCAAATATCGGAAAGCATTAAGGACCATTTCGCAGGTGAAAATGGTGTCTGCGAGATTTCGCAGACACTCAAGAGGGCTGCGAAATATTTTCGCAACAACAAGTTAAACTCGCAGGGCTGCGAAATTGGCTTCCACCTTGAGGTTCTCAGCGTTCCAGCTTGCGGCATGTATCGGGTAGCTTCAGGAGGAATTCCATAGCACTGTACAAAAAGGCTGCGAAATTCTCACAACAAAAGGCTGATTTCGCAACACTTTGGAGTGATCTGCTTGCAATGACTGTAACTCCTTTGTTTCAACTCCGAATCATGCACCGTTTAAAGCATTGGATTCTTGACTTCCTGAGCTTTGAAATGGTATATAGATTGTAGAAAATGGACTTCGGGAAGTGCTCCAAAAGTGTGAAAGAAGACTGCAGCTAGCTTTCCTCTGTTTTCTTCTCTGTTTTTCCTCTTCTCCATTGTTCTTTCCTTGCATACTTTGAACGACTTTGGCAAAGGGCTATGGAGCTCCAAAGCTTGGTTCTTCATGAATTTGAGCTTCCAAAAGCTTTGCCATAACTTGTCCAAGTAACTCCTCCATCATTTGGCATGCTTGAATTGATTCATAAGCTGATAAAAACATGTAAACTTGCCACAAAATGGTTAAAACCAATTACTAAGGACCTTAATGAATTAATTGGGTTAAATGAATATGATTACTACTCAAAGGTGCTTAAAACCATTATAATTAGGTCTACAAAATAACACTTTTTGGTAGTAATCAGGATGTCTTCCTCCATGAAGCAAATTCTTGAAACCATGTGGGGGAGATTTTATGAGTAAGAATCCGGAAGAAGCCATGGACCTTTTAAGTTATGTATCTGAGGTATCAAGAGGATGGGATGAGCCCAACTCAAGAAAAATGGGAAGGATGAAAGCTCCTGTAAATCCAAAGGGTGGAATGTACATGTTAAGTGAAGACATGGACATGAAAGCTAAGGTGGCAACAATGGCAAGGAGGTTGGAAGAACTTGAGTTGAAAAAAATGCATGAAGTCCAAGCCATTTCCGAGACACAAGCCCATGTCATGCCATGCACCATTTGCCAATCATGTGATCATGTGGTAGATGAGTGCCCAACCATCCCAGCTATGAGGGAGATGTTAGGTGATCAAGCCAATGTTGTGGGGAAATTTAGGCCCAACAACAATGCACCTTATGGAAACACCTATAATTCAAGCTGGAGAAACCATCCAAATTTTTCTTGGAAACCAAGGCCACCTCCATACCAACCACAAGCCCAAACCCAAGCACCTCAACAAACCTCTTCAGTGGAGCAAGCCATTGTGAACCTAAGTAAAGTCATGGGTGACTTTGTGGGTGAACAAAAGGCAATCAACTCCCAATTGCACCAAAAGATTGAAAATGTTGAGAGTTCTCAAATTAAGAGAATGGATGGGATGCAAAATGATCTATCTCAGAAGATAGATAATATTCAATACTCCATCTCTAGGCTAACCAACCGCAACACAGTGAATGAGAAAGGAAAGTTTCCCTCTCAACCAAGCCAAAATCCAAAGGGTGTTCATGAAGTTGAAACCCAAGATGGGGAGTCTTCAAAGTTGAGGGAGGTCAAAGCTGTGATCACCTTGAGGAGTGGGAAGGAGGTTGATCAACCCTTGCCTAAGGTGAGACAAGATAAAGAACTCATGTCAAGGAGAACCTTGGTTAAAGAGAACAATAACCAAGAAGAGAAGAGTGGGAAGAAAAATGCATCTAAATCAAGCATTGAAGAAGAGCCAAGGATAATGATTAAAGAGAATATGATGAAGAAACATATGCCTCCCCCTTTTCCTCAAGCTTTACATGGAAAGAAGGGAATCAAGAATTCATCAAAAATTCTTGATGTTTTGAGACAAGTGAAGGTGAATATACCCTTACTTGATATGATCAAGCAAGTCCCCACATATGCAAAAAATTTAAAGGACTTGTGCACGGTCAAGAGAGGGTTAATTGTGACAAAGAAGACATTCCTCACTGAGCAAGTAAGTGCCATCATTCAGTGTAAGTCTCTAGTTAAGTACAAAGATCCGGGATGTCCCACCATTTCAGTCAACATTAGAGGGACACATGTGGAGAAGGCTTTACTAGACTTGGGGGCAAGTGTGAATTTGCTCCCATACTCTGTGTATAAGCAACTGGGACTTGGAGAATTGAAGCCCATAGCCATCACTCTCTCCTTAGCTAATAGGTCAGTCAAAATCCCAAGAGGGGTGATAGAGGATGTTCTAATTCAAGTGGACAAATTCTACTATCCCATGGATTTTGTGGTACTTGATACTGATCCCACTGTTAAGGAAGCAAATTATGTGCCAATCATCCTTGGGAGACCTTTCCTAGCTACTTCCAATGCCATCATCAATTGTAGGAATGGGGTGATGCAGCTCACATTTGGAAACATGACCTTGGAACTAAACATATTCCACCTATGCAAGAGGCATCTTCACCCCGAAGAGGAGGAAGGATTTGAGGAGGTGTGCTTGATCAACACTTTGGTTGAAGAGCATTGTGACAAGAATTTAGAAGAGAGCTTGAACGAAAGCCTTGGAGTGCTTGAAGAAGGGTTACCTGAACCCTCTGATGTGTTAGCCATCATGTCTCCTTGGAGGAGAAGGGAAGAGATCTTACCCTTGTTCAATAAGGAGGACTCACAAGGAGCAGCTAGGGAGGACCCTCCAAAGCTAGTTTTGAAGCCACTTCCTATTGATTTGAAGTGTGCATATTTGGAGGAAGATGAGAAATGTCCAGTGGTGGTTTCTTCAACTCTCACAAGTGATCAAGAGGATAGTCTTTTGGGAGTCCTCAGAAAATGCAAAAAAGCCATTGGATGGCAAATTTCTGATCTGAAAGGGATTAGCCCTTTGGTATGCACCCACAATATCTACATTGAGGAAGATGCAAAACCAGTAAGGCAGCCCCAGAGGAGGTTGAATCCTCATATGCAAGAGGTGGTAAAGGGTGAAGTTCTGAAGCTACTTCAAGCAGGGATCATATATCCCATTTCAGATAGCTTGTGGGTGAGCCCAACCCAAGTAGTCCCAAAGAAAAATAGAATTACTGTGATCCAGAATGAGAAAGGGGAGGAAGTCTCTACATGTCTTACCTCAGGATGGAGGGTGTGTATAGACTACAGGAGGTTGAATTCAGTGACTAGGAAGGACCATTTCCCATTGCCTTTCATGGACCAAGTCCTTGAGAGAGTCTCAAGGCATCCTTTCTAGTGTTTTTTGGATGGTTACTCAGGGTACTTCCAAATAGAGATTGATTTGGAAGATCAAGAAAAGACAACCTTCACTTGCCCCTTTGGTACTTTTGCTTATAGGAGGATGCCCTTTGGTCTATGTAATGTACCTGCAACTTTCCAAAGATGTATGCTAAGCATCTTCAGTGATATGGTGGAGCGCATCATAGAAGTCTTCATGGATGACATCACTGTATATGGAGGTTCTTATAAGGAGTGTTTGTTGCATTTAGAAGCTGTTCTCCAAAGATGTATTGAGAAAGACCTAGTGCTAAATTGGGAGAAGTGCCATTTTATGGTACAACAAGGAATTGTCTTAGGACATATAATCTCCAAGAATGGCATTGAGGTAGATAAGGCAAAGGTGGAGCTAATTGTTAAGTTGCCACCTCCCACAAATGTTAAAAGAATTAGGCAATTCCTAGGACATGCCGGGTTCTATAGGAGGTTCATTAAGGATTTCTCAAAAATCTCAAAACCTCTTTGTGAACTCTTGGTAAAGGATGCCAAGTTTGTGTGGGATGAGAAATGTCAGAAGAGTTTTGAGAAACTGAAGCAATTCCTCACAATTGCACCAATAGTGAGAGCCCCAAATTGGAAATTACCTTTTGAGGTAATGTGTGATGCAAGTGATTTTGCTATGGGGGCTGTTTTGGGGCAAAGAGAAGATGGAAAGCCCTATGTGATTTTGTTGTGCAAATTTCGCACAAGCTTGGAGCAGTTGTCTTCCGAAGGCCATATCTTCCTCATTTCAGCTCCAAATTGTACACGGTTTGAAGCGTTGGATTCTTGACTTCCTGATCTTTGAAATGGTATATAGCACATAGAAAATGGACTTCGGAAAGTGCTCCAAAAGTGCGAAGGAAGACTGCAGCTGCTGTCCTCTGTTTTCTTCACTTTGCTTGTTTTTCCTCTTTGCTTCTCTTTGCTTCTCTCCTTTGCTTGGCTTGTCTTAATGATCCAAAAAGCTGTCAAAACACTAAAACTAGCCACAAATATGATTAGAAGACATTGCTAGGTCCTTAACATGCCAATTGGACTAAAGATGGAGAACTACTACACAAAAGTGCTTAAAACATAATGAATTAAAGGCGCAAAATGACACTTTTTGGGTAGTAATCACTCCCCCCAACTAACACATTGCTAGTCCTTGAGCAATGAAGGAGAGAAAAAATAAAGAAAAATAGATAATATAATAATTTACAAAATCATGCTGATCACTCCAAAAAATAATCAAGTGGCATGATTGACATCCATGGATCAATAAAGATGTGAAACTCAACCTATAATAAGAGTTATCAAAGCATTCACTTGATCATAGAGTACAAAGAATGGATATTATGCAAGTTTAAGCATCAAAAGAATTTCCACTCTCAAAAGATCCAAATCAAATTCTTCCACTAAAATCTAAGTGTTATTTATTAGTTTCCGGATATAGTATGTCAAACTAATCTCTCCCCTCAACCTAGTTCTTTTCAAAGCTTAGCAAACTAATCAACCTCCAATAGGCTAAGAACGCACCTCTTTTCTTTCACAATTTTTTCTTGTAGGAGTGCAAAGCTTAAAGGCATTCTTTTCTAAATTGTCCATGTAATGGGGGTCCATCGATGACTCCCAACCAATTAAGGTTTAGGGCATCAAGCTTTAAGGATTTTTCAACCACTAACTCCTCGGATTTCACCCCGGACTTTTGAGAATGAATTTTAATACCCAAGCATCTACAGTATGTTAAACTCCACCTATCCACCCTTGTAACGAGCATTGAGGTCGGTGACTCCCAACCAATTAAGGCTTAGGGCACCAGGTTTTAAAGATTTTCACCATATACCCCTCGAACCTTGCTCGGGTTTCAAGGCAAGTAAAACATTTTTCTTTTTCTTTCTTTTTCCAAAGGCTCATTGGCCTTTTACAAGGTGTCCCAACACTATTAAAATGAGGTCAAAGGTACCAAGTCTAAAATTTTCCTAAGTCAAGAGGGAAATAGTTTTTCATCTTATAATCGGAACCTATTGTGCAAAGTGTGTGAATAGCTTAAAGTGGAAGAACTGAGGTTGAATTCAATAGAAGTTTCAACAATTCATCAACTTTAGTAAGCATAATACAAACTCTAAGACTCATGTAATCAAGTTGAAACTCGACTTCTCTCATTTAATTTTGAGAGTTAATCCTTAATATCCATGGAGTTTAAAGCAAAAATTTTAAAATTTAAACAAAAAGTAGCTAATTTAACTAAGTATGATAAAAATTTAAACTAATACTTACTTCCTCATCTCTCCCACCAACCGAGATGAACATTGTCCTCAATGTTTGAATCGAAAATAAGGAGGAAGGAAGTGGTATCTCATGTGATGTGGACTTGGAGTTGAGAAGGTAAACCACCTGTTTCAAAATTCAAAAATTGAATGAGAGAGGAATTTATACTAAATATTTACAAAAATGATGAGTGGGCCCCACTTTGAGCAGTTGAGGACAAGGCTCAAAGGCTTGGGATTGGGGAGGGTAGGGATGAAGAAGCTCAAAATTTCGCACAAGAGGGGTGTTGTGCGAGTTTCGCACAACACAATATGTTGTGCAAGTGTTGTGCGAGTGTTGTGCAAAAATTTCGCATTCCTGTGGTTCTCCATGACAGAGAGCATGGTTTTGAAATTTTGTCACAAAAACGAATTCGCACAAGGTTCGCATTCTTGTGAAATTCGCACTGAGATTTTGGGAAGGGACCGAGAGCATGTATTTTTTAAAATTGGCACAAAAGCAAATTCGCACAAGGGATGTGTTGTGCGAAAATTTCGCACAACAGGAAGTATTGTGCGAAAATTGCTGAGTCTTGGTTTTTCTCCCCTGTTTTCCCTTGTTTTCACCATAACTTCAATTTTTGCAAGCATCATACCTGCATGAACACTTCAAAACTCATCTTAAAAACATATTAAAACTAAATTAAAGCTAAGAATTCAAACTAAAACATGCATAAATTTAAAGAAAACATAGAATTTAAATGAAGCTGATAGCATGTACCCCAAAAAGAAGATGAACTGTTTAGCTCATCCTCACTCACACACCCACTTCATGCTGAATTCCCCCTGGATCCCTAACAAAATTGCCATCCTTCCCATTTGGTCCAAGGGAATTCGTTTCTCTTCTCTTCCCTGGAGAAGTGGATGCTTTAAAGGGTTCAGGTAACCCTTTATCATCTTGAACCTTATGATTTTCAATGGAAGGTTGGTCCATAGAGTTGTCATAGCAATCCCCCACCAAAGTGTCGATCTTCAACATTTTCCTTGATCTTTTTGCATTGGTTTCTTGAAGGTTATGGTGGGGTTGAGGAGGAAGCTTCCTTTTCCCCCTTGCTATATCGAGATTGGTGAGCTTCTCAATGGAGTCTTGAACTTTTTCTATCCTTAGTGATAGATCATTATAAACCCCCTCCATTCTTACATTTATTGAACTCTCCAAATTATCAATCTTTTCATTAAGATGAGAGTCGATCTTCTGTTGCTCACCTACAAAGTCCTCCATGACTTTGCTTATCTTCAAAATGGCTTGCTCCAATGAAGATGTACTCATTGATGGTTGAGGTTGAGGTTGGGTTGTAAGGTTGGGATGGTTATTCCAACTTGAGGTGTAGGAGTACATGTCTCTCACAGTTGGAATGGTAGGGCACTCCCCTACCGTATGCTCATATGAATCATCTCCATTCAAAGCATACTTACTACCCCATTGGCTTTGTTGAACTTGCCTTTCCCTAATTCAATCTGATCCCTCATGGATAGGTATGCAAATTTGTCCTTCTCATGATCATAATGAGAGCTTTGATCTTCATGTGGAATTTCCATTTCTAAAAAAAATGATATTCAACTAAGGCTCTTTTCTTCAACTTGTACCAGGGTTCCCTCTTGGTCTCGAATCCAACAAGGAATGCATAAATTGAAATTAAAACAAAAATAAAAGAAAAGAGAATAAAAAATTTAACTAAACAAAAACTAAACTAAAAAAATTATAAGAAAACTCACCAAACTTGTGATGAAGATCACAAGTTACCCTTAATGGTTGCTTCACTATGCTTGTGGCACCTTCCCCGGCAACGGCGCCATTTGATTCGACTCATCCTCGGCAACGGCGCCATTTGATGCGACTCATGGTAGCTTAGCTTTAAAGGCGTATCAACAAAATTTATACCTTAAATACTATTACTAAAGTAGCCAAGCTACTATAGCATAGTGGTTCTAGGATCGTTCACTGGGAAGGGTTTTCGCAAACACTAGTGATATTCAAATTAGGAAAATAGGTGATTTTCTTATGGATGTTAGCTTTAAAAGAAGATGCAAATGTTTTAGAAAGATTTAAACTAATCTAAGCTAACATTAAAGACTAAAATGAAAGGGTGTAAAAACAAGTTTCTCAAAGATAGGATAGCTATGCTCTGGCTCTTATGCAAATTGGAAATCTTAGGATAGGCTCCTCGCGTTGGGGTTGCAACTATGGTGATGCTTGCTTCCCGAACCGGTATGGATTTAGCAAATCAAGTTTTAATCCTTTAAAATGGCAAAACAGATGGTAGTGAATTTCATCAATGATTATTCACCTTAGACTTCCTTTGAATGACTCTTAAGAGATAACTAATGGTCTAAAGCCAAAAGCTTACCAAATATTGGCAACTCAAAGTCATTCCAGGTAATAAACTCACATTTCAATGGCCATTAAAATTGGTTCTAACGGATTAATGAAAAACTTGGAATTGAAAACCTCACCTTCCAATAGCTCGTAGGAGATAACTAATGGATAGAAATCCAAAAGCTTATCAAGTATTGGCCATTGGAAGTTGTCCAAAGGTAATAAAAACCAAACTTTGCGTTAATGAACCATTAATGAAAAACGACTACCTTACCTTCCAGGTGCGAGAAATTTCCATGGGATTGCATCCAAGCCATCACATAACATTCATACTTTGAGAAACTAAAAGTTTTAGCCAATCATCCTCTAAGGAAAAGCCCTCAGAGGCTGTTTGGCTACTAAGAAAATAGAAATGGGGAAGAACAGGAGAAGAGAGAAAAATAGAGCTTTATATATTTCTAAGTTAATGTATAGAGGATCGATCCCCCCAATCTCCAATCTTTTGGAGGCGTTGTGCACCTCTATATATAGCAAAATTACAAGAAAAAGCCTTATGTCGGCTGAATACAAGGTTACAAAAGGAATTTACACGAGAAAATATCAAGCTAAAAATATCTGGGAAGTCGGTGGTGCGTGCGTGGAGAAACAGAGGAAAATTCGCACCATGCATGGGCTGTGCGAATTTGGAAGGTGTTGTGCGAGTGTTGTGTGAGTTTCGCACAAGCTTCGAACAACCTGAATGTGTTGTGCGAGTGTTGTGCGAGTTTCGCACAAGCTTGGAGCAATTGTCTTCCGAAGGCCATATCTTCCTTATTTCAGCTCCAAATCGTACACGGTTTGAAGCATTAGATTCTTGACTTCCTGAGATTTGAAATGGTATATATCACATAGAAAATGGACTTCGAGAAGTGCTCCAAAAGTGTGAAGGAAGTTTGCAGATGCTGTCCTCTATTTTCTTCACTTTGCTTGTTTTTCCTCTTTGCTTCTCTTTGCTTCTCTCCTTTGCTTGGCTTGTCTTAATGATCCAAAAAGCTGTCAAAACACTAAAACTAGCCACAAATATGATTAGAAGACATTGCTAGGTCCTTAACATGCCAATTGGACTAAAGATGGAGAACTACTACACAAAAGTGCTTAAAACATAATGAATTAAAGGCGCAAAATGACACTTTTTGGGTAGTAATCAGATTTATTATGCAAGCAAAACTTTGAATGAGGCTCAAAGGAACTACACAACTACTGAAAAAGAGTTGTTGGCAGTAGTTTTTGCCTTGGATAAGTTTCGTTCCTATTTGATAGGGTCCTTTATAGTGGTGTTCACTGACTATTCTGCTTTGAAGTACTTGCTAACCAAGCAAGATGCCAAGGCAAGATTGATAAGATGGATCCTTTTGCTTCAAGAATTCAATCTCCAAATCCGAGATAAAAAGTGAGTAGAAAATGTGGTAGCTGACCACTTGTCAAGACTTGTGATAACACATGACTCACATGGTCTACCTATCAATGATGACTTCCCTGAGGAGTCTCTCATGTCAATAGAGGTAGCTCCATGGTATTCTCACATTGCAAATTACTTGGTTAGTGGAGAAGTTCCAAGTGAGTGGAGTGCCCAAGACAAGAAGCATTTCTTTGCTAAGATCCATGCCTATTATTATGAAGAGCCTTTTCTCTTCAAATATTATGCGGATCAAATCATAAGGAAATGTGTTCCTGAACAAGAACAATAAGGAATTCTATCCCATTGTCATGATAGTGCATGTGGAGGTCATTTTCCTTCCTAGAAAACATCCATGAGAGTGGTCCAATCAGGCTTTTGGTGGCCCTCTCTTTTCAAGGATGCCCACTCTATGTGCAAGGGATGTGATTGGCGTCAAAGGCTTGGGAAGCTTACACGCCGGAATATGATGCCCTTGAATCCCATCTTGATAGTGGATGTTTTTTATGTTTGGGGGATAGACTTCATGGGACCATTTCCAATGTCATTTGGACACTCCTACATTTTGGTGGGAGTGGATTATGTCTCTAAGTGGGAAGAAGCAATCCCATGTAGGAGCAATGATCATAAGGTGGTTCTCAAATTTCTCAAGGAGAACATCTTTTCAAGGTTTGGAGTGCCTAAGGCCATTATCAGTGATGGAGGAACCCACTTTTGCAACAAGCCTTTTGAGACTCTTCTAGCCAAATATGGGGTCAAGCACAAGGTAGCTACACCTTATCACCCTTAAACAAGTAGCCAAGTTAAGTTAGCCAACCGGGAAATCAAGAATGATGAAGGTGGTGAATGTGAATAGGAAGGATTGGTCTATTAAGCTTCTGGATTCATTATGGGCTTATAGGACCGCTTATAAGACCATTCTTGGAATGTCTCCTTATTGCCTTGTTTATGGCAAAGCGTGCCATCTCCCAGTGGAGATTGAATATAAAGCATGGTGGGCAATCAAGAAGCTCAACATGGATTTGACAAGAGCCAGGTTAAAGAGATGTTTGGATTTAAACGAATTGGAGGAAATGAGGAATGATGCTTACCTCAATTCAAAAATTGCAAAAGAGAGGTTGAAGAAATGACATGATCAGTTGATAAATCAGAAGAATTTTACCAAAGGACAAAGAGTCTTGCTTTATGACTCTAAACTTCATCTTTTTCAGGGAAAATTGAAATCAAGGTGGACGGGTCCTTTCATAATTCATGACGTGCAATCAAATGGAGTAGTGGAACTATTCAACTTCAAGAGCATTCGAACTTTCAAAGTGAATGGGCATCGTCTCAAGCCCTATATGGAATCATTTTCCCGAGACAAGGAGGAATTCATCCTCCTTGATCTACCTCTAACATGAAAACTCTCAGTTCATGGTTGAACTTAGTCTCTTCAAAGACTAAAAAGTTCATCCTCTTTTTTGTTTCCTTTTGTGTTGAGTTTAGTTTAATCTTGTGTTTTTTCTTGTGTATATGCATGTTTTGATTTTTATTTTTGACCTTAATTTCATTCTAATGTGGTTTGAATTGGTTTTTGTGTTAACATGCAGGTAGGAAAGCTTGAAGAATGAAGTCAAGGGGAAAACAGGGGAAAATAGGGGAGAAAAGCCAAGACACAAGGAATTTCGCACCACCCTACCCCCTTGTGCGAAATTGCCTCTGTGAGCATTTTCCAGAAAGCATGCTCTCGGTCCCTACCCAAAATCTCAGTGCGAAAATGCACAAGAATGCGAACCTTGTGCGAAATTGAAGAACATGAACAAACCCATTTTTGTAACTTCAAAAGCCGTTTTCTCTTCTTAAAGTCTAAACTTGTTCTTCTTCAATCCTCTCAACACCATTTTTCCGATCACTCCTTTCCATCCACAAGGTCCTCTCCTTCATCATCTCCCATCCTCAATCCCACCATGGCCGGCCATCTCAAGAGCTTCATCCCATAGCCGCGGCACCACACTATTCATAATAGTCTGTGACTTCCATTTTCAGCTCTTTCTCCTTCTTCCACCATCAAAAACCCTTCATTTCTTCACTCAACATTCCAAATCCATCCCTAAACAAAACCCAACCTTGATTTTTCATAACCAAAACCTCAAGCTAAGGATTCAAAGCCACGGTTTCTTCAAAAGAAACTTATTTCCGCGGCTATGGGAGCTTCAAAATCTTTCATTATCTTCTTGTAAAACTCCCATTTCCAAGCTTTTCCACCATGACAAACCCCTTTCCTACCTCAACCCACATTTCCCACCCTCAAAAACCAAAAATTTTTGCCGTTTGAAAGAATTACAAATTTCGCATCTTGCACAAGTGAATAGTGCATTGTGCGAAATTCGCACCACCCAATTCTCTGGTGCGAAATTCACACCACCCTACCCCCTTGTGTGAATTTTTGGGATTTTCACCCATACCCTCCCCAATACCAAGCCTCTGAGCCTCATTTCTTTGCTCCCTTATGGCTAAGACCCGAGGAGGCTCTACCTCAACTCCCTAGAGCAATCATAGAGCTGCCCCTGTGCGGGCCCTGCTAGATGCACCCCCGCATTTACCTGATTTTGCCCCCTAGAGCAGATACTATACGAGGAGAGCAGCTGCCACATCTGTGGCCCCTACTCATATTCCAGCTAGGAGTCCTCCTACAAAGAAGACCAAGACTTCAAAGCCAGGAGAGTCCTCCAGAGCAGCTCGAGATTCATAGTCTCAGCCTCCTCCCACCAGACGCCCTATCCTCGCTAGCTCGCCCATTGAGGACAACTCCGATTGCCGAGCGAGAGCATTCCATGATGAGACATATTTTGATCACTATGTTTTGCGACAGCAGCCTGAGTTGGGGGATTCATACTGCCTACTTGAGAGGTACCATCTTGTACCCTTTATAACTCCACCACAGTTCTTTTATCCTCGAGTAGCTTTAGACTTTTACCAGTCTATGACTACTCGTGGCGTCCCGACCCCCGCATTTACTTGATTTTGCCCCCTAGAGCAGATACTATACGAGGAGAGCAGCTGCCACATCTGTGGTCCCTACTTAGATTCCAACTAGGAGTCCTCCTACAAAGAAGGCCAAGACTTCAGAGCCAGGAGAGTCCTCTAGAGCAGCTCGAGATTCATAGTCTCAGCCTCCTCCCACCAGACGCCCTATCCTCGCCAGCTCGCCCATTGAGGACAACTCCGATTGCCGAGCGAGAGCATTCCATGATGAGGCATATTTTGATCACTATGTTTTGCGACAGCAGCCTGAGTTGGGGGATTCATACCGCCTACTTGAGAGGTACCATCTTGTACCTTTATAACTCCACCACAGTTCTTTTATCCTTGAGTAGCTTTAGACTTTTACCAGTCTATGACTACTCGTGGCGTCCCGACACCCGCCTCGATCATTTTTACCATTGATGGATGCCAGAGTATTTTGGGGGCTAGACAGATTGCTGAGGCTTTCCATATCCCTTATGCACTAGCAGATCCAACTGCATTTAGATGGTGGCCCCCACTTTCTGAGTGGGACATGGTTAGTATACTATCTCGAGGGACATCTTCAGACAGGATCATTATGAGGAAGGAGCTTCCCCCAAGGATGCTCCTAGTTGATGTGGTGCTTCGCACCAATCTTTTTCCTCTTCAGCATAAAGTGCAGAGGCGAGGGGCCATTCTAGAGGCGTTATTCCGTATCTCTGAGGGCTACTACTTTGGCCCCCTTCATTTGATTATGGCTTCC
Organism: Vitis vinifera; assembly: GCF_030704535.1. Classification (NCBI taxonomy): domain Eukaryota; kingdom Viridiplantae; phylum Streptophyta; class Magnoliopsida; order Vitales; family Vitaceae; genus Vitis; species Vitis vinifera. Next base: position 7,954,495 of record NC_081808.1, read on the forward strand.
CTCCTCCATTTTGAGGAGAAGGTGCATAAGAGGCGTCTTACGAGGGCAAACACCATTCTTTTACTTTTCCCTCGGCTGCTATGCCATGTTTTGGCGCATATGGGTTTCCCTGCAGACCTTCATTCTGAGACCCGCCGCCATTGTTAAGAGAGCTTCTCTCTTGACCAATGGAATCAGGTATTGCACCATCAGCATTCCCCAGAACTTCCCGAGCCAAGGGAAGTTCCTCCACAGCCCTTACCATCTATATTTGCTCCATCCACTTCAACTCATTCGGAGCCCGTACCAGAGGTAGCATCGTCTGATGCCCCACCTGCTATTCCTCCTACCCCAAAGCCACCCATTACTATCCCTTGTGCAGAGTATCATGTTTTGCTCGCTTCTTTCCAGACTCTGACCATTACTCAGACAGCCATTATGGAGCGGATGGACCACCTCCAGCTTCGGCAGGACCAGCAGACTCTCATTCTTCGTGACATTCAACAGCATCTTGGTCTTTTGCCACCAGCTCCACCTGTTTCTCCTGTGCCCTCAGAGCCTTTTGCTCCAGCTGATGATCTTGATCCAGCTGATAATGCTACATCTGTAGCGGTACCTTCCACAGTTGCAGTTGAGGACCCCTCCTATCCACCAGAGGAGCCTACTACTTGATCATACGATCACTCCTCTTTCTTTTTTTTGTATCTATATACTATGTTTTTGGATGTTATATATATTTTGGACCACTTTTATACTAGGATTGGATGTATTCCATGTTTATTTTGTATATTGTATTCTCTCAGTTTATATAGACATCTTCCTTTTTGTGTATATTAGCTATTCCTTTTTATTTCCTCTACTCATCACTCTTATGATTTTTTTCTTTTACAACATGTGGTTTCTCCTGTTCATTCAGAGTCCCTTACTATCAGGAGGTATCACTTCCTCTCTTTTATTATCACTTGCTTTTGGAACATTGGGGACAATGTTCATCCTAGTTGGGGGGAGAGTTGAGGAAGTAATTTGTTGGATTTTTGGTTAGGTTATTTTGCTAACAAATTTTTGCAAACTCTCTTTGTTTCTCAAACATAAATTCTCAAAAGTAAATGGGAGAAATTAAATTCTTATCTTATTGCCATAGTCTCAGAGTTTGTATTATGCTTATTTAAGTTGATAAATTGTTGAAGCTCCTTTTGATTTCAATCTTAAGTCTTCCACTCTAATCTTTTCACACACTGAACACATTAGATTCCAGTTATAAGATGGAAAACTTTCTCACCCCCCTAAACTTAGGAAATTTTCGACTTGGTGCATTTGACCTCATTCTATTAGTATTAGGACACCTTATAAAAGGCCAATGTGTCTTATGAAAATAATAATAATAATAATAATAATATAAAATAAAAAAAAATTTGCTTCACTTGCTTTGAAACCCGAGCAAGGTCTGAGGGGTATATGGTGAAAATCTTTGAAGCCTGGTGCCCTAAGCCTTTATTAGTTGGGAGCCACCGACCTCACTGCTCGTTACATGGGTGGATGGGTGGAGTTTTGAAGAGGTGTGTTCTTAGCCTTTTATATCGGGGTTAGTGTTGCTAAAGTTAGAGAAAAACCTTAGTTGGGGGGAGAATATAGTTTGACATACTATAATTGGAAACTAAGCACCGTAACACTTAGATTTTTGTGGAAGATTAAGAGTTGGTCATTTGGAAGTGGAAATTATTTTGATACTCAAATTTGCATAATGCCCACTCTTTGTATGTTGTGATAGGTAAGTTATTTGATGACTCTTGTTGATGATTGAGTTTTATATCCTTGACTTGCCATGTGAGAGTTTGATCCAATCATGCCACTTGATTATTTTTTTGGAGTGATCAGCATGATTTTGTAAATTATTATATTATCTATTTTTCTTTCTTTTTCTCCCTTTTATTGCTAAGGGACTAGCAATGTGTCAATTGGGGAGAGTGATTACTACCCAAAAAGTGTTATTTTGCGCCTTTAATTCATTATGTTTTAAGCACTTTTGTGTAGTAGTTCTCCATTTTTATTCCAATTGGCATGTTAAGGATCTAGCAATGACTTCAAATCATATTTATGGCTAGTTTTAGTGTTTTGACAACTTTTTGGATCATTAAGACAAGCCAAGTAAAGGAGAGAAGCAAAGAGGAAAAATAGAGGAAAGAAGCAGTTTTTGTAGTCGTGCACTGTCACTTTGGGAGGCTCTATTTTGTTCATCGTGCAAAATCACCTTTCAAGAATCCCATATTCGGAACCGGCTTGGAATTGCTGACAAATCAAGTACCTATAGTGGTATATTGTCATTCGTATAAGGAGCTCAAAATGGCAAATTTCGCACTTTGTACTGTTCATGAGAAAATGCCATGCAAGTGCGAATTTCGCACCAGCCCATGCAAGTGCGAATTTCGCACCTTGTATTGTTCATGCGACTTTGGTGCGAAATCTCCTTTGTTCTGTCGACTCCACATGAGATCTTTTCTTTTGTATTTTTTGATGTAAATTCCTTTCTTATCCTTGTAATTAGCCAATCATAGGTTTTTCTTTGTAAAGACTATAAGAGGGGTGGAAATCATCTCTCAAAAAAACTTTTGTATATTTTACACTTAGTAAAATTTTCCTTTTGGGGGAATCAAATACAGAGATCTCTTTGCTTTCCTTTTCTCTCTTCTATTTTCTTTTTCTTGGAAGCCAAACAACCTCGGAGGATGTTTTCCCAGAGGATGAGAGGCTAAACCTTTGGTTTCTTGGAGTGAAGGAAGCTAGGTGAAAAGTCCAGATGCAAAAGTGGAAACTCTCGTGCTTTAAATATAGGTAGTCGGAGTTCATAAATAGCTTTTAAATCTAAAGTTTTGCTTTAAATCCCTTAGAATCACTTTGAATGGCCAATACATGATAAGCTTTTAGGTCTCTGTGGATACTTAAATTTAGATCCACATAAGACCATTAGTTATCATGTACGAACCATTGGAAAGTGGCTCAAGGTGAAGACCCATAGTGTCTAAAGCCATTAATGAAACTTGACTATCATTTCTATTGACTTTTTATGGATTAAATCTTCATTGTTAAACCTATACCGGTTCGAGAAACAACCATCCTTTATGTTGTTGTCCCCAATACGAGGAGAAAAATCCGGAATTTCCCACTTTGCATTTTGAACTTGATCCTAGCAACCTTTAGCTACGAGAGACTTTCTTTCTTCCATTTTTACCTAGTTCTAAGTTAGTTTAGTTTCAAACACCACTTTCAAAACAAATTTTATTTTCTTTTAAACTTTAAGTTTTTGACAAAGGAAATCATCAGATTCAATTTCTAATCTTGAGTCTATCATTGGTAGAGTGAAAACCCATCCCAGAGTTCAACCCTAGAGCTGCTATACTATAGTAGCTTTGCTATGCTAGTATGAGGTCATAGGATTTATAAATATTTTTTGATTAAAATACCCAACTGGGCACGAATCAGTAGGGTACTTACTGTTACAGGGTTATGCCATGACATAATGCATAGGAATGTGGAAGTTTATGTGGATGATATGATTGTGAAATCTCGAGGCAGAGCAGATCACCTAGCGGCTCTAGAGAGATTCTTTAAGAGGATTCGGAAATTTAGATTGAGGCTAAATCCCAAGAAGTGCACTTTTGGAGTGACTTTTGGGAAATTGTTGGGTCATGGTTAGTGAGCGAGGCATACAGGTTGACCCAGATAAGATCAAAGTCATACTTGACATGCCTATGCCAAGGACTGAGAAAGAAATCAGGGGTTTTTTAGGCAGGTTATAGTACAACAGTTGATTCATAGCCAGATTGACAGACATATGTGAGCCCATTTTTCATTTATTGAGAAAGAACCAGCCTACGGTTTGGAATAATGATTGCCAGCTTGTGTTTGAGAGGATTAAGGAGTATTTGCTTTCTCTTCCTATTTTAATGTCTCCCATGTCAGGATGTCCACTTCTTTTATATCTGTCAGTTTCAGACATGACCTTGGGATGTATGCTAGCTCAACTTGATGACTCAGGGAAAGAGCGAGCTATTTACTATTTGAGTAAGAGGATGTTGGAATATGAAATGAGATATGTTACGATTGAGCGCCTTTACTTAGCACTAGTTTGGGCTATTAGGAGGTTGAGACATTACATGACAGAGTATTCAATGTACTTGATTTCCCATCTTGATCCATTGAGATACTTGTTTGATAGACCTACTTTGGCTGGTAGACTGATGAGATGGCTAGTTCTTTTTACGGAATTTGATATTCAGTATGTCTCTCAGAAATCCATTAAAAGGAGTGTTGTTGTAGATCATTTAGCGCCCTTACCAACAATCAAGAGTAGGCCAGTTGATGATGATTTTTTGGATGAGGAGTTTGTCGCTATGACTAGGTTATCAGGATGGTGCATGTACTTCGATGGAGCAACTAATCATTTAGGGTATGGGATAGGTGTTTTGTTGGTATCTCCCCAGGGTGATCACATCCCGAGATTTGTTTATTTAACATTTCCTAATTACCATCCCACCACAAATAATATTGTTGAGTATGAAGCATGTATCCTCGATCTAGAGACCGCATTAGAGCTTGGCATCACACAGATGGATGTGCTTGGTGATTCCAATCTAGTACTCAGACAGGTTCAGGGTGATTGGAAGACCAAATACGCAAAGTTGAAGCCATACCATGCCTACTTGGAGTTATTGATTAAGAAATTTGAGGGGTTGAAATACATTCATCTCCCTTGAGCACATAATTAGTTTGTTGATGCCTTAGCTACTCTAGCTTCTATAGTTGACATTCCAACTAATGTGGTAGTTCGTCCCCTACTGGTTGAGACTAGATTTACACCCGGTTATTGTCACTTGATTGATGAGACAGAGGTCCAGAACGACCTACCATGGTTTCATGACATTCATCAGTTTCTCAGATTTGGCACATACCCTGGGACGACGATAGCTAAGGATCGGAGAGCATTGATGCACCACATGCGTATAAGACAATGCAAGTTGAGAGAAAAATGGCAGAATCTGCCTCAGTGGTGTCATTATCTGTCTAACAACTTCAGGACATGATAACTAACACGATTAGAGCGTAGTATGGTGGACCCTCATAGAGTACGCTCATGTACTCTAAACCTTATACTAAAAGGATTGATAACCTACGTATGCCTATGGGTTATCAACTTCCAAAATTTCAATCATTTGACATGAAGGGAAACCCAAAACAACATGTTGCCCATTTCATTGAAACTTGTAACAATGCAAGTACAGATGGTGACTTATTAGTTAAAAAATTCGTCTGTTCTCTCCAAGAGAATGCTTTCGATTGGTACATAGACCTTGCACCTGAGTGTATCGATAGTTAAGATCAAATGGAACATGAATTCCTCAATCGTTTCTATAGCACCCGACGAACTATAAGCATGATGGAACTTACTAACACTAAGGAATGGAAAGACGAGCTGGTTGTAGACTATATCAATTGTTGGCGTTCCTTAATCCTTGACTGAAAAGATAGATTATATAAGGTATTAGCCGTGGAGATGTGCATACAAGGAATGCATTGGGGACTCCTATACATTCTCCAAGGGATACGACCCCGAACCTTTGAAGAATTAGCTACTCGAGCACATGACATGGAAATCATCATAGCCAACCATGGTTCTAAGAAGAACCTTACCATTGATTGGCAAAGAGAGAGACATGATGGGAAAAGGAGTGACAATAACTCAAAGAAACCTATCCAAGAGTCAATGACGATAAATACGGCTCTCGTCAAAATCTCAGTGTAGACCCTCCATTTTGTCCATTTAGCACATGTTTTTAAGTTCACTTCCAGTGCTTCACATTAGTTCTTTGATGGCCCATTACTACTCATGTAGCTTATTTTTTTTAAGCCACCTTGGAGACTTTAGTTGAGGGGTTTGCCTAACCCCTTATTGTGACCCTGGCCACCTTTTGAGTTTAGATTAGGCTTTGTTTAGGTGCGTTTTAGGTTAGATTCTACTTAGTTCCCTCTAGGTTACTTAGGCACTTTTAAACTCACTCTTTGTATGACTTGTATGATTACATGGCCTGCATAACTCGTGTGATTTGTATGACTTTCTTTATTATTTTTATTTTATTTTATTATAAGTTTTCTAACTCATATTTCTTGACTTTTTTTTGGCATGAGGAAATGGGCTGCCATCTATTTGAAAGGAGAATCACTAAAATTTTGAAAAATGAGAGATTTTATTTTTAAAGGGGTGGCACATATATTATTTCCATGGAGGGACTTGGAGCACCCAGGAAGAAATGTGAGAGAAAATGAAGAATTTTTCATTGCTTTTGTAATAAGAAAAAGAACCCGTGTTCATCGGTCTTTGGAGTTCTTTTTAAGACAACTTAAAATTGAGCAATTGGAGAGCAAATTGCTAGGTATGTTCTCTGATATTTTGTTATTGCTGCTTACATTCTACTCCTTTTTATTCTCTGGCTGTTTTTGAGAATTTATTCTTGTTGTTTGGTGTGGACGCTAAGGGCCACAGTTTGATTTGTTGAGACTGATTGCTTGCATATTTACGTTATTTTAGTCTTCCTTTTAATGTCTTTGGTTCCATTTGAAAGCAATCTAAATATAGGTCCATATTTGAATTTTATGCTAGAAGTCTTGGCCCTGTTTATGTTCCAATCTCACTTCGAAATACCCACCCATTCCAAGCCTATGGAAGTTGAAATGAGGCTTTACAAACTTTTGCTTGTTTTTTTTTTTGGCCCTTTCCCTATTTATCATTTACTCTGTTTTTATTTATTTATTTTTATTTTTTTCTTTGCTCTCTGTTCCTATGTACACCTTCTTGTGAGTCCTTTGTTGGGGTAGCCTGAGGTTTGAGATGAAAGGAAGATGTGCTCAGGTTATCAAGTGAATTGTTGCGGATAAGCTCGAACTAAAGAGGTTAATCCTTGTTATGAATCAAGTTATGGGTGTGTACATATTTGGGAATTCCAAACTAGCAGAGGCTATTTTCTGAGTTTCTGGTGGATCCTGAGGTTCTTGGAATGGGTTTTGAGGCATTTTCAAGGTTTAAGAGAGAGATGATTACTCAGAAGAAGATGAATCTTCAGATAGAGGCGTTGAAGCACCAGATTGTGGTGGATCCGAAATACGCAGAGAAGACTTGGAATATTCTGGAACATGCAATCCATGAGATATGCAATCATAACGACAGTGGGCTTAGTTTCGAAGAACTATATAGAAATGCTTACAATATGGTGCTGCACAAATTTGGGGAGAAACTTTACTCTGGACTAATTTCAACTATGACTCATCATTTGGAAGTTATATCAAAATTGATTGAAGCTATTCAAGGAGAAATGTTTTTGGAAGAACTAAATGTGAAATGGGCAGACCATAACAAGGCATGAAATTTCGAGGCTATCATCTTGGGACCCACATTGGGAGGAGATTGTCTTGGCAAACGAATATGGGTACGGCTGATTTGAAGGTAATATTTGGCAAGGGCCAGAAGCATGAACTGATTGTTTCTACACATCAGATGTGTGCTCTGATGCTTTTTAATAATGTTGATAACTTAAGTTATAAAGAAATAGAGCAAGCTATAGAGATCCCTGCCTCAGATTTAAAGAGATGTCTGCAGTCTATGGCTTGTGTTAAGGGAAAGAATATTCTCGGGAAGAAGCAGAACAGAGAGAGGGGGCCAAGATTCCTACTCCTTCATCCGTCCCTCTCTGTCTCTCTGTAATTTCATCGCCTATTGTGTCTTCTAATCCTTTTTCTCACTTTGTCATCATCAACATCATCACCATCGTGGCATAAAGTAGCAGCCTCTCTGAAAAACAAATCATGAAAACTCTGAGTTGAGATTCAGCACTGCTTCAGATCTGCAATTAGGAAAAAGGCTCTGCCATTTCACTATGATTTCGTATTCAATGCATTGAAGGGCCTCTCTGATCTCTTTGATCCCCTTCGCGTTTCTCGAGGAGGCTCGTTAGGGTTTCACTGGGAGGTTTAAGCAATATGTTCGATTTATTGAGCTGGAAAGATCGTTTGGGGAGAATGAAGATTGTGTTTTGGTGTGATGGGTTGTCATGTGTGGAGGAAGGAAACTCAAATTACTTAGGTTGTTTTATCCGTTGAGGATTGAAATCGACATTGATTTTGGGTCTTAGGAGTGGAATTGGTGTAGATAATTCTACCATGTTTTCATTGGGAAATTATTTGAGAGTTCCAATCAACCATTATTGCCATCAGTTCAGGTCTTTCATCTGCGGTGCATTATCCTGCTCCTGTGTTAGAGCATAGGCTCTGTTAGCTATCCCCATTCCAATCCTTCTTTCTCATCGTCCATCTTTGAGGACCGACAAAGTCGTTTCTTGGATGTGAATTGGAATACACGGCTACATAGGAGAGGAAACTCCTGGAATTGTGGACTACAGTAAAGCTGCATAACAATTCTACGAGCTTTGAAATTTCAGGGGCATTTTCTTGAGTCCAGGAAAAGCGGAACAAACCCCAAAGGAGCCGGCATAAAAGTGTGCAGTTTGAAGAGGATCTGATACATGAGGAGGATCTGAGGTTGATTTATATAAATGATTGGAGGAGGACGAATGATAAGTATGAGTTCACAGGGAATGAGATCCGGACTATACACGAATGATAAGTACGAATTTGGATGGAATTCCCATATCTGACTATCCAATTTTTTATGCCATTTTCTGGTTATTTAGTACACTGTCTCTTTTACGTCCCTGAAAACTGGAAAATTATGTGAAAGCTTTGAGATGCAATCCCTCCAATTCTCCACCTGATTCTACCCATATTTCTCCATTACCAATTTTGAGGAAGCATTTGGAGTTTTATATACGGTGAAGGTCCCCAGTTTGTTCCTAATTGTTTGATAGAGGTTTGCCAGATTTGGTTATGCAGTCAATTTTTACGTATTAATATCCACTGATACACAAATCAGGTTTGAAAACTGGTTTTGAGACTGCTGCAATGGAAATGGATCTTGAAGACAAAGAAGAGGATGGCCTTTGGTGTAGTTGCTTTGATAGATTCAGTTGTAGTAAACATCAATAATAAGCAGTACATTCCAAATTTGCATCTTTCATGTGACTACTCTGGTTAACAGAACATTGGAAAATTCTGAAATTTGTCGACTATTTGTGGAAAAATCAGGGATTGAAGATTAAGAGCTAGGAAACCGAATTATGGTCAAATCAAATATTGTAGAACGTATTAGTTTCATTGGTCTTGGAATAATGGGGTTTAGGATGGCAAAGAAGACTTCTTATCTAAAGAGGTTGAAATTTATTAAGTCGTCATTTGACACCAAAGAAATTATTTGTTTGTTCTTGATAAACAAATAAGAAATCACATGCAGATTCTGGTCTTTTCTTTAGCTGGGAATTATATGCATCTTACCATCGTTGAATTGAAATCTTTGAGGTGGATCAGAGAAGAGGAATGCTGGAAAAAGGATTTGCAGCTTCATTTTTTTATTTTTTTATTTTTTATGAGCTCCAATTCCAGAAACTTGGTTGTGGTTGTCGATCTGGTTCTGCTCATGGTTTTCGTCCTGAAAACAGCCTGGGGTTCGTGGCATCAGGAATGGTACGTACACATCAGTGTGAAGGCTCTGAAGTTACTGGAAGTCCAGAGGGGATTCTTTTTTGAGGCAAAATATTCGACGGAATACGACCCAACCCTTGGAGTAGTTAGCCAAAAAAAGAAGTTGAAAAGTAGAAATCCTAATATTTTCCATTTTATAATATATTCAGATTCTCAAAACCTTGTTATGGAAATTTTGCTCATAGGGACATAAGAAGGTTCAATCAGTTTTGACTTCCTTTACAACTACCAGAAAATTGCTTTACAGTTAATAGGGCTCATGCTTCACTTGTAGAGATTGATGATTGGAATTCAAAGCAAGACGAAATAGGGAATTTTGGGGACACTTGCTGCCCATCAGTATGTTAGAAATCTCATTATATTTGCTTTATTGAAGGACAAAATGGAAGGGAAGTTCTTATGGTAAATGAGCAAACCTGGTTTTACGCAGTTCGTTGATGATTGGCATGAAAGCACTTGAATCAAGACACATATTGCAGAACTGAAAGTGATGCTAAGGAGGGAACTGAGAATTTGGCCTTTTGGTTTGCGCTTGGAGGAGGATAGAATTATGCACACAAGAAACTGTCTCAAGATATCATTAAGGATCCACACTTATTCACATTCTCATTTAATCAAAGGAGATTCGAGGTTGATGAAACTTACAACTTTAATCAAGATGATCCATTGGTTGAGGGTGTGTTGACACTCGATACACATGCTGAAATTTTTGTTGGGGTTGGTCCGATTACAGATCCCAAAGAAGAGCATAATGCTTTTGAAATCTGTCAGAGGTACAATGAAATCGCTGCACTACTGAAGGACTACATTGCTCTGAATCCAGCCAAGCATTTCACCTTTGTTTCCCATAGTGCTGGAAGGTACTCCGCCAAGAGATTCTGGAACACTCAAATATTTTAGTTGGAAGATTTCTAATGCTTCAATAGCACTCACCCTATGATGAAGACTAAGTTTATGATGAAAGAGTGGAGTTTCTGGCATCCACCTATACACCGAACGCAGAACCAATATTTGCTTCTCTCATAGAAACAAACGGTTTTCACTACAAACCAAGTGATCAAGATGATGCAGGCCGTAAAAATTTCCCAGAAGCATTGCAAATGGCCAAACAAGATGATGAAGCTCTTCTCTAACAGCTGAGGCAAATACTATTGGAAATGGGAAAATCGAAACAGAAGTTATAATGTTCTTCTTCCCTCATGTTCAAAATTAAAATGGATTAAGGTAGGCGATGGAACATAACTCATTTGATAGAAATGGTTTTATTTGAATCATAATGTATAATGAGTAGTTCGACAATGGCTGGTTCTAGTAATTTTGCACTAAAGCTGGATCAAAGCCTTGCATCTCTTGGTGAATTTATTTCACTTCTTAAACCAAAAATTGCAATTTGAAGACTGTGTAGTCTGATTAGAAATTGGCTCCCTTCAGAGCCACCTTGTCATCCAAATCGTAAGGGTTCAGAAATTCCAGTTGTTTGAGGTGAAGTTAAGAGGCAGTCTTGTCCATCTTCCAGCATAGACATAGCTCAAAATAATTCTGTGGGTGCTTCAATCCTAGAATTTGATGAAGCAGATCGTGATGAAAGATCAAGTGATACATTCAATGATGATTTTTTCCTGTGCAAACAGAATATAATGGGCTTAATCTAAGATAATAAAAACCACAAAAGAGTCTAAACCAACATCCAGAATAGCAAGACCTCCACAAGGACTATTGCTAACTTTATCTCTACCAGCATGGCAATCATACATGTTTCAGGAGAGGAGTGAATATGCTCAGAACCTAATTCTCGGGAGGATGATTAGTGGCTATGAGTCAAGGTAGAACTTTAGCTAGAGAGTTAGGTGACAATCTTTTGAAATCTATCAGTTCTCACAGTGGACTAACAAATGGAATTCCAAGCTGATTTTTGCATAGAAATTTAAAGATCTCTTATCTGATCATGACTATTTTAATGATGTTAATCTAGACCATGATTTAATGCCTAGCATCGCCTATTCAGAATTTCAGTACAAAGCACATTCTTAAGCGAGAAACTCCTACTGGAAATTCATAGCATTGGAATCTTTCAAGAATTGGTGTTTGGCAAAGCATAGATGAAGGAAGAAGAAATCAGTGAAGACATTAGGAGATTGGAAGAGAAACATCTCTGACGGGCTTTCAAAGAAGAAACAGATTGGTAGAATACTGAAGATATTGTGTAGAAATTTAAGGCCATTTGGGCTTGGTGGCAAAATAGGGTTGGACAGATCCACAAATATTATGTTAAACCAATTGCTTCTATTTTGGAGAGCTTCGTTCTTAGCAATTTCTGCACTGACATCCAAAGAAGAAATGTCCCAAAGCTTATGTAGTACTAGTACTGAACCAGTTAATCAATTGAACACCGCGTGCCCTCAAGATGAAATGAGTAGTTCCTTCTCTGCACCGTTAGCCCAGCTTGACTAATGAAAATCATTCATTTACAGATTCAGTTCGATTATGGATGAAAAGTAAAAATGAGAAGTCTGCTTAGTGATGGCAACGACAAGGATACATATTCTAGTGGAACCATTGAATCAAACCTTGGTGGTGAGAAATTAACACAGAATGCAGGAAATCTGTCGATGCAAAAAATTGAGGATTTTGGACCTTCTATTTAGTGTTTGAACACTGTCGAGGGGAATTTAGTTGAGCTTTCAAATCAAGTTTCCTTGTAAATTGAAGCATATTCAACAGTTGAACACTTTCCAGTGAATTGGATTCTTCTATCCAGAATTTCTAGGATCCATTCCATCATGGTTACCTTGATGTGCATCATCCTCCTAATGTTTTTTTTATTTCCTTGTGAACTTACACTTTTTAAATCTGGATTTCAAAATATTTTTCATTAAACACTACTACAAAAATAATTTATGGTGTCACTATTTATGGTGTCACTTTTAAAATAATGACACCATAGGGATTATAATTAATAAAAGTGACACATCATATAAAAAATCTTCAATTAAGGTAGTTAGATGATATTAGTTTTATATCTATAGTGTCATTTTTCGGGAAGTGACATCATATAAAATAATTTTTTTTAAGTATTATAACTTAATGAGCCCACTTTTAGAATTAATAATGAGGGATAATATATAAAAAGCCCATTGTTTCCATATGTCACCTACAATCCAAAAAATCTCAATATATAAACCCTATATAAAATCATGATCTTCTTCTACCTTTTCTTTCACCCATAGTCAACACGCTCACAAAAACCGACATTCTTCACTTTGTGAACTCCCAGGTAACCCAAAATCTCTTAGATCTATAATTTTTTTTCTTTTATTAATGTCATTATATTAATTGTTTCAACATTTTTGTATTATGGTTTTTGTGAATTGTGTTTTCTTGAGTTGTAGGGAAGAAAAACTTAGGTTTAATCTTCTAGCATAGAAGAAAAAATTGTAGATTAATTGATTTTTTAATCTAAACCAAACACATGATCAAGTCCTTAAAAAAAAGTGAAAAACAGGAAAAAAGGAATGATTTTTAATATGTATGTGTGAGAATGACCGGTACAGAATTTTTTTGAGATATACTATCACATAATCTTCATCCCTTTTCAAAAACGAGAGAGGAAAAAAAAAAGAATGATTTTTCTGTTTTTATTTAAGTGGGAATGAGATAGAATTTCGTTGAGAGGATGACCAATCCGGGAAGACAATATCCATCACTTGCTCAGTAGCGAAACAAAGACGACACCTTCTTGTGCATATGCATTAATTTATGGGTCTTAAGATGTAAGATTTTGAGGAAACCTATTGCTGTTAGTGACAGAAACCTGTTAGTACTAGAGTCAATTGTTTGACTGGGTGGGTTCCAATCAAACCGTAAGGAATGGGTCCAAAGGTCATCCATTAGAGTTAAAGGAATTCATTGTTATTCTTGTGCCTTAAGACAAAGTTAACTAACTCATATGCTTTGTATCCAACACGTGTAGAGGGGAAAAAGAAGGCAAAAACAAATGGTGTCATTGATTCATTTTTTCTAGTTTTAAATTCAGAAAACATCGTTTTACTTTTAATTTTCCTTTTCAGTTTTTATATTTAAGTAATTGAGTTTTGGAAAGTTTTTATATTTTGTTAATAGAAATAGAAATTTTTATATTTTTTTATTATTATGAATTTCTATTCTGTTAAATTGTAAGTATCTATCTCAATAAGAGATTATTAATATTCAAATGAAAGTGATGAAAGAGAGAAAATATTTTAATACTCAATTATATTTTAATGTTATTTTTTTTTACATAAGGCTTTATTTATGTTTTCAATTTTGAAGTTTGATTTTTATTTATTTATTTATTTATTTATTTATTTTTTACCTAATATTTTTTGCAGCTCCTGCTAGTTTTGGTTATTTATGTTATGTATGTTTTAAAGCATGGGTTGTTGTTGCCTCTTCTTCTTCTTGAATCATGTGATTAAAAAAAATGGTGCATTGTTATTGATCCAATAATATTTGGAGGGTAGTTAGTGAAACGTCTGATTAAAGTTTCCTGAACTGAACTTCTGAGTCCACTAATTTTGTTGTTTAGTCCACTAAATTATGGATCTTGGGTGATTTAGAATCATATCCAAGAATTAATTAGTGGAGGCAGAAATATGATATGTGGAAGGAAAATTTGTTCTGAGTGTTTTCATAGTGGTGTTTTTTAATGATGCCTACATCTGGCTACTCGGTCTTGGTGGAGAAGGCTAGTTGGGCCAGGCCATCACTTTACTAAAAGATCAGCATAAGTGGCTCTTAATTGCTTATCTAGATATGTACATAAGAAGTTCAGTCAACAATACAAAGCTACAATTGGTGCCAATTTTGTCACTAAGGAGCTCCAAATTGATGATCAGCTCGTCACTCTTCACGTGGGTTTATGTTTCAATGCTATTTTTTTATGTGATGCATACTTTTATTTAGAGTATTGTAAATGAATATGCTTCAGTTAAATGACGGTATGTTTCCCCGGGTAGATATTGGACATAGCAAGGCAAGAAAGATTTCAGAGTCTCGGTGTTGCATTTTATAGACGAGTAGATTGTTGTGTTCTAGTTTATGATGTTAATGTTAATTCAATTTTATATAAGGGTTGATCACCACCATTATCATTGAGGCCTAGTCCCACACATGCAAGTGTTGGGAGGAGTGGGGGAGCACATGTGGAGAGTGGGAAAAGGGGCAGAGGGGAAGAAAACAATAATAAAACCAAAGAAACATTTGGAGTACTTTTAGTAACAGACAACTGCTTTAAGCTTGAGAGGTTGGCAAACTGAGCTTCTGTTATGACACCTTCCCATGAGTTCTCATTGAGCTCTTGCACCACCAGTGATGAGAGTTGCCCAAGGCTGTTTGGGATGACCCATTTGATTCTACGAGAGGTATAATTCCTGTAAAGAGGATAAGCTCCCAATTGATTTTGGAATTGGACTGTGAAATGCATTAGACCATAATTGAAGATATCTTAAATTCTTAAGATGCCCCAATGAATCTGGCAAGTTTCCAGTCAGTTTATTGAATCCCAAATCCAGATTCTCTAAGGTACTGTAAGAGCATGCAGATAAGCCATCGAGGAACTCAGTTATCTCACCAGAAAGTTTGTTAACAGAAAGAATCAATGTCCGCAAATAGCACAAATTTCCTAGTGTTCTCGGAAACTCTCCTTCAATGTTCGAATTCTTGGACAAATAAAGTAGCTGGAGAGAAGTGAAGTTTTGGAATGCATCTAGGAGTCCACCTTGGAGGTTGTTGGAGTTGAGATCAAGGTACACAAGGCTACTGAGATTAAATAACCAGTGAGGAATGGTGGAGTCAAACCCATTGTTTGAGAGATCAAGAACGGAAAGAGAGGTAAAATTGAGAAATGGAAGAGAAAGAGGAAGGTTGGAAAGTTAACAGTTGGGCATGTGCAACTCCAAAAGAGAATGTAAAGTATTAACGGTCTGGAGCCAATAGGCTACAACCTTGCTGAGATCAATACCTCCCAAGTTAAGGTACTTCAAAGAAGAAAGGCCTGATAGCCATTCCAGGCTGTTATTGTTTGTTTCGATAGAGTATGTGTTGAGATCAAGGTAGCGCAAGTTTGAGAGGTTTGCAATATTTTGAGGGATTATACCATCAAAGGATGCTCCAGAGAGATAGAGATATCTCGACTTCCCAAGTGATCTAATGAATTTTGGAATTTCCATTCCTTCAAAATTATTCATGCTTGAGAAGTGCTTCCTTCTCAACTTCTAGGCAATCCATGTTTTGATTGGCATCACATGAGCTGAGTTTAATTGTTCCTTGGGAAGAAAACCCAGATAGTAGGAGGAAAAGAAATTGAGTAATGACATTGCACATGATTATGTTATGATTAATGTGTAAGAGGGAGAGTTTCTCTTCTATCCAACAGAATGTTGAATTAGTCTACTTATAGAACAAACTAGGTGCCAGGGAGGGAGGGGGGGGGGGGGGGGGGGGATTTAGTTGGTTGATGTGGTTAGGACATTTGACACCTACATGGTGTTGTTAGAAGTCAATATGGAAATGCTTTGCTCTTTTGTAGACGCTAGAATGTGAACATTTTTTTATAGGTTACGATGTGAACATTAGAAACTGTACGAGGAAGTGTGACATGCAATACCTTGTTCCGAAAGGAGGAAAAACTTTCTGACATCCTCACCAGCTACTAAATTGAGAACTCTATTCCCATTTGACATTATCCTGACTGTTATACATACAATATATTTCTAAAAGCACAGTTAAAATATTTTTTTTAATTTATATCTAAACATCACATGACTATTCTCTTTTAAAACATTTATAATAATAAAACTATTAATAAAAACATTATAAGTAAAATCAGTTTAATTAAAATCGCTTCCAAATGAACTCAGTCTTTTTTTTTTTTTTTTTCTAGTCTTGTACTTTTTTTCTACGCGCTATTTCTCCTCTTGTCCACTAAGATAGCTAAATGGAAAAGGGTCAATGTCAACTATTGACTTGGGGCTCCACTAAGATAGCTAAGTAGAAGAGGGTCAATGTCCACTACTGACTTGGGGTGAATGCTAAGGAATGCAGCTTAAAATTTTAGTACTTAAATTTAATATTTGTAAGTCATATGAATGACTTGAAGCATGTAATATATATAAATACACATGTTCATACTTGAAATATTGCATTTTTTTGGATTATTAGTTTAATTTAATGGAGATGAATATTTAGTTGAAAAGTTACAATGTATTATTGAAAATATGACTTGATAGTTGATTATGGATGTGTCATTTTTAGTTAAAAAAAAAATTAATTTGTAACATTTTATATTAATAATATATTATTCTTGTAACAGGTTCAAATAGTAAGCAAGTCATTATCAAAGAAGTTATTGAAAGTGTAAGTGTACGTTTATTTATTGCATACTCTTATATAGTATCAATTATAAGGAAAATAAAATTACCTTGTAAAGGTAATTAAATTTTTATATATTTTAAAATTTTTTATATTCATATTATTGCATAATACTTATGTATATTATTTCACAAACTTTTTACAACTATTTTGTGTACTAATGCATATTAAGTTTTGTTCTTGCCTATATAAGCTACATTTAATTATTTAAATATATCCAATATTATGTTGAAGAAAGATGTACTTACTTAAATTTTTTTGTTCTTACTATTAACAAGTTTTGCAGTTCTCTTGTATAGGATATATATTTCATTATTTTAATTGAAATGGAAAGTCGAGATTGGATGTCAAAAGATAGAAAGTCGGTTGAGTATGATGAAGGAGTTGAAAACTTTATCAATTTTGCATTAGCACATTCAACCAAAAATACCTCTATAAAATGCCCATGCTTACGTTGTGGAAATATGTTATGTCAAACTCCTCAAGTCATTAGAGAGCATTTGTTCTTTAATGGAATAGATCTCAGTTATCGAGTATGGTATTGGCATGGAGAAAAGGGTCCCAGTGGAGCATTTTCAAATGTCCCACAACAACGTTATGACAAATTTGAGTATAATGATGTTGTTGACACAATAGATATGGTTAATGCTGCACAAGTTAATTGTATGAATGATCCCCAAGTGTTTGGAAGGTTACTTGAAGATGCAGAAAAACCTTTATATCCTGGATGCATGAAATACACAAAGTTGTCTGCATTGGTAAAACTTTACAACTTAAAAGCACGTTATGGTTGGTCTGACAAAGGATTCTCAGAATTGCTTCAGTTGCTTGGAGATATGTTGCCATTGAATAATGAGATGCCGTTGTCCATGTATGAAGCTAAAAAGACTTTCAGTGCTCTTGGTATGGAATATAAAAAAATTCATGCATGTCCTAATGATTGTATTTTGTATAGAAACCAGTATAAGGATGCTATTGCATGCCTAACTTGTGGAAAGTCAAGGTGGAAGATAAACAATGAGGGGGGAAAGATTAAGAAGGGGGTTCCTGCAAAGGTTTTGTGGTATTTCCCACCAATCCCTAGATTCAAAAGGATGTTCCAATCCTCAGAAACTGCTAAACATCTTATGTGGCATGCCAAGGATAAAGAATATGATGGTAAACTATGCCACCCATCAGACTCCTCAGCGTGGAAACTAGTTGACCATATGTGGCCTGATTTTGCTTCTGAACCGTGAAACCTTAGACTGGCACTCTCAACAGACGATATGAATCCTCATAAGACTATGAGCAGTAGACATAGTTGTTGGCCTGTTATATTGATCATATACAACCTTCCTCCTTGGTTGTGCATGAAAAGGAAGTTTATGATGCTATCATTATTGATCTCAGGACCACGACAACCTGGTAAAAATATAGATGTTTACTTGAGTCCATTGGTGGATGACCTTAAAACTTTGTGGGAAAAAGGAGTTGAGACTTATGATGCATACTTGCATGAGGTTTTTACTTTAAAGGCCATCCCTTTATGGACAATCAATGATTTCCTTGCATATGGAAACTTAGCTGGTTGCACTGTGAAAGGATATTATGCATGTCCAATATGTGGAGAAGGAACATGTTCCAAGAGATTATAGCATGGTAGGAAGAACTCATATATGGGTCACCGATGATTTCTTCCACGCAACCATCCCTATCGGAGACAGAAGAAGGCATTCAATGGTGAACAAGATTTTAGGAATCCTCCTCAAATTTTGAGTGGGGAAGAAATACTTGAAAAACTTGATCTCATTCCCATTTCTTGGGGAAAAATGAAGATAAAATCTCTTGAATCTGATGTGAACACAAATTGTTGGAAAAAAAAAGTCCATATTTTTTGAGTTAGAATATTGGAAATATCTTTATGTCCATCACAACTTGGATGTTGTGCACATAAAAAAGAATGTCTGTGAGAGTATTATTGGTACTTTGTTTAACATCCCAGGGAAAACAAAGGATGGACTTAATGCTTGACTTGACCTAGTTGAAATGGGGTTAAGGTCTGAACTTTTCCCAAGAGTTGACTTGAAACGGACCTACCTTCCCCCTGCATGTTATTCACTATCCAGAAATGAAAAAAAAAATAGTTTGTCAAACGTTATCTAATTTGAAGGTCCCTGAGGGGTATTGCTCAAATTTTAGAAATCTTGTCTCCTTAGAGGAATTGAAGTTGTTTGGTCTAAAATCTCATGACTACCATGCACTTATGCAACAATTGTTGCCAGTGGCATTACGTTCTGTTTTGCCGAAGCATGTGAGATATACTATATCAAGATTGTGTATCTTCTTCAATAAATTATGTACAAAAGTGGTTGATGTGTCAAAATTGAATGAAGTACAGAATGAGTTAGTGGTCACGTTGTGCTTACTTGAAAAGTATTTTCCACCTTCATTTTTTGATATTATGCTTCATCTAATAGTGCATTTGATAAGAGAGGTGCGACTATGTGGTCCAGTTTACTTTAGGTGGATGTACCCATTTGAGAGGTATATGAAAGTTCTAAAAGGATATGTTCGCAATCATAATCGACCTGAAGAATGCATTGCTGAGTGCTATTTAGTAGAGGAAGCTGTCAAATTTTGTACTGAATATTTATCAGGGGCTCATGCAATTGGAATTCCAAAAAGTAACAATTATGACAACAAATTTGGTAGACCTATAACTGGTGGTCATTCTACCAACATTGATCATAAATCGTGGTTACAAGCACACCATTATGTGTTAGAGAATACAACTATTTTCCAACCATACATTGAGTAAGAAAAATATACCTTTATTTTATTTTTATAATTTCATAACATAATGATGAAATCCTAAGTTTGCATTTCTTGTCTATAACTTTATAGGGAACACATGAATTGGTTGAAGTCTCAATACCCTCGACAATCTAAGAGACAAATTTGGTTGCAAGAAGAACATATGCGTTGTTTTACATATTGGCTTAAAGGAAAGGTAATCTCTTAGTTTTCAGAAATTATTTTAATATGTTGAAAACACCACAAGTTTCTAATTATGTTTTGATTACACACAGGTTGAAGAGGCTATCCATAACGGGCAAGATATTCCCAACACGCTTAGGTGGTTAGCACATGGCCCTACTCACCAGGTGGTCAAATATCCTGGATATATCTTTAATGGGTGTCGTTACCACACTAAGGAACGCGATATGACATGCGTCACCCAAAATAGTGGTGTTAGCATTTTAGCAGGGACTATGCAAATTGCCAGTTCTAAGGATAAGAACCCAGTTTTTGGTGAACTTTGCTTTTATGGGGTCATTAATGAGATATGGGATTTTGATTACAACATGTTCAGAATTCCAATTTTCAAGTGTGATTGGGTTGACAACAAGAATGGTATAAAAGTTGATGAACTCGGGTTCACATTAGTTGACTTCTCCAAAATAGGTCACAAATCGGATCCATTTATTTTAGCATCACAAGCCAAGCAAGTCTTCTATGTTGAAGACCAACTTGATCCCAAATGGTCAATAGTTCTCTCAATTCCTCCAAAAGATTTCAACAACATGGAAGGACTGGATGACTTCACCGATAATTGCATGGAACATCACCCCTTTATAAGTTCAATGCCAGAAGTTGAATCATTTGATGCTATGGATGAATCAGAGGCAATACACATGAGAGAAGACTGTGAAGGCATATGGATTGAAAATAATTAAATAATATATTGTACCCTTGACATGAGATATAATAAGGCATTTCACTTATTAGTTTTCATGAGTTGCACATGAGCTTAACTTATATATATTGCTCATGATATATATATATATATATATTGATCATCCCAAATTTCTTTCATGCATCATAAACACATGTTATTCAAAGGTACCACTTCAATCTTCATTTAACTATCTTTTTTGTTGTCCATGGAACTAGATTTATATTATTTTTTATTATCATGTTTTGATTTTATGCTCACATAACTTGAAACTTTCATTCATTAAAACTATAAATCATAATTGAAACTATGAACTAATTTATTTATTTTTATTATCCTCACAAATAAATTCTTCATTATTGATAAGAAATAAAAAACAAGACAAACTTTGAAAGAAAATTTCAAAAAATATATTTGTGAATGACTACTTTAATTATAGAAAATATATGCAAGGTTATACTAATCTTGCTTTTGAGTCATTTTACAGGTTTGTTGGTGAAGTACTAGTTTGCACATTTACTTGATATCTTCCACACAAATATGGATCCAGAACAAGAGGAAATGCCAAAAGTAAAGCATAGAGGTATTACATTGAAACCAAAGATTGCAAAAAATCGAAGCAAAGGGATAAAACTCAATATTGAATACAATAGCCTTGGTAGTCATATTGGGGAGAATTCAGTTGAACTTAGTAGTTATCTTGGTACAATAACTAGAACCCATGTGCTAATAATTATTGATAGTTGGAGGAAAGTCCCTAAAGAGACTAAGGAGAAGTTGTGGGATTTGATCACGGTAAGTCTATCTATAGCTTTCATATATAATTATTATATAAATTCATTAACATGAGCTAACATGGGTTGCTATTTTGTAGACAAGCTTTAATGTGAACCAAAAATCCAAGCGGAATTGTTTCCTACTAATGGGCATCAGGTTTCGAACCTTTAAGTACAAGTTGACAAAGAAATATATATTGCCTTTCAAGAATGACCCAGAAAAGCTGAAAAAGCCACCTCCTATATACCCATTCATACAAGAGGATCATTGGAGACAGTTTGTTAAAGATAAACTTTCTGAACATTTTAATGTTAAGCATCATTTTTAATACATCATCAATTTTTACATTTACATAGTTTCACCATGTACTAATTTTGTGTCTATATTTTGTAGGAATATTGGAAGGTTCAAAAATTGAGAAGAGATAAACACATTTACAATCATTATCTTGGAAGAAAAGGATATGCACGTTTTGAGCAGGATATAGTAAGTTATCAAGGTTCAGAAATGGAGTATATATTTTGTTTATAGGAAAATGATTCCAATTTTTAAATATCATTTATTAACTTGATCATATTGAACTAATGAGTTTTATTGTTAAAATTTTTATAGTTGCAAGCAGAAGGGGGTATTGGTAGGGTTGATAGAAGTGTTTTATGGAAGAAAGCACGTGAGAAGAAAGGAAAGTTTAATGAGATTACAGAGCCAGTGATTAACATGATAGTAAGTTACCATATTTATACATTTCAGAGCCTATAGTGTTAGTATTCTATGTGACTATGGTTTGTGATGATATCGTTAGGTGTTAATAGGCAAGAGGCTTAATGCTATAATTTTTATGAGTAGTTATGTTGTACATCAATTTTTCTATTATCCTTTATATTAAAACAATTCATTTTCTAGCTACCTTCAATTGGTTGTCTTTGATTGATATGTAAATCATCTTCATCAAATTATTACTAATATATGTTTTGTTGTAAGATGAATTACTAGAAAAGGCCAAGGAGACTGGACTACCTCCACCTGGTCCAAATGACATATTATGTCAAGCATTGGGTAAGCCTGATCATCCAGGACGTGTGGTAGGTCAAGACCGTTTGGTTAGGCCCAGCTCATACTTTCATCAACCATCTGATGACATGAAAAAAATGAAAGAAGAAATATGGGAAATGGTACGAAAAGAGATGGAAGATGCTGTAACAAGACAAGTTATGTCTCCCTCCACACCCCATTCTGATATGGGTAGTAATAACATGAGACAACAACTTGTTTTACAACCAATTGTAGTAGAAAAACCAATGTTTAAAATGATGGAAGAGCCCCAACCACCACAACCACTACTGAAACACAAGGTATGCATTTACTTACTAATAATACAAGATTAATATAAGTGATATAAAGCCTATGTAAATGATATTATTTGTTGTATTGAAGGTAATTAAATGTAAATTAGCAGTGGAAAGAAAAGGAAATGTTGTTGCAACTGGTACACTAATAGAAGAAAAATGATCAAATAGGTTAGTTGTAATAAATGTTGCACACAAGCTAGATGCTAGACTCCCATTTCCAAATCCATATGAGATTATCAATGTTGGGGATGCTATTGGCTTTGAGCTTGACTGGCCAACAAGCCTTGTCATACTTGAAACTGAACATCCTTAGGTATGTCATTTTATGCTTGTAGTAAATTTGATTGTAACTTGGTATTTTATTATTTAGAAGAATATATTACTAACATTCCTTCTCTTTTCATAGGTGTTGGATAAAGGAAAGAAAAAGATAGTGAAGACACCAATTATTCGAAAATCTAAGCCTCAAAATCATTCGGTCATTAAAAATTTTCAGAAATTTGTGGATGGTTGTCTTGGTAATGACAAGACATACCCAATACAACTCCCCATTTCACTATTTGGTGTCGAATTTCAAACATATATATCTAAAGAGGATTGTGAATACATTATTTCATCTTCAAAGGTGTCATCAAACTGCATCTCCTTCTATTTATGGTGTGCACCTTTTATTTTCATTTGTTTTTATTTTTTTAATATGAGTTGCCCATGTTGAACGAGATTGGATATGACTAATGATAATTTTCTTTTGGTGTTTTGATACAATAATAGGCACATGCATGATCAACTACATATTGCCAAAAAGGAATCACAATTTATATTTGTTAATCCTTTTACAATATCACGAGCAGGCTTTAGTACTCCTCAAACAGAGAAAAGAGCACAATTGTTGTCAAAACGCTTAATAGAGTGCCAAGATGCTAAATATGTTTTCATACCCTATAACCCCGAGTAAGTGATGAATATTATACTTTAATTTGAGGTTTTATGATTGATTTATATTTCTAATTAGATGCTACTTTTGTTTTTAATATTTTAGCTTTCATTGGGTCTTGGTAGTGCTTGAGCCAAGGAAAATGATAGTCCACTATCTTGACCCTATGCATCACAAACCATGTGAGGACTTAAAGGATATCGTAAACATGTAAGTTCTTCCTATTATTTTTCATAGTATTATTTTTAAATAAAAAAAAAATACATTCACCTCAAACACATTTTTTTATTATTTATATATATTAAAACATATAACATTTACCTATTTTAAACATGTACCCATTGAACTTATTTACACAAGGCTCTTCGAATATCTGCAAAGAAAACATCTAAGAGGGAGCCATCTTGGCAACTAGTGCAGGTGACATCCAAAAATTTTTCTTTACACATTAGCTTATGCATTTGCACCATTTATATATGTGAGTACTAATGTTATTTTATAATTGATCGATTAGTGTCCAAGACAAGAAGGAGGGTTTGAATGTGGCTACTTTGTTATGAGATTCATTAAAGAGATAATTTTTTATCCTACAATTATTGCTTCAAAGGTATTACTTATTTAATGAATTGTACATAGTTTTAGGCTTCCAAATGTTATGCAATTTTAATGTTATTTTCTTATTTGATTTCAGTTTCGTGATAAAAAAACATATTCTCAAGTAGAATTCGATGAAATTAGAGGAGAATGGGCTACTTTTGTGCTACAACTAATCATGAATCATGTTGATGCATCATGATCACCATGCATGGTGAGTCCCTTAGCTACTACATGAATTTTTTCATAGGTATTGTATAGTATTGCTTATTCTTTGAATAATGTTTCTATTTGGAAAAAAAATAGTTCTTAGATTTGTTCATTTATGATAACATCGGTCCATGTTTATTTTCTTCAATAAAAATCTCTAAAACTCATTAAATTATGAAATGCAGGTATACACTCTTGGTAGGGTGAAATGGAGAATAAAAAGCAAGAAGAAGGCAACAAGATTTTGGGTTTTTAAATGCAACTCTTATGTCATACGTTGTAGGACATAAACGTTACTTTAATTGCAACTGAGAAATTTAGATTTTTAGATGAGACTTTTATGTCATTTTATAGTTAGCCGATTTTATGCTTATGAAATGGAGGTATACATGAATCTTGGGATCTTTAACATTTCTAAATCATGTTTTGGTATGTATTCACTCTTCTTTTTTAGTTTTGATGGGTTTGATATGTTGGACATACTATCCTTTTGTGAACAGTTGATATACAAATATTATTAGATGATCAATGTATTATGAGTTATTTCAGAAACATTACAGAAAAATGAGTTAAATATAATATAATTGTTATATTTATGGACAAAATATAAACAGGTTAATCTTATTAATTCATAAGCATTGCAAAAATCAACAACTAAAACCAATCATATCTTCCACAATAATTTATAATGATGTGACACCATAACTCAAAGATGATACATTTAATGTGACATCATAACTTAAAGATGATGTATTTAATGTGACACCCTATCATCACTAGAAATATATGGTGTCAATTCTGAATGGATCACCATTTATCTACTTTGGTGTCACTTCCAAATACGTCACCAATTGATACCCTCTATGGTGTGAGTGGAGAAGGTGACGCTATGTTGTAGTGACACCCTATGTTTATGGTGACTCGTTATAAATGTCACCATATACCTTTTTCCTTGTAGTGAAATAACTCCAATTTTCTTTAAAATTCCATCCTTAGGAGTTTCTAGGCATCAAAATCCTGTTTTTTTTTTTTAATAAACACTCGCAACCATTTTCCTTCTGGTATGTATCTTCCTAATTTTTTTTTCAATAACTGTCTTGATTTTCTTGATTTTCTCGATTTTCTCGATTTCAACAAGCATGAACAAACTTCATGATTCCAAACAATGGAATTCATAGAATCAAATCATGCAAAATCAATCAAGGCTTTGGTAAGGCCCGACATTCATGATACTTTCTTCAATATAACTTGTTTGATATTTGATTGATTGTGCTTCCTCTTTATTGTACATGAGATTATTTTACATCTATTATTGAGCTAACCTTGTTCCCCATTTTTGCGCTCAACTCATCGTCCAGGTATGCTCTCTACCACCACACTTTCAAAAATTTCATGAATATGCATGTCATTGCCCTTGTTTGGTGTCATGCTTGATTGTCTTGATATTTATTTGATTGTTTGATTCATTTTTGATAAAAATGCATGCTGTGTGTCATATTTTCAAACTAACCTTTGATGTCTTTTGATGGCGCTTAAGAAGCGGTTTAGGTATGCACCTTAACTCTCATTTGCATGTGAAAAATGTGAGTCCACACTCAGCAAAGGATAAAAAGAAGGAAGTAAAAGATGCTAGACCAACCCCGAAAAATGAGAGGCATTGGTTCACTTTAAAGGAGTTAGAGGAGAAGAAGTATTCTTTTTCTGACTCTAATGTGCCTAACATGTTGGAAGACTTGCTCTAGAAAAAAAAGTTATTGAGTTACCTAAGTGCAAGTGTTCAGAAGAAATGGGTTGTGTTAATGATCCAAACTATTGTCATTACCATCGAATTGTCAATTATCTTGTGGAGAAATGTTTCATTTTAAAATATCTCATAATGAAACTTGCAAAGCAAGGAAGAATTCATTTAGATTTGGATGAAATAGTAGAGTCAAATCATGCTACAGTCACATTCGAGTCATTTGATCGTGTTCCATTACATGCTCTACTTAAGAAACTAGGGACATGTGCCAATATTATTCAATGCGAGTCACTAAAACCAAAGCAAACACAAGTGTCCTGCTTGGATAGCCTTCTTCACTTTTGCTCTGATAATAGATCAATGTCCTATGATGAAGAAGGTTGGACATTGGTGACATGAAGAAGACCTTGCAAGAAGTAAGTGTTGCATTCATACCCTAACTTTCCTAGGAAGGGACGACATGAGTGGAATACTTGTCAACATCTAAAGAAGAAAGAAAAAAAATGCCTAAAAGAAAACAAGTGATTGTACAAATAGACAACCTTTTGATCCAAAAACTCATCACCCTTATCACCCTAGGGGAATACTTCCCCTGAAGGTTCTTTGATAAAAATGTGACAATATCAACTCATATAGTCTCTTGCAATGAGACTTTAAAAGAAGAAAGGTTAAGTGAAGATAAGGAAACCATTCTTGGTGTTGAGTTAAGAAAAACTAAGGAAGAAGAGGGGGTAGTAGCAAGCTTATAACACCTACCCTCACCATTTAGTAGCCACGAAATACTACAACTTCCTAATGGGATACGAAATTTGTTGATTCAAGTACTTAAGAATCCAACACTCTATGCCACCAAAACAAAGGGGCCAAAAATACTTGAGGATGAAAGCCACAATTGTGCCAAATATTGTGCAGTCATCACCTTTAACTATAAAGACCTTCATTTAGGATCAAAACCACATAATCAACCTCTATTTGTTACCGGGTACATACAGGAACAAAATATCACTCGCATTTTAATTGATGGAGGGTCAGCATTAAATATCATGCCCAAAACTACAATGAAACGACTTGGGATTGCTATGAAAAAACTAACTCGGAGTCGCCTAATGATCCAAGGCTTTAATCAAAGAGGACAGCGAGCTATTAGTATGATTCACCTAGAGCTTGTTATGGGTGAGTTGAGTTCAAACACATTGTTTCATGTAATCGATGCAAAACCATCTTACAATGTATTAATCGGGCAACCATGGCTTCATGAGAATGCGGTAATTCCTTCGACACTATACCAGTGTTTCAAATTCTATAGAGGAGGGGTAAATAAAGTAGAGGCCGATACTAAGCCATTTATAGAAGTCGAGTCTTATTTTGTTGATGCTAAATTTTACATAGAAAATGATGCTATGGAAGAAGTCCTTCCTATGATCATTCCCTCAACCGGGAAGGCTAAACTTAAGGGAAAAGTTTAGCAGTGTAAGTCAACATTAGCATAGGAAATTTCACAACCAATGATGACTCGAATTGAAGAAAAAAAGAAATCCTAAAAAAAATCGACATTGGACATGACGATTGTCATGCCTTCCCCAGTTTTTAGGTACATCCCAAGATATTGATGAAGTAATGTTCAGCCACCTTTCATAGAAGACAAAATCAAAGTACAACCTCAAAGATTAGAAAATGGGGACCTTTAGGTCTTGAAAAAAGATGCGACCATTCCCCTTCCAAACTTACAACTTATTTCTAGGAATGAGACACAAAAATTCGTCAAATCCTCAAGAGATCAAACAAAGCAAGAATTTTTTCCTAGTAAAATATTAGATAAGGGATTCAACCCTAAGGCTTACAAGTTATTAGGCAAGGCAGGGTATGACTTTACTTCATCATCACAATTAGAAGAACTTAGCCCCGAGACTATAGGTGAAAAGATGCATGGCCTTTACGAAACTCAAAAGAAGTTGAAACAACAAGGGTAGTAGTCAAACCTTCTAGTGCAGGTTTAGGGTTTGTACCTTTCAAGCTTATTGAAATTTCAGCTAAGACTAAGAAGATTAAGACAAGTGCACAACATATCACTATAGAAGACATGGAAGAGAGTAGGGGGTCAAATTCTCTTCCTCGAATTTCAATATTTGATTCGATTGAAGCTCTAATTACATGAGCTTCATTGTTCACTAGGTTGGGTGATTTTAACCAAGTGGAACATAATTTAACACATATTCCACAAAGGTCAATACAATAAAGGATTGGTGTAGACCCCGCATTTTAGCTCGATGCGTTCCCACTCGATGGTGCAACTAGTTTTTTATTTTTTATTTTTGGTGAAAATATGATTATTAGAAAATACTTGGAGTCACCACTAATTTTTGTTTTATTTTTAAGGGAAAAAAAAGAAAGAAAGAAAACCCTAAGTGTGACTTCTTATTTGGAAAAGACAGTTTGTGAAAAACCAAAGTCTGGTCTGAGGGTTGGGTTACTTATTGGGAATGTACAGTAAAAAGGCTGTAGCACCCCTCTAAGTCCCTAAAAACGGGTCTACTAAATAAGGTGAAGCAAGTGTGACAATTGATAAGAAAATCAATGGATACCAAAATGATCACAAATCAAAAGCAAGTCATGATAACAAATAAATAAACAAAGTGAGAGTGAGAGTGTACCTTGTTAGTAGGCAATAAAGAGTTATCATGAAACAAAGTTAGTGCATAATGATAGGTGTAAAATATCTCACACAAAACCAATCAAAATCAAGCAATGTCAACCATGCAATTCACTTGAATTATTTTCGAAAGAAATATTATGAATGTTGGGCCCCTACTAAAGCCCAATTTATTTTGCATGAATTAATCTCACAAATTCCATTATTTTGAAATTATGAAAATTACTTTTATGCTTATTAATAATCAAAGAAAGTGGAAAATTATTTTAAGAATCAAAGAAAATTTGTGAAAGTGCTTACCTAAAAGGAAAGGTAGCAAGTTTATTTAAAAACGGGATTTTCAGTGACTAAAACCTCAATGAAGAATGAAAAGTGAAAGAATTAAAAATAAATAAACTTGAAAACTAGAGTGGAATTAAGACTATTTGAAAGAAAACTAGAGTTTTTGAAATTTATTTGAAAATTAAAATCTTGAAAATTAAATTTTAAAAGTTGGAAATTTGAAGAATTATTTGAAAATGAGAGTTTTGAAAATTAGAATTTTGAAAAATTATTTGAAAATTGGAGTTTTGAAAATTGGAATTTTGAAAAATTATCTGAGAATGGAATTTTTAAAAACTATTTGAGAATTGAATTTCTTAAATAAAAAAAAATTGAAAATTAGAATTTTGGAAAATTATTTGAAAATTGGAGTTTTTGAAAATT
Source organism: Vitis vinifera (assembly GCF_030704535.1). Classification (NCBI taxonomy): domain Eukaryota; kingdom Viridiplantae; phylum Streptophyta; class Magnoliopsida; order Vitales; family Vitaceae; genus Vitis; species Vitis vinifera. The sequence goes on from NC_081808.1 coordinate 7,984,198, forward strand.
GGAATTTTGGAAAATTGTTTGAGAATGGATTATTTTTAAAAAAATTATTTGAAAATTGGAGTTTTGAAAATTGGAATTTTGAAAATTTGTTTGAGAATGGAATTTTTAAAAATTATTTGAGAATGGGATTGCTTAAAAATCAAATTTTTAAAAGATGATTTTATTTTATTTATTTATTTTTTAACATAATGAATTAAGAGGATGACATGTGGCTTGGGGAGTTGTGGGCAACCTGTGGACTGTGTAGTGGTCGTGTGGTGGCTGTGGATTGCATGTGGACTATGTATGGGCTACATATGGGTTGCATGTGGCTGTGGTGGACGTGTGGTAGCTGTGTGGTGGTCATGTGAGCTATGTGGGCTACATGGTGGTCTCACGGTGGTCATGTGAGCTGTGCAGGTTGCATGGTGGCCGTATGGTGGCTGTGTGAGCTATACGGGTTGTGTGGTGGTTGTGTGAGCTATGTGGGCTGCATGGTGGTCGCATGGTGACCGTGTGAACTATGCGAGCTGAATGGTGGTGCAAATAGGAAGTGGTTGGTGAATATTGGCAGCTTTAAGACTAAAGTCATATGGTGTTTGAGTGGTGGAATGAGTGAAAGTAGTGAGAGAGGTGGGTTTGGTGGGTATGGAAAATGAGGATATGAATGGTGATGGGTATGGGAGGTATGAAGAGTGGCCATGAGTGCATAAATCCTATGTGCATGGGTAGGAAATGGGTAGCAGGGTGGCAAGTTGGGCCGGTGTGAAGGAAGTAGGAGGTGAAAGTGTGGTGATGTGTTTGGTGGATAGGTTGAAGGTTATAGGTATGGAGATGAAGGTGGCCACAGGCATTAGACTCATTGTATGTGAGAAATAATGGAAGTGAATTAAATGTGGATTAGATGGTGTGGTTGGGGAGCATGTGGGTTGTGTGTGGTGGTTGTGGGCTTCATGTGGGCTTAGGGATGGCAACGGGGCAGGTTTTTTCGGGTACCCGCCCCATCCCGCCCCTAATGGGATGGGGTTGAAATTTAATAAACTGGTTTTTAACGGGTATGGGATTTTTTTTTTTAACCCGGGGCGGGTTCGGGTATTACCCCATCCCGCCCCGCCCCGCCCTGTTTACATATAAAATCAATTTTAAAATTTAATTTAATTTAAATTTTAAAATTAATTTTATTTAAAATTTTATTTTACTATTTTTAATATATAGATAATAATAAAAAAAATTAATAAAATAAGTTATAAAAAATATAATAATTTTATTATTTATAAATATATTTATTTTAATGTAATAAAAAATTTTAAAAGTAAATTTAAAAAAAAAATGAGGCTAAACGGGGTGGGGCGGGGCGGGTTTAGGAATTTCCCATACCCGCCCCGCCTCGCCCCGTTTAATTTTTTAAATGGGACGGGGATGGGAATTATTTTTAATAAATGGGGCGGGGTTGGGATGGGGGCGACCCGTCCCGAACCCGCCCCGTTGCCATTCCTATGTGGGCTACAAGTGGTGATTGTGGGCTGCATGTGGTAGCTGTGGTGGCCATGGGGTGCATGTGGTGGTTGTGGTGGCTGTGAAGTGGCTATGGGTTACATGTGGTGGTCGTAATCAGGATGATGGGGGTTGATGGTGATGTAAATGGGGAGTGGTTGGTGAAAATGGGCAACTTTGGAATTGAAGTCGGGTAGTGTTTGAGTGGTGGAATGAGTGAAGGAGGTAGTAAGAGGGGTGGGTTTGATGGGTTAGACGATGAATGGAACTGTGGGTGGTGGATATGGTGTGAATTTGGTGAATGTGAAGAAGGAGAATTAGCGGGTATGAGAGGTGAACATGCATGCATAGTTCATGCTGCTTGGGATGATTGAGAAGAAGTTTATTGGAGAGTGAATGGTGGAATCTGATTTTGGTGAAAGACCATCCTCCTTGCAGTCCATATTCTTAAGGTTGCATCATCGGAACCAATACAGATTGTTTTACCATCAAGAGTAAAATTGTTACAGGTCACACTATTAGCATGACCTGAAAACATGTTAAGGTAGGAAGTCCTGTCATCATTTCACATCCAAAATTTGCAATCCTCTAAACTAACGAAAACCAAATGTCCTATTGGATGCCACTTGACTCACTTAAAACCTCCACCAAGGCCTTCAAGTGTGCACTTGAGGTCTCCTAAAGATGCATCTAGATTTTAATAAGCTCATCAAAGCTTCTAGATATAAGCAACTGTCCATCAATACTAAAGTCTAAACTAAACACAAAAATTTTATGACATCAAAATTCAAAAGAATGGATCTACATTTTTCATGATGTGTTCCCACTTGATTGGCGAGGCTCGCTTTTGATTAAAGTGAAAAACTAATTTTTATAAAAAGTTGGAGTCGCCACTTACTTTTATTTATTTTTAAAGGGGAAAACAAGTAAGAACAAAATCCCTAAAATGACTCCTCTTTTTTTTTTTTTTTTTTTGGAAAAGCTATTTGCGAAAAACCTGAGTCTAGGTTCAGAGATCATGTTACCTATTAGAAAGGTACCTCCAAAGAGGTAGCACCCATCTAAGCCCTAACAAGGTCTCCACTAGCTTAATTGAGGTAAGTATGACAATTAATCAATTGATTATGAATACCTAGATAAGTTAAGGTGATCTAAAAAACTCTACTAATTCTAACATGCCAAACAAGGATTCAAACCACTATCATAAAGAAAGGATAATATGCATACCTAGATCTATAACTTAAATGCTATCATAAAACACCAAAGTCAGTTCAAGTATTATATTACTCAACATGCATTTTATCAAAGGAATTCAAATGAACATCAAGGCACCTAAAGTCAATATCAAATAAGGATATAGTTCTTAAGGACATACATATTCATGGAACTCTAAAATGGGAAGATAGAGAGCGTACCTTTGTAACAAGCGCCAATGATTCTATACAAATGAGGTTAGTTCACCAATAATAATGATAAGATTAAAGAATAATAAATAAAAAATAACTAAACCTATATATATACACTTTAAAATGGGAAGATAGAGAACATACCTGTGTAGCCAACGTCAGTGATTCTATACAAATGAGGTTAATTCACCAATAATAATGATAAGATTAAAGAATAATAAATAAAAAAATAACTAAACCTATATATATACACTTAGCATGTCTCAAGTCAAGGAAAGTTCATAAGTATGATCAAAAGTGACTAAATTATCAAAAGGCAAGAAGATATCATTAAAAGGGTGGAATATTGGTTCACAATATAAACTCCATATAAATATCAAGAATGGTTATCTCACCCAAATAAAAATTAGGTAACATCTTCAACATGACTAGATAAACATCCAATAGGCCAAATTAATTGATTATATTCCAATTAATAACAAATTTATTCACAAAGGGGTTACCTCATAGAAGATTATACAAAATAAATCTAAAAAAAATACCTAGAAGTTAAGTTTTATCTATAAAATTTTTAGAGAACATCTCTTATATGTCTAGTTTATCATCTAAGTGACCAAATTAATTAACTAGCCCTCATTTAGTACTAGATTTCATAACGATGATGATAGGTCTAGAACAGAGCATCTTTTAAGGTATTCAAAAATTGATTTTTATAATTAACTTAGAAATGTCTTAAAATCATAAAAATAAAATAAAATCACACAACTATATTAATATGTCTATTTTATACTAAAAATAATCTCAAAGAAATATCACATTCACAACATATTTAAAAATAAATAAATATCTCTCAGATTCAAAAGAGCACTTGTGTAGTGAGTGTAAGAAGAAAAAAATTATATCTCTCATTTTGGAAGTTATTTATTAATATTTTATACATAAAAAATTAAATTTAAGAAATCTAGATAAAAAGAAAAATGTTCAAAGAAATTAAAGAGACCGTTTAGTAATTCAATTTTGTAAAACAAAACTGAATGTCAAAAACAGGGTGAAAACTGAACCTTCTAAAAAATTGATTTATATCTCCTAATTAGAAAACCATATTTGACCCAAGAAAGATTCTAAAATCAAGTTCAAGTAGTCTAGAATGTCATAGAATAGTTATAAAATTTAAAGGGTTTCTAAGTTGTTAGATTCCAATTTATAGATGTAGAAGTACAATGCACTATAATGAAAAATTCTAAACTAACTAAACCGAATTAAGATAAATCAAGACAAATTGTAAAATAAAAACTGCATCATCTAGAAGCCAATTTACAAAAAATATAAGAAATACCCAAACTAAAAGAATGGGATCAAACCAAATCCAAGCATGAGCTATAACACCAAGGATCGATTAAATTAATGATGAAAAATCATAAATGGACCTAAACTAATAGAACAAATTAAACTAAACTAAAACAAGAATTTAAAAAGAGAACTTACCCCATCCACCATGTAAGAGGGGTTGCTGCTAGAACGCTCTTAATCCTTCCAATCTAATGCTTTATATGTTGTATGTTCTAAAAGAAAATCCCGAGACGTCCTCAAAGTGGTAGCTTGTTGTCATCTTCTTTGCATGGTATGGTTGCCTTCCAGCCATTCATCTTTTTCGTCCCACATATCATTTGATGCAACTTTAACAATGTCCACAGACAATTCCATATTATGATCTGAAATCAGACTGGATACACATGCCATCTAACACACAAGCTTTCAAAGAACTCGAATCCAAACTGCTTCTTTTTTTTCTGTAGCATTCTCCCACCCTGATTTTCCATTGCATCCACAGTATCTATTAAACACTTACCCTTTTCATCAGCCATATATATTGAAACCCCCTTCAGAGTTCTCACTGCTCCCTTCTGTGCATGTTGACCAAATTTCAAGGGCCTTCCACCACCAAATTGCTCACATTTTTCATCAGCCATATGATAAGTCCCTTCAAAAACAGTCAATGCACTTTCACTGGCCAAAGAAGAAACATAAATCCCAGCTGGAAGATCTCTTTGTGCAAACTGATTTTTTATGCAACCCACATCTTTCATGACCAAAACAACATTATTTTTCTGTTTCGTTTCAACCACTATACTTCTTATCGCTTTAACTGCATTTCCCTTTCTCAGTGCACCAATCTTCTTGTCAATAAACACAACAGTTATGAAGGGATCTAACAAACTCCATCGATAAGCCTATGTAATATCAGTTTTTGCTCATTAATCTTTTTATCTATGTATGTCAATACGTTAGATAGATTAGACCAGAATTGATTGATATCAGTCCATTCCTTGGCATCATTTTCCTGTACCAAATTACATCTATCAGCAAATAAATTCTCACCATATAATCTCCAAGCCTTAGGAAATTCACGAATCAGCCTTTCCTCTAGCGATTTATAAACTGACTCCTCATGAGGCCTACTGTTCCTTTTACGCTTCTCAATAGACCAACCCGCTGCATGGATAAATATATAGCCACTTGTTTCATTCTCAGGAGGAATATCTGATATTCCACCATTGCGGCGCTCAACACAAGGCTTCCAATGGGTGGTGGCAGAAAAAGGATTGCCCCAGAGTGAAGGAGGTTCCTTGACACACGGACAATGAAGAACAATGCCACATTTTCTACACAAGTATGGAGAATTCAAGCCATTCAAAATAGCAGAAATTGAGATGAATCTGATGAGAATGATGAGAAAGATCCAGAAAAGCGAGTGTCGTAGCAGAACCGACATGGCTCAGTAAGACTCCATGAGCTGGAACTTAGTGAAGTCCAGCGAGGTTGGAGGAAGAGACTCGAATTTGGCTTCAAAATCAGCGTCGGATTCTGAATTGGACAGAAACCAGAGCAGTGGAGTGAAGTCGTAGTGGCGGTTCGACACAGAATTAAGGTCGTTGTTGCTGCCTTATTCATTGAGTGGCTTGGAGAATTGAGTGGCTTCTCCAAAAGCGGTGGTGACGACAACAAAGGTGGTGGCGAGAAGTGTTGGCTAGAGAATGCGGTGGCCGTAGAAAATCGGAGATAAGAAATGATACGAAAGGAATCGAGTTGGAAGCAGCGCCGACAGAAGAAGCATGCTCTCCTATATGTAAGAACCCCTCGCCATAAGCTGCAGATTCAAACCGTTCTGTTGAGGCGGATTCGGGAAAGAAAGCATTACAGTGTTAGGCGTTTGAGATTTGAGGCCATGAAGAAGGTGTAGAAGTTGCTGTCGAGATCTCTCTTATGACGAAGAAGATTAAGAAGCTCCATACCCAAAACGTGTGTTCATTTCTCTTATTTTTCTTTCTTTCTTCCCAGCCCTCCTTCCACTGTTTTTCCATTTTTTTTCTCCAAACCTCTCTCTAAAAACCTCTCGTTTCCCTCCAGACTTCATTTTCTTTTCTTCCTTTTTAAGACTCCCCACACGGCTCCCTTTCCCCACAGCCCCTCTCCTTTGGAAAACCCCTCAACTTCCTCCAAATTTCCTTCTCTTCCCAAAACTCCATTTTTCCCATGTCTCGTTTTTCCACATTGATTGTTTCTAGAACTTCACTTTTCCATACACCCTTTTTATTTCCCATGGTGCAACCTGAGTTGCTCTATTACAGTTCCCCCCCCCCCCCCCCCCCCCCCCTTACACTTCTTAACTTGGCAACCTTCTTGTTGCATTTTTTAGAGTTCTCGAACTCCCATGCAAAATAAATAAATAAATAAATAAAAGAGCTACAAATTAAAAAAATCTTATAATAGAAAATAAATAAATAAATAAATTATGCCAATTTGGAAAAGAAAAATAGAAAATATCAATACAAGCATATATGAAAAAACTTAAGAATTAATTCATGCGATAATAATAATGATGATGATAATAATAATAATAATAAGACCACTAATCACATGCAATTTTCTGAAAATAAATAAATAAAAATAAATGAACAAATAAATAAAATAAGAAAAATAAATAAACATCAAATGCATATAATTAATAATCTAAATATTAAACTAAAACACAATAAAAAATAAAAAAACAAAATATCAAATTGACACAATTAAATATCGAAAATTCATCTTAAGCAATCAAAAATCAAAGTCAAGCCAAATACTCACCTAATGTAAAAAATCAAGTCATCAAAAAAACAATCTAAGGGAATTAAGCCCAAAAAAGCATCTGGGTGACTTAGGTGAAAAGTGCCTAAGTGACCTAAGTGGGAATTGTCAAGGTGAACTAGGTGGAAATTAAACTGAGAAGTTGTCTATGTGAGCCTAAATTAAGCTCGAAAGGTGGCGAAGATCATAGTGAGAGTCCAAATGAGCCTAAATGGATTAGGTGTACCTAAATGGGTCAAGAGTACCTAAATGGGCCTAAGTGATAAAAAATTGTGCTAAGTGACCTCAAAGGTTTAGAAAAGTGCCTAAGTGATATAGGGTGATCAGAAATGTGTCAAGTGACCTAAGAGTGTACCTAATGGACCAAGTGCAACTAAATGGGTCTAGTGTGCCTAATAGGCTAGGTGTGTCTAAGTGAGCCTAAATTAAGCTCGAAAGGTGGCCAAGAGATGACTACGAGTCAAAAGAGAAGTATGGGAAGATACCTAGTGTCACACCTATTAAGAGGACAAAATGGAGGGTTTACAAAAAGCATAGTCTCCATATTAATTGGCTTTTCCAATCTTGTCCATAGGAACTTCATTTCCATCGATCTTGTTAAACTCAATCATGGTTGTGTCTGCAGGATACATGAATAGCTCTGCCCAACAACTTCATCTAGAAGGAGCTTAAATATTGTTTGTAGAGATTCAAGTTTTTGACGAACCACATTAGGCCATTGTTAAGCTGAAAACCTTATTCTTCAAGTGCTAACTCCAGAATTGCAATTCAAAATCCCATATCTCCTACTATGCACCCATCCTTCATGCCTGCACTTCTGTCACTCTCCTAATACATACCCAGATACATAGACAAAGACTGAAACCATAGGGGAATAGAGGATCTAAGAATAGAGATAGAAACAATGGAAAACCCATGGAAGAGCAAAGCAAATAAAAACAAAAAAAATAATAACCAAATTAACATATGAAAGCCTCATTTCATGTGGTCTCCATGGGCATGGTAGAAAGATTTTTAAACAAAAGAAACATGAAACCGTGAACAATCAGGGATGATTTTATGCGCAGGTTCTTCAAGTAAGTATAAGAAATCAATAGATGCAATTGAATCACAAATGAACTAAGAAAGAAAAAAAAAATTGATTAGATATCAACAGTACACGCCTAAACAGCAAAATAAATGTTCAGAAATAACAAAAGAATGAAGAAGAAAATGATATAAGTGAAAACACAGAAGACATAGTAGGAACCATACTTGGGCAATCTTCACTCAAGTAGCATGCAAGCTTGGCTTCAAGCTTTCTTTCCTCTCTAAAAGCAGCATGAAAATGTTTTCTTGAATGGCTTCCCCCTCTAAAAAAAATCCCCACTACTCACAACTCTCTCTCCTTAAACCTCATTTTTTCCCCTCTTCTCATTTTTTTACCGATTTCTTATTTTTCTCTCAAAGACTCCCACTCATTTTCATTTGAATACTTCCTCTCCTAAAAATAGCCTCCATTTTTTGTTTTTCCGAAATCCCCCATCTTTTTCCCATACAGAGAAACCCTTGGAAATCTGGTCTCTACTCATTTCCTATGCAATTCCAAAAAATCATTTCCTTTCCACTAGTCCCAACATATACCTTTTCCCATTCTCCATTTCTCTTTCTCTCTCATCACTTTTCAAATTCTCCTGCTCATGCCCAGTTGATTGAATGCATATTGGAGAAGATGATGTGCACCCAAATGGTTATGCATGGCCATGTAAAGGTGGGACCCCGATTTTTTTATTTATTTTTTGGCCTAATAAAATAAAATAAAATAAAATGAATAAAATAATAAAAAGAAAAATATAAAAAATAAAATAAAAATAAAGTAAATAATAATAATAATAATAATCCTAATAGTAATAGTAATAATAATAATATTGATAAAATAATAAAAATGAAATATAATGGTAAGAAATAATAATGATGATAATAATAATAATAATGATAACAAAAATATACAATGACCATATATATATATATATATAAAAGAAATGAATAAATAAATAAAGATAAATAGATATAAGTACGTGGCGTATATTCATGCAAGCTACGTAAGCCATGTAAGCCATGCAAGCTACATAAGCCATGTAAGCCATGCAAATGACTTAGGGGTACTGGAGCAAGCCCTAAAGGACTAGGCATACCTAAATGGGCTAGGTGTGCCTAATGGGCCTAAATAAGTCTAAATAAATTATCATAAATGTGTATCTAGTAACTAGAATGACTTAAAAAGGTAAGATATGTGAGTAATAATAGGTTTCCAAGAATTGTCATAAGGTATTGAAAGGGTACTTAATCAAAGTATGCGCTAAGGGGACGAAATGAAGGGTCTACAAATATGCCCCTCTTTGGTAGAGATCATGAGAGTAGAAATACGACTAATGAGTGGAATGAAGTGAACTATACCAAAGAACTCAGAAAAGACCAGAAATTTTGTCCTAACACATGACTTGATAAGTCACAAGATAGATCAGTCACAAGAGAAGAAATACCCTAAATAAAATGTTATAGGAAACCAAAGCAATGGGTTGACCAACATGACAAATACAATGGAAAGATGAAGACAAAGAATGGAGACCATCATCTCTAAACACTAGGAAACTATGACTCTGAATGCTAAGAATGGGAACATGAACAGTGCTGAAAGCCTAACATAGAAAGTGGCTCTGAGCACCTATGAGAGTGATGGCTCTAAACGCCTACGATATTGATGGCTCTAAAAGTCTATGCAAGGAGGTGTCTTTGAATGCCTATGGAAATGATGGCTCTGAACGCCTATGCAATTGGTGGCTTTAAACACCTATGCAAATAGTGATGGCTCTGAATGCCTATGAAAATGGTGGCTCTGAACACCTATGCAAATAGTGATGACTCTAAACGCCTATGAAAAAGGTGGCTCTGAATGCCTATGAAAATGGTGCCTCTGAACACCTATGGAAATGATGGCTCTGAACGCCTATGCAAATAGTGGTGGCTTTGAACACCTGTGGGAGTGGTGGCTTTGAACACCTATGAAAATGGTGGCTCTGAATGCCTATAGAAGTGGTGGCTCTGAATGCCTATGAAAATGGTGGCTCTAAATGCCTAGGTAAATAGTGGTTCTGAACGCCTATGAGAGTGGTGGCTCTGAACGCCTATAAGAGTAGTGGCTTTGAACGCCTATGAAAATGGTGGCTTTAAATGCCTATAGGAGTGGTGGCTCTGAACGCTTATGCAAATGGTGGCTCTGAACGCCTATGAAAATGGTGGCTCTAAATGCCTATGGAAATGGTGGCTCTGAATGCCTATGGAAATGATGGCTCTGAACGCCTATGAAAATAGTAAAGAAAATTTGATTATCTCTGCACTGGGGATATACCCAGTGTGACAACCTGTAAAAATCAAAACCTAAACTAGGTAATAACAGATTCTAACCTAAGCTTGATAATTTCAAAGAAGGGGGTATGCCCTAATATCAAAGGTACATCAAGTTACTAAAATGTCAAATGAAACAAACAACTGCAAATATCGTAATGAGAAGGAAACAACACATCATGATAAAATTCCTAAAAAGGGTGTGAACATAAATCTCTCTATATCTTAAACAAAGTTCTTTATTAACTGATCCTAAACATAAAACCCAATAGATGTACATGATAGTTCAACTGAAAAACGACTATGGTGAAAACAAATCATCTCATAAACTCTTGACTAGGGAGTCCATCGATGCTCTCTAGGTGAGATATGATGTGATCCATCTTTGTCTAAAGCAAAGTCATATGTAGCCAACCACAATATCACAATCATGAGAAAGTTGAAGAATGTGCTCAAATCAGGTGATAAATTGGATACGAAAGCAATAATTAATCATGGAGATATCAATCCCCATGTAGAATAAGGAATCATAAATACAAGGCATAAAACTATCCATCTCATCAAGGTGAGAAATATGCCCCAGCATAGCGAATGATTTTCACATGAAGTAATCAATATTGACCATCTGCCCATGCATTACTATCCCAATTAGATCTCCTTAACGAAAGAGGGATATGCCCTAGTATGGCACCTGATGTGCAAATCTCAGGAGGAATGAACAACATTGATTATCCTTTTGTGCATCTGACAATCAAACAAATCTTAGCATCCTAAGGGAAAGATAACACGACCATATAATGATGACCCAAAGTACTGGGCCAAGGTGTAACATAGTAGATGCATAGTGTATGACAAAGATCTATCATTACCAATCAAGCACTTCCACAAATCATGGATGTGGGAGTTGTACAAACCAATGATAACTAGGAAAATCCCATGATGAGGGCAATATGCCCCAATATAGGCATTTGGTGTGTCAAAGAGACTGAACTGATATTACCAACTGAATATTATTTCCATACTCAGGCTTTGCCAAACATCATCAGACTAAGTAGAAGAGGAACCAAATGTCACTCGAAGCATCTTCCATAAGAAAAAGCATAACAGTACCCATATTTCACAAATTGCTAGAACTTATCCAACTGAAGATTGTCGAAGATAACATCTAATCTCATGGCCTTAGGGTGGTCATTTGACACGGACCGTAATGTGGACTTAGGGTAGTCTTACGACATTGACCGTAATGTAGGCTTAGGGTAATTAGGTGAAATAAATGAAGAGAAACTAAGCTTAAGTACCCAATGATCAAACCCAATACCTTCATGTATAAGATGTAATGTACAAAATAATCTTGTGAGCCAACGAACTTGATAGCAAACAATGGAAGTGTTAATGAAGAAATATAAGAGAAAAGAGAAATGGTTAGGTTATCAATGTAGTATGTAATGGATATGGAAAGGTTAATAAATCAAAGATGTGTATCAATGTAAGAAAGAAATAAATATGGAATAACCAACATGGAAAGAGATGATGGGAAAAAAATAAGAGAATCGAGAAGGTGCAGAGAATGATGGCCAACTCATATTAGTGCAATTGAAGAAAATCATATCACCAAAGATGGAATGGTAGTGAAGATAGTGATCCGGAGACCCTAGTGATGGGTTACTTAATCCTTACACCCAATGGATATCAACCTTGATCCATGAAGCAAAAAATCTCATAAAACTCTCAGAAAACTATTGTCACTTTGAAAATATAAGTATCATAAGGAATGGATGCTCTCAAAAGGCTCACATACGAGATCAATGATAGATAACACAATGAACAATCCTCAAATATCAACTTATGCTCAGTGGAATATGCTACTATAAACAAACTTATCATCACACTTTTTATTTATTTATGAGAACACTAGTATCAACAAATCGGAACTCCACTGAGCAAAGAACATAAATAAGTAAACTCTCTTCAATCATTGATGAAAATATGAATCATACGCAAACCTTAGAAGTATGCTGACTCCAATCACTGACACGTATATAAAGCCCCAACTTTGAGGTCACCTCTCAAGCTAAGATATCCAGATCAAAGTCAATGGGTGGAATGAAGGGTGTGACATAACTATCTTGATGCACTAAAAATGTGAAAAGTCATCAATTAAGGGAAATAAAGAGAGTGAGATGGAGCAAAAGAAGACAAAACATGGAAATAGATGGAAAATGAACAATAATAAAACATAATAGAAGTGGAATAGTAAGAAGATGGTAACAAGAAAAAGAAAATAGATCAAAGAGTTGAAACTCATGAGACTATCTAAGTAAAACATGCATACACAACCAAGGGCCTCTACCTAGGTGATGAAAGGTAAGTAGAGCTATAAGAAAGAAATGTTATAATGTACTCATGAGGCTCAAGGGGATAGCAATGGGTTGTATGTGAAATGGGTGCGATAAGAGATAAGGTTAACCAAAACGATGGCCACCCATCATTCGACCATGATCTTAAATGTAATACTTCTTCAGCTTGTCCACATTGGTTGGCTCTAAAAATTGGTTTTCATCTAGGTCAGTCAACTATACAAGCCTTTCTAGAGCCAGCTCTCGAATAACATAAGGTCCACCCCAGCTAGGTCTAAACTTCCCCTTAGGGTCTCCAATTAGACCTCTAAGAATCCCCAAAACCAAATCTCCTTTCTGTGGACCCGCATTTTTCACGTGCGTCCCCACTCGATCGGCGAGACTCGCTTTTTATTTGTGAAAAATTGATTTTTGAAAAAAGTTGGAGTCGCCACTTATTTTATTTTTATTTTTGAAGGGAAAATAAAACAAGAAATAAAACCCTAAAAAAATGACTCCATAATTTTTGGAAAAGCGTGTCTTTGAAAAACCTGAGTCTAAGTCCGGGGATCAGGTTACTTATTGGGAAGGTACCTCTAAGAGGTAGCACCCCTCTAAGCCCTCTAAAGGTCTCTACTGACAAAGCTAAGGGAAGTGTGGCCATTAATCAGTTAATTATGGATACCAAGTGGGCTAGGTGATTTCAAAAGATTTGCATGCTAAACAAGATCAAACTGCCATAAAAGAAAGGTTAGGATGCGTACCCGGACCGCTTCTCAAGCACTATCATAAAACATCAGAGTTAGTATAGAAGTATAACACACAACATGTATTTAATGATAGTGAATCAAGCATACATCTAAACACCTAAGGATTATCAAACATATGCATACTTCACAGCGACATGATTGTTTACAAAATTTAGAAAGTAGGTGATAGGGGGGGCGTACCTGGATAGCATAGATAACTTACAATGCGCTTCCATAAGACATGAGGGATTAGATAATAATAAATTAAAGAAACCCTAGCATGCTTGTTATCTAATTAGCATAACAAAAATTATCAAAGTATATGAAAACATTAATTATTACACACATCTTGTATACAATTCCTAAAAAAGATAGACATAATTTCAACAAGTGACAAAAATGGCAACAAAAATAATTTTTGAAAAGATTTTCTAATGTAGGGGTTTCACTAATTCCCCAATCGATATACACGAATTTAGCTTAGAATTATCCCATTTATTTGGGACCACAAGCTTTGGTTCGTGTCTGATTTCAATCCAAAATTTTTCGTTAAAAACCGAGAAGGATGCAAACCAAACAAAATATGGTTGCATATTATTTTTTAAAATAAAATAAAAAAAAGATTTTGATCTTGAGGACTCTAAATGAGTTTTTGAAATAGATTTTTAAAATGATTTTTTGAGAAAAGTATTTTATTTTAAAATAAAAGGAATTAATTTGGAAAAAATAAAATATAAAAAATAAAATACCAAACAAAACAAAAACGACACCTCAAAGTAAACTTTTTTAGTAATTAAGAAAAATGATAATGGTGATGGTAGAGGCCAATCTTCATGATTTTCCAATGGCCTCTAAAAGTCAAATTTAATAAATATTCACCAAAGCAACAAACCAAATGACTTTTAGATCAAATAAAACTAACGAAATATTAATCGGGAATTTATAAGGATCAATCAGACACATAAATTGAGATAAACAATCAAGAACTAATTTAAAATCAACCAAACACATAAACATGTAATTATAATAATGTGAATATAGTAACATAAGCACATAGAATTCTAAAACATATTAACTAATCAAAAACTAGAATCATCAATTTTAGAACGTGAGCAAAATAACATAAGATTAGTACCTAAACTAAATAAGATGAACCAAAACATGATCAAAATAAACTTAAAAACATAAACTTTATTACATAGGATCGATTAGAATAATAGACTAAAAATTATAAAATACTTGAACTAAATAAAAAGCTGACTCCTAAAAAAAAAACTGACTTTTAAAATTAAATCTATTAACACCGATCTAAGCAAAATTCTAACTTTTCGAACTAAGCAAGGAATCAAGTCCAAACTACACAAAGATTTTAATTTTTCAATGTAATATAATGAATCAAAATTAAAATAAAACAAAAAATTCTCACCTTTTAAACCAAAGTAATGAATCAAAACTAAGCAAACAAAAATTCAATCTAATAAAAATAAATAAATAAAAATAAAAATCAAAACTAGATTAAACAAAATTCAAACATTTCAAAATAACGCAAGGAATAAAAAATAAATTAAATAAAAATTTAACCTTTCAATCTAGTTCAATGAATAAAAAATTGAATCAAACAAAAATTCTAATTTTTCGAGACAAACATAATGAATCAAAATTAAACTAAATAATACCTAACTTTTAAAACCAAGACAAAGAATCAAAATCAAACTAACTACATTCTAACTTTTTCATCCGATTAAAAAAAAATCAAAATTAATACATAAAAACTCTAACTTTCAATCCAATAAAAAATTAAAACTAAAATCCTTAGAAATTCTAACTTACCTTTTCTAGAATTCCTCTATGGTGGTGCGGCTGCTGCTCTCTTCCCACTCACAGGCCTCTCTTTGTTTTTTTTCAAAAAAATAATATCTCTCCCTTATTTATATGGCAACCCTTCTTTATATGGCTGCGTGAGGATCTCCAAAAATTCCCTTTAAAAATATATTCTCTTCTCAATTTATATGGCAGCCTTACCTTATAGAATATTTTCTTTCTTTTTGGGAGATATATTTCGGAAATCCCACTTTCCAAACTGATCATGGCACTTACCGTTTCAATTGACCTAATAAAAGAAACCTGTTAACTCAATGAACATTGTTTGGTGGGTCCCATGGTCATGTTCTCTTCTCTCTTCCAACAGACACTTGAAACAAACTGTCCGTTATCATCAACAATCTCTAGGATCTATGGATCCAAATTTGTGAGAATTGACAGGCATTGGTAGAGATCCATAATAAGTACGGACCTCATTAGTTTTTGAACCGCATGCTATGTATCCATCCAAAACAGATAAACCCACAAAATTCTTCTCATTTAGTATGACCAGTAAAGGTTAAGGTGCAAGCATTGGAGGATAACCCATCTAAGTTGGTTTTATTGAGATCCCGAAGCTTTAGAGTGTTGTCAGTGGATGCAGAAACAAGAGTTTCTGAATCTAAAAAAATTCACATTGCTGACAGCTTTCTGGTGGCCAGCTAAAATACACCAAGGGATCCCAATATGCCGAAGATCATAGCCATTGATTTTGTAATCGGAAAAACCAAAAACTAGCAGATGAGTAGAGTAGGCAGAGAATTGAACACAACACACGTTAGTAGGATTCTAGATAGTGATGGTAGAATTTCTCTATGGGCGATTTGCTAGGCATGCCATCCCCATCCCCCATGAATCTTGACTGTGAAGTAGTTAACCGCATTGGCTATCAAATGCCCAAGGTGATAGATAACTGAAACAGATTCTTGAGAGCATCACGGTGTTTGTAGGGAACCACTTCTGATATATAGATTGGCACAGAATGGATTGCAAAACCAACTCCAAGGTCCAACAACATGCTCTTCCCTACCGGATTTTTTGAATGATATCTCTCTGATCAGGCCTGAACCCAGAATATCCCCCGTATGATTGTGTGATGGTCTTCCCAATGGAGCCTGCATGTCTCTCCACGTGTTGATACATTTTTCAAAAAATGATGCAACCCATGGAAAATTGTAGTCGTGCCTGTGGATCCTTCTTCGGTGGCAGTCCATATGTTTCATTCTTCCTGAGCGACAGTCTTCGTGTCATCCCTCCCATGTGTGACTGTGCATGGAGATTTCTTCCTAGCAGTCTCTGAGACCTTGGTGCCTAGGATCCTTCTTCATTATTATCATGGGTCACAAACTCCAGCAACATTATTCAGATCCTCCTCCTCCTCCCAGGATGGTGTTGCAAAATCAACATCCCACTATATGCGGGTTGCCTCTATGGTAAGTTCACATATTCCCACATGCAACCCGTGATTTTCTACCAAAAATTGCCATGAAAAAGTCTTCACATGCATCTCATGCATCCACTTGCAGTCGTGTATGGTTGCCTTCTGAAGACAAGTTGGTGTGCTTTGCTTCACTAAAATTCAGCATGCACCAAGTCTCTATGCAAAAATGAGTTGGCTGCAACCCTCCCAAAATTTCTCCATTAACGGATCCCAAGTATCTCCACCAAAATCATGCAAAGATAAATAAAAAAAATAAAAATTAGAAATCATGTAATAATATAAAAAATAAAATAAAATAAATCTCAAATAATGCAATCAATCACATGCGTTAAGAAAAATATATATATATTATTCCATGTAACTTAAAAAAATTAGAATCATAATCTCAAGCAATTTCCTAATAAATAAATAAATAAATAACCTAACAAAAAATAAGTAAATAAATGAATAAATAAATATCACATGGGCAAATAAAATTTGAAAATAAAAATAATGCAATAGAAAATAATGAAAAACGAATGCAATCAAGAATCGAAATAGAGTCCAATGCTCACCTAACCCTGGAATCGGGCAATCAAACTCACATAATTAAGTATCAAAAGACCATCTCATGCAATCAAAAGTAAAAAAACAAGCCAATACTCATCGAAACCTAAAGAACCAAGCAATCAAGAAATCAAACCTAAACAAGTGTCCAAATGGCCTATTTTGAAAAAAGTGCCTAAGTGACCTAGGGTGAATGTGTGCAAGTTGGAAGGTGTCTCGGTGCGAGTCAAGGTGAATCTAGGTGGGTCTAGGGTGGTGTCTAATGGGCCAGGTGTATCTAAAAGCTATCCTAAAAAAACAAGAAAAGCCTAAGTCTAAGTTAGGGTTGCCAAGGGTCACAATAAGGGATCAAATAATCCCTCAACCAAAATCTCCGAGGTGACTCAAAAAAAGGTAAGTGGTACGAGTAGTAATGGGCCACCAAGGAACTACCGTGGAGCACTGGAAGTGGATTTAAAGACATGTGGTAAATGGACAAAATTGAGGGTCTACACTTTCTATAATGGCCTAACCTGACTCATTTCTTGAAAGCACGAGCCATCTTCCTCTGATAAGCCTGAATATGGTCTGCAACTCTCAACCTTCTTTTGTCCAAAAGGTTAAGCTGATCAAATCGAGCCTGAGCCCACTCTGCCTCAGAGACCTGCTGCTCAAGGGCCACCCTCAAGGAACCCATTTCTATCTCAACGAGCAAAACAACCTCCATATCGTACACTAAGGAGTAAGGTATAGCTCCTGTAGAAGTGCAAAAATAAGTACGGTATGCCCATAAAGCAAAAAGAAGCTTCTTTGACAGCCTTTTTATATTCTTATTTGCAGTCTTTCTTGCACCATTAGTTTGCGGCCTGTATGCAAATGATTTATGATGTTGAATGTCATATTTTTGTAACAAAGTTTCAACTTCGGCTCTAAAGTGTGCTTCCCTATCTGAAATCAACTCATAAGGAACTCCATAACGATAGATAATATGTGACTTGATGAAATTAGCAACTCTAGCAGATGCCAACTTTGTATATAATGCAGCCTTTAACTACTTAGTAAAATAATCTATGGCTACTAAGATGAACTCATGGCCATTGGAAGATTTTGGCAAGATATTTCCAATGATATCAATACCCCACATTGAGAATGGCCATGACGATGTCAAAGCATGCAACTTTGAAGGCGGTACATGAATAAGATCTCCATGCATTTGACATTCTGGACATTTCTGAACAAACTGAAAACAATCAGTCTCCATAGTAAACCAGAAGTATCCTAATCTGATAATCTTACACGTTAACATGTGTCCACCCATATGTGGACCACAAACTTCTGCATGAACTTTTCTCATCACTCGATCTGTAGAGGCTCGATCTAAACATAAGAGAAGCATACCATCGGCCGATCGTCTGTATAAAGTCTCTCCACATATTACAAATCTAGTGGCTAACTGCCTCAATTATCTCTGATCATTGGTTGTCGCAACCTTAGGGTATGTGCCAGATTTGAGAAGCTAATGAATGTCATGAAACCATGGTAGGTCATCTTGGACCTCTGTCTCATCAATCAAGTGACAATATGCAGGCGTAAATCTAGTCTCAATCAGTAAGGGACGAACTATCACATTAGTTGGAATGTCAATCGTAGAAGCTAGGGTAGCTAAGGCATCAACAAACTAATTCTATGCTCTAAGGAGATGAATGTATTTCAACTCCTCAAACTTTTCAATCAATAACTCTAGGTAGGTGTGGTATGGCTTTAGCTTCGTGTCTCTAGTCTTCTAGTCACCTCGAACCTATTTGAACCTATCTGTGTGATGCCAAGGTCTAATGTAGTCTCTAAGCCGAGGATACATGCTTCATACTCAACAATATTATTTATGGTGGGATGGCAATCGAAAAATATTAAACAAATAGATCTCAGAATGTGATCACCCTAGGAAGATACCAACAAAACACCTATCCCATACCCCGAGTGATTAGTTGCTCCATCGAAGTACATGCGCCAACCTGATAACCTAGTCATAGTGACAAACTCATCATCTGGAAAATCATCATCAACTGATCTACTCTCGATTGTTGGTAAGAATGCTAAATGATTTGCAAGAACACTCCCCTTAATGGATTTCTAAGAGACGTACTAAATATCAAATTCTGTAAGAAGCACTTGCCATCTCATCAGTTTACTAGCCAAAGTAGGCCTATCAAACAAGTATCTTAACAGATCAAGATGGGAAACCAAGTGCACTGAATACTCTGTCATGTAATGCCTCAATCTCCTAGTGCCCCAACCAGTGCCAAGCAAAAGTTCTCAATCACAACATATCTCATCTCATACTCTAACATCATCTTACTCAAATAGTAGATAACTTGCTCCTTCCTTGAATCATTAAGTTGAGCCAATATGCATCCTAAAGCTATGTCCAAAACTAACAAGTACAAGATCAGTGGACATCTCAGTATAGGAAGCACTAAAACTGGGGAGGAAAAGAGATACTCCTTAATTCTTTTGAAAGCATGTTGACAATCATTATTCTAGACTGTAGGTTGATTCTTTCTTAAAAGACGGGAGATAGGCTCACATATATCTATCAATCTAGCAATGAAGTGACTAATATACTACAATCTTCCCATAAAACCTTTGACCTCTTTCTTAGTCTTGGGTGCAAGCATGTCAAGTATGACTCTAATCTTATTAAGATCAACCTCTATGTCTTACTCACTGACCATATATCCTAGTAATTTCCCAGAAGACACACCAAATATGCACTTTTTGGGATTCAGACTCAGCTTAAATTTCCCAATCCTCTGAAAGAATCTCTCTAGAGCTACCAAATGGTCTGCCCTATCATAAGACTTTACTATCATGTCGTCAACATACACCTCAACATCCTTATGCATCATGTCATGAAATAAAGTACTGGTAGCTCGCTGATAAATGGCTCATACATTTTTCAATCCAAATGGCATGAATTTGTAACAATAGGTACCCCACTTAGTGATGAAAGCAATCTTTTCTCTATTTTTTGGAGCCATCAGAATTTGATTATATCCAAAAAATCCATCCATAAAAGATAACATTGAGTGGCCTGCAGTGTTATCCACTAATAAATCAATGGGGATAGAGGAAAATCATCCTTAGGACTGGCCTTATTAAGGTCTCTGAAGTCAAGACAAACCCTAACCTTACCATCCTTTTTGGGAATAGGGACGACATTAGCCAACCACTTAGGGTACTCAACTACTAATAGAAAACCTACACTGAGTTGTTTCTGAATCTCATCTTTAACTTGTAAACTCTATCATGGGTGCAATTGTCTTAACTTTTGCTTAACCGGTCTAGCGTGTGGAAAAATGGGTAGATGATGTTGAACTATACAAGGATGAAGGCCTGGAATGTCCTCATATGACCATGAGAAGACATTGATTCATCCCCAATTAGTGTACTATTTAATTTAGTCCTTAGACGGGAGTTATCAACAAAATTTATAAACCTAATGCACCATATACTAGGGTAGCATAGCTAGCATAGGATAGTGGTTCTAGGATCGTCCACAGGGATGAGTTTTCATATTACAAGTGATATTAGTTAAAGTACTGAAATGATGTTTTTTCTTTTATGAGTTAGCTTTAAAATAAAACATAATTTTGGTTGAAAAGGGTTGGTTTTAAATTAACCAAAAATAGTAACTAAGATTAATTACAAAGAAAAGGTTTCTTGGAGTTTTAGGTCACTAGGTTCAGGTTTCTTAGACAAAAGGGGGAGAGTCCGGATCTTTTCCTTGTGTTGGGGATAATAACATAAAGAATAGTTATCTCCCGAACCGGTGTGTATTTAGCAACCAAGATTTGATCCCACTGGTCTATTAAAAATCGCAGTTGCTTCTCATTAATGGCTTCAAACACTAAAGACCTTTCACTGTGAATAATTTTTCAATGGCTCATAAGAGATAACTAATAGACATCCATGGATTCCATGGAACCCGAAAAGCTTACTAAGTATTGGCCATTCAAGGTGATCTTAAACTTGGATTACCCTTCAAAGGCTCGTAAGAGATAACTAATGGATCTCCAGGGAGTCCGAAAAGCTTACCAAGTATTGGCCATTCTAGGTAATCCTACCTTTAAACCACCTCCCAAAGGCTCGTAAGAGATAACTAATGGATCTCCAGGGAGTCCGAAAAGCTTACCAAGTATTGGCCCAGGTGATTTTAAGGGATTTTAAGTTAAACCTAAAAAATAAAAACCATTAACGGGTAACAACTCTCCTCATTTAAAGTAAGGAAAACTCCCACATTTGTATCTGGATCCCTTACCTAGCTTCTTTCAGTCCAAGAAACGAAAAACCTAGCCATTCATCCTCAGAGAAAACATCCTCAGAGGTTGTTTGGCTAGAAAGAAAAATAAAAACAAAATGAATGGGTAAGGCAGAGCAAAAGCTCTGTGTATTTCTTACTAAAAGAATTTACAAGTGTTCTCTGGAATTTCTTCCGAGATTTCGAGATATTACAAAAGAGATATTTTAAGACATATATAGAGAGATATTTTTAACCCCTCATTTAGATATCCTAAATATCTAAAAATATCTTTAGCTGATTACAAGGAGAAAATAGGTAATTACAAAAAATATCTCAAGATAAAAATCTAATAGAGTTAGTGCAAAAATATTTGGAAATTACACAGGAGGATTTTAGCAAGGCTTGCAAAATTTCTCACATGGTTGTGACATTCATTTTCCTCCATCTTGGTTTCGCAAGGCTTGTGAAATTTATCGTTCACAGTCTTGCTCTCTGTCCTACAGCTTGTACTCCTTTTGGCATTTTGCATGCTATGCGAAAATTTCGCATGCTATGCGAAAATTTCGCATAGCCATGAGAAATTGCTAGATGTTAGATTTCTTCTCTGATTCTCTTCCTTGCATACTTGATTGATTTGGCAAAGGCTATGAAACTCTCCAAAACTTGGATTCTTCATGTGTTTGAGCCTTAGCCTGCTTTGCCATGGACTATACAAAATTTTCCCTCATTCTTGGCTCGTTTTAATGATAAAAAAGCTATCAAAATACCAAACTTGCCAAAAACTTATTAGAAACATTTTCAAGGGTCTTTAATGTGCCAATTGAGTTAAAAGGTAATAAATACTACTCAAAAGTGTTTAAAAGAGTTTATAACAAGCTATAAAAGAGCACTTTTTGAGTAGTAATCAGACATCCAAGTATAATCTAAGTAAATGGATGAGGCGTCCCTTTCATCAGTGGACAAGGGTGATCCAATTTTCAACTTTCTAGGTTGGTTATCTGTATTGAAATCAACAATCTCAACATCCCCTACTGTAGGGGTAGCCTCTCATCTGAATCATGTTGTGCAATCTCATCCTCTATATCAAGTATCTGTGAAGTGAGTGAATAAGGTGAAAGTAATGAAACATCATCACAAGAGACAAATGAATACTTGTAAATACTTAAATCCACAATTGAATCATCAGAAACATAGTTAGAACGGGTGACAAATCCCAATAGAATGTCAAATGAAAGAGATGGGTCCACAGAGTCTAACACTCCCTCAACTAGGTTAATATTGTCCTCATACATATCAATAGTAGGAACAACAAAAGCAGGAAGCTCAGGAGCAGGAATAGTCTAGTCCTCCTCGACAATCTCGATAATAGATACTCTAAAAAACTCTAATGGCGAGAAAGGCTCGAGTTGAACTGCATCAAGGAATTGATTGATACCCAACATGTCCATCTCATCACGGTACTCATCATGAGGAATTACTCCATCAATCATATCTGCAAGCTCAATGACTACCCCATAATCAGTAGTCTCATCTGGGAAACACAAAGAGAATATGTTGGCTTTATCCAGAGATGGTGGAGCGATTGTCACAAAAGCTGACACGCCAAAGGTCTCATCACCCATTTGCATTTGATAGAGCATATGCTAAAGCTCATCCACTGTACTATCCCTAACACCCATTTCCTTAACACGAGGCTGAATCTATGACCCCCTAACAAAGTAATCGACCAAACTGAAAGTGTAAAGGCGAACAAGATAATCAAATGGAATGCCAAACAATCGAGCCCTCACCCTATCCCTACATAGTCATGCCATATAACGAACATCATCCTCTGAAGGGGTGAATCCAAGTCCAAAAGGAGTATCATGATCAATAGTAGTCACGAACTCATTAGATCCATGCTGGTGTTGTCCTAACCCAAAACCAAGTAGAAAGGACATGCCTCTCATATCAAAAACAAGGGTACTAGTA
Source organism: Vitis vinifera (assembly GCF_030704535.1). Classification (NCBI taxonomy): domain Eukaryota; kingdom Viridiplantae; phylum Streptophyta; class Magnoliopsida; order Vitales; family Vitaceae; genus Vitis; species Vitis vinifera. Next base: position 8,007,771 of record NC_081808.1, read on the forward strand.
TGCTGGTCAAATGACATGGCCGCGAAATCTCTACAAAAATCCTAAATCTCAAGGGTTTGTATCTCATCGAAGGTGAATCCTATTAGAAAAATATCATCATCACTATGACTGATTTGCAATACTGGCTCAGATGATGAAATCATGTCTCTGGTAGACTATACTGTAAAAACCTGCCCATTATGGATAAACTTCACCTTCTAATGAAGGAAAAATGGAATAGCTCTAGCCTAGTGAATCCAAAGTCGGCCTAAAAGTAGGTTAAATGATGCAAAAATCCTCAAAACTTGGAATAATATAGAAAGTATGGTCGAGTCGATCAACAAATCTATAGTCAAGGTGCCCATGACCTCTTTCTGAGTGTTGTCATAAGCACTCATTGTCTGTATGGAGGGACCAAAATCTAAGGGTGCAAAACCGAGGACTACAATAATGGATAATGGGCAAATATTCAGGGGAGAGCCATTGTCCAATTGGACGGATGAGACTCTATAGCCTAAACAAATAACTGAAATATAGAGAGGACGAGTATGGTTAAATTCCTTCGGTGGTAGATCATCAGCAGAAAACACAATGCATGCGGCCTTATTGGTTGTCATCATATGAATCAATCCCTCTAGAGTAGTAGAGGTCTCAACACATATCTAACTCAAAGCTCGAATAAGTGCATTTCTATGGGTACTAGAAGTGGTTAACAAACTCTAAATAGATATTCGAGCCTAGGTCCTCTATAGTTGTCTCAAGATCTCATCATCCTCTCTCCTGACCTCCTCGCGAGAGTCCATACCACCAAATGGTCTAGTAACTAGAGGTACAACCTAGGTTATCCTCCCATTATGAGTCATAACCTATACATCCATATCAAATCCTCGGGCCATAGAATAAATGGAGCAAATGCGTCCCCATGCCTGATATTTGATGGTGTAGAAGGAATCAACTGTAATGGCACTCTATTTGGGATCAAACTGAATGGTGCAGGGATCGAAAAATCTGATGTAACTCCTATAATCTCATGGCCATCATCTGGAACAATCATCTCAAGCAATTCATCATCCCAACTCAACATGTGTATGACGTCATCCTGAACAAAATCCATGTGATAAATACCACCAGTAGGCGGAGGTAGTGAATGTGTGGTGTGAGCAGGTAAAGGGTTTGTTGTCACACTTGGTTGCCCTAAGTTAACTAGACCCTGATCTATCAAGTCCTATGTCTCAGAGTAGAACAACGATTAATGTCATGTCCTGGACTCTAATGGTAAGCACAATGAAGGTCCATCCTGAAATGAGATGGCATAGGTTGAATTGGTTGTCTTGGTGCTAATGCAGTCAACAATCCTTTTTCTACAAGCTTTTGGAAAGCTCGACTCAAAGGCATTCCCAACTGGAAAAACTACCACATTTGTCTCTATGCAGGTGGAGCCCTAGGTTGGGGATAATGAATGGGTGGCCTTTGTGTGGCCTAAGTAGCATAAACTGGTTGTAGAGCTGGGTGTAGATATAAGGGAGACATAGGTCTAGAAGGAACAAGTGGCATGTATTGCACATGGGGTGATGATTAATAAACTCTAAAACTACCCAACTGTCTGATAATATCTAGGAGGCCTCATTCTGGTGGCACTAACGTCTCCTCATCTCTGTCCATTAGTTAGTTTCTTCCCCTTTGAGTATGAAGGGAAAGAATCAGGCCACAATCCTTTAGTTTAATACCATATAATGCTTGCACCAAAGATCTAAAGTCCATGTGTGGAAATCCCATCAAATGCTTAGCAAATCGGGATTGCAAGCTCCTCATAATCATGTTGATCTAATCATTCTCAGATGGCTTATCAATGATCTGGGCAATCTTCTCTCTCCAACGGTAAATGAATGATGTGACTATCTCATCGGGCCTTTGCCTCAAGGCCTCCAACTTCCTCTATGAGACATCTATGACAGTTTTAAATGCAAATTGTTGTAGAAACTCCTAGGTTAAATCATCCCATGTACGACGTCGTGACACATCCAAAGAAGCAAACCAATGTTGGGTTGCCCCACTCAAGGACATGGGGAATAGCATAATCATTTGAGCCTCATCCAAACCATGGGCCCTCATCACAGTACTATATAGTCTCAAATAAGGGCGGGGGCATCCAATCCCCATGTATCGCTCGATCTTTGGCATCCTGAACTTAGTCGAAAGATTGGCCACTAGTAATCCATCAAAATCATCCCATACCATCCCTTCATCTGATACTCTCAACTGTCTCATCCTCTGCTCAAGCTTATCTATGCGTGCATGGGCATCCTCCGAGGTCAAAACAACCACCATGGCAGGCGGTGGGGCAACCTCAGTCTGAATCTGTAAAGTAAATGGTGTAGGTTGAGGAACTGTATGACCGAGTAGGGAATGTGGTGGTATCTGAGTGTCTTATGAAGCTGTCTGACTAGGCGGGAAAGATGGCAGAATAATGGGGTCATACTACACTCTCTCCTAAATTAGAACCTGGTGGGCCTGCTGCCCATCCATCCTTTAACCAAGACTAGTTATGGCCTCCTGGATCGAAACCATAGCAGCAACGAACTGATCAATTGTAACCATCTATGAATCCATATCCGTCTAATTTGACTGGTCTAACACTCTGATCAATCTACCTCTAACTTTGATCCAAGAAACTGAACTCAAATCGAATGTATCAACACTCCTATAATAATAGAAATACTAGATAAGATACAGTGTAAAGGAAACTCTACAATGAATGTCTATCAACTATGTAGGAAGGTAGTGATTCGTGCCCAATTGGTGTATCAGCTGATTCATGTCCAGCTAGTGCTCCTTGATTGAGGGAGTAATCAACAAAATTTATAACCTATTACACCATGACTAGGGTAGCAAAGACAAAGCTACTATAGCATAGTGGCTCTAGGATTGTTCACTGGGAAGGGTTTTCAATTCATAAATGATACCCATTCAAAGATGAATTGGTGTCTTTTCATTTCAAGGTTAGCTTAAGAAATAAAACACAAACTTTGATTGAAAAAAGTTTAGGTTTAAGCTAACGACAAAGGAAGTAATGGAAATTACTTATGAAGAAAAACATTCATTAGAGGTTTAGGTTCACAGGGGAGGTTCCTTATGCAAAAACAGAGCTCCGGTCATTTGGTTCATTTCCTCGCATTAGAGAATTAACATATAGTCAATTGGTGTTGTAGAGATGCTTCCCCTTAATGGGTTCAAACACTAAATCCCTCTCACTAATGCACCTTGCAATGGCTCGTGCCTCTCATCAGCATTTGCCATTCAAGGTGATCCTTAACCTTGGATTACTCGTCAAAAGCTCGCAAGAGATAACTAATGGATGTCTCCGTGGAGTCCAAAAGCTTACCAAGTGTTGGCTATTCTAGAAAATCCTACCTTCAAACCACCTCCCAAAGGCTCGCAAGAGATAAACTAGTGCATCTCAATGGATGGAGGCCACTTGCCTTATCAAGTGTTGGCCCAAGTGATTTAAAGGCGTTTTAAGTTAACTAAAAAGATAAAACCATTAACGGGTCACACTTTCTCTTCATTAATGGCTGAAACCACAAAGCTACTAATTCTTGCACTTGGAACCTTTCCCGGCAACCTTAACTCCAAGGAACTAAAAGTCTAGCCACTCATTCTCTGAGGAAACATCCTCAGAGCTTGTTTGGCTAGTAAAAAAATACAATCAAAATGAGAAGGTAAAAGTAGAGCAAAGCTCTGCATTTTTCTTCCTTTGAAGATTATACAAAAGTTGCGTCGTCCCGAGAACAAGCTCTCGAGAGATATTTATATGAAAATTACAATAATAATGTCTACAAGGTTATTCATCATTTTTCCTAACTTAATAACTAAGGAATCCTATAATTGGTGGGTTACAAGGAGAGTTTGGGGATTTAGACATCAAATATCTAAAGCAAAATATCTCAAAATATCTCAAAATGTCGGTCGCACATATCGAGAAGCTTCAAGAGAACATCGCGGCACTGTGCAAAATGGCTGCGAAACTTTCCGGGTAAGTGCTATAAGCGGATCCGGATATGTGTGATCGGGAAAGTTGAAACGCTCTCCTCTCCCATCTGGCGTCAGAATTCCAGATGCGAAACATCCGGGTGGAATGGCGGCGGCAGCAGAATTCCGGATGTGGACATCCAGGGTGGAATGTCGACGGCAGCCGGATGTAATGGTGGCGGCCGGATGGAATTCCTACCCGGGTGGAATGAGCTATGATTCCCATCCAGGTGGAATGAGCAGGATCCCATACTCCTTGCATTATGGATTTGCTTATGGATTCCAAAGAACTCTCCTCAATCTCAGATTGCTTTGGTGATCAAAAAGTTATCAAAACACCAAAACTTAACACAATTTGATTAGAATCGATTTTGAGGGTCCTTAATATGTTAATTGGGTTAAAAGGTGATAACTACTACTCAAAAGTGTTTGAGAGAGTTAATTACAAGCTATGAAATAGTACTTTTTGAGTAGTAATCACTCCCCCCAACCGACATATTGCTAGTCCCTTAGCAATGAAGGAGAGAAAAATAAAAATAAACAGTACTATAATTTACAACATTATGCTGATCAAAAAGCAATTTCCAAGTGGCATGATGATCTAACTCTCACATGGAACATTAAAGAAATAAAACTCAAACTTCATTAAGAGTTATCAAATAACTTATCTAATCACAATTCTTAAAGAGAAGACATTATGCAAATTTAAGCTTTAAAATCATTTCCACTTCCAAATGACCAATCCTTACTCTTCCATAAAAATCTAAGTGTTACTTAATAGCTTCCGAATCATCTTATAATCGGAACCTATTGTGCACAATGTGTGAATAGCTTAAAGTGGAAGACATAAGCTTGAATTCAATAGAAACTTCAACAATTCATCAACTTTAATAAACATAATACAAAATCTAAATCAAGTAAAAAGACAAAAATTCAATTTCTCCCTTTTCATTTTGAAAATTTTTCCTTAATAACCATGGAGAGTAGAATAAAAACTTAAAAAATTTTAAAATTAAGCAAAAAACAACTAAATTACCAAAATAACTTAGCATTAATAACAAAAACTTACTTCCTCAACTCTTCTTCCCCCAACCAAGCTGAACATTGTCCTCAATGTGATAAAAGCGATTGAAACATAGGGAGGAAGTGGTACCTCCTGAATGAGCTGGGAAATGGCATGCTTAGGAGTTGATGTAATGTCGAGATGATGCTGGATCGGCCTCAGGATGGCAGTGTGTTGGGCCTAAGCTCTTGATTTTACAATTAACAAAATTTAAGATCAAATTTACAATCAAATAATTTACAAGACTTAAAAATTAACATATTTAACAAAATTATAGACTTTGGTGAAACCAAGTCCATCTAACCCTTCTCTGATCAGGCTTTCTGTGGCTCAAGGAGGTTGATTTCCTCCTTTTCTGGTTTGAATGACTCAATGAATGGCTTGAGACGATGACCATTGACCTTGAAAATGTCACTGCTTTTGGAATTCAGTAATTCCACCACTCCATTGGGATGCACTTGGTGAATAATGAAAGGGCCTATCCACCTTGACTTGAGCTTCCCTGGAAAGACATGGAGTCTTGAATCATAAAGCAAGACTTTTTGTCCTTTATGGAATTCTTTGTTGGAGATTAATTGATCATGCCACTTCTTCATCCTCTGTTTTGCAACTTTGGAATTGATGTAAGCATCATTTCTTAATTCCTCCATCTCATTAAGGTCTAAGCACCTCTTTTCCCCAGCTCTGATCAAGTCCATGTTCAACCTCTTGATTGCCCACCAAGCCTTATATTCAACTCCCACAGGGAGGTGGCATGCTTTGCCATAGACGAGACAATAGGTGGACATGCCAAGAATCCCTGTTTGCTAGCTCCACTTGCCTGGAAGTTTGAGGATGATAAGGTGTAGCTACCTTATGCTTCACTCCATACTTGGCTAATAGGGTTTCAAAAGGTTTGTTGCAAAAATGAGTACCTCCATCACTGATTATAGCCTTGGGCACCCCAAATCTTGAGAAGATGTTCTCCTTAAGAAATTTAAGAACCACCCTGTGATCATTATGTTTACAGGGGATTGCCTCCACCCATTTGGAAACATAGTCCACCCCCACCAATATATAAGAGTTACTAAAAGACGTTGGGAAAGGTCACATGAAGTCAATACCCCAAACATAAAAAAGATCAACTATAAGGATGGGGTTCATGGGCATTTGGTTTCTTTTTGTAAGCTTCCCGAGTCTTTGGCATCTATCACAACTCTTACACATGATGTGGGAATCTTTGAAAAGAGATGGCCAAGTAAACCCTGATTGCAAGACCTTCATGGTTGTTTTCTAAGAGGCAAAGTGGCCTCCACAGGCATTCTCATGGCAATGGCTAAGGATTCCTTGTTGCTCTTCTTCAGGGACACACTTCCGTATTATTTGATCTGCACAATACTTGAAAAGGAAAGGCTCCTCCCAATAATAAGCATGAATTTTTGCAAAGAAGTGTTTCCTGTCTTGTGCATTCCACTCACTTGGAACTTCACCAGTAACTAAATAGTTAGCAATATGAGCATACCAAGGAGCTTTCTCTAGCAACATAAGTGATTCCTCAGGAAAGTCATCATTAATAGGTAATACATGGGAATTATGTGCTATAGCCAACCTTGAAAGGTGGTCAGCTACCACATTCTCCACCCTTTTCTTGTCTCGGATTTGGAGATCGAACTCTTGTAACAAAAGAATCCATCTAATCAACCTTGCTTTAGCATCTTGCTTTGTCAAAAAATACTTCAAGGTTGAATGGTCAATGAAAACAATGATGAAAGACCCTACTAGATAAGCACGAAACTTGTCTAAGGCAAACACCACAGCTAACAATTCTTTCTCTGTAGTTGTGTAGTTCATTTGAGCTTCGTTCAATGTTTTGCTTGCATAGTAGATCACATAGGGCTTCCCATATTCTCTTTGGCCAAGTACAACTCCTACAGCAAAGTCACTGGCATCACACATCACTTCAAAGGGTAATTTCCAGTTAGGTACCCTTACTATTGGAGCGGTTGTCAAGAATTGCTTCAGTTGATCAAAGCTATTTTGACATCTTTCATCCCATATAAACTTAGCATCCTTAGCCAAAAGCTCACAAAGAGGTTTTGAAAGCTTAGAGAAGTCTTGTATAAATCTCCTATAGAACCCTGCATGGCCAAGAAACTACCTTACTCCTTTCATAGTGGTTGGGGATGGCAATTTGACAATAAGCTCCACATTTGCTTTATCAACTTCAATGCCTTTCTCGGAGATGATATGGCCAAGGACAATTCCTTGACGTACCATAAAATGGCATTTCTCCCAGTTTAGCACCAAGTCCTTCTCAATGCATCTGTTAAGAACCGCTTCCAAATTGACTAAGCATTTCTCAAATGTACCTCCATATACGGTGATGTCATCCATGAAAACCTCCATAATTCACTCCACCATATCACTGAAGATACTAAGCATACATCTTTGGAATGTTGCAGGTGCATTGCATAAACCAAAAGGCATTCTTCTGTAAGCATATGTTCCGAATGGACATGTGAAAGTGGTCTTCTCCTGATCTTCAACATCAATTTCAATTTGGAAATACTCTGAGTACCCGTCCAAGAAACAATAAAAAGGATGGCCAGAGACTCTCTCTAGCACCTGATCAATAAATGGGAGTGGAAAATGATCTTTCCTTGTCACAACATTCAATTTCCTATAGTCAATACACACCTCCAACCTGAAGTGAGGCGTGTAGCAATTTCTTCTCCTTTTTCATTCTGAACCACAGTAATCCCTGACTTCTTTGGTACCACTTGAGTAGGACTCACCCAAGGGCTGTCAGATATGGGATAAATAATACCTACTTGGAGTAGTTTCAGTACTTCAGCATGCACCACCTTTTGCAGATGAGGATTCAATCTTCTTTGAGGTTGATGAATTGGTTTAGCTTCTTCCTCCATATATATGTGATGTGTACAAACCAAAAGACTAATGCCTTTCAAGTCAGATATTTGCCATCTTATTGCTTTCTTACACCTCTTGAGAACTTCAAGTAAACACTTCTCTTGATGACTAGTAAGAGATGAAGATATAACAATAGGACATTGATTATTTTCTTCAAGGTATGTATATTTCAGCTCCACGGGCAGAGGCTTCAAATTGAGCTTTGGGGTCTCTTCTTCAGCAGCTTCTCCTTCCTCTTTATTGAACAAAGGTAGAATCCCTTCTCTTCTCTTCCAACTTTGTAGAGTAGCAAGCACATCAAGGGGTTCAGACAACCCTTCTTCAAGATCCCCAAGACTTTCATTTAGCTTGTCTTGCATATTCTGATTACAGTGCTCCTCCACTAGAGTGTCGATAATGCATACCTCTTCTGGACCTTCTTCTTCTTCCGGAGTGATTTGATTTTTAGACATATAAAAAATGTTGAGCTCAAGTGTCATATTGCCAAAAGTGAGTTGCATGAGTCCATTCCTACAATTGATGATTGCATTTGAGGTAGCAAGGAATGGCCTTCCAAGGATGATAGGAACTGAATTAGCTTCCTTTACAGTAGGATCCGTATCAAGAACAACAAAATCTATCGGATAGTAGAAATCATCAACTTGAACTAAGACATCCTCAATTACCCCCCTTGGAATTTTTACTGATCTATCTGCTAGAGATAGGGTGATTGATGTTGGCTTCAATTCACCAAGTCCCAATTGCTTGTAAACAGAGTATGGTAGCAAATTCACATCTGCTCCCAAGTCTAACAAAGCTTTCTCCACTACCTTTCGTCCAATCAGGACTGAAATGGTAGGACATCCCGGATCTTTGTACTTCAAAGGAGACTTGCATTGTATGATTGCGCTTACTTGCTCAGTCAAGAAGGCTTTCTTGTTCACATTCAACCCTCTTTTGATAGTACACAGGTCTTTAGGAACTTTGCATATGTTGGAACTTGCTTAATCATATCCAGCAGTGGGATATTGACTTTCACTTGTCTTAATACTTCAAGGATTTTTTATGCATTTTTTATCCCCTTTTTCCCATGCAACGCTTGAGGAAAAGGTGGAGATGTACGTTTTTTCATCAATTATTCCTTAATAAGCTCTTTTTCCGGATTTGCATTCACTGTTGAACCATGGTCCTCTTCCCCTTCGGAATTTTCACTAACATCTTTCTTCTTTCCTTTCATTTCCTCCCCCTTCTTTGTTTTTTCTTCTTCTTCAACATGTGGCTTGGGTGTTGGTGGCTCAACCTTTCTACCACTCCTTAGAGTGATCAAGGCTTTAACATTTCTCACCTGTGAAGATTCTTCCTCATGAGTTTCCACTTCATGGATACCCTTGGGGTTTTGGTGAGGTTGAGAAGGAAATCTACCCTTCTCTTGCACTGTGTTCAAGTTAGTGAGCCTTGAGATTGAGTATTGGAGATTATCTATCTTTTGAGATAGGTCATTTTGCATTCCATCCATCCTTTTATTCAAAGTACTCTCTACACTGTCAATCCTTTGACTGAGTTGAGCATTGATGGCTTTTTGGGCTCCAACAAAGTCTTCCAGTTGAGCATTGAAGGCTTTTTGGTCTCCAACAAAATCTCCCACAACCTTGCTGAGATTTGCTATTGCTTTGTTCAAGACTTGAAGATTATTGAGATGGTTGAGTCAGCTGTTGGTACTGAGGTGCTCTTACCTTCCATAAGAAATTTGGATGATTCCTCCAACTTAAGTTGTAAGTATTTCCATATGGTGCATTGTTATTGGGCTTGAATTGTCCAATGACATTTGCTTGATCTCCAAACATTTCCTTTACAACTAGAAGTGTAGGGCATTCCTCCACCAAGTGTTCATAAGAGTGACAAATAGGACACGACTGTCCTTGCACTGGTGTTTCAGCAATAGCTTGTACTTCATGCATCTTTTTCAGTTCTAGCTCCTCCAATCTTCTTGTCATAGCCGCAAACTTTGCTTTCATATCATCATCTTCATTCAAGGTATACATCCCAGCCTTAGCATGAAGAGCATTTGGTTGAGACTTCATCTTTCCCACTTCTCCTCTGTGCGGTTCATCCCATCCCCTTGAGACTTCAGCTACAAAACTCAAGAAATCCATAGCTTCCTCAGGATTCTTACTCATGAAATCCCCTCCACACATTGTTTCGAGGAGTTGCTTCATTGAGGAAGGCATCCCATCATAGAAATAACTCACCAACAACCAAGTATCAAAACCATGGCGAGGACAAGCATTTATGGCTTCCATATATCTTTCCCAACACTCATAGAATTTCTCATTCTCTTTAGCTGAGAAGTTTGAAATTTGCATTTTCAAGCCATTTGTTCTGTGAGTAGGGAAGAACTTCTTGAGGAATTTAGCTTGTAAATCAGTCCAAGTACGGATCCTCCTTGGCCTTAAAGAATTAAGCCAAATCTTAGCCTTATCCTTTAAAGTAAAAGGAAATAGTTTAAGCCTCATCAGGTCGATAGAAGCTCCTCCCTCTCGGAATGTATTACAAACATCTTCAAATTCCTTGATATGTGCATAGGGATTCTCACTTTCCATCCCATGGAAAGTTGGTAGAAGTGGCACAATATGGGGTCTGATCACTAGCTGCTTTGTAGGGGGCACTATACATGATGGTGCACTCATACGAGGTGGATGCATGCGGTCCCTCATTGATATGAATTCATTGGGATTGTCCTGATGACTATGGTGACTATGCTGATCTTCAGGTGTAGCTTCCATGATATTCAAGGTCAATTCCAACTCCTTGGTATGAGGTGTTTCAAGTTTAACAAGCCTTTCTCCACTATCTCGTATCTAATTTGGCATACACAACTAGTTTTAACTGTAACTAAAATGAAAATAAAAGAAAGCAAAAGAAAACAGGGCTACCAAAAAAATGAACTAAACTGAATTTAAAAGATATATTAGATTATGAACAAGTAAAGATACAATAAAAAAAATAAGAATTAGTAAAATGAAAGAAAAGTTACCAAACTTGTGATGAAAACCACAAGTACAATGAAATAATATCACTATGAAGTTGGCACCTTCCCCGGCAATGGCGCCATTTGATTCGTGTCCAATTGGTGTATCAGCTGATTCATGTCCAGCTGGTGCTCCTTGATTGAGGGAGTAATCAACAAAATTTATAACCTATTACACCATGACTAGGGTAGCAAAGACAAAGCTACTATAGCATAGTGGCTCTAGGATCGTTCACTGGGAAGGGTTTTCAATTCATAAATGATACTCATTCAAAAATGAATTGGTGTCTTTTCATTTCAAGGTTAGCTTAAGAAATAAAACACAAACTTTGATTGAAAAAGGTTTAGGTTTAAGCTAACGGCAAAGGAAGTAATGGAAATTACTTATGAAGAAAAACATTTCTTGGAGGTTTAGGTTCACAAGGGAGGTTCCTTATGCAAAAACAGAGCTCCGGTCATTTGGTTCATTTCCTCGCATTAGAGAATTAACATATAGTCAATTCTCTAACCGATGTTGTACAGATGCTTCCCCTTAATGGGTTCAAACACTAAATCTCTCTCACTGATGCACCTTGCAATGGCTCATGCCTCTCACCTAGCATTTGCCATTCAAGGTGATCCTTAACCTTGGATTACCCGTCAAAAGCTCGCAAGAGATAACTAATGGATGTCTCCGTGGAGTCCAAAAGCTTACCAAGTGTTGGCTATTCTAGAAAATCCTACCTTCAAACCACCTCCTAAAGGCTCGCAAGAGATAAACTAATGCATCTCAATGGATGGAGACCACTTGCCTTATCAAGTGTTGGCCCAAGTGATTTAAAGGCGTTTTAAGTTAACTAAAAAGATAAAACCATTAACGGGTCACACTTTCTCTTCATTAATGGCTGAAACCACAAAGCTACTAATTCTTGCACTTGGAACCTTTCCCGGCAACCTTAACTCCAAAGAACTAAAAGTCTAGTCACTCATTCTCTGAGGAAACATCCTCAGAGCTTGTTTGGCTAGTAAGAAAATACAATCAAAATGAGAAGGTAAAAGCAGAGCAAAGCTCTGTATTTTTCTTCCTTTGAAGATTATACAAAAGTTGTGTCGTCCTCAGAACAGGCTCTCGAGAGATATTTATATGAAAATTAAAATAATAATATCTACAAGGTTATTCATCATTTTTCCTAACTTAATAACTAAGGAATCCTATAATTGGTGGGTTACAAGGAGAGTTTGGGGATTTAGACATCAAATATCTAAAGCAAAATATCTCAAAATGTCGGTCGCACATATCGGGAAGCTTCAGGAGAACATTGTGGCACTGTGCAAAATGGCTGCAAAACTCTCCGGGTAAGCGCTATACGTGGATCCGGATATGTGTGACCGAGGAAGTTGAAACGCTCTCCTCTCCTATCCGGCGTCAAACATCCGGGTGGAATGACGGCAGTAGCAGAATTCTGGATGTAAAACATCCGGGTGGAATGGGGACGATAGCAGAATTTCGGATGTGGACATCCGGGGTGGAATGTCGGTGGCAGCTGGATGTAATGGCGGCAGCCAGATGGAATTCCTACCTGGGTGGAATGAGCTATGATTACCATCCGGGTGGAATGAGCAGGATCCCATACTCCTTGTATTCTGGATTTGCTTATGGATTCCAAAGAACTCTCCTCAATCTCGGATTGCTTTGGTGATAAAAAAGCTATCAAAACACCAAAACTTAACACAATTTGATTAGAATTGATTGCAAGGGTCCTTAATATGTTAATTGAGTTAAAAGGTGATAACTACTACTTACAAGTGTTTAAGAGAGTTAATTACAAGCTATGAAATAGTACTTTTTGAGTAGTAATCAGGTAACTTAGAAGTATTCAGATTGATATTCAATTCTGAGCAAATATATTAAGAGACTACTATGAAGGTAACTAAACCTATCATTACTATCCTGACTCTGAAGGCCCACAGATGCACCAATGTGTAGGAAAGGAAACCTAACAGGATGATCTAAGGCTCAACCTATAATGCCAAGGTGGCTTTAAAAAGGAAATGGTGGACTTTAAAGGATTAAAGGATCCTTAGCAGAAGTGATCATACCCTCTAGCAGTATATAACCCTACGCACGCCTCCAAAGAGATGGGACGCTTCCATGCAAAGTGGTCATCACCTCCACACATGCACTACCTAGACAACCTAGGGGGTTTCCTATAGTGAAAGTTCTCACAACTCTCAACACTCAGTAGTCGACTAAAGTGCATAATGAGTGGTGTGGGTGCATCTGAAAATCCTATGAAGCTAAAACAGAAAAAAAAAAAAAAAAAAAAACACATTGGTCACACAAATATCCATGAAACCTAGCTTTGAGCTATACAAGTCTTCAAATTTGGACTCCAATCAAAATTAATGTGTCAGTCTCCTCCAGAATGCTCTCAAACATCGATATAGCCCATCGCTAGACCCTACACCGAACCACTAGCTCAGTCAAAGAAATAAGTACACACAAGGCCTCACACTTGCAAATATAAGAACCGAAAAAAAAAAAGGAATGACCGAAACTAGGAGGTTGGAGGTAAGAGGATAGATGTGCGACCCACATAGACAAGCAACATGCAATCACACAGGAGAATAGTAGTCATGCAACAAGCAGTCAAGCAGAGCGCAGGTATATCATCCATGTCCACACAAAAGCTAAACAAGAATATGACAATTAAGATGAATAGCAACAAGAATAGCACACTCAAAGATGATCAAGATAATATACAAGCAAAAGAGTCAACACTAAGATAACAAGATATACAACAATATGGACATACATGTCAGAGCGAGCAAGATAGTCATGGAAAGAGTAGAATCAATATGCTAAGACAAATAAGATAATCAATTAATATCATCAGCATGTCAATATCTTAAATGGATATAGCAATTAAGCATAGAAAATTGCCACATCAAAATCCTTAATGTGCTATGATCACTCAATCATAGAGAAACACAAAGGGAATGTATCCATTAACTAACTAATCAAATGCCACATTTGCCTCAACTTAAGTTCAAGCTTGACCCTAAAAAATCCCTAGTAGAGTCGCTATTTTCTGAACCCCGCATTTTAGCTTAATGTGTTCCCACTCAATGGCACAACTCGCTTTTTATTTTTATTTTTTGGTAAAAATAAGATTATTAGAAAAGACTTGGAGTAGCCAATTATTTTTGTTTTATTTTTAAGGGAAAACAAAATAAGAAAGAAAACCTTAAGTGTGATTCCTTATTTGGAAAAGACAGATTGTGAAAAACCAAAATCGGGTCCAAGGGTCAGGTTACTTATGAGGAAGGTACAATAAAAAGGTCGTAGCATCCCTTTAAGTCCCTAAAAATGGGTCTATACTAAATAAGGTGAAGTAAGTGTGACAACTGATAAGGAAATCAATGGATACCAAAATGATCACAGATCAAAAGCAAGTCATGATAACGAATAAATAAACAAAGTGAGAGTGAGAGTGTACCTTAGCACTAGGCAATAAAGCACTATCATGAAACAAAGTTAGTGCACAATGATAAGTGTAAAATATCTCACACAAAACCAATCAAAATCAAACAATATCAACCATACAATTCACTTTAATTATTTTTGAAAGAAATGTTATGAATGTTAGGCGCCTGCCAAAGCCCAATTTATTTTGCATGAATTAATCTCACAAATTCCATTATTTTGAAATTATGAAAATTAATTTCATACTTATTAAAAATCAAAGAAAACAGAAAATTATTTTAAGAATCAAAGAAAATTTGTGAAAGTGCTTACCTGAAAGAAAATGTAGCAAGTTTATTTAAAAATGGGAGTTTTAGTGACTTTAAACCTTAATGAAGAATGAAAAGTGGTAGAATTAAAAAAAAAAAAAATTGAAAACTGGAGTGGAATTAAGACTATTTGATAGAAAACTAGAGTTTTTGAAATTTATTTGAAAATTGAAATCTTGAAAATTAAATTTTAAAAGTTGGAATTTTGAAGAATTATTTGAAAATGGGAGTTTTGAAAATTATTTGAAAATTGGAGTTTTGAAAATTGGAATTTTGAAAAATTGTTTGAGAATAGAATTTATAAAAAGTATTTGAGAATTGAATTTCTTAAAAAAAAAATATATTTGAAAATTAGAATTTTGGAAAATTATTTGAAAATTGGAATTTTCGAAAATTGTTTGAGAATGGAATTTTTTTAAAATTATCTGAGAATTGAATTTATTAAAAAATTAAATTTGAAAATTAGAAATTTGAAAAATTGTTTGAGAATTGAAATTCTTAAAAAAAAAATTAAATTTGAAAATTAGAATTTTGGAAAATTATTTGAAAATTAGAGTTTTGAAAATTGGAATTTTGAAAATTTGTTTGAGAATGGAATTTTTAAAAATTATTTGAGAATTATTGGAGAATGAGATTGCTTAAAAATTAAATTTTTAAAAGATGACTTCTTCTTTTTTTTTAACATCAAAAGATGAATTAAGAGGATGACATGTGGCTTGGGGAATAGTGGTCCTGTGGTGGCTGTGGGCTGCATGTGGGTTATGTATGGGTTGCATATGGCTACATGTGGCTATGGTGGACGTGTGGTAGCCGTGTGGTGGTTGTGTAAGCTATGTGGGCTCCATGGTGGCTGTGTGAGTTGTGCGGGCTATGTGGTGGTTGTGTGAGCTATGTGGGCCGCATGGTGGCACAAATGGGAAGTGGTTGGTGAAGATTGGCAGCTTTGGGACTAAAGTCGGATGGTGTTTCAGTGGTGGAATGAGTGAAAGAAGTAGTGAGAGAGGTGGGTTTGGTAGGTATAGAAAATGAGGATATGAATGGTGATGGGTATGGGAGGCATGAAGAGTGGCCATGAGTGCATAAATCCTATGGGCATGGGTAGGAAATGGGTAGTAGGGCAGCAGGTTGGGCAAGTGTGAAGGAAGTAGGAGGTGAAAGTGTGGTGATGTGTTTGGTGGATGGGTTGAAGGTAATAGGTATGGAAATGAAGGTGGCCACACGCGTTAGACTCCATGTATGTAAGAAATAATGGAAATAAACTGAAGGTGGATTAGATGGTGTGGTTGGGGAGCATGTGGGTTGTGTGTGGTGGCTATGGGGTGGCTGTGGGCTGCATGTGCTGGATATGATGGTCATGGGGTGGCTATGGGTTGCATGTAGTGGTCATAATCAGGATGATGGGGGATGATGGTGATGTAAATGGGGGAGTAGTTAGTGAAAATGGACAGCTTTAGAACTGAAGTCGGGTGGTGTTTGAGTGGTGGAATGAGTGAAGGAGGTAGTGAGAGGAGTGGGTTTGATGGGTTAGATGGTGAATAGAGTTATAGGTTGTAGATATGGTGTGAATTTGGTGAATGTGAAGAATGAGAATTAGTGGGTATTAAAGGTGAACATGCATGCAAAGTTCAATCATGCTTGGGATGATTGAGAAGAAGTTTACTGGAGATTTGATTTTGGTGAAGGACCATCCTCCTTGTAGTCCATATTCTTAAGGTTGCATCATCGGAACTGATTACTACCAAAAAGTGCTATTTTGTAGACCTAATTATAATGGTTTTAAGCACCTTTGAGTAGTAATCATATTCATTTAACCCAATTAATTCATTAAGGTCCTTAGTAATTGGTTTTAACCTTTTTGTGGCAAGTTGACATGTTTTTATCAGCTTATGAATCGATTCAAGCATGCCAATTGATGGAGGAGCTATTTGGGCGAGTTAAGCAAGGATTTTGTACGTTTATAGGCTTGAATTTCAAGTGGAAACACGAGCACAAGCAATGGAGAAGAGGAAAACAGAGTGAAGAAAACAGCTGCAGTCTTATTTCGCACTTTTGAAGCACTTCCGGAAGTCCATTTTTTACATGCTATATACCATTTGAAAGCTTAGGAAGTCAAAAATCCAACGCTTCAAACCGTGTATGATTTGGAGCTGAAATGAGGAAGATATGGCCTTCGTAAGGCAACTGCATCATGTCAAATGACCAATTTCGCAAGGTGAATTTCACATTGCGAAAATTTCGCAAGGAGATTTTCTTCATGGTGCGAAATTTTGCCACTTCGCACCATGAAGAAACACCTTGCGAAAATTTCGCAAGGTGGATTTAGGCACATTGCGAAATTCCTTTGAATCCCCTGTTTTGAGACGTTGTTGATGTTATTCCACTACCGGTTCTCCAAGATATTTTGCTTGATTTTTAGCTTTGTAAATACCTATTTTACCCTTGTAATCAACCAATGAATAGGTTTCTTTTGTAATAGCTCTTGTAATTTAGCTTGTTATTGTCTTTAAATAGAGGTAAAGAGCCTCAGACAATCATCTAATCTTGTAACCTGTAACTTTATAAGTTATAAGAGCACTTTTGTTCAGAAGCTTCTTTTCTCTTTTCTTTCTCATTTTCTTAGTAGCCAAACATCCTTGGAGGATGAAATCCCCAAGGATGAGAGGCTAAAACCTTTTAGTTTCTTGAAGTAATGGATGCCATGTGAAGCTCCCGTGTCAGGATGGAGATTTCCAAGCCATGAATGTAAGTAGCTGAGCGTCATAAATGTTTTCATTCAAAGTAAAGCTTTTAATCCCTCTGACTTGCTTTGAATGGCCAATACTTGATAAGTTTTTGGTCTCAGTGGATTCTTATTGTTTGATCCACTGACGTTCATTAGTTATCTCCTACGAGCCATTGTATTGCAAGTCGAGGAGATGACCTATATCATTAAAAGGGCATTTATGAGGTTCAGCTACCCTTTTTGTAAGTTTTCAAGGACTAAAACTCAGTTGTTAAACTCATACCGGTTCGGGAAGTAAGCATCACCTTAGTTGCTTCCCCAACTCGAGGTGAAAAGTCCCAAAATCTCCATTTTTACATAGTGAGTTAAGCATGGCTATCCAAAGCTTTGAGAAACTTCTTTTTCCATCTTTTAACCTATTTTCATGTTAGTTTAGTTTACACACCTTCATCTTTTTATGTTTTCATCTTAACCTAATTTTTATTAAGAAAAGTTCACTCCATCCTCCGAACTTCACCAGTTAAAGTAAAAACCCTTCCTAGTGTTCGATCCTAAAGCCACTATGCTATAGTAGCTTTGCTACTTTAGTGTAAGGACCTTAGGTATAAATTTTGTTGATACCCTTACATGCCAAGCTACCAAGAGTCGGGTTATCAGGAACCAATATAGATTGTTTTACCATCAGGAGTAAAATTGTTATGGGTCACACTATTAGCATGATCTGAAAACATGTTAAGGTAGGAACTCCTATCAACGTTCCACATCCAAACCTTGCAATCCTTTAAACCAACCAAAACCAAATGTCCTCTTGGATGCCACTTGACTCACTTAAAACCTCCACCAGGGCCTCCAAGTGTGCACTTGAGGTCTCCTGAAGATGCAACCAAATTTCAACAAGCTCATCAAAGCTTCTAGATACAACCAACTGTCCATCAGTACTAAAGTCTAAACTAAACACAAAATTTTTATGACATCAAAATTCAAAAGCAAAGTCTTTATATTAATTGGCTTTTCCAATCTTGTCCACATGAACTTCATTTCCATCAATCTTGTCAAACTCAATCATGGTTGCGTCTGCAGGATACATGAATAGTTCTACCCAACAACTTCATCTAGAAGGAGTTTAAATATTGTTTGTAAAGGTTCAGGTTTCCGAGGAACCACATTAAGCCATTGTTAAGCTAAAGACATTCTTCTTTAAGTGCTAACTCCAGAATTGTAATTCAAAATCCCATCTCTCTTGCTATGCACCCATCCCTCATACATTTACTTTTGTCACTCCCCTAATACATACCCAAATACACAGACAAAGGCTGAAACCACAAGGGAATATAGGATTTGAGAACAGAGATAGAAACACTGGAAAGCCTATGGAAGAGCAAAACAAATAAATAATAATAATAATAATAATAACCAAATAAACATATGAAAGCCTCATTTCATGTGGTCTCCATGGTCATGCCAGAAATATTTTAAGAAAAAGAAACATGAAACCGTGAACAATCAAGGATGATTTCATGCACAAGTTCTTCAAGCAAGTATAAGAAATCAATAGATGCAACTAAATCACAAATGAACTAAGAAAGAAAAAAAAAACTGATTAGATATCAACAATACACGCTTACGAAACAAAATAAATGCTCAAAAACAGTAGAAGAATGAAAAAGAAAATGATATAAGTGAAAACATAAAAGATATAGTAAGAACCATACCTGGGCAATCTTCACTCAAGCATCATGCAAGCTTGGCTTCAAGCTTTCTTTCCTCTTTAAAAGTAGCATGAAAATGTTTTCTTGAATGGCTCCCCCCTCTAAAAAAAAAAACCCCCACTGCTCATAGCTTTCTCTCCCTAGAACCTCATTTTTTTCTCCTCTTCTCATTTTCTACTGATTTCTTATCTTTCTCTCTAAGACTCCCACTCTTTTTCATCTGAATACTTCATCTCCTAAAAATAGCCTCCATTTTTTATTTTTTTTGAAATCCTCTATCTTTTCCCCATGTAGAGAAACCCTTGGAAATCTAGCATCCACTTATTTCCTATGCAATTCCAAAAAAATCTTTTCCTTTCCACCAATCCCAACATATACCTTTTCCCATTCTCAATTTCCCTTTTTCTATCCTCACCTCTTAAATTCTCTTGCTCATGCCCAGTCGATTGCATGCATATTAGAGAAGATGATGTGCACCAAAATGGTCATGCATGGCCATGTAAAGGTGGGACCCCAATTTTTTATTTTTTATTTTTGCCTAAGTAAATAAAATAATATAAAATGAATAAAATAATAAAATAAAAATATAAAAAAATATGAATATAAATATAAAGTAAATAATAATAATAATAATAATAATAATAATCTTGATAAAATAATAAAAATGAAATAAAATGGTAAGAAATTATAATGATAATAATAAAAATAATGATAACAAAAATATACAATGACTATATATATATATATATATATATATATATATAAATTAAATAAGAAAATGAATAAGTAAATAAATAAATAAGATGAATATATATAAGTATGTGGTGTATATTAATGCATGCTACATAAGCCATGTAAGCCATGCAAATGACTTAGGGGTTCTAGAGCAAGCCTTAAAGGACTAGACGTACCTAAATGGACCAAGTGTGCCTAAATGGGCTAGGTGTGCCTAATGGGCCTAAATAAGTCTAAACAAATTATCATAAATGTGTATCTAGTATATAGAATGACTTAAAGAGGTAGGATATGTGAGTAACAGTAGGCCTCTAAGAACTGCTATAAAGTATTGAAAGAGTACTTAATCAAAGTATGTGCTAAGAGGATAAAATGGAGGGTCTACAATTGAGATTCTACCCCGAAAGTCATGGCGATGAGATCCCAATAAGAAGCAGTGTATTGAACTAAAGGAGGATGCAAAAACAAGAAGTTTAATCCCACCAAGGATGAAACGCCATTCAACTTGGGAAATTTGTACTAATGGTTTGTTAAAAGTAAAATGACATACCATTGTGATCACCAAGTAATCGGACGAGGGATGCCTTAAAGATGTTGAAGAAAGTTCGATGCACACTAGCTACCATGTTACAGTAGAAGTTGACTCTAATTCAGAATGTTTAGAAGATTAACCAGGGGAAGCTCCTTAAGTATTTGAGGATGGGGGCCAAGGCACTGTAGATGAGTTAAAAAAGCTTAATTTTGGTACAAATGAAAACCTAAGGCCAATCTAAGTAAGTATGTTTCTAAGTCCTTCTGAAGAGAAAAGTTATTTTGAGTTGTTACTCGATTATAAAGATGTCTTTACATGGTCATACAAAGAAATGTCAGGTCTTGATCTAAAAGTTGCAGTACAACAACTCATGGTGAAGCATGGTGTCGACCAATTAAGCAAGCCCAAAGACGATTTCGATCAGAACTTGTTTTGCAAATAGAAACCGAAATTGACGAATTGATTGAAGTTGGTTTCATTAGAGAGGTAAAGTACTTGACATGGATTGCGAACATCGTTCTAGTTAAGAAAAAGAATGGGCAGATCCATGTTTATGTGGATTTCAAAGATTTAAACAATGCTTGCCCAAAAGATGACTTCCCATTACCAATCATTGAGCTTATGGTTGTTGCAACTATTGTTCATGAAGCTTTATCCTTCATGAATGGATCATCAGGGTATAGTCAAATATGAATGGAACTCAGGGATGAAGAGCTTGTTGCATTTCGTACCCTAAAGGGTATTTACTGTTACAAAATAATGCATTTTGGACTAAAAAATGCAGGTGCAACATATCAACATGCTATGCAGAAAATCTTTGATGACATGCTCCATAAGAATGTCGAGTGCTATGTTGATGACCTGGTTATAAAGTCTAGGAAGAGAGAAGATCACTTGTGAGATCTTTGTATGGTGTTTGATAGTTTAAGAAGGTACTAACTCAAAATGAACCCGCTCAAATGTGTTTTTGGTGTAAGTTTCTAGGGTTTATTGTTCGACACTGTGACATTGAAGTGGATCAATCTAAGATCGCAACCATGGGAGATATACCAAAGTCGAGGAATCTTCAAGAACTTAGAAGTCTTCAAGGACGTCTTGCTTTCATTCGATGGTTTATTTCAAACCTTGCAAGACAATGTCAACCCTTCAACTGACTTATGAGGAAAGCTGTCCCATTTTTTTGGGACGAAGCTTGTCATAATGCCTTTGGGAGCATAAAAAAGTATTTGGCTAATCCACTAATCTTAGGTGCTCCTATGGCAGGGAAGCCATTGATACTTTACATCGCCACATAAGAATGCTCTCTTAGAGCATTACTTGCACAAGAAAATGAGGAGAACAAAAAAAAGCATTGTATTACTTAAGTTGAACTCTAATGGGACCGAAACTAAATTACTCCACAATAGAGAAAACTTGTCTTGCTTTAATCTTCTCAACAAAAGCTAAGACATTATATGCAGGCATACACAGTACACTTAATAACACATGTTGATCCCATTAAGTATGTGCTATCAAAGCCAGTTCTTTTAGGATGATTAGCAAGATGGGGGTTGTTACTCACTAAGTATGAAATAATCTACATCCTTCAAAAGGCAATCAAAAGACAAGCACTTGTAGACTTCTTGGCAGATCATCCTATCCCTACAACATGGAAAATTTCAAACGACTTCCTTAATGAGGAGATTTTTTTATGTTGACATTTTTCCTTCGTGGATAATGTTCTTCGATGGGTCAGCACACTATGATGGAATAGGTGCAGGTGTTGTATTTGTCTCACCACAAAATAGATACTACCATATTCATTTGTTCTTAGTGAGAGATCTCCAACAATGTCACTGAATACCAAGCCTTAATTATCAGGTTACAAACGACGATTGAAATGAAAATCACAAGCTTAGAGATATGTGGGGATTCTAAGTTGGCAATCAATCAACTTTTAGCCTTGTACGAGGTTAAAAGAGATGACTTAGTTCCTTACTTCCAATAGTTCGAGCAAATCTCTTTAGTTCATATTCCACGAAAAGAAAACCAAATGGCAGATGCTCTAGCTAATCTAGTTACAAGTTTGACACTACTTAAGGATGAGACTATACATGTCCCTCTTTGCTATAAATGGGTACTGCCACCATTGCCAATATTACAACAAGAAGAAGTAATATATCAGTATTCATTATTGATAGTAAAGATTGGCGAAAACCATTAATTGACTATTTAGAGCATGAGAAGTTACCTAATGAACTAAGGCATCAAATAGAAATATGACGTCGAGATCCACACTTCATATACTACAAAGAAACACTTATTGACACTCATTCGATGGAGTACTTCTTCGATGCCTAGGAGAAGAAAAGGTAAATCAAGCAATTGAAGAAGCTCATTCTGGGATCTGTGGGGCTCACCAATCAGGGCCAAAACTTCATTTTCAAATCAAAAGGATGGGATACTATTGGCCAACTATGGTTAAGGATTGTATGGAATATGCAAAGAAGTGTTAATCATGCGAATTCCACTCAAATTTTATACACCAACCCCCTGAGCCATCCATCCTACAATTACGTCATGACTCTTTGGAGCATGGGGACTTGATGTGGTCGGACCCATTACTCCTAAATCCTTTGTTGGGTATGCTTACATATTGGCAGCAACATATTATTTTTCTAAATGGGCGGAAGTTGTGCCATTTAAAGAAGCGAAGAAAGAAAATGTAGTGAACTTCATTCGAAGTAATATTATCTATTGGTATGGGGTGACACGATACATAATCACTAACAAGGTAGTCCCCTCCTCAAAATCTTCACTATCATCTTCAAGAATAGTTACAGTCTTCTCCTTGAAACATTTGAAGAACGCCATCCTACACAAAAAGGAAAAGGAAGGGAGAGGGAGAGATGAATAAAATATGGGTTTAAGTTTTTAGATACCACTAAGTTAGGCCAATTCGTATGGGTGACGACCTTAGCACTCAAGCCATATTAAGTGCTGAAAGTACAACACCATGTAGCATCAGGGCCATAACTTGTTTGCATAGATACCAAGTATTATTCTACTTTTAATTAAATGTTAAAACTTGAACATCACTATACATTCAAGTCAAGCCAATTTGCATAGGTGAAGACTTTAGCATATAAGTGTCGAAAATACAACACCGCATAGCATCAGGGTCATAACTTGTTTGCATAGACACAAAGTATTATTCCAGTCTTAATTAAATATTAAAACTTGAACACCATTATGCATTCAAGTCAAGCCAATTTTCATGTGTGGAGACTTTAGCACATAAGTGTTGAAAATACGACACCGCGAATCAGGGCTACAACTTGATTACACGAGGGTCAAATTTTAAATATTCATATCTTTTTTATGGATATTTAATTTTATTAAAAATTTACCCTCAAGTATTAAGGTGATTTAAAAAAAATTAAATTACCTGAAATCAAATTCGTCTTTACAAATGATGAAGGCCAACACGTGTTTTGAATAAGGAGAGCACGTGTCAACATATATATAAACATGTATGGAAATCACTTATGGAAGGTTTGACTTTTTCCATCCATGTTATATATATTAAAAGAAAATCTCCATTCACTTTTAAGGAGATCACGTAAATGGATATATACTAAATCTTCATCCATACACCTGAAGCTCCAATATATATATGTATATATATATATATATATGCAGGTGATCACGTTTCCAAGGTAACACCATTATGGCTCGCATCTCCACTAACTTCGATACAACATGATCTCTAATGCATATATAACAAAAAAAAAAAAAACACTTATAGGTTTAAAGAGGTGAAGATTTCTCGTGGTGACTTCAAGTCGAGTTTCTCAAGTTGGGTTGAAGAACACCTGAAGATCAAAAGAGCTCTCTGAAAAAGTTCAAGTCAATTTTCTCAACTATTGTCCCCTTTATATATATAAAAAAATGTATATAGGGATGACAAATTGGAAGAGGATTGAAAGTGTAAAGCAAGAAGGCAAACGAATTGGAAGAGCATTCAAAGTGTAAAGCAAGTAGGAAGACGAAGTGGAGTTTGAAAAAAAGTGGAAAAGAAATATTTTTATTTTTTATTTGCAAAAAAATAGGAAACTTCCTATTAAAATATTTATTTGGAAAAAAAATTACTTCAAGACTCACCCCATCCACATGACAATGCATGTACATAATGTGTCTTGAAGTTGGGGCATTTGTAGACATAAAAAAATTAGTGGATTAAATTACCACTAATTTGGTCTTCAAAATGAATAAATTAAAAAAAAAAAAGTTATCCTCTTATGGATAAGTTTCCTTAATCTCCAACTACAAAAAGGATAATAATAAAAAGAAGAAAATTATTATTATTATTATTATTATTATCTTGTTGGCAAAACCTCATGAGAAAAGAAAATTTGCTAAAATTAAAGAACTAAATAAGCAACTAAAATTCAGGAATTTGAAATTCAAATTCCCTATCTTCTCCTATAAATAGAGGTGTCTCCTATTAAGAAGAGGGGAGAGAAAATTCAGAAATCATAAAAATCCAGAAAAGGAAAATCCTAGGGAGAAAATCTAAAGGTAACTTCGTAAAGAAAGAGTTTTATCAAATCTCCCTACAAGTTCGGTAAACGACTAAAGAACCATTACACGTGTTCTTCTCCATTCAACAAGGTCATTCAAGAATAAGCCACTTATAGCCATCGATTGATCTTCAAAATCAAGAAAATATCATCGTCGTCTTCCAAAGTATGATCAAGGCAAAAGAATCAGAGGGAAAATATTCTTTTGGAAATAATATTATTTTTGAGATTGTACCCACAATATTTTTAATTTCAATAAATATTTTGTTTGCATTATTTTCCTATTTGTTTTGCTAATTTTGTAGGACCAAATTTACGAAATTTGTGCATACAACTCCATAGGTATGCCAATCTTAAAATTGATGTTTCCTTGTTGATTTTCTTTTGCAGTCTAAATTAAATCATATTTATAGGGGAGAGACTCATCAGCAACTTGGCTCGGTTCATGATGATCATATGGTTTTTTGTGGTGTCGATTCTTACTCAAAGTTACACGGCTAGCTTAACTTTGATGCTAATGGTTCAACAGCTCAAACCCACTGAAACCGGCATAAATGAGCTCATAAGAACAGGGCAACGCGTGGGCTACCAAAATGGCTCCTTCATTTTTGCATTTTTGAAACGGATGAAATTGGGTGAATCAAACCTTGTAAAATACGATTCTCCTGAACAATTAAATGAATCATTTTCAAGTGGCAGACGAAAAGGTGGCATTGCTGCTGCATTTGATGAAATTCCTTGCATGAAGCTTTTCCTAACAAAATATTGCTCCAAATATACTACGTTTCAACTAACGTACAAGTTGGATGGCTTTGGATTTGTAAGTCTCACATATAAATTTGCACAAAATGTCCTGGACCAGATGAATTGGACGTGGTCCAGATGGAAGAATCCAGATGCTACTTGCCCGCACTATTCGGACTGTGCTGGGATTGGAAAAGTGACACGTGGAGGGGATACCCCACAATAGGAATGGGGCAACGATTGGGCTACCAAAATGGCTCCTTCATTTTTGCATTTTTGAAACAGATGAAATTCAATGAATCAAACCTTGTAAAATACAATTCTCCTGAACAATTGGATGAATTATTTCCAAGTGGCAACCAAAAAGGTGGCATTGTTGTTGAATTTGATGAAATTCCTTGCATGAAGCTTTTCCTAGCAAAATATTCCAAATATACTGTGGTTCAACCAATGTACAAGTTGGATGGTTTTGGATTTGTAAGAACTCATTTGATAGTGATTTTAAGAAGTGCTTCTAACATTTTTAACACTTAAAATTTTTTGTCATTCAAGTGTTAGAAAGACAAGAAACGTTTTCTACAATCGTTATAAAAACATACTCTAAGAGATCGTTTGACAGTAATTTTAGGAAGTGTTTCTAACATTTCTAATACTTAAAAAATAAAAATTTTTATATATTAGAAATACTAAAAACACTTCTTAAAATTACTGTCAAAAGCATTCTAAGTCTCTCACATATAAATTTGCACAAAATGTCCTGTGTTGGTTTCTCATTTTATTTTATTTTTATTATTATTATTTTTAATTTCAGGTCTTCCCAAAGCATTCGCCTCTGGTATCTGACGTTTCAATGTCAATCTTACATGTGACTGAGGGAGATCAAATGACGAAATTTGAGAAAGTATGGTTTGGGCAGAATTTGAGTTACCTAGGGCTCAACAGCTCGCTTTCTTCAGACAGCATGGGAGTCGATAGTTTTTGGGGCCTATTCCTTATTGCTGGAGTGATTCATCTGCTGCTCTCAGCATATGCATGGTCACTTTCCTCTATGAAAATAGAGATTCTTTGGTACAATTGGATCCCCCAGCTTCAGTATGGAGAAAAATTAAAGCCTTGGCAACCCGCTTTGATAACAAGGACCTCAGCTCCCATACTTTCAGAAAAAGTGAAATGGGAGATCGAAGTGGCATCAATGGCATGGATGCAGTGACTACCTCTCCAGCCACAAACTACCCGCCGAGTTCATCAAGCCTTTTGAGTCCAAACAGAGTAATTTTGCTTTCTCTAGAGACCAAGCAACACCTGCTTCCGAATATGGCTATCCAATGAGTCCAAATGGGCAGACATCTCCTGAGACAGCATTTGGTATCGACCTTGCCAATTCAAATCAAGAGCCGAAAGGAGTACCTGAAGTAGTTCATGTGAATAACTGATTATACCCAACCGTGTATTTCATAGAAAAGTAGCACCATGACTCTGGCCCAATTCAGTTGACGTGTTGAATTTAGGTCAACTCCATGTACATCTTATAAAGGATCTGTGCCTGTATAAATTAACGTTGATGATCAAGGGAAAAAATTACAAGGATGATGAACTATTGAAGAGAGCGCACTCCTCTTTTTAACCCGGCCCAAAAGTTTTAGATGGCCAAAGATTTATTTATTAAGCCCAAAAAGATCACCCATTTCAAACATAATCCAATTAAATTTATAGCCAAGATAGCTTAAAATTTTTTATAAAATTTCAAATGACAGAAACACCCCTATCAAAAATCATCCCTCACATATGAAGAACTCTTTTATGTACAAGGAAGAAAAAAGATACATATTCTTCTCAAAATTTCCTCCACTTTCCTGCTAAGAAAAGAAAAAATAGAAAGAAAATTACCTCTTCATCCTCTCCCTTCATTTTTCCATGTTTTTTAGGTTAAAATTAATCTAAACTAAGCATTAATTTATATTTTTTAACCATGACCTGGTACTTCCTTACAATGCTATGCTAAGCTAAGCTTCTGTTGAATTTCTTCTTGAGAAAGAAATTCAAATAAAAATCCAGACGTCATACCATGACTTTGACTGAAGTTATCTCAAATTCGTGTGTTTGGAAGGCCACATACTCATCATCTGGACTTCTTATTCAAATAGTCTTGCTGCACCCCAACGCTAGAATTCAAAGGCATTGACCTCTCAATTCCACGTTTATTATTCAGAGATCAATTTGTGTTGTATGACCATGTGCATTGACCAAAAAAAAAAAAAAAAAAAAAAAAAAGAAAAATCAAAGTCCCTATCGTCGACTCAGTCTTCCCTAAGCTCTTACTCTTCATCAAAGCCAAAATTAAGGAAATGCAGGGAAATGATTGGTTTATTTTCTGTACATTTGGTACACAAATGACCTCAAAAGCTGAAAACTATTAATTTTTCTGCCAACTAACATACAGTTGTCATGGCAGGATCTGGGAACTGGGTTTGACTGCATGGTAGAGGTAAACACCTCCACTGGATATGAAGATTGAAGACATAGTCAATCCTTGACACAACAAGGAAGCTAGGAAATATGTTGCCATGAAGGATCAATGCTCTTGATGAATGGTTATAATTAAGTTACTACTGTGATTCTTAGGGCCTATTTGATCGTGTTTTTTTAATCTTTTTTTAAAAAAAAAAACTGTTTTTAAGTTTAAGAACAAAAAACTATTTTTGGATGTTTTATAAAAATGAGGGTGTTTGGTAATTTTTTTTAAACAAAAAACAAAAAATTTGTTTAGATAAGTTATTTTTAAAAGTATTTTTTTTTTTGTTTTAATTTTGTTAAAAACATTATAAATTCAATTAATTAAATTTATTTTAAATCTTATTAAAAATAAAATAGTTTGTATTTACAAATAAATTAAAAAAATACATAGTTTTAGTAAAACAAGAATAATAATATTATAAATTTTATTTTTTATAAAAAAAATTATACTCTTTTATTTTATGTTAAAAACATAAGGATATAAACATCTTTTTAATTTTTTTATTAAAAATAAATAAATAATAATAATAATAAATCATTTAAAATGAATAATAAATAAAGTTTAATTTTGATATGTAAATAAACAAGTTTTTTCATTATATGCACACATTTAGTACTCAATTATAAACGTAATATTCTAAAATATTTTAATTTAATTTGTAATTAATTGCATGAGCTTTTTAAATTTCAAATTATTCTTAAAAATTGAAATATTCCTTAAAGAATTTAAATTATTAATTATATCTTACTTAATTTATAATTTATTTATTGAGTGAGAAATTTAAAAATATATAGTTATGTATAGAAACAGTAAAATTATATATGACTCAAATTTGATCTACTTTTTTAATCATTATATCTATTTTTTTAGTTCTAAATTATTTTTAAAATTTGTTAAACTCATTAATAGATTCAATACAAAGTATTCCTTGATTTGAAGTTTATTTTTTTAGTGAGAAAATTTATAAAAATATAATTATGTGTAGTAAAAAATAATAAAGTCATTATAAATCAATTTTAATCTATAAATTCATGGTATTGATGGGTTTACTATTTGAGTTATTTTTAAAATTTATTAAAATTATAAATGAATCCAACATATTAAGTCTTGTTTAATATAGAGTTTATTTGTCAAGTGAAACAAAAAATTAGAAAATAGTGATTCTGTGTAGAAAAGAGAAAATAGAGTCATTCTAGACCAATTTTTGTTCATAAATTTTCGATATTAATTGGTTCACTATTTTAATTTTAAGTTATTTTTAAAAATTATTAGACTCATTAATGAATCTAACACATTAAGTCTTGTTTAATTTGAAATTTATTTCCTTAATGAAAAAATCCACAAATTTCTCGTATTACTTGGTTCACTATTTCAGTTTTAAGTTATTTTTTAAAATTACTATACTTGTTAAAAAATTTGACACATTAAACCTTGTTTAATTTGGAGTTTATTTACCTAATGAAAAAAAAAATCAGAAAATTTTATGTAGAAAAGAAACAATAGAGTCATTCGAAACCAATTTTTGTCTACAAATTTCTAGTATTACTTGGTTCACTATTCGAGTTTTAAGTTATTTTTTAAAAATTACTAAACTCGTTAATAAATTTGACACATTAAGTCTTGTTTAATTTGGAGTTCACTTGTTTAGTGAAAAAAAAAAATCAGAAAATAATGATTCTACGTAGAAGAGAGATAATAGAGTCTTCTAAATTAATTTTTGTCTATAAATTTATGATATTAATTGGATCATGATTTGAATTTTAAGTTTTTTTTTAATTATTAGACTTGTCAATTAATCCCACATATTAAGTTTTGTTTAATTTGGAATTTGTTTGCCTAATAAAAAAGAAATAGAAAAATAATGATCTACGCAAAAGAAAAACAATAGAGTCATTTTAAACCAATTTTGCCCATAAATTTTTTGTATTAATTGGATCAAAATTTGAGTTTTAAATTATTTTAAAAAAAATAGACTTGTTAATGAATCCAATGCGTTAAGTTTTGGTTAATTTGGAGTTTATTTACCTAGTGAAAAAATATCATAAAATAATGATTCTATGTAAAAGAAAAATAATAGAGTCATTCTATACTGATTTTTGTCCATAATTTTTTTTTTTTTGTATTAATTGGATTACTATTTGGGTTTTTAAGTTATTTTTAAACATTATTAGACTAGTTAATAAATCCAACACATTGATTCTTGTTTTATTTAGAGTTTATTTGCCTAGTGAATTTTTTTTTTTAAAATAATGATTCTATGTAAAAGAGAAACAATATAATGGTTCGAGAACAATTTTTGTCCATAAATTTCTGAACGCATTAAGTCTTCTTAATTTGAAGGTTATTTGCATAGTGAAAAAATTTGTAAAACTATGATATATATATATATATATATATATTGAATGGCCTTTTGAGTTTCAATTATTTTTTAAAATTAATAAATTTTATGTAACAAGTATAGTTTGATTTTAAACGTATTTCCTTAATAATTTTTAAAAAAAAAAAGTTAAAAGAAATTTAGAAAAGCATGTGTAATTTAAAGTAAGATTATATTTAAACATTTTTCAGTATTGATATTAAATGGTGAAAAGAGAAAAATAACAATATCATATTCAATTATTATTATTTTTTTATGGTTTTTATTTCCTTCTATGTTTTCTTTTTGTTTTTAAGAACCAGTGGAAATAATTTATACTTATTCTTTAAACAATGTTCTCCATTTCACTTTGTTTTTAGAAGCCATTCTCAAATAACAACGACAAAATACTCTTATCAATTTTTTAAAATATTTTTTTGTTTCTAAAAATAGAAAACTATTTTTTAATCATATGACCAAATAGCCTCTTAATTACTAAGGAAACAATAGCTAAGGTTCTGACTAACAACTATTTTCAAGAACAATATTTTGTTCTCAAAAAAGAAAAACAAGGAAAAAACAAGTTTGGTAACTAGAAAAATGTTTTCTATTTTATTTAAAATAGAAAATTGAGTATTTGTAGATAAAAAGACAATGTATTGAGGATGGTGATGTGTCCCTTTTCTCAATGTAATTACGTTTATTTTTTAGATATAAGAAGCAAAAAATCACTAAAAGTGTGAGTGGGGAATGCATAAATATATCTGTTCTGAATAGAGAAAATTGTGAAAACAAAATAGAAAACCATTTTTCTCTCTCCAGTCTTCTTTCTCTTCATGGTATCAGAGCCATTCCCTTTTCAATGACAAGCCTCTTTGCCATTGATTCCACCCTAATGTCGTCGTCTAGTAAAATGATTGTATCAAGACCCTCTGGTTCATCATCTTCAATGATACAAGTTGTGAATCCAGCCACACAACCAGTTGTAGTGAAGCTTGATGAGAATAACTTCCTCCTCTAAAAACAATAGATCTATGTTGCCATTCGTGGACTAGGACTTGATGGTTTTACTTCAGGCAATTTTGTTTGTCTACCTCGATTTTGTTCAAATCCAAATCCTGTTGAAGGTTCATCTTAGGTCATCCTCAACCCAGATTATGAAGATGTGTATATGATGCAACTACCTGAGTTTGAAGACCAAAATTCTCCTCATCTAGTGTGTCACCTTCACAAGGCTCTCTATGGTTTGACAAGCTTAAAACTTGTCGTATTGCAACTGGTTTTTTGTCCTCTAAGGCAGATTGCTCCTTGTTCGTTAAATTCAGTTCTCATTATTGTCTTTATGTGCTATTTTATGTGAATGACATCCTCATTACTAGGAGTGATGCTACAGTTATTGATCAATTGGTTTTGCAGCTCCATAACACTTTTGCTCTTAAGGATTTAGGACCTCTCAATTTCTTCCTTGGCATTAAAGTTCATAGATCAAATGATGGCAATTATGCTTCTTAGCTAGGGGAAGTACATTTAAGACCTCCTAGATCGAGCAAAAATGCTTAATGCCAAGCCAACCTCTACTCCAATGATAACTAGCTATCCATTGTCTACTGAAGTGGGTGATTATTTTGAGAATACAACATTGTATAGAAGTACCATTGGTGCACTGCATTATGTTACTATCACAAGGCCTTAAATATGCTATAGTGTAAACAAGGCATGTCAGTTCATACAAAGTCCTCTTGATATGCACGGGAAAGCTATTAAGAGAATACTTGGATATCTCAAGGGTACCATTGATCATGGTTTGCTACTACACCAACCCTCTAGTCTTGATTTAATCGGTTATTCAGATGTTGATTGGGGTACGGATTCAGATGATAGAAGATCTACCTTGGGTTATTGTATTTTTCTTGGTAGAAACTTGATTTCTTGGAGCTCAAAGAAACAACAAATTGTCTCTCAATTTTTTTCCAAGGTTGAATACCGAAGCTTAGCCAATGTGACTGCTAAAATTCTATGGTTGCAAAGCTTGTTATCAAAATTGCAAATACAACCATCAAGGCCTCCTTTGATATGGTGCATAATTTGAGCACCGTTTTGTTGTTAGCTAATCCAATATTGCACTCATGAACAAAGCATATGGAACTAGATTTGTGTTTTGTTAGAGGAAAAATAATGGCTAAGCAGTTACTGTTAGCTTTTTTCCTATAATGTGTGGCCATATATAATTATATTTATATGAATATTATTTAAGGGTATCAATTGATAGGTAGGTGAATCAATTGATTGGGCATCCAAGAGTCTTATGTATGAAAGACTCAAATTACAAATGGAGAGTTAGAAAATTTAACTCATATGAATGTGGTGTTACAACTTTTATAACCCCATCATTATGAAATTTATTTGTACATTATGTTTATGAGTAATGGAGGAAAATGGAAAGTTATAATCTATTCAATTATATAAATACATTCAAGTTCATAACCCACTATTACCCATTAATTTGTATATAATGGGTGTAAATAATGAGAATAACTCCTATATAGTCTTTGATGGGAAGACTAAGAGATATACAACTTATTATAAATTGAGGTCCCAAGTCATACTCTCATTCTTATGTCTTTTTCTTTCTTGTTGTTTATTTTTAATAACATACACCACACAAGTGACCTATCCACTATATGAGAGTAGCGAGTTGAAGACCTTGACAATACAATTCACAAGGTGACTCAATCTCACTTTATGGATCAAGGTAAAAATATGATCATTATTTTAACACTTATAAATTATTTTGTTTTATGTATCCAAAATTGTTTTCAAAATAATTATTTCCACATAAAGTTTATGAAAGTTTGGTTAATAGGTTCAACATGTTCCCTTCTTGGATAATGTTGTATTCTGACAAAGCTCTTATTAGCAACTGACTTTGAACGATTTAAGAGCAAGCTTAGTGTTGTTTCACCAGCCTCACTCAGCTTGAGAGGAAGTAAAAAGACAATGTACTGAGGGTGATGACGTGACCCTTTTCTCAATGTAATCATGTTATATATATATTTTTTAGACATAAGAAGCACTCACAAAAAGTGCGACGAGGGGATGTATAAATATTTCTGTTCTGAATAGAGAAAACTATGAAAATAGAATAGAAAACCATTTTCTTCCTCTAATGCTCTTTCTCTTCAGTAGACAATTATTTAATTGTTTTCAATTTTTTTACTTGTGAGGGTTGTTTTAAAAAATAATTATATAAATACATAGAAAGATTAAAAATAAAGCATTAAATATAAAAATTATTTTTAACACATATTTAAAAACATTAAAAATATTTTGAGTCCCCAAACAGATTTTTATTTTACAAAATATTATAAAAACAATTTTCAAAAACTGTTTTATCAAAAATTGTTTTTTAAAATTGTTTTCGAAAACATGTACAATTGTCAAATAGTACCCACTATTCTATAGTATAATATCATTTAATGAGATTAGGTATGAGAAAAAAACAAAACAAAATAAAACAAAATTTGGAATCTTACCTAGGTTTTAGCAAAATTAAAAGTTGATGAGCTAAGATGGCTTAATTTGAGGTTCATTCATGGGTAGATAAGCCTCTTTGGAAATTTAAGTGCTCCGTTGATACATTTTCTATTTTAGATTTTTTTTTTTTAAAAAAAATTCATTTGTATAAAATATAATAACACTTGTAAAAAAATATAGAGGTAACTTATGTTTTTAAAACTATTTTTAAATTTTGAATACCTTAATTTTTTAAATCATTTTTAAAAATTATTATTTTTTATTTTTAAAATAGAGTATTACAAAAGGTGTAACCAAATGAAACCTTTGAATCAATGTGTTTTGGAAAAAAGAGCTTTGAAGTGTTTTGAACTCATAAACATAATGTTATTTTTAACCTTTTATTTTAAAATATTTTATCAAATATATTTAGTAAAATAAATTGAATTATTGAACTGTATCAAATCATTATATTGATTTATTCAATAATTTGTGTTCATAACATTTTTTTCTCTTCCTTCTAATAATCCTTTATCACTCAATTTTTTTTTTTTAAAAAAAAAATTGTGCTAATCTTTTAAAAAGGAAACACTTTCATAATTTTTTTTTTTAAAATTGCTATTGCACAAATATATTGCCCTTATAAAATTGTTGTTATTATGCCTGTTTTTAAAAGTCAACCGATGGTGATGCATAGTCTCTTAATAAAAAATATAATTTATTTGGAGAATCTATTCAAAATAAAATTTTTGCCATTATTTATTGATAACAGGTGTATTGGGCAAGTGGTGGAATTCTTTATTGCCAAAGCCTTGATTAAAAGTGACAACATCCATTATTTTATTATTAGTTAGTTTGATAGGATTCAGTGTGAGTTTCTTTAGGAGTTTGGTGGTACAAGGAGCATAGTCTTTTAATAGAGTCAATGCAAGAATAAATCATATCCACCAAGTTGGATTGCGCAGAGAAAAAAAAAAGTTCAAATTTGGGTTCGATTAGGTCAAGTCGATTGGGATGGGCGGTAGAAAAAAAGGAAGAAAAACAAACAAATAAAGACAAAAATAAGTGACACATTAGCACATCAAAAGAAAGCTTGTGCATAGAAGTTTCTTCTTACTGTATCCAAACCCGTCCAAAATGGGGTTAGTTTCCATATGGGATGGGTTGGGTTGGGTTGGGTTTAACCAGTCCAAGTTACAGCGTAAGAGTGACATAGTTTGATTTGGTCAAGGTGAACAAATTAAATAAGAAAAATGCTGTCACTAACAGTGATGCAGTTTACACCCTACAAACAAGGCTAAATATTATATAGCTGCCTTGTTTTCACAAAGGTCCAGTTGGGTCCCTTTCGCTTACCCTGTTGAGGAATCTTTCTTCAAGGCTTCTGATTCCTACTTCGCACAGTCTAAATCCTATAAATAATCTCTCTCCCTCCACATTATGAATCCTAAAGCGTCCCCAAAAAAAGTTGAAAGATGAGAAAGAACCTTACCCAACTTGTTTTATCTCTCTTCTGCTGTCTCTCTCTCTGGATTTTCTTCACAGAGACGGCCATGTCACAGAACACAACCATTCCAGTTAAAGTGGGAGTGGTTCTCAATATGGATACATGGTTAGGGAAGATGGGATTGAGCTGCATCTCCATGGCACTGTCAGACTTCTATGCCTCTCATGGGCACTACAAGACTAGGCTGGTTCCGGAAATTAGAGACTCCAAAAGAGATGTCGTTGGTGCAGCTGCGGCCGGTACTCTCTCTCTCTCTCTCTCTCTCAATACACTCACACAGATCACTCACAAATAATGATTAATGAAAAATGGAAGCACATCTTGAATCCATGGTTAACTAAACTTGATATGCAGTACTTCTAAAACAAGAGATGCTATTTTATTATGCTCTTTTACCACCTTATGTGTTGATTGATGGTGATTAGAAAGAAGAGGAAAAAAAAATGTAAACAACTGAGAAGGTGATAAAGAAAATATTGTATAGAAGAGAAGCATTTCCCATTTTTTGATACTTATGTTGAGTATATCTCTCAAAAGACAGAAACATATGATATTTGGGTTTTTTTTATCTGTTAGAGATCACATAACTGAGACCTATAACTGGATTTACCAGTAAAAAAAAAAAGAAAAAAGAAAAAAGATTATTTAGCTAACTTAGAGTTTTTTTTCAATGATCGCCTTATTGGCAAAAGAAAAAAAAATCTATATTTTTTATTTACATTTCTTCTTCTGTCTGTTGACATTTACAGCCATTCTAACATGGTAAAAGAAGCAGTAAAGCTATTAATTAAAGTTGTCGAGGACAAAGAGTCCTCATGTTTAACGACACGTACAATCATATCCATAGAAGATGGCAAATTAAGAGTGTCTACAAATTGCAATCAAAGATTATGCAAAAAGTTTTCATAAGTTTTCCTGTGTTTCTTAAAAGTCAACTCCGGTATTGTGGCCAACAGCCATGAGAATATTCGAATGGGAAGTATTAATCAAAATGAGATATCAGTTGCTTGGGATGCAGATTCTGTGATCCTGTTTGGTACAGTGGAAACGATAGCTAGGTAGAAAAGCTAGCTCTTCAAGAAAATATGTACTATTACGTCTCAATTACAATATCAACATTGAGGATTCGTTAATAACTTGGTTCTTTTATTCATGCAACCAAGAGGATGAGTTTCCCTATTTGTACCTTGTTTAATTGCTAATAATATACTCCAAATTTAATGAAACTTTGGAATTTTTAAATTTGATAAAGTATGTGATTATGTTTCCAACCTCCTGTGAAATTCAGCTCTAGACTTGTTGCAAAATGAGGAAGTTCAAGCCATCATAGGACCGGCATCTTCCATGCAGGCCAACTTCGTGATTGGTCTCGGAGACAAAGCTCATGTGCCCATCATTTCATTTTCTGCAACAAGCCCTTCTCTTTCTTCACTTCAGAGTCAATATTTTATCCGAGCCACCCTAAATGACTCAGCTCAAGTACCAGCAATAAGGGCAATTGTCCAAGCCTTTGGATGGAGAGAAGTTGTGCTTATTTACGTGGACAACGAGTATGGTAATGGCGTTATACCATATCTTACCGATGCCTTGCAAGAGATTGACACCCGTATCACCTACAGGTGCGTCATTCCTCCATTTGCCACTGATGATCAAATAGTCAAAGAACTTTACAAGCTGATGACAATGTCAACCAGAGTTTTCATTGTACACATGTTCACACCTCTTGGTCCTCTGCTTTTCACCAAAGCAAATGAGGTCGGAATGATGGATGAAGGCTATGTTTGGATACTGACTGATGGGATGACTGATATCTTGAGTACTTTGGATGAGTCAGTCATTGACTCGATGCAAGGGGTGTTGGGTGTAAAGCCTCATGTTCCCAGATCTAAAGAGCTTGAAAGTTTTAAAATCAGATGGAAAAGGACAATCCAAAATCAATATCCAACCAATGAAAGCTTTGAGCTGAACATATTTGGCCTCTGGGCTTATGATGCAGCTTCTGGGCTAGCCATGGCAGTTGAACAACTTGGGGCAACAAACTTCAGCTTCCAAAATTCTAATATTTCCAGGAATTCAACCGATCTTGGGACTATACAAGTCTCCCAAACGGGTCCATATCTTCTCCAATCGCTTGTAAGTACTAGATTCAGAGGCCTCAGTGGAGATTTTCAAATTGTTGATGGGCAACTACATTCATCAGCCTTTCAGATAGTCAATGTGATTGGTAAGGGGGAAAGAGGGGTAGCACTTTGGACACCGGAGAATGGAATTGTAAGAAATTCAAATTCTACTAATAAGGCTGATCTAAGAACCATCATATGGCCAGGAGAATCTCCTTCAGTTCCTAAAGGTTGGGTGCTTCCCACAAACGGCAAGAAGTCCTTGAGAATAGGAGTACCAGTGAAGGAGGGTTTTAGTGAATTTGTAAAGGTGACAAGAGATCCTATCACTAACGCTACGAAGGTCACTGGATACTGCATAGCTATCTTCGATGCTGTGATGGCGGCATTGCCATATGCTGTTCCTTACGAGTACATTCCCTTCGAGACCCCTGATGGGAAGCCCACTGGCAATTACGATGATTTGATATATCAAGTATATCTTCAGGTCAGTTCATGAATTCCTTAGATTTCCAAGCAGATAGAGGTGACTCTAGCTTAATTCCAATTATAAAACCAACTGCAATCCTCTCATGTTATTCTTTGTGTGCATAGAAGACGATTGAATCAGAAATTTTCCAACGAAATGTATTAACAGATTGGTCCAAAATTCTATTGTGAACAGAAGTATGATGCTGTTGTGGGAGATACTACTATCGTAGCGAACAGGTCCTTATATGTAGACTTTACGCTGCCTTATACAGAATCTGGGGTGTCAATGATTGTGCCCATTATAGATAAAAGAAGTAAAAATGCATGGGTTTTCTTGAAGCCTCTGACTTGGGACCTTTGGGTGACAAGCGCTTGTTTCTTTGTCTTCATTGGTTTTGTGATTTGGGTTCTGGAACATCGTATAAATGAAGATTTCAGAGGGCCTCGTTCAAATCAAGTTGGCACGATCCTCTGGTTTTCATTCTCGACAATGGTGTTTGCCCAGAGTAATTGCTCTTCCACCTCCTTGAATATGCATAGCAATGAAAAAACACCATGGTAGTATTTGAAAACATTGCATATTGAGCATACATCTTATTAATAAGTTGCAGAATTTCCATGTGGCCATATGATAACTCTCAAAAAGCTGAAACCAACTATTAATATATTGACATTCCATATGATATATATGAAAGTGCATTTCAGGATATATTTTTATGTTTCAAAAATTATATTTTTTATATTGATGTTCTGAAGTTGATTTTCCTTTCCATTCTTAAACTATGTTCACAGAGGAGAGAATTGTGAGTAACTTGGCTCGGTTCGTGGTGATCATATGGTTTTTTGTGGTGCTGATTCTCACTCAAAGTTACACAGCCAGCTTGACTTCAATGTTAACAGTTCAACAGCTCAAGCCGACTATCACAGACATAAATGAGCTCATAAAGAATGGGGAGCGTGTGGGTTACCAAAAGGGCTCTTTTGTTTATGAATTCTTGAAGTGGATGAAATTTGACGAAACCAAGCTTGTAATCTATGAGTCTCCAGAAGAACTGGATGAATTATTTTCAAACAGGAGTTCAGATGGTGGAATTGCCGCTGCTTTTGAGGAAATCCCTTACGTGAAGCTTTTCCTTGCAAAATATTGCTCCAAATACACTGCAGTTCAACCAACTTACAAGTTCGATGGGTTTGGATTTGTGAGTCTCTCCCACGTACTTGTGCATAAATTTTCAAACTGTACTTGGTTTCTTATTTTGTAAATTTTCAGGTCTTCCCAAAGCGATCACCTCTTGTACCTGATGTTTCAATGCAAGTCTTAAACGTGACTGAGGGAGCTAAAATGGTTCAATTTGAAAGAGCATGGTTTGGGCAAACACCCAGTTGTACAGACCTCACCAGCTCAGTTTCTTCAAACAGCATTGGTCTTAATAGCTTTTGGGGCCTATTCCTCATTGCTGGAGTCGCTTCATTTGTAGCTTTCATCCTCTGCATCGCCACCTTCCTTTACGAAAATAGAGATGCCCTGATGAATCTGGATCCCCCAGCTTCAGCATGGAGAAAAATTAAAGCCATGGCAACACGCTTTGACCAGAAAGATCCCAGCTCGCATACTTTCAGAAAAAGTGAAATGGTAGACAGAAGTGGGATCAATGGTATGGATGCAGATACAGCCTCGCCAGCTACCAACTGCCCCCCAAGTCCATCAAGCCTTTCCATCCAAACAGAGAGTAATTTTGCTTTCTTCAGAGGCCAAGAAACACCTTCTTCTGAATATGGTGATCCATTCAGTCCAAATAGGCAGACATCTCCACAGTAGTATTTGATATTTGATTAATCTTGCTAATATAAATCAAGTGCAAATGATACCGCCTCAAGTAGCAGCTGTGAATGACTGATTCATTTTCCTTTTGTAATTTAAGCCAGTGGAACCATTATCCACAAATGTGGAATATTTCATGAAAAAGTAGCACTGTAGCGATAGGATTTGGGATTTTGACTTTTTCAAATTGCAAATTGTTTTTTTTTATTTTTTTATTTTTTAATATATGAGGCAAATTCAATTTGACCACTTAGACACCCATGGATAACTC
This sequence comes from Vitis vinifera, assembly GCF_030704535.1. NCBI lineage: Eukaryota > Viridiplantae > Streptophyta > Magnoliopsida > Vitales > Vitaceae > Vitis > Vitis vinifera. The sequence continues at coordinate 8,048,112 of NC_081808.1, forward strand.
ATAGAACCAAGGTCAAAATAGGAATTTTCACCAAGAACCTAGAAGTGATATTGATCTTGTTAGATCGATCTGCATTTTGTTCATGTGCTATCAATAAAAGATAATAACACAGGCTTGAAAAGAGTAGATGAGAAAAAACGGGCAAGTGTAGGTAAGAAATGTGGGAGTGAGTTGCATTGATCTTGGTGGATCGACCCACATTTTGTTCATGAGATCTTGGCCAAAATACTGTGTGCACAATTGATCGATTTGGCCCCAGAACAAAGCGATCCACATCCAACACAAAAATGAATTAGGAAAAAATTTGATAGATGACCACATGAAAGATACCAAAATGAATTACAATGAATAAGCAATGATCCAACAAAGTTGAGAAACATGGAATGACACATTGATCTTCCAACATTGAGCTAAAATTGATACATATTGATAAATTATGCTATCAAGAGATTATAAGGAGGCGAAAAAAATAAGCAATGAGAGTGTGACGTCCTACCAATTTATCTCATATGCATAGATAAAAAACAAATTATTATTAACAATCTACTAAGAAAGTTCAAGCTCAAAGAAGACTCAGTCATGAATCTATAAACAGTGGGAATGCTAACTAATTTCTACCTATAGAAATTTAAGATTACATTCTTGAAGTCAATTTGCACATCTCTTGGCCAGATTTCTGTTTAACACAACCTTTTCACATTCCTTCAAAACACATAATTCACTTGCTTTTCTCATTTAACATATAGATGATTACACAAACATGGGTTACAAACTTTAGATAAATTTTTTGACTTGAGAATCACTAAGGTGGCCTTTACAACCTAGTGGATGTCCCAATTTTGCAATAGATATTTTTTTACACTTGAAACATTGCCAAAGCACCATAACCATTCCAGGAAAATAATCTATATATATATATATATATGTGTGTGTGTGTGTGTGTGTGTGTGTGTGTTGGTTTTACTAAAAGAGAGAGCAAACAATCAAGGAAGAATAACTTCAAATACTCAAGGAGATTCCAGGTAACTTTACTCACTCTTCAAGACATATTAGATAGGACATAAACTTGTATTTTAAAGTCCATTACTCGCCTTTTATGCAACCATAAGGTCCAACATCAAACTTTTACTCACTTAGAAAATATGCTATTAATCTTTTGTAGTTTATCTAAGCAAATCAAAATAGAAAAAGAGTCAATATCATTCTCATCAATCAACCCATGGAAATAAATACATCTTAAGGCTTTTAAGATCATTACAAGTCAATATAACTCTTATACAAAAAGAACAAGTATGTCACTCACATGAACATAATTATCAATCATGATAAAAAAAAAAAAAAACAAAGAAAAGAACCAAGACAAAAGGAACACCACCATGATGATACTTTGGAACTTGGAAAGACATCTATGACTCAAAGATATGCAAAAAGAATGTTGTAGACAAGTCTTAGAGGCAGTCAATTGAGAGCCCATAAACCTATTTAGATCCTAAGTGGTCAAAACCTAAAACGTCTAAAGGTTTAGTTAGAATGTTAGCAATTTGACTCTCTATAGGGAAAAACTCTAATAAAACAACTTTGTCTTCTACCAAGTCTTGAATGAAGTAATGTTTAATGTCCATATGTTTTGATCTAGAATAAAGAACATGGTTCTTTGACCTATCAATAATATTGGCATCATCAAATTTCCTCCCCCTATCAATCCTAACATTTGCAATGGAAAGCTCCTTTTCATTTTGAAACAATCTATGTTGCAATAAGAGATCAACACATGTAACTTTAGAACTTCCACGCATAAGAGAAGAGGATGAAGGAGATTTTTTTACTAACAACATAGCAATTATCACAAATTCTCAAGCCAATCGTCACACATACACCATTCAAATCAAACACCTTGCATAACTTTTGTGAAAATTGGACATTGAACTCATTCTCACATATTTGGCTTATGCTAATTAAGTTAGCTTTTAAACCTTCCACATATAAGACCTTTTCAAGATTAGGAATACCGGGGACAAAAATGGTACCTTTGCATTTCACTTTTATCCATATTACTATCTCCAAATGTAACATTTCCTCTATCAAATTCACTTAATGAAGTGAACAAAGATTTATTCCTAGTCATATGACGCAAACATCCACTATTAAGATACCATGAGTGTGATTCACTAGCTTTAAGTGCAGTATGGACAACAAGACACTCAAGCTCATTATTTTTCACCCAAATTTGTTTGACATTTGAAACTTTCTTCTTTTCATTTGAAGTGCTCCTTCTCAACTCACTATTATGAGGGATCTTTGAGCTTTTTTTAGACACTCTCTTATTCTCATTCAACAACATATTCTTCAATGTATCATATTCATTCATTAGGTTGTTTAATTTCTTTTGAAAATTATCAAACAATCTTGCATAACATCTATCAAAAGTGTGCTATTTTTACACAATGAGTGCAATGAAACTTGATTTTAGAATGAGTTTTCTTAGGATGTGACTCTTCTGAAGAGACTTGATCAAATCATTAAGTCTCTTAGAGCTAGGGTATGACTCTTCCTTCCTAAAACTTAACTCATCCTTGAACATTTGATTTTCATTCTTCAATACATCACACTTTTTCTTCACTTCCAAATGTTCATTTTCAAGAAAAACAATTTTATCAAGCAAAGCCTACCCCTTCCCTCCTTTAAGACATCAATCTCATTGGTTAAAATCTTCTTAAAAACCTTACAATTGACTTGTTCTTGTTTAAGGCTCAAGCACTTCTTATACAAAGTCTCATATGTTGTATTAAAACTTATGTCATCATCATTGGAGTCACTTGACTCATTTAACTCACTTGAAGTTTCTTTTAAGAGAGGTTTCTCATTGACACTTGCAACAAAGGCTATAAATCAGCACATTCTTGACTTTCATTGGATTCTTTTTCACTTATTTGACATGATTCTGAGTCACTCTAAGTGAGTTGCATGGCTTTTTTATTATTCTTCTTTGAAGGAAGTTCAAATACATGGTGACCCTTTCTCCCACATTTAAAACACTCAATTTCAAAGTCCTTTTTTTTCACACATTTCTCCAACTTTCTCTCTTTTCTAATTGAGTTTCTCTATTTTGTACCATTGTTTAATTCCTTCTTAGTTTTTTTTTTTAATTTCATGTATTTCTTGAATTTCTTTAGCAAACCTTGTAAATTCTCCTTGTGACATTTTCTCATGATCTTCACTTTTGGAACTTAGGAACCCTTTTTTAATAGCATTCAAAGCAACTCCCATAGCTTTCCTAGGTGATCTAAGGTTCATCTCAAATGTTTGGAGAGAAGCTACAAGTTCATCTATCTTTAATGAATCCACATCCTTGAACTCTTCAATGGTGGTGATCTTTGTTCTAAATCTTTTCAGAAGAGATCTTAAAATCTTTGTAACCACTTTAGAGTTAGGGATGGGTTCACCTAGAATAAAGCTAAAATTTACAATGTCCATCAATTTTGTATGAAACTCCCCAAAATTCTCATGATCTTCCATTCTAATTATCTCAAACCTAGAAGTCAACATTTGAAGTTTGGACACTTTAACGACATTGGTTTCTTCCTAAGGCACTTAGAGGATGTCCTAAATTTTCCTTAACCGAGGTACAAGTAACAATCCGATTGTAGACCCTCCATTTTTTCCTCATTAGCACATTCTATTTCATGATTGTTTTCCCTCACCTTATACTTCCTTTTAGTATGCACGTAGAATCCCCTTCTCTTTAGCCATTGATCGTACCCATGGTGGACTATTACTCACCTTGTCACTATTTTTGGGCCACTTTTAGAGACCATTTAGAGGGATTTTTATGGATTCATAGTGTGTTTTTTAGTAGCCCCTGGGCTTAGTTTAGGAGTTTTCATCTTTTTATAATGAGTTTTTTCTTTGATTTTGGTTTTTATATTATATATTTTATTTCTTTATTTTTAGCTTAAAGGTATGTTTTTAGAAGTTTAAGTGGTCCATTTAGCTTTTGTTTGAGGGAAACAATTTTTTTTTTTTTTTTTGCATGGGGAAGGATAGGTTCATTTTGCATTTTAGGAAAGGGAAGTTCATTTGGTATTTTGAGGATTCCATTTTTAACATTGAGAAAATTTTTCTAGAAGAAGTTAAGTGGTACTTTTTTTATTGATTTGAAGGGCATCACGTTTTGATTATAACATAAAGAACTCTTGAATTTTTGTGGGTTGTTGAGAGGAGAAGAGATGAGAATTTTCTAGAAGTGAGTCATATGGAGCATGTGTGGGCTATTGAGGAGAGATGCATGCATTAGAATTCATTGGAAGGAGAATCTTATTAGGAGATGTTTTTAGCATTAAGAAAGCACATAGGTTGTTGTTGAGGTGAGAGTGTTTGGATTGAGCCTCTAAAAGCAAGACATGATGTAACAAAGTTAAACGTGATTGTCCCTTTATTATCCCTTTGGTGTATTGACATTGATTTGAGCATTCAACTCATATCTATTACTGTGGACCCTCATTTTTCATGTGCGCTCCCACTATATTGGTGAGACTTATTTTTTATTTTATTTTAATTGAAAAACTGTATTTTATAAAGATTTGGAGTAGCCACTTATTTTTATTTTTTTAAGGAAAAAAAAAAAAAGAAACTAAAACCCAAAAAAAGACTCCTACTTTTCTTTTTTTTTTTTTTTGGAAAAGCTGTCTGTGAAAAAAAAAACAGTCAAGTCTGGGTTCGGAGATCAAACTACTTATTGGGAAGATACCTCAAAGAGGTAGCCCCTCTCTATGCCCTAAAAAGGTCTCACTAGTTAAGTTAAGGAAAATAGGGAAATTGATCAGTTGGTTATGAATACTTAGATAGGTTAAGGTGATTTCGAAAGTCTGCTAATTGTAACATACCAAACAAGGATTCAAACCACAATCATAAAGAAAGGATAATATGCGTACTTGGATCTGTTACTTAAATGCTATCACAAAACATCAAAGTTAGTTCAAGTATTATATCACTCAACATGTTTTTTATAAGAGGAAATCAAATGAACATCAAGGCACCCAAAGTCAATATCAAACATGGATATAATTTCCAATGACATACATATTCATGGAACTTTGAAATGGGAAGATAGAGGGTGTACTTGAGTAGGAAGCATCAATGCTTCTATAAAAATGAGGTTAATTCACAAATAATAATAATGAGATTAAAGAATAAAAAAAAACTAAACCTATATATATATACTTAGCATGTCTCAAATCAACGAAAATTCACAAGCATGTTCAAAAGTGACCAAATTATCAAAAGCAAAGGAATTATCAATAACAAGGTAGAATATCGGTTCAAAAAATAAACTCCAAATAAATATCAAGAAAGATTATCTCACCAAAATAAAAATTAGGTAATATTTTTAACATGTCCAGATTAATATCTAATAGACCAAATTAATTAATTATATTCCAATTAATATCAAATTTATTCACAGGTGGGTTACTTCACAGACAAATCAGCAAATGATCATAACCAAAGACCCTAAAAAATAAATCTAAAACAAATATCTAGAAGTTAATTTTTATCATGAAAATTTTCAGAGAACATCTTCTATATATCTAGTTTATTATCCAAGTGACCAAATTAATTAGCTAGCCCTCATTTAGTACCAGATTTCATAATGATGATAATGGATCCAATTTAGGGCATCTTTTTAAGGTATTCAACAATTGATTTTTATAATTAATTTAGATATGTCCTAAAATAATACCAAAATTCAAATAATGTCTATTATATATATATATATATATATATATATATATATATATATATATAAAAAATCATAGGGAAGTATCACATTTATAACATATTTAAAAATAAATTTAAAAAATATCTCAGATCTAGAAGAGAACTTGTGCAATGGGTTCAAGAAAAAAAATTATATCTCTCATTTCGGAAATTATTTATTAATATTTTATGCATAAAAAATTAAATTTAAGAAGTCTAGATTAATATAAAAATGTTCAAAGAAATTAAAGAGATCTTTTAGTAATTTAATTTTTCAAAACAATACTGAGTGTGAAAAATAGAGTGAAAATTGAACCTTCTGAAAGATTGATTTATATCTTCTAATTGAAAAACCATATTTGACCCAAGCAAGATTCTGAAATAAATTTCAAGAAGTCTAGAAGGTCATAAAATAGTTAAAAAAAAAATTAAAGGGTTTTTAAGTTGTCAGATTCTAATTTATGAATGTAGAAGTACAATGAACTATTCACTATTTCAATGAAAAACTATGTTCTGGAAAAACTTTGTATGTAGGGACCTATTAAATCCCATTTTAATTTCCACAAATTTGTTCATAAAGATTTCATTGATTGGAGCTATGAAATTTAAAGTATATTCAAAACCAAAATTGATTTTAAAACCTTTTTTCAAATATGCATACTGAATAAAATTGGTTGCATGAATTTTGGAAAATTGACCTTTCTTTACCTAATTGATCTAAGATTAATTTTAAAATGAATTTAGAAGGTTAATTTGGCTATAAAAAAAAGTTGAAAACAATTTTAAAAAATATTAAAACACGTAGAATCTCAAACACAAACTATCAAGAAAAAGTGTAAGTGTGTATATGTGAATTCTCTAGTGTGCCAAGGGGAAACTCAAGTGTCCTAAATATTAACCTAAGGTGCAGCTGCATTTAAAACTAATAGTGTCTTAATTTGGGTCTTGAATTATGATAAAAAAAAAAAAAGTGTCCTAAGTTGTGTGCCTAATCAAGCCTAGACAAGTAATCATCTATTGGTGTCAAATGTATGTGAATTGTGATAAGTAAGTAGAAAACTTACATTAACTGAAAACAAAAAATCAAGGAGGCATGAATCCAAATTAATGAATTTATTCAAATCCAATTGTCATGCAATTATCCAATGACTTATTCAAATAAAAGAGTTTGAAGAAAAATTAACTCAATCTCAATCATAATTTATCAAACAATCAACATTCAATCAAACAATTTCCTAAATGTCAAATCTACAACACTATGATGTGAACCTCAATCAACACGATTTGAGACCCAACAAACAATATTTGAATAATTGCCCAAGAAAGCTAAAATACAGATTTTTGATAGAACCCTGACCCAACGTTTATAAGTGAAACGCGAACCAAAAGTATAAGTAACAGACCTTGACCCAATGATTACAATGGAATCACGAACCGAAGGTATAAAGTTTGAACGCCACAAGGAAGAATCCCTGATAAGTTCACAGTTTTTTAACCAAAAGAAGAGCAAAGCCTCACCTTTTTTTTAATCAATAAAATTCTCCCATATTACAACGAGTGTGGTCTATTTATATGTCATGAAAAAAACTTACTAAATATTAAAACCCTAAACTAAAAAAGGTACTAAATATTAAAATCCTAAATAAAGGTTGATTTGGTATGAAATTAGCAGATCCAAAATAAGAAAATAACTAAAAAACATTCTAAATAATAAAAGCCTAAAATTAAGGTAGATTTGGCCTGAATTTAGAAGCTCTAGAATAGGAAATAACTTATATGAAGCTGGAAAGTCAATCAGTCATTAATCCATGCCATAAATCACGTCCAATCAAGCCAGATTAGCCCTCAATAGCTTGGATTAAATTTATTACACCTTCATCTTCCTTTGGGCCAAACTTGGAATGTCCTGCGTTAGAATCAACCCAAATCTCTTGAATTAGCCCATTAAGTGCTTCTTTGATCTTCTTAGATATTGCTTTAGTAATAGGCCCAACTGGAACATGCAATGGATCCTTGAATGCTTGTTGATTCTCATCACTCATGTGTGGCCCAGTTCGTCCACACCCAAACCTAATCTAGGATATTCCAAAATTAAAAAAAAAAAGGTAAATAAGATAAAGAAGATGGAGAAATTAAATAATAATAGAATCAAGAACTAAATAAAATCTTCAGCAACTGACCTCCAGTACTACAAAAATTGTAAATAACGACATTTAATTATTTGGCGCTTCTAAAAAGTGACAAGGAATTCAATGAACAGTGATTGTATAAATGAATAATGACGTTTTATTAACGATGGAATTTCATGTAAGTGTCATTGTTGCACTTCATAATTCTTGGTAGTTGTAACAAGTGTCATTGTCTCCTACTATTTATATTTACTCGTATTTCCCCATTTCTCAAACATCCCGCCTCATCTCAACAAACCTAGAAAACTAAACCTAAAGTCATCCCTGATTTCTTACCTTCAGCAAACTCGTCGAAGATGCCCAACTCTTGAACCATCAACTATTGACCGGTGATAATGAGAGTACCCCATCGGAGACACCCAAAAACACTTCATTGTGTCAGATAATTTCTAACAATGGGTAAAAAAACAATAATAATAATAAATAAATAAATAGAATTGGAATCATTCATTTTCAAAGCTTGAATGCAGTCAATCTATTAGAGTTTTTAGGATCTCGATATTTTTGTTGGAAATATTAATTTTTTGGGTTTGTTTTAGTGCATTTTGATTTGGGTTGTAGTTGGTTGGTATTTAGAGTGGTGTAGAGAACTTTAGTGGCTGGAAATGGAGAAGAGGGGGAAACCTCGGTTGGGAGCATTGGTGGTAGTGTCTTTTTTGTTTCAAAATCTTAGGGTTTCGTTGGTCTCTCAAGATTGAAGTAAGTGGTTTTTCATTTCTAGTGTTTGGTTGTAGGGAAAGTGGATAAATGGCTACAAATATGCAGAAAATTTGTTTCAAAATTGAGTTTGAGGCTTTGAATTTTAATTTAGTTTAATGTTTATTTGGGTATGTACAGGTTTGGCTTTGTTCCAATTTCAAAGAGAAAGAGAGTGGTGAGAGATATGTTTGGGCTTTGGTGAATTGGGATAATGGGAGCTTCATCTCTGTTCGTGGTTTGAAGTGGAGTGCTCCAATTGGAAAACAATGATTTTGTGAGTGATTCTTCCCTAAAAAACAATTATAGAGTAAGTTTCTATTATGCTTTGGAATGAAATGATTCTTGTTGCTCCTTCCCGATTGGAGGAGCTTTGCAGCATCCCCTACTGACAGCTCCTTCTCGACAACAAAATGAATATGCGTTTGAGGATGATTTTGAAACATGGAGTCCTGAGGGTAGTTCTAGCAGGACTCCAAAGTACATGTTGAGTGGCCACAACCCTTTGGAGCCTAGAATGAGTTTCGGGTGGAACTATGGGCCTGAGCGATTAAGACGCCAGCACCGGAACTCGTCTAGGTACTGGGACCATAATAATAAGTATGGAAACAATGGAAACATGAGGTGGCAGGATCAGAGGTGGTCAGGCCTATGTAGATGTGTTTGGGGAACTGAGTCTCAAAGCTTAGGGCTGTATCTAGAATACAGAGAAATGGAGTTGGAAAGTTAATGAAACTTTGGCTCAAGCTTTTGAATGGGAGAGCATTAAGAGTAGCTTATTATGTCTTTTTTTTTCTTAAACTACAATTGCAACTGTTAGGATATTCAATACCTTCTTTGGAGATTTCATTTCGTAAAAGCATTTAAAACTTGCAAAAAATTTCTTATATCTTTCTGTTGATGGCAAAATTTTGGCTTTGGGTTTCATTGGAAAGTTGGTCCCATATGGCTTTAAATGGAACACTGATAAATATAGAAGTAAAGAATATGAATTGGACCTCACATTCTTGGTTGCTTTTGTGAAGGACTTTCTAAGTATAACATACAATCTAGACTTACCAAATGAATTCAAAGACTTGATGGGGGTTGGACATATGCCCTAGACTTGTCCGTTGGACTTAAGGCCTTAATGGGATCTTGGGCCCATTGACCATATTTTTCGATTCTGAGTTGCTTGGGAGCTGGCCCAAGAGCAGATACCCACTCAAATATGAAGTGGACATTCAATTTTTTATTTTTTATTTAGGAATATATCAATGTTTTATTCCTCTGAGACCTTTTACTTTATTCTCAATTGATCTAGGATCCTTAGTGAAGTAAAAAGAGTGACAACTGTGGATCATAAAATATTGAATTTGTGTCCATGAATGGCAAGAGTAATGAGCTTGAGAGAAGTGAGTAGATTTGAAAAAAAATGGTTTATTTATATGCCAATGAAATTTTTTTCAATTAAGAAAAAACCTCTTTTATATATAAAACCATGTTCTAATTAGAATAAAATCATGGGAAAAAAAGGAGAAAAAAGAATTTGGTAAACAAAATTTAAAATGAAGGAAATTAAATTTTAATTTATTCATCCTTTTTTACAGCTCATGTTTGTTTGGAATATTGAATGGAAAATGGGAAAAAGGAGTCGATTCTATTCCCATTCATTAATGTATTTGAATTATTTTTTAAAATGATATCGTAACTATCATTTGTATCATATTTGTATTCTTATTATCATGTATCAAACACGCACCAGAAACCAGAAAGGAATAGATTTCGATTATTTTTTATCTCCTTCTACTTGGCCTTTTTATTTGCAATAAGATACCTCTAATTTAAATTCTAATTTGGTTTAATTATAATAAAATCTAAACCTTTTTGGTCTTTTTAGCCCAAAAATGTTAAAATGAACAGAAAATCAAAATATTTTTGGGGCTATCAGATTTTATTTTTTACACATGTAGAATTCTTGTTAATTTTTAGGAAGTGAATTTTCGATAATGGATTTTGAAACTATTCTATTTTGCAACTATTCTAATGGTTTTCATGTTCTTTTCCTCCTAACACTCGACATAAATTTTAAGGTTGCAAATTTTCAATACCAACCATGTTGTTCCCACTTCTTTGATAAACCCACAATATGTCTTAAATTAATTTGGTAGTTCCAGGTTTACTTTGGTTACAGTTACTATGAGTATAGTAAATAAGGCATTAAAAGTTTGTCTCAATTATCAATTATGAATAGAAAGTCTCCATTTCTCTTTGGCCTTATTATTAATAATTGTTTTCCTTTTGTGGAGTTGTTGAATACTAGATTTTATGAACCCTCTCTCACACCACATCCATATATACACAGCTCCCTACTTGCTTTTTGGAATTGGGTGATCTCTTTCAATCAATTCTTTTATCATTTTTTTATATTAGACATCACTAAATGGACCCATTTAAGAACAATTAGATGATTACAAAGCTATCCAAGATCAAAATTCTTTATTTCTATTTATAATACATGAATAGTTCCTTGATATTCACTTTCATGGCTATGCAGCTAGTGAAGGACTATCAAGCTTGGGTTTTAGGAGACCCCTCAAGGCAACCTCTTAGGACAGGTGAGATCTAATATTACAAGGAAAACCACTAGTTACTGTTTTAGTATTTTTCTTTTTCTTAACTTCATCTTAATCAAAATCAAGGCTCTCCAACGGGCCGGGCCCTTGATATATCTAAGGCCCGTGGCTCGGCCCGTGGGTCCTCAAGCTGGGCGGGCCGGGGTAAAAATTAAAATAATTTTTAATTTTGAAGGGAAGGGGATTGGAACCATAAGGGAGCTAGCCACCAATTGAGCTGACCCTCTTTTGTGTAACTATTTTGCATTAGTTATATATATATTAGAAATGTTGTATGATTTTTGAAAAAAAATAAAAGTGAGTTGGCTGTTCAACGGTCACATGACCGTTGAACATGCCACTCATAATTCAATTTCAAATATATGACCATTGAACGGTCTTGAAATTGAAAAAAAAAAAAAAATTAAATCCTAATATTTAAATCCCTATAAATATTAAATACCCTTAATTTTTTTCTATTCTCTCAACTCTTAAGCTCTCTCCCATTCCACAATATTTCCGATTATTGCATTTTGTCTCAAATTATTCAATATTATTGGTGGTGAAAAACAAGCATTGGTGGTTCAAAGAGTTCAAATTTGAAGGAATTTCTGCTTTGGTTCTCCAATTTAGTAACATACTTCACCTTTTCTTTTATTTATTTGTTACATTTTAATTTTACATTTATTATTTTTAGCATAATATTTTATCAATAATTATAATTATGGCAAGTGGTTCTTGTTCTTCATCTAATGCATGTGATAGCAAAAAATTTACTTCAAATATATGGAATTTTTTTTATAGAATAGAAATAAATTTAGAAAATAATAAAAAAGAAATAAAAGCAAAATGTAAAATTTGTAACAAACTTCTTAGTGGTGGCTCAAATGCAGGTACAAGTCATTTAAAAAGGCATCATGAAAATTGTAAAACTAAAAATAATGTAGATATTAGAAATTATATGCAATTAGGTAAAGATGAAAGTGGAAATTTAAAAACACTTTCTTATGATGAATCTTATTGTCGTGAAGAAATGATTGGTTATATAATAAGAGCAGAACAACCTTTCAATTTCACTAGTTCGCCATCACCGCCAAGAGATAATGATTAAAATATTTTACTAAATGTATGTCATATTTTTATTTTTATGGTTGAAAAGTACAAATGATTGACAAATAAGTAGGTGCCAACCTAGTTGGGATGTATTTATTTTGTAGCAATGTAAACTTTTCCCACATTTTCAAATGTAATGTATACATTCAATAAATAAAATAGTTAACAATGAATATTTTTATTAATATAACATTTTCTATTTCTTGAATTTTTTTTATATATATATATATATATTAAAGTGGCGGGCCTACAGGCCGAGTCGGGCCTAATTTGGGGCCCATGGCCTGACCCATCCAGAAATGGGCTCGGGCCGGGCTTTAGCCCATTGGGCCGGGCCAGGCCGTGGGCTTTTTGGAGACCCTTAGATTCAAAATCTCTCTCTATGCTTTCTCATGAATTTATTGAATTATACAATAAATTTTACCATACAACAATTTGTTTTTATAACAATAGGAAAGTTGCCTAAAAAAATATTATATATCCAATCAAAAAGCATATTAAAGAATTAAAAATAAAGCTTAAATATTTTTGGTTTTATAGGAATATTCTATATAGGATGAATTCTACATTGCAATATTTTGGTTTTATTTCTATTTATTCTATAGTCCAAGTTGGATCATATACAAAAAGGAGTTAAGTTTAAATTTTGAAACAAAATGGAATTAATGCCCTAATATTTTTTAATTAAATATTACTATGTTATCTTTATACTATTTTAAAATATTTTTTATGAATTAATTAAATATTTAGTATAGTTAATATTACTATATATATATATATATATATATATTAATTAATTAAATATATATATTTAATTAATTACTATATTTTTTAATTTATTTAATTAATTGAATATTACTATATATACATTAATTAAATATTTTGATACAATGTAGTACGTTATAGAATTGCAATTAAAAGTTAGATGTTTATTTCTTATATTTTATCATCTTTAAAGGATGCCACATGGGAGCAAAATCTTGCTCCCCATCTAATCCACATGTCAAGAGCAGGACAATGATTTCAACTTTCAAGCCTTATAATTGATTAATTGGTTATAGGCATGAGTGGCTTTCTTCAAAGGAAAAAAATGATACTTTAAAGAAAGAAAAAAATCTTTGGCATCAAATCATCTACAATTATTTATAATATTATTTTTTAAAATTTAGGATTTTAAATAATTTTCCATTTATACACGTTACGATGGAAATTTTGTTTTTAAAGATTTAATCAATATTTATTATAATAAATTAAAACATTTAATATATATATATATATAAAATTAGCATTCTATATAAGATATTTGTAAAATATCAAAATTTAAAAGAATTATATTATTTTTGGATAGAGTTTTAGCCTGGGCTTAATGTTGAAAATTTTGAAGAGAATATGAGCAATGAAATACAATAAAGTGAATAGATAGAAAAATTCAAAGAAAAATAAGATATAGATTTAAATTTAATAATTTTCTTTCAAAGTCATTTTTCTTTATATATATATATATATCTTTTGATCAAATTCATTAAATTTAGTTTTATTTTAAACTTTTCTTTTTCTACTTTCCATATTTTCTTTAAATTCTATTTTGATTTTGGAAAAAAGGATGGGAAAAATAAAATTTTAGTAAATATATTAAGTTTCTAATCCAAATAAGTAAAATCAATTTAATAAATAAATATAATTATAACACAAATACTATTGAATCTACCTAAAATATATTGAAGGTAGTTTGGGAGCATTTCTCATAATGTTGGAAGTCTTTGGTAATAATTGAAAATGTTTTTCTCATAAAGATTTAACATTTGGTAAATTTTAATTGTGATTTTGAAAATTTAGATTACCAAATGACAATTTTTGAATTAACCCATGAAATATGCATTTTTCACAAATTATTTTTTGGTAGCCTATTATATATATATATATATATATATATATATATATATATATATATTATAAGTTATTAAAATAATTTACCAAACCATTTGAAAATAGAAAATATTACAAATAAAATTGATAACACAAAATATAATTATAACCTAAAAACAATTTTAGGATATTTGGCTCTAAGGGGTATTTGGGATAAATTTCCTATTACCATAATTACTTAGTTTAGATACTTAAAAGGTTAAAATTATAATTTCAAAAATTTTTATTAATTTTTTAAAATTATGAAAACCATGTTCCATGTTCATTACTGTGTGCTCCTATATTATGATATATATGGTTTAAAATTAATTCTTGGTTTCTCCATTAGGATGTGCTATATTTTTTTTTTTTACATAGGCATCTAGAATTTCTTCACATTATTTAGATGTATATTATATTAGTTTTATAATAAAGAGATTAAAATTTTAATCAAACAAAAAATATTGTCATTTTCATAATTTTTATTTTAAATGAAAAAATATATGTTAAACCATATATTATCCCTATAATGCTTGTGAATTCTTCTCAAAAACACCAAATGCAAAAGCATTGCATAGAGACAAGTTTAAATTATATAGTTCACAAAATACCATTATAGGCTAAAATTTAGACAAAAAAAATTTATTATTAAATTTTGATTGTCTTATTATTTGTTTTGTAGGATAATTACTTGATTTGTATTTAAAATTGTCAATTTAGATTAATTTGATTAAATTTGGTGTGGATCTTTTTGTAGAAGATGTTGCTCTCTAAGTTGTGAAAAGGCTTTTAGGCCTCTGTGTTAAATGTTATATATTTAAGATAAACATGATAGAATGAAAGTTATGTTGTTTTGTTGTAATATTTCAATTAATAATTGTGTTTTTAATTTTACTCAACTATGCTTGCATGCAACCTTAGAGTTCCCATTCAAGTATCACTGTTAGACAAAAGTTTTTGTTATTACATAGTAAAGACATTTTAGTTGTCTAAAGGTGAAAATGGTTTTATCTATGTTAGTTTCATGTGACAACTTTTAAATTGTCTACCATGTGATAAAGATCTTTTTTCTACAAATGATGCTTGAATTGTCCGATTGGACAATGTAGGAAAACATAAAGATCTTTTCTCTTGTTCTCTAGGTACATACTTGGACAATATGACATATTACGCCTTGTCCATTTTGTTTACTTGGAGAACCATAGGGAAATGCTGCTGAAATTTTTTAAAAATCATATTGAGCACATTGGCAGTTGACACATAGAAATTATGTATTCCTATATGGGATAGGAACCACTCCCTAATTTATGATGTTGGAGATGTTAGATGGTATAAAACATGCAACATAGCTTGAATTGTATACGCTAATAATATTAATATGCACTTGTTTAATTGAGGTTATGCATTCCCTTTAATGCAAGTATTCAAGGTCAATAACATTTATAGCTTCTTAGTCACTACTACATATAACATATACAATGACCTTTTGTTTTTTCTTGGGGTTTTTTTAAATTATCAATAATTAGCGTGTTATTCCAATAGTGTAGATCTATGTACAAAATTCAAAATGATTAGGACATTAATGCTCACCCTTTTTCTCTTAAATATAGCCTCTTAAACAAATGCTATATTAAATTGATTATTGATTATTCTTTGAATAGAGGAAAGAGAGGTTACTAAATGAATGACATAGAAAATGTTGATATTTTCTTCAATTTGAGGTTGGATCACGGTTGGAGGTTTGTTATTAAAAAATGAATCGTTCATGGATCTCAAAGGATAGAAGATTGAAGGAGTATGAGGATGGGGTAGAATGTTTTATCGCATTTGCAATACAAAATTTTGCAAATAAAAAATCCATTAAATGTCCATGCTTACAGTATGGTAATATGATATTCCATACTCCTCAAAAGATTAGAGAGCATATGTTCTTCCATGGAATTGATCAAAGTTACCATACATGGTATTGCCATGGAGAGGCAGATCTAAGTGGACCACCAACTACTAGAGCAGAACATTATGATAGAGTTCAATTTGATGATGTGCATAGTACAATAGAAATGGTTCAAGCTACATAGGAGGATTGTAAAAATGACCCAAAATCATTTCAAAGATTACTGAAAGATGTAGAAAAACCTTTATTTCTATGTTGTAGAAACTTTACAAAATTGTCTGCATTGATTAAATTGTACAACCTGAAAGCATGCTTTGGGTGGTCAGATAAAAGCTTTTCAAAGCTTTTAAAAGTGCTTGGAAATATGTTGCCTGTAAATAATGAGTTGCCTTTGTCTATGTATGAAGCAAAAAGGACATTGAATACATTGGGAATGGAATATGAGAAAATACATGCATGTCCCGATGATTGTATCCTTTATAGGAATGAGTTGAAAGATGCATCCTCATGTCCTACTTGTGGAACTTCAAGGTAGAAGACAGATAGAACATGAACTAAAAAGAGGAAGGGAGTTCCTGCGAAAGAAATGTGGTATTTCCCTCCAATTCCAAGATTTAGAAGAATGTTTCAATCATTAAAAATCACAAAAGAGCTCATATGGAATGCCGAAGAAAGAGATTTTGATGGTAAAATGTGTCATCCATCAGACTTACCATCATGGAAGCTAGTTAACCATAGATGGCAGAGTTTTCCTTATAACCTAGAAACCTAAGACTTGCCATTTCAGCGGATGGCATAAATCCTCATAGTTCATTAAGTAGCAAACATAGTTGTTGGCCTGTTCTCATGATAATTTATAACCTTCCTCCATGGTTGTGCATGAACAGAAAAATTATGATGTTATCTTTGTTAATTTTAGGTCCATGACAACCTGGTATTGGCATTGACATCTACTTAGCACCATTGATAAAAGATCTTAAAACATTGTGGGGGGGTCAGAGTCTAGGCTTACGATGCACATCAACAAGAGTTCTTTACATTAAGAGTTGTTCTATTATAGACAATTAGTGACTTCCCTGCGTATGGAAACTTGTCTAGGTGCACAGTTAAAGGATATTTTGGTTGTCCAATATGTGGGGAGGAAACATATTCTTGTAGATTGAAACATGGAAAAAAGAACTCATATACAGGACATAAACGATTTCTTCTATGCAACCATCCATTTAGGAAACAAAAGAAAGCATTCGATGGTGAACAAGAGTCTAGGCCACCTCCACAAATATTAAGTGGAGAGGAAATTCTTATAAAAATCAATGTCATTTATAATTCATGGGGGGAAAAAAGTTTAATAGTGGTAAATCCAAAGTTATCAATGCAAATTGTTGGAAAAAGAAGTCCATATTCTTTGATCTTGAGTACTAGAAATGTCTTCATGTTCGTCATAATTTTGATGTAATGCATATTGAGAAAAATGTTTGTGAAAGCATCATTGGTACCTTACTCAACATTCCAGGTAAGACAAATGATGGACTGAACTGTCATTTAGATCTTGTAGACATGGGCTTAAGGAGTGAATTGGCACCAAAGTTTGAATCAAAGAGAACATATCTCCCTTTTGTATGTTATTCACTTTCAAAAATGGAAAAAAAGGTATTTTGCTAAACTCTTTCACAATTGAAGGTTCCTTATGGATACTGCTCTAACCTTCAAAACCTTGTGTCAATGGAAGACTTGAAGCTTTATGCCCTGAAATCCCATGACTACCATACATTAATGCAGCAGTTATTGCCAGTTTCATTACGATCTATTTTGCCAAAGCATGTGAGGAATGCCATTTGTAGATTGAGTTCCTTTTTCAATGCTCTCTGTAGTAAAGTGGTTGATGTTCCTACATTAGATGAGTTACAAAATGAGGTTGTGGTGACATCGTGCTTGTTTGAAAAGCATTTTCCACCTTCATTCTTTGATATCATGATGCATTTTACTATGCATTTTGAAAGAGAGGTGAGACTTTGTGGACCAGTTTACCTTAGGTGGATGTACCCACTTGAAAGGTTCATGAAAGTGTTAAAAGTCTATGTATGAAATCGTAATCAATCTGAAGGTTGCATCATTGAATGCTATATTGCAGAAGAAGGCATTGAGTTTTGTACAAAGTACTTATCAAATGTAGAGGCAATTGGAATTCCTAGTACTTCAAACATTGACCAAAAAGTTGGGGCATCTATATTTGGAGGTCATACCATGAAGGTTGATTCCAATTTATGGTTACAAGCATATCATTATGTGTTGGAGAATACAACAATCATCCAACCTTATGTCAAGTAAGTTGGACACACTTTTGTTTCTTTGTTTATCATGCTTATAATAAATATAGGATATTAACTATAAAATTATTATACATGACTTCATAGAGATGACATGAAATGGTTGAAAATGAAATATCCACGTCAAGCTAAAAGACAAAAGTGGCTACAAAATAAGCATATGTGTACTTTTACTCATTGGTTGCAACAAAAGGTACTAGAGTGGTAGTAAAACTTATTGTATTCTTTACACTCATGGTTAACTATGTTAGTAATAACTATAACTTATCTGTACAGGTTGAAGTTGCCATTGGTAATGAAGAACCTGTATCTGAAACCCTTAAATGGATAGCTCATGGTCCTAGCCACTATGTTTTTAATTATCATGGCTATGTCATTAATGGGTGTCACTACCATACCAAGAAGCATGATGATTTATGAGCTACCCAAAATAGTGGAGTCAGTATTATAGCTACAACAATGCAAATTGCTAGTGCCAAGGATAAAAATCCAGTATTTGGTGAGCTTTGTTTTTATGAGGTTATTATTGAGATTTAGGATCTTGATTATACCATGTTCAAGATTCCAATCTTCAAGTGTGATTGGGTTGATAATAAGAATGGAATCAGAGTTGATGATCTTGGGTTTACCTTAGTTGACTTCAACAAAATGGCTCATAAATCAAATCCTTTCATTTTAGCCTCTTAGGCTAAGCAAGTTTTCTATGTACAAAATGAACTTGATCCAAGATGGTCAATTGTTTTATCAACCCCTCAACAAGACTTCTTGGAAAGGGATGAGGGTGATGATCTCATGGACAACTCTATTGAACACCATCTAGTCATTTCTTCTTTTCCATAAGTTGAATCATTTGATGCTATGGATGACTCTGATGCAATATGTATGTGAGACGTCTGTGAGGGGATTTGGGTTGAGAACAAATCTTATATGTAACTGAATTGTAGCCTTGTTATAATGATGTTTTCAAAATTTTATTTTATTTCAAAATTCATTTTAGTTTTTATTACAACATGTATTTGTCTAACTAAGTAGTTGTTGTTCATTTTTGATGTGGTGAACTGATATGCTACTATAGTTTTCTATAAGGTAAACCTTATGCTTATTGGTTCATTTGTCTATACTATTAGATGGTTGTTATGGTTTCAGTTTTAGTTAATGTCAGATTGGCTTTAGAAAAACATTGACAGATCTATTTTCAATATTTTGTTCTAAATAGATCAATCATTAGGTAATGCCTTATGAAATTGAAGTTTTGATACTTAAAATTTTGGTTAGATATTTCATACAAAATTTGTATGGATTTATGGATATTTTATGAACTTACTTTTAAACTTTATAATTATTTTTATTACAGGTATGGATCTAGAGTAAGGAGAAAAACCACCTACAAAAAGGAGGTATAAAGGGATAACTAGAAAGTCTATGATTATCAAGAATCAGAGCATAGGGGTAAAGCTTGTGATAAACTACAATCCTAATGGTATTTATGTTGGACAATCTTTTATGCATCTAACAAGTTTTTTAGGCATATTGGCACGTACTATGGTGCCAATTAGATATAACAGTTGGAAAGATGTACCTATACAAGTGAAGAATAACCAATGGGAGACCATTGAGGTAAAATAGTTTTTTCAATATATAATTTTTTTTCAATTCAATTTATGAAACATTATTAATTACTAATAACTATGTTAATGATTTATAGGCTTCTTTTACATTGGATAGTAAAAGTAGGAGGAATTGTATGCTAACGATGGGCAAATGCTTTTGATCATTCAAGGACATGTTGACTGTCAAGTATGTTATTCCTTTCAAAGACCAACCAAAGGTCCTTAAGAAACCACCAATTGAATAAATTTTTATTGAAGATGAAGATTGGACTATATTTGTGAATGAAAGATTGTCTAAAAGATTTCAGGTCAACATAAACTCATCTTCATGCCTTATACTCATATTCACATTTACTAAATACAAAATAAAATTTGTATGATTTTAAAGAAGTTCAAAAAGAAAGAAGGAAGAAGCATATTTATAATCATCATCTTAGTAGGAAGGGATATGCTGGTCTTGAGGATGAAATGGTAGGTGAATGATAGTGTAGACTCTCCATTTTGTCCTCCTAGCACATGTCCTATTAGGTATTTGTTCCGTATTTTACAGCAATTCCCTAATGGCCCATTACTACTCGTGTAGCCTATCTTTTCTAAGCCACCTTGGGGACTTTGGTTGAGGGATTTATCTAACTCCATTGTGACTCTTGGTAGCCCTAATTTAGACTTAGGTTCACTTAGGCACCTTAGGCCCACTTAGGCGCCCTAGGCCCATTTAGGTACACTTGGCCCATTAGGTACCACTTTAGGCCCACTTAGGCACCTTAGGCCTATTTAGCCGCACTTGGCATATTAGGCACCACCCTAGTCCCACTTAGGCACCTTAGGCCCACTTAGGCACACTTGGCCCATTAGGCACCATTTTAGGCCCATTTAGATACACTTGGCCCATTAGGTACCACTTTAGGCCCACTTAGGCACCTTAGGACCATTAGGCACCACCTTAGGCCCATTAGGCACCACCCTAGGCCCACTTGGGCACCTTAGGCTCATTTAGGCACCCTAGGCCCATCTAGGCACACTAGGCCCATCTAGGCACACTCGGCTCATTTAAGCACACTAGGCCCATTTAGGCACACTTGGCCCGTTAGGCACCACCTTAGGCCCAGTTAGGCACCCTAGGCCCATTTAGATCATTTTTTGTATGAATGCATGGTTTGCATGGCTTGCATAGCTCGTATGGCTTGCATGTACTTGATTTTGTTTTTGGTTTTTATCTTTCTCTATTCATTAGTTTTATTAATTAATTTATTTATTTTTATGAAATTGCATGAGCTTAATAATCATATTCATTTTGTTTTTATTTATCTATTCATTAATTTATTTTGATAGAAAGTTGCTTGAGTTGATAATTCATTTTAGATTGCATGTGATCTATATTTTTAATTTCATTTAAAATTGCATATTTTGGATTTTTAATTCTTAGTTACACGTTTTTTTTATTATAATTATTCTAACCCTTAGTTTTCTTTTATTGGTATTTTCCTTTTCCTTTTCCTTTTCCTTTTTTTTTGGTTTTGCATGAGATTCCATGTTCTCCATATGGGAAAGGAAAGGGAGCATGCATGGGAAAGGAAGGGAACACCATTAGAGAAATGAAACTTGGATAGCCGGTTGGTGATTGATGAGAGAGATGGAGAAGAAAATGAAGGTGGTAATTTGAGAAAGGAAGAAAAAGACCATAGGGGAAAGAAAAATAGGACAGTCGATTGGTGATTGATGAGAGAGATGGAGAGGAAAAGAAGGTGGTAATCCAAAAAAGATAGGAGTCTGACTGAGTGATTGAAAAAAAATTAAGGAGAAAGAAAAAAAAACGCACAATTGAAGGAGATCAGAAGGATTATTTTGGAGAAGTTAGGCTGTCATTTTCAAGTGAGAATCAGTCCTTGTTTAAGAAATGGCATAGAAGAGAATTAGTCCTTGTTTAAGAGAGATTCAGGCTGCTGTATTCAAAGAGGATCAATCTGTGTTTCAAAGAAGAGGGTAGGCTACTATTTTCAGAGAGAATTAGTCCGTGTTTAAGAAATGGCATAGGAGGTTGTCATTGGAGAGAATTGGTTCGTGTTTAAGATGGATTTGGGTTATTGTTTTCAAAGAGGATCAATCCGTGTTTTAGAGGAGAGGGCAGGCTATTATTTTCAGAGAGAATCAGTCCATGTTTAGGAGGGATTCGAGCTGTTGTTTTTAGAGAAAATCAGTCCGCGTTTCAAAGAAAAGGGTGGGCTGCTGTTTTCAAAGAGAATCAGTCCATGTTTAGGAGGGATTCAGGCTGTTGGTTGGGGTGGAATCGGTTCAGGTTTTGAAAGGGATTCGGGTTGCTGTTTGGGAGTGGAATCGGTTCAGGTTTTGGAAGGGATTCAGGCTGCCATTTGGAAAGGAATCAATTCGTGTTTAGGAGGGATTCAGGCTGTTGTTTGGGAAGGAATCAGTCCAGGTTTCAGAGCGAATTCAAGCTGTTGTTAGGGAACCCAGATACGTGACTGTTTGTGGATTCACTAGCTATTCACCCTATGATTGGGAAGATGAGTAGAGACCTACCTTGTTGAATCTGGAGGAGCAGATCGGTAGTGGCACCATTATGGAGCGTGAGGATTGGCAGTCGTACCATTGAGGGTGAGGAAGATTGATTGAGAAGTGAGAGAGATTGATTAGGAGAGAAGAAAAAGGTGGGCCATACCAGAAAGCTCCGGGAAGCATTACTGCATCAGGGAGCCACACCATTAAAGGAGCCAAACAACAACGTTTTCTTTTCCTTTACCAAAGGTAAATTCTGAACACATTAGTTTGTTAGTTATTTTCAATTTTAAGTTTTGATTTTTTTTTTATAACTT
Organism: Vitis vinifera; assembly: GCF_030704535.1. NCBI lineage: Eukaryota > Viridiplantae > Streptophyta > Magnoliopsida > Vitales > Vitaceae > Vitis > Vitis vinifera. The sequence continues at coordinate 8,071,025 of NC_081808.1, forward strand.
TAATGGATTATATTTATTTTTTATTTCAAATTTTTTTATAGTTCTCTAGTTGTGTGATAATATTTTAGATTTAAGAATTCATGATTAATTGTGTTAACATTTCATAATGTCTAATTCCAAGCTTTGTTTTAATGGAGAACTTGATTGAACTTGACCAACATTTGGGATTGCGTTTTGAGACATGTCTGAATTTTATTTAGCCAAGCATTAAGGTTGATATTGGATAAGCTTTTCGGGTTGGATTAGCTTAGAATCAAGCTTGGTTATTATAAAAAATCTGGGTTGCATCTTTAATCGAATATAAGATGATTTATCCATGAAATATGGGTTATTGTCAAGTTGTTTTGAAATAAAAAAATGTGGACTAATATTGCTTTAAAATCAGGGTTGGTGTAGAATGAAATTTATAGCCACCAAATTTTTTTATGAGAGAGCACCAAAATCCTTGAGAAAGCTACCAGATTTTTAAATAAGAGTGCACCAAAATTTTTCTTTAAGTGAGATAGCCATTAGATTTTTCTATGAGAGAGCACCAAAACAGTTGAGAAAGCTACCAAATTTTTAAATAAGAGTGCACCAAAATTTTTCTTTAAGTGAGATGGCCATCAGATTTTTCTATGAGAGCACCAAAATACTTGAGAAAGCTACCAGATTTTTAAATAAGAGTGCACCCAAATTTTTCTTTAAGTGAGATAGCCATCAGATTTTTCTATGAGAGAGCACCAAAATAGTTGAGAAAGCTACTAGATTTTTAAATAAGAGTGTACAAAATTTTTTCTTTAAGTGAGATAGCCATCAGATTTTTCTATGAGAGAGCACCAAAATACTTGAGAAAGCTACCAGATTTTTAAATAAGAGTACACCAAAATTTTTCTTTAAGTGAGATAGCCCTCAGATTTTTTTTATGAAAAATCACCAAAATACTTGAGAAAGCCACCAGATTTTTAAATAAGAGTGCACTAAAATTTTTCTTTAAGTGAGATAGCCATCATATATATTTTTTTATGAGAAAGCCCAAAATTTTTTAGAAAGCCACCAGATTTTGAAATAAGAGTGCACCAAAATTTTTCTTTAAGTGAGATAGCCATCAGTTTTTTTAAATGAGAGAGCACCAAAATATTTGAGAAAGCTACCAGATTTTTAAATGAGAGAGCTGTGGACCCGCATTTTTCACGTGCGCCCCCACTCGATCGGCGAGACTCGCTTTTTATTTGTGAAAAGATAATTTTAAAAAAAGTTGGAGTCGCCACCTATTTTATTTTTATTTTAAAGGGAAAATAAAACAAGAAAGAAAAACCCTAAAAAGTGACTCCATAGTTTTGGAAAAAGCATGTCTTTGAGAAACCTGAGTCTAGGTTTGGGGATCAGGTTACTTATTGGGAAGGTACCTCTAAGACGTAGCACCCCTCTAAGCCCTAAAGAGGTCTCTACTGACTAAGTTAAGGGGAATATGGCAATTAATCGGTTAATTATGGATACCTAAGTAGGCTAGGTGATTTCAAAAAAATTTGCATGCTAAACAAGATCAAATCACAATAAAGGAGAGTTAGGGTGCGTACCTGGACTGCCTCTCAAGCGCTATCATAAAACATCAGAGTTAGTATAGAAGTATAACACATAACATGTATTTAATCATAGTGAATCAAACATACATCTAAACACCTAAGGATTATCAAACATATGCATACTTCACAGTGACATGATTGTTTACAAAATTTAGAAAAGTAGGTGATAGGGGGGGCGTACCTGGATAGCATAGATAACTTACAATGTGCTTCCATAAGACATGAGGGATTAGATAATAATAAAATAAAGAAACCCTAGCATGCTTGTTATCTAATTAGCATAACAAAAATTATCAAAGTATATGAAAACAATAATTATCACACTCATCCTGTATACAATTCCTAAAAAAAGATAGGTATAATTTCAACAAGTGACAAAGGTGGCAACAAAAATAATTTTTGAAAAGATTTTCTTATGTAGGGGTTTCACCAATTCCCCAATTGATATACACGAATTTAGCCCAGAATTATCCCATTATTTGGGACCACAAGCTTTGATTCGTGTTTTTGTTCGAAACCAAACTTTTTGTTAAAAACCGAGAAGGATGCAAACCGAACAAAATATGGTTGCATACTATTTTTTTTTAAAATAAAAAAATAAAAAAAAAGATTTTGAGAAAAAGTATTTTATTTTAAAATAAAAGGAATTAATTTGGAAAAAATAAAATATAAGAAATAAAACACCCAACAAAACAAAAATGAAACCTCAAAGTAAAATTTTTTAGTAATTAACAAAAATGATAATGGTGATGGTAGAGGCCAATCTTCATGATTTTCCAATGGCCTTTGAACAAAAAGGAAACTATCAAAGCAATAAATTATTAATATTTAGATCAAATAAGCTAATGAAATATCCATCAAGAATTAGCAACAAGGATTCAAGAAGCGCATAAATTGAGAATAACAATCCAGAATTAACATAAGATTAACTAAACACATAAATGCCTCTAGACTAAAAAAATAAATTAAATCAAGATTAAACTTTATCTAACGGGATTAATTAAACTAATGTATTCAAATCACAAACACATACAAGTGAAGAACAAATTAAAACTAAATTAAATTGTAATTAAAAACATGAACTTTATTTAATGAGATTAATTAAACTACTAAATTACAATTACAAACACATCCAAATTAAAAATAAATAAAAGCTAAACTAAATCGGAATTTCAAATATGAACTTTATCTAACAAGATTATTTAAACTAATGAATTAAAATCACAAACATACTTAAATTAAAAGATAGGTTAAAACTGAACTAATTCAAAATTTAAAAAATATGAACCTTATCTAATAGGATTATTTAGACTAATAAAATCACAACTAACAAATAGATTAAAAATAAACTAATTCATATTAAAACGTGAACTACTTTATCTAACATAATTATTCAAACTAAAGAATTAAAATCACAAACACGCTTAAACTAAAAGATACGTTAAACTAAAAGATATAAACTTTATCTAACAAGATTATCTAAACAAATAGATTAAAATCACAAACACGTTTCAACTAAATAGATAGATTAAAAATAAATTAATTCAAGATTAAAAACATGAACTTTATCTAACAGAATTATTTAAATTAATAAATTAAAATCACAAATACACTTAAGCTAAAAGATAGGTTAAAACTGAACTAATTTAGAATTAAAAAAAATATAAACTTTATCTAACATGATTATTTAAACAAATAAATTAAAATCACATACATATTTAAACTAACAAATAAATTAAAAATAAACTATTTTGGGATTAAAAACATGAACTTTATCTAACATAATTATTTAAACTAATAAATTAAAATCACAAACATACTTAAATTAAAAGAATAAATTATAACTAAATTAAATTGTAATTAAAAACATCAGCAGAATTAATTAAACTAATAAATCAAAATCACAAACACATCAAAGTTAAAAAAATAAGATTAAAACTAAACAAAACCGGAATTGAAAACCGGAACTTACCTATCTCGCATATCAAAATCACAAACACATCGAAGTTAAAAAAAATAAGATTAAAACTAAACGAAATCGGAATTGAAAACCGGAACTTACCTATCTCGCATCGCTAATCCCCCTTCTAAATGTGTGGCCTTTCGATGCTGAGATGCAGCCGTGTGGAGTGGGGCCTCGGTAGTGTCCCCAGAAAAATCTTCAACAGTGCTCCTTGCTATCCCTCGGATGCGTGCTGCTGCGTATGGAGAATGGTGCGGCTGGTGTAAGTGGATGCAACCCATGAAGAAACCTGTGCATGGAGTCCTTTGGTGCTCACAACTTCTTAAAAAAAATCTAGGGGTTCCTCTAGAAAGTGGGCTATGCATGTACGTGTGTTCCCTGAAAATCAAAACTGTGCGTGGACTTCTTCATGCAGCTGTGAAGACTTCCCGAGGCGGCGTGTTTCTATTAGTGCGTGGTCCCCATGGGAGTGCAGACTGCCCCTCTCTTCCTTTTCACAGGCCTCTCTTTGTTCTCTAAGAAAACAATATCTCTTCTCTGTGTGCCTTCTCTCAAAGAAATCCCCCCTCGTGTGTTGATCTCTCCTCGTCAAAAAAAGGTATTCTCTCCTCTTCCCCTTCTCAAGCCCCAAAAATCCTCTCTTTGCTCCAAAAAAAAAATCATTCTCCGTGTGGATCTTTCTGCTAAAAACCCAGAAATCCCTCCTTTTCTCCCGAAAAAAAATCTCCTCTCATGTGTGGATCTCTCTGCCCCTGTTTTATATGGTAGCACTTTCCTTTTTCTTTTTTGAATATTCTCTTTCTTGTGGCCGTGTCTTCCTTCTATGCATGGTGGAGGTAACTTTATAGAATAATGTAGTTGTCACTTTCTTATCTCTAAAATTCTGGTGATCTTCCTTCCAAATAAATGACAGCTTGTTTCCTCATGCAAAACAAAATAAAATAAGGTTAAAAAATTAAAAGAAAAGTAACTCATGAAAATTATGAGATTGGTAATAAAATAAAAGATGATTAAAAGAAAAGGAAACAAAAGAGACCGTATTATATAATTCCATAATTTAATAAGGGGTCGTATGCGCATTTGAAGTCTAAACAATTTAAGCAATTTTCTATTAGATAAATAAATAAATAAATATAATAATAAAAATAATAATAAACAAATAAAAAGTAAAAATGAAAATGAATAAACAGAATAAATGTAATTATCGAATTCATGCAATAATAATAAAAAGATTATATAAAAAGTTAAGCCTAATGGAGTGTCTAAATGGACCTATTCTGAAAAGGTGTCTAAGTGACCTAAGTGACATAAGGTGAATGTATGAAAGTTAGAAGGTGTCTAGGTGGATCTAAAGGGGTCAAGGTGAATCTAGGGGGTCTAGGGTGTTGCCTAATGGGCCAAGAGTGCCTAAATGGACCTAGGGTGCATAAATGGGCCTAAGTGCCTAAAAGCTATCCTAAAAAAAAACAAGAAAAGCCTAAGTCTAAATTAGGGCTGCCAAGGGTCACAATAAGGGATCAAATAATCCCTCAACCAAAGTCTCCAAGGTGACTCAAAAAAAGGTAAGTGGTGAGTAGTACTGGGCCACCAAGGAACTACTGTGGAGCACTGAAAACGAACTTAAAGACATGTGTTAAAGGGACAAAATTGAGGGTCTACAAATATGCCCCTCTTCGGTATAGATCACGAGTGTAGAGAATGTGAGTAGAAATACGAGTAATGAGCAGAATGAAGTGAACTATACCGAAGAATTAAAAAAGGACCAGAGATTTTGTCCTAACACATGAAGAGGTAAGATCGAAAGATGGGGTCTCAATGACATGGATGGGACAACTCTATGTGGGGGAAAATGACAACGAAGAGAGAAGACATGTGACGAGTAGCACAAAGATGGAAAGAGGTGAAAAGGATGATTCAAAGTCATGGATGAGATGAATGAATCTAGGTCATGGACAGGATGAATGACTCTGGGTCTAAAATAGGATAAACGACGCTAGGTCGTGAGCTCAAGGCTCTAAATGGAAAAGAAATGACTTTGGGTCGAGATGAAAAACAACTCTAGGTCGAGAGCCCTAGGCTCTAACTAGGAAAGAATGACTCTGGGTCAAAATGGAAAATGACTCTGGGCTCGAAAAAGAATGACTTTGGGTCAAAATGGAAAATGACTCTGGGTCGAGAGCTCTGGGCTCGAAAAAGAATGACTCTGGGTCAAAATGGAAAATGACTCTGGGTCGAGAGCTCCAGCCTATAAATAGGATGACTCTGGATCAAAATGGAAAATGACTCTGGGTCAAAATGGAAAATAACTCTGGGTGGAGAGCTCCAAGCTCTAAAAAAGAATGACTCTGGGTCAAAATGGAAAACAACTCTGGGTCGAGAGCTCCAGGCTCTAAATAGGAAAGAATGACTTTGGGTCAAAATGGGGAGTGACTCTGGGTCGAGAGCTTCAAGCTCTAAAATAGGAAAGAATGACTCTGGGTCAAAATGGAAAGTAACTCTGGGTCGAGAGCTCTAAGCTCTAAAATAGGAAAGAATGACTCTGGGTCGAAATGGAAAGTGACTCTGGGTCGAGAGCCTTAGGCTCTAAATGGAAAGGAAATGACTCTGGGTCGAAATGGAAAGTGACTCTGGGTCGAGAGCTCCAAGCTCTAAAATAGGGAAGAATGACTCTGGGTCGAAATGGAAAGTGACTCTGGGTCGAGAGCTCTGGGCTCTAAATAGAAAGGAATGACTCTGGGTCCAAATGGAAAATGACTCTGGGTCGAGAGCTCTGGGCTCTAAATAGATAAGAATGACTCTAGGTCGAGAGCTCTGGGCTCTAAATGGAAAATCGACTCTGGGTCGAGAGCTCTGGGTTCTAAATGGAAAAGAAATGACTCTGGGTCAAGAGCTCTGTGCTCTAAATGGAAAATCGACTCTGGGTCAAGAGCTCTGGGCTCGAAATGGAAAATCGACTCTGGGTCGAGAGCTTTGGGCTCGAAATGGAAAATCGACTCTGGGTCGAGAGCTCTGGGCTCGAAATGGAAAATCGACTCTGGGTCAAGAGCTCTAGGCTCTAAATGGAAAACCGACTCTGGGTCGAGAGCTCTGGGCTCTAAATGGAAAATCAACTCTGGGTCGAGAGCTCTGGGCTCTAAATGGAAAACCGACTCTGGGTCGAGAGCTCTGGGCTCTAAATGGAAAATCAACTCTGGGTCGAGAGCTCTGGGCTCTAAATGGAAAATCGACTCTAGGTCGAGAGCTCTGGGCTCTAAATGGAAAACTGACTCTGGGTTGAGAGCTCTGGGCTCTAAATGGAAAACCGACTCTGGGTCGAGAGCTCTGGGCTCTAAATGGAAAAGAAATGACTCCGGGTCAAAATGGAAAATGACTCTGGGTCGAGAGCTCCAAGCTCTAAAATAGGAAATAATGACTCTAGGTTAAAATGGGAAATGACTCTGGGTCGAGAGCTCCGGGCTCTAAATGGAAAGGAATGACTCTGGGTCAAAATGGGAAATGACTCTGGGTCGAGAGCTCCGGGCTCTAAATAGATAGCCGATCAGGATACTTTCCGACTCAAGGTGTCGGGTCAAGGCCACTCACAAGTGGCTAGAATGATGAAAACGAAACATCTCAGGGATGTGAATGATGCAAATGACTCCGGGTCGTGAGCTCAGGGCTCGGGGTGCTATGAATGACTCTGGGTCAAGATGAAAAATGACTCTGGGTCGACGAATAGCTCAGGGCTATGAGCTCTGGGCTCTATGACTGATTGGCTAGAAGGAGAATGCGATACGCAAACTCCAGGTCAAACCACTCATGGGCGACCAAATGATGAAAGCTCAGCTAAGAGCTGGAAGGACTCCGGGTCTATAGGAAATGACAAAAGACTCTGGGTCATGAGCTCAGGGCTCTAATTGGAAAGGATGACTCTAGGTCAAGATGGAAAATGACTCTGGGTCGAGAGCTCCGGGCTCTAAATAGATAGCCGATCAGGATACTTTCCGACTCAAGGTGCCGGGTCGAGGCCACTCACAAGTGGCTAGAATGATGAAAACGAAACATCTCAGGGATGTGAATGATGCAAATGACTCCGGGTCGTGAGCTCAGGGCTCGGGGTGCTATGAATGACTCTGGGTCAAGATGAAAAATGACTCTGGGTCGACGAATAGCTCAGGGCTATGAGCTCTGGGCTCTATGACTGATCGGCTAGAAGGAGAATGCGATACGCAAACTCCAGGTCAAACCACTCATGGGCAACCAAATGATGAAAGCTCAACTAAGAGCTGGAAAGACTCCGGGTCTATAGGAAATGATAGCTCAGGGCTAGCGGGCTCAGGGCCTAAGGGAAAAAGGATAGCTCAGGGCTATAAGACTCGGGGTCTATAGGAAATGATAGCTCAGGGCTAGCGGGCTCAGGGCCTAAGGGAAAAAGGATAGGTTATAAAACTCAGGGTCTAGAAGGAATGGATAGCTCATGGCTACGAGGCTCAGGGCCTAAAAAAAGGATAGCTCAGGGCTAGCGGGCTCAGGGCCTAAGGGAAAAAGGATAGCTCAGGGCTATAAGACTCGGGGTCTATAGGAAATGATAGCTCAGGGCTAGCGGGCTCAGGGCCTAAAGGAAAAAGGATAGCTCAGGACTATAAGACTCAGGGTCTAGAAGGAATGGATAGCTCATGGCTACGAGGCTCAGGGCCTAAAAAAAAAAAAAAAAAGGATAGCTCAGGGCTAGCGGGCTCAGGGCCTAAGGGAAAAAGGATAGCTCAGGGCTATAAGACTCGGGGTCTATAGGGAATGGATAGCTCATGGCTACGAGGCTCAGGGCCTAAAAAGAAGGATAGCTCAGGGCTAGCGGGCTCAGGGCCTAAGGGAGAAAGGATAGCTCAGGGCTATAAGACTCAGGGTCTAGAAGGAATGGATAGCTCATGGCTACGAGGCTCAGGGCCTAAAAAGAAGGATAGCTCAGGGCTAGCGGGCTCAGGGCCTAGAAGGAATGAATAACTCAAAGCTATGAGGCTCAGGGCCTAGAAGGGAATAATAGAGAAGACCAACTCGAAAGTGGACATGGAATAAATTGGCTCAAAGCCACATACTCAAAATGTCAAGGGTCGGACTACTGAAACCAAGAAGGGAAATATGCCCTAGTATCCATGGTGCTCACACTGCCGAAACAACCAGTAAATCAATCATCCGCTGAAATCAATAGGTCAAAAACTGATGCATCGTGACAAACCTCTGAAAACTCTAAACTGAAGGAACCCTCTATGTCTGAAAAGCTGCTCTGTCGATGAATCTCAAAAGGTAAATCTCAAAGAGTGTATATCATGGCTCATCTAAAAGTAAACCTCAAAGTGTATAAAATGCTGCTCATCTGGATAATCCAATCTGCAAGGTAACAATGACGAAAACAAATCTGTCTCATGAACATCTGGCTAAAGGATCCACCCACGCTCCTCGGTGAAACCTGATGCGATCCATCTCTATCTCAACAAATCCATGTAGGGAGGCCCTGATACAATCGATCCTCAGAAACTCTGGGCTAGTACTCAATCTAAAACCAAGCTAGTCACTGTCTCAATCTCAAGGATACTCAGAAAGTAAGGAAATGTGCCCCAGTATAAGATCCGATATCAAAGTCATGAGGTAAACAACCGACACCAATCATCCATCCTCATATCACTACCCAAAAAAATCTCGTAATGGAGAGGGGAATATGCCCTAGTGTGGATAATCTAATGTCAAAGTCGTGAGGTAAACAAACTAACAATGATCATCCATCCTCGTACCGTATACAATAACAGATAAGAATTTCGGAGGAAGGGGGGAATATGCCCCAGTGTGAATATATGATGCACAACCAAAGGATGAATCCAACATCATCAATCAACTATCCTCAGCTCAACAATAATCCGCTAAGAAGTCAAAATGATGTATCAACCAATGCCTCAAGGGAGACACTCTAAATCTAATCTCGAATGGATAGCCAAAATGATGAGGAATGTGGTAATCTCAAAAGTAGAAACATGTCTCTGATGAATCCTTGACTGAATCTGATAGGAATCTGGTAACCTCAAAATGGGGAAATATGCCCCAGTATGCCTGGTCTATACACTGCACTGAAAACTGCCTCCAACTCAGTAATGATCCACTAGTCTATCTCAGAAGTACTCCGGGAATGGAACCACTAGGGGCTCAACGATGCTCCACTAGAACTGATATAGTCTCAACATACCTCACTAGGGATCTCTGATCGGTGAAAATACCCAGACTCAAAGAAAGTGCTCCACTAGGGGCTCATCTCAGCCAAATGAAAGGGGAATATGCCCTAGTATGGATATCTAATGCACAACCAAAGGATGAATCCAATATCCTCAATGAACTGTCTCCAAACCCAAAAATCCATCAAACATCAATATGCCAAGCAAGAGAGAGACCAAATGCTTCCAAAAGTATCTTCCATAAAAGAGAACATAGTAACGACCAAACTTCAACCAATCTACCAAAAACCTGTCCAAGTGAAGACTATCAAAGATAACGTCTGATCTCGCGGCCTCAGGGTGGTCTTAAGACACGGGACGTAACGTAGGCCAAGGTAGTAGGGTGAAAGAAATGAAGGGAAACTAGGCTCAAATACCCAATTATCAAACCCGTACCCTCGTGTATAAGATGTAATGCATAGAAAAATCTCATGAGTCATGGACTTAGAAGTAACCAAGGGAATGCCGATAACGAAATGAGAAAAAAATGAGTGGTCAAACCATCAATGAAATATGTGAATGATGTGAAGAAGGTATCAAATCAGTAATGGGTATCAATATGTAGGGAATGAATAAAAGGTGGAACGAAGATTTGGAAAGCGGTAATGGGATACAAAAGAAAGCAATGAGAAAGTGGAATGAGTGATGATCAACCCATGTTAGTACAATAAGGGAAAGTCATATCACCAATGATGGAATGGTGGGTAAGACAATGATCCGGAGACCCTAGTAAAAAGGTCACTCATCTCTCATACCTAATATATATCAATCATGATCCAAACAGCATAGGATCTCATAGAACTCTCACATGAACCCTCGACACTCCAAATGCATAACAAGAGTGGCTCAAGGAGTGAAAAACTCATAAAAAAACTCACAAAAACCCACAATGACAAATATACCCAATAAATGAACCTCAAAAGGTGGCATAAATGCCCAATGGAACGAGATACCATACATGAGCATATCATTGCGCTTTTCTTTTCTTTTTCTTTTTTTTTTTTCTGATTTTTGATTGATATTTTTTTTTTTTTTTTTTTTGCGCATGCTCTGATCATCAATAAATCAAACTCCAATGGAAAAATATAAGGAATGAACAAACTCTCTCTGACCACTGATGAATACATGAACCCCAACCCATGAGACAACCTCTCAAACTAAGATCTCCGAATCAATGTCAAATGATGGAATGAATAGAGTGATATGACTGCCTTCTTTGCACTAAGACGTGAAGAATCATCAACCCAAGGAAGAGAATAATAAGATGAAGCAAATAATGATAGAGAAAAGAAAGAGAATGAATATATGATGATAATAAAATAGAACAAATAGGGTGATAAGAGGATGGTAACAAAATGAGAAGATAGACCTATAAGTCTAAAGCTCATGAGACTTTCCTAGCAAAGCATGCATATACATCAAAGGGCCCCAACCCAGGTATAGAAATGGTAATCAAAGCTATAAGAAAGAAATAAGGCTATAACATACCACGCGAAGCTCAATGGGCTAGCAACGGTCTAATATATAGAGGTGATAAAGTATGAGGCTAACCGAAATGATGGCCACCCATCCTGCGACCACGATCTCAAACATAATACTTCTTTAGTTGATCCACGTTGGTAGGCTCTGAAAATTGGTTTCCATCTAAGTCTGTCAACCATGCAGCCCCTTTTGGAGTCAACTCTCGGATAACATAAGGCCCACTCCAACTATCATCCAACATGTCCATCTCAGGCCCATCATGAAGAAAACCATGTCAATCAAATCTCCCATCTGAGAAAAACTAATGTCCTCTATAAGAACTCTCATCTGATAAACTTTGACTCATAATCCACTAAACTCATCATATGTACGAAGTCACCCTCAACAATGTCACTGGCTAACTGGGTGGTGGGGGTGGGTGGTAATGAATCATACGACATCTCATCCTGAACTGGATACTATCTATCTCACTGTCCATCAATCCTCTGGCTCAAACCTGCTAATGTCTCTTGAATAGAGTCATGGTGACTGTAAGTCGATCAACTGTATCATACTGAGGATCCATACCTGACTTCTTTGAAACCTTGACCAATCTATCTCCAACTCTGATCTAAGAAGTCGAATCTAAACTGAAGCAAATAACCCTCCTATAAGGTACAAAGGCACGAAAAGATAAATGACATGAAGGAAAACTCAGAAAAGGTGGAGACACACTAATCACAATGTAGAAAAGGTGGCCTAACTGAAACTCAAACATGCACCAATCTCTGAGCACACCAAAAGGAGACCATGAAGAGGATAACTGAACCCAATTGTGACCAAGGCAGCTCTGAAGGTCCACAGATGCACCCACGTGTAGGAATGAAATCTTAATTGGGTCTAGGCTAACCTACAAGGTTGAGGTGGCTCTATAAGATAAGATGGGTGGGTTAAAGGATCCCTAGCAGAAGCGATCGTACCCTCCGGCGGTACGCAACCCTCTGCACGCCTCCAAGGAGACGGGGTGCTTCCATGCAAGGTGGTCATCACCTCCACACATGCATTTCCTCGCGTTCCAAGGGGTTTCTTAAAGGTGAAGGCTCTCCCATCTCTCAACACTCAGGGATAATCTAAAGTGCACAATGAAGGATGTGGGTGCATCCGAAAAACCTAAGATCTAAAGTGAGATAGTGAACAAAGACAAGCAATCATATAATCATGCAAAAGAAAGGGTTGTCATGCAACAAGCAGTCATACCAAGTAGATAAGTATCATACAATCAAAGTCCTATCTAACATATGTGAGAGTGAATCATGCTAAAATGAGCAAAACAATGAAGTGATCATTCAAACAGTCATGCGAAGCAAATAAATATCAAACAAACAAAGTCCTATCTAATATATGTGATAGTGAATCATGCTAAAGTGAGCAAAACAATCAAGTGATCATCCAAGGCAATCAAACATGTTAAGATAGCAAACCAAACAAGCAAGCAAATCGAATCACCTTGCCTAAAAAAAAGAGGTACCCACTAATCGACCAATTAAACGCCACATTTTCCTTAACTAGTGTTCAAGCTTGATCCTCAAAGTCCCCAGTGGAGTCGCCAATTTGTGGACCCGCATTTTTCACGTGCACCCCCACTCGATCGGCGAGACTCGCTTTTTATTTGTGAAAAATTAATTTTAAAAAAAGTTGGAGTCGCAACCTATTTTATTTTTATTTTAAAGGGAAAATAAAACAAGAAAGAAAAACCCTAAAAAGTGACTCCATAGTTTTGGAAAAAGCATGTCTTTGAGAAACCTGAGTCTAGGTTCGGGGATCAGGTTACTTATTGGGAAGGTACCTCTAAGACGTAGCACCCCTCTAAGCCCTAAAGAGGTCTCTACTGACTAAGTTAAGGGGAATATGGCAATTAATCGGTTAATTATGGATACCTAAGTAGGCTAGGTGATTTCAAAAAAATTTGCATGCTAAACAAGATCAAATCACAATAAAGGAGAGTTAGGGTGCGTACCTGAATTGCCTCTCAAGCGCTATCATAAAACATCAGAGTTAGTATAGAAGTATAACACACAACATGTATTTAATCATAGTGAATCAAACATACATCTAAACACCTAAGGATTATCAAACATATGCATACTTCACAGTGACATGATTGTTTACAAAATTTAGAAAAGTAGGTGATAGGGGGGGCGTACCTGGATAGCATAGATAACTTACAATGCGCTTCCATAAGACATGAGGGATTAGATAATAATAAAATAAAGAAACCCTAGCATGCTTGTTATCTAATTAGCATAACAAAAATTATCAAAGTATATGAAAACAATAATTATCACACTCATCCTGTATACAATTCCTAAAAAAAGATAGGTATAATTTCAACAAGTGACAAAGGTGGCAACAAAAATAATTTTTGAAAAGATTTTCTTATGTAGGGGTTTCACCAATTCCCCAATTGATATACATGAATTTAGCCCAGAATTATCCCATTATTTGGGACCACAAGCTTTGATTCGTGTTTTTGTTCGAAACCAAACTTTTTGTTAAAAACCGAGAAGGATGCAAACCGAACAAAATATGGTTGCATACTATTTTTTTTTAAAATAAAAAAATAAAAAAAAGATTTTGATCCTGAGGACTCTAAATGAGTTTTTGAAATAGATTTTTAAAATGATTTTTTGAGAAAAAGTATTTTATTTTAAAATAAAAGGAATTAATTTGGAAAAAATAAAATATAAGAAATAAAACACCCAACAAAACAAAAATGAAACCTCAAAGTAAAATTTTTTAGTAATTAACAAAAATGATAATGGTGATGGTAGAGGTCAATCTTCATGATTTTCCAATGGCCTTTGAACAAAAAGGAAACTATCAAAGCAATAAATTATTAATATTTAGATCAAATAAGCTAATGAAATATCCATCAAGAATTAGCAACAAGGATTCAAGAAGCGCATAAATTGAGAATAACAATCCAGAATTAACATAAGATTAACTAAACACATAAATGCCTCTAGACTAAAAAAATAAATTAAATCAAGATTAAACTTTATCTAACGGGATTAATTAAACTAATGTATTCAAATCACAAACACATACAAGTGAAGAACAAATTAAAACTAAATTAAATTGTAATTAAAAACATGAACTTTATTTAATGAGATTAATTAAACTACTAAATTACAATTACAAACACATCCAAATTAAAAATAAATAAAAGCTAAACTAAATCGGAATTTCAAATATGAACTTTATCTAACAAGATTATTTAAACTAATGAATTAAAATCACAAACATACTTAAATTAAAAGATAGGTTAAAACTGAACTAATTCAAAATTTAAAAAATATGAACCTTATCTAATAGGATTATTTAGACTAATAAAATCACAACTAACAAATAGATTAAAAATAAACTAATTCATATTAAAACATGAACTACTTTATCTAACATAATTATTCAAACTAAAGAATTAAAATCACAAACACGCTTAAACTAAAAGATACGTTAAACTAAAAGATATAAACTTTATCTAACAAGATTATCTAAACAAATAGATTAAAATCACAAACACGTTTCAACTAAATAGATAGATTAAAAATAAACTAATTCAAGATTAAAAACATGAACTTTATCTAACAGAATTATTTAAATTAATAAATTAAAATCACAAATACACTTAAGCTAAAAGATAGGTTAAAACTGAACTAATTTAGAATTAAAAAAAATATAAACTTTATCAAACATGATTATTTAAACTAATAAATTAAAATGACATACATATTTAAACTAACAAATAAATTAAAAATAAACTATTTTGGGATTAAAAACATGAACTTTATCTAACATAATTATTTAAACTAATAAATTAAAATCACAAACATACTTAAATTAAAAGAATAAATTATAACTAAATTAAATTGTAATTAAAAACATCAGCAGAATTAATTAAACAAATAAATCAAAATCACAAACACATCAAAGTTAAAAAAATAAGATTAAAACTAAACAAAACCGGAATTGAAAACCGGAACTTACCTATCTCGCATATCAAAATCACAAACACATCGAAGTTAAAAAAAATAAGATTAAAACTAAACGAAACCGGAATTGAAAACCGGAACTTACCTATCTCGCATCGCTAATCCCCCTTCTAAATGTGTGGCCTTTCGATGCTGAGATGCAGCCGTGTGGAGTGGGGCCTCGGTAGTGTCCCCAGAAAAATCTTCAACAGTGCTCCTTGCTATCCCTCGGATGCGTGCTGCTGCGTATGGAGAATGGTGCGGCTGGTGTAAGTGGATGCAGCCCATGAAGAAACCTGTGCATGGAGTCCTTTGGTGCTCACAACTTCTTAAAAAAAATCTGGGGGTTCCTCTAGAAAGTGGGCTATGCATGTACGTGTGTTCCCTGAAAATCAAAACTGTGCGTGGACTTCTTCATGCAGCTGTGAAGACTTCCCGAGGTGGCGTGTTTCTATTAGTGCATGGTCCCCATGGGAGTGCAGACTGCCCCTCTCTTCCTTTTCACAGGCCTCTCTTTGTTCTCTAAGAAAACAATATCTCTTCTCTGTGTGCCTTCTCTCAAAGAAATCCCCCCTCGTGTGTTGATCTCTCCTCGTCAAAAAAAGGTATTCTCTCCTCTTCCCCTTCTCAAGCCCCAAAAATCCTCTCTTTGCTCCAGAAAAAAAAATCATTCTCCGTGTGGATCTTTCTGCTAAAAACCCAGAAATCCCTCCTTTTCTCCCGAAAAAAAATCTCCTCTCACGTGTGGATCTCTCTGCCCCTGTTTTATATGGTAGCACTTTCCTTTTTCTTTTTTGAATATTCTCTTTCTTGTGGCCGTGTCTTCCTTCTATGCATGGTGGAGTTAACTTTATAGAATAATGTAGTTGTCACTTTCTTATCTCTAAAATTCTGGTGATCTTCTTTCCAAATAAATGACAGCTTGTTTCCTCATGCAAAACAAAATAAAATAAGGTTAAAAAATTAAAAGAAAAGTAACTCATGAAAATTACGAGATTGGTAATAAAATAAAAGATGATTAAAAGAAAAGGAAACAAAAGAGACCGTATTATATAATTCCATAATTTAATAAGGGGTCGTATGCGCATTTGAAGTCTAAACAATTTAAGCAATTTTCTATTAGATAAATAAATAAATAAATATAATAATAAAAATAATAATAACCAAATAAAAAGTAAAAATGAAAATGAATAAACAGAATAAATGTAATTATCGAATTCATGCAATAATAATAAAAAGATTATATAAAAAGTTAAGCCTAATGGAGTGTCTAAATGGACCTATTCTGAAAAGGTGTCTAAGTGACCTAAGTGACATAAGGTGAATGTATGAAAGTTAGAAGGTGTCTAGGTGGATCTAAAGGGGTCAAGGTGAATCTAGGGGGTCTAGGGTGTTGCCTAATGGGCCAAGAGTGCCTAAATGGACCTAGGGTGCATAAATGGGCCTAAGTGCCTAAAAGCTATCCTAAAAAAAAACAAGAAAAGCCTAAGTCTAAATTAGGGCTACCAAGGGTCACAATAAGGGATCAAATAATCCCTCAACCAAAGTCTCCAAGGTGACTCAAAAAAAGGTAAGTGGTGAGTAGTACTGGGCCACCAAGGAACTACTGTGGAGCACTGAAAACGAACTTAAAGACATGTGTTAAAGGGACAAAATTGAGGGTCTACAAGAGCATCAACGGATATTTTAAGTGAGAATGTCGCCAAATTTTTTAAATGAGAGAGCACTAGAAGGTATTTTGAGTGAGAATGTCGCTAAATTTTTTTAAATTAGGACACCAGTTTTTTTTCTGAATGAGAGCCACCAGTTTTTTAAAAGAAAAACGCAACTACAAAATGTAATCTTCAGTTCTTTGTCATTCTTTTAATCTCACCTTGATCATTTCATATTCATATATTTTTAAGAACCATGATTCTTCAATAATCTTCTTTAAATCTTATGTTATTAGTTTCCATTTACCTTTTGTTAGTTTGTGGCTTAAATGTCTTGAGATATTGGTTTTATTATTACCTAGTTCTCATTGATTTCCTACTACTTCATTGCTTATTTTTCTCTAGTATTAATTTGACAATTCCTTTGTTAATTTGTATTCTTAATAATTATATTTGTCGGGTGTATTAGTCCTTCATTAGTTTTTTTTTTTTATATCTCAGTGTTAGTTTTTATAAGTTTCACTATAGTCCGTACACTTAATATCTTTAGAATTTTGGTTGGTTAATTCATTTGATTCCATATCATTAACTTCATATTGCATGTTTTAATTCTCTTGGTTGATTTCATTTTGTTTATGAGTTTGTTTGTTTTTAGCCATGTCTTGTCTTTATTGAAAACTTTAATTAGGCTAATTATTAAGTTTGTTAAAAATTTTAGTTTTTAGATAATTATGTGCCATGTCCAAATTTATAATTAGTTAAAGGTTAAGGCTTACAATTATCATGCTAGTTATATTTTAGTCATAGTTTAATTCATGCCTATTTTTGAATTGATAATTCCTAAGTTTGATTCATCATTACAATTATTAAGTTGTTTAGAATTCTTGTTTTAGTTAAATCTGTCTCCTCTTAGTGGTTTCTTTTAGTTGGATTGACCTCATTTGTTTGTTTATTTATTTTTATTTTAGAATCTTAGTTTTAGCCAAATTCTTGTCACGTCTTTAAATTGATAACTTTTTACTTTGATTGAATCCAATTAGTTTTTTTTAGAATTTAGGTTTTAGTTAAAAAAAATTTGCTATGTTTTCAAGTCGACAATTCTAATTATTTTTTAATTAAACTCTTTTAAGTCTTGAACTCTTTTTTAATTATTTTTTTGAAATTGGCATCTTGAATGAAGTCAAAATAACTTATTTTCTTTTTAAAAAAAAATGAATATTCTCCATCAATGATGTGGCTCCTAGATCCCAAATGAAAGGGTAGCCAATAAGGAGATTCAAGTTGATATTCTTTTTTTTTTCAAAACCCTTTTAAAATAGAAATGAAAAGAAAAAGAAAAAACTTCATTTTGTGTCATGTGTTATGGATTTATCAAATCACACGATTCCTTTTACTTTCCTAAAATCATTCTCAAAGAAATTTAAATCTTGTAACAATTTTTTTTTAATAATAATAAAAATCCATTCTAGGATTTTTAGTGCAAAGGTCTCACTTTCTTTAATATATATATGTATATATATATATATATATATATGCAACTTAGTTTTATCCCAATTGTATTCCTTTTTCTCAGTTTCCAAAACTTTATTTTCTTAACATAGGTTTGAGCTTGTGTTCCCAAGCTAATGGGAATACACAGGTTAAACTTGTGAATATTAACTAGGGACTTGATGGGACCCCAACATAAAATAATCTTTCTAAAACTCATATTTCCTACCACTTTAGCTACTTTCTATAATCAAAATCATCAAATTTTTTAGGAATTGTATGCAAGATGTGTGTGATAATGGATGTTTTCATATACTTTGATCATTTTTGCTATGCTAATTAGATAACAAGTATGCTAGGATTTCTTTATTTTATTATTATCTAACCCTTCATGTCTTATGGAAACGCATTATAAGTCATCTATGCTATCTAGGTATGCCCTCTAACACCCACCTTCTAAATTTGGTGAATATTCTTGTCATTGTGAAATATGCCTATGATTGATAGTGCTTGGGTGTCTTGATATTTGTTTCATTATTTAATTATTTATGATAAAGCGCATGCTAGATGATATATTATTTGAACTGACTTTGGTGTCTTGTGATAGTGCATAAGAAGCAGTCCAGGTATGCACCCTAAATTTTCTTTCTTATTTGTAATTGGTTTTCTTGTTTAGCATGTTATTTTTTGGAAATCACCTTAGTCTACCTAGATACCCTCAATCAATCGATTAATTGTCACATTCCCCTCAACATAGTCAATAGAGACCTTTGTAGGGTTTAGAGGGGTGCTACCTTTTAGAGGTACCTTCTCTATAAGTAATTTGATCCCCGGACCTAGACTCAGGTTTTTCAAAGACACATTTTTTCAAAAACTATGGAGTCTTTTTTTAAGGTTTTATTTCTTGTTTTATTTTCCCTTTAAAATAAAATAAAATAAGTGGTGACTCCGACTTTTCCAAAACTAATTTTTCACCAAATAAAAGCAAGTCTCATCAATCGAGTGGGGGCGCACGTGAAAAATACAGGTCCACAAATTGGCGACTCCGTTAGGGATTTTGAGGATCAAGCTTGAACACTAGTTAAGGAAAATGTGGCGTTTAATTTGTCGACTAAAGGGTACCTCATTTTTTTTTAGGCAAGGTGATTTGGTTTGCTTGCTATCTTAACATGTTTGATTGCCTGGAATGATCACTTGATTGCTTGCTCACTTCAGCATGATTCACTCTCACATATGTTAGATAAGAGATTGTTTGTATGATACTTATCTGGTTGACATGACTGCTTGTTGCATGACAACCCTCTCTCTTGCATGATTGCATGATTGCTTGTCTTTGTTCACTATCTCACTTTAGATCTTAGGTTTTTCGGATGCCCCTACATCCTTTCCCTTGCACTTTAGATTATCCTTGAGTGTTGAGAGATGGTAGAGCCTTCACCGTTAGGAAACCCCCTAGGAAAGCGAGGAAGTGCATGTGTGGAGGTGATGACCACCTTGCATGGAAGCATCTTGTCTCCTTGGAGACGTGCAGAAGGTTATGTACCATCGAAGGGTACGATCGCTTCTACTATGGGTCCTTTAACCCGCCCATTTTATCTTATAGAACCACATCAACCTTGTAGGTTAGCCTAGACCCAATTAGGATTTCATTCCTACACGTGGGTGCATCTGTGGACCTTCAAAGCTACCTTGGTTATAGTTGGGTTCGGTTACCCTCTCCATAGTCTCATTTTGGCATGATTAGATACGAGTATCAATTTGAGTATACATGGGTTGTATGCTTGATTACCTTTTAGTCAGTTCCTACAAAGCTACCCCTGTATAGCGTCTCACCCAGTGTTTTCATGTTTATAGAAGTGTTTTTGTGCCTAATCTGCATTCGCCTTTGTGGACTAAAGTTAGAGGCAGGTTGACCAAAGCATCAGATCAGCCAGACCAGAGAGTAGATCAGAGAGATATAAACTCATAGGTAGTCACTATTGACCAGTTTGCCGCAACCATGGCTTTGATTCAAGAGGCCATAGTTGGCCTCGATTTGAGGATAGATGGGCAACAGACCCAACAGATCCCACCTTAGGATAGCACGCAGTATGACTTTGCAGTACCACCACCACCTTCATTCAGTCAGTCGATTCCATGCCCTGCATTGTATGTTTTACATAGTCAAACTAATGTTACTCCAGCTCCTATTGTAGCACCCATTCCGGCCTCAAAGGATACACATGCTTGTATGGATAGACTCGAGCAAAGGATGAGATAGATGAGGGTTTCAGATGGAATTATCAATTGGGATGATTTTGATGGAGCACCGGTAGCCAGTTTACCAACCCAGTGCAGGATGCTAGAGATTGAGAGGTATATAGGCATAAGCTGCCCTAAGATTCATTTTAGGCTATACACTAGTGTGATGAGAGCCCACGAGTTTGATGAGGCCCACTTGATTATGATTTTCCCCATGTCCTTGAGTAGTGCAACACAGTGTTGGTTTGCTTTCTTAGATGCTTCACGCCTAGGACTTGGGATGATTTGTCATAAGAGTTTTTGAGATAGTTTGCGTTTAATACTATCATTGATGTTTCGATGAGAGAGCTAGAGGCCTTGAGACAGGGACTAGAGGAGTTAGTGACTTCGTTTATCTCCCGTTAGAGGGAGAAGATCGCCCAGATTGTTGATTGTTCTTCCGAGAAAGATCAGATTGGTACGATTTTGAGGAGCTTACAGCCTAGATTTGCTAGACATTTGATGGGATTTCCTCGTATAGATTTTAGATCCTTGGTACAGGCTCTGTATGGTATAAAGAGGGCATTACTAGAGGATTGTGGCCTAAGTCTTCCCCTTTTGATTCAAAAGGGAATAAGCCCTCAAGAAGACAGAGACTAGAAGATGTGAATACTATCAGTTCAGCAAGATCGAGATCTCTCAAGTGGTATCAGACATTTGGTCAGACTTTAGGAGCCTATTACCCACAACGTTATGTTTAGTATAGATCGCCTAGGCCTATGACTCCTACATACCTACACTCGACCCTAGAGCCTGTTTTTGCTACACTGGTCTCAGAGAGACCTTCTACCTTATACCCTGAGCCTTGAGCCCCATAGACTGTTATTTCTCTCTTACAGAGGCCGACACGACAGTTCTCCCAGCTAGGTATGCCTTTGAGTCGAGCTTTCCAGAAGCTCGTGGAGGGTGGTTTGTTAACTCAATTGGCTCCTAGGCCTATACCCTAGCCTGTGCCACCACGCTTCAGGATGGATATGCATTGTTCCTACCATCAAGGTCCAAGGCATGACACGGATCATTGCTCCACCTTGAGACATGCTATACAGGACTTGATAAATCAGGGTCTGGTTAACTTGGGGTAGCCAAGTGTAACCACGAACCCTCTACCAGCTCACTCTACACATGCAGTGCCACCACCCTCGGGTGGTATCCATCACATAGATTTTGTAGAGAATGACAACTTACACATGATGAGTTGGGATGATGGATTGCTAGAGCCGATTGTTTTGGATGATGGTTATGAGGTTAACATAGTGGGTTCTCAGACTTTTACACTGTTCAGTTCGATTTCAAATTGGGCACCATTTGAGTTGACTCCTAGTGCACCGTTGGCTACCACACGTTACAACCCATTAGTCCCATTTATCCTATGACCAAATGATGATGATTCAAAGGGAAGAGATGTGCAGATTCTGACCCGCAGTGGAAGAGTAGCTCAGCCCCTACCTCTAGTAGCCATGCCATTTGATAGTGCATTTTTTCATGAGGAGGTCAGGAGAGAGGATGATGAACTATTGAGATAGTTACAGAGTACTCAGGCTCGCATATCTATTTGGAGTTTACTAGCATCTTCTAGTATTCATAGAAATGCAGTTATTCGGGCTTTGAGCCAGATCCGTGTTGAGACTAACACTACTCCGAAAGGGTTGATTCATATGATGATGGTCGACAGGGCCACATGTATTGTGTTTTCAGACGATGACTTGCCACCAAAGGGTTCAGACCATACACACCCTCTATATATTACAATTGGTTGTTCAGTCCACAGAGTTCCATTTGTCCTATTGGACAATGGCTCGGCCTTGAACGTCTACCCATTGGCTATTGCTATTGCCCTTGGTTATGCACCTTCAAACTTTGGTCCCTTTACACAGACGGTCAAAGCATATGATAGTACTGAGAGGGAGGTCATGGGTACTTTGATGATAGAGTTGTTGATTGGTCCGACTACATTCCCCATACTATTCCAAGTTTTGAGGATTCCCACATCCTTTAACCTATGATTGGCCCAACCTTGGATTCATAGGGCCGGGGCTATTCCATCTTCCTTTCATTAAAAGGTGAAGTTTATACATGACGGGCAGGTCATCACAGTACAGTCTCCCAGAGATATGTTTGCCTCTTCCAAGCCAATGCTTCAGATCAGTCATAGTAAGGATGACATATTTTTTACTGGGTTTACATTTGATGAGGTTCAGACTCTTGAGGTTGAGGACTTCTGCATAGATTTTGTAGTTATGTCATTCGATCAACATAGCAGTACGGTGGTACTCGACATGATAAGGAGTATGTCTTTTATGCTTTGCATGGGGTTGAGACGATGATAGCATT
Source organism: Vitis vinifera (assembly GCF_030704535.1). NCBI lineage: Eukaryota > Viridiplantae > Streptophyta > Magnoliopsida > Vitales > Vitaceae > Vitis > Vitis vinifera. The sequence goes on from NC_081808.1 coordinate 8,094,032, forward strand.
GGCTTATGGAGTTTGTAGCTACTGTCAATCATGATGCACCATTTGGGCTTAGGTTTGTTCCTACAGAGGCTGACTATAGATATATGGCACGACTACACAAAAAAAAAAAAGAATGAGAGCCCGTCTGACTTGTACACCATTCGATTATCCTGTTCGTCTTTATAGGATGAGCTTGGCAGATTACTTCGTCAAAGGATTAGAGGTTCATCCTCATATGGGGGATTTTGGCGCTGTGATTGATATAGAGGGAGTGGATGAGCTTCAGCATCAGTTTCACCATTTACAGTTAGGAGATGAGACTTTTGGCGGACCAGTTTCAGTGATGATTGCTCCTTCATCACCAGATCAAGCCAACTTCTTATCGTTGTGCTTTCTAGAGGAGACTATTGATTGTGGAGTAGATGTTGAGCCTACTAGGGTGATTGATGGAGTTGTTCCTCATAATGAGTATTGGGATGATATGGATATGACGAGTATGAGTCAAATCACCAAGAGGGTTCAGCTTAAGTCTGCTTCACCATTCGATCTGTTCGAGGTGTTTGTTATCGAGGTTGCCGAGGAGATCCAAACAGTCCTTGCTCCAGAGCTTATGGAGGATGTTTCAGTTGGTGATGATTTGTTTGAGGACACTTTTAGCTCTATTGAGGGAGCGTTCTACTTTGTAAACCCACCTCTTTAATTTGACATTTTATCAGGATTCATTTCCCATTCTGACGATGTTTATGATTTCGCATCTATGGATTTGAGTATTTTCGAGTATTTGCCCGTCTTTTGTGATAATATATTTATATCTACACCCCACTCACCCACTCTATAGATATTTGATATAGATGATGAGATCACATAACCTGATTCAGATAGAGACTCTTTTGATCATGACTTAGATCCCAGAGATGAGAGAGTTTCACCTACTATAGGGGATGTTGAGACTGTTGATTTTGGCATAGAGGATCAACCTAGAGCACTAAAGATTGGTTCACCCATATCTATGGATGAGAGGGATAGGCTTATTCATTTACTTAGATCATATTTGGATGTCTTTGCATGGTCTTATGAGGACATGTCGGGCCTTGATCTCTTTATAATCCAGCACCATTTGCCTATTTTGCCACATGTCAGACCAGTTAAGCAGAAATTAAGGCGATTGCACCCATGTTAGAGTCTACAGGTAAAAGAGGAAATTCAGAAATAGCTTAGTGTTGGATTTATATCAGTGGTTGAATATCCATAGTGGTTGGCTAATGTCGTCCCAGTTCTCAAAAAGGATGGCAAGGTTAGAGTTTGTGTTGATTTCAGAGACCTTAATAAAACCAACCCTAAGGATGATTTTTCTCTCCCACATGTTGATTTGCTGGTCGATAGCACTGTAGGCCATTCAATGTTGTCTTTCATGGATGGATTTTTGGGGTATAATCAGATTTTGATGGCTCTAGAGGATATGGAAAAGACAACCTTCATTACCAAGTGGAATACCTACTGTTACAGAGTTATGCCATTTGGGTTGAAGAATGTAGGAACTACTTATCAGAGGGTCGCTACTATTTTATTTCATGACATGATGCATAGGGATGTGGAAGTTTATGTAGATGATATGATTGTGAAATCTCAAGGTAGAGCAGATCACCTAGCGGCCCTAAAGAGATTCTTTGAGAGGATTCAAAAATTTAGGTTGAGGTTGAACCCCAAGAAATGCACATTTGGAGTGACTTCTAGGAAATTGCTAAGGCATATGGTTAGTGAGCGGGGCTTAGAGGTTGACCCAGATAAGATCAAAGCCATACTTGACATTCTTGTGTCGAAGACTAAGAAAGAGATTAAAGGTTTTCTGGGTAGGTTATAGTACATCAGTCATTTCATAGCCAAATTGACAAACATATGTGAGCCCATTTTTCGTCTTTTGAGGAAGAACTAACCAACAGTTTGGAATGATGATTTTCAGCTTGCATTTGAGAAGACTAAGGAGTACTTGCTTTCTCCTCTTATTTTAGTGCCTCCTATGTCGGGACGCTCACTTTTTCTGTATTTGTCAGTTTCAGACATGGCCTTGGGATGTATGCTAGTTCAGCTTGATGACTCAAGGAGGGAGCGAGCTATTTACTATCTAAGTAAGAGGATGCTGGAGTATGAGATGAGATATGTTATGATTGAGCACCTTTGCTTAGCGTTAGTTTGGGCCACCAGGAGATTGAGGCATTACATGACTGAGTATTCAGTGTGTCTGATTTCTCGACTAGATCCGTTGAAGTATTTGTTTGACAAAACCTGTATTGACTGGTAGATTGATGAGATGACTTATACTTTTGACAGAGTTTGATATTCAGTATGTTTCTCAGAAGTTTATTAAGGGAAGCATTGTCGCCGATCACTTAGCCTCATTACCGATATCTGAGGGTAGACTAGTTGACGATGATTTTCCAGATGAGGAGTTCATTGCTATGACTAGCTTATCAGGTTGGCGCATGTACTTCGATGTGTAGCCAACCAATCAAGGTTTGGGATAAGCATTTTGTTGATATCACCCTAGGGAGACCATATTCCGAGGTTAGATCGTTTGGTGTTCTTAGATCGACATCCCGCCACGAACAATATAGTTGAGTATGAAGCTTGTATCCTTGGTTTAGAGATTGCATTGGAGCTTGGCATTAGACAGATAGAGGATTTAGTGACTCTAATTTGGTACTTAGATAGATTCAGGGTGATTGGAGGACTAGGGACATAAAGCTTGGGCCATATCATGCTTATTTAGAGTTACTAGTTAGGAGATTTGATGACTTCAGATACACTCGTCTACCTCAAGCGCAAAACTAGTTTGTTGATGTCTTTGCTACCTTAGCTTCTTCTATGGACTTTCCGACTGATGTGGTTATATGTCCATTGCTGATTGAGTCCAGGTTTGTACCTGCTTACTATTGTCTAATTGGAGAGACAGGGGTCTAGGATGATCTACCTTGGTATCATGACATTTATCGGTGTCTTAGATCTGGCACATACCCAGAGGCTGCCACAACCAAGGATCAAAGGGCATTGAGGCAGTTAGGCACTAGATTTGTGATTTGTGATTTGTGGAAAGACTTTATATAGGCGATCAGCTGATGGTATGCTTTTATTATGTTTAGATTGAGCCTCTACAAATCGAGCGATGAGAGAGGTTAATGTGGGAGTTTGTGGTCCACACATGGGAGGGCACATGCTAGCCTGTAAGATTATGAGGACGGGTTACTTTTGGTTGACTATGGAGACAGATTGTTGTCAGTTTGTTCAAAGATGTCCTGAGTGCCAGATTCATGATGATCTCATTCACGCACCACCATCAGAGTTACACGCATTGACCTCGCCATGGCCATTTTAAGTATGAGGTATTGATATCATTGGGAAGATTTCATTGAAGTCTTCCAGTGGTCATGATTTTATCCTAATTGCCATAGATTATTTCACTAAGTGGGTAGATGTTGCATCATACACAAGGTTGACATTTGCTAGAGTCCCCAGTTTCATCAAATCACACATCATTTGTCATTATGAAGTGCTGCATGAGTTGATTTTAGATAGAGGGGTATACTTTCGAGCTGAGGTTGACACTTTGTTGCAGAAATATGGCATCCGACATCATAGATCTTTTGCATACAGACCATAAATTAATGGGGCAGCAGAGATAGCAAATAAGAACATTAAGAAGATTTTGAGGAAGATGGTTGAAACCTCTCAAGATTGGTCAGAGAAACTCTCTTTTGCATTGTGGGCATACCGTACCTCTTTTTGCACCTCTATAGGAGCTACACCTTATTCTCTAGTGTATGGTGTAGAGGTTGTTTTGCCAATCGAGATATAGATGGGTTCATTGAGAGTAGCTCTCAAGCAGTAGATTTATGAGACAGGGTGGGTTCAAGCTAGATTTGATCAACTTAACCTTTTAGATGAGAAGAAATTGAGAGTAGCAGATCATGTTCAACCCTATCAGAGAAAGATGGCTCGTGCTTTCAAGAAACAAGTTAAGCCTAGACCATTACAAAAAGGAGATTTGGTTTTAAGTATTCTCATAGGCTTAGTTGGAGACCCAAGAGGGAAGTTCAGACCTAGTTGGAGTGGGCCTGATGTTATTCGAGAGTTGACTCTAGAAGGGGCTGCATGGTTGACTGATTTAAATGGAAACCAATTTTCAGAGCCTACTAGTGTGGATCAGCTGAAGAAGTATTATGTTTGAGATTATGGCCGTAGGATGGGTGGCCATCATTTCGGTTAGCCTTACACCTTGTCACCTTTATTAATATATTAGACTGTTGATAACCCATTGAGCCTCATGTGGTATGCTATAGCCTTTCTTTTCTATAACCCTGCTTATCATTTCTACACCCGGGTTGGGGCCCTTTGATGTATAGTTATGCTTTGCTAGGAAAGTCTCATGAGTTTTGAACTTATAGGCTTATCTTTCTCATCTTTTCTATTATCACCTCACCACCCCGTCTGTTACATTCCACTATTTTCACATTTTCATCTCTATTTTGGCTTTCATTATTGGTCGTTACACTTCATATTCTCTTCACTAAGAATGCTGATTTTTCACATATTGATGCATAGAGGGCAGTTGTATCACCTCTTTCATTCAATTATTTAGCATTGATTCGAAGATTTTAGCTTGAGAGGTTGTCTCACGGGTTGGGGTTCATGTATTCATTAGTGATTGGAGAGAATTCATTCATTTCTTTTATTTTCTCATTGGAATAAGACTTATTAATGACCAGGGTATGCGCACGCAAAAAAATAATAAAAATAAAATAAAATAAAATAAAATAATAATAAAAAATCAAAATAAAAAATGAAAAAAAAAAGTGATGTTTGTACTTGTCATCCTACTCCATTGAGCATGTGTTGTTATTTGAGGGTTGTTTATTGGGTTTATCATTGAGGGTTTGTGGGAGTTTTCCATGAGGACTTTTCATTCCTTGAGCCACTCTTGTTATACATTTGGAGTGTCGAGAGTTCATATGAGAGGTCTATGATATCCTATGCTTCTTGGATCATAGTTGATATGTATTAGGTATGAAAGATGAGTAACCTTTTACTAGGGTCTCCAGGTCATTGTCTTACCCACTATTCCATCATTGGTGATATGACTTTCCTTTATTGCACTAATATGTGTTGATCATCATTCATTCCACTTTCTCATTGCCTTCTTTTGTGTGCTATCACCTCTATCCAGATCTTTGTTCCACCTTTTATCCATTTCCTACATATTGATACATGTTTCTGATTTGATACATTCTTCACATCATTCACATGTTTCATTGATGGTTTAACCACTTATCCTTTATCTTATTTCTCCGTCGACATTTCTTTTGATTACCTTTAGGTCCATGGCTCATGACATTCTTTCTATGCATTACATTTTGTACATGAGGGTATGGGTTTGATCAGTAGGTATTTGAGCTTAGTTTCCCGTCATTTCTTTCACCCTATCACCTTAGCCTATGTTATATCCTGTATCTTGAGACCATCCTGAGGCCACGAGATCAGACGTTATCTTTGATAGTTTTCACTTGGACGAGCTTATGTAGATTGGTTGAAGTATGGTCATTACCATGTTTTATTTTATGGGAAATACTTTTGGAAGCATTTGGTTTCTCCTTTCTGCTTGATATATTGATGTTTGCTGGATTTTGAGTTGAAGATAGTCCATTGATGATGTTAGATTTATCCTTTTATTGTGCATCAGATATCCACACTAAAGCATATTTCTCCTTTGCTATGAGATCCTTAGTCGTGGTTGGGTTATGTGGCTATCCTTGATCTTGATCATTGAGATGTTTGATTGATGTTAAAAGGTGATTGATTGACTTTGACAGATGTTTGGTTGACGATGTCATGTTGTGTACTAGATATCCATACTGGGGCATATTTCCCTTTTGCTCTAAGATCCTTAATCGTGGTTAGGTTGTGTGGTTATCCTTTATCTTGATCATTGAGATGTTTGATTGATGTTATTAGGTAATCGATTGACATAGACAGATGTTAGGTTGACGATGTCATGTTCTTTATTGTGTACCAGATGTCCATACTGGGACATATTCCCTTCTCCTTGATGAGATTGTGCATAGATGGATGATTATTATTGGTTGCTTAGCTCATGATTCCGACATCAGATACTACACTAGGGCATACTGCTCTCTTTGATGAGATTTTGTTTGCACAGTAGTACGAGGATGGATGATAGGTGTTGGTTATTTACCTCATGACTTTGACATCAGATCTTATATTAGGGCATATTTTCCCATTTTCTTTGGGTATCCTTCAGATTGGGACAACGGTTAGCTTGGCTTTAGATCGAGTACTAGTATGGGGCTTCCGACGTTTGACTGTATCAGGACCCCCTTACATGGATTTTTTGAGATAAAGATGACTCACATCAGGTTTCATCCAAAGAGCATAGGTGGATCCTTCAACTAGATGCTCATGAGATAGATTGCTTTCATCATTGATTACCTTGCAGATTGGGTTATCCAAATGAGCAGTATTTTTGTGCATTTCGAGATATGCTTTTAGATGAGTTGCCATACACATTCCGAGGTTTACCTTTTGAGGTTTGTCGCCATTACAACTTGTGAGACATAGAGAGTTCATTTAGTTTAGATTTTTTAAAGGTTCGCCATGATGCATCAATTTCAGACTCATTGATTTCAGCTGATGATTGATTTATTGGTTGTTTTAGCAGTGTGAGCACCTTGGATACTAGGACATATTTCCTTTCCTAAGCCTAGTAGTCCCACACTTGGCATTTCGAGTATACGACTTTGAGCCTATTTGCTTTCGATAACTTTCGAGTTGGTCTTCATTTCTTTTCCATTTAGAGCCTAGAGCTCTTGACCTATAGTCATTTTTCATTTATGACCCAAAGTCATTTCTTTCCCAGTTAGTGCTTAGAGCTCTCAACCTAGAGTCGTTTTTCATTTATGACACAAATTCATTTCTTTTTCATTTAGAGCTTAGAGTTCCTGACCTAGAGTCATTTTTCATTTATGACCCATAGTCATTTCTTTTCATTTAGAGACTAGAGCTCTCGACCCAGAGTCGATTTTCATTTATGACCAAGATTCATTTATTTTTCATTTAGAGCCTAGAGCTCTCGACTCAAAGTCGTTTTTCATTTATGACCCAGAGTCATTTCTTTTTCAACTAAAGCCCAGAGCTCTCGACCTAGAGTCGATTTTCATTTATGACCTAGAGTCATTTCTTTTCCATTTAGAGCCCAAAGCTCTCGAACCAGAGTCGATTTTCATTTATCACCCAGAGTCATTTCTTTTCCATTTAGAGTCTAGAGCTCTCGACCTGGAGTCAATTTTCATTTATGACCCAGAGTCATTCCTTTTCCATTTAAAGCCCAGAGCTCTCAACCTAGAGTCGTTTTTCATTTATGACCCAGAGTCATTTCTTTTCCATTTAGAGCCTAGAGCTCTCGACCTAGAGTCGATTTTCATTTATGACCCAGAGTCATTCATTTTTCATTTAGAGCTTAGAGTTCTCGACCCAAAGTCAATTTTCATTTAGGGTAGTGTCTATGCTTGTACTTGATAAGAAACAATCTGATGGGGCAAATTCTCTTCCATTTTGGCCATATGTTGAGACTACTAATTCTGAGGCTTGGGCCGAATAGTCTAACAGGGGTTATCCCATTTACTTTGGGAAACCTTTCATCTCTTCAACAACTTTCAGTGGCGTTCAATCATTTGGAGGGGGTTATTCCACATGATTTAAGAACTCTCATGGGCATCCTAACAAATAGTTTGAGCGCAAATGCTCTACCCAACAAACTATAATATGAAATCAATAAGATTAAACCCAAAATTTTCTTATATTTTCCTTTAGATTTCAACAATCAAACAAACCATAAAATCCTAATAACCCAACAAACCACAAAAATCACAGCAATCAAGCAAACCACAAAATCCTAATAACAATGAGACAACAACCATATCAAACAGGCTCTAAATAACAAGATATCACTAAACAAACTTTTTTTCCTTAAAAAAGAAACAGACCTACAACACGTGAACTCAAAATGCCTAAACAGAGCACTTGCATATGTGAACTAGAATAGAGAGAATGAGAGTTTTAGAGAGAGAAGTACTGGGAAATGAGACTGGACTGCTCTATTGAAATCTTAAAAGAAAAACAAGAAAAGAATAGAGGGTTACCTTCAATTAGATCAACGATGTTGAATGAAAGTGGAACGTCTTTCCAATTGTGTAGTCTTAGATGAAGAGCGATGGAGGAGGAGAATGAATAAATTACTGCTTTGGGGATGAGGTGAGGGTTGAGGTTCGCCGGTTGCAGAGAGCTACAAGGGATGGGTGGACTAGGGTTGGGTGTCAGGTTGCAATCGTATTTGGGGAGGTTTAAAAAATTGGCTTTTTCTATTTAGCCAAAAATTTTAAAAATTCAGTAATAAGTCATAAAAAACTAAAAAAAAACAAACAACTTAAATTTTGAAAGCAAATTACTTTCAGCAAAAAGGCAAAACAATAAATGCCACCTAAGTGTCAAGGAATGAGAGTAACCACCAGTGACATTTATCCAACCCAATAATGGCACTAATAAATGTGTCAATGTAGTGTGAACAACTAACAATGACACTTTTTTAAGTGTCAAGGTTCTCTTCAATGGTGTTTTCTAGAAGTGTCCTTATAGTTTGATATTTGAAACTGCTAAACAATGACACTTATAGAAAGTGTAAAGGTTTCTTCTACTCAACAATGGCACTTATAAAAGTGTCAATGTAGTTTCATATAACTAATGATGACACTTTTTTTTTAAGCATCAAGGTTCTCTTCAATGGCGCTTTCTAGAAGCGTCATTGTACGTAAATACTTATTATGACAGGCTAGTAGATGATGCTTTGGGGAAGCGCCATTGAATGTATTTCTTGACACTTAAAAAGCACCATGGTTAACGTTTTTTTCTTATAGTGCTCTAAAACTTCTCCGAATCTAATGTTATCTTCAAGCTCTTCAAGTTGTTGGTGTCAAACTCCACCATGCAGCTACTATATCTTCAATATGCAGCTGCATCTCCATCACATTGCATTATTCAAGTTTGAAAATATTAATTCTCGATTAACAGCCACATGATTCTCCTCAAGGATGCATCATTCTACCATGAATCATTATCTTGATTTATTCAACCATGGGAGTCACTTTTTTATCTACTAACTCATAACTTTTTAAGAAACCAATTCGTTCTCACACATTCAACATCCATGGCTGTCACTATCATGCATCATTTCACTTTCTAATTTAGCCATAAATTCATCTTTTTACACACCACCAAAACCCACATGAATGCATTGAAATTCAGCCACCAAAAATCTCCATTAAACAGCCACTTTATTCACTCATTTCAATTTAACAGTTCAGCCATGAACTTCATAAGAATTTTGACATGCTTTATTACAAAGAGCTTCATGGATTAGAATCCAAATGGGCTAGCTATAATTCACCCTCCTGAAATTGTTGCAAAAAGGCCGAGTTGGAGAACCTTGGAATGTGTATCTCTCATAGTATAGTGGTGACATATAGGTGAATGCTCATGATTTGGAGTTCATAGAGGAGAATAAAGCCATTGTTTACTCATCTAAGAGCAGCTTACTAGGTCAAAGAAGAAGAAAAACTAGGCAGGGGTGGACTCTGACTCATATGGAGAGAGGAATGAGGGACATGCTAGAATTTTCCTTGGGAGGAATATACACACACCAGAATTTTTTTGAGTCCACGCACAGGTCATGGAGGTTTTTCATTCATTAAGGGGTAAAGCAATTGGGGAATTGGTGGAACCCCTACATAAAATCATTTTTTCAAAACTCTTCCTTGCTGCCAATTTTCACTCGACCATTGACCTTTTAGCTTTAAAATTTGTTTCAGCAACTTTAGAATATTTTAAAAAAATTTCCAAAACTTGTATGATTTTCATCACCTCTTGAACTTGAATTTAAGATTTCATTTGAGTTAGAAAGAAATTTTGGAATAGAAGATATAAATGAGTTTTTTTGGAAAGCTCTGTTTTCACCCAGTTCTGGACACCCAAAATATTTTTATAAAAATAAAATAGCAAATGACTTTTTAAATTTGATTCAATATTTTTTTTATTAATTTTATATTTATTGAAATTTATCTTAGACATATAAAATATTAAAAAATATGCCATTTTGAGGGAGATGTGATTTTTCAAATCCTACCTACTGTACATGATGGAATTTGGACATCTAATTAGTTGAAGTATTTTAAAAATATTTTTGAGTATTTTTCGACCCTGGATTTATTTTTTCTGTGATATAGACACTTTTAAAGATGTGTGTGATTTTTTATATGATTTTATGTGATCACTTATTATTTGTAAAAAATTTGTTTATGCATGTCACTATTTTTTTTTACCTAATCTGGACCTTCTGGAACTTTTGGGTGTCTTTGCTATAATTTTTCATTCAAATGAGTGTTTGGCTTTTGGTACTTATTCTAGATGTGTAGGAGTTGTTTCCTGAAAAAACAAATTTCTGATTAAATTCCACTTCAAGACATTTTTTTAGAAATTGTTTTGTGATGCTCCCTTTACTAATTGCATACTGATGATCTTGTACTTTGTCTAAATTTGTTATTTATTTTTTGGGTCATTTGACTTATCTTGGCTCAATTTTAGCTTTGGTACTATATATTAGACATAATGAATATGTTATATAATTTATACTTGTCCTAACCACTTTAGAATTTTTTGAGGAATCTTATAAATTATGCATGATATCCAAGTACACTCTCTATCACTTACTTTTCGGAATTTTATGAACATGCATGTTGTTGTGAGCCATATCTATGTTTGATTCCATCCTTGGGTGCCTAGATGTTTGTTCGATTTGCTCTAATAAAATACATGTCGTGTACTATATTTTTGTGCTAACTTTAATGTCTTATGATAACTCTTCAGATGTAGTCTAGGTACACATCCTAACCTTCCTTTGCAATTGTGATTTGATTTATTTTTTGGCATGCTAGTTTTGAAATCGCTTTAGCCTACCTAGGTACCTTCAATGAATTGATTAATTGCCACTTTTCCCTCAACTTAGTCATTAGAGACCTCTTTAAGGCTTAGAGGGGTGTTACCTCATAGAGGTACCTTCCCAATAGGTAACCTGATCCTTGAACCAAGACTTGGGTTTTTCAAGACTTGCTTTTCCAAAACTATGGAGTCACTTTTTTAGGGTTTTCTTTCTTGTTTATTTTCCCTTTTCAAATAAAATAAAATAAGTGGCGACTCCAACTTTTCCAATACTAATTTTTCACCAATAAAAATGAGTCTCACCGATTGAGTGGGAACGCATGTGAAAAATGTGGGTCCACACATACTTCACTAACTTCCATTTTAAAATTTAGTTAAACACACATTCTCATGATCTCCACAAACTAACTATGACTTTCTCCACACAATTCATTTTTTAAATTGACAAACATAAAAGTTGCAACTCTCATGGATCTTCATCACAACATCAACCAATTCTCACATTTATTTATTTATTTTTAATTCAATCACAAACAAAAGCCATGAACATTTGTAGCTCCTCAGATCTTTAAGAACTAGTGCATAGATGAGATGTTTCCACTACGTTGGAGCAAAGTTAATGGTAATGCATAATGATTGTGTCGGAGGTGGCAAGTGGTGGTTTGATAGGGATGCACACTGACCTGAAAGTGAAGATATGATGTGCCAAAGGAGATGCAGAGCTTCTAAATTGCCTATGCATTGGTCCCAAGATGGAAGGGCGGTGCAACAATGGAACTTCGAAACTTCCCAAACTAACTGTGCATTGATTCAATGATGTAGATGCAAAGTGACAATGGAGAAGATGTTGACATTGGTATGAAGATGTAGAGAACTTCGTTGAAGTGATGAAATCAATGCTTTAATTGTAATCGTAGAGGCGTGATGCTAATGAAATTGACGAAGTTATCAGAACTACATGCATGTGATGTGTTGATGAAGAGAAAGAGGCCATTGGCACGTATTGCAGGTCATCGATGGCTATGATGTAGTGTCTGTCTAGAGACGAAGATGACGAACACTGATCTCCATGAGAGGATCCCCAAATCCTCTAAGTCAGTCTGCATGATGATCGTAAATAGAAAGAAGACTCTAGAATCCTTTCTATCTTTCCTAACTCCAGAAGAAAAGTGCTTGGTTGTTATCCTCTCCCTAACAAAAAATGAAACCCTCAAGAATCCTAAAACAATCCCCTATCAGGCTTCTTCTGTTCTTCCAAAGATTGGTAATCTTTTTTCCTCCTTGCTACTCACAACTTGCCTCCTATTCCACTATAACATGATCTGATGTAGTCTCTCAGAATTGATCATAGTGATTCTTCCTTTTTTTTTCTCTAAGTTGGTGGTGTGTTCTCTCTCTCTCTCTCTCTCTCTCTCTCTCTCTCTCTCTCTCTCTCTCTCTCTCTCTCTCTCTCTCTCTCTTTATCTCTCTCCGTTCCTCTTCCTTTAGAGAATTCTTCTTTACTCCAGAACTATTTTTTTTCCCCCTGAGAATCCCTCTTTCTTCTTCCTTAAATTAGAATACTACTTCATTTCCCATGTAGCAACCTAAGTTCCCATGGTGCAACTCAAGTTCCCATGGTTAAATCCTATCCCTTTCTCTTCTCTTGCTTCCATTGTAAGTTTTCTCACCTTTAAAAAGTCTAGTGGATCATGCCTTCCATTGAGATGGCAACCCCTTTCCCTTATGCAAAACAAAAAAAAAATTAAAAAGGTAGTAACCATTCATTAATAAAATAAATAAATCAAATATGAGAAACTTAAGAAGGCAAGACTTGGCGTAGAGAAACAAGAAAGGAATAAGCTTGCATCTTTTTAGAGGAGATGTATGTTTTTTTTTTCTCTTGCATATCTTGATTATGATTATCTCTCCATATATTTATTTTCCTTTCACCTTGCTTAGGTATAATAATTCTCTTTGTTTGGGGTGGATAATGAAGGTCGCTTTGATTGTTGATGACATATTGATGAATGGTTGATTGATCTTATGTTGATTGAAGCCTATTAGAATTGATATTAGGGTTATTTTCTTTGGAATTCTTTTCTCTTGATTGAGGCCTTTTGATAATATATGATAAGTGGCTAAGAAATTCTTTGTTTGTTTTTTATTATCTTTGGTCTTTGAAAAATAGGTCTTGTTTTTAATACCATTTGAATAACAACCGAAAGTTCAATAGGTAACACCCAAAGAGGGGTGAATGGGTGATTTAAAAATTTAAATAAATATTTATGAATTATAACCAACTTTTTTTTTTTTACTTGAATAGATATTAGGGATATCCCAAATAACTAAGTGGATTCTACCCAAAATCTTTAGGTTTATAAAATATGATTTTTAACTTTCAAGGATATCCTACAATTGGTTAGGAATAAAAATAATATAATTATTAATATCTAAAGTATTGATTCGTGCCCGATTGGTGTCTCAGCTGATTTGTGTCCAGCTAGTGCTCCTTGATTGAGGGAGTAATCAACAAAATTTATAACCTATTACACCATTTACTAGGGTAGCAAAGACAAAGCTACTATAGTATAGCGGCTCTAGGATCGTTCACTAGGAAGGGTTTCCAAATTATAAATGATACCAATTCAAAGTGAATTGGTACTTTTTCATTTCAAGGCTAGTTCAAGAAATAAAACACAAACTTTGGTTTCAAAGGATTTAGATTTAAGCTAACGGCAAAACAAGTAATGGAAATTACTTAGGAAGAAAAACATTCCTTGGAGGGTCAGGTTAACTGGGGAGGTTCCTCATGCAAAAGACATAGCTCAGGTCAGTTGGTTCATTTCCTCGCGTGAGAGAATCAACATGTAGTCAATTCTCTAACCGGTGTTGTACAAATACATCCTTTAATTAGATTTCAGCTTTAATTCTCTCACTGATGCAACTTGCAAAGGTTCGAGCCTCTCACTAAGCCTTAACCATTCAAGGTGATCTTTAACCTTGGACTTCCCTTCTCAAGCTCGCAAGAGATAACTAATGGATGTCTCCTTGGAGTCCAAAAGCTTACCAAGTGTTGGCAATTCCAGAAAATCCTACCTTCAAGTCACCTCCCAGAGGCTTGCAAGGGGTAAACTAGTGCATCTCCATGGTTGGAGATCACTTGCCTTACCAAGTGTTGGCCCAAGTGACTCCAAGGCGTTTTAAGTTAACTAAAATCATAGAAATCACTAAAGGATTTCACTTCCTCTTCATTCATGGCTGAAACCACAAAGCTTTGCATTCTTGCACTTGGAACCTTTCCCGGAAACCTTAGCTCCAAGGAATTAAAGGTTTAGTTACTCATTCTCTAGGGAAACTTCCTCAGAGAGTGCATAACTTAGAAAAAAATGAAAAATACAAAGTGAGAAGGTAAGGCAAAACAAAGGTCCTGAATTTTACTTGCTTTCAAACTTTACAAAAGGGTTCCTCTCTGAGAACAGGCTCTCGAGAGCTATTTATATCAACAAAAACAAAAACTAATTATTACATGGATATTTACTCTTTTTACTAACTTAAAAGCTAAGGAATCTTATAATTGGAGGCTTTCAAGGAGAATTTTGGGATTTAGACAACAAAAATCTGATGAAAAATATCTCCCAATGTCGGTAGCAAATATCGGGAAGCATTAGGGACCATTTCGCAAATGAAAATGATGTCTGCGAGATTTTGCAGAGGCACAAGAAGGGCTGCGAAATCACTTCGCAGCAAACGGCTAATTTCGCAACGCTGCGAAGTGGTCTTTCAACTTGTGGTATTCGGCTTCCATCGTGATTTCCCTTTGCTTCTTCTCCTTACATTCCGAATTTACTCATGACAACAAAGGACTTCAAAGCTTTAGTTCTTCACGTTTCTGAGCTTCAAATTGCTTTGCCAAAGATTCCACATAACTCTCCTCAATCTCGAATTGCTTTGGTGATAAAAAAGGCTATCAAAACACCAAAACTTAACACAATTTGATTAGAATTGATTGCAAAGGTCCTTAATATGTTAATTGGGTTAAAAGGCAATAACTACTACTCAAAAGTGTTTAAAAGAGTTAATTATAAACTATGAAATAGCACTTTTTGAGTAGTAATCAAGTATACCTTGAGAGATGTTAGGGGAAACAATAATTGGTTATAGGTATAACAACCATAACCTCTAAGATAAACAACCCAACGATCTCAATAACCAACTAGCCAATCAATAAAAAAGTTAATAAATATCATCAATCAAAATAGAAACAATTGTAAAAAGATATGCAATGAGACACAAGATTCTTAAGTGGAAAAGCCCCATAAACCATGAAAATAAAAAAACCATGAGGTTTAAGACCTATCAATCTAAATCCAGTATTCGAAATAAGTTACATAGATTTATGTGACCATTTTATCCTAAAGACTTACTCTCCAACACCTACAACTTGATCCACATCCATGACACAACAACTCCCTATTGCTCTCTAGTAGATCCTTTGGACATTTCGAAGGGATTAAGGTCTTCAACCCATAATTCGAAGATTCAAAATTCTTGAATGAGATATCAGAATGATGTGAAACTTAAAACTTTCTCTCTAGGAGATCTAAAACAATCTCGTCAATGAAACTTTCTCAACTAAAGTGAGATCTCTTAGCCCAAATCTCTAACCATTAAGGAGTTGTTAGAGAGGTATATATAAGCAAAATCCCAAAGAGGTTCGGTATCTTAAGTTTCCAAATTAGAGTCTAAGTGAAATTCATTCAAAATCCATTTCTAAACTTGGCAAGAGTGTTATGACTGCTTGAGTGTCATTACTTCTTGAGCGACCCTTTTTTCTTTTGAAAAATCATTTTAAAACATTTTAAGTACAAAAATAATACCGAACCTTTTTATACCTTAAAGAAGCCTTGTATGACATAAGTCAAACCTTTTTAGACGTATCTACAACTTCCTGGTTGGATGAACAACAACCTTTGATCTTCAATGTAGAGCAAGTTACTATCTAAAAAGACTTCTATGCCCAAACATTAATTAGAACAAAATTACCAACATGAAAACAAGACTTAATGTCCTAACAATCTTATTTTTGGGTTGTTTATTTTTATTTGGGATGTTTAGATTGTTCACTTACAACCACTTAATCATATTTGCATATTACACTTTTTTTGTCTGATATTTTATGTCTTTTAGTGTCTTTAAAATTTTTACTTTCTTTTTTAAACCTTTTCCTAATAGATTAATTTCAAAATTCTCTTAAAAATTCATCTTAGGTCATTAGGGTTAGAAAAAAATATAATCTTGTTCAAAAGGGATGCAACCAATTTTAGTCAATATGCATATTTCCATTGATTTTCAAATGAATTTCGATTTTGTACAAATGAATCCAAGTTCATGGATCCAAACAAATTAAATGGAATGATTCTTGGTCTTTAAACTTACTAATGATCATATGAGAGTGAGGATGCATGAATTAAGTTCGTGTATACTAAATAGGGACTTGGTAAGGCCCTATATACATTTAATTTTTCGAAAGCCTACTACCAATGTTTCTTGTATCACTAACTATTGAATTGAAAAATTGGAATCAAATGTCTTAGGGTTTTTCTAAATTTTTTTTTTTTTCATACTTGGAACATATTCCTAACCTTTTAAGCTTTGAGTTTAAATTAAATTTTCAATTGTGAGATCTAAACTAGTTTTTACATAGGTTTTGTTTTGATCCTGTTCTAAACACTTGAATTGATTTTGAAAAAATAAACTATTTCCCAACTCCCTTTTTTTTTTTTTTTGATATTTATCTCTTAATTTAAACTTCTCAAATTTAATTTCAGGACCTTAAGTTGTTGAAACCCGATTTCCCAAGTGGGAGAAAAAAAAATCTTTTTTCCTACACTTGCTACATTAACCTCATTCTATAGTCAGGATATATTTAGCTTAATTTAAAAATTCTTCTTATGTGATTTAATCATTTTGTTATTTTTTCTGTAATATAGACATTTGAACATATTATACATTTTTTTTGTTTGATTTTATCATGCTTCTAGGTTAGTTAAATAAATTTGTTTTGATATGTTATTGAAATTTTCTTTGTTCTAGACCAATTTGAGTTTCTTGAAATTTGGTGTTAAATGAGACATGATTAAATAATTTGGTCTTTTGTTTTATGATCTAGACATGTAGGAGATGTTGTCCAATTTTCATTTTTTTTTTTTATGATTTATTTTGCAATCTCTACTATTCTAGCCATATGCTGATGGTTCTATGCATTGTCTTTATTGTGATTTAATTTGGTATTAATTGGCATATTATTATATAATTTGGGCTTTTGAATTGTGATCTAGACATATTAAAGATGTTGTCCATTTTTTTTTTCATGATGAAATTCTTTCTCTAGGTATTTTTTTTTTGGATTTATTTTACGAATACTCTTGTTTTGCCTTGTTGATGATATTTTGTATGTTTTTTTATAATTCGATCTTCCTTGTGCTTGCTAATGAGCCCCTTGGATTGTTGATTCACATTGTAAATATATTATATACATTAGTTGAACCTTTATTTGGATTGAAATTCTTCATTTGGTATTTTATTTTGACTAATTTTTGTAAAGGGATACATGTTAGCTATTTTTGAATTTTTTATGTATGATTATTGTAACTTGTTTCCTTTTGTTCATATCATGTCAACTTTTTACTTCATGATTTGAGATATGCTATATATGTCATGGGGTTTAACCTTTGATTCTGTTTTCATTATTATTATTTATGAGTTAACCCAATTGTTTTATGGAAGCACTTTGCATGCTATCAAGGTGCGCTTCCTTTTATCCTCATCTACTTGTTTCTATTAATATGTGTGCTTTGTTCTCAAGATTGTTACATCTTGTTTTGTCTTGTTCATATATTATTATTTCTTTGTTTCTTGATTTAGATGAAATGCATGTTACATATGCTATGGGATTTTTGCTACATATTGCTTGTGAATTAACTTCATTGTTTTATGAAAGTGCTTAACATGCTATTAAGGTATGTTCCTTTCTCTCCTTGATTATTGATTATCTGGGTGTGCATGACTTGTTTGAGTGGTTTGAATTATGTTTCCATTATAGTCTTGATTGTATATCCCTTGATTCATGGTATCCATTGATTTGCAAATTAATTGCCATAGTCACCTCAATTTAATTAGTAGAGACCTGTTTTAAGGCTTAAAGGGGTGCTACCTTGTGGTACCTTCTTGATAGGTAGCCTAATTCTAGAACTTAGATTTGATTTTTAAAGACATGCTTTTTCAAATAATGAGTTGAAAAACCACTTCAAAAGTCTAATAAGAACACCTGGGTGGTGGTGATTGAGAGAGAGAGAGGGTGTTGAATCGATGATTTGAAAATTTAAATAAATATTTATATATTAAACCCATTTTTTCTTACCTAAAGAAATTTCAGGGAAGTCCTAAATATCCAAAAGAGTAAACCTCGAGTCTTTTTCTTATAAAAATAAGATTTTTATGTTTAATTGATACCCTATGATTGGTTAGGGATAAAGTAATATGAATATTAATATCCTAAAGATATCTTGAGAGAAGTTAAGGACAACAATTATTGGTTTGAGGTATAACTACCATAACTCTCAAGATAACCAACCCAACAACCTTAATAATGAACTAACAAATCAATCAAAAGGTTATCAATATCATCAAATAGAATATAAGCAATAATAAAAAAATATGCAATGAAACACAAGATTCTTACATGGAAAACCCCCACAAATTGTGGAGATAAAAAACCACGAGGTTTAAGTCCTTCTAATCTAAATCCACTATTCAAAATCAAGTTACACAAATTTACCTGGCCGCTTTATCCTAAAGACTTACTCTCCAAAACCTACAACTTGATTCACATTCAACAACTTTCGGTTGCTCCCTAGTAGATCCTTCAACCACTCCGAATTGATTAAGGTCTTCAACCTAAGATTCAAATATCAAATTCTTGAATGAAAGATTAGGAATGATGTGGCAATTTAGGTTTTTTCCCAAGGAGTCCTTCTCTTAAGAATGAGAGGTCTCTCAAACAATTTATTTTTCAATTCCCCAAAATCTCTAACCCTCAAGGGGTCATAATGAGGTACTTATAGGTAAAAACCACAAAGAGTTTCAGTATCTTAAGTTTTCAAAAAAAAAAAAAAACAAGTGCAAGTGAAATTCATCCAAAATCTGTTTCTAAACTCAGCAGGACTGTCATGACAGCTTGAGCAGACTTATGCTACTTGGGCGATTTGCTTGAGCGAGTTGACAACTTAAGCAGGATTAACCACTTGAATTACCCCTGCTTCTTTTGAAAAATTATTTTAAAACATTGTAAGTCTAAAAATGATACCAAACCTATTTAAACTCTCATTTATTGAAGGTTGATGCTAAGATTCAAGATTGAGGATAAAACTTGAAAGATTACTTGTACTGTCTATTGGAGCCAAGGAATCCAATTGTAAAGACTTGGGAGCTTGGTTGAAGCTTCAAATTAGGACTCCTCACTCGATAGGAGGTTGAGGATAGTGGACGTAGGTAGAATTGGTTGAATCACTATAAAATTAGTGTTTGCAATCTCTCTATCCCTTGTCATTTTATTTTTATTATTGTTTCATTGTTGCTTGAGAATAGTTTTGCAAAAAGGTTTTAAAACCCAATTCACCCCTCACCCCTCCCTCCTCTACCCACCCTCCCTACCCACCCCCCCCCCCCCCCCCCCCCCCACCCCCCTTTTGGTTGTTTTTATTAAATTAATTAGTCTTGTTTCATAAACACCATAATAGCAAGAAGAATATATATGTATATATATTACCAAAATTCTTTTAATGAATAGGATAGCCCCTTGAGATGAAGTGCACTTTTGTATTTTCACGTTTAGACCTGCATTTTTAGATTAAAGTTGCACTTTCTAAGTAACCTTTCTTTTTCTTTTGTGTGTGTGTGTGTTTGAATGCTTAGGCCTACAAACTTTTGGATTGGACATGCACTTCTAGATAGTTCATTTTTGTGTTTGAATGCTTAGGCTTACACTTTTGGATTGGACTTGTGGTTCTAGGCAGTCCATTTTTGTATTTGCATGCTTAAGCCTATACTTTTAGATTGAACCTACACTTTCATACAATCTTTATTCTTATTATTATTATAAAAAAATTCAATTAATGGAAACAAATATTTATTTATTTATTTCAAATAATAAGTATAAATAGAGACAAAAACAAGCATGATATAACTATGATACCAATGTAAGATAAAAATTAAAACTAGAATCCAAATAAATACATGTGAAAGATCTTTGTAACTTGAATTATAGTCTCTAGTATTGATAATTCTTTCTTCAAAGAAACTACTAGAGTTTCTTATTACCCCACCCTCTGGATTCTAGGTGTGGATGGACACTAGGAAGAACTTGATCGAGAAAAAATATAAGAGCTATGGAGAAACACAAATCTTCTGAAAAAAAGATTGTTGGGCTTAGAGCCTACTATTTATAGACAACCTTAGTAGTAAAAGATAAGGATTTCAAATTGAATGAATAATTATCTTCATTTTGGTTTTAACCCATTTAATTCAAAAACAAATTTTGAATTTCATGTATCTACTTATTCATCCTCTTTTTATTTAACCCACATGTGGATGGTGAATTTAAAAAAAATAAATTAAATTCTAACAATGTAATTATTGGTTTCTAATTATGTGTATTTGTTAAGAAAAATGATAATAATTTTCTAGGTTAAGTTTCATTTATTACTTATTACGTGTTATGTGATTCATTTTCTGGATTTGTGGAATTGTGATTGAATTATGTGAGTAATTATTCAGATTAATTAATTATTTTTTAGAATTTCAATTTGGGAAAAAAAAATATATAAATTTTAACTTTTATTTTTTAAAATTATTTGAAATAATGGGTTTTATTGGATATTTAGATGACTATGAATTATGTTTTAAAATCGTAATTTGAGAAATTTCATTGGAATTTATCAAAGCTAATTTATTTTCGTTTTATTAGTTGAATTTAAAAAATTATGATAAATTTATTTCTAATTCAAATTTTATTATCTTAGTATTTATTTTTTTCATTCTGAATCAAAGATGTGTAAAAATATATAAAGTTTAATTATATTGAGAATTAGATGAGTCATAAGGAAAAAATATTTGAAATAAATCAAATTTTATTATCTTAGTATTTATTTTTTTCATTCTGAATCAAAGATGTATAAAAATATATAAAGTTTAATTATATTGAGAATTAGATGAGTAATAAGAAAAAATATTGATAGTTATCCCTCCTTTAAGAGGGTTTTTCATGGTATATACAGTGTCACCTTATTGATATATCGTTTGTTTATAATTGCTTTAGTGAGGTTGTTGTGATTTTGATGGAGAAGATTAGATCGGTCCAACGAAAAACTAGCTATTCTGCCTAAGCAGTTAACTATGCTTCACATCTTTTCTCTATCCTCTACTAACGTTAGTTATGCCGCACTTATTCGATCCCCGGCTCAGTTTGTATCCCTTACTACTATTATTGTATGCCCAGTCCAAACAGCTCTTTTATAGGAGTCCAGGCTGGGAAATGGTATATATATATACTTCCGGTCAGTCTCCTTGAATTAACAAATTAACAAAGAAAAAGAAAAAAAAGGAAAAAAGAAAATACCCATATTCCTTTTCTCATACTCTCTCTCTCTCTCTCTTAAGTATAATTAATTAATCTAACATACCATATACGATCAATGCCCTACCAAGACCAAGCCAAGTGAATATTATTTCCAGTTTCTTTTCTCTGAATGGAACTCAAGTTCAACACTTGGATCTCAGACCCTGATATTTTATCTAAAGTTCATGAGTTTCATAGACCGTATGCTTCATCATCTGGACTATCCAATACAATATTACATGAATTCAAAGATAATGAACCCTCAATTCCATGCTTATATATAGAGGTCAACTTGTGTTATGTAGAAAAATTAATATTCCAAGTTGATATGTTTAAACTAGGCTTTTGAGTTTTGACTGGCTCTGCCTGAAATGCAGGAAATGCAGGGAAATATTTTCTTTCATGGTTGTACATTTGGTACAAAAATAACCTCGACCTCTGCCAAATGGTGCCATAAAGAGCTGGAAATGTTGAAATTTCCTACCAGCTAATACGTGGTTCTCATGCCAGAAGCAGGAGATAGAGATTCAACCCTATATTATACAACAGTTAAGCACCTCCACTAGTTATGAAGATTGAAGAAAAAGTCAATTTTTGACCCGACAAGGAAGCTATGACATGAGTTTGCCTTAGGGTTAAATAAGACAAGAAGACCAATTTGAGAAAGTTTTTGCCAGGTAATAATATCATAACTGATCCAACATAAGCTTGATTCTTATAAAACTAGGATATCTTACCAAAGACTTGTAGTCCTAAGAGTTCTACATTTTGCTAAATTCATATGGTTTACTTTATTGTGAATGCTCAATTATAAATACATATTTAACTTCTTTATAACAAACATGTCATATAATCCAATCACTCTCATGCTTACAAGTAATAAATTGGTTAAGCTTAACTACATGGATAGAAAAATAAATCTAGACATAGTTCTCACGTAAGAGGAGATAAAATGGGTAACTTAAGAATTTGCTCCAAATACCTCTAATGAACTATCCTCACTAGAAGAGAAAGATGCTTATCATAGATGACATAAGGTGGATCAAAAGGCTAAGTATATCATACTTGGATCTTTAGATAACATGTTGGAACAACAATATGCGTCTCATACCATGAATTATGACATTCTCTTCATTTTACAAGAGATCTTTGATGACAAGGGTAAGTCAACTAGAAAAGTTGCTTTAAAAACTATCATGAACATTAGGATGATAGAAGGAACTCTCATTAAAAATCATATCGTATATATGATTAGGCTCTTTAATGAGATAAAGATCCTTGTAGTTACAATTGATAGGAAAACCAAGGTTAATTTGATCTTAGAGTCCTTGTCAAATTCCTTTGCAAAATTCAAGTTCAACTATTCTATTTATGAGTGATTGTGTAACTTGTCAGAGCTTATGAGGGAGCTTAAGATGGATGGTTGAGAGGATTCTTAAAGATAAAAAGCAATTACTTTAAAAATTGTTCAAAATTTTGAGGTATAAAATATTTTACTATTTCAAATTTTAAAATTTATGAAAGTAAGTTTTAAAGACATAAATTAAATTTATATTTTTTTATATAAAATATTCTACTTTATATAAGAAGTTTTTGTTTGAAATAATTGGTTAAAAGAGATGAAATACTCCTTATATTTGTAAATTCATACATTATCATGTTTTTGTTTGAAAAGTAACTCATTTTTAACATAAATGTCATTTACTATTTCAAGTATTTATAATATATTTTAAAAGAAATTGTTACTTTTACAAGAAAACAATAAGAACATTTTTGTCAAAATGAGGTCAAAAAGGATATAGGGTTAAATTTTTAAAATTGAATTTTCAATACTCTTTTTAATCAAATAAAATTTTTAGTTTTAAAAAATAAAAATAGAAAATATATCCAAATAAACATTGAACTTTTTTTTATCTTTGCTCCACCAATTGAATTATGTTCTCGCCTTTGTTATATCATAACGTTGCCATTTGACCTACACTCAAAATTGGTTCTCGCATGTACTTATTTTTAAGAGCATCCTCACTCTTGTTTGTTATTTTTTATTTAATTCAAAATTTTATTCTTGGTCCACTAAGTAAAAATATTGAAAGATTCATTAAAAATGTGACTTACTCTATACTTATTGTAGCATTATTATTTTGATTTAGATGCTCTATATGTATAATTATTTTATTATGATTCCATTTATTTAAAAAAAAATATAAATGATAAAAACAAATTGTAGTCAGAAAATAGGAGTGACTTTCTTCCATCCCAAGGAGTATAAAAGTTCCAAGCATTCACGGTGTACTCAAGAAGTATTCCTTTGTATTCACCAGTTAGTTGGGTACTTTTTGCTTACGTTGTGGTGTGGTCTTTCTTGGATGCTGCCGATTTCCACTTTTCAAGTTCTAAATACTATAAATAATATGGTTTGTAGCATATTATTTATAGAAATTTGTTGTGAAAGGAGCATCTTCTATATGGTTTGTAGCATGACGTGAGTCCCACAAAACATACTTTGATTTGGTCAAGGTAACTAAATTCAACATGAGAAATCATGACTAGTTATACACTTCCCACTCCTACGGACCACGCTAAATATGATATTATATGGCTGCTTTTGCTTCTAGGACATGCAAGTTATATGGATATTTGGTGCAATCGTTATAGACTCATAACATCCCCAATAAGAACTTGTCAAAGTTACAACTTTACATGGTTAATCTAAATTTATAAATGATGAAGTAGTTGAAATATTTAGAGTTTTAGAATAGTTTTGGGGAAAGAAAAGGGAAAAAAAATGATTACCCTTTAATCTTCGATAATAATTAGAGTTTCTTTTTTTTTATGTAAAATATATTGGAATAAATATGAATTCGGATTAAATTTGAATGAAGATGGATGTTATTAAATATTTAATATATTTGTTTTTGGTTTGAATTCGATTTATATCAAAATAAAGCTTAACATTATTGGGTGTTTAGACAATTTATTTTTTGTTAATGTCTAAATACTAGTAAATGTTGAGTTGTATATTTTTATCATTGTTTGCATACTATTGAGTGTTAATTAATTCTATTTATTTTTATATGTTAAAAATATTTATAAAAATAATTATTATGTTTCATTTTATTTTACTTAATTAAGATAAAATATTTTAAAATTAACTAAGAAATTGGTCATTGAATAATAATTAAGATTTTGAATATTTTAAAATAAAATAAAAGTTGGTAATTGGTGAGAGAGATGTAGTACCGATGAGAGAAGTAAAACTAAAGTTTTATGCTTTTTGAGGGATATCATGTCTTTGGTGGGGGATCTTATGTGTTTTTGGAAGAAACAAATAAGGGTAAAAATGTCTAAATTAGGTCATCTCTCAAAATAATTAATGGTGAGGTTATTTTTACAATTTTACCTTTATTTTGAGCCACCTATCCAAATAGCCCTAAAAAAAATGAGAGGAAGAAAATGGGAGAAAAAAGGGATGGAGGGATGATGAAAATGTCATCAGCATCACACCATCGACAGTGTGTGGAGAAAGAAAAGGAAATGGTGAAAAAGGTAAAAAAAAAAAAAAAAGTGGGTCGACTGGTGTGTGGGTGTTGGGTTGCAGGGAAAAGAAAAAAAAATAAAAAAAGAGAGGAGATGGGGAGATGGGGAGTCGGTGGGTGTGCTGTTGGGAGAGAGAAGAAAAAAAAAAGGAATAGAAGGAGGGCCGGCCACGCCCAAAAAAAAATGGGAGAGCCAAATGAGGAAGAAGAGGTGGGTAGCTTAAAGAAGAAGAAATCAAATAAAAAAAGAAAAAAAGAAAAAAAGAAAAAAAAAGTGGAGGGAAAATGAAATGGGGGATGGTGGTCTTGGGAATGGGGAGGTATGGGAGGAGAGAGAGAATGGGTGGGGTAGTTGGGGAAGGTAGGAAGAGAGAGGATAAAGGAGAAAGGAGGGAAAAAAAAATAAATAAATAAAATAAATATATAATAATATAATAATAATAAAATAATATAAAAAATAATAAAAACCAATAATTAAATGATAAGTTGATATAAAATATCATATGTAATTAGGATTTAAAATTTAAGGACAAAATTAAGCTCAAAATAAATGTAAAAAAAATTAGGACAAATTTTGGAATCTACACATATGCGATCAATGCCCCACCAAGACCAAGCCAAGTGAATATTATTTCCAGTTTCTTTTCTCTGAATGAAAACTCAAGTTCAACACTTGGATCTCAGACCATGATATTTTATCTAAAGTTCATGAGTTTCATTGACCCAGTGCTTCATCATCTGGACTATCTAATACAATATTACATGAATTCAAAGATTTTGAACCCTCAATTCCATGCTTATCACATGGAGGTCATCTTGTGTTCCGTAGAAAAATTAATATTCCAAGTTGATGTGTCTAGGATTTACACTAGGCTTTTGACTCTTTCAGTTTTGACTGTCTGCCTGAAATGTAAACCCTCAATTCCATGCTTATCACATGGAGGTCATCTTGTGTTATGTAGAAAAATTAATATTCCGAGTTGATGCGTCTACGGTTTACACTAGTCTTTCGAGTCTTTTGAGTTTTGACTGTCTCTGCCTGAAATGCACTAATGCAGGGAAATATTTGCTCTCATGGTTGTGCATTTGGGACAAAAATAACCTCAAACTCTGCCAAATGCTGCCATCAAGAGCCGGAAATGTTGAAATTTCCTACCAGCTAATACGCGGTTCTGATGCCAGGAGCTGGAGATGGAGATTCATAGAGATTCAACCCTATATCATACTAGAGCTAAGCACCTCCACTAGTTATGAAGATTGAAGAAATAGCCAATTTTTGACGCGACAAGGAAGTTATGATACGAGTTTCCATGAAGGACACCTACGATTTTTTGTTATAAGCTACCTTTTGTTTCTTAATTGTCAAAGAAACAATGGCTAATACTCTATTATATCACACTGTATTTTTTGAAGTCTTGATTAAAATGACAAGATTATTGTTTAATCGCCTGTTGGTTTGATAGGATTGACTGCGACTTTCTTTAGAAATTTGTTGTGAAAGGAGCATCATCTTCTATATGGTTCGTAGCATGATGTGAGTCCCACAAAACATACTTTGATTTGGTCAAGGTAACTAAATTCAACATGAGAAATCATGACTAGTTATACACTTCCCACTCCTACGGACCACGCTAAATATGATATTATATGGCTGCTTTTGCTTCTAGGACATGCAAGTTATATGGATATTTGGTGCAATCGTTATGGACTCATAACATCCCCAATAAGAACTTGTCAAAGTTACAACTTTACATGGTTAATCTAAATTTATAAATGATGAAGTAGTTGAAATATTTAGAGTTTTAGAATAGTTTTGGGGAAAGAAAAGGGAAAAAAAAATGATTACCCTTTAATCTTCGATAATAATTAGAGTTTCTTTTTTTATGTAAAATATATTGGAATAAATATGAATTCAGATTAAATTTGAATGAAGATGGATGTTATTAAATATTTAATATATTTGTTTTTGGTTTGAATTTGATTTATATCAAAATAAAGCTTAACAATATTAGGTGTTTAGACAATTTATTTTTTGTTAATGTCTAAATACTATTAAATGTTGAGTTGTATATTTTTATCATTGTTTGCATACTATTAAGTGCTAATTAATTCTATTTATTTTTATATGTTAAAAATATTTATAACAATAATTATTATGTTTCATTTTATTTTACTTAATTAAGAAAATATTTTAAAATTAACTAAGAAATTGGGCATTGAATAATAATTAAGATTTTGAATATTTTAAAATAAAATAAAAGTTGGTAATTGAATAATAATTAGGATTTTTAATTGTGTTTGATTGCTAAGAAAGTATTAGAATGTTTTTAGGTTAAGTTTAATTAATTACTCATTAATTTATATGTGGTATTCCTCGAATTAATGATTTTATGATTAAAAGATGAGGTTCTTCACTTGGTAATGTTGATATTAAGAATAACAATTATACACTTAACTTGGATATGAAGTGGTTGAATCAACTACCATGGTCCTACTTGCATAGTCTAAAGGCTAAATATAAGAGGTATGTTGACCTTGCTTTGGGGTTAAATAAGACAAGAAAATCAATCTAAGAAGGTCTTTACCCAATAATAAGATCATAACCTATCCAATATAGGTTTGATTCTTATGATACTAATATACCTTACAAAAGACATGTAGTCCTAAGAGTTCTACATTTTGCTAAATTCATATGGTTTACTTTATGTTGAATGCTCAATTGTTAATGCATGTTTAACTTCTGTGTAACAATCATGCTGTATAATCTAATCACTCTCATTCTTACAAGTAATAAATTGATTAAGCCTAACTACGTGGATTGGAAAAGAAATCTATATATAGTTCTCACATAAGAGGAGTTGAAATGGGTAACTTAGGAATTTGCTCCAAATACCCCTAATGAACAATCCTCACTAGAAGAGAGCAATGCTTATAATAGATGATATAAGGCGGATCAAAAGACTAAGTGTTTCATACTTGGGGCTTTGGATAACATTGTTCAACAACAATATGTGTCTCATGTCATGACTTATGATATTCTCTTCTTTCTACAAGAGATCTTTGATGACAAGGGTAAGTCAACTAGACAAGTTGCTTTAAGGACTATCATGAATATTAGGATGATAGAAGGAACTCTTATTAGAAATCATATGATATATATAATCAAACTTTTTAATGAGATAAAAATCTTTGGAGCTTAGATTGATAGGAAAAATAAGGTTGATTTGATCTTAGAGACCTTGTTGGATTCATTCAAAAAATTTGAGCTCAACTATTCTATTTATGAGTGGTTGTGAAACTTGCGAGAGCTTATGAGGGAACTTAAGATGCATGGCTGAGGGGATTCTAAAAGATAAAAAGCAATGATTTGAAAATTTGTTTAAAAATTTGAGGTAAAAAAAATTTTACTATCTCAAATTTTAAAATTTATGAAAGTAACTTTTAAAGATATAAATTAAATTTATATTTTTTTTATATAAAATATTATACTTTTATATAAAAAGTTTTTGTTTTTTTTTTTTTAAAAAAAATAGAAAATATATCCAAATAAACAATAACTTTTTACATCTTTGTTCTGCCAAGTGAATTTGTTATCTTGCCTTCGTTATATCATAATGCTGCCATTTGACCTACACTCAAAATTGCCAAGTGAATTTGTTATCTTGCCTTTGTTATATCATAATGCTGCCATTTGACCTACACTCAAAATTCCCGCATGAGCATCCTCACTCTTGTTTTTTATTAATGATTTAATTCAAATTTTATACATGGTCGAATAAGTTTGGTCCACTAAGTGGAGCATATTGAGAGATTCATTAAAAATGCTACTTACTCTATACTTATTTGATTTAGATGCCATATATTTATAATTATTTTATTATGACTCTATTTATTTTTTAAAAAAATATAAATGATAAAAACAAATTGGAGTCGGCAAATACGAGTGACTTTCTTCCATCTCAAGGAGCATAGAAGTTCCACGCATCCACGGTGTACTCAAGAAGTATTCCTTTCTATTCACCAGTCTCGGTGGGTCCTTTTTGCTCACGCGGTAGAGTGGTCTTTCTTGGATGCTGCTGACTCCTACTTTTCAAATTCTAAATACTATAAATAATATCTTTATCCTCCCAAACATTATGAATCCCAAAGCCTCCCATAAAACTTCAGAATGAGAAACAACCTTACCCAACTCCCTTTATATCTCTTCTGCTGTCTGTCTTTATGGATTTTCTTCATAGAGATGGCCATGTCACAGAACACAACAATACCAGTTAAAGTGGGAGTGGTTCTTGACATGGATACATGGCTGGGGAAGATGGGCTTGAGCTGCATCTCCATGGCCCTCTCAGACTTCTATGCCTCTCATGGGCACTACAAGACTAGGCTGGTTCTGGAAATCAGAGATTCCAATAGAGATGTTGTGGGTGCAGCTGCAGCAGGTACTCTCGTTTCATAAAACTTAGAATACATTTAGAAAACAAATGTAGAGACATATATGGAAGTAAAAATTACATTATCTTGAAATATGACTTGAAAATACATAGAGAATCCATTATCCATGAAGTTATTTTAAGCATCCTACATCACTATATTGAACTTGATTGCTTAGTGTATTTATATTCAATTTTTTTTTTTAAAAAAAATAATAACCGGAGATCTTATAATTTCTTACCACTTTATGACTAGTAATTACTAAACATGTCCATAAAAATTTTGCTATTTAATTATAATGTTATTATGGAATTATTGTAAATAGTGTTGTTTTTGATATATTTTGATTTGTTTTTTCTCTTTAACTTTAGCTGATGGGAGTTATTGTTTGATAAATATAATTGTGAAGACATCATTAACCACGCGTTTTCAACTAAGCAACATTTCTTTTCATGACTAGGAAGATATTCCTTTGTTAACCACACAATGGTTCAAATACGCAAAATGTCTCCATAAATTTAATTTCCTCCTTGGTTTAAAAGTCAACTGTAATTTTGTGGCCATTTTAGAGAAGCATGGGAAGTTACCAAATGTGACGCGTATATAAAAAAATTAAGGTTATCTCCAACAAAATCTCTAACATTGATAATTTTTTCACCAATTCTAGAATTCATGGGACCAAGGCGATGTATTTTCCTTTTTTGTACGTACCTTGTTTGATTGCTGATAATATAGTAGAAATTGAATGATACTTTAGAATCATTAAATTTTAATTATTGTGAAATTCAGCTCTAGATTTATTACAAAATGAGGAAGTTCAAGCCATCATAGGACCAGCATCCTCCATGCAGGCCGACTTTGTGATTGGTCTCGGAGACAAGGCTCATGTGCCCATCATGTCATTTTCTGCAACTAGTCCTTCTCTTTCTTCGCTCCGGAGTCGATATTTTGTCCGAGCCACACTGAATGACTCAGCTCAAGTACCAGCTATAAGGGCAATTGTCCAAGCCTTTGGGTGGAGAGAAGTGGTGCTCATTTACTTGGACAACGAGTACGGAAATGGAGTTATACCATATCTTACTGATGCCTTGCAAGAGATTGACACCCGTATCGCCTACAGGAGCGTCATTCATCCATTAGCCACTGATGATCAAATCCTCGAAGAGCTTTACAAGTTGATGACAATGCCAACCAGAGTTTTCATTGTACACATGCTTACACCTCTAGGCCCTCGGCTTTTCACCAGAGCGAATGAGATTGGAATGATGGAAGAAGGTTATGTTTGGATTCTAACTGATGGGTTAACTAATATTTTGAGTACTTTGGATCCATCTGTCATTGATTCAATGCAAGGAGTGTTGGGGGTGAAGCCTCATGTTCCAAGATCGAAAGAGCTTGAAAGTTTTAAAATCAGATGGAAAAGGAAAATCCAACAAGAATATCCAACCAATGAAAGCTTTGAGCTGAACATTTTTGGACTCTGGGCTTATGATGCTGCTTCTGGGCTAGCCATGGCAGTTGAAAAACTTGGGCCAACAAACTTCAGCTTCCAAAAGTCTAATACTTCCAGAACTTCAACCGATCCTGATACTGTAGGAGTCTCCCAAATTGGTCCAAATCTTCTCCAATCACTATTAAGTACTAGATTTAAGGGCCTCAGTGGACACTTTCAAATTTTTAACAGGCAACTATGCTCATCAGCTTTTCAGGTAGTCAATGTGATCGGCAAAGGGGAAAGAGGGGTTGGATTTTGGACACCAGAGAATGGAACTGTAAGAAAGTTGGATTCTACTTCCAAGCCTAATCTAGGAACAATCGTATGGCCAGGAGAATCCCCCTCCGTCCCTAAAGGTTGGGTCCTTCCAACCAATGGGAAGAAGTTGAGAATAGGAGTACCAGTCGGAAAAAGGTTATAGTGAATTTGTAAAGGTGATGCTAGATCCTAGTAGTAACGCAACAGAGGTCACTGGATTTTCCATAGGAGTCTTCGATGCAGTGATGGCAGCATTACCATATGCTGTTCCGTATGAGTACATTCCCTTCAAGGCCCCTGATAGCAATGCAGCCTGTGATTACAACGATTTGATATATCAAGTATATCTCCAGGTCAGTTGAACTCTTTACCTTTCCTAGCACATAGAAGCAATTCTTGGTTGGCTTCAATTATGATGAATTTTGTCAAACTAAAAAGCTATTATGTACATAGGAAAAAACCAATCCTGCAGCAAATTTTCCTGTAATGCATAACAGAATGGCTCCATTGTTTATTGTGAACAGAAGTATGATGCTGTGGTGGGAGATACTACTATTCTAGCGAACAGGTCCTTGTATGTAGACTTTACACTACCTTACACAGAATCTGGGGTGTCAATGGTTGTGCCCACTATAGATAAAAGAAAAAAAAATGCATGGGTTTTCTTGAAGCCACTTACTTGGGACCTTTGGGTGACAAGCTCTTGTTTCTTCGTATTCATTGGCTTTGTCATTTGGGTTCTTGAACATCGAGTAAATAAAGATTTCAGAGGGCCCTGTTCACATCAAGTTGGCACTATCTTCTGGTTTTCATTCTCAACATTGGTGTTTGCTCAGAGTAATTTCTCTTCCACCTCCTTGAATTTTATCTAGCAATTTATCTACTTATGTAATATTCAAATACAAAGCATAGTGAGCACATCTCAAACACAATCGAAACTAACTTCTAGTATGGCCTGCTTGCTTGTTTCCCATGATTACGACTTCTATTGGGCATTACATACAATATGCAAGTAAATTTCAAGATAATTTTTTTGTTTCAGAAATTATATATATTTGACTTTATATTGATTTTCTAGATTGGATTTTCTTTTTCATTCTTAAATTATGCTAACAGAGGAGAGAATTGTCAGCAACTTGGCTCGGATTGTGATGATCATGTGGTTTTTTGTGGTGCTGATTCTCACTCAAAGTTACACAGCCAGCTTGACTTCAATGTTAACAGTTCAACAACTCAACCCAACTATTACCGATATAAATGAGCTCATAAAGAAGGGGGAGCGTGTAGGTTGCCAATATGGCTCTTTCATTTATGAATTCTTGATCACGTCGATGAAATTTGATGAGTCCAAGCTTGTAAACTATGAGTCACCAGAAGGACTGGATGAATTATTTTCAAAAGGTGGAATTGCTGCTGCATTTGATGAAATCCCTTACATGAAGATTTTCCTTGCAAAATATTGCTCCAAATACACTGCAGTCGGACCAATATACAAGTTTGATGGGTTTGGATTTGTAAGAACTCTCTCTTAACAAGTGTACAGATTTTCATGCAGTGGTTTCTGATTTTTGATAATTTCAGGTCTTTCCAAAGGGTTCACCCCTTGTAGCGGATGTTTCAAGGAAAGTTTTAAGCGTGACAGAGGGAGCTAAAATGTTACAATTTGAGAAGGCTTGGTTTGGGAAAAGACCCAATTGTACAGAGCTCACCAGCTCAGTTTCTTCAAACAGCATCGGCCTTAATAGCTTTTGGGGCCTATTCCTCATTGCTGGAGTCGCTTCTTCTGTAGCTCTCATCACATGCATCACCATATTCCTTTATCAAAATAGAGAAGCCTTAATAAACTTGAATCCCCCTTCTTCCATATGGAGAAAAATTAAAGCCATGGTGACACGCTTTGATGACAAAGATCTCATGTCCCATACCTTTAGAAAAAGTGATCAACTTCCAGACAAGCGGCATCAAGGCCATGGATGCAGTTACAGCCTCGCCAGCTACACCAACTGCCCACCAAGTCCATCAAGCCTTTTGATCCCAACACACAGCAATTTTGCTTTCTTCAGTGAACAAGGAATGCCTTCTTCTGGACATGGTGATCCAATCAGTCCAAATCGACTAATGTCTCCACATATATTATTTGAAGATGAACTTTCTAATATAAATCACGAGCAAATTAACAAGATGTCATGCCCCAAGACCCTCTCCAAGGACGTGATGGTCAATTCACACATCAAGCCCAAAAGCTCAAAGTGTAAATTGAATATTGTTGAGAATAATTCTAGAAGCTTATCTTAGCCTCATATGTAAAGCACTAGCTCCATGCCAAGTGCAGTTGCACAAAAAGAATTGGGTTGTGCGCTCTCATATATAAATATATGTAAAAGAAATAAGAGGTTTATTCTAGGCATTATTTTTTTGATGTTGTTCTTCTTTGCATACTACTCTTTGTTTTCTCTCTCAATAACTCCTCTGTTTTTATTTTTTATTTTTTATTAATTCAATCATGATATCAAAGCTATGCTATAGATTTGATAAGGCTTTTCAATCTCCATAAAGTAATTTCTTAGCTGCTATGGTTACCCTTCCTAATACAGTTGTAGATCCTTCTTGGTACTTTGACAATGGTGCATCAACCCATGTGACCAATAATCCAAACAACTTGAGCTTCAAATCTAATTATCATGGTCACGATAAGGTTATTGTGGGCAATGGACAAGCTTTATGCATTCAAAATGTTGGTTATTCTTCTTTACCTTCTTTTTTCAAAACTTTGCATCACATAAATATTTTTCATTGTCCAAAAATTACTAAAAATATCTTAAGCATTTCTATGTTCACTGTAGATAATAGTGTTTATGTTGAGTTTCACTAGAATTATTGCTTTGTGAAAGACAAGAGCTCAGGGAATGTTCTACTCCACGAATCAATTAAAGATGAACTTTATCATCTGATACCACCTTAGAATCCTCTAGTCCATTATGTTTCTAGTTCTTCCATAGTCACTCCAAGGGATACTTCATTTTCTGCCCATGTTTTCCTACTGATAGTCACACTTTAAGTCCAGTTCTAGTGTCTATTAAAAATAATAAATTTGATGTCTGGCACTAGAGGTTGGGTCACCCATCTCTCCATGTACTTGAGTCTGTTTTGAAGTCTTGTAATGTCTCTTCTTTGCATAATGAAAGCTTATCTCCAAGTTTTTGTAATTCTTGTTAGTTTGGCAAAAATCATGCTCTTCCTTTTTTCCCAGCTCCAACTACAACCACGATACCTCTATAATTGATTCACATTGATTTGTGGGGGCCTTCTCCTATCAAGTCTAGTGTTGGTTTTCTCTATTATATTCATTTTATTGATGGCTATACTCAACTTACCTGGATTTATCCATTGAAAGCTAAAACTGATGCTCTAAATGTCTTTCTTCTCTTCAAAGTGTGTTGAAAA
The DNA here is from genome assembly GCF_030704535.1 of Vitis vinifera. NCBI lineage: Eukaryota > Viridiplantae > Streptophyta > Magnoliopsida > Vitales > Vitaceae > Vitis > Vitis vinifera. The sequence goes on from NC_081808.1 coordinate 8,128,887, forward strand.
TCAATTCAGCTTATCTATTAAAGCCTTACAATTTGACTAGGGTGAAAGGTACTGACCTTTTCTTTCTATTTTTCTTAAACATGGAATTCATTTTTGTCATCCTTGCCCACATGTGCACTAACAACATGGTCGTGTTAAGCGTAAACATTGACATGTAGTTGAGTGTGGTCTCACTTTATTAGCACAGACACAGTTACTTCTCCATTTCTGGTGGGAAACTTTTCATACTGCCACCTTTCTCATCAACAGGCTACCCTACACTTGTCCTCCATATGTTTTCTCCATATAAAAAACTCTTTAGCACCTTCTTGATTATGCTTTCCTCGAAAATTTTGGTTGCACTTGTTTTCCCAACCTCTGTGCTTATAACACCCACAAGTTTGCTTTTCACACTAAGAAGTGTATATTTATTGGGTATAGTGATGTTTACAAGGGGTACAAATGCCTTAATTGATTCTTCTGGTCGTGTTTATATTACCCCCCATGTTGTTTTTAATGAAACCGAGTTCCCTTTTTCCTCTGATTCTCAGTTTTAGCATCGTCATTCGTCATATCAATGTGTCTACTGTTTTTCCCTTCTTCCCTTTACCTGTACTCTCTCCACCCACCTCCTGTACTGCTCTTGGGTCTCCTTATCCAAGCTTCTCCTTGATTAATCATGGTGTAGGTCAGGTTTCCCCAGTTTCCACTGCTTTTTCACCTTGTCTTCCTACTTCCCATGTATCTCTTAGCCTAGCTCTCCCCTTTCCCACCCTACCATCTTTTACAACTTCTCCCTCCCTTGTGTCTCCGTCTCTTTCATCTAATTCCCATCCTATACAAATTCATTCCATGTCAAGCATATTTAAACCCAAACTTTCCTACCTCACTACCTTTCTTGCTTCTTCCTTTTCACCTAAATGTTCTTTTGTTATCGAGGCCTTATCTCATTCTCTGGGGAAGCAAGCTATGCAGTCAGAATTTGATGCCTTAACTCGGAACCAAACTTGGTCTCTTCTTTCTTACTCTCCTTAGATGAAAGTCATTGGGTTTTTAAGTTGAAGCTTAATCCAAATGATTTTGTCCAACGTGACAAGGCAAGACTTGTGGCAATGGGGTTTCATGAAACACTTGGGGTTGACTTTTTTACCATATTCATCCCTATCATCAAGCATTCAACAAGGGGATGTCAACAATTCTTTCCTTCATGGGTGACTCCATGAATTAGTTTTTACACAGCAACCAAAAGGGTTTGTTGATGTCACTAAGCCCACCCATGTTTGTCAACTTCGAAAAGTCTTATATGGCCTTAAACAGCCCCCCTCATGCTTGGTATGAACAATTGCGAAATTGTCTTCTTCAATTTAGTTTTCGGAACTCTCAAGCTGACACATTCTTCACAAGGGCTCCTTATTGATTCTCCTTCTTGTTTATGTTAATGACATCCTTGTCACTAGCAATCATCCCTCTGTCATCAACACCCTCATTGATCATCTACATCAACAATTCTCTTTAAAATGACTTGGCTCCCTCCATTAATTTCTTAATATCCAAGCTCTTTAGACATCTTCTAGCCTTCACTTATGTCAGTCTCAATACATCCATGATTTATTGCAATGCACCAAAATGTTCGGTGCCAAGCTTGCTTCCACTCCAGCTGGCCCCAAACAAAAATTGAGTTGTACTAAATAGTACTTCTTTTGATAATCCTACTCTTTATCGTAGTACCATCAGTGCTTTCCAATATGTCACCATCACCAAGCTTGAACTTGCTTATATTGTCAATAAACTCAATCAATATCTCTAGCAACCTACTCTGTTTCACTAGCAAGCTTGCAAGCATGTATTGCATTATTTGAAAGGCATTTCCACTTTTGTTTTTTTTCTTTTGCCCAACTCCTTCTCTTGATCTCATTGCCTATTAGATGTTGATTGGGGGAGTGATGTTGATGATTGATGTTCCATTAGTGGCTACTTGATATTTTTTTTGTGCAAATTTGATTTCATGGACTTCCAAAAAACAAAGAGTTGTAGCTCATTCAAGTACTCATTCTGAATATAAAGCTTTAGCTCAAGTAACAGTAGAAGTCACTTGGTGGCAATCCTTATTACATGAGTTGGGAATATCACTACCACAAAGTGTAGTTGTCTGGTGCAACAATCTTGGAGCAACAACTTTGGTTGAGAATCTCATGTATCATTCTCAGACAAAACACATAGAGATTGATGTACACTTCATAGAGGAGAAGGTGGCTTGGAAAGAACTTGAAGTAAGATTGGTACCCACTGTTGATTAGATTGCTAATGTGCTCATAAAACCAGTTTCACAAACTCAATTTGAAATACTAAAGTCCAAGCTTATTGTGTGTGACCGATAGTTGCACTTGTGGGGGAGTGTTGAGAATAATTCTAGAAGTTTCTTTTAGCCTCACATGTAATGTACGTACCAGCTCACTAGCTCCAGCCTCCACACTAGATGTAGTTACAACAAAAAGAATTGGGTTTTACACTCTCATATATAAATATATGTAAAAGAAATAAGAGGTTTATTTTAGGCATTATTTTTTTTTCATTCTATTCTTCTTTGCACACTACTCTCTATTTTCTCTCTAAAAAATTCTTCTCTATTTCTATCTTTTTTGAATTCAATAAAACATTCAACTTGTAATTGGAAGTTACCTTTTACCAAATTCCTATTCAAAGTAATTGAACAAAATTCTATAATCTTCAAATCTCAACTTTAAAGCTAACACATCAACCAAAGTACTTTTATCTAATCAACTTCAAAATTAAACAATTCAAAAAGGCATTAAATTCTAACTTTAAAACAATGTTCAAAAAATAAGATTCAAACCAAAAGTCTTAATAATGTCAAAATCTCATCCTAACTATCACTCATCACCCAAACTGAGAGTGTTTGAAAAATTATCAGCGAAATGGAATGAGCACAAAACCCAATAAGGAATATTAATACAATTTCATGGATTAAATATTTTCAATTATGATTGCAAATAGGATATATAATATATAATCTTTTTCATAAAAACTTTTGAGTTTAAACATGCTAATACATTCAAAACTTCTCAACCAAACATTTTCGTATTTATGTCAAAACAATTTCATATCAAAACCAAATTAAATACATTCAAAATACTTGAGCTCAATAAGGAATATTAATACAATTTCATGGATCAAATATTTTCAATTACGATTGCAAATAGGATATATAATATATAATTTTTTTTTCATAAAAACTTTTGAGTTTAAACATGCTAATACATTCAAAACTTCTCAACCAAACATTTTCATATTTATGTTAAAACAATTTCATATCAAATCTAAATTAAATACATTCAAAATATTTGTACTCTAGTTATCATATATCAAATGGTATCTAGCTAGATTGGACTTTATAAATGGGTGGCTAACCTTAAATTTGTTCCTTCTAAGGTGGATGAAATTAAACACTCAAAAAACTAAAAGTCCAATAGAGAACACTCAAAAGGGTTGGGTGGGATGAATGAGTGATTTAAAATTTTTTTAAAAGATTTATAAGTTATGCCTAAATTTTCTTACCTTAAGAAATTTCAGGGATGTCATGGATATCCAAAAAGAGTTAATCCCAAGTCTTTACTTATAAAAAATTGATTTTTTTTATATATATTTAATTGATGCCTTGTGATTAGTTAAGGATAAAATAATATAATTTTTAATATCCAAAAGGTATCTTAACAGATGTTAAGGATAATAATACTTAGTTATAGGGATAACTACCATAACCACCAAGATAACCACCCTAACAACCTAAATAACAAACTAACCAATCAATCAACAGATTATCAATATCTCCAATCTAAATGTAAGCAAGAAGATAGAGATATGCAATGAAACATAAGATTTTTACTTGTAAAACCCCCACACTAACCGTGGAGATAAAAAAAAACCACGATGTCTAAGACCGCTAATCTAAATCCGCTATTTGAAATCAAATTATACATATTTACCTGGTTGTTTTTCCATAAAGACTTACTCTCCAATACCTACAACTTGATTCACGTCTGCAATGTAACAACCTGGTGTTGCTCCTTAGTATATCTTTCAACCACTTCGAAGGGATGATAGTCTTCAACTTAACAATCAAAGAATCAACATTTGAAATGAGAGAAGGGGAATGGTATGACACTTTAGGCTTTCTCTCAAACCCTCTTTAAAGAAAATAAGGTCTCTCAATAATTTATCTCCAATTTCTTTTCCAAATCCCTTAACCCTCAAGGGGTTAAAGAGAGGTATTTATAGGCAATTAAGCCTAAGAGATTTGTTTTTAGAAGAATTCTAAATTTGATTTGCATGAAAAATTCTTAGCAGAACATGTATGACCGCTTGAGTGGTCATTTTCTCTTTTAAAAATCAATAAACATTATTTTACTTTGGAAAAAAAGGTACCAAATCTCCTTATACCTTGTAGAAGCCTAATATGCCACAAGGTAAACCTTTTTAGACATACTTGTGATTTCCTTATTAGATGAATAACAACCCTTGATCTTCAATGAAGAACAAATCATTATCTAAAAGGACTTCTATGACCAAACATTAAAAATAACAAAAATGGCAACACAAAAAATGAGACTCAATGTCCTAACAAACACTACTAATACCAATAACCTCTAACCCGACCACTAGAGATTGGGATCCAAATAAATTATATTCCCCACCACAAAATGTAAAAGTTAATTATTATATCCCATTGATCAAGGTAAAAAAGTCAACTATTATATTCCCTTTGACCAAAGCCGAAAGGTCAACTATTACATCCATTTGACTAGGGCCAAACATATAAGAGTCAAATATTTTATTTTATTTATTCAAACTTACAAAAATATATCTCCATATTTTTCTATTATAAATAAAAGAAAAATATTCTTTTTTTTTTCATTCAAAATATATTTGATCCATGCATAAAAACAAAAATAATATTTTACACATTTCAAAATAACATATAAAGAGAAAATTATTTTCTTTTACAAAATCTACATTAATTTCCCATACTTCAAAGAAGCACTCAAAGACCTTAAAGAAATTAATATTAAAGAATTTCACCCCAAAGAACCTATTTCACACTTAACAAAAAAAAATGACTATTACTATTTATTATTTATCTAAATTTATAGGTTTGAAAACCCTAATAATTTCTTATGTTATATCACCTATATTATTTTAACTTCCTAATCAATAACAATTTAATAAGTGAGTTTCCTAATTTTTATAAAAGTTGTATTCTTTCCAAAATTTATTTCCAAAATTCTATTATATTATTATTACTATTATTATTATTATTATTATTATTATATACTTTCTCCACCCACAATATACAAAACATAGAATTTTTTTTTTATTATTATTATTAATTTTTTTCCTTTGTACACAATACCTTTCTAACTTACCCTTTCTAAGACCACAAGCAATGTCATTCTTTTTTTCCTCCACAAAGTTAACATTAAAAAAAAAATTCTTTTTTTTTTTTTTTTGTCAAATCTATGGCAAACAAACTTGTGATTTTTTTTCCCACTATGGAGGCACATACCACCACAAAACCTTTTTTTTTTCTCTCTTTATTTTCAACTCTCAAAGGTCTCAACCTCTAATACTCTTGAGTTTTATTTATTTATCTAGATCTATTCATTTAAATAATAAAAATTTTCAATCTCCATTAACAATCAAACTATTTTAATAAATTTTCAATCTTTTTTATCTAAAAATTAATTTAACAAACCCTAATTTAGATTAAGATCTTCTAAAGAATATCTAAAATATTCAAAACTAATTAAAAAAATATAAAATACTAATATAAGGGTTAGAATCTTACTTGGAAAATTGATCTCCAAATCCTAAACCCTCAAATCTTCAAGCCTACATTGCCCTACACTCTCTGATCTCCATGTAAAAGGGTTTTTTTTTTTTTTATAATAAAGAAAATAAGAAAAATCTAATTTATACCTAAGGCTTTTAAATATAGAATGACCTTTCTACCTTTATTAAATTAAATTAAATTAATTAATTTTTAAATTATGTTTTTACCCCTAAATTGGGTTTGATATCACACAAGACCGCCTATAATTGAATAGTTGATTGATCAATTCATTTTCTTGTGTACTTTATGTTGGTGGCATCATTACCCACAACCAGAAATCTTGAAAAAAAGATAATGGAGTTGTATTATAGCCATAGGCATTTCAATTAACACATTGATGTACATTCAATTTATGGTAGGATAAATAGGAAGAATTGTGCTTTTAGATGAGATGGGTCCGAAAATTGCCCCAACATCCTCATATCACCCATAATTGATGGCAAGGATATGAAATAATGATGAACAAAAATACTCATTTGACCTACCATATGCTCATGTCGGTGTTTGTGGGACCCATCATTTATGAAACTCTTATATCTTTATTGCACCACTCTTCACGTGCCTAGCACAATTCTTCCTTATTTTAACTATTGTTTGGATTTTTCATTGTTTTTTCAAACTCTTTTATTAATAATTAAAAATCAACATTTTTTTTCCATCTTTAAATTATATATATATATAATTTACATTAATGATTGAAAAACTATTTTGAAAAATACTTTCTAAAAAAATATGTTAATTTAAATGAATAAAACTATGGTTTACATTTTAGAAGTAAATAATTTAATAATTAAAATACTATTTAAAATAATCATATTCATTGTTTTCTTTTCTTTTATGCTAAAAAGCATTTTAAGGTTTATTTTTATTTTTTTACTATTTCTAAAATAAAATTTTTAAATTTTCTTTTAATCTTCTTCCTTTCTTGTTTTAATAACCTTTTTAACAAGACTTCTGGAGATAAATTATATGAAATGTTGCAAATTTGTCTACTAAGAAATTTTTTTTAATGATTTGAATTATTTGAAAATTTATCAAAATAAGAAAAAGAAAAAGAGAGAAAAATAATGGATGAAGAGTTTTTACTTTAAATATCGAATTAAATTTTTTTTCGGATGACCTAATTTTAGGAATGGATTCTGGCAGTATATAATATAGTAGAGATTGAATTTTTCTTATATAAAAGGGTTGAATGATATAATTGCTCATTTTAGACTATGTTTGAGTTTGGGTTGAAAACATTTTTCTGGTTTTTATTTATTTATTTTTTTTTAAAAATAATTTTATTTTCTATATTTTCTCTTTTTGAAAATACATCTAATTAAAAAATGAAAACTAATTTAAAAATAAAAATTTAATACCTTGTTTAGTACTATTTTTTTTATATGGAAAAAAAAAATTCCAGGTATTGATTATCCTTTTTCATTTTTTCCATTAGTTATTTTAATAATATATATATATATATAGTATGTTTACAATTAAACAAAGGAATTGGCTAATTGTGTGTCTTTTTTGTGTTACTATCTTTTACATGAAAAATAATTGAATAACTAAATTATATATATTTATTACTCTTTTTAATTTTATTTTCTCCATTATTTCTTTTTTTGTGTAACAAGAAATTTTAATATATCCATAATTAATAAAGCAATAGATTAATAGTGCACATTTTGATCTATTAAAATAAATTACTTTCTAATTTAAATAAATAAATTTGAGGTTATTTCTATTTTCTAATATATCTTATATTTATATTTTAAATGGTTAAATAAATTTTTATTAATAAAATGAAATAAATAAATAAATTTGGGGTTATTTATATTTTCTAACATATCTTATATTTATATTTTCTATGGTTAAACAAATATTTTTTCTTTTTTTCTTTTCTTTTTTCCAAAAATGAAATGAAATAAATAATTAAATATGGGTTAAATAATTTCTTTGTCCTTTTTTTAATTACATTTTGCATTGAAAATAAAATAAAATAACATTTTAATTTTTTTAATTATTTAAAATGTCAAACCATTGGAAACATGGTTTACACAGCCATATTGACATGATTTCTTCATATGTATGAAATTTATACCATTTTACAAGTGTGTTATACTAATTGTGCAAGACAAATATGTTAATTGTTCAAAAGGTGTACAAGGCTACCATTTGTGGAGAATTTCAATAGATTTTCAATAACTATTTTTTTTTTCTTATCATCTAGGGACTGCACACTCTCCTACCACATATTCCTTTCATCATGCACTCATCTCATGTACTTTATTTAACTCGCATATGACAATTCAAATACTTACCCCAATAATGATGTTTGGGATTTTTTTATTTTTTATTTTTTTTAACCTATTACAACCTTTTCTAAACCAAACCATTGAAAACTTGGTTCACACATCATATGTGGGCACATAATATATGCATGTGGATGAAATTTGCATAATTGCACAAAAGTGTTATACTATTTATACAAAGCAAATGTACTAATTGTATAAAGGGTGTACAAAGCTATCATTTGTGAAAATTTTCGATCGATTTTGCACAACTTTTTTTTTCTTGTCATTTAAGGATTGCACACTCTCATTCCACACATTCCTTTATCACACACTTATCTTATGTACTTTATTTAACTTGCATATGACAATAATGATGTTTAGGAAAAAAATTTATTTTCCTATATAAGGGATCTAGAAGACTGCCTTTGTGGAGGATTTAAATTGATTTTAAACAACTATTTTTATTTTTTTTTATTTTTTTTCATCATCTAAGGATTGTACACTCTTATGGCATAGATTCCTCTATCACACACTCATCTCATGCACTTTATTTAATTTGCATATGACAATTTGAATATTTACCTTTTTTTTTTCTTTTGTCTCCCACTGTTTTATAAACCAAACTAATGGAAACATGGTTAATCTACTTACAATAAGTAGGGGTCGTATGAAATTTGCTCTACTATACAAGGTATTTATACTCACTGTACAAGGAAAATATACTAACCATACAAGGGGTGTATAAGGCTATTATTTGTGAAGGATTTCAAGTGATTCTAAAAAACTTGTTTAATTCCCTTAGCCAAGGATGGAGAACATTCCTTATACACATTGGTTAATCATACATTTATCTCATGCACTTTATCTAACTCGTGTATGGTCATTTGAATACCTACCTCACTAATGATGATTGTGGAACAAAGTTGTATAACAATCTTTCCCTTTCTTTTAAATCAAACCAATGCAAACATGGTTAACCGACCTATGGGCAAATATTCACAAGGTAGTGCATGGAATTTGAGTTATTGTACAAGGGTGTCACACTAACTATACAAAACAAATTTACTAACTGTACAATGGGTGTATAAGACTACTTTTTGTTAAGGATTTTAAGTTATTATGAAAAACTCTCCTACTTTTTTTTTTTGTCACCCAAGGACTATACAATCTCTCCACTCAAATTTCCTCACCCTAAAATCGTTTTGACTCTTATTTTTAAATTTCATCATGAAAATTTTGTAATTGCATTTTTTTTTTTTTTTTTGTAGTTTTAGCAATGTTCTTTCTTTCCACCATTTTTTGGTGAAATTTTATTCAAATTGTGAAACCAAGGTTTGGTTAATCTCAGTTTTGATGATAACAAAACAAGGTTTAGAACTAATGATTATATTTCAAGTATAATTAGGCAAGACGATTTCCAAAGTGGCAATCACAAAGACAAATCAAGCCAAGGAGAAATCATGAAGAAGAAGATCACCTCAAAGAGAAGTGTTTTTCAAGACCCAAGCTTCAAAAAATCTCTTTGTAAGGTTGTTGGTGCACTAGGATTTTCATGCATTACATTATTTACTTATGCACCAAAATCATCCAAGAGTTATTTTGTTTTAAATATTTTAAAAGTTGGATGATTTCATGTTTTCAACTAAAACCTTGTGTCAAATGTCTTTCCAACTTGTTTAAAAGGTTTTAAGTTGAAAAAACTAGTCTTTTGAGCCAAAAATGGCTCAACCGGTTGAACCGGATGAGGAACTGGTTGATCGCTAGATCAATCGGTCGAGGTCCGGGTCGACCCCCAACTCAACCGGTCGAGGGTGCAAAAAACTTTCTCTTTCTTCCAAAACAATTGTTCAACCGATCAAGGTTGAACCTCAACCGATTGAGGTCCGATCGAGGTCTGGTCAAGGTCCGACGGTCACCTGCCAAGTGTTAAATGCTAATGGCTAGTCAACCGATCGACCCCCAGCCTCTACCGATCAAACCCCCAACGGCTAGTTTGACTTTTTTCTTCTATAAAAAGACTTCAATCTTCATTGTTTCATAAGTTTAACCTTCCCAAACCTTTCTTGAATATATTTGAGCCTTGGAAGAGTGTTTTTGAGTGCACCATTGTTCTAAACCTTGCATATCTTTAGTGCACCATTCAATCCTAGTTTTCTTGTATCATTTGAGCTTAAAGTTTTTGTACTAGGATTTTATGAGATCATTTATTTGTAAATCTTTGAGAGAAAGCTTCTCAAGTGTGGGGTATCACTTGAGGGGTTGTTCAAGAGTGGGATATCTCTTGAGAAGTGTAAAGGGTGCTTGAAGCTAAAAGTCCAAGAAGGTGAATTGGAACCATAATCCAATTGTATTACTTGAAGGCTTGGTTTGGAAGCCTTGAATTAGTGGATGTAGGCTAGGTTGCACTGAACCACTATAAAATCTTGTGTTTGCATTTTCTTTTCCCTACTCTTTTAATTTATATGCAATTATCTTTATATTGTTTATTATATACTTGCATATAATTGTCTCTTACATTCACATAGTTTAAACTTGCAAAAAGAGACCATCACCCTATTCATCCCCCTCTAGGGTGATTATCATAGGTTGGATTAGCCTAATTTTTCTAACACAAATGAATCCATATTTAAAAATCTAATTTAAAATCATAACCATATTTATCAAATTTTTTACTAAGATTACACTAAATTCTTTTAATATATTTATACTCATTTATTTAAAAAATGAAAAACTAATTTTTTTTAAACATGTGTTATAACCTTTCAAATAAAAAATTAAATAAGTTTGAAAGTCAATAAAAAAAAAAATTAGATACCACTTTCGATAATTTTTAAGTAAGATTTTATATAACATATTTCATTTGAAATTTAATTTCTAAAGTTTCATTAAAAAAGTTGTGTTGATAATTTTCTTGTAGTTAGTTAAAATACTTTGCATTAGTTTATTTAGATAAGAAAAATGATTAATATAATATTAAAACTTCGTATTTTAGTTATTTTTTCAATAAATTTATCTTTCTAAAAATTTTAAAATAAAAACATTAAAGATTAAAAAGCTAAAAGGATATAAATATATATATATATATATATATATATATATATATATATATATCTCTTAATTTATATATATATATATATATATATATATATATATATATATATATATATATATATATATATATATATATATATATATATATATAAATTAACAGTAAAGTGATAGTCAATTTTTTATTTTTTAAAAATATGGTTAATGTGGAAAATATAGAAAATAGTTAAAAATGAAAGAAAAATATAAATAAAAAGGTAATGTAAATTTAAAATAAAAAGTGAAAATTAAACTAAAAGATAAATATAAAAAGATAAAAAAAATAATTGGAGGAAAAATCCCAAAATTTTTATCCTTGCTCATAATAAGAGTAAGAGGATTCAATATCTTAAAAAATGGGGAGAAAAAAAAAAAGAAAGAATAGAAGAGGAAAACACGTACCCACTTATGATGCTTAATTGGAATTGGAAGAAGAGTTTGAATTTAGAAAGGGACATTGTAGAGGAAAATATAAAATCATATGGAATATTTGTAGTTTTAATAAATTTTTGATAAATATAAAATTAATACTAGTTGTTAATGATATAATAATGAAATGAAAATGGGAATATAAGTATGAGATTGGCATAAAATAGAAATGTAGATTGGAAGAAAAGCAATATATATATATGAAATGGGTAATGGGGAATAGAAAAGGAAAGACAAAATACAAACAAATAGAGGTGTGCAAGGTCAAGGCCATTTTAGGGACTAATGAAGGCTAATATTCTTCAACTTAATTTTTACATTTTATTTGGGTCTTGGGCTTAAATGTGGGTGATAAGAGGATGTTGAACCAATTTTCAGGTCCATTGGACCTAAAAGCATAATTCTCCTGTATAAATATGAGGAGACAAAGGAAGAATGGCCAAGCAAAGACCATGATTAAATATGTTGAGGCAAGGGAAGAAAAGTTGCTTCATTATTATTAGGTATAGTAAGGGAGTCAAATTTGTCAAAAATAAACATGAATCCAAAGGTTTCTAAATATTAAAATTTAATTTAGCTTTCAAAAATTTAATTAATTTTTTTTAAGTGATTGTTTTAATTTTTATATTTAAATAGTTGAATGTACAAGGTTTCTACATTTTTGTTATTAAAAACTTTTATTTTGTTAGATGTGGGTATATGAAAATCATTTTATCATATAAAATTAATCACCAAATTTAGATTTGTCTTAGATAATTATAATGCAAAAAAATGCTACTTATAAACACTTATTCCATAATTTATTTTTCCCCATATTGTAGGGAATAAATTAGAGAATGCTAATAATATTTTTTTTTGTATTAATAATTTAAGTTAATTAAGTTACAAAATATTATAAGAACATACTTGCCTCAACAAATATCATAATTAAAAGTTTTTTTTTTTTACAATAATATAAACTTTGGGCCCAAAAGGTGTAAGTAACAGTTTACTATCTAGAAAGATATATCCTGCTTAAAAGTGATGTTGCATTATAAATACAAATTTTGTGGCTATTTTAAAAAAATATATATATATATATTTACTACAAATGTATGTGATTGTTGAATGTCATCTATTTGATATGAACAATAATTCATCACTGAAAAATTGCTTTGCTACCAAATAAAATATTATTGCAAAAAGCTACTTACAATATTACAATGGTTGTTCCTACATTTTTTTACAGGACATAGATGATTGCCTTAAATTTCTTCACGAATTTCTTGCTGCCTCACACAACAAGTCAACTTCCTGTGGCTGATGCTTACACTATGTGGTTGATGCTTGCCCACACACAAGATCTTCGACAATGGAGGGAATGTAAGGACAGATTCATTTTATTGGTTATTCTTTAGTGCAGACAATCCATTAATTCTGAATATTGTAATTTTTTGTGAGAATAAATATTTTTTATTTTAAAAATTATCATTTTCATTCCAAGTTAGCCACATATCATCATAAACCTATTAAATTCCCTGCGTGCGAGTGCAGAAGAGGATAAGTTCATCACAATGTGAATACATTACTGCCAACTGCCACCTAACACAGGGCTGTCATGGCTGCACTAGTGGTGCTCATTTACTTGGACAACGAGACGGAAATGGAGTTATATACCATATCTTATTGATGCCTTGCAAGAGATTGACACCCGTATCTCCTACAGGAGCGTCATTCATCCATTAGCCACTGATGATCAGATCCTCGAAGAGCTTTACAAGTTGATGACGATGTCAACCAGAGTTTTCATTGTACACATGCTTATACCTCTAGGCCCAGGGCTTTTCACCAGAGCAAATGAGATTGGAATGATGGAAGAAGGTTATGTTTGGATTCTAACTGATGGGTTAACTGATATCTCGAGTACATTGGATCCATCTGTCATTGATTCAATGCAAGGAGTGTTGGGGGTGAAGCCTCATGTTCCAAGGTTGAAAGAGCTTGAAAGTTTTAAAATCAGATGGAAAAGGAAAATCCAACAAGAATATCCAACCAATGAAAGGTTTGAGCTGAACATTTTTGGACTCTGGGCTTATGATGCTGCTTATGGGCTAGCCATGGCAGTTGAAAAACTTGGGCCAACAAACTTCAGCTTCCAAAAGTTTATTACTTCCAGAAATTCAACCGATCGTGATACTATACGAGTCTCCCAAATAGGTCCAAATCTTCTCCAATCACTATTAAGTACTAGATTTAAGGGCCTTAGTGGAGACTTCCAATTTTTTAACAGGCAACTACGCTCATCAGCTTTTCAGGTAGTCAATGTGATCGGCAAAGGGGAAAGAGGGGTTGGATTTTGGACACCAGAGAGTGGAACTATAAGAAAGTTACATTCTGTAGATTTTGCCAACTATCAAGTGACAAGTGGCAAGGCTGCTGACTAAGCTCAACTAGCAAAAAATAAAGCTTGCTGACCTAGGTAGAAAATAACGGCTGGGAGTATTGTTAGTTAGTTAGAGGTTTGTGACTGATATAAAAGGTGCAGTCTCGAGAAAAGAGAATGAGGGCATTCAGTTGCATTGAACAGAGAGCAAGAAATGAAGAGAGCTTTGCAAATCCATAACCATAGGTCTATCTCAGTTATCTTGTATAGAAAGAAACAGAGGTGATGAGGTTGTTTTGGGAAATCTGTAATTTCTTTATTTTTTATTCTTGTGTAATCTCTGGTTGGTACAGTTGAATAAAGGCTTTAGGAAATCAGTGTGGATGTAGATCAAGTTGATCGAATCACGATAATTCTCTTGTGTTCTTGATCTTGGTTGATTGTATACCAGCTGTTTGATTTTATTCCTAAGAGAAGTTCTTGCAAACTGGTTGTTTTTCTTTTTTAGTTTCTACTATAACAGTCCCTAGGTCAGGGCTGGTTCTTCTTCAACAATTGGTATCAGAGCCTTTGGGTTATAATGGGGACTGTAAAGTTCGATGTAGAAAAGTTTACGGGGAAAAATGATTTCGGGTTATGGAGACTAAAGATGAGGGCATTGCTGGTTCAACAGGGGCTCCAAGATGCCCTACTTGGAGAGAAAAACCTGCCCAATACCATGCAAGAAAAGCATAAAATAGAGCTGTTGGAGAAAGCTCACGGTGCTATCATTCTTTCTTTAGGTGATACTGTGCTGAGAGAGGTGGCCAAAGCAAAGTCTGCAGCTAAGTTGTTGCTCAAGCTTGAGAGCCTATACATGACCAAGTCATTAGCAAACCGATTACATAAGAATATCAAGTTATATACATTCAATATGACCCCGAGTATGTCAATTGAAGAGCATCTTGATCACTTCAATAAGATAATCTTGGATTTGAAAAATATTGATATCGCAGTATCAAATGAAGATAAAGCAATTCTGTTACTGACTTCTTTAGATGCATCATATACTAACATGAAAGAGGCCATAATGTATGGGAGAGACATCCTGACCTTTGACGAGGTGCAGTCCATTTTGCATGCTAGAGAATTACATAAACAAGAAGAATCTAAGGAGGAGTTAGGTGAGGGTTTAAACATCAGGGGCAAATCTAAAAAAAGAGAAAAAAAAAGGGCAATAATTCAAAGTCCAGATCAAAATCCAAGACCAAGAAGTTCAAGTGTTTTATTTGTCACAAGGAAGGGCACTTTAAGAAGGATTGCCCGGATATGAGACAAAACACAATAAAAAAAACCATGAATGAGGGTGATGCTACTATGATTTTGGATGGATATGACAATGCTGGGGTGCTGAATGTGGCAGAGGTGGACTCGGGCAAGGAGTGGATACTTGATTCAGGGTGCTCTTTTCACATGTGTCCTATCAAAGCTTGGTTTGAAGACTTTAAAGAAGCTAATGGAGGCCATGTCCTACTGGGCAATAATAAACATTGCAAGATTCTTGGTACTGGTACCGTCAAGATCAAGCACTATGATGGCATTGAAAGAGTTCTTGAAGATATCAGGTATATACCCGAGTTAAAAATGAACCTTATCTCACTTGGAATGTTGGACAAGTTAGGATATACATTCAAGTCAGAACCTAACTCTTTGAGAGTGGCTAGAGGTTCACTTACTGTCATGAAAGTGACAATAAAAAATGAGTTGTATACTCTTATAGGCTAGATTGTGATAGGCAAAGTTTCTACTGTGCTGAAGGAGGATGTGGGGACAACCAAACTATAGCATCAGAGGCTTGGTCACATCAGCCATAGGGGACTACAAGAGCTGGAGAAGCAAGGAGTGTTGGGAAACTACAAGCTAACATATTTGCCTTTTTGTGAACATTATGTGTTTGGCAAGGCTACAAGGGTGAAGTTTGCCAAAGTAATACATGAAACACAAAACCAACTGGACTACATACACTCTGACTTGTGGGGAACATCATGGGTACCGTTGATAGGTGGAGCAAGGTATTTCTTAACTCTTATTGATGATTACTCTAGAAAAGTGTGGATTTATTTTCTTAAAAATAAAAGTGAGACCTTCCTAAAGTTCAAAGAGTGGAAAATTCTGGTTGAAACTCAAGTAGGCAGAAAAGTGAAGAAGTTGAGAACAAATAATGGGCTTGAATTCCTATCAAATGATTTTAATTCATTTTATCAAAAGAAAGGCATAGCTACACATACAACTGTTAGATATACACCTCAACAAAATGGCCTAGCTGAGCGCATGAATAGGACCATTTTGGAGAGGGTGAGATGCATGTTGTCAAGTTCAGGGTTGTCAAAGGTTTTCTAGGCTAAGACTGCAGAAACAACTTTCCATTTGATCAATAGGAGCCCATCATTAGCATTATAATTCAAAACCCCTCAAGAAAAGTGGACTAGGAAAGCTGCAGATTATCAACATCTTAAAGTTTTTGGACGCACAACTTATGTACATACCAAAACAGATAAGTTAGAACCACGGGCTGTAAAGTGTATTTTCTTGGGGTATCCAAAAGAAGTTAAAGGTTACAAGTTGTGGATAGAAACACAAGGCAAAGGGAAGTGTATAATTAGTAGAGATGTAACTTTTAATGAGCAAGATATGTCAAAACAAACTCCAGCCAAAGATGTGGAAGGGTCAGATCAGTTATAGTTTGAGGTGGAGCATGAGACTTTGCAACCTGAAAAGTCTAAAGAGACTTCATCAAAGACAGTTCAAGAAGACATTGTACATGAAATACAAGATGAACAACTCATGGGCTAGAATCCTATAGTCTGGCAAGAGATAGGCAAAAAAGACAAGTCAAACCTCCCAAGAGATATGGCCAAGCTGAGATGACAACATTTGCATTGAGTGTAGCTGAAGAAATAGTGGATATGGAGCCAAAAACATACCAAGAAGCCATCAATAGCAATGAGGTTGATCAATGGGTAAAAGCTATATAAGAGGAGATGGATTACTTAAGGAAAAATGAGACTTGGGAATTAGTCACTAAACCCAAGGACCGAAAGGTAGTAGGCTCCAAGTGGGTTTTCAAAAGAAAGCAAGGGACACTAGGGAATGAGGCTCCAAGGTACAAGGCAAGGCTGATGGCTAAGGGGTTTTCACAAAATGAGGGTGTTGACTACAATGAGATATTCTCTCTTGTAGTTAAACACAGTTCAATCTGATTGTTGTTGGCTTTTGTAGCTCATGAAGACTTGGAGTTGGATCAACTGGATGTGAAGACAACATTCTTGCATGGAAAACTTGATGAGCTGATTTATATGCAACCACCCGAAGGCAAAATGTTTACTTAAGAAATCTCTTTATGGCCTAAAGCAATCACCTAGGCAATGGTATAAGAGATTTGATAAGTACATTCTAGATATTGGTTTCAATCGGAGCAGCCATGATGGATGTGTATATATTTTAAGCTAACTGAAGACAACATGGTATATCTTTTACTATATGTGGATGACATGCTGGTGGCATGTAAGGAGAAAAGACACTTGGAGCAGGTCAAAGAGATGCTTAAGGCTGAATTTGAAATGAAAGATCTTGGTTCAGCCAAGAGGATTTTATGAATGGAGATAGAAAAAGACAGGAGTAAGAGGGTACTTAGGCTTTCTTAAAAGTCATACATCTCAAAGGTACTAAGCAGATTTGAGATGAATAATGTAAAGACAGTGAGTACTCCTCTAGGACAGCTTTTTAGACTTTCCATAACACAAGCACCTGAGACTCATGAAGAGAAAAGGTTTATGGAAAGAATACCTTATGCTAGCATGGTGGGTAGTGTGATGTACACTATGGTGTGTTCTTAGCTTGATCTTACATATGCGGTTAGCATGATAAGTAGATACATGAGCTGCCCTGGAAAGCTACATTGGCAAGCAGTAAGGTGGTTTTTTCAATACTTAGTTGGTACTAGAAGCTTGGAGCTGGTTTATGGAGGTAATAGTCAGTTAGGAACTCAGTTACAAGGGTTTGTAGATGTTGATTATGTTGGGAACATTGACACCAGAAATTCTCTTACTAGATATGTATTCACAGTGTTTGGAGGAGCAGTGAGCTAGAAGGCCAACCTTCAGTCAATGGTAGCTCTCTCAACCACTGAAGTTGAATACATGGCAACAACAAAGGCTGTGAAGGAGGCAATTTGGCTGAAGGGTATTACAGAAGAATTGGCTATCTACAGAGGTAAAGTTGTTGTATATTGTGATAACCAAAGTGCAATCCATTTAGCCAAGAATCAATCCTTCCACGAAAGGTCCAAACATATTGATGTAAGACTGCACTTTGTGAGATATATCATTGCTGTAGGAGATATTGGAGTTGGAAAAGTTCCTACTAAAGACAATCCATCCGGCATGTTGACTAAGTCTCTAAATGTGACTAAGTTCAAACATTGTTTGAATTTGATCAACATGGGAGACTATTGAAGACTTCCCATTAGGGAAGGTACTGAAACCTGAAGGTAGTTCAGACACTTGTCAACTTAATAGGTTGTCAAAGTGGAGTTTTGTAGAGTTTACCAACTATCAAGTGACAAGTGGCAAGGCTGCTAACTAAGCTCAACTAGCAAACAATAAAGCTTGCTGACCTAGGTAGAAAATAACGGCTGGGAGTATTGTTAGTTAGTTAGAGGTTTGTGACTGATATAAAAGGTGCAGTCTCGAGAAAACAGAATGGGGGCATTCAGTTGTATAGAACAGAGAGCAAGAAATGAAGAGAGCTTTGCAAATCCATAATCATAGGTCTGTCTCGGTTATCTTGTATAGAAAGAAACAAAGGTGAGGAGGTTTTTTTGGGAAAAGCTGTAATTTCTTTGTTTTTGATTCTTGTGTAATCTCTGGTTCGTATAGTTGAATAAAGGCTTTAGGAAATCAGTGTGGATGTAGATCAAGCTTATCGAACCACGATAATTCTCTTGTGTTCTTGATCTTGGTTGATTGCGTACCATCTGTTTGATTTTATTCCTAAGAGAAGTTCTTACAAATTGGTTGTTTTTTTCTTTTTTTAGTTTTTGCTGTAACAGTCCCTAGTTCAAGGCTGGTTTTTCTTCAACACATTCTACTTCCAAGGCCAATCTAGGAACAATCGTATGGCCAGGAGAATTCCCCTCTATTCCTAAAGGTTGTGTCCTTCCAACCAATAAGAAGAAGATGAGAATAGGAGTACCAGTCACCAAGGGTTTTGGTGAATTCGTAAAGGTGACATGAGATCCTAGCACTAACGTGACAGAAGTCACTGAATTTTCCATAGCAGTCCTCGATGCAGTAATGGCAGCATTACCATATGCTGTTCCTTATGAGTACATTCCCTTCCAGACGCCTGATAGCGATCCAGCAGGTGATGACAACGATCTGATATATCAAGTATATCTCCCGGTCAATTGATCGAACTCTTTACCTTTCCTGGTACAGAGAGGTAACTCTAGGTTTGGCTTCAATTATGATGAAGTTTGTCAAAATAAAAACCAAACCTGCAGCATATTTTCCCGTAATGCATAACAGAAGGCCCCATTGTTTATTGTTAAAAGAAGTATGATGTTGTGGTTGGAGATACTATGATTCTAGTGAACAGGTCCTTGTATGTAGGCTTCACACTACCGTACACAGAATCTGGGGTGTCAATAATCGTGCCCATCATCGATAACAGAAGTAAAAATGCATGGGTTTGCTTGAAGCCACTGACTTGGGACCTTTGGGTGACAAGCGCTTATTTCTTTGTCTTTATTGGTATTGTGATATGGGTTCTGGAACATCGTATAAATGAAGATATCAGAGGGCCTCATTCAAATCAAGTTGGCACGATCCTCTGGTTTTCACTCTCCACAATGGTGTTTGCCTAGAGTAATTGCTCTTCCACCTCCTTGAATATACATTGGAATGAAAAAACTCCATGGTAGTATTTGAAAATGTTGCATATTGAGCACATCTTATTAAGAAGTTGCAGAATTTCCATGGGGCCAGAACCTTAATATAACAACACTCAAAACACGACTGAAACCAACTATTAATATATTGACATTCCATACAACATATATGAAAGTGCATTTCAGGATATATTTTTATGTTTCAAAAATTATATTTTTTATATTGATGTTCTGATGCTGATTTTCCTTTCCATTCTTAAACTTTGTTCACAGAGGAGAGAATCGTGAGTAACTTGACTCGGTTTGGGGTGATCATATGGTTTTTTGTGGTGCTGATTCTTACTCAAAGTTGCACAGCCACCTTGACTTCAATGTTAACAGTTCAACAGCTCAAGCCAACTATCACAGACATAAATGAGCCCATAAAGAATGGGGAGTGTGTGGATTACCAAAAGGGCTCTTTTGTTTATGAATTCTTGAAGTGGATGAAATTTGACGAAACCAAGCTTGTAATCTATGAGTCTCCAGAAGAACTGGATGAATTATTTTCAAACAGGAGTTCAGATGGTGGAATTGCCGCTGCTTTTGAGGAAATCCCTTACATGAAGCTTTTCCTTGCAAAATATTGCTCCAAATACACTGCAGTTCAACCAACTTACAAGTTCGATGGGTTTGGATTTGTGAGTCTCTCTCACGTACTTGTGCATAAATTTCAAACTGTACTTGGTTTCTTATTTTGTAATTTTCAGGTCTTCCCAAAGCGATCACCTCTTGTACCTGATGTTTCAATACAAGTCTTAAATGTGACTGAGGGAGCTAAAATGGTTCAATTTGAGAAAGCATGATTTGGGCAGACACCTAGTTGTCCAGAGCTCACCAGCTCAGTTTCTTCAAACAGCATCGATCTTAATAGCTTTTGGGGCATAATCCTCATTGCTGGATTCACTTCATCTGTTGCTCTCATCATATGCATCGTCTCTTTCTTCAATGAAAATAGAGATACTTTAGTACACTTGGATCTCCCAGCTTTAGTATGGAGAAAAATTAAAGCCATGGCGACACACTTTGACCACAAAGATCTCAGCTCCCATACTTTCAGAAAAAGTGGCATCAATGGTATGGATGCAGTTACAACCTCGCCACCTACCAACTAGCCCCTAAATCCTTCAAGCCTTTCCATCTAAATACAAAGTAATTTTGTTTTCTTCAGAGACCAAGAAACACCTTCTGAATATGGTGATCCATTCAGTCCAAATAGGCTGACATCTCCAAAGTAGTATTTGATATTAATTAATCTTGCTAATACAAATCAAGTGCAAATGATTCTGCCTCAAGTAGCAGCTGCGAATGACTGATTCATTTTCCTTCTGTAATTTAAGCCAATGGAACCATTATCCACAAATGTGGAATATTTAATGAAAAAGTACTGTAGCTATAACAAATTCGGTTAAAGCAATTGAGGGTATATCTCAATGATAAACTACACCTGGAGGGAGGGGTGTGAGTAGGTATTTTTAAATAAATTTGAAAAGTTCTCCCAACATATATTATATTTTCCTTTAAATCTTCACATTTTATATTCCTCTCTTCCAACCATTATTCAACAAAGAATAGGATACACAAGCAAACAATCTCCTATACAGCTGCTAAACAAATGATATACTCCGACTTCATAGTGGATAGAGCAATGCAGGATTATTTTTTACTCTACCAAGTAATGGTGATACCATTTAGTCAAAATACATATCTTGTAGTAGATTTGCTCTCATCTCTATCACTAACCCAATTTGTATTATAGTATCCTCTTAATCTCAAGTCCCCACCTTGATAGCAAAGGACAAAATCTTTAGTCCCTTGGAGGTAGTTTAAATCCTCTTAATTACTTGCCAATGAACGAGGCTTGGGTTACTTTGGTAACAACTGACCAATCCAACTGTGAAGCATATGTTAGGTCAAGTACATAACATAGCATATATCAGACTTCCAATTGTACTCACATAAGGAACTCTTACCATTTGTTTCTTTCTTCATCATTCTTAGGGCATTGATCAAGGCTTAAGTGGTAATCCTTCTCAATAGGGGTGTTAATAGGTTTGCAATTTTGCATCCAAAACTTCTCTAGAATCTTCTTAATGTAAGTCTCTTGAGACAAACCAAGAAGTATTCTTGAGTGATCCCTTAGGATCTTAATTCCGAGCACAAAATTTGCTTCCCCCTATACATCTCAAAAGTGGAAGACAACCACCCTTTGGTAGTGACAATTATGTCCATGTCATTTCCAACTAATAGAATGTCATCAACATACAAAGATAAAATAAGGAAGTCACTCCTTGATTGTTTGACATATACATAATGATCCTCTTCTAATATTTCAAAAACAATAGAAATAATTACCTCATGAAATCTAAAGTACCACTACCTAGATGATTATTTTAGGCCATAAATGGAATGCTTGAGATGACATAATTTGCACTCTTGTCCCTCGACCTCAAACTGAATAGGTTGATCCATGTAGTTCTCCATTGAGAAATGTAGTCTTCACATTCATTTGGAAGAGCTCCAAGTTTATATGTGCAACTATAGCCTGAATAAGGCGAATAAAGGCAAATCTCATCACTAAGGTGAATCTCTCTTCATAATCTATACCCTTTCTTTGGGTATATCCTTTCACTATTAAATGAGCCTTATATTTGTTGATTGAACCATTTGTCGCATGTTTAATTTCAAAACCCATTTATTTCCAATGGTCTTACGCCCAAGTGGAACATCAACTAATTCCCAAGCATAATTCCTTGCCATGGAATTCATTTCTTTCCTCATAGCAGCTATCCATTTTACTGATTTAGGTGAAGTCAATGTTTCTTCACAAGAAGCAGGTTTATTAAGATCTAACTAAGTACACATCTAGGATTCCCCTTTGATCTCAAATGATGATCGAGAATTTGGCCATGTTTGCTTATTTGTAATTTGAGACCTTGTGAAGACCATTTAGTGGTACATTCCCACTAGGAGGTAAGTCACTCCCACTACCATTGGCGATTTCTAGATGGGCTTGTAATTTCCTATCCTCACTCAAAGATTGTGTTGCTTTCTCTTGCAACTTATAGAGTTCAAGACTCTTATTTACTTCACCAATAATAGGGAAATCATTTTCTATAAAATCAACATTGTGTGACTATATTTCAATCAATCCTCCATTGGATGTTCACAATACATTACATAACCCTTTAAGTAGTCAAAATATCTTATAAAGACATTCTTATTTGCTCTAGGGTCTAACTTCCTACATCTATGAGAAGTGTTATGAACATAACTATTGGGAACCTTAAATTTCTCCATTCTCTTACCCTGGATCGTATAGGTGCATGCAAAACTACCCCAAGCCTCTAGATCCTATGCAATAGAAGAAAAAAAAAATCAAATTTTAACATTCTAGGATCAAGAGGAAAGTCATTAGAGAAGTTTACATTTGATTTGGATGTTCCCAAATCAATTATGCTTGGTGGAGATGAAAAACAATGAATCTGGAAGTCTAATACACCCAAGATCTTCCGCCCAATGACTCGAACCACAATCTTGATACTCCAAAGTGTGGGCTTTAGAAGGGAGGATCTCTTAGCTCTCACTATCTCTCTTTTTCTCTGGAGGTGGAAAAGAAAGTCTCTCTAAAAATTATGGAAACCCTAACCCCTAAGGAGGTGTTTATAAGGTTCCCCTACTAGGCTTAAGTGACTTAAGCCCATCAAGATTTGAGTCACTTAATCTAGCCCAAAATGGGTCATAATCAATTAATTAACCATGCAAGGTCATCCAATTAATTAATTAGCCCAATCCAGATAACTTGTTTACTATCCCTTGTGTAACCTTGCATAATTACCAAAACGCCCTTATACACAAGAGCGAACTAAGAGCCAATTCAACTTTCATAAACTGTATCATCATAGTATATGAGCTTAGAGTGAGGACCACTAGGATCAATCTAAAGTTGATTCAACATTCTACTAAAGATAATCAATTGCACTCCAGTATCCTATGTAAATAACTTCGAGACAAAGCTCAGGGTATGTGAGCTACTATCCACTACATGCAAACTCCTTATAAACTAATGTCCATAATCTAACAAGGTAGTACTATCATCTATTAAGATTAACTCTACAATCCTTTAGTTACATATTTCACTTATTATGTGATCAATTGACATACTCTAACTCTAAAGAGCATATGTCAAATTTTCACTAAAAGGAAATGTTATGGCCATAATCTTCTAAATCACATGTTCTTTGGATCACCCAAGGGGACACACTATCTCAATCTATGAGATATCATGATGCCTCTATTGAGAATACTTGTTTCCACCAGCTTCCATCAATCGTGACCCAATCCATAGGGATATATGGTCACTTTAAGGTCTCACCCATAGGTCAAAACCTCTTATTGACTTTGGCACAAGCTTAATATCCTCTTAAAGTGGAGAGTTCATATAGTATAGTAGCTTGGTGAATTATAAAAATTGATAGCCTTGCGTCATGATTCACTGTAGGTCCTATCCAATGCGCATCACATGCATTGGTACACTCACCATAGGAAAATCATCCCAACAACCAAGATAAGTAATCCCTCTAATTAGGAGGTAGTGCACCACCATCTCAAATGGATAGCCCAAATCCATGAACCGACTGTAGACAACTCATCATTTTGTAAGAAACCCATAACTTAGATCTTCTGTGTAACTCTTAATGCACCCAAGTCATGTACAATACAAGTGATGTAAGGTGTGTATGCTCAAATAACCAATTAATACAAAAATGAGATAATAAAAGGAAACCAAGAAACATAAATAAATTAAATTTATAAATGAATCTCAATTTGTTACATCATGTCATATTTTCCAAGGGTCAATCCCAACAATAACCTATACAAACCCAAGGTCATAAATTCTCTAAATTTAGTTTTGCACCATTCTATAACTCATATGGAGTTGAAGGGATTGATTTGAAAGGCACTCAATTAAGGATGTGGGTAGTAATCAAAAGAGCATCCCCTTAAAAAGATATTGGGAGATTAGCTTGTGCCAACATTGACCTAACCATATCTAGTAAAAAGAATAATTCCTTCTTTCCACTACACTATTTTGTTGCAAAGTGTCAAGAATTGTTAACTATCTACGTATCCCTTTTTATTCACATAGTTTCTAAAACTGACGTGACAAGATTTTCAACCTTTATCAATTTGAAGAATCTTTAAATTCTTATTCTTAACATTTTCCAAAAAACGCTTGAAACAATCCAATGCTTCAAAGTGATGAGAGGTCATATATACATAACTAAAGCGCGAGTAATCATCAATGAATGTGAGAAAATAAAAGGCGTCATGGCATACCTTTACATTCATAGGTCCATAGATATCTTAATAGACTAACTCTAAAGGGTAAAAGGCCCTAGGTGCCATTCCAAAAAGCTTCCAATATGCTTTGCTTGCTAGACAAGACTCACACATAGGTAGGCTAACATTGACACGAGACCTTATAAGACCTTCTCTAACTAGTCTAGCCATTCTTTCTTCACTTATGTGTTCTAATCTAATACGTCAATTCAAAGAATCAATTGTATTATCACAAGTCACATAAGAAGATGAAGAATCTAAATCCAACATAAATAAATCATTAGATAAAAAAACCTTGTCCATATAGGCCTTATTTAAATAGAATTCAACTTTTAACCCAATAAAATGAAATTTAAAATCCAATTCAAGTAATGTTACTATTGAAAGTAGATTATAATGGACACTAAGTGCATATAACACGTCAAGAAAGAGTAATGTATGCCCCATTTGAGTTGGTATGTTCAACCTTTAAAACATCTTCCCTTGATCCATTACCCAAAGTAACATAGTGTCTTCCAATAAGTATCTTTTTATAATCCATGAATCCCACTTGATCCCTTGTTACAGTTTTTATTACTATTGATTCTATGATTCACCCAAGAAGAGAATGAGAAACTAATATATGCATACAAGCATATGAAAAGAGTATTAGGATTTGGATATACCCTTTTTTGGCTTAGTGCACTCACAAGCAAAGTAGCCCAACTTTCCATAGTTGTAGCATTTCATTTTGGCCATATCCTTATCTTTGTCTCGCTTACCTCTCTAGTATTTTTTTTTTTTTTTGTAACCTTTTGTTGGCTCCAAATTTCCTACTATACCACCATGTTTTCCTTGTTCCTTACGCTTAAGCTTATTAACCTATTGTTGCCCTGCATGAGCGACAATTACGGTGTGTTGCACCCCTAAACACACCATTTGCAACTCAATGTGGTGAGAAATATTAGTGAAAGTTTTTATATTCTCCTTGTCTATGAGCACAAGTTTCACTTACCCCTATGATTCAAGCAAGGGCATGGAGTTTCTAAGGCAATTCCATGTGATTCCTTTGTCATGTTATAACTCATTTTGTATCTTAGAAGAAAGTCCATGCATGATTCCGATGATAGGTAACCAAACCTACCACCAATTCAAGCTTTCTCTTTGTCACTCAAGAAATGAGTGAAAAGGGGAGAATTCACTTACGTAGCTACATTGCAAGAAGTAGATGGCACAATGGAGAAGCTACCAAAGGAGATTAGAGGGGTCCTTGAAGAGCAGATAACAATTGTAACTTGGTTTTTATCAATCAGGTTATTAGTGATTGCCTTTAAGTCACAAATTAGGGCTAAAATTGTCCTCAAATGTTCAGTTATGGTGTGTTTGGGGTCCATGATATATTGATCAAACTTCAAAGTGAGTGCTCACAACCTGGTTGTAAATGCTAAACCATAACTAATATTGAGCTTATTCCACATGTCTTAGGTAGTGGGGTAATTCTCAAACTTCCTTATTAAGCAAGGATAAAAAAGTCGGATAAAATTGGCAATTTATCATTGAAATATCGAGTGTCAACGATGCCTGAAGCTAAAAAGGTCACTGAAAAATCGACCAGCCGATGTTTTAAGAAAATCGATAAAAAAAATTGGGAATTTATCATCGATATATTGGATTTTGGAGATAAATCGTGGAAGTAGGAGAAAATGGTCCTGTGGGCGCAAAAGTCGGTGATATATAGCCAATTTATCGAGGAAAAATCAACTGAATAGTTGATTATGTCGGTGGCTAATCGTTCTTGGTGACAATTTCTTTTTTGGCTTGTGGCAAGCTACTTTTTAGGTTTGTGGCAGGTTGACTTTTTGGCTTGTGGCAAGCTTTTTTTTTTTTTTTTTTTGGCTTATCCAATGACTAGAATTATAGCTATATATATTGAAGTAGTTGAATGGTCTAAAGGGTTGATTAAAGGGCTCAGATTAAATCTGGCCTTAATCTAACGGCCGAAAACACAACCACATTCTTAAAGTTAATCCCAATGGTTAGCTACCAAATCCAAGGGCTAAGATTAAATCTAGCCTTGATCTAATGGCCAGAAACATAGCCATATTTTTTAAAGCTGATCCCAAAGGTCAACTACCAAATCCAAGGGCTATATATCTTCATAAGTTCTTAGTCTTGATGTTATATAATTTTTTCTCTTATAAAACACTAACTTTAATTAATTTTATTATAGCATATTTCTTGAATCTAAGGTTTCAATACATGCATAGAATTGGTAGCGATCCCAAACTGCTCCAAACAATCCAAGATGTTTTTGCGAAATTAGACCTAATTGCTAAATTGCTTAGTCAATTTGGAAATGAGGTAAACTAAAAATATTTTATTCATCAATTTATTTGAACTTTTACTAAAAATATTATATTCACATATTGAAGATTGAATACATAACTTATACTTTTTCAAGACGTGAAAAAAAGATTCGGTGATCTAGCGGCGGTTGCCGCAAGGTCAACCATGGTTCCTGGTGAGTACTATTTCTTAATAGAAAACTAAATTGATTATCATTATTGTAAATTCACAACATAAGTATTTATATAATTATGAATTTGGTTACAGCTAAATGGTGGTTTATGTATGGAAACCATACACCGACATTAAGGAAGTTGACCATCAAAATTCTTTCACAAACTGCATCATCTTCTGTCTGTGAAAGAAATTGGAGCACATGCGCTCTCATTCACATGAAACAATGAAATTGTTTGGCTTACCCCCAACTGCAACAATTAGTTTTTTGTTATTACAATATGAAGCTAAAGTTGCGTGATATGGAGCCAGAAAATGGTAGAGTTGTTGAGAAAGATTACCTTGATCTCCTCGACATTTCAATTAAGGTGGGTAAAGAAGAGGATAAGAAATTGTTCCAATGGGTTAAGTCTCTACACTTGGATGATGAAATCAAAAATCCAGATCCACGGATTGCCGCTCATGCTCGAGAATTTGGTGTTTATGTTGATTAAGTGTTGTCTAAAGAAGTTCATTGTGAGAGTTTTAGCAAAGACGCTGATGATTCATTTGAGGCAACATTGAATTCACATCCCTTGATTAACTCCACAAGTGTTGGGCAAAGTAGTAGACCTAGTGTTGTTGGTACTTCTACTTCTCGTTATGATGGTTCAAGATGTGGAATGATGGAAGTGATAATGTAGGAGGAGATGTTGGGCAACAACAACAAAGTCAATATCAAATGATCTCATTCACCTTTGAAGATGATTTCACACACTGCACCTAGGATGAAGACCATGGCTTTAGAAAAGCTGGTCCAAGCATAAAAGTTATTGGGAAGACATGTAAAGAAAGAGAAAAGACGATGGCACCACCATTCAATGAGCAGTTATTTTTAGCTAGTTTAGAGTCTATGAGTATAGAGACTTAATTTAGTGACTCATCAAACAAAGCTAACGTTTACCTTCTTATGTGATGGGTTATGGTCAACCTTCAAGTTCAATGGATGAAGAGTATGGTATGCCCAGTCATTCTCCTTCTGCACAAATGACATGCGACTCATATCATGTTCTATATCAGATACAAGGAGAATTTGACACAAGCACATGGGTGAACTCGGAGTATCCCATCTATGTAGAGGCAGTAGGCAAGACTCAAGAAATCTATGCATGGCATCTTTAGATTTTTAATCAATACTATCGAGGCTCATTAACTTGGTACCAATATTGTCTCCAACAACAAAATGGGATTCCTTCATCTATCAATTCCATTGAACCACATCGGTCATCATTTTGGAACTAAAGGGTCATTACAATGTAATATGTATAAATTATTGATATTTAATGAATAAAATCTTTCATCTAACTTCATAATAAGTGTACACTTACAAAACTTACATTTTTTATTGATCAACATGAAACAATTAAATTTAATATCACAAATCAGATATATATATATCAATTTCTTCAACAAAACAACTTTGAAATGTTAATTATGCTTCTAAATTCATTTCTAATAGCTTTTTCTTACATTTCCATGACTTTTGATCAATTTTTGGCCTACCGATATTTTTATCCTTGCTATTAAGTCATTATGCATGCTACTCAACATAATGAAATGCGCACAAGGATCTCCTTTAACCTAAGAATAATAAGCTTCCATATTGTGGTGGTGGTGGGTTGGATTCCCTTGTTCAAGTTAGATCATGATATTAGTTAAAGCCTCTAAGATCTCTTGTTCATTTAATAGGTATTGGATTTTTCTATGCCACATATCATAATAATTGTCATCTAATTTTTTTCCTCTTGTCAAATTAGCAACAATGCTTTTAGTAACCATTTCACTACATTTATTACATAGGCTATGACATTACCATACATTTCTCAATTTCAAATTAACCTATGATATTCTTGTTAACATAATGAGATAAAAAATTTCTCAATGCTCATAACCATTGCTCATTAAATGTGCACTAGATCATTATAACTACTTTAAAATTTTTATTTTTTTTGAAAGAGACCAATATTCCTTAAAAAAAAAAAACAATATTACCCTAAGGGTTTTCCTAATCACATTTTGATGATAACAAATCAGTTAGTTTGCTAATGAGTTAAAATTAAGATAAGTTTCAAGTACTAATTATCAAAAAATTCAAATGAAAAATCAAGGTAATCATCAAGGGATCAAAGAAGAGCAGGACCGAGTATGCATGAAGGTCATTCAATCTTAGAAATCCTATGTAAGATGTTCACTTGGGTGCACTTAGGAGTTTAAATTCATCCATGCATCATTTCCATACTAGGTTTTAAGCTTCAAAAGTAATATTTTTATAAACTTGAGTTTTAATTCAAAACCATAAGTAAAAAATTCTCAATTAGTTTTATAAAAATGTTTAAAGTTTTTGTCTAAGTGTTAGAAAGAACTGAAATTGAAAAAGATATGTTTTCAGGAAAAAAATGGTCAACCGATCAAGAGTTGGCTCAACGGACTCAATCGGTTAGGAATCCAATTGACTGATTACCCTTTCATGATCAACGCCTAGTTAGTGAGCACAACAAATCTTCTTTTTCTTCTAAAAGGGTTGTTTTCTTGATCAAGGAAGCCCTTTTCCCGGTCAAGGTCTAGTCAAGCCCCTAACGGTCACCTAACAAAGATTTAATACCCAACGACTAGTTAACCAACCAATCGGAGCTCGACCAGGAAAGACCCATTGGAGCATTTTTTTGGTGTTCAAAATTAGAAACCTTTAAATAGGAAGCTCTCATTCATTTATTGCATAGAGAATACTTGCATTAAACCTCCTACCTACCAGTTTCTCACATTCAAAGTTTTCCTTCTTTCTTGGTACATTAAATCTCTTACTTGCAAACTCATCTCGTGCACCCTTGTTGTTCATCCTAGTTTCCTTTTATTTCATCATTAATTGTACTAAGATCAATTGATCTCATTTATTGAAGTAAGGTTGATTCATGCCCAGTTGAGTATTTTAACCAAAAATATTTATAAATCCTATAACCTTATACTGGTGTAGCAAAGCTACTATAGTATAGCAGCTCTAGGGTCGAACTTAGGGATGGGTTTTCACTCTACCAGTGATAAACTCTAAATTAGAAATTGAGTCTGATGATTTCCTTTATCATAAACTTAAAAGTTTAAAAGAGAATAAAATTTGTTTTGAAAGTAGTGACTGAAATTAAACTAACATAGAACTAAGTAAAAATGGAAGAAAGAAAGTCTCATGGAGCTAAGGGTTGCTAGGATCAAGTTCAAAATGCAAAGTGGAAATTCCGGATTCTTCACCTCGCATTAGGGATTTAACCTATAGTTATCTCCCGAACCGGAATAGGTTTAACAATGAAGATTTAATCCATAAAAAGTCAATAGAAATGGTAGTTAAATTCCATTGATGGCTTTAGACACTATGAGTCTTCACCTTGAATCACTTTCCAATGGCTCGTACATGATAACTAATGGACTGATATGGATCTAGCAATAAGCATTCACAGAGACCTGAAGCTTACCATGTATTGGCCATTCAAAGGCATTCTGAGGGATTTAAAGCAAAACTTTAGATTTAGAAGCCATTTATGAATTCCAACTACCTGTATTTAATGCACGAAAGTTTTCCACTTTAGCATCTGGACTTTTCACCTAGCTTCCTTCACTCTAAGAAACCAAAAAGTTAGCCTCTCATCCTCTGGGAAAACATCCTCAGAGGTTGTTTGGCTTCCAAGAAAATGATAGAGAAAAAGTAAAGCAAAAGAGATCCCTGTATTTCCTTAAGTGTAAAATATACATAAGTTGATCTCCTGGAAAAAGCTCCCTGAGAGTGCTTTTTTAGTGTTTACAAGAGAGTTTATATAGGAAGGTAATTTACCCTTCCTTGGATACTTCCTAGCTAAGGAATTACATGAGTGGCTGAATACAAGGAGAAAATGGAAATTTAGACACAAAAATATCAGAAGAAAAAGAGTCGGCATAAATATCCCAGTTTCGCACATTGCATGGTGACTTGCGAAAATTTCGCAAGTTGATTTCGCAACTTAGAATTCCCTTTCGCACGTTGAGATCCAAGTTCACAAGTTGCAAAATCAACTTCGCATGCTGGGCTTCACTGCGACTTCACAGCTGCCATCCACTTTAAATTTCGCACGTTGGAGTTCCAATTTCGCAAGGTGCGAAATTGTCCCTCAGCTTGATGCAGTTGTCTTCCGAAGGCCATATCTTCCTCATTTCAGCTCCAAATCGTACACGGTTTGAAGCGTTGGATTCTTGACTTCCTGAGATTTGAAATGGTATATAGAATGTAGAAAATTGACTTCGAAAAGTGCTCCAAAAGTGTGAAAGAAGACTGCAGCTGCTGTCCCCTATTTTCCTTACTCTGTTTTCCTCTTCTCCATTGTTCTTTCCTTGCATACTTTGAACGACTAAGGCAAAGGACTATGAGGCTATAAAGCTTGGTTTCTTCATGAATTTGAGCTTCCAAAAGCTTTGTCATGAAGAGTATACAGCTCTCCCTCATTCTTGGATTGCTTTGGTGAGCAAAAAGCTATCAAAAAGCACCAAAACTTACCACAAAATGGTTAGAACCAATTACTAAGGACCTTAATGAATTAATTGGGTTAAATGAATATGATTACTAATCAAAGGTGCTTAAAACCATTATGATTAGGTCTACAAAATAGCACTTTTTGGTAGTAATCAAAGGTTGAGTGTTAAGCTTCAAGTTTGAGGATAAAACTTGAATGATTGCTTGTAGTATCCATTAGAGATAAGGAATCCAATTGTAAAGACTTGTGAGTTTGGTTGAAGCTTCAAATTAGTGGAATCCTCACTCAAGAGGAGCTTAAGGAGAGTGGACATAGGTGAAATTGGCCAAACCACTATAAAATCAATGTTTACAATCTCTCTATCCCTTATCTCTTTATTTTTATTATTGTTTTATTGTTGCTTGAGAATAAATGTCGAAAATGTTTTTAGAACCCAATTCACCCTCCTCTTGGGTGTTTTTATCCATAATAGTTGTGTTTATATATATATATAGAATTCCAATTTAAATAATATTGGACAAAAAACAACTCACATAAACAATTGATATGCAAAGAAAAATCATATGCCTTTTAAAAAAAAATTAATTCATAAATTCTAACTCTATTACCAAAATTCTTTTAATGAATGGGGTAGAACCTTGAGCAAAAGTGCACTTTTGTACTTGCATGTTTAGTCCTAGAATTTTTTTTTTTATTAAAACTGTGCTTTTAGGTAGCCCATTTCTTTTGTGTTTGTATGTTTGACCCTGCACTTTTGGATTGGACATGCACTCCTAGACAACCCATTTTTGTATTTGCATGCTTAGGCTTACATTTTTGGATTGAATCTGTACTTCTAGGCAATCTATTCTTGTGTTTGCTTGCTTAGGTCTGTACTTTTAGATTGAACCTATGCTTTTAAAAAATCTTTTTTATTATTATTATAAACAATAAAAAAAAACTTCTATTAATGAAAATAAATATTTATTTATTTCAAATAACTAAATATAAATAGAGACTAAAACAAGCTTGATCTAGAGATGATACCAATGTAAGATAAAAATTAAAACTATAATCCAAATAAATATTTGCAGAAGATCTTTGTAGCTTGAATTATAATCTCTAATATTGATAACTTCTTTCTTCAAAGAAACTACTAGAGTTTCTTATTTCTCCATCCTCCAGATTCTAGGTGTAGATGGCACTAGGAAGAATTTGATCGAGAAAAAATAAAAGAGATATGGAGAAACTCAAACCTACTAGAGAAAAGATTGTTAGGATTAAAGCCTACTATTTTTAGACAACCTTATTAGTAAAAGATAAGGATTCGAAATTGAATGGATAATTATCTCCATTATGTCTTTAACCAATTTAATTGAAAAACAAATTTTGAATTTTATGTATCTACTTATTCATCCTCTTTTTATTTTATTTAACTCACATGTGGGCAGTGAATTAAAAAAAAAATAACATTTAAATTCTAACAATGTAATTATTGGTTTCTAATTATGTGTATTTCTTAAGAAAAATGATAGCATTTTTCTAGGTTAAGTTTCATTGATTACTTATTGGGATATGATTTATTTTTTGGATTTATGGAATTGTGATTGAATTATGTGATTAATTATTCAGATTAATTAATTATTTTTTAGAGTATCAATTTGGGAAAAAACATAAATTCTAACTTTTAGTTTTCAAAATTATTTGAAATCATGGGTTGGATATTTAGATGACTGGAAATTATGTTTTAAAATCGTAATTTGAGAAATTTCATTGGGATGTATCAAAGTTAATTTATTTTTGTTTTATTAGTTGAATTTAAAAAATTAAGGTAAATTTATTTCTAATTCAAATTTTTTTTATCTTAGTATTTTTTTTTCATTCTAAATCAAAATGTATAAAAAATATATAAAGTTTAATTATATTGAGAATTAGATGAGTTATATAAGGCAAAAATATTGACAATTATCCCTCCTTTAAGAGGGTTTTTCATAGTATATATAGTGTCACCTTATTGATGTATCTTTGGTTTCTTTGGTTTATAATTGCTTTAGTGAGGATGTGATTGTGATGGAGTAGATTAGATCGGTCCAACGAAAAACTAGCCATTCTGCCCATGCAGTTAACTATCCTTCACATCTTGTCTCTATCCCCTACTAACATTAGTTATCCCCCACTTATTCCCCAGCTCAGTTTGTATCCCTTACTATTATTATTGTATGCCCAGTCCAAACAGTACCTTGGATATGTAGGTTTGGGTGTCAACTCTTCTATAGGAGTCCAGGCTGGGAAATGGTTTATATACATTTTTCTTAAAGTCTTCTCCTCTTTCCTTGCATTAACAAACAAAAGAAAAAATGGAAAAAAGAAAATACCCATATTCCTTTCCTCATACTCTCTCTCTCTCTCTCTTAAAATTTTGATCCCTGTATACAATCAATGCCCCACCAAGACCAAGCCAAGTCAATATTATTTCCAGTTTCTTTTCTCTGAATGGAACTCAAGTTCAACACTTTGGATCTCAGACCATGATATTTTGTCTAAAGTTCATGAGTTTCATAGACCATGTGCTTCATCATCTGGACTATCCAATACAATACTACTTGAATTCAAAGATATTGAACCCTCAATTCCATGCGTATCACATAGAGGTCATCATGTATTATGTAGAAAAATTAATATTCCGGGTTGATGTGTCTACGGTTTACACTAGGCTTTTGAGTCTTTGAGTTTTAACTGTCTCTGCCTGGAATGCCGGAAATGCAGGGAAATATTTGCTCTCATGGTTGTACATTTGGGACAAAAATAACCTCAAACTCTGCCAAATGCTGCCATCAAGAGCTGGAAATGTTGAAATTTCCTACCAGTTAATACGCGGTTCTGATGCCAGACGCTGGAGATGGAGATTCATAGAGATTCAACCCTATATCATACTAGTGCTAACCACCTCCACTAGTTATGAAGATTGAAGAAATAGCCAATTTTTGACGCGACAAGGAAGCTATGACATGAGTTTCCATGAAGGGTACCTATGATTTTTTGTTATAAGCTACCATTTGTTTCTTAATTGTCAAAGAAACAATTGCTAATACTTTATTATATCACATTGTATTTTTTGAAGTCTTGATTCAAATGACAAGACTATCGTTTAATCGCCTGTTGGTTTGATAGGATTGACTGCGACTTTCTTTAGAAATTTGTTGTGAAAGGAGCATCACCTTCTATATGGTTTGTAGAATGATGTGAGTCCCACAAAACATACTTTGATTTGGTCAAGGTAACTGAATTCAACATGAGAAATCTTGTCTAGTTATACAATTCCCACTCCTATGACTACGCTAAATATGACAATATATGGCTGCTTTTGCTTCTATGACATGCAAGTTATATGGATATTTGGTGCAATCGTTATGGACTCAACGTGTCCAATAAGAATTTTTTGAAGTTACAACTTCACATGGTTAATCTAAATTTATAAATGATGAAGTAGTTGAAATACTTAGAGTTTTAGAATAGTTATGGGAAAAAAATGAAAATGATTACTCCTTAATCTTCGACAATAATTAGAGTTTCTTTTTTATGTGAAATATATTGGAATAAATATGAATGTTATTAAATATTTAATATATTTGTTTTTTGTTTGAATTTGATTTATATCTAAATAATGCTTAACATTATTGGGTATTTAGACAATTTATCTTTTATTAATGTCTAAATACTATTAAATAGTGAGTTTTATATTTTTATTAATGTTTGCATACTATTAACTATTAATTAATTCTATTTTTTATTACGTATTAAAATTATTTATAATAATAACAATTATATTTATTTTTATTTTACATAATTAAGATAAAGCAATTGGTCATTGAATAGTACTTACGATTTTTTATATTTTAAAATGAATTAAAAATTGGTGACTAAATAATAATTAGAATTTTTAATTATGTTTGATTGCTAAGAAAATATTAGAATATTTTTAGGTTAAGTTTCATAATTATTCATTAATTTATATGTCGTGTTTTTTGAATTAATGTATTTGTGATTAAAAGGGGGGATTTTTCACTTGGTAGCATTGATGTTAAAGATACACTTAAATTGGATATGAAATGGTTGAACCAACAACCATGGTCCTTGCATATTGTAAGGGCTAAATATAATAGGTATGTTGACCTTTCCTTAGGGTTAAATCAAACAAAAAGATCAATTTGAGAGGGTCTTTACCCAATAATAAGATCATGACCTACCCAATATATATTGGTTTGATTCTTGTGATACTAGCATACCTTACAAAAGGCATGCATGTAGTCCTAAGAGTTCTGCATTTTGCTAAATTCATCTGGTTTACTTTACGGTGAATTCTTAATTATGAATGCATGTTTAACAATCATGTCATATAATTTAATCACTCTCATTCTTACAAGTAATAAATTGGTCAAGCCTAACTATGTGAATTGAAAAAGAAATTTAAACATGGTTCTCACATAAGAGTAAAAATAGGTAACTTAGGAATTTTCTCTAAATACCCCTAATGAATAATCCTCATAGGAAGAGAGGGGTGTTTATCATAAATTACATAAGATAGATCAAAAGGCCAAGTGTATCATACTTGGGTTCTTGGATAACATATGTTGTAATTTTAACATATGTCTCATGCCACGACTTATAATATTCTCTTGAGTCTACAAGAGATCTTTGGTGACAAGGATAAGTTAACTAGACAAGTTGTTTTAAGGACTATGATGAACACTATGATGACAAAAGGAACCCCCGTTAGAGATCATATAGTACATATGATCAAACTCTTTAATGAGATAAAGATCCCTGGATCTAAGATTGACAAAAAAAACTAAGGTTGATTTGATCTTAGAGACTATCGAATTCTTCTGGGAAATTCGAGCTCAACTATTTTATTTGAGTGGTTGAAAAACATGCTAGAGCTTATGCGGGAGCTTCAAATGCATGGTTGAGGGGATTGTTAAAGATAAAAAATAACGATTTTAAAATTTGTTTAAAATTTGAGATATAATAAATTTTATTGTCTCAAATTCTAAAATTTATGGAAGTCAGCTTTAAAAACATAAATTAAATATATATATATATATATATATAAAAACTATTCCATTTTTATATAAAAAGTTTCTATTTTAAAAAATAAAAATAGAAATATATATCCAATGAATTTTTTCCTCTTTGCTCTACCAACTCAATTCCGTTCTCTCACCTTTGTTATGTCATAATGCTGCCATTTGGCCTACACTCAAAATTAGTTCACATATGTGCTTATTTTGAAGAGCATCTGCACTCTTGTTTGTTATTTCTTATTTAATTCAAAATTTTATGCCTAGTCAAATAAGTTTGGTCCACTAAGGAGAATATATTGAGAGATTCATGAAAAATATTGTGACTTACTCTATACTTATTGTAGCATTATTATTTTGATTTAGATGTGATATATTTATAATTATTTTATTATGATTCCATTTATTTAAAAAAAAAACATAAATGATAAAAACAAATTGGAGTGGGAAAATAGGAGTGACTTTCTGTCATCCCAAGGAGCATAATAGTTCCATGCATCCACGGTGTACTCCAGAAGTATTCCTTTCTATTCACCACAGACTACTTGGGGCCTTGTTGCTTACGTTGTAGTGTGGCCTTTCTTGGATGCTGCTGATTCCTACTTTTCAAATTCTAAATTCCATAAATAAAATCTGTATTCTACCAAACATTATGAGTCCCAAAGCCTCCCATAAAACTTCAGAATGAGAAACAACTTTACCCAACTCCCTTTATGTCTCTTCTGCTGTCTGTCTTTATGGATTTTCTTCACGGAGATGGTCATGTCACGGAATACAACAATACCAGTTAAAGTGGGAGTGGTTCTTGACATGGATACATGGCTGGGGAAGATGGGCTTGAGCTGCATCTCCATGGCGCTCTCAGACTTCTATGCCTCTCATGGGCACTACAAGACTAGGCTGGTTCTGGAAATCAGAGATTCCAATAGAGATGTTGTGGGTGCAGCTGCAGCAGGTACTCTCGTTTCATGAAAGTTAGGATACATTTAGAAAACAATTGCATTATAGAGACATATGGAAGTAAAAATTACATTATCTTAAAATATGACTTGAAAATACATAGAGAACCCATTAACCATGAAGTTATTTTAAAGCATCCTACATCACTATAATTTCTTACCATATTCAACTTGATTACTTGGTGTATTTATATTCAATTTTTCAGAAAAATAATAACAGGAGAACTTATAATTTCTTACCACTTTATGACTAGTAATTACTAAACATGTCCATGAAAATTTTCCTATTTAATTAGAATGTTATTATGGAATTATTGTGAATAGTGTTGTTTTTGATATACAGTATGACAAGGACAACCATATTATCGTCAACCATAGAAAGTTACATGGCAGAAAACCTCCTTTAAGCAACACAATCCCTGAAATGCAGCACTGAATTGAACAGTGAAAGAAATCCAGAATCATCCACCCAGATTAGAATTAATTCAAAATTTTCACATTAAGTAAATTGATTTGTAGACCAATTAATTTCTCTCTTTAACTTTAGCTGATGGGAGTTATTGTTTGATAAATATAAGAGAAGTTGTTGAGGAAAAAGAGTGTTCAAATTGATCAAACGACATTAGCATGCCCATCAAAGACGGCAAAAACTATAGTCAAATTTACCCCGTGTTTTCAACAAAGCAACATTTCTCTTCTTGACTAGGAAGACGTTTCTTTGTTAACCACACGATGGTTCAAAGACGCAAAGAGTCTCCATAAATTTAATTTCCTTCTTGGTTTAATAGTCAACAGTAATTTTGTGACAATTTTAGAGAAGCGTGGGAAGTTAGCAAAAATGACGCCTATGACATATGGTATTAAGAAATAATGAGATGTAGAATGGAAGGTATATACAAGAAAATCTCTAACATATATGATCCACCTTTCTGTTATAACAAGAAGATTGATAATGTTTTCACGAATTGATCTAGAATTCATGGGACCAAGGGGATGTATTTTTCCTTTTTGTACATACCTTGTTTGATTGCTGATAATATGGTAGAAATTGAATGAAACTTTAGAATCATTAAATTTTAATTATTGTCAAATTCAGCTCTAGATTTATTACAAAATGAGGAAGTTCAAGCCATCATAGGACCAGCATCCTCCATGCAGGCCAACTTTGTGATTGGTCTCGGAGACAAGGCTCATGTGCCCATCATTTCATTTTCTGCAACTAGTCCTTCTCTTTCTTCGCTCCGGAGTCGATATTTTGTCCGAGCCACACTGAATGACTCAGCTCAAGTACCAGCTATAAGGGCAATCGTCCAAGCCTTTGGGTGGAGACAAGTTGTGCTCATTTACTCGGACAACGAGTACGGAAATGGAGTTATACCATATCTTACTGATGCCTTGCAAGAGATTGACACCCGTATCTCCTACAGGAGCGTCATTCATCCATTAGCCACCGATGATCAAATCCTTGAAGAGCTTTACAAGTTGATGACAATGCCAATCAGAGTTTTCATTGTACACATGTTTACACCTCTAGGCCCACGGCTTTTCACCAGAGCGTATGAGATTGGAATGATGGAAGAAGGTTTTGTTTGGATACTAACTGATGGACTAACTGATATCTTGAGTGCTTTGGATGACTCGGTCATTGATTCGATGCAAGGAGTGTTGGGTGTAAAGCCTCATGTTCCAAGATCGAAAGAGCTTGAAAGTTTTAAAATCAGATGGAAAAGGAAAATCCAACAAGAATATCCAACCAATGAAAGCTTTGAGCTGAACATTTTTGGACTCTGGGCTTATGATGCTGCTTCTGGGCTAGCCATGGCAGTTGAAAAACTTGGAGCAACAAACTTCAGCTTCCAAAAGTCTAATACTTCCAGAAATTCAACTGATCTTGATACTGTAGGAGTCTCCCAAATTGGTCCAAATCTTCTCCAATCACTATTAAGTACTAGATTTAAGGGCCTTAGTGGACACTTTCAAATTTTTAACAGGCAACTACGCTCATCAGCTTTTCAGGTAGTCAATGTGATCGGCAAAGGGGAAAGAGGGGTTGGATTTTGGACACCAGAGAATGGAACTGTAAGAAAGTTACATTCGACTTCCAAGACCAATCTAGGAACAATCGTATGGCCAGGAGAATCACCCTCTGTTCCTAAAGGTTGGGTCCTTCCAACCAATGAGAAGAAGATGAGAATAGGAGTACCAGTCACCAAGGGTTCTGGTAAATTCGT
Organism: Vitis vinifera; assembly: GCF_030704535.1. Taxonomy (NCBI): domain Eukaryota; kingdom Viridiplantae; phylum Streptophyta; class Magnoliopsida; order Vitales; family Vitaceae; genus Vitis; species Vitis vinifera. The sequence goes on from NC_081808.1 coordinate 8,169,520, forward strand.
AAAGGTGACACGAGATCCTAGCACTAACGCGACGGAGGTCACTGGATTTTCCATTGCAGTCTTCGATGCAGTGATGGCAGCATTACCATATGCTGTTCCTTATGAGTACATTCCCTTCCAGACGCCTGATGGTGAACCAGCGGGTGATTACAACGATTTGATATATCAAGTATATCTCAAGGTCAGTTTATCGAACTCTTTACCTTTCCTGGTAAATAGAGGTAACTCTAGGTTTGGCTTCAATTATGATGAAGTTTGTCAAAATAAAAACCAAACCTGCAGCATATTTTCCCGTAATGCATAACAGAAGGCCCCATTGTTTATTGTGAACAGAAGTATGATGCTGTGGTGGGAGATACTACTATTCTAGCGAACAGGTCCTTGTATGTAGACTTCACACTACCGTACACAGAATCTGGGGTGTCAATGATCGTGCCCATCATAGATAAAAGAAGAAAAAATGCATGGGTTTTCTTGAAGCCACTTACTTGGGACCTTTGGGTGACAAGCTCTTGTTTCTTTGTATTCATTGGCTTTGTGATTTGGGTTCTTGAACATCGAGTAAATAAAGATTTCAGAGGGCCTCGTTCACATCAAGTTGGCACTATCTTCTGGTTTTCATTCTCAACATTGGTGTTTGCTCAGAGTAATTTCTCTTCCACCTCCTTGAATTTTATCCAGCAACTTATCTACTCTTGTAATATTCAAATACTCATGATACGAAGCATATTGAGCACATCTCAAACACAATCAAAACTAACTTCTAGTATGGCCTGCTTGCTTGTTTCCCATGATTACAACCTCTATTAATATATGGACATTCCATACAATATGCAAGTAAATTTCAGGGTAATTTTTATGTTTAAGAAATTATATATATTTGTCTTTATATTGATTTTCTGGAGTTGATTTTTCCATTTCACTCTTAAATTTTGTTAACAGAGGAGAGAATTGTCAACAACTTGGCTCGGTTTGTGGTGATCATATGGCTTTTTGTGGTGCTGATTCTTACTCAAAGTTACACAGCCAGCTTGACTTCAATGTTGACAGTTCAACAGCTCAACCCAACCATCACCGATATAAATGAGCTCATAAAGAAGGGGGAGCGTGTAGGTTGCCAACATGCCTCTTTCGTTCATGAATTCTTGATCGAATCGATGAAATTTGATGAGTCCAACCTTGTAATCTATGAGTCAACAGAAGTACTGGATGAATTATTTTCAAAAGGTAGAATTGCTGCCGCATTTGATGAAATCCCTTACATTAAGCTTTTCCTTGCAAAATATTGCTCCAAATACACTGCAGTTGGACCAACATACAAGTTTGATGGGTTTGGATTTGTAAGTACTCTCTCATAACACACGTACTTGTATGAATTTTATACCGAGGTTTCTTATTTTTGATCATTTTTCAGGTGTTTCCAAAGGGTTCACCCCTTGTAGCTGATGTTTCAAGGCAAGTCTTAAACGTGACTGAGGGAGCTAAAATGCTACAATTTGAGAAGGCATGGTTTGGGCAAACACCCAGTTGTCCAGAGCTCACCAGCTCAGTTTCTTCAGACAGCATCGGCCTTAATAGCTTTTGGGGCCTATTCCTCATTGCTGGAATCGCTTCATTTGTAGCTCTCATCACATGCATCACCACATTCCTTTATGAAAATAGAGATGCATTAATAAACTTGAATTCCCCATCTTCCATATGGAGAAAAATTAAAGCCATGGTGACACGCTTTGATGACAAAGATCTTAGGTCCCATACTTTTAGAAAAAGTGATCAACTTCAAGACAAGCGGCATCAAAGCCATGGATGCAGCTACACCAACTTCCCTCCAAGTCCATCGAGCCTTTTGCTCCCAACACACAACAATTTTTCTTTCTTCAGAGAACAAGGAACACCTTCTTCTGGACATGCTGATCCAGTCGGTCCAAATCGGCCCATGTCTCCACATATATTGTTTGGATATGAGCTTGCTAATATAAATCACGAGCAAACAAGACCGCTTGTAATTGAATGACTGATCGATCAATTCGTTTTTCCTGTGTTATTTATGCCGATGGCACCATTAACCACAAATATGAATTTCAAAAAAAGAAAAAAAAAAGAAAAAACAAAAATGTAGTTGTGCTATAGCCATAGGCATTTCAGTTAAATGCCATCTATTTGCTATGAACAATAATTCATCACTAAGAAATTATTTTGCTATGAAATAAATGTTATTGCAAAAAGTCATTGCTTACCATAAAAATATTGTCTTAGCTAAAAGCGTTATAAAAAATGGAGAAATTTGTTGTAATGAATTTTCCAAAAGCTTGCCAGCCGGATTAGTTTAATCCAAGATGGGATTGAAAAGGATGATCGAAGTGGAACAGACTGGACCTTCCGTTTATGGTAGGACTAGGACAGGGAGGTCCAGTTTTCAAACCATGGCAGATATGACGCATAACATTGTTATAAAATCTATATCAACCAATGGTTCCTACATTTTTTACAGGACATAGATGACCCGTTACTCAGCCATTACTTGCACATGCTTTTTCATTTTTCTCTCTTTTTTTTTTTTTTTTTGACTTTTTTAAATGAAAATCAAATTTAACCTTCCCACATTGATAATTGCCTTAAATTCCGTCAAATTCACGAATTTATTGCCGCCTAACACAACAGCTCAACTTCCTGTGCCTTATCGGCATAAAAATAAATAAATAAAGATTGTCCTTGCACTACATGGTTGACATTGCTTCGCCACACCCAAGATCGTTTATATATATATATATATATATATATATATATATATATATATATATATATATATATGGAGTTTTAAAACTACCCACAACTGCCACTATTAAAATAAAATTTAAAAAAACATAATTCCTAATTTTTTTTAAAAAAAAAAAGGATAAAAATGATTCTGGATACTGTTCCAAATAATAATAAAATAAAATAAAAAAGGAAAAGGATAAGAGCCATATGGAAAATAGGTGCAAAGTGCACCCACCTCTGTAGGAACTTTTGGACTCAATTGAAATGGACAAAAATAAATAAATAAATAAAATAAAAAATGGAAAAGATGAGTGGAATAGAGGAGCCACAATTTTCTAGTTATGGTTTCAAAAAAGCCCTTTTCCAAGACAAATAAAGTGGAATATTATTCTAAGATTTTTTTTTTTAAGTAATAATAATACAGAAAAGTTAAATATGTTTTAATCTACTTATTAACATCAAAGTTGAATTACTCTTGTTACTTTTTGAAATAATAATAAATGAGTATCTTCTCGAATTTTTTTTTTGAAGTAACAATAATACAAAAAATTTAAATATGTTTTAATCTACTTATTAACATCAAAGTTGAATTACTCTTGTTGGTTAGAACTTCTCTTATGCTCACTTGAAGCCCAAATTCAAGTTTTGATGCCCTCCTTTGTATTACAAGTATCTGTTACTCATAAAAAAAAATAATAATAAATGAGTATCATGCCCTCATTTGTATTACAAGATTAAAAAAATGAGGGTCTTAAATAAAATAATAATAATAAATGCGTATCATGCCCTCATTCTTATTACAAGATTTAAAAAATGAGGGTCTTAAATATGAGTATCTATTACTCATTGAAAAAAAATAAAAAGAGATGAGGGATTGTCCATGAAGAGGCTTGATCCTTTGACTATAGGTATAAGAGTCTTGTACTCTACCACCTAAGCTAGATGTTTTTTGTTTTCATAAAAGACTGGTTATTGAAAACAACATCTAGAGTTATGGAAGACATTGTGCATAATCCTAATATTGTTGTTTCTTTTAGTTTTAAGAGTGAAGATTAGTTCTTTTTCTACATGTTACTTTTTTATGTTTTGTACATGAAATGTAAATATCTTATATGCAAGATATGACATGAATATTTATTGTTTGATAAACGAGTATGTCTTTTATTTACATGCATGTCTTCAGTTCTTTTTTATATGTTATTGATACATGAAAGTTGTATAATATTTTTTTATGGAGTGGAAGGTTTTAGGCTAAAAAAAATTAATTAACTTCTTGCCTAAAATTAGAAATACTTGCATAGATTGTTTCTAATTTGTAATAATTAAAATTGTATATGGGAGTTAATTAAGAACATAGTGAACTTTCGTTTCTATTGCAATTTAAGGTTATTACATATTAGAAGATGATTAGAGCAAGTAAAAGTATCAATATCCCTAAAAGTACTAATTAATAAAATTATGCAATATCTCTAAGTAGTTGAATATATTGACTACAATTAGGAACATCATAGCAAAATTAAATAAGGATGAGAAACTAAATGGCGATAACTATGAGGTTTGACATCACAAAGTTCAGTATATCCTTATAGAGCAAGAGGCTCTTGAAATACTGAATCATGTCATGTAAGACCCTAAATAAGGAAACTCTGCTCAATATAGAAAAGATCAAGAGGCTTATATGGCTTAGAAGAAATAGAGTTGTCTTCCTCTCAAATCATAATATCATATTATATTTTATTATTATATTAAAAAAAAATCTTATAAACAAGGTTTTGTACCGTGTTTGATTGCTGACAGTAGAGTAGAAATTTATTCATTCATTTAAATGCTTGTTGATCGTTTGAGCCTACCTACTCTTGAACTTAGTTGTAGACCTCTTAAAAAATGAAGAAGTGGAAGCCACAATAGGGTCGAGATCATTGACGTAGGCCAACTTCATGATCAACCTTGGAAGCAAAGCTCGAGTGTCCATCATTTCATTTTCTTCAACAAGTCCCTTTCTTTCTCCGCTTCAGAGTCAATATTTTATCCAAGCTACCCTATATGACTCAACTCAAGTACCGGTAATAAGGGCATTAGTCTAGGCCTTTGGATGGAGAGAAGTTGTGCTTATCTATGAGGACAACGAGTATGGGAATGGAGTTATACTATCTCTGACTATTGCCATGCAGGAGGTGGACACACATGTGACTTATCGAAGCTTCATTCATCCGTTGGCAACTAATGATCAAATCGTTAAAGAACTTTACAAGTTAATGATGATGTCAACTAGGGTTTCCATTATGCATATGCTTAAGCCTCTTGGCTCCCAACTTTTACCTAAGCAAATGAGGTTGGAATGATGGAAAAAGGCTATGTTTGGATACTAACTGATGGGATAACTAACTTCTTGAGTACCTTGGATGATTCAGCCATTGATTCGATGCAAGGGGTGTTGGGTGTCATGTGACGCCCCAAGACCCACTCCAAGGGCTGACGGTCATTTTACACCTCAAACCCGAAGGCTTACAGTGTAACCTAACCCAAACAATTATCTTGTAATTGGAAGTTACCAATTACCAAATATCTGTTCAGAGTAGTGGAACAAAATCTAAAATCCTCAAAATTCAATTTCAAAACTAAAACATTCACTATCCAAAATCCATTGTCCAAATATTTGCAAACTTAAACAATTCAAGTACTAAAACAAATTTCAAAATCTCCAACACTCAACTTTGATCTAACATAAAATTTGAAGGATCAATATCCAAATAACTTCCAAATACCAAGGATCCAAATGAACATAACTAACAGTTAAACAAAATCCAACATAAAATCCTAAGTCAAATCCTAATGATGACCATTCCTCAGCCTAGCCATCACTCCTCACCCGAACTAAGGATACCTGAAAATTTTTCAACAATTGGGAATGAGCTCACAACCCAATAAGGAATATTAATGCAGTTCATGGATCAAATATTTTCATTTCAAATAGGAGATATCATTTTTTTTTCTCATCAAATATCAGAGTTTCAAAAATACCAATATATTCAAAATTCAACCAACCATTTTCATATCAAATTCAAACACTTTCACATAAGATTCAATCAAATCCATTCAATTTTCATTACTCTGGTTATCAAATATCAAATGCCCAGTTAGGTGGGACTTTTCAAATGGGTGGCTAGCCTCAAATTGTTCCTGGTGGACGGAACCAAGCACTACTAGTACTAGTAACCTCTAACCAAACCCCTAGAGGCTGGGGTCCAAATCAATTACATTCCCACCATGAAATGTAAAGGTCAACTATTATATCCCGTTAACATGGCCGAATAGTCAACTATTATATCCCGTTGACAAGGGCCAAATAAACTAGAGTGATGTTTTTGTTCAAGTATTCAAATTTACACAACATAATATCTCCATATTTTGTGTCATAAATAAAACAAAATATTCCAACATAATATTTAGTGCAAAACAGTTTGATCCATGCATGGTAACAAAATATCATTTTCTTTTCCACAATTCAAAATAACATATAAAATAATTTAAATTTTATAAATATTGCATTAACTTCCCTTACCTCAAAAGAAGTCCTTGAAAGCTTGAGAGAAGAATAATTCTGAAAAAAAAATCTACTCTTCACCTAATATAACATAAGAGAAACAATTATTACTATTTATTTATAATTTAACTAATCTATTTCTTATTTAAATAAAACTAATAAATTCCCAATTTGTTTCTAATAACACATTACTAATTTAATTAAATTACAATTTTATTTCATTATAAAATTCTATATATATATATATATATATATATATATATATTGCTAAATCTCTCATTCTATTTATTACAAAAAAAAGACTATTATTACTATTATCTTAATTATTAATCTAAAACTAAATATTATTATTTTAATTAACCAATTCAAAAGCCACTCAACCATTACCTAGTTGTCTCAGGTACACCAAACCCAAAAGCAAGTTTTTTTTTTTCATTGCCATCATCATGATTCATTTTATATATATATATATATATATATATATATATTCCTTCCATTTGGCACACGCCCCCTTTTCTTTTCTTTTTTTTTCTCCTTGCTTCCAGTAACACAGTACACGCGTACAACCCTTTTTTTTTTTTTCCTTCCTTCCTTCCTTCCAGTGTTGTGCACACGCGTTCTTTTTTTTTTTTTTTTTTTACATTTTCTAATCCCTTCAACCACAAATAATAATATATTTATTTACTCCTTTTTTTTTTCTTTTTTCTTTTTTTTTTTTAAATTAACCCTAACCTAAAATCGAAACCTTCTAAGGGATTTTTTTTTTTTCATCTAATAAAACTTAAGATCTCCCAAATTCCAATAATAAAATCAAAATCTTAAATTTTTTTATTATTTTGATTTTAAAACAAATTAAAAATAAAATAAACTAACCCTAATCTAGATTTGGGTTTTCCAAAAGATATCTAATGTGTTTGAAATTAATCAATAAATCTAAAATATTAAACTAGGGGTTAGAATCTTACCTATAGAGACCTGTTCTTCAACCCTGAAATCTGACTTCAACCTACGTTCTCTGAAATTCTGCGAATAGGAACTCTATTCAGAAAAGAATAGGAAGAAATAGAATTTCTAATTTATACCTAGGGTATTTATTCATAAAATTACACTTTTACCCCTCTTCCGCTTTATTAAATTAATTAATTAATTAATTAACTAATTGAATTATTATTAGTAATTTCCTAAATTACCCTTAAAAAAAATACTTGGGCGTTACATCCTCCCCTCCTTAACAAAAGTTTAGTCCTCTAAACTTGACATACCTGAGTCTTGAAATAATTGAGGATGTTTTTCTCTCATCTCTTCTTCTAACTCCCAAGTGGCCTCTCGGATACTATGATTGCTCCATTGGACCTTTACCAACTTGACAACAGCATGTCGCAATACCTTATCCATCACATCCACAATTTGAACGGGTACCTCTTCATACGTCAAGTCCTCCGAAATTTGAATAGACTCCAACTCCACAACATGAGATGGATCATAAATATACTTCCTCAAGGTTGAAACATGGAAAACATTATGAATCTTAGATAGACTTGGGGGCAAGGCTACTTTATATGCCAAAGTGCCTACTCTTTCTAATATTTCAAACGGACCCACAAAATGAGGACTAAGTTTTCCTTTTCTCCCAAATCTCATCACAGACTTCATAGGTGAAACTTTCAAGAACACATGATCACCCACCTCAAACTCCAAATCTCGCCTACAATGATCAGCATAACTCTTATGTCTACTTTGAGCTGCTTTTAATCTTTCTTTAATCAAAGCAACTTTTTCAACAGTCAACTGCACAAGTTTAGGCCCCAAAAGTTTCCTATCTCCAACATCATTCCAACAGATAGGAGATCGACATTTCCTACCATACAATGCCTCAAAAGGTGCCATCCCAATGCTAGCTTGAAAACTACTGTTATAGGCAAACTCTGCTAAAGGTAAATGATCATCCCAATTACCTTGCAGGTCCAAAATACAATCTCTCAATAAGTCTTCTAAAACCTGAATTACCCTTTTTGATTGGCCATCAGTTTGAGGATGGAAAGTAGTACTAAAACTCAACTTAGTGCCCAAAGCTTTTTGTAGACTATGCCAGAATCTAGAAGTGAAACGAGGATCTCTGTCAGACACTATAGAAACTGGTACTCCATGCATTCTCACAATCTCCTTCACATAAAGAGAAGCTAAACGATCTAAAGAAAAGTTGACTTTCATAGGCAAAAAGTGAGCAGACTTTGTCAACCGATTAACAATCACCCAAATAGCATTATTACCCCCTAAGGTTCTTAGCAATCCTATCACAAAATCCATGGTAATATGCTCCTACTTCCACTCAGGAATAGCAAGTGGCTGCAAAGACCCTACTGGTCGTTGATGCTCAGCCTTCACCTATTGACACACTAAACACTGAGCCACAAATTGTGCAATATCACGCTTCATACCTGACCACCAATAGTTTTGCCTCAAATCCTTGTACATCTTTGTCCCTCCTGGGTGGATTGCAAACTTGGAACGATGAGCTTCCTCTAAAAGCTCCCTCCTTAAGTCTTCATCATTTGGGACACAAAGTCTAGTCCCAAATCTCAAGATCTCATCATCTGACAAAACAAAATCAGGCTTACTGCCCCTCTTAACTTCCTCCATAACTTGCACTAATTGGGAATCATTCTTTTGTAGGGTCTTAATTCTCCCAACTAAGTCTGGTTGTACTCTGAAATTTGCTACAAGTGCTCCTAAGCCCATAACTCGAAAGTGGACTGGTAAACTCCTCAACTCGTCAAGTAAACTGCCTTTGACAGCCTCTAATAGCTGCTAGAGAACTAACTGACTTCCTACTCAAGGCATCAACTACAACATTCGCCTTCCCAGAATGATACTGAATAATACAATCATAGTCCTTAAGTAGTTCTATCCATCTTCTCTGTCTCATGTTCAACTCCTTTTGGGAAAATAGATACTTCAAACTCTTATGATCTGTGAATATCTCACAAGTTTCACCAAAAAAAAAAATGTCTCCAAATCTTAAGTGCAAAAACCACAACAGCTAACTCCAAATCATGAGTAGGGTAATTCCTTTCATAAGGCTTCAACTGTCTAGAAGCATAAGCTACAACTCTCCCATGCTGCATAAGAACACAACCTAAACCCTGATGAAAGGCATCACTATACACCACAAATCCTCCTGAACCTGAAAGGATAGTCAAAATAGGAGCTAACACTAATCTATTCTTCAACTCTTGGAAGCTACATTCACAATCATCAGACCACTCAAACTTAACTCCCTTCTGTGTCAACTTAGTTAAAGGTAGGGCAATCTTAGAGAACCCTTCTATAAACCGCCTATAGTAACCAGCAAGTCCCAAGAAATTTCGAATCTCAGTCACAGTACTAGGTCTTCTCCAATTGGCTACAACATCTACCTTGCCAGGGTCAACTGAGATGCCATCATTGCTTACCACATGCCCAAGGAAAGAAATTCGGTCTAACCAAAACTCTCACTTCTTTAGTTTAGCATACAACTGCTTATCTCTGAGGGTCTGTAATACAATACTCAAATGACCCTCATGCTCCTCTCTACTTCTTGAGTATACCAAGATGTCATCTATAAAAACCACCACAAACTAATCTAAATAGGGTTTGAATACCTTATTCATCAAGTCCATAAAAGCAGCAGGTGCATTAGTCAAACCAAAAGGCATAACAAGAAACTCATAGTGCCCATACCTAGTTCGAAAAGTAGTCTTGGGTACATCTTCCCCTCTAACCCTCAACTGGTGATAACCCGATTGAAGATCTATCTTAGAGAACACACAAGCACCTTGTAGCTAATCAAACAAATCATCAATCCGAGGAAGGGGATGCTTGTTCCTCATTGTCACCTTATTCAACTCCCTATAGTCAATGCAAAGTCTCATTGAGCCATCCTTCTTTTTTACAAATAGAACAGGAGCTCCCCAAGGTGAAACACTAGGCCTGATAAAACCCTTGTCTAATAACTCCTGAAGCTGAACTTTCAACTCCTTAAGCTCCACAGGTGCCATCCTATATGGGGCCTTAGACATAAGACCTGTTCCTGGTACCAGATCGATGGAGAACTCCACCTCTCTCTCTGGTGGCAAGCCAGGCAAATCCTCTGGAAAGACATCAGGATACTCCCTTACTATGGGTATGTCTTCCAACTTCAAATCACTTTCATTACTCATCACACTAGCCAAAAATCCTTGGCAACCCTTCTTGAGCAAGCTACTAGCTCGCAAGGCTGAGATCATACGCAGTAGTCTGTCCACATGCTTCCCTTCAAAGCTAAACTTAGGCTGACCAGGAATACTAAACGTCACCCTTTTCTCAAAACAGTCAACAGAGGCATGGTAGGAAGCTAACCAATCCATCCCCAAAATCACATCAAAATCCTGAAAGTCAAGGAATACTAAGTCAACTGGCATTTCCCTATAACCAATCATCACAATATAATTTCTAAGCATTCTACTGGCCACAATAGAATCTCCCACAGGAGTAGCAACAATCAAATCAAAGTTCATGCTAGCAACAGGCAAACCCAACAAACCAGCAAAAGATACTCAAACAAAAGAGTGTGTTGATCCAGGATCAATCAAGACTCTAGCAAATAAGGTGTGGATTCAGAAAGTACCTGTCACCACATCAGAAGTGGCCTGAGCATTTCGATGACTCATAGCAAACACCCGTCCTTGGGCTTTGGGTTTCTGTTTATCCTCCTTATTTTCCTCTTTATGCTTCCCAATGATGAACTTCCTATTCTCTGGACAATCTCTGATCAAATGTCCTTGCTTCCCACAACCAAAGCAAGCTCCAGTCTCTCTATAGCATGGCCTACCCCCATGCTTCTTACCACAAGTAGGACAAGCCCCATCTAAATTTTGTGCTGCCTTCCCTTTATTCTGATTTCTTCCTGATGTAGACTTTCGCTGTGCTTGATTACCATGAGCCCTTTGTTGTTCCCTATACTAATGAAGCTCCTCATTATCTTTTTCTGCTTTAAGGGCTCTGTCAACAACCTCTGAATAGACACCAAGCTTCAGAATAGATATATTGTTCTTCAAATAAGGCTTCAATCCATCCTGAAACTTTAATGCCTTTTCCTCCTCTGTAGCAATCAACTATGGGGAAAAACGTGATAACTCTGTAAATTTGGCCTCATACTGAGCCACAGTCATATCCCCATGTTCCAAACGAATAAACTCTCCCACCTTCTGCCGCCTAACACTGTCAGGGAAATACTTCTTGTAGAAAGCCTCCCTAAATTGTCTCCATGTTATGGGTCCCTGATCCTCCAAAAGTCTCCTAGTCATACGCCACCAATGATCTACCTCTTTATCTAACATAAAACCTGCATAAGAGGCTTCCTCAGAGCAATCTATGACACCAAAGAATTTCTCCATCTTAAGGATCCAAGTCTTTGCCTTTGTGGGATCTGTAGCACCAGAAAAGTAAGGAGGACCCAATTTCTTGAAGTCATCAAAAAAGCTACCCCTAGAAGATGAAGACTGTACCTGAACATTAGTCCCAACAGCTCGAGCTTGGCGTTCAACTAAACCAGCTAGTGTCCCAAGATACCTATAGATCCCTTCTGCACTCACGGGAGGCAAACCCTCAACTGGAGGTACATCATCATTAGCCTGACTGTTTTGTGAAGAATTTGCTCTTCTTGGTGGCATGATGTCCTCAAATTATAAGGCATAACTAAATTAGTCACTAAAGAACCAATTAGAAAATTTACAAATAAAGAAAGAATTGGAATTTATACTAAATGAAACTAAAACTTAAACAAATGTGTCACTCATCTATCCCCAATCTAAACCAATTCAAATTCCCATCAAGATCAAAACCTAGTGCTCTGATACCACTCTGTCACACCCCAAGACCCACTCTAAGGGCGTGACGGTCATTTTACACCTCAAACCTGAAGGCTTACAGTGTAACCTAACCCAAATAATTATCTTGTAATTGGAAGTTACCAATTACCAAATATCTGTTCAGAGTAGCAGAACAAAATCTAAAATCCTCAAAATTCAATTTCAAAACTAAAACATTCATTATCCAAAATCCATTGTCCAAATATTTGCAAACTTAAACAATTCAAGTACTAAAACAAATTTCAAAATCTCCAACACTCAACTTTGATCTAACATAAAATTTGAAGGATCAATATCCAAATAACTTCCAAATACCAAAAGATCCAAATGAACATAACTAACAGTTACACAAAATCCAACATAAAATCCTAAGTCAAATCCTAATGATGACCATTCCTCAGCCTAGCCATCACTCCTCACCCGAACTAAGGATACCTGAAAAATTTTCAACAATTGGGAATGAGTTCATAGCCCAATAAGGAATATTAATGCAATTCATGGATCAAATATTTTCATTTCAAATAGGAGATATCATTTTTTTTTTCTCATCAAATATCAGAGTTTCAAAAATACCAATATATTCAAAATTCAACCAACCATTTTCATATCAAATTCAAACACTTTCACATAAGATTCAATCAAATCCATTCAATTTTCATTACTCTGGTTATCAAATATCAAATGCCCAGTTAGGTGGGACTTTTCAAATGGGTGGCTAGCCTTAAATTGTTCCTGGTGGACGGAACCAAACACTACTAGTACTAGTAACCTCTAACCAAACCCCTAGAGGCTGGGGTCCAAATCAATTACATTCCCACCATGAAATGTAAAGGTCAACTATTATATCCCGTTGACAAAAGCCAAATAAACCAGAGTGATGTTTTTGTTCAAGTATTCAAATTTACACAACATAATATCTCCATATTTTGTGTCATAAATAAAACAAAATATTCCAACATAATATTTAGTGCAAAACAGTTTGATCCATGCATGGTAACAAAATATCATTTTCTTTTCCACAATTCAAAATAACATATAAAATAATTTAAATTTTATAAATATTGCATTAACTTCCCTTACCTCAAAAGAAGTCCTTGAAAGCTTGAGAGAAGAATAATTCTGAAAAAAAAAATCTACTCTTCACCTAATATAACATAAGAGAAACAATTATTACTATTTATTTATAATTTAACTAATCTATTCCTTATTTAAATAAAACTAATAAATTCCCAATTTGTTTCTAATAACACATTACTAATTTAATTAAATTACAATTTTATTTCATTATAAAATTCTATATATATATATATATATATATATATATATTTTGCTAAATCTCTCATTCTATTTATTAAAAAAAAAAACTATTATTACTATTATCTTAATTATTAATCTAAAACTAAATATTATTATTTTAATTAACCAATTCAAAAGCCACTCAACCATTACCTAGTTGTCTCGGGTACACCAAACCCAAAAGCAAGTTTTTTTTTTCCATTGCCATCATCATGATTCATTTTATATATATATATATATATATAAAAGGCTTCCTTCCATTTGGCACACGCCCCTTTTCTTTTTTTTCTTTTTTTCTCCTTGCTTCCAGTAGCACAGTACACGCGTACGCCTCTTTTTTTTTTTTTTTTTCCTCTTCCTTCCTTCCTTCCAGTACAGGCACACGCGTTCTTTTTTTTTTTTTTTTTTTTTTTTTTTTTTACATTTTCTAATCCCTTCAACCACAAATAATAATATATTTATTTACTCTTTTTTTTCTTTTTTTCTTTTTTTCTTTTTCTTTTTTCTTTTAAATTAACTCTAACCTAAAATCGAAACCTTCCAAGGGAATTTTTTTTTTTTCATCTAATAAAACTTAAGATCTCCCAAATTCCAATAATAAAATCAAAATCTTAAAATTTTTTATTATTTTGATTTTAAAACGAATTAAAAATAAAATAAACTAACCCTAATCTAGATTTGGGTTTTCCAAAAGATATCTAATGTGTTTGAAATTAATCAATAAATCTAAAATATTAAACTAGGGGTTAGAATCTTACCTATAGAGATCTGTTCTTCAACCCTGAAATCTGATTCCAACCTACATTTTCTGAAATTTTGCGAACAGGAACTCTATTCAGAAAAGAATAGGAAGAAATAGAATTTCTAATTTATACCTAGGGTATTTATTAGTAAAATTACACTTTTACCCCTTTCCACTTTATTAAATTAATTAATTAACTAATTGAATTATTATTAGTAATTTCCTAAATTACCCTTAAAAAAAATACTTGGGCGTTACATGTCAAGCCCCATGTTCCAAGAACCAAAGAGCTTGAATGTTTTAAAATCAAATGGAAAAAAAAAATCCAAGAAGAATATCCAACCAATGAAATCTTTGAGCTAAATATTTTTAAACTTTAGGCTTACGATGTTGCTTCTGCACTAGCCATGGCAATTGAAAAACTTGGCACGGGAAACTTTAGCCTCCAAAAGACTAACATTTTCAGAGATTCAACTGGTTTTGAGAGGTCCAAATATTCTCCATTCACTATTAAGTACTTGATTTAAAGGCCTTAGTGGAGATTTTCAAATTGGAGATGAGCAACTACACACATCAGGTTTGCAGATAGTTAATGTGATTGGTGAAGAGGAAAGAGGGGTTGGATTTTAGACACCAGAGAATGGAATTTTAGGAAGATCGAATTCTACTTCTAAGTCCAATCTAAGAGCCATTACATGGCCAAGAGAATCTACTTTTGCTTCCTAAAGGTTGGGTGTCTCCTACCAACGGAAAGAAGATGAAGATAGGAGTTCCAATGAAAGAGGGTTTTAATGAATTTGTGAAGGTGACGCAAGATCCTATCCCTAATACAACAAAGGTCATTGGTTACTTCATCGCTTTCTTTGATGTTGTAATGGCAACATTTGCCATATGTAGTTCCTTAGGAGTATGTTCCCTCCGAGAAACCTGATGGAATGGTGGTTGCTAGTAGCTATGATGAATTGATATCTCAAGTATATTTCCAGGTCATCCATACTCTTTAGATTCCCTAATACACAAAAATTTTCATTCAACTATGGTCATCAACTGTTAAATAGAGGGAAACTGCCATCCTTTTGCAATGAAATATCTCACCAATTTTACCTCTACTTTTATGATGAACAAATGTATGACAATGTGGTGGGAGATACTACTATTCTAGCGAACAGGTCTTTGTATGTAGACTTTACACTACCTTACACCAAGTTTGGCATATCAAC
Organism: Vitis vinifera; assembly: GCF_030704535.1. Taxonomy (NCBI): domain Eukaryota; kingdom Viridiplantae; phylum Streptophyta; class Magnoliopsida; order Vitales; family Vitaceae; genus Vitis; species Vitis vinifera. The sequence continues at coordinate 8,184,970 of NC_081808.1, forward strand.
GATCATGCCCATCATTGATAATAGAAGTAAAAATGCATGGGTCTTAAATATGAGTATCTGTTACTCATTGAAAAAAATAAAAAGAGATGAGGGATTTCCCATGAAAAGGCTTGATCCCTTGACCACAAGTATAAGAGTCTTGTACTCTACCAACTAGGCTAGATGTTTTTTGTTCTCATAAAAGATTGGTTATTGAAAACAACATCTAGAGTTATGGAAGACATTGTGCATAATCCTAATATTGTTGTTCCTTTTAGTTTTAAGAGTGAAGATTACTTCTTTTTCTACATGTTACTTTTTTATGCCTTGTACATGAAATGTAAATATCAACATAAGCGACAAGTGTGGTGTGTTGCATCCCTAAGCACTTCGCTTTCAACTTAATGTGGCAAGAAATTGATTACTACTCAAAAAGTGCTATTTGATAGCCTATAATTAATCCTTTTAAACACTTTTGAGTAGTAGTTTAGGCCTTTTAACTCAATTGGCATGTTAAGGATCCTTTAAAGCAATTTTGATCACTTTGTGTAAGTTTTGGTGTTTTTGTTAGTATTTTGATCACCAAAGCAAGTCAAGAATGAGGAGAGCTATGAGGAATCTTGGGCAAAGCTTAGAATTCATTTGCCAAGAGTGAATTCGGATTGCAAGGAGAAAAAGCAAAGAGAATCTGCCATGAAGCCTATTCTTGATGACAGTCTTAGCAGCCACTTTTGGAGCACTTTCTGAAGTCCAAATGATGCATGTTATATACCATTTCAAATCTCAGGAAGTCAACAATCCAATTCTTCAAACGGTGTGCAATTTGGAGTTGAAACGAAGAAGTTACAGCCACTGCAAGTCAATCACTCTAAAATGCTGCGGAATCAGCCTTTTGTTGCGAGAATTTCGCAGCACTTTTGTACAGTAAGGTGTTTCTCCTTCTGACGATGCACGAACCATGCCGCTAGAAGGGAGCTGGGAACCTCAAGGTGGAAGCCAACTTCGTAGCCCTGTGAAGATAGCTCGGTGTTGCGAAATAATTTCGCAGCCCTCTTGGGTGTCTGCGAAATTTCGCAGACACCATTTTACTCTTGCGAAATGGTTCCTGAAGCCTCCCGAAGCTTGCTACCGACATTGGGAGATATTTTCCATTAGATTTTTGTTGTCTAAATCCCAAAATACTCCTTGTAAACCACCAATTACATGATTCCTTAGTTTTTAAGTTAGTAAAAAGACCAAATATCTTTGTAACAATTAGTTTTATATTAATTTGATATATATACCTCTCGAGAGCCTGTTCTCTGGGAGGAGTTCCTTCTGTAACCGTTTGGTAAGCAAGTAAAGGTCTTTTCTTTCTACTGCCTTACCTTCTCACTTTGTATTTTCATTTTATTTTTAAGTTATGAATTCTCTGAGGAGTTTTCCCCAGAGAATAAGTAACTAAACCTCCAATTCCTTGGAGCTAAGGTTGTCGGGGAAGGTTCCAAGTGCAAGAATGCAAAGCTTTGTGGTTTTAGCTAGTAATGAAGAGGAAGTGAAATCCTTTAGTGATTTCAATGTTTTTAGTTAACTTAAAACACCTTAGAGTCACCTGGGCCAACACTTGGTAAGGCAAGTGATTTCCAACCATGGAAATGCACTAGTTTACCCCTTGCGAGCCTCTGGGAGGTGACTTCAGGGTAGGATTTTCTAGAATAGCCAACACTTGATAAGCTTTTGGACTCCTAGGAGACATCCATTAGTTATCTCTTGCGAGCTTTTGACGGGTAATCCAAGGTTAAAGATCACCTTGAATGGTAAGTGCTCGTGAGAGGCATGAACCATTGCAAGTTGCATCAGTGAGAGAATTAAAGTGAAATCTAATTGAAGGAGTCTCTGTACATCACCGGTTAGAGAATTGACTCTAAGTTGAATCTCTAATGCGAGGAAATGAACCATTTGACCGGAGCTATGTCTTTTGCATGAGGAACCACCCCAGTGAACCTAAATCTCCAAGGAATGTTTTTCTTCCTAAATTATTCCAAACTTCTGTTAAGATAGTTAGTTTAAGTCTCAACCTTTACCAATCAAAGTTTTTGTTTTATTTCTTAAGCTAACCTTGAAATGAAACAAGACCAATTCACTTGGAATTGGTATCCTTGATTGCTTGTTAATCATTCCCAGTGAACGATCCTAGAGCCACTATACTATAGTAGCTTTTTATTTGCTACCCTAGTGTATGGTGTTATAGGTATAAATTTTGTTGATCACTTCCTCAATCAAGGAGCACCAGCTGAACACAAATCAGCTGAGACACCAATTGGGCATGAATCAGAAATATTAGTAAAATTTTTAATATTCTCCTTGTACTCGGAGCACAAATTTCACTTACCCTCATGATTCAAACAAGGAGTAGATAACAACTATGACTTGTTACTTATTAGTCATGCTATTACTGATTGCCATCAAATCACAAATTAAGGTTAACATTGTCCTTAAATGTTCAATCATGGTGTGTTTGGGGTCCATAATATATTGCTCAAACTTCAAAGTGAGTGCTCACAACCTAGTCATAGATGTTAAACCATAGACAATCTTGACCTTATTCCACATGCCTTAAGCAGTAGGGCAGTTCTCAAACTCCTTTATTAAGTCATTATGCATGCTATTCAACTTAGTGAAACATGCACAACAATCTCTTTTAACCTAAGAATAATAAGCTTCCATATCGTGGTGGTCGTGGGTTGGATTCCTTTATTTGAGATTACTTTTACAATTTTACCTTTATTTTGAGTCACCTATCCAAATCGCCCTAAAAAAAATGAGAGGAAGAAAATGGGAGAAAAAAAGGGATGGAGGGATGACGAAAATGTCGTCGGCGCCACGCCATCGACAGTGTGTGGAGGAAGAAAAGGAAATAGAGAAAACGGTAAAAAAAAAAATATATAAAAAATGGGGTTGACTGGTGTGTGGGTGTTGGGTTGCAGGGAAAAGAAAAAAATAAAAAAATAAAGGAGATGGGGAGCGAGTCAAGTGTGGTGTTGGGAGAGAGAAGGAAAAAAAATGAACAGAAAGAGAGCCGGCCACACCCAAAAAAAATGGAAGAGCCAAATAAGGAAGAAGAGGTGGGTAGCTTAAAGAAGAAGAAATCAAATAAAAAAAGAAAAAAAAAAGTGGAGGGAAAATGAAATGGGGGATGGTGGTCTTGGGAATGGGGAAGGTATGGGAGGAGAGAGAGAGAGTGAGTGGGGTAGTTGGGGAAGGTAGGAAGAGAGAGGAGAGAGGAGAAAGGAGAGAAAAAAAAAGAAAAAAAATATAATATAATATGATATAATATAACAATAATAATAATAAAATAAAATAATATACAAAATAATAAAAACTAAGAATTAAATGGTAAGTAGATCAAAAATATCATATGTAATTAGGATTTAAAATTTAAGGATAAAATTGAGCTTAAAATCAATGTAAAAAAAACTTTAGACAAATTTTGGAGTCTACACATATGTGATCAATGCCCCACCAAGACCAAGCCAAGTGAATATTATTTCCAGTTTCTTTTCTCCGAATGGAACTCAAGTTCAACACTTGGAGAAAAAAGGGATGGGGGGATGACGAAAATGCCATCGGCATCATGCCATCGAGAGTGTGTGGAGAAAGAAAAGGAAATGGTGAAAAAGGTATAAAAAAAATAAAAAAAAAGTGGGGTCGACTATTGTGTGGGTGTTGGGTTGCAGGGAAAAGAAAAAAAATAAAAATAGAGAGGAGATGGGGAGATGGGGAGCCGGTGGGTGTGCTGTTGGGAGAGAGAAGAAAAAAAAAAAGGAACAGAAGGAGAGCCGGCCACGCCCAAAAAAAATGGGAGAGCCAAATGAGGAAGAAGAGGAAGAAGAAATCAAATAAAAAAAGAAAAAAAATGGAGGGAAAATGAAATGGGGGATGGTGGTCTTGGGAATGGGGAGGTATGGGAGGAGAGAGAAAGTGGGTGGGGTAGTTGGGGAAGGTAGGAAGAGAGAGGAGAGAGGAGAAAGGAGGAAAAAAAAGAAAATAAATAAATAAAAATATAATATAATAATAATAATAATAAAATAATATAAAAACTAATAATTAAATGGTAAGTTGACCAAAAAATATAAATTTAAAATTGAGTTCAAAATAAATGTAAAAAAAAATTAGGACAAATTTTGGAGTCTACACATATGCGATCAATGCCTCACCAAGACCAAGCCAAGTGAATATTATTTCCAGTTTCTTTTCTCTGAATGGAAAACTCAAGTTCAACACTTGGATCTCAGACCATGATATTTTATCTACAGTTCATGAGTTTCATTGACCCTGTGCTTCATCATCTGGACTATCCAATACAATATTACATGAATTCAAAGATATTGAACCCTCAATTCCATGCTTATCACATGGAGGTCATCTTGTGTTCTGTAGAAAAATTAATATTCCGAGTTGATGCGTCTATGGTTTACACTAGTCTTTCGAGTCTTTTGAGTTTTGACTGTCTCTGCCTGAAATGCGGGAAATGCAGGGAAATATTTGCTCTCATGGTTGTGCATTTGGGACAAAAATAACCTCAAACTCTGCCAAATGCTGCCATCAAGAGCCGGAAATGTTGAAATTTCCTACCAGCTAATACGCCGTTCTGATGCCAGGAGCTGGTGATGGAGATTCATAGAGATTCAACCCTATATCATACTAGAGCTAAGCACCTCCACTAGTTATGAAGGTTGAAGAAATAGCCAATTTTTGACACGATAAGGAAGCTATGATACGAGTTTCCATGAAGGACACCTACGATTTTTTGTTATAAGCTACCCTTTGTTTCTTAATTGTCAAAGAAACAATGGCTAATACTTTATTACATCACACTGTATTTTTTGAAGTCTTGATTAAAATGACAAGATTATTGTTTAATCGCCTGTTGGTTTGATAGGATTGACTGCGACTTTCCTTAGAAATTTGTTGTGAAAGGAGCATCATCATCTATATGGTTCGTAGCATGATGTGAGTCCCACAAAACATACTTTGATTTGGTCAAGGTAACTAAATTCAACATGAGAAATCGTGACTAGTTATACACTTCCCACTCCTACGGACCACGCTAAATATGATATTATATGGCTGCTTTTGCTTCTAGGACATGCAAGTTATATGGATATTTGGTGCAATCGTTATGGACTCGGAACATCTCCAATAAGAACTTTTCAAAGTTACAACTTTACATGGTTAATCTAAATTTATAAATTATGAAGTAGTTGAAATATTTAGAGTTTTAGAATCGTTTTGGGAAGAAAGAAAAGAAGAAAATGATTACCCTTTAATCTTCGACAATAATTAGAGTTTCTTTTTTATGTGAAATATATTGGAATAAATATCAATTCGAATTCAATTTGAATGAAGATGAGTGTTATTAAGTTAAATATTTAATATATTTGTTTTTTGTTTGAATTTGATTTATATCTAAACAAGGTTTAACATTATTGGGTGTTTAGACAATTTATTTTTTAGCAATGTCTAAATACTATTAAATGGTGAGTTGTATATTTTTATTAATGTTTGCATACTGTTAAGTGTTAATTAATTCTATTTATTTTTACATATAAAAAATATTTATAATAATAATTATTATGTTTTATTTTATTTTACAAAATTAAGATAAAATATTTTAAAACTCACTAGGAAATTGGTCATTGAATAATAATTAAGATTTTTTATATTTTGAAAATGAATTAATAATTGGTATGACTGAATAATAATTAGGATTTTTAATTGTATTTGATTTCTAAGAAAATATTAGAGTATTTTTAGGTTAGGTTTCATAATTACTCATTAATTTTATATGTTATGTTATTTGAATTAATGAATTTGTGATTAAAATGTGAGGATTGATGTTAAGGATAACGATTATACATTTAACTTGGATATGAAGTCGTGAAATTAATCAACCACCATATGGTCCTACTTGCTTAGTTTAAGGGGATATAAGAGGTATGCTAACCTTGACTTAGGGTTAAATAAGACAAGAAGATCATTTTGAGAGGGTCTTTATCCAATAATAAGATCACAACCTACCCAATATAAGCTTGATTTTTATAATACTAGGTTTCTTTACAAAAGATACATAGTCTTAAGAGTTTTACATTTTGCTAAATTCATATGGTTTGCTTTAAGGTGAATGCTCAATTATTAATGCAAGTTTAATTTTTGTATAACAATCATATCGTATAATCCAGTCACTTTCATTCTTACAAGTAATAAATCGGTCAAGCCTAATTATGTGGATTAGAAAAGAAATCTAAACCTAGTTTTCACACAAGAGGAGTTAAAATAGGTAATTTAGGAATTTGCTTCAAATACCCTTAATGAGCAATCCTCACAGGAAGAAGGAGATGCTTATCATAGATGACATAAGGCAAATCAAAAGGCTAAATATATTATACTTGGGTCATTGGATAAGATATTGCAAGAGTAACATGTGTCTTATGTCACGACTTATGATATTTTCTTCGATCTACAAGAGATCTTCGGTGACAAAGGTGAGCACAAGCTGCTTTAAGGACTATCATGAACGCTAGGATGATCCAACTCTTTAATGAGATAAAAATCCTTAAAGCTTATATTGATAGGAAAACCAAGGTTGATTTGATCTTAGAGATCTGGTCGGATTTCTTTAGGAAATTCGAGCTTAACTATTTTATTTATGAATGGTTGAGAAACTTGCTAGAGCTTATGAGAGAGCTTCAAATGCATGACTGAGGGATTTCTTAAAGATAAGAAAGTAATGATTTTAAAAATTTAATGTATAAAAAATTATATTATCTTAAATTTTAAAATTTATGAAAGTAAGTTTTAAAGGCATAGATTAAATTTATATTTTTTATATAAAATATTCTTCTTTTATATAAAAAGTTTCTATTTTTAAAAATAAAAATAGGAAATATATCCAAACAAATAGTGGATTTTTTCATCGTTCTACCAACTTCGTTCCGTTCTCTCACCTTTGTTATATCATAATGCTGCCATTTGGCCTATACTCAAAATTAGTTCACACATGTACTTATTTTTAAGAGCATCCACACTCTTATTTGTCATTTCTTATTTAATTCAAAATTTTATGCCCAGTAAAATAAGTTTGGTCCACTAAGGAGAATATGTTGAGAGATTCATTAAAAATATTGAGACTTACTCTGTACTTATTGTAGCATTATTATTTTGATTTAGATGTGATATTATTATAATTATTTTATTATGATTCTATTTATTTAAAAAAATATATAAATGATAAAAACAAACTGGAGTGGGAAAATAGGAGTGACTTTCTGCCATCCCAAGGAGCATAAAAGTTCCATGCATCCACGGTGTACTCTTCTGCTGTCTGTCTTTATGGATTTTCTCCGTAGAGATGGCCATGTCTCAGAACACAACAATACCAGTGAAAGTGGGAGTGGTTCTTGAGATGGACACATGGCTGGGGAAGATGGGTTTAGCTGCATCTCCATGGCCCTCTCATATTTTAAATAAACAATGAATAATATAATTAAAAAATAGTAAATGAATAATGATATATAGATTCAAGTTTATCTTTAATCATGTCAATTCTAATTCTAATATTTTCAAATTGATATGTTTTTAACTTAATGAATCTATAAAATATATCTATTTTTTGTTAAAAATAAATAATAATATCATAGAAAAATGATAAATGTTAATAATATTTTATTTAAAATTAATTGTAAAATAAATATAATTGTAGAACCTTTCTTTTTGGACCGGATAGTGGAGGCCTTCTCTATAAAGGGGAGTGAGAGGCCAATAGCAGGAAGAATGTTCTATATAAGGGTGGTTTTTAGGGAGAGAGGAATGAAGACCAATGGTAGGGCGAAACGTAGAGGGACTTTTTGAGAGACTCTTTCTTTAGAGTGGGATTCTGTAGGCCGTGAAAAGGAGAGGGAAGGTTTTGGAGAGAGAGAGGGGACTGGGGGAAAAGGTAGCTTGAGGGGAAAGAAAAGGGGTTCATAGAGAGATCTAGAAAGGGAGATACAGGGGGGATTTTCTGGTTTTGAGAAAAAGAGAGAGCTATGAGTCTCCTGATTTTCTGAGGGGTTTTAAAGAAAGTGAGTTAGAGGAGAAGGATTCAGCAGGGAGGTTTTTGGGGATAGCTGGAGATAGAATTTCAGAAGAGAAGAAGGATTCTCTGGCGGGGTAAGAATCATGGAGGAAGAGCATTGAGAAGTTCAGCAAGCTTTGCTACTCAGAGGACTTCTCAGGTAAGTTCACTGGGTATATTCTTGTTCACCTTTATTTTCTATGTTCTTCATCTTCACCTCTTGCTGTTTGGAGCTTTGTTTGCTTGTTTGGTCATGGATAACAGAGGCTACACATGAGTTGTGCTGTTTTTTTTAGCTTGTTCATATGTTCATTGTTATTGTTTCATCCACTGTTTTTTTTTTAGTATTATTTGAACTCACTAAATCTCTGTTTCATTTTGCCTTATTGGGAGATATCGGTTGCCTTTTCTTGTTTGAATCTGTTTGTATCCATCCCCACCAATCTGAGCTCGTTGAATGAAACATGAAATGTGGCTTTCATTGGTTCATTCTTGTTTCTTTTCTCCTTGCTCTGTTTTCTTGGTTATCTTCCTCTGTTTTTTTGTGGGTATTTCGGGTGCATGGTATCATGTGTATCACCGGTTGATGATGCTAGAGATTGGCTTGTGGATGCTGTTGGAAGTTGGTACCCAAGTTTGTAAAAAGGAAAACAGGCTCAGTGGTTTCATGTGATTACTGTTTCATGAGGACGATTTTTTGGCACTAAGACATGGGTTACCGGAGAATGGTGAATATATGGTTTGGGTTTCTTCAGCTTTGGGCCCCTATTGAGCTTTTCAGCAAGTTAAAACGAACTGGAAACTCTCACCTCTGCTACTTGAACACAGTTTGATAATTTTCCTGGTTTTGTGGATAACACTAAGGGCTGCAAACAACTTACAGGGTTCCTCTTTGACAGTATGATAGAATATTTAGACACGAAATACTACATGCGCTCTGATTCAGGATGCAAGACATGGACTAGACTGCTATGGTGGATGAATGGGAAGAAGTTGATCAAGTTAGTTGTTGAGGAGGTTAGGAGATGGGCAGATTTAGCTGGAAGGGTTTCTAATGAAGTAATAGAGTGGGAGATGAGTCACTCTTTGCGAAAATGGACTGATTTTGAGATCAAGGAGTTATGCAAATCATTGCAGAAAACCATGAGCCGAAGCTCAATGCCTACAAATATGGTGACTCCGATGGAGTAAGAAATGAAACTTTGTGGCTGGAGGAGTCTTCTTCATGGAACTTAGCAAGGAGTTGACCAGAAAGATCTCTGCAATAGAGCTCCAAACAAATGGGTCTAGCTTTGCGTTGACTGAAGGGGATCTTTCACAACCCGAAAAAATCTAAACAGAATTGTCTTCAATGTTGCAAAAAAAGGAAGATTTAACACTGTAAAGCAGGAGCCATGACTCAGAAAGTTACAGTCCAGTTGTTGGAGGTGTTTGATTGCATCTGCCAAGCAAAACCCAGCTCCTGTTTTGATTTTCTTTTGTACGTGCACTTTTTGGAAAAAGCTGTTACTTTTTGGTACATTATAATGGGACTTCACATCCATTAATCAGGTGCAGAGGGTGGGATATACAAAGCTTCAGTGTGTCTTTTGGTATCAGGGCTTTTCCAAGGTTTGAATAGTTTGTGGTGGTGTTCTTGACTCGGTATCATGACTAGCCTGTCGGGTCCTGATTCCAGACGAAAATATTCTTGGTGATGGGGCAGCCATATAGGTCTCAAAAATTCCAAATGGTTTCTGAAAAACCTTACAGATATGGATGCCAAAGTTAAACTAATGATCAAGCTTACTCAGGAAGATGTAGATTCTTTTACAAGGAGGGCAGATGATGTACTACAAGAAACGTTCTGAGCTTATGAAATTGGTTGTAGAGTTCTACTGAGCATACCGTGCTTTGACTAAGAGATATGATCATGCAATTGGGGCACTGCTCCGGGCCCATCAAACTATAACGGAAGCATTTCCCAACCAAGTCCCTGCAAAGTCCCAGCCCCATGCACCAGCCATTCTCTATCTTGGGTACATACATGAGCGTCAATAAGCAAGTTTGCTGGAATACCTCAAGCATCACAACTGGAAATAAGGTCAGATACAACCTACAACTAAAGCTAACCTCTCCACCCCCCGAGATCTACTTCCACATGAGAATGCATGGCCACCCTCATCATGCTATCTTACGCCCGCAAATCCTCCCAACATCTCCCCACAACATCACGCCCACCGATCACTTTTCATACCCACCATACCCATCACCGTGCTCACCACCTTCAACTTATTCCTTTCTTCATACTTACCACCTTCCTGTCCTCCATCACTCATCTCCCACCAATTCCCCATGAGCTTCCTTTCTACCAACTCCCTAAGTACATGCAGCTGTTGCATTGCATAGCCACCTTCAATGCAACTCCCATGCACGTGTTTTCACTTACCCTCAAGCCCAGGACCCATCAACCTACCTCAAACCAGTTTGGAGAAATTCAGTGTTGTCGCTTTATCATAGTGGGAGAACAATGTAGAGGAAGCTCAATCACCAGGATCCCAAGGAATTTGCGCTCTTGGATCAACTTGATAAACTTAGAATGTTCAGTTAATTAGATGCTGATATTTGTCTTTTAGGTAATTTGTTGAGTGTTATGGACGTATTGTTCGATTTGGGCAGCTTTATGGTGAACATCCTACATTAACTGTGATTTTCCCTTACCAAGTTGGACACCATCATTCTAAAGAGGAAGTGCTACAAGCGGAACAGGTGAGACTGAAATGCATGAGGACCCCTATAAGAGGTTTGATTATGTTGGTACTTAGAACTGCATTCAATATGTGGGTGTTGATATTTGGAGCCCTGTGTTCAGGCTGCTATTGGACATCCGATTACTGCATGTGGAAAGTGGGCTGCTTTCTAAAGGCACTAAATTGAACAAATATCATGCGATTGAATTAGATGCAAATGGCTAACGAAATCAGGTTTGAGAAAGACAGTGTGAATAAAGGCAGTGTATGGGTTTTGGATCAGAAACTTAATCGACCCATGGATGAGAAGGCAAGTAGAAGAACATCAGAAAAGTGATTTAGAGAAGCTCCCTTGCGAATTATCTATATTATTGGCATTTTCATGAGGATTATACTCACATGCTCGTAAACAAAAAGGTCAAGTTGGTGAGTTTGATTTTCGATTTCCAGTTGGTATACCAAGCATTTAAAGTTCGTATGGAGTCAAACCCACTGCCTTCGGTACTGCATGATCAGACCCTAGCTTTGACCTCCCCAACAAATCCACCCAACTCATCATCCAAGCCCTCACAATCAGCTTACGCCACATCACTGCCCACCAAAAACTCCTCATTTCCATACGACATTGGCCACTGTTTGACATGGCATTATTTTCTATTGATAGACTTCCAGCAAATCTCTAATTGATTCTGCTTTGTACGAAGCCCACTAATATGGACCCGACAACCACCTTTGCTGATTGTCCCATGCGTTTGGGTGGGTCTCTAGAGTCTGGATGAAGCTGTAAAACTGGTGAAGCAAGGGGTGCTTAAGCCTCAGGATTTCATATTCTTTGTTGGATATGTTGGGTGGCAGTCGGATCAGTTGGAGAGAAGAGATTGGATCAGACTATTAGTATGTGGCTACATACAGCCCAAACGTGATCAGTGTGGTCTCAACAGGATCTTCCTCTGGTCTATGAGAGGAGATTTCATCGTCAAAGGGGTAGTCATTATTCTGGACTGATCGAGAAGCTCAAGCAAGATATGTGGTTACCTTTGAGCTTACCGAATTTAAGAAGTTGATCCGCCTGAGATTGCCGAAGTTTGGATTCTCGTGTGACACAAGTAGAGGAGACAAAATGAATGATCAGACTCAAGAGAACAAGCCCCATTCCTGCCAGCATTCCTCTACCTCGAGACTCACTCCCATATGGCCACCCTCAGTGCACCACCCAAAGGCCAAGTGGCATCCTCTTAATTTTTCATCTTTTGATGTTAAAATTTAATTTTCAAAACTTCAATTTTCAAATTTTATTTTTCTAAATAATTTTAATTTCACTCTAGTTTTCAAATAATTTTAAGTCATTTATTTTCTTCTTCCTTCCTTAGGGTTTAGGGTCACCAAAAATCTCGTTTTTAATAAACTTGCCACATTTCCCTTCGGGTAAGTACTTTTACAAATTTTCTTTAATTTTAAAATAATTTTTCGTTTTTCTCGATTTTTAATAAACATGAATGAATTTTCATAATTCCACAACAAGGAAATTTACAAGATTAATTCATACAAAATCAATTGGGTTTTGGTGGGAACCCAACATCTATGATATTTTTCTTTAAAAATAATTTGAATGAAGTGCATAATTGACATTGATGATTTCTTGCTTTATTTTGTGACACATGCGATATAGTTTGTATTCATTATTGTTTACTAACTCCATTTCATGATAGTGCATTATTGTTTGCCGATAAGATATGCTCTCACTCTCACTTTGTTTATTTATTCTTTGTGACTTCCATTATGTGACTATTCTTTGGTATCTATTGATTTCTTTATCAATTGTTACACTTGCCTCACTTTGATTAGTAGAGACTTCATTATAGGGCTTAAATGATTGCTACGGTATTTTACCGTACCTTCCCAATAGGTAATTTGACTCCGGACTTAGATTTGGTTTTCATAAACCGTGTTTTCTTAATAAGGAGTTATACTTAAGGTTTTCTTTCTTATTTTGTTTTCCCTTTAAAAATAAAATAAAAATAAGTAGCGACTCCAAGTTTCTTTCAAAAATAATATTTTTTTGTCAAATGAAAAGCGAGTTCGTCATCGAGTGGGAACTCATCGCGCAAAATGCAGGGTCTATAATAATTCTTTATTTTAAATTATGCAAATATATGTATGAAACTTTGTTATATTTGACGGGACCTACAAGTTTCTTCATCCCGCGGGTAAAGACACGAGCCCAGCTGGGTCTCCTTTAGAAGTTGACTCCAGAGTAATCCTGCTTCCAGCTGGCTTCTGGTTTCAAAATTCCAAGTCCTATAAATAGATCTCTTTCTCTCCAATATTAGGAGTACCATAGCTTCCCACAACTACAAGTGCAAAGATGAGAAAGAACCTTAGCCAACTCCTTACCTCTCTCTTGTTCGTTCTCTTTCCCACGATTTTCTTCATTGAAATGAGCATGGCACAGAACACAACAATACCGGTTAAAGTGGGAGTGGTTCTTGACATGGACACATGGCTGGGGAAGATGGGTTTGAGCTGCATCTCCATGGCGCTCTCAGACTTCTATGCCTCTCATGGGCACTACAAGACTAGGCTGGTTCTGGAAATCAGAGATTCCAAAAGGGATGTTATGGGTGCAGCTGCAGCAGGTACTCTCGTTTCATAGAACTTAGAATACATTTAGAAAACAAATGTAGAGACATATGGAAGTAAAAATTACATTATCTTGAAATATGACTTGAAAATACATGGAGAATCCATCACCATATTGAACTTGATTGCTTAGTGTATTTATATTCAATTTTTCAAAAAAATAATAACCGGAGATCTTATAATTTCTTACCACTTTATGACTAGTAATTACTAAACATGTCCATAAAAATTTTGCCATTTAATTATAATGTTATTATGGAATTATCGTGAATGACGAGGACAACCATAGAAAGTTACAAGGCAGAAAACCTCCTTTAAGCAACACAATCCCTGAAATGCAGCACTGAATTGAACAGTGAAAGAAATCCAGAAGCATCCACCCAGATTAGAATTAATTCGAAATTTTCACATTAAGTAAATTGATTTGTAGACCAATTAAGGATTTTGATTTTTTGATTTTTTTTTTTCTCTTTAACTTTAGCTGATGGGAGTTATTGTTTGATAAATATAAGAGAAGTTGAGGAAAACGAGTGTTCAAATTGAACCGACGTTAGAATGCCCATCGAAGACGGCAAAAGTTTAGTCAAATTGTACCCCGCGTTTTCAACTAAGCAACATTTCTTTTCTTCACGAGGAAGACTTTTCTTTGTTAACCACACGATGGTTAAAAGACGCAAAAGTCTCCATGAATTTAATTTCCCCCTTGGTTTAAAAGTGACGCGTATGACCTATGGCACTAAGAAATAATGAGATGTAGAATGGAAGGCATATAAAAAAATTAAGGTTATCTCCACTTTTCTGGTATAACAAGATTGATGATTTTTTCACGAATTCTAGAATTCATGGGACCAAGGGGATGTATTTTCCTTTTTTGTGCGTACCTTGTTTGATTGCTGATAATATAGTAGAAATAGAATGAAACATTAGAATCATAAAATTTTAATGATTGTGAAATTCAGCTCTAGATTTATTACAAAATGAGGAAGTTCAAGCCATCATAGGACCAGCATCCTCCATGCAGGCCAACTTTGTGATTGGTCTCGGAGACAAGGCTCATGTGCCCATCATTTCATTTTCCGCAACTAGTCCTTCCCTTTCTTCGCTGCGGAGTCGATATTTTGTCCGAGCCACACTGAATGACTCAGCTCAAGTACCAGCTATGAGGGCAATTGTCCAAGCCTTTGGGTGGAGAGAAGTTGTGCTCATTTACGTGGACAACGAGTATGGAAATGGAGTGATACCATATCTTACTGATGCCTTGCAAGAGATTGACACCCGTATCTCCTACCGGAGCGTCATTCATCCATTAGCCACTGATGATCAAATCCTCGAAGAGCTTTACAAGTTGATGACGAAGCCAACCAGAGTTTTCATTGTACACATGCTTACACCTCTAGGCCCACGGCTTTTCACCAGAGCGAATGAGATTGGAATGATGAAAGAAGGTTATGTTTGGATTCTAACTGATGGGTTAACTGATATCTTGAGTACTTTGGATCCATCTGTCATTGATTCAATGCAAGGAGTGCTGGGCGTGAAGCCTCATGTTCCAAGATCGAAAGAGCTTGAAAGTTTTAAAATCAGATGGAAAAGGAAAATTCAACAAGAATATCCAACCAATGAAAGCTTTGAGCTGAACATTTTTGGACTCTGGGCTTATGATGCTGCTTCTGGGCTAGCCATGGCAGTTGAAAAACTTGGGCCAACAAACTTCAGCTTCCAAAAGTCTAATACTCACAGAAATTCAACCGATCTTGATACTGTAGGAGTCTCCCAAATTGGTCCAAGTCTTCTCCAATCACTATTAAGTACTAGATTTAAGGGCCTCAGTGGACACTTTCAAATTTTGAACAGGCAACTACGTTCATCAGCTTTTCAGGTGGTCAATGTGATCGGCAAAGGGGAAAGAGGGGTTGGATTTTGGACACCAGAGAATGGAACTGTAAGAAAGTTACATTCTACTTCCAAGGCCAATCTAGGAACAATCGTATGGCCAGGAGAATCTCCCTCCGTTCCTAAAGGTTGGGTCCTTCCCACCAATAAGAAGAAGATGAGAATAGGAGTACCAGTCACCAAGGGTTTTGGTGAATTCGTAAAGGTGACACGAGATCCTAGCACTAACGCAACGGAGGTCACTGGATTTTCCATAGCAGTCTTCGATGCAGTGATGGCAGCATTACCATATGCTGTTCCTTATGAGTACAGTCCCTTCCAGACGCCCGATGGCGATCCAGCGGGTGATTACAACGATTTGATATATCAAGTATATCTCCAGGTCAGTTAATCGAACTCTTTACCTTTCCTGGTGCATAGTGGTAACTCTAGGTTTAGCTTCAATTATGATGGAGTTTGTCAAAATAAAAACCAAACCTGCAGCATATTTTCCCGTAATGCATAACAGAATGCCCCATTGTTTATTGTGAACAGAAGTATGATGCTGTGGTGGGAGATACTACTATTCTAGCGAACAGGTCCTTGTATGTAGACTTTACACTACCGTACACATAATCTGGGGTGTCAATGATCGTGCCCATCGTAGATAGAAGAAGAAAAAATGCATGGGTTTTCTTGAAGCCACTTACTTGGGACCTTTGGGTGACAAGCTCTTGTTTCTTTGTATTCATTGGCTTTGTGATTTGGGTTCTTGAACATCGAGTAAATAAAGATTTCAGAGGGCCTCGTTCACATCAAGTTGGCACTATCTTCTGGTTTTCATTCTCAACATTGGTGTTTGCTCAGAGTAATTTCTCTTCCACCTCCTTGAATTTTATCCAGCAACTTATCTACTCTTGTAATATTCAAATACTCATGATACGAAGCATATTGAGCACATCTCAAACACAATCGAAACTAACTTCTAGTATGGCCTGCTTGCTTGTTTCCCATGATTACAACCTCTATTAATATATGGACATTCCATACAATATGCAAGTAAATTTCAGGGTAATTTTTATGTTTAAGAAATTATATATATTTGTCTTTATATTGATTTTCTGGAGTTGATTTTTCCATTTCACTCTTAAATTTTGTTAACAGAGGAGAGAATTGTCAACAACTTGGCTCGGTTTGTGGTGATCATATGGCTTTTTGTGGTGCTGATTCTTACTCAAAGTTACACAGCCAGCTTGACTTCAATGTTGACAGTTCAACAGCTCAACCCAACCATCACCGATATAAATGAGCTGATAAAGAAAGGGGAGCGTGTAGGTTGCCAACATGCCTCTTTCGTTCATGAATTCTTGATCAAATGGATGAAATTTGATGAGTCTAAGCTAGTAATCTATGAGTCACCAGAAGAACTGGATGAATTATTTTCAAAAGGTGGAATTGCTGCTGCATTTGATGAAATCCCTTACATGAAGATTTTCCTTGCAAAATATTGCTCCAAATACACTGCAGTCGGACCAACGTACAAGTTTGATGGCTTTGGATTTGTAAGTACTCTCATAACACACGTATAAATTTTATACCGAGGTTTCTTATTTTTGATAATTTTTCAGGTGTTTCCAAAGGGTTCACCCCTTGTAGCTGATGTTTCAAGGCAAGTCTTAAACGTGACAGAGGGAGCTAAAATGCTACAATTTGAGAAGGCATGGTTTGGGCAACCAACCAGTTGTCCAGAGCTCACCAACTCAGTTTCTTCAAACAGCATCGGCCTGAATAGCTTTTGGGGCCTATTCCTCATTGCTGGAGTCGCTTCATTTGTAGCTCTCATCACATGCATCACCACATTCCTTTATGAAAATAGAGATGCCTTAATAAACTTGAATTCCCCATCTTCGATATGGAGAAAAATTAAAGCCATGGTGACACGCTTTGACGACAAAGATCTTAGGTCCCATACTTTTAGAGAAAGCGATCAACTTCAAGACGAGCGACATCAAAGCCATGGATGCAGCTACACCAACTTCCCTCCAAGTCCATCGAGCCTTTTGATCCCAACACACAATAATTATGCTTTCTTCGGAGAACAAGGAACACCTTCTTCTGGACATGCTGATCCAGTCGGTCCAAATCGGCCAATGTCTCCACATATAATGTTTGAATATGAGCTTGCTAATATAAATCACGAGTAAACAAGACCACCTGTAATTGAATAACTGATAAATCATTGCCTTTTTCCTGTGTTCTTTATGCCGGTGGCATCATTACCCACAACCAAGAATTTCAAAATTTTCAAAAAAAAAAGGTAGGACTAGGACAGGGAGGGCCAGTTTTCAAACCATCGCAGACATGACGCATAACATTGTTTTAAAATCTATATCAGCCAACGGTTCCTACATTTTTTTACAGGACATAGATGAGCCATTACTTGCACATGCTTTTTCTTTTTTCTCTGTTTTTTTTTCCTTTTTAAATGAAAATGAAATTCAATCTTCCCACATTGATGATTGCCTTAAATTCCGTCCAATTCACAAATTTATTGCTGCCTAACGTAGCAGGTCAACTTCCTATGCCTTATCGGCATGAAATAAAATAAATATTTTTAAAGATTACCCTTGCACTACGTGGTTTACATTGATCAATGGAGGGAATGTGATACGGTGAAATTTTTTGGAACGTTCGTAGTGGTGGAGTACTCTCGTGTCTATATATATATATATATATATATAAAATGATGTATAGATTTAGGGTTATGATAATTCCCCTTTTTTATACCATTTTTTTAATATAATGGATTTCTTTCTTCATTATTCTTAGTTTTTTTTCTATTTAGTGTTTTCTATATAAATCCATATTTTCTTATTTTATTTATTTATTTTATTATTATTATTATTATTATTATTATGTATCATAATTCATTAATTCTGAATGATATAATTTTTGTGAGAATAAATATTTTTTATTTACAAAATATTTGAAAATTTTCCATTTTCATTCGAAGGGTAGCCACGTATCATCATCAACTAATTAAATTCCTTGCGCCCGAGTGCAGAAGATGATAAGTCCATCACCATGTGAATACTGTACTGCCAACTGCCACCTAACATTAGTGACTGTTGGAATTCAACAACATGCTACAGGCGATGAATAGCTCCATGGAGTTCATCAAGAAAACCTCTCTTATGACTTTACTGGGTCAAATTACGCTTTCTTATTTAATTAATATTTTAAGAGATTCAATCTTTGACCGCCCAACAAGTGTTGGTTGGGTTTTGTATTCACAACTGTGCATCTGTGCCTTGTTACAGTGCCTTCGCTTCTAGGCTTCTAATTCCTACTTTTCCAAATTCTAGACCCTATAAATGAACTATATTCTGCATTATTGTGAACCATCAAGTTGACTGCAGAGTAGTCCTGATTCCAGCTGGCTTCTGGTTTCAAAATTCAAAATTCAAAATTCTAAGTCCCATAAATAATCTCTTAATTTCTCTCCAATATTATGACTACCATAGCTTCCAACGAGTTCAAAGATGAGAAGGCACCCTACCCAACTCCTTACCTCTCTCTTGTTCTTTCTCTTTCCCACGATTTTCTTCATACAAAAGGGCATGGCACAGAACACAACAATACCAGTTAAAGTGGGAGTGGTTCTGGACTTGGATACATGGGTTGGGAAGATGGGCTTGAGCTGCATCTCCATGGCCCTTTCAGACTTGTATGCCTCTCATGGTCACTACAAAACCAGGGTGGTTACAAAAATCAGAGACTCCAAAAGAGATGTTGTTGGTGCAGCTGCAGCAGGTACTATCCCTTAAATCTTCTCCTTCAACAGTTAAACTCAGCAGTCTAAATAATTTCAGAATAATCCGAGAGCCTGATTGGAAATTGTTTTTTTAGAATATTCAAAAAATTGTTTTATGTTTTTTATTCTTAATTTTATATTATTTTCACTTGTTTTTAAAAGTTGTTGTAAGAAATAATTATATAAATATTAAAAATAGATTAAAAATATTTCAAGTTTTTAAATAAACTTTTGTTTTACAAAAATAAAATAATAGTTACTAAACATGTTCTAAATATCTGCACCATTTAGAAAACCAAACTTTATTATTCTGAAAAAAAATAAAAAATGAATAATGAAGCAATTGATGTTGAGTCAATCCATTTGCGTTTCGAGGAACATCGTTGGACTTATTCTCTTTGAGAATTAATAAACTTAATTGGGAGCAATTTAATTAGCATACCAAAAGATATTTGCTTTGAGTATTCTCTTAGAAAAGCTACAAGAATACTCTATAATGTTGAATTCGTTTTGAAGTTGATGCATTATTTATATTTAATATTTTTAGAATTAGATCAATTATTATAAAATTTAAAAAGTTATGGTTTTATAGTTTAGTGATTGAACTAATGATTAAATCGTTGTTGAACCAATTGCATTATAAATATATAATTTATATATTATTAAAATTTAAAATAATTATAAAGTTTATATATATATATATATATATCTTAAAAATAATAATATATGTTTTTCACATTTGATATTATCAAATTTATATCATAAATAAATATAAATATATTAAATTTTATTAAATGAGTGGGTACCTTCCCATCTATGATCAGATTGTCCATGATTCAAATCCCCCAATTCTAAGAATTTAGGATTTTACAACAACTCACTGTCTTTGATTCCACATTCAACAACTCAATATCTCTTATCGGTGTCAATCATAATTAACCAAAGTGGAGCCAGGCCTTAATATATATTGAGCTCGGCTTCCACCCCTTCACTATGGGCTTGGCTTTTGCTAAGAGGAAAAAAAGGTTGGCCAACCCAAAACCAACAATGGCCTGGTTCACTGGGTCAGTGGTCCAGCTGTTGGTTTGTCTAGTTCAAGGTTGGCCCAACGTGTACTCCGGACCAAAATAAATAAATAAATAAATTTAGAATCTAAAAGATAGTATTACACTTATGATCCAAAAAATTGAAATTTAGAATGTACAAGATAGAACACTTGTGATTTAAGAAAATATCTTGATGATAAATATGAGTAAGAAGTAGTGCAAAAGAGTCTCCATTAATTATGTCATGTTTATTTGTTTTATTTTTACAACTAGATAACATATCTTATTTACCACATAATAGGTAAGGGGTAGTAATCAGTGTTAAAAAACTATAAGGGTACCGGTATTGACATTATTTATGAACATAAGTCGAAAACGATATGAAATTAGTGAGATTAGGTTAGCGGTGATGGTTCGATTTCATATTTGTGCTGATTTATAGATTTTAATTTTTTTTAATAAGGCTTTCATTGATAAATTACAATAATTGTATTATAATTTTGGTACATTATTTAAATAAAAAAAAAAAGAGAACCTATAATGCAGATAATTTTAAATTTTAAAATAATTTAAATAAATCTTAATTGGGATTAAATGAATTATTGATGTAATTTTTGGGTGAAGTTGATAGACTTCTAACCCAAATGGCCCTATTTCGTTAAATGAATAGCAGGTTGTATCTGGTTGAGCATACAATAAATGGGTCGTCTTCCTATCAAATTATAGTATCACATCATATTTTATTATTATATTTAAAAAAAAAATCTCATAAACAAGGTTTAGTACGCTGTTTGATTGCTGACAGTAGAAATTAAAATAAAATTAAAAAGAGAGAGAGAAGTCAGAATCTTTAAATTTATTAATTCATTTAAATGCTGGTTTATCTTTTGAACCTGCGTGCTCCTGAACTCAGCTGTAGACCTCTTACAAAATGAAGAAGTGGAAGCCATAATTGTTGTCGCCTCGCGTATCCGGTGGTCCACGTTGCTGCTAGATGGATGGACACGTGATTCTCAACACACAAGGGGTTCTTGATTCAGCGGTTGTACCTACAAAAGGCATCCGGACAGGGTGTCCGGACGCACCCTCCGATGGTTTTGTTAGTCATGGTAAGAGAGAGAGACATAAATCAGTTGGCCTTCTACTAGGTCTCAAGAGGTTACCAGGGGGATCCCCTTCTTCTGCGTGTGAAGGCATATATATACAACTTCAGGGGTACTGCTCCTTTCATTAATGGTGAGGAGATATTTTATGTTGTAATGATGATAATAGGTGTCAGTAGGAGCATTATCATCCTACGAATGGCTGTCAGAGACCATGGTAGGTGATGCGGCTGTCAGAGATCGTGGGAAGTGGTTATGTAGAATGATCGTGGGAAGTGACTTACTGTCGCTTCCTCTTGTCTTCTCACTCTGCAGGTGACAAGATGTGGGTCATGGCTGCTTGTTGTGATTGCGTGTAAGACTCGCTTTACTTTATTTGACCATTCAGACGATTTATATCCGGGTGGCTCATGCTGATTATCCGGATGTGTTGTGGAGATTATCCGGATGTCTACGCTCTGCCAGCGTCGTTTGCTCTTCCTTGGATAGGAGAAGCTGAAACGTCGTTTGCCTTTCCTTGAGGCGGTCCGGATAGGATAACTGCACCATGCATATCCTCAGGGGAATCCGGATGATGAAGGTCCGGCTGATAACACGTGCCACGCGTCACTATGAGCTGCGTGCCACGTGTTTCCCAAGGGGAGGGGTCCCTACATTGCCCCCCTTTTTAACTTGCCTATTTTGCCCAAAAAATGGGCGGGTTAAAAATAACTAGCTTTTGAAAATTGAAGAGGTCCCTTCGTCTGACTGGGCCACGTGGCGAGTGGGGGTGCGGAAGCCAAAAAGGCATTTATGACGAGCCGCCGACCCTGTGTATCCCCAGACAATATGTCGTTTCAATGATAACACGACTGTCCTGCTATAAATAGGGCACTGTACCTCTTTGTGCATTTTTTCCTACTGCATTTTCTTGAGAGCCTTTCTTCTTCTTGCTTTTTCCTGCGCCCTTTGCTTTTCTGAGAAAAACTTCGAATGACTTCGTTTGTTTGCTGCTGGTGATTTTGTACCGAGACAGTAACCGTTCTTCTTCTTCTTCAGAGCTTTATTTGGTACGTACCTCTTTGCTACTGTCATTCCTTTGGTTGCATTTGCTGGTTCTTTAAACTTGGTTTCTAGCTTGCTTGGGCATTGTTTTGGGCAAGTCGCTTGCAATTGTTGTTGAATGTTGGTACTTTGTTGGTGTTCGGGGGGGGGGGGGGGGGGGGGGGGTTTGAGGGGTTTTTCTAACTGCTTTGGGTTAGGGTTTGTGTATTTTCTGACTGCTTGGTTTGAATCGTTGCATTGCTTTTGTATGTAGATTTTGGTTTGGCTTTGTGGTAAGAAATGGCTCCAAAAAAGACTGTTTCATCTGCCGGGGTTAGCGAGGCTGGCGAAAAGGCGATAGACAAATTAGATGTGAAGGAATTTTGGGAGCGGTTCTGCATCCCAAATGACGTATCTATAGACTTGGTGAACGAGGAGGCGGCTATGCCTACTGAGAAAGGTGAAGAAAAGGTTATCCTCTTCACAAAGGAACAATTCAACGCGGGGCTCCGGTTCCCTCTGCCGGCGTTGTTCAAGGAATTCCTCCACTTCTCTCAGGTTCCACCCATCTTCATTCATCCCAACCTTGTCCGGGTGCTGATGGGATGCAGCATCATCAACATGCTGTACAGCCTCGACCTTACGCTACTGGAAGTGTTCTTTGTCTATTCCCTGAAGAAAGCAAAAAATGATATCTTCAGTGTGTCTGCGCACCTGCCCTCCCTTCAAATGGTGACAGAGCTGCCAGATTCGACAAAGGGAGGGGCGAAGGGGCTGGTGGCGGTCCGGGGTGGATGGGCGGGGCTACCGGAGCGTGCGTCGAGGCCCTTTTCTCCAAATTATACCTTAAAAATTTCGGGTATTCTTGTTTTGCGATTCTTTGTCCGGATTTTACTTTGCTGATTTTTTTTTTGCTGATTTTCCCGGACGGAGTTCTCACCTTTTGTTGCTGTTAATGCAGGTCTGGAATTGAGGGGCCACCTTGTGGATTGGGTGGAAAAGGCGTCCTTCGCCTGTGTCTGCAAATTATTCGAGATAGATCCCAAGGAGAGGGCCTACAAGACATTGCTTTCCGCGCGAAATTTGATAGCGGTCGTCCGGGAGTCCCAGGAATATGTTATCAATATTCTCCCCAGGAAACTGGCAAAGGATGAGATAGTGCCTGGGGAGCATTATACTGTGAAGGAGCTCCCCCTCTATCAGGAAGCTAAAGAGGCTGATGCTGAGAGACGGCGAAAGCTCCTGGAGGATCGAGATCAGAGGAAAAATGAAGGCACTATCCGGAAGGCTCCCGGACAGAAGCGGGGTCCGGATTCTCCTCCAAAGAAAGCTCCAGCAAAAAGGAGGAAGCTGGTGAAGAAGCATGGGAAGGATGTGAAGGAACCCACTCCTCCCAAGGAGTTTCCTCCTCCGCAAATTACCTATGAGGGGGAAGTAATGATAGAGGAGCCAGTAAACGCTGCTCCGCATTCTATCTCAAGCGGCCCCGGACGCATGTCGGGGTTGAACCATTCGGGCACTTCCTTGGCCGCGGTTGCGCGTCTGGCTAACGTGGCTGAGGAAGCTGCATCTATCAACCGTCCGGGCAACCTTAATCCGGATGCTGATGCAGCTGAAACGACCCCGTTGGAGGAAGCGGGGGCAGAAAGCCAAAGTCAGCCTTCCGACGACCCGGATCGCTTGGCCATAGTTCCGGTGAAAGGGCCTCCTTCAAAGAAGCCGCGTTCGACGCGCGATCTACGGTCCGGACTCCTTGGGCGGCTTCAAGAGCGGCAGCAAGAGATTGAAGTTAGCTGCGCTTCTGCCCATGACGCTCATCCGGATGGAGGCGAGGTGGAGATGGCAACTGAGACTTCGGCCGCCCCGGTAATAATTCCGGCTGAAGATGTATCCGGATAGATGCGTCCGGACGAAGATGTGGAGGTCCCGAATCCGGGACAAGAGTCACCTTCTGTTTCCTCATCTGAGGAGGAACCTGCTGACGATGCAGCTCCTGCTAGCCCTTTCAGCTATGCGGAGTTGGAAGTTAAACTAAAACAGATTACACCCGACTGGAAAGCCATCAAGCTCTCTGCTAAGATGTTTGATATGATAGAAACGGTATACCGTTGTCTTGTGCTTTTGCTTTTTGACTCTTTGTTGCACTGATGTGTTTGTTGTAGTACGATTTATGTCTTTGCTTTTCTTGCTTGCGTGTCAGCTGGTGAGGGGCCTCCGCGGCATGGCTCAACAACACGATCTTTTTACTCAGCTGCTGCAGACTGCAGACTATATGAGGACCTTCTCCTCTCGACGCCAAGAGATTGAAAATCAGCTGCGTCTGAGAATGGAGGAGGCTGAGGCCAATCTATCCACCATGCGAGAGGAAAATGAAGCCCTCCGAGTGGAGTTGGCTGAGGCGAAGAGTCGAGAAGAATCAACTGCAGGCCGCCTACATGAGGCGGAAGGTGAGGCAGCCCGGCTAAGGGATGAAGTGAGTCAACTATGGACAGAAGTTTCGAATGAAAAGAAACAGAAGGAAGACTTGCAGCTGCGCCTGGATGTGCAAAAAGAAGAACTTGAAAGGGAGTTTGTTGTGGAAAGGGAGGAACTTGCAGCGGATTACCAGCAACAAGTTGATGATACGTTTATCTTTGGGTATCGCTGCTGTATGAAGAAGAACGGTATCAAGCGAGATACCCCTTCGATTCCTCCGGGTGAAGAAAAGAAGCTCTACGAGAAGCCCGCTCCCTGATAGTTTATCTCTTTTTGCAATTTTTCTGCTGTAATTTTTCCTTCTGTATTTTTGTGGTCCGGAGATCTCTTTGTAATTACATTTATTCATATCAATAAAAACATATTTCTTTCTCATTTACACTTGTGTCTACTTTTTATTGATAGTACTGCTTTAAATTGGACACATTCCATGGTCTGAGTAACGGAGTGCCATCTAGCTTTTGTAAATGATAGGCTCCATTTTTGTTTGCCTTAGACACTATGTAGGGTCTTTCCCAATTGGCTTGGAACTTTCCAGCACCTACTTCAGCAGTATTCTCAAAAACTTTTCTAAGTACTAGCGTACCATTTTTGAAGTTTCTGGGCCTGACTTTTCGATTGTAATGCGCTGATGCCCTTTGTTGATAATCTGCTATCCGGATGGTCGCGCTTTCTCTGACTTCGTCTGCCCAGTCCAAATTTCTTCCTAGTTCTGTGTTGGCATCTTCTTGTTTTGCTGCATCGATCCGGATAGTAGGAAGACCTATTTCAGTGGGAATGACTGCATCCATTCCATATGTGAGGGCGAAAGGAGTGTTTCCTGTTGGCCGTCCGGGTGTGGTTCGATAGGCCCACAGGACGCCGGGCAGCTCCTCCACCCACTTCCCTTTGGCTTGCTCAAGCCTTTTCTTTAAGGCATTGATTAGAGTTTTGTTTGTGGCTTCCGCCTGCCCATTGCTTTGAGGATAACGCGGCGTGGAGTATGAATTCCGGATATTCAGTTCCGAACAGAAATTCCTGAATGCAATGCTGTCAAATTGTGGACCATTGTCAGCTATGATGATTTGGGGAATTCCAAAGCGGCAAACAATGTTCTTCCATACGAATTTGGTGACATCTTTATCTTTGATGCTTGCATATGCTTCAGCTTCTACCCATTTACTGAAGTAATCAGTGGCGACAAGGAGGAATTTCTTCTGGGCAGGTGCTGCTGGGAGGGGTCCCACTATGTCCATGCCCCACTGCGCGAAAGGCCATGGGCCTGAGACCGATTTCAATGCTGCTGATGGCATATGTGGAATAGGAGCGTATCGTTGACATTTATCACACTTTTGGACATATGCTGCCGCGTCTTTCTTCATTGTTGGCCAATAGTATCCTTGTGAATGAGCTCTATGTGCCAGGGATCGTCCTCTCGCATGATTTCCGCATATTCCTTCATGTAATTCAGCTAGCACATACTGGGCCTCTGAATGCCTAAGACAGCGAAGATAAGGCCCTGTGAAGGATCGCTTGTACAGGTGCCCCCCAATCAGGGTGAAACGGGCAGCTTGCACCCGGACTTTGTGCGCTTGCTTAGGATCTTCGGGTAAAGTGCCTGCCCGGAGATATTCTGCAATATTATGCGTCCATTCTTGATCATCCGTTTGGTTTGCCTCAATGGTGTTGCAAGTGGAATCTTCTGCGACAGAGGATTTGGCTTGCACATGTATGGGCAGTAGAATGGCTTCTTTGATAGGGAGGGAGGCAGCTATGCCGGCCAAAGCGTCAGCGTGCCTATTGTCAGCTCGCCTAATTTTTTCGATTGTCCACTCGGTGAATTGCTGTAAGGTGCTTCTTACTTTGGCCAAGTATCGCGCCATGCGTGCGTCCTTAGCCTCATATTCTTTCTGGACGTGCCTTACCACTAGTTGCGAGTCGCTGTAGATCCGGAGTTTGGAGACGGATAGAGCAAGGGCGAGGTCCAATCCGGACAGGATGGCCTCGTATTCTGCTTCATTGTTAGACGCGGAGAACCCCAGCCGGATGGCTTGCTCCAGATGTTCCCCAGTTGGGGACTGCAATAAGAGCCCGACTCCAGATCCTGATGAACGTGAGGCTCCATCAACTCGCAGAGTCCACCATTCTTTTTTACTTGATTCTTCATGTTGGCCGGGTTTTCGGGAATATTCTAGCACGAAGTCATCCATTACCTGGCCTTTCATGGATAGCCTTGGTTGGAATTCAATTCCAAACTCGCTTAATTCGATGGCCCATTGTAGCATTCTCCCGGTTAAATCTGGCTTGTGCAGAATGTTGCGAAGGGGTTGATCAGTCAACACGATCACCGGGTGAGCTTGAAAATAGGGCCAGAGCTTTTGGGCAGCGCTTCGAAGGGCTAAGGCTATTAGCTCCATTTTTGAATATCTGGTTTCTACGTCTGTCAATGCCCTGCTGACATAGTAGATGGGCTTCTGCTCCTTGGGTGATGGGCAGCGGAATAGAACCGCACTGATTGCCCATTCTGAGACTGCCAAATACATGTATAGTTTCTCTTTTGGGATGAGGCTGCTCAAGATGGGTGGTTGCATAAGACAATGCTTAATCCTTTCCAAAGCGCTTTGGCAACTGTCTGTCCACCCATGCGCTCCAGCTTTTCGTATTGCCAAGAAGAAGGGTCGCAACTCATCGGTAAAGCGGGCTATGAAACGTCCTAACGCAACGAGCTTGCCTGTGAGACGTTGTATCTCCTTCTTGTTCCTGGGAGGAGGTGTTTCCATAACTGCCTTGACTTGATCCGGGCTGACTTCTATGCCCCTTTGGCTGACCATAAATCCTAGAAATTTGCCAGCACTCACGCCAAAGACGCATTTAGAAGGATTTAACTTCATGCCATACCCTCGTAAGAGGTGAAAAACTTCTTGCAAATGAAGGATATGTTGTTCTCGAGTTTTGCTTTTAACCACGATATCGTCAATATATACCTCTACTGAGTGGCCTATCAGAGGTTTGAAGATTTTAGTCATCAATCTTTGATAAGTGGCGCCAGCATTTTTGAGTCCGAATGGCATGACTTTGTAGCAGTAAAGGCCATGTGGTGTTATGAATGCTGTCTTTTCTTCGTCATCCGGAGACATGGGAATCTGGTGATATCCGGAGAAGGCATCCAAGAAAGAGAGCATCCCTTGCCCGGAAGTGGAATCCACAATTTGATCTATTCGTGGTAATGGAAAACTGTCTTTTGGACATGCGTTATTGAGATTGGTGTAATCAACACAGACTCGCCATTTGCCCTCTTTCTTTGGTACCACCACTACATTTGTCAACCAATCCGGGTAAGATACTTCTCTGATGAATCCGGCTTCCAGCAATTTGTCAATTTCATTTCGGATAACTTTTTGTCTATCCGGATGAAAGCGTCTAATCTTCTGTCGAACGGGTCTGGCTGCTGGAAAAACGTTAAGCTTGTGAGAGGCAATAGAGGGATGAATTCCTTTCATATCCGAATGTGTCCATGCGAAGATGTCATGGTTGCTTCGAAGGATATTTTGTATGCTCTGAGTTTCTTCTTGTGTCATGAGGGAACTGATGTTCGTGAGGTGATCGCTTTCCTCCGAAATTTGGATTGTTTGTAAGGGATCTGCTGCCGGGGGATCTTTGTCCGCCGGACCCAATAATTGCTATTGGTCGTGTGCAATGCTGGGTTCAGGGGGAGATGCATCCTCCTGGCTAGTTCCCGCTTCTCGTGCTATTTGATAGCACTGTCGAGCGGCCAACTGGCTGCCATACAAGTCAGTTTGCCCTTCGTTGGTGAGGAAACTCACCATTTAATGATATGTGGAAGGGATGGCCTTCATGTAGTGAAGCCATGTGTGTCCCAAGATGACATTGAAGGGTGATAACTCTTGTACCACCGAGAATTGCACGTTGAGAGTGACTGGGCCAGCTTGGACCGGCAGTATAATGTCTCCTAAGGATGTGGTTGATGACCCGTTGAATCCGGATAAGATTCTTCCGGGGTTTTCGAGACCTGCGAGACTATGTCCCATATGGCCAACGACTGATGCTTGCACCAGATCGGCTGAACTGCCTGGGTCGACCAAGATACGTCTTACATCGAAATCTCCTATTTCTAGGGAGAGGATGAGGGCGTCGCGATGTGGCTGTAGCGTCCGGGTGGGATCTACTGGTGGGAAAATGATTGTCCCATCTATGGGGCGAGGGCCCTCTCCAGTGAGACCCGGCCGGATGGAATTAATGCGTTCGCGTATTGACGCGGCTCGCAGCAATTTCTGCCTTTTCCGCCTGGAATCGTATTCCTCGTCAGATGGGCCCCCGTTGATATAGTTTATGACAGCCTTGGGGGCGACTGGGGTCCTCGGGGCCCTAGAGTTATGATGTTGAGATGCGTCCCTTCCTCCAGTATCTGAGCGGAGGTACTGTTTTAAATGTCCTACTTTGATGAGCCTTTCAACCAGATACTGGAGGGACCGACATGTCTCTGTTGTATGACCATGGTCTTTGTGGAAGGTGCATTTCTTGCTGCGGTCTCTCATGGATGGGTCCGTTTCGAGGGGTCTAGGCCACCTGAAGTCGGACAACCCTTGGATCATTGGAAGAAGTTTTTCGTATAACACGGATAGGGGTGTGATGGGCGGCCTATCCGGACGACTCGGCCCGTCCTTCCTCCGGTCAACTGGTTTTGGCCGGTCCGGAGGTTTGGCATGTCTGTTCGCGTCATCTCTGGAAGCCCGTCCGGCAACCAAAACTTGCTGAGTGGCTGCACGTACGTCATCTTCGAGCATTGAATATTTGTTAGCACGTCTGAACAAATCGTCCATCATTGTAGGAGGCTTTTTGGCCAGCGATTCGAAAAATGGAGTGCCTGGACAGATGCTTCTCTTGAAGATCTGTAGGACAGCATCCATGCTGCAAGCCTCTATTTGAAGTACGGCTTGGCCAAATCGTTTCACAAATTCCCTCAAGGATTCGTTGTCTCTCATTTTTATGTTCTGGAGGGTGCTGATATTCTGCTTGTGTCGAGCAGAGCACAAGTACTGTCCCACGAAAGCTTCAGATAGGTCCCTGAAATTGTCAACAGAGTTAGGAGGTAGGCGATGAAACCATGAGAGGGCCTGCCCTTGAAGGCTGGCGGGGAATACTTTGCATAGCAATGCATCGTTGCCAATATCGAGCGTCATAAGCTGTCGATAGTGCATGATGTGATCGAAGGGATCGTTGGTCCCATCGTATGTGGAAAACTTTGGTACGAGGAATCCCCTTGGGGGCTCGTAATGGGTGATATGAGAGCAAAAGGGCGTGGAGAGCACGTCATCCAGCCTTTTGCTGATGGAGCCAATGGGTGGCTCGTTTGGGAGGTTTCTCCCAGCTGGTCGTTCCGCTAGGTGTGAGTGAACGTTCCGCATCGCTGGGGTGACCATGGGGTCACGATGCGGAGATACGTTCTGCACCATGGGAGCGATCATAGGATCGGGGCGTGGTGCCCGGGTCGTGGCTACTGGTGGCCTTGATCTCCCAGGCTCTTGTGGGCCTAGTCTTGCGCGCATAGAACTTGACAACTGTGATTTTCTATCACGTTGTCTCTTTGCTGAAAAATGAGTGGAATCTGAGCTTTCCTCACTGGGAGCTCGAGGCATAGGTGTACGTGGCTCATGGGGCCTTGCGTTGTATGCTCTTGGGACAACTCCTGTTGACCCAGGATATATTGATTCTGGCTCTGGCCTTGAGTTTGCCACCTGGCCTCTTGAACGCTGACGACGAGGAGAACCTGACGTTGAGGCTTGAATGCGTAACACAACGTTTTCTTCCCTTAACCTCACCGTCTCCTGGAGGAGAGCTCTTAGCTGTTTTTCGCTCGCCAACTGTCTTTTTTCGATGGCCTGACGCCATTCGAGATTATCTTCCTCCCCTCTACCGGATGATCGACTTTGGGAAGGTGTGGCCATCTTTGCTAGTGACTGAATCAAAATAAAAAGTAAAGCTTCCCACAGACGGCGCCAATGTTGTCGCCTCGCGTATCCGGTGGTCCACGTTGCTGCTAGATGGATGGACACGTGATCCTCAACACACAAGGGGTTCTTGATTCAGCGGTTGTACCTGCAAAAGGCATCCGGACAGGGTGTCCGGACGCACCCTCCGATGGTTTTGTTAGTCATGGTAAGAGAGAGAGACATAAATCAGTTGGCTTTCTACTAGGTCTCAAGAGGTTACCAGGGGGATCCCCTTCTTCTGCGTGTGAAGGCATATATATACAACTTCAGGGGTACTGCTCCTTTCATTAATGGTGAGGAGATATTTTATGTTGTAATGATGATAATAGGTGTCAGTAGGAGCATTATCATCCTACGAATGGCTGTCAGAGACCATGGTAGGTGATGCGGCTGTCAGAGATCGTGGGAAGTGGTTATGTAGAATGATCGTGGGAAGTGACTTGCTGTCGCTTCCTCTTGTCTTCTCACTCTGCAGGTGACAAGATGTGGGCCATGGCTGCTTGTTGTGATTGCGTGTAAGACTCGCTTTACTTTATTTGACCATTCAGACGATTTATATCCGGGTGGCTCATGCTGATTATCCGGATGTGTTGTGGAGATTATCCGGATGTCTACGCTCTGCCAGCGTCGTTTGCTCTTCCTTGGATAGGAGAAGCTGAAACGTCGTTTGCCTTTCCTTGAGGCGGTCCGGATAGGATAACTGCACCATGCATATCCTCAGGGGAATCCGGATGATGAAGGTCCGGCTGATAACACGTGCCACGCGTCACTATGAGCTGCGTGCCACGTGTTTCCCAAGGGGAGGGGTCCCTACAATAATAGGGCCCGGATCATCGACGCAGGCCAACTTCATGATCAGTCTTGGAAGCAAAGCTCGGGTGCCCATCATTTCCTTTTCTGCAACAAGTCCCTCTCTTTCTTCGCTTCAGAGTCAATATTTTATCCGAGCTACCCTAAATGACTCAGCTCAAGTACCAGCAATAAGGGCAATAGTCCGGGCCTTTGGGTGGAGAGAAGTTGTGCTTATTTACGTGGACAATGTGTATGGCGATGGAATTATACCTTATATGACTGATGCCTTGCAAGGGATCGATGTCCGTGTCACTTACCGTAGTGTAATTTCTCCATCAGCCACTGATGATCAAATTGGTGAAGAGCTTTACAAGCTGATGACAATGCAAACTAGAGTTTTCATTGTACACATGTGTACACCTCTGGGGTCTTACCTTTTTACCAAAGCAGATGAGATTGGAATGATGGAAGAGGGCTATGTTTGGATACTAACTGATGGGCTAACCGACCTCTTGAGTACTTTGGATCCCTCAGTCATTGACTCAATGCAGGGGGTGTTGGGCGTAAAGCCTCATGTTCCAAGAACAAAAGAGCTCGAAAATTTCAGAGTCCGATGGAAAAGGAAGTTCCGGCTAGATCATCCAAAAGATGAGACCTCTGAGCTGAACATTTTTGGATTATGGGCTTATGACGCTGCTTCTGCACTAGCCATGGCTGTTGAGAAAGTTGGGGCAACAAACTTCAGCTTCCAAAAGACTAATATTTCCAGCAATTCGATGCTTCTTGACACCATTAGAGTCTCTCAAATTGGTACAAATCTTCTCCAGTCACTGTTAAGTACCAAATTGAAAGGTCTCAGTGGATATTTTCAAATATTTGATGGGCAACTTCACTCGACAGCCTTTGAGATAGTTAATGTGATTGGGAAAGGGGAAAGAGGGGTAGGATTTTCAACTAAGCAACATTTCTTTTCTTCACTAGGAAGACTTTTCTTTGTTAACCACACGATGGTTCAAAGACGCAAAAGTCTCCATGAATTAAATTTCCCCCTTGGTTTAAAAGTGACGCGTATGACCTATGGCACTAAGAAATAATGAGATGTAGAATGGAAGGCATATAAAAAAATTAAGGTTATCTCCAAGAAAATCTCTGACATATATGGTCCACCTTTCTGGTATAACAAGATTTATGATTATTTCACGAATTCTAGAATGTATGGGACCAAGGGGATGTATTTTCCTTTTTTGTGCGTACCTTGTTTGATTTCTGATAATATAGTAGAAATAGAATGAAACATTAGAATCATAAAATTTTAATTATTGTGAAATTCAGCTCTAGATTTATTACAAAATGAGGAAGTTCAAGCCATCATAGGACCAGCATCCTCCATGCAGGCCAACTTTGTGATTGGTCTCGGAGACAAGGCTCATGTGCCCATCATTTCATTTTCCGCAACTAGTCCTTTCCCTTTCTTCGCTCCGGAGTCCATATTTTGTCCGAGCCACACTGAATGACTCAGCTCAAGTACCAGCTATAATGGCAATTGTCCAAGCCTTTGGGCGGAGAGAAGTTGTGCTCATTTACGTGGACAACGAGTATGGAAATGGAGTGATACCATATCTTACTGATGCCTTGCAAGAGATTGACACCCGTATCTCCTATTGGGATACCATATCTTACTGATGCCTTGCAAGAGCGTCATTCATCCATTAGCCACTGATGATCAAATCCTCGAAGAGCTTTACAAGTTGATGACGATGCCAACCAGAGTTTTCATTGTACACATGCTTACACCTCTAGGCTCACGGCTTTTCACCAGAGCGAATGAGATTGGAATGATGAAAGAAGGTTATGTTTGGATTCTAACTGATGGGTTAACTGATATCTTGAGTACTTTGGATCCATCTGTCATTGATTCAATGCAAGGAGTGTTGGGCGTGAAGCCTCATGTTCCAAGATCGAAAGAGCTTGAAAGTTTTAAAATCAGATGGAAAAGGAAAATCCAACAAGAATATCCAAACAAGAAAATCACTTTATATTGATTTTCTGGAGTTGATTTTCTTTTTCACACTTAAATTTTGTTAACAGAGGAGAGAGTTGTCAGCAACTTGGCTCGGTTTGTGGTGATCATATGGCTTTTTGTGGTGCTGATTCTTACTCAAAGTTACACAGCCAGCTTGACTTCAATGTTGAGAGTTCAACAGCTCAACCCAACCATCACCGATATAAATGAGCTGATAAAGAAAGGGGAGCGTGTAGGTTGCCAACATGCCTCTTTCGTTCATGAATTCTTGATCAAATGGATGAAATTTGATGAGTCCAAGCTTGTAATCTATGAGTCACCAGAAGAACTGGATGAATTATTTTCAAAAGGTGGAATTGCTGCTGCATTTGATGAAATCCCTTACATGAAGACTTTCCTCCCAAAATATTGCTCCAAATACACTGCAGTGGGACCAAGATACAAGTTTGATGGGTTTAGATTTGTAAGTACTCTCTCCTAACACACGTACGTGTATAAATTTTCATACCGAGGTTTCTTATTTTTTGATAATTTTTCAGGTGTTTCCAAAGGGTTCACCCCTTGTAGCTGATGTTTCAAGGAAAGTCTTAAACGTGACCGAGGGAGCCAAAATGCTACAATTTGAGAAGGCGTGGTTTGGGCAAACACCCAGTTGTCCAGAGCTCACCAGCTCAGTTTCTTCAGACAGCATCGGGCTTAATAGATTTTGGGGCCTATTCCTCATTGCTGGAGTCGCTTCATTTGTAGCTCTCATCACATGCATCATCACATTCCTTTATGAAAATAGAGACGCATTAATAAACTTGAATCCCTCATCTTCCATATGGAGAAAATTTAAAGCCATGGTGACACGCTTTGACCACAAAGATCTTAGGTCCCATACTTTTAGAAAAAGTGATCAACTTCAAGACAAGAGGCATCAAATCCATGGATGCAGCTACACCAACTTCCCTCCAAGTCCATCGAGCCTTTTGATCCCAACCGCCAACAATTTTGCTTTCTTCGGAGAACAAGGAACACCTTCTTCTGGACATGCTGATCCAGTCGGTCCAAATCGGCGGATGTCTCCACATATATTGTTTGAATATGAGCTTGCTAATATAAATCACGAGCAAACGAAGACCGCATGTAATTGAATAACCGATAGATCAATTCGGTTTCCTGTGGTCCTTATGCCGGTGGCACAATTACCCACAACCATGAATTAAAAAAAAAAAAAAAATGTTGTTGTGTTATAGCCATACGCATTTCAGTTAAATGATTGTTCAATGCCAACTATTTGCTATGAACAATAAATTCTGTCAAATTTACGAATTTATTGTTGCCTAACGCAACAGGTCAACTTCTTGTGCTTTACAGGCAAAAAAAAAAAAAAAAATCAATATTTGTGGTTGACATTGCTTCCCCACACACAACATCTTGATCAATGGAGGGAATGTAAAGACATATATTCATTTTCAAGGTTATTCTTTAGTGCAGTTCTTTTTGTTCCTATTTGAAAAGTAAAACTATAATTATAAGATTTTTTGGAGATCTGTGATGATAGTGAAGGACTCTCCTCTCTTGTACCATTCTTTTAATACAGTAGATTTCCTTCTCTGATTATGGTTTTTTTGGTCAAGAGTTTTTCAGGTAAATTTATATGTTTTTATTCTTTTTTTTATTTTTTATTTTTATTTTTTTATTGTCTGTTCTCATTATTGTGTAACATAATTCATTAATTCTGAATGATGTAATTTTTTGTGAGAATAAATAATTTTTATTTAAAAAATATTTTAAAAATTATCATTTTCATTCCAAGGGTAGCCACATATCATCATAAACCTATTAAATTCCATGCGTCCGAATGCAGAAGATGATAGGTCTATCACCATGTGAGTACTGCCAACTGCCACCAACACTAGTGAATATTATTGGAATTCAACTACATGCTACAGGCGATGAATAGCTCCATGGAGTTCATCAAGAAAACCTCTCTCTTATGACTTTACTGGGTCAAATGCTAGCGCAAGAAGCAAGCTAAAATGTGTGTTTCCATGGAAGAACATTTATAAGGATACATTCTTATCATGATTTCATCATTATATATAAGTTACGTTTTCTTATTTAATTAGTATTTTAAAAGATTCAATCTTTGACCGCCTTAACTCGCCCAAGTATTGGTTGGGCTTTGTATTCACAGCTATCCATCTGGGTCTTGTTACAGTGCCTTCGCTTCTAGGCTTCTGATTCTTGCTTTTCCAAATTCTAGGACCTATAAATGAACTGTATTCTGCATTATTGTGAACCATCAAGAATCCGAAACAAACAAACCTCCTCTTTGGGGTGGTTAATTGCTTACTTGTTTTGGACACAGGTTCATCTGTATCTATCATAAAAAACTTCTGTTTGAAAAAAGAATCCTCTCCACTTGGTTTGAAAGAAGATAAAGGAAAAGGGCAAATGCTGAATTTTCCTCCGCTCAAGTTGTATTTTCTGGTGGGCTTTCAACGTGAGAATAACAAGAAAATCAAAAGCTTTAATTTCTTGTGACCCCTTTAATTTATAGTCTCAAGATGGATGAAATGATATAAATAATCTCCGTCTCATCCCTTTTTTTCTCCTTTTTGTTTAGGTGTAATGAGTGAAGCAAAGAACTAATTTGTATTTTTTCCCTTATCAGTCAATGCTCTTACACCTAATGACATACGAGACCCGTTAGATTCCAAGACCAAGACATTACTTGCATCATAAGTTTTTGGGAGCCATGCATATGCTAAAATTGAGAGAGAAAGAGAGAGAGAGAAAGAGAGAGAGAACTACTCTTATTTAATGCTTATTAATTGGGATTTAGACCCATTGGAGTCATAGCATGTGTGGGTAGAAAAAGACAAAATTCCGAGATGACGTCCTTTCACTTATAAGTTGCTCAGTCTTATCTTCAAGACAGCGAATTGTAAGAAAATATTTGCCTTACATTTGGTATACAAACATAATCTAAATGCATGCCAAGCACTACCATCAAACGCTGGTAACTTCGAAATATCTTGTAGCTAACTGCCAAAGATGTGAACTTCTACATGTTCCATAATATTTCCAACAACACATGATTTCATGGCGAAGCTGAGTATTGGAATTCAAATCAGTAGAATACAAGAAAAATAATATTGAATAGTAAAGCTTGAATTAATCTCACAACAAGAAAAAAGAGATATGGTGACATTTATAATGAGTCACTATAAACATAGGGTGTCGCTACAACTTAGCGTCACCTTATCCACTGACACCATAGAGGGTACCAATTGGTGACGTATTTGGAAGCGACACCAAAGCAGATAAATGATGACACATTCAGAAGCAACACCATATATTTTTAGTTATATTTAATTTGATATAGAGTTGCATGAGATATATAAGGTGTCATATTAAATGCATCACCTTTTAGTTATGGTGTCACGTTAAATGCATCACCTTTGAGTTATGGTGTCACATCATTGTAAATGATTATGGAAGATATGGTTGTTTTTTATTAATTAGCCTATTGATTTTTGTAATGCTTATTAACAAATAAGATCAACTTGTGTATATTTTGTCCATAAATATAATAATCATATCACATTTTAACTTATATTTTCGTAGTGCTTATGGATTAACCTGTAATACATTACATCATCCAATGATATTTGTATATCAAATGTTTACAAAATGATAGTACATCAAACCCTCACTTGTATATCAAATGTTTACAAAATGATAGTACATCAAACCCACCGAAACTAAAAAAGAAAAGTGAATACATATTAAAATATGATTTAGAAATGTTAAGCATTCCAACATTCATGTATACCTGCATTTCATATGCATAAAACCGACTAATCATAAAATGACAAAAGAGTTGCATCCAAAAACCCAAAATTCTCAATACCAAATAAAGTAACATTGATGTCCTATAATGTATGGCATAAGAGTCACATCTAAAAACCCAAAATGTTGTTGTTTCTTTCTCCTTTCTTTTTATTCTTCATAATGTCTTCCCAAGAGTGTATACCTGCATTTCATAGTTTAATGAGATTTAGAGTTTTATTAAAAATAAAAATTAATTGATGTTATAAAAAATAAACAAATCTAAGTACTAATGTTTTCTTTTTTCTTTTTCCCATTTTGATATAAAAATAGTTTGTAAAGAATAAGTAATGTTATACAATACCAATGGAAAATTCATATAACAACTAAGGGACTCACCATGCATGATCATGATTTATCAATATGATTCATGATTAGTTATAACACAAAAGAAGTTAATTCTCCTCTAATTTCATCAAATTCTACCTAAGAATATGTTTTTTTTTTTAATCATAAAATTGAAATCAAATGAGAACAACATTAATATCATAATAATTGGAAGTATGAAACTAAGTACAATTCATTAAATGAGTAAAACCTTTAATACAATAATTGTAGAATCAACAATTATCTCTTGAATCTCATACAAAGCAGTCACATTTGAACTCAAATAAAAACAATTCAAGAAAATAAAAAATAAAGCAAAACTAGAAAATCAAAAAATAAATTTAAAATTTTAGAAAATAGTAATCATCCACTTAAAGTCTGCACTTTTAAAATTTATTTTTTTATAATTCATTGTGCTTTTAAAAATCATTTTTAACATTTAATTCTTTTTATATATATTTTTTATTTCTTGGAAGGATTTTTTTAATTTCAATATTTTTTTTAATGTTCATTTTGTGAATATAAAAATGTTTTCAACTACTAATATGAGAGGACATGATATTATAACAAGCTTGAAGATTGTGTATATAAGACAAAAAACCTAATTCATTATTAAAAAATGTTAAGAGAAAAATTAGTATGAGAAAGAATTAAAGAACCTTTCATAAAAATTATTAATTTTTCAGTCATAACTCCAATTAATATTTATTTTTTCTAATTAAAATAATTAATAAAAAATCCGGATATGAAAAATATGTTCAAATAAAAATAATAAAAGATTAAAAACATCAAAGGAAAAGATATTCAATATTTTAAATTTTACTTTTGATAGTCTTTAGATCAATAAATTATCAAATATCTTTTTCAGAAAAAAGAAAAATGAAGAAAATGAAGAGTTTTATGGAAGGGATTGGAAAATTTTTTGTAATAAAAGGATTTTATAGAAATTTCCTAACCTTGAAAGGAAAATTTCATCATCAATCTCAAATTACTCCAAAATTTGGTCAATGCATATAAAAACAATAAGAAAAGAAGACAAAAATAAAACAAATTTTTAGAATCCTTTTGAGGGAGATGACAATATTGAGAATAATTTTCTCAAAAATTATTTTCCAAATATTACCAACCAATATCTTCATCACAACATATTATAATATTCTTAGAAAATAAACAAATTAAAGGAAATTTCATAGAAAATCAAAGGAAAATTATAAAATATCTTTTTTTTAAAAAAAAAAAAAAAGTTTTATGGAAGGAAAATTTATGTAATAAAAGGATTTTATAGAAATTTTTTAACCTTGAAAGGGAAATTTCATCATCAATCTCAAATTACTCTAAATTTTGGTGAACGCATATAAAAACAATAACAAAAGAAGGTAAAAAAAAAAAAAAAAAACATATTTTAAGAATTAAAAAAAATATATGAATAGGACAAGATGAGATATTAACCATAATACCATGTAAAAGAATTAAAAAAAAAATCAAAATGTGAGATTTGATCTTTTTTATAATCATAAAAATTTTCATTCCTATTTAAAATTTAAAAAACAATTCATTTACATTAATAAATAGAAAATAAAATTAATTTCTCATTGTTAATTCCAAGATTCTAAACCAATTCCAACATGATATGGAAACTATTTCATTTTTCCTTTTGTGGGAGATGACAATATTGAGAATAATTTTCTAAAAAATTATTTTTCAAATATCACCTATACATATCCTCATCACAATATACTATAATATTCCTAGAAAACAAACAGAAAATCTCATCAAAAGAAATTTCTTGTAAGATCAAAAGAAAATTTCATACTGTAAAATGTTTATCCCTCATTTATCTTATTTTCATTCGTTTTGGGGTTTATGGATTTAACAATGAAACAAAAGATATGGTGGAATGTTAAACCTAATTTTTACTTTCCTGCAACTCAATAAAAAAAAACACTATTTACACAATCTACATTACAAATATACCAAATCAATGAATGTAAATCAGTTGTGCTAATAAAGATTTTGGCATTAATAAAAAAAAAAGAAAAAAAAAATTATAGATCTAAGAGATTTTGGGTTACCTGAGAGTCCACAAAGTAGAAAAGAGCAGTTGTGTGTGAACTATGGGTGTGAGAAGAGAGGTAGAAGAAAGTTATGGTTATGGGTTATGGAATGAGATTTTTTTGGATTGTGGGAATGTGGAAACAATGAGTTTTTTTTTATATACTATCATTATTCTTAAAGTGGGCCCATTTAGTTATAATATTTTAAAATTTTTATTTTATATGGTGTCACTTTTTAAAAATTGACACTAAACTTAAAATTAATATCATCTATCCTAATTAAAATTTTTTATATGATGTGTCACCTTTATGAATTTTAAGTCATATGGTGTCATTATTTTAAAAGTGACATCATAAATAGTGACACCATAAATTATTTTTGTTGTAGTGTCTTTTGACCCTACATAGAACATGTTTGGGATTGAGCTCTCCACTGAGCTTGCAATGATTGAGCCTATAGCTATTTTTTAATTAGGCTTCATTAGCCAATGAAAAGGAAAAACATGTGATTGTAATTGAGAGGAGATTTTATTAGTGAGTGAAAAAAAAGAAGTGTGCAACCATAATCCAAAGCAGAATGAGAGCTTTTATTATTATAACCTTTTTATCTTCATTTAATTAATGAATTTTAAAGTGTTGGTGTATTTAGTGTATATAAAGATTACATTAGTAACCAAACTACATAAAATTTGTTTTGTTTTCTTTTTCTTATTTCAGCTCGTATGTATTGAGGTATAAAGACTGAAGGTAGGGTTATTTTTTATTAGTAGGAAGAGACTATCATATGGGTTGCCACGAAGCTTCATACAAAGGTATTATTATAATTGTTTCTCTCAATTAATAAATGTCAACTGATGGCTATGACACCATCTAAAGAAACCACTAGAAAGGTAAACACATAGAGAAGAAGCACGACTTGATTCATGAGATAGTTCAAAAGGGTGATATATTAGTTAAGAAGATACTTTCTACAAATAACTTGGTGGATCCCTTCACCTTGCAATTTGACAAGTCATAAGAGGTTCGTGCATAGTATCTTGCTAGAAAGTTGGAAACTTAGGAGAAAAATGACCATTGAAAGTCTGAAAAACAACTCTTGGATTCTAGGAATCTACATGAATGCTTGAGTGATTGGATTAGTGCTTGAGTGTCTCAACCGATTGAGTGGTATTGGACTTAAGCACTAAAAACTACATCCAAAGGCTCGACTAATAGAGTTGTGCATCCAACGGCTTGATCGATCAAGCTATGTGTCTAGCATGACAAAAGTTGCATCTAACACCCTTGGAAATTTTTTGGTGCTCAAGCGCTCATGACGGTTGATGTTGTAGGGAACCCCATATCTCTCCATTTCCTATCCAAGATTAAGTTAGGTGCATGAAAATCTTCCTAAGGCTTTCTAAATCCTATTCACAACAGAAAAATAGCATTTTAAAAACTAAATAGGATTTAGAATGTGCAACAAAAAAAATGATACCTAAGATTTAGACGTTCCCAAATATGTAAGAAATAAACTTGAATCCAAAGGTTTCTAAATATTAAAATTTAATTTCGCTTTTGAAAATTTAACTAAAATATTTTTTAAAGTGATTGATTCAATTTTTATATTTAAATAGTTGAATGTACAAGGTTTCTACATTTTTGTTATGAAAGTCATTTTATTATATAAAATTAATCATCAAATTTAGATTTGTCTTAGATAATTATAATGCAGAAAATGCTATTAATCTTTACTTATTCCATAATTTATTTTTCCTCATATTGTTACGGAATAAATTAGTGAATGCCAATAATTCTTTTTTGTACTAATAATGTAAGTTAATTAAGTTACAAAATATTATAAGAACATATTTGCCTCAACAAATATGATAATTAGAAGCTTTTTTTTTTTTTTTTGCAATAATATAAAATTTGGGCCCAAAAATTATAATAACAGTTTATTGGCTAGAAAGATATATCCTGCTTAGAAGTGATTTTGATTTTTTTTTTTATTTACTACAAATATATGTGATCCATCCATTTGCTATGAACAATAATTCATCACTGAAAAATTGTTTTGCTGTGAAATAAAATGTTATTGAAAAAAGCCATTTCTTATCATAAAAATATTTTCTTAGCTAAAAGCGTTACGGAAAATGGAGAAATTTCTTGTAATGAATTTTCCAAAAGCTTGCCTGATCAGTTTAATCCAAGATCGGATTGAAAAGGATAATCGAAGTGGAACTGAATGTACCTTCCGGTTCATGGCAGGACTAGGACAGGGCGGTCCGGTTTTCTAACCATCCAGATATGACGCATAATATTGTTTTAGAATCCATATCAGTCAACGGCTCCAACATTTTTTACAGGACATAGATGACTGCCTTAAATTCCGTCAAATTCACGAATTTATTTCTCCCTAACACAATGGGTTATCTGCATCCAAAAAAATCAATATTTTTAAAGATTGTCCTCACACTAGCTATGTCACGACCCAAATTCTGGGCGACCCAAAATTTGACCCGTTACCCAAAGTCAAAGGTTTGACCCTAAGGGTTCCTCCTATTCCACGTTGGCAGTCAACCAAAACACTCTGGATTATTTTTTTTTTTTTATACATCCCACTAGAATTCTCATAAACCACAATATCTCAAAACTACTCAAAACAATAAGATTAAATAAATATTCATTATAGTCCAAAATAAAAGTTCACAATTAACAACTTAATCAAAATAAAGCTTCATAACAAATCCATGAATCATAATCACTAAAACAAATCCCAAAATCCAAAAAAAAAAAAAAAAAAACACAATAACAGAAAATGTCACGCTCCACTAGGCCGCTCCAGGAGCATCTTGAAGTCCTCCCTGCCCTACCTGTGGATCCTCAGGAGAGATATCTGCATCTAAAAAGGTGTAACAAGGAAGGGATGAGCATTTCCACATTGCTCAGTATGGTGCCTAACACCCAAGGGGTTAAGGGGATTATTAAGTTTCAAAGAATACGAAAAGAACACTTCAACACCACAGGAACAATTCAACAATATCAATCAAACCACATAGTTTAATATATAATTTTATACACAATTTCACAATATTCAACAATTACATGAATGCACATGAACGTGTGACACACAGTCATACAATGCACTATTGTTCTCGGGTTTTCACCGAAGGATACGCGTCCGCACCCAAATACACTCCCCATTCGGAGTCTTCCCGGGGTAACTTTTGGGTCTTTCACCCTAGGAATCTCTCTCCCTTCTTAATTCGCCCCACACGGCTTTCACTTCTCATCACTATTTTTTTTTTTTCCATTTCATACACTTTTCACAATCTTCATAATTTTATTTATTTTCTACATAACCATGATGCAAATGAATGCCACAAACTCCAACATTCCTCAATAATTTCAACAATTCCAACATTCCTCAATAATTCCAATAAAATAATTTCACACATTAAAATTTCTGATAATATCCCAAATAAATATTCAAAAATTTGCATATCAAAAATCTTGAAATTTTACCACACTTACGGAATTTTTCAACCACTATAATAATTTCTAATATTCGAAATCAACTAACTTTCTATCATAAAAATTCCAAAAATTTTCTAACTAATGCTTAAAAATTCACAAATCACTATATTTGAAATTTAACCCTAATTTTGGAATTTTTCAACCCTTCCAATAATTTTTTTTTCATTTTAAAACAATTAATTATCAATCAAAATCAATTTCCTGCAATTACAAAAATTCCAAACAAATTCCAAATATTCTGGAAAAATTCATACAACCCCCATAATTCCTAATTAACTCATATTGACAATATTTACAATTTTTTTTCAAGGGAAAAACATAAAAATTTAAGTTTTAGGGTTAGGGTCCCCTACCTCGGATCTGAAAATTTGGCTGTAAAAAACGAAATCAGCCACCGCAAGCTTGTTCTTCTAGTCGAATAGAGTACTTCCTTCGAATTTGAGCCGAAACGGAGATCGTTTGGCCGTCCAAACGGTCGGTCAAAGATCCGACGAGTGCCCTAATTTATTCACAGTAACCTTTCTCTCTCTCTCTTCCCACGCGTGCTGCACTTCTCCCCTTTTCCTTTTTTTTTTTTTTTTTATTAAAAAAAAAACAGCCCACTTCACATGGCTTTTAAAAGCCACCGCCACTTAAGCCCATATCCAAACCCTTTTTTTTTTAAACAGCCCATTACCTTAACAACCCATATTCAAAACCCATTGAATATATTTATTTTATTTCTTTTATTTTCTTTTCTTTATTCTAATTGTTTTATTTGATTTCCAATTCATTTTTTTTTTCATTTTTTAACACACAATTTATTTATTAACACCAAACTAAAACTAATTTTTCTCAATTTTATTATTCATCAATTTAATTTAATTTTTCTTAATTAATTCTAATTAATCTTAATTTATTTATTTTTCATTTTCGTTTTCGTTTTTCGTTTCCGGAAATTTCCAATTTCTAAAATCCTAAGAAATTTTCTACTCTAAGGTTGACATGACATAAAATTTCAGCTCGTTTAATTGACCGACACAATAAAACGAAATTCACCTATTCGAAATTGACACGTGTTCTCCAAACACTTTTCTTTTTGACTTTTCAACCATCACACAAAATAAGACTTTTCAAACTAAAAATACTAACGTGACATAAAATACCCGATCATTACAAGCCACATGGTCTGCTTCTCCACAGACAAGATCTTTGCCAATGGATCGAATGTAAGGACAGAATTCATTTTCATGGTTATTCTTTAGTGCAGATAATTCATTAATTCTGAATGATGTAATTTTTTGTGAGAATAAATATTTTTTATTTTAAAAGTTGTCATTTTCATTCGAAGGGCAGCCACATATCATCATAAACCTATTAAATTCCATGCGCGCGAGTGTAAAAGATGATAAGTTCATCACCATGTCAATACAGTACTGCCA
This sequence comes from Vitis vinifera, assembly GCF_030704535.1. Classification (NCBI taxonomy): domain Eukaryota; kingdom Viridiplantae; phylum Streptophyta; class Magnoliopsida; order Vitales; family Vitaceae; genus Vitis; species Vitis vinifera. Next base: position 8,229,754 of record NC_081808.1, read on the forward strand.
ACTGCCACCTAACACACGGTTGTCATAGCAGCACTAGTGAATATTGGAATTCAACTATAGGCTACAGCCGATGAATAGTTCCATGGAGTTCATCAAGAAAACCTCTCTCTTATGACTTTACTGGGTCAAATGCTAGCGCAAGAAGCAAGCTAAAATGTGTGTTTCCATGGAAGAACATTTATAAGGATACATTCTTATCATGATTTCATCATTATATATAAGTTACGTTTTCTTATTTAATTAGTATTTTAAAAGATTCAATCTTTGACCGCCTTAACTCGCCCAAGTATTGGTTGGGCTTTGTATTCACAGCTATCCATCTGGGTCTTGTTACAGTGCCTTCGCTTCTAGGCTTCTAATTCTTACATTTTCAAATTCTAGACGCTATAAATGAACTGGATTCTGCATTACTGGGAATCACCAAGCTTTTCAAAAGTAGTTCAAAGATGAGAAAGGACCTTGCCCAACTGAGGTTCTCCCTCTTTTTTCTCTCCCTAGCTATGGCGACTCTTTATAGAAATGGCTATGGCGCAGAACACAACAATCCCAGTTAATGTGAGAGTGGTCCTTGAGTTTGATACACCGGTTGGAAAGATGGGTCTAAGCTGCATCCCCATGGCCCTCTCAGATTTCTATGCCTCCCATGGTAACTACAAGACTAGGCTCGTTCTGAAGACCAGAGACTCCAAAAGAGATGTTGGTGCAGCTGCAGCAGGTACTCTATCTCTGTTCTTCTCGCTCTCTCACAGTAGTAATTAACTTTTATTAAGTGTTGACCTATTCTATGAGGGTTTCTTCATATAAATATACCTTATCATGTTAAAACAAACACACACCTTAAATTGTTTTTATCGTTATTCTTCTGTGTAAATATAAAACTCTTAAGAGTCTTAACTCTTATTTGAAGTTGAATCATGGTGTTGACCGCATCCCTCAAAATGTTGAAGAGTTCACTAAGGGTTATGACGTACTGTATCATGGATGTGAAGATGATGTAGGTGTTGATCATTGCAAAGACTTTTGGGAGAAGCATCTAGGCAAATCCATGTACTTCTTTTAGAATTAATAGATTTGTTCTATAATCAATTAAATGCATGAATTTTACATTTGTAGAGTTTCTAGTAGATTCTATATATGGTTTTCCTTGTACATCACATGGGTATGTATGATTGAATTTTATTTTGATATTTGATTATTACATATTCATTACAAAAATTTATAAATAAGAAAAGAAAAATAAAAATTTTGGGTTTAAAACTTAAGATTTCTTATTTACCTCTCTCTAAGTAGTTTCAAGAATCAAGATATATAAGAAGTTTCAAATTACATTAATGCAATTCACTAATTCTAATGTGAAGAAGATAGTCAAGTATAAGAAGTGACATTGTATGTTTTTTAATTTGGTTTCATCTCTAAAATCATCTATTAATTAAACAAACAGAACTCAACGTGACAAAGTATAAAATAATATTTAATGTAGACTTTGCTTAATCTGTTGATTAAAAGTAAACTTCCATGCAACTTTCAAATGGTAGAATTCACTTAATTTGGGTTAAGGAGGTCATTGTCTACAAATGCAAGTATTACTGGTCACATGTCCGTATGTTCTCTCTTTTAATACTTTTTTCTTTTGAAATAGAAATACTTCCGATAATTGCTATTATTTTAACTTCATTTTGGCATTTGAATGATACAAGTAGCTAGCTTCTTAGGTACTAGAGGTAACAATTCCATATCAGCAATTACAACTTATTAATGAAATTCACATGAAAAAAAATAAAAAATAAAACATAAAAAATAATGAGACAAAAGGGAAAAAAAAAAAAAATTTAATGCTAAGTGATTGTTTTTCAACCTCTTTAGTGTCCTTTTGCTATCATTAATTTAGGGTATATACCAACAAATTTTTGAGTTAATTTAAACATAGAAAGCTCTTTTAGTTTTCTCAAAATATCTTATATCATCTATACGCGGAGGTTATGATCAAAATTTTGTTAAGGAAGGGGAGGGATACCTTAGTTATCATTTAGCAGATTAATTAATTTTAGACATTAGTTATGATAAATAATCAAATTAACTACCAAAGAATTGGTTAAAAAAAATGTTTCAAATTAGATTAAAAATTGTATGAAAAGTGACTCATGCCCAATTGGTGTCTCAGCTGATTTGTGTTCAGCTGGTGCTCCTTGACTGAGGAAGTGATCAACAAAATTTATACCTATAACACCATACACTAGGGTAGCAAATACAAAGCTACTATAGTATAGTGGCTCTAAGATCGTTCACTGGGAATGATTAACAAGCAATCAAGGATACCAATTCCAAGTGAATTGGTCTTGTTTCATTTCACGGTTAGCTTAAGGAATAAAACACAAAATTTGTTTGGTAAAGGTTGAGACTTAAACTAACTAACTTAACAGAAGTTTGGAATAATTTAGGAAGAAAAGCATTCCTTGGAGATTTAGGTTCACCGGGGTGGTTCCTCATGCAAAAGACATAGCTCCGGTCAGATGGTTCATTTCCTCGCATTAGAGATTCAACTTAGAGTCAATTCTCTAACCGGTGATGTATAGAGACTCCTTCAATTAGATTTCACTTTAATTCTCTCACTGATGCAACTTGCAATGGTTCATGCCTCTCACGAGCACTTACCATTCAAGGTGATCTTTAACCTTGGACTTCCCTTCACAAACTCGCAAGAGATAACTAATGGATGTCTCCTAGGAGTCCAAAAGCTTACCAAGTGTTGGTAATTCTAGAAAATCCTACCTTGAAGTCACCTACCAGAGGCTCGCAAGGGGTAAACTAGTGCATTTCCACGGTTGGAAATCACTTGCCTTACCAAGTGTTGGCCCAGGTGACTCTAAGGTGTTTTAAGTTAACTAAAAACATTGAAATCACTAAAGGATTTCACTTCCTCTTCATTACTAGCTAAAACCACAAAGCTTTGCATTCTTGCACTTGGAACCTTCCCCGGCAACCTTAGCTCCAAGGAATTGGAGGTTTAGTTACTCATTCTCTGGGGAAAACTCCTTAGAGAATTCATAACTTAGAAATAAAATTAAAATACAAAGTGAGAAGGTAAGGCAGTAAAAAGAAAAATAGACTTTACTTGCTTACCAAATGGTTAAAGAAGGAACTCCTCCTTGAGAACAGGCTCCCGAGAGGTATATATATCAAACCAATATAAAACTAATTTTTACAAAGATATTTGGTCTTTTTACTAACTTCAAAACTAAGGAATCATGTAATTGGTCGTTTACAAGGAGTATTTTGGGATTTAGACAACAAAAATCTAATGGAAAATATCTCCCAATGTCGGTAGCAAGCTTCGGGAGGCTTCAGGAGCCATTTCGCAGGTAAAAAATGAGGTCTGCGAAATTTCGCAGACACCCAAGAGGGCTGCGAAATTATTTCGCAACACCGAGCTATCTTCACTAGGCTGCAAAGTTGGCTTCCATCTTGAGGTTTCCAGCTCCCTTCTCGCGGCATGGTTCGTGAATCGTCAGAAGGAGAAACACCTTACTGTACAAAAGTGCTGCGAAATTCTCGCAACAAATGGCTGATTGCGTAACACTTTGGAGTGATCTGCTTGTAATGGCTGCAACTTCTTCGTTTCAACTCCGAATCGCGCACCGTTTGAAGCATTGGATTGTTGACTTCCTGAGCTTTGAAATGGTATATAGCATGAATCATTTGGACTTCAGAAAGTGCTCCAAAAGTGGCTGCTACGACTGTCATCAAGAATAGGCTTCATGGCAGATTCTCTTTGCTTTTTCTCCTTGCAATCCGGAATCACTCTTGGCAATTGAATTCTAAGCTTTGCCCAAGATTCCTCATAGCTCTCCTCATTCTTGACTTGCTTTGGTGATCAAAATACTAACAAAAACACCAAAACTTACACAAAGTGATCAAAATTGCTTTAAAGGATCCTTAACATGCCAATTGAGTTAAAAGACCTAAACTACTACTCAAAAGTGTTTAAAAGGATTAATTATAGGCTATCAAATAGCACTTTTTGAGTAGTAATCACTCCCCCCAACCGACATATTGCTAGTCCCTTAGCAATATAGGAGAGAAAATTAAAAATAAATAGCAAACTAATTTAAAATTTACAACATCATGCTGAAAGGAAAATAATTCTCAAGTGGCATGATGATCTATTTCTCACATGAATCATTAAAGAAATACAAACCCAAATCTCAACAAGAGTGTGGACCTCGCATTTCGGCTCATGCTCGAATGCGTTTCCCACTCGATGGCGAGCTCGATTTTTATTTAAAAAATTGATTTTTATTGATTATTTGAAAATGACTTGGAGTCGCCACTTATTTTTGTTTTATTTTTAAAGGGTAAACAAAATAAGAAAGAAAAACCCTAAGTGTGACTCCTTATTTTGGAAAAGGCGGTCTGTGAAAAACCGGATCGGGTTCGGGGGTCAGGTTACTTATCGGGAAGGTACGGTAAAAACCGTAGCACCCCTTTAAGTCCCTAAAGTCGGGTCTCTACTAAATAAAGTGAAGCTGACGTGGCAATCAATGAGAAAATCAATGAATACTCGAATCAATCATGCACATATGAGAGTCAGAAAATGCGTATAGGCTAACCAGAGTGGGAATGAGTGTGTACCTGAGCAGCGAGCCACTATGCGCTATTAAGAGAGAGGGTTAGTGCAAAATAAAGAGCATAAACATAGCTCACATGTCACAAAATCGAGTACAAAATCATCAAAGGCACACATGGCACTTCACTCAAAATTCATTTTTATTTTAAAGAAAAATTATTTGATGTTGGGCCCCCACCAAAGCCCAATTCATTTCTGTATGAATTAATCCCATGAATTTCCATCATTCGGAATTACGGGAATAAATTCGTACTTATTTTAAAACATTTTAAAATCAGGGAAGTCTTGAAAGTGCATGCCGAAGAGAGGTGGCAGCAAATTGAAAATGAGACTTTGAAATCTAAAGAGTCCCTAAAGATGAAGAGGAAAAGAGTTGAAATTTATTTGAAGATTGAAATGTAAAAAGTTATTTCCCAAAACCAAGAATGGTGAAGAAGAGAGAAATAAAGGGAAGTGACTCGTGGCCACTAAAATTGGCATGCCAAGGGCGGCCATGCAATTGGATGTACGTAGGAGTGGGCCCAGCATGCAAGTGAGAATTGCCATGCGGATAAGGATCCAGATCATCTGTCACTGCAATAATGAGGCAAGGCATCTCATAGCTAGCATTTTCACCCTGACTAGCAACTCCCACATGCAACTCAGCTGCTCTCTTCCACAAGGACCCATCAGAACTGCTAGGATTGAGAGTGGCAGAGGAAAATAGGGCCTTTTTAGAGGGATTCTCTCGTCTGGAGGGCAACTTCAGAAAAGGGCTTCTTGATGCAACTGCACAGGAGACAGGGTGCTCGGAATAGGTAAATCCATGAGAAAAAAAACACCAATTTTGTTGCTTTGAGAGTCTATAACATCTGAAATTTCAGGGCTCACAAGAACAACTCCAATTGGCATATATGCAGAAGACAGAGCCTTTGCCATGGAGACAAGGTCTGGTTTCATGCCATATTTGTCACATCCAAACATTGTTCCAAGCCTTCCAAATGCACAAATTACCTCATCCGCAATAAAGAGAATATCATATTTTTTTCAAGATAGGTTGGATCTTATCAAAATAAGTTGCAGGTGGAGGAATCACACCTCCTGTTCCCATGACAGGCTCTGCAATGAATGCGGCAATTGTCTCTGGTCCCTCTTTCAGGATAAGATTCTCTAAATTATTTGCTAATCTGGTTGAGAACTCCTCTTCTGACTCACCTGGAAGATGATAGCGCCAGTAATGAGGACAATCAGTGTGTAGTACAAATGGAGCAGGCATATCAAATTTTTGATGCAATGCTGGAAGTCTGGGCAATAATTTTCTTGTCAATGTCCAGGATATTTCTGAAAGCTGAAAGGTCAACTTCAAAATGCCGAGCCTGCTTATAGTCACCATTTCTCATTCCAACTGCAACCCATGGTTTCCAGGCTGTGTAGACAAGGCCATCCCTTGATGGGTTCCTCTCTTGGGGACGTTTGCAAAGGCTTTTCAATAGAACAATTAATTCAGCAGCAGCAGCCATAGGATCCGAGCGCATGGACATTGGGACCATTCCAGCATGACCTTGTGAACCTCTCACTGTTACCTTTAGCCGTGTCTATCCTGCTATGCCTTTCACCACAGCTAGAGGAAGACCGATCCCTTCTAGTACAGGTCCTTGTTCAACGTAAACCTCATTCTAACCCCAAACAAATTTTGGGTCATACTTCAGTTGAGACAATGCTACTTCTAGCTTCTATGGTGTTATCCATAAGAGCATTTTGCATTCTTGTCAGATATCTGCAAGGCTGAAGCTGGTAAAACTCTAGCTACAGCTGCACCTCCTGAAAAAGTGGACTGAAACCTAACTCCCTCCTCATCACCAAATGCAATCACCTCAATTGGGAGTCTCAACTTCTGTAACTTGGCAGCGATAGTCAAAACCTGGATTCATTCTTTCAACTAAACCGTATACATGACCCATAACCCTGTGGCCCTCCAAGAACAGCCTTCAATGTCCCTTGCTTAGCTCACTTCTGAAGAAAAAATTATCCCATGGTGTATCAACACTGTTCAGGTTAGCTTCTCAATAGTGGGGTTTGAGTTCTGCTACGTTAGCCAACGCACCAATGGTATCATCTTCCCTAGTTTGAGGGATTCTACTGCAAGGCTTGAGGATGTCACCATATTGGATGACTGTAGCAATATCCGGGGCGTGATTATGACTGATCTGACTGACATGAGAAGGCCATTAATCCCATCAATGTTGACTTGAGATGTCCAACCCTCAGTTTCCTGAACTTTGGAGCAGCTCAATTACCTGGAACCCTGCATGGCCATGCATGCATCCGGTGAGGAAATGGGAAGGAGGAATGGGTGAAGGAAGTTATGAGAAAATGAGCGAGAGGGATGTTGGGAGAAATGGGTTTAATGGGTATGGGAAGGGTTGTGGTGTAGAGAGAGGGAAAACAGGTTTGGGGGTGTTAGGAAATAGAAGTATGGGTACGGAGATGTGGAGCCATGCATGACTGAACGGGTTGCCTATTCCCAGTTTTTCTTTTCCACAGATTTACAGCATTTCCTTGAGTAAGTTTCCTCTGTAACATCCCATGACCTTTTCCCATTCATTATAAAGCATGCGCGGGACCCATCGAGAGAAACACCCATTCATCATTGTTGTTTCATTATGGTCCCTCACTGTATGTAACTAGAACCTTCTGTAGCTATTATGGAATTATCACCACTATTACAAGAGGATGAAACCCAAGCAACGTCACCTGAGGAGTGCTCCACACTTTCTGTAATCACTTCAATAAGGTTTCAGTCAACAGTCAACTTGTTCAAGGTCAATGTTCCTGTCTTGTCATTGCAGAGAGCATCCATGCATGCCATTTCCTCAATGTCCATCATTCTTTTAGTGATTGTATCCTGCTAAAAGACTTTCTTCGAGCACAAGAGTTCTCATCACAAAAACGCCCAAAAAGGATATTAGGGCACTAATGGGGTATGTACCCACCACGACCTGGGTTTAGCATAAGGTCCAGTATAACTGCCTCCTCTGTAACATGCCCAGAAACTGAGAGATTCCCAAGGCGATGAACTCTTCAAGCTTGACTTTGAGGATTCGAATTTGAAAATACATCTAGAGGGGGTGGCACAACAATCTCCCATGGGGTAGCATGTAGTTTCAATGCGTATGAAGTTTGAATCATGACGAAGATCGCAGTCTTCCAAGAAGGACTTCTTGATTCGATTTCCTGAACTACAACCCATTTTGGTGATCACCCTGCTCAACTCCAGCAGTATAGATGCATGAACCATCAGCAGTCAAGAGGCAATACTAATGCCCAGGTATGGCAGTCACCAATTCTGAGTAGAATAATTCAACAACTCCCTGAGCAGTGAGTCAATAATGACCCAGACTCAGAATAAATGTCCACATGAAGAACAGGTACTGCTTCATGCAATTCAGATTTGACCTTTTGGACCACATGGTGAGGGTCATTTGTCTTTTTCCAGTCCATTGTGCAGCACAATCTCCTTAAGAGCCTCACTGTCATTGGTATGGTGATTACATTCCAGATTCAGCAGAAAGGGTGCATCTATAGACACAGTAAAGGCATCGGCCAAAGCATTCACAATATACGCATTCTCACGAGGATTTAGCTCAAGTTTCTTTCCTCTGGACGTCCAATGCGATCTACATAGCTTTTCAGGCACTCAGAAATACTCAACTGTATGGAAAGTGACCCTCATGAGGCTCTCTCAGAGACACCCCACCTCCAAACCATGATAGCCAATCCCAAATGAGATATTTAACACCACAACCACAGCAAAATCAAAGGAATGAAAACAAAGGCAGAGACCAGAGTGAAAATTGAGAGAATGATGGACTGGGAATCAGGTAAAGCATGAATGTATAAAGCCTCATTTCAGGTGGCATCCATGGGCTCATACAGGTGAGGAGATCTTAAGCTAGACTTACAGAGTGTATGAAAAACAGAGTCCCACTAGCTCCAAACCAAACCACAAGAAATGACAGTAAGATCAACAGCAACAGAGCATAAGAAAGGATCCAAAAACCAATAAATTCAGCATGTAATCCATATTATCCAACTCAAATTGGCGAGCAATGTAGAGTAAATCAAAATGGGAAAGAGATGAGAAATATATGAATCAAAGTAAGCAAGAAACTCACCTCAAACTTACCTGCAACTACTCTCTTCCTCTGTTATCTCCTTTTTTAAGCTCTTGCTCTCTGTTTTGCTTCTCAAGGTACTCCCAAAAAGCTCCTCTCAGCAACCAGAAAACACATTACCCTCTCGCATTACCTCACTCTTTCTCCCTCTCTCAAAATATCTCTCTCCAAAGTGTCTCTCTCAAGTGTTTCCCTCTCTCAGAGCTTCCTCATCCTAAAAAAAAATCCGCTCCCCTGCTCTGAGGTCATCCCAAGAAGAACCTCCACCAAAAATATCTCCCCGGAAAAACCCCCCCGGAATCTCTCTTTTTCTCACCCTTCCCTCTATTCACCTCTGCTCTCTTTTGAAAAGCACTTTCCTCCTCTCGAAAATCGCAACCCCCTTTAAAAAAAAAATCTCTCATGGCAGCCCCCCAGACCCCCTCCTGCAGCTGGCCTGCTACCCAAAATATCTCCTAACCAACTCTGAAAAGCACCCCCTGCCAGAGACGCCCCTCTCACAGCAACGTACCTCCTCTGCATATCCTCCTCCAGGTGTCAACCTCTGATTAGTCCATCGATTCCACTATTTTGATCCCATATTGACTAATCCGGGAGTGACACGTGGCCATGCAAGATGGTGACACTTGTCAAGCATCAGCTGCAAGAATGACTCCCAAAATGGGGGTCTACAAAGAGTCATAACAAACTATGCTAAACACTGTCAATCAAGGGAGTGCATTATGCAAACTGAAGTTTTAAAATCATTTCACTTTCTAAGAACTAAACTTCAATCTTCCACAAAAATCTATGTGTATTGGCTCCTTAGCTTCCGAGAATAATATGCTAAACTAGTCTCACCCCCCAACCTATCTCTTTTCAACACTTTAGCAAACTGACCAAAATCAATAAGAAAAGAACACACTTTCATCTTTTTTTTTTTTTTTTTTTTTTTTTTTTGCTTTATGGGGTACTCTTTCTGACTTGTCCATGTAATGGGGGTCCATCGATGACTCCCAACCAATTAAGGTTTAGGGCACCAAGTTTTAAGGATCTTTCAACCACTAACTCCTCGGATTTTTCCCCGGACTTTTAAGAATGAATTTCTAATACCCAAGCATCTACCATATGCTAACTCTACCTATTCACCCTTGTAACGAGCATTGAGGTCGGTGTCTCCCATCCAATTAAGGCTTAGGGCACCAGGCTTTAAAGGCTTTCACCATATGCCCCTCAGACCTTGCTCGGGTTTCAAGGCAAGCAAACAACTTTCTTTATTTCAAAGGCTCATTGGCCTTTTGCAGGGTGTTTCAATTTTTATCAAATGAGGTCAAATATACCAAGTCCCAAAATTATCCTAAGTCAAGAGGGAAATAGCTTTTCATCTTATAATAGGAAACTAATGTGCACAGTGTGTGGATAGCTTAAAGTGGAAGAACTAAATTCAATTTCAGTAGAAGTTTCAACAATTGAACCACTTTAGTAAGCATAATCCATACTCTAAGTTAAGTGAAAAACAACAGTTCAATTTCTCTTGGTTTAATTTGAAAATTTTTCCTCAAAATTCATGGAGAATAGAGTAACAAGAGTAAAAAGTAAAAACTACAACTAATTAACCAATATAATTACAATACCAAAAAGATTTAACATACTTCCTTCCTCATACCCCCCAACCGAACTGAGCATTGTCCTCAATGTGATTTGAGTGACTGTAATAAAAGGGAGGAAGTGGTACCTTCTTGCTGATATCAAATTCGAATATTGATTGGGGAAAACCACATGTTTCAAAAAGAATAGAATATGTGAGAAAAGGAAATAAGGAGAACTTAATGCTAACTTTTAACAAGAAAAAATTCAACTTGTATTACTTTGAGTTCATTTGATTACAATGCTAAAGACAAGTAACACAAGGAATCCCATATATAGTACCAAAATACTGGGATTTCTTTTCAACAAAAAAAAAAACAAACATGCATAAAAACATAAACAGCAAATATATATAATGTCTGATGAATGGGGTGGTGGTGCTAGGCAGAAGGATCTGCCTCCTCTGTAGGTGGATCAGTTGGGGCTTCTGGCTCTGGAGGATGAGAAATGGAGGGCTCTACAGCTTGTGGCAGATCGAAATGGACTTGAAGCTGCCTTAGGATGGCAGCTTGTTGAGCCTGAGAGGCTAACATCTGCTCCTGGCATGCTTTGATGGCTGCCAACTCCTGAGCAAGATTGCTCTGGGAAGCTGTAAGAGTCTCCAATGCACGGCACAGCTCTCGATATTCGGATATAGGGATGGCCATCCTCGGCTTAGCTGATGTGGATGGCTGTGATGGGGCAGGTGCAGCTGGTGAAGCTCGAGGGATGGCAGGAGTAGCAAGTGTTATACCTTCAGGTGCATGTCTTGGGGAGGCTCTCCTTGCTGCTGGCTGAGGCTGCCCAGGCTGATCAATTTTGTAGGCCGTCATATTATTCCATTTATCAAGAGTAAATGGCTCACGACATATTCTCTTTTTCTTCAGCTGAGGCTCAGCTGGGTATCCTAGTTGTTCCAAAATTTGGCATAGCAGCCGTGGGAAGAGGAGTGGAATGCAATCTGCTCTTTGAAGCTTCTTCTTGTGAACCTTCTCCTCAAAGTAGAGAAGGGCTGCCATGATCAGATGATGAGGCCCAAAGAAGAATCCTTCTGACATTTTGTACAGGGCTTCCAGGAGAACTCCCCTTCTCTGGGTCCAATGCTGCAGGGGATAGATATTATGCCTCAAAAAGGCATCAATCAAAAACATAACTGGAGGTAGCTCCCCCCTCAGCAAATGTGATCGATTTGCAACTCCTCTAGTTAGGGTGCGAACCATCTCTAGCTCAGTAGGATTTGCCCAAGCTTTAAAATTGTTGAATTGGGTTGGCTCAAAAGGAATTTGCAGGGCTTCTGCAATATGTCTTGCTCCCAAAATACCATGTCTCCCATCAATTGTGAAATGGATCAGAGTTGGATTTCTTACCTCTTTGGTTGTCATGGACTGGTAGAAATCCGTGGCTATCCGAGGATAGAAAAAGTCCCTTGGAGCTAGCAGATGCTCCATATGATATCTCCTCAGCAGCTGGAATGATTGGGCAAGCTCTGGCCTCACTCTGAATGCTGCTAAATCGAAGCAAAGCTCATAATGGAATGCCCGTGTTCGACAGTCCAGGTTCCCTTCGATTGGGGGCTGAGGAAGCATTGGCCTTCAGATTACTTCTTCCAGAGGTGCTTCAGCTGCAATTTGGGGCTTTGGAATTGGCGCTTGAGGCTCCTGAGCTTTTTCTTGGGGTGCCGGAGATGGTATCGGCGATGGAATTGGCAGGGGACTCGGTGATGGAACCGGTGACGGCACTGGAGTTTGAACCGGTGAAGGATTTGGTGAAGATACCGGAGATTGAACCGGTGATGGATTTGGGGATTACTCAGTCAAATCAATTGGTTCTGAGCTCTCAACCCTGGGTTTCTTCTTCAATGGCCGACCGCCTGACCTTGTTAAATATCGCCTTGTCGGCGGCTTTGGTGGCGCCGGCTTCACTGGAGGAGGATTTGGTCTCGACGGCGAAGGCTTTGGAGCAGGTTCTGGAACAGAGCCTGGACTTGGCTCCTTTCGCAGACTCCTTTTGCGGTTCGAAGGGGATGAAGACTTTGCCCCTAGCGTTCGTGCCATTTTGGGATATCGATCGTTGGCCGGCGTTGCTGAATGGAGAAGATAACCGGAGACACGGACGGCGCGGCTTGGCGAAGAAGACGAAGGGGCTGCGAGAATGGTACTCTGATTTTTGAAACCCTTTTCGTAGCACTTTTGACCGGTATAAATAGGAAAAACGGAAGCCCAAGGATCAGTTTAAGTTTCGCAACAAAACGCCAATTTCGCAGCAACTTGCCATTTTCGCAGCAACTTTGCAGTGAGTTTCGCAGCTGCGAAATTGATGTTACTGTGCTGCGAAGTGGCACTCGTGTGCCAAAACCACTTTCGCAATTGCGAAATACCCTGCGGAATGGGACTTTTGGTGCAAAATCATGCTTTTCCACTTCGCAATGGGTTTCGCAGCTGCGAAATGGATGCTACTGTACTGCGAAGTGGCACTCGTGTGCCAAATTCACTTTCGCAGCTGCGAAATACACTCGCAGAGACTTCTACAGTGTTGCGGAATGGTTTGGCAACAAAATGCCGATTTCGCAGAAGTTTCCTTCACCCTGCGAAATTTCGCAGAGCTCTGTTTTTCCCCTGTTTTTGCTCTGTTTCGGCTCCAATTTCGGCCCGATTTTTTTTCTTTTCAATCCCCTTGAAATTTCTTCCACCTGGGATCATTTAAAACAATTAAAACACACCTAAAAACATGATTTAAGATCAAAAACTAAGATCAAAAGTATGGAAACAACTTGAAAATTTACAAAATTTACAAAAATTTTGGACTGTGGTTAAACCACGTCCAGCAAACCCATTTCACTTAGGCTTTTTGAGGTTCAAGGAGGTTGATTGCCTCCTTTTCTGATTTGAATGGCTTGAGACGATATCCATTGACTCTAAAGCTATCCTTGCCATTGGAATTCAATAAGTCCACCACTCCATTGGAATATACTCGGTGAATAACAAATGGACCAATCCACCTTGACTTGAGCTTCCTAGGAAAGATATGGAGTCTTGTGTCATACATCAAAACTTTTTGCCCTTCCTGAAATTCCTTGTTGGAGATGAGTTGATCATGCCACTTCTTCATCCTCTGTTTTGCAACTTTGGAATTGATATAAGCATTATTTCTTAATTCCTCCATCTCATTAAGGTCTAGAAATCTCTTTTCTCCTGCCTTGATCAAGTCCATATTCAGTTTCTTTATTGCCCACCAAGCTTTGTATTCAACTTCCACAGGGAGATGGCAAGCTTTGCCATAGACAAGACGATAGGGAGACATCCCAAGAATAGTCTTATAAGCTGTTCTATATGCCCACAATGAGTCATGAAGCCTAATAGACCAATCCTTTCTGTTGGAATTCACCACTTTCATCAAGATGTTCTTTATTTCCCTGTTAGCTAGCTCAACTTGGCCAGAAGTCTGAGGATGATAAGGTGTGGCCACCTTATGCTTCACTCCATACTTGGATAACAGAGCTTCAAAAGGTTTGTTGCAAAAATGAGCACCTCCATCACTGATTATAGCTTTGGGCACCCCAAATCTTGAGAATATGTTCTCTTTAAGAAACTTGAGAACCACCCTGTGATCATTTTGTTTACAGGGGATTGCCTCAACCCACTTAGAAACATAATCTACCCCCACCAAAATGTAAGAATTACCAAAAGACATTGGGAAAGGTCCCATGAAGTCAATGCCCCATACATCAAATAATTCAACTATCAGAATGGGGTTCATAGGCATTTGATTTCTTTTTGTTAGCTTTCCAAGCCTTTGGCATCTATCACAAGTCCTACACATAATGTGAGCATCTTTGAAAAGAGAGGGCCAAGTAAACCCTGATTGCAATACCTTCATGGCTGAATGGTCAGTGAAGACAATGATGAAAGACCCCACTAAATAAGCTCGAAATTTGTCCAAAGCAAATACCACAGCTAACAATTCTTTCTCTGTAGTTGTGTAGTTCCTCTGAGCTTCATTTAGTGTTTTACTTGCATAGTAAATCACATAGGGCTTCCCATCTTCTCTTTGGCCAAGCACAGCTCCTATAGCATAGTCACTGGCATCACACATCAATTCAAAAGGTAATTGCCAGTTAGGGGCTCTCACTATTGGAGTTGTTGTTAAAAACTTCTTCAGTTGATCAAAGCTATGCTGACACCTTTCATCCCATATAAACTTAGTATCCTTAGCTAACAACTCACAAAGAGGTTTTGAAAGACTTGAAAAACCTTTTATAAACCTCCTATAGAACCCTGCATGGCCAAGGAACTGCCTTACTCCTTTCACAGTTGTTGGAGATGGTAATTTGGCAATAAGCTCCACCTTTGCTTTATCAACTTCAATGCCTCTTTCAGAGATGATATGGCCAAGGAAAATTCCTTGACGTACCATAAAATGACATTTCTCCCAATTCAGCACCAGATCTTTTTCAATGCATCTATGAAGAACTGCTTCCAAATTAACCAAGCATTCCTCAAATGTACCTCCATATACGGTGATGTCATCCATGAAAACCTCCATAATTCTCTCCACCATATCACTGAAAATACTCAACATACATCTTTGAAATGTAGCAGGTGCATTGCATAAACCAAAAGGCATTCTTCTATAAGCAAATGTTCCAAATGGACATGTAAAAGTGGTTTTTTCCTGATCTGCCAAATCAATTTCAATTTGAAAATACCCTGAATACCCATCCAAGAAACAATAGAATGGATGTCCAGAGACTCTCTCCAGCACTTGGTCAATAAATGGCAATGGAAAATGATCCTTCCTAGTGACAGCATTCAGCTTTCTATAATCAATACACACCCTCCAACCTGAAGTGAGGCGTGTAGTAATTTCTTCCCCTTTTTCATTTTGAATCACTGTGATCCCTGACTTCTTTGGTACCACTTGAGTAGGACTCACCCAAGGGCTATCAGAAATAGGGTAAATGATTCCTGCTTGAAGTAGCTTCAGCACCTCAGCTCGCACCACCTCTTGTAGATGAGGATTCAACCTTCTTTGAAATTGACGAATTGGCTTTGCTTCCTCCTCCATATATATATGATGAGTACAAACTAAAGGACTAATGCCTTTCAAATCATATATTTGCCATCCTATTGCCTTCTTACACCTCCTGAGAACTTCCATTAAACAATTCTCTTGATGATGGGTCAGAGATGAAGATATCACAACAGGACATTGATTATTTTCTTCAAGATATGTATATTTCAGCTCCATAGGTAAAGACTTCAGATTGAGTTTTGGAATTTCTTCTTCAACAGCTGCCTCCTCTTCTTCATTGAACAAAGGTAGAATTCCTTCTATCTTTCTCCAACTTTGTAGAGTAGCAAGCCCAATAGGAGATTCAGAAAAACCTTCCTCAATATCCACAAGACTTTCATTCAACTTTTCTTGCATATGTTGATTGCAGTGCTCCTCCACCAAAGTATCAATTATACATAACTCTTCTGGACCTTCTTCTTCTTCCGGAGTGATTTGCTTTTTAGACATATAGAAAATATTGAGATCCAGTGTCATATTACCAAAAGTGAGTTGCATAAGCCCATTTCTCCAATTAATGATTGCATTTGAAGTTGCAAGAAATGGCCTTCCAAGGATGATAGGAACTAAATTAGCTTCCTTTACAGTAGGATCTGTATCAAGAACAATAAAATCTACTGGATAGTAGAAATTATCCACTTGAACCAATACATCCTCAATTACCCCTCTTGGAATTTTCACTGATCTATCTGCTAGAGATAAAGTGATTGCTGTTGGCTTCAACTCTCCAAGTCCTAATTACTTGTAGACAGAATATGGAAGCAAATTCACACTTGCTCCCAAATCTAGCAAGGCTTTCTCCACTACCTTTCCTCCAATCATGACTGAAATGGTAGGACTTCCAGGGTCTTTGTACTTCAAAGGAGACTTACATTGTAAGATTGCACTTACTTGCTCAATCAAGAAGGCTTTCTTGTTTACAGTCAACCCTCTTTTGATAGTACACAAGTCCTTAAGGAATTTTGCATATGTTGGAACTTGTTTGATCATATCCAGTAGTGGAATATTAACTTTCACTTGCCTCAAGACTTCAAGGATTTCAGCTGCATTTCTAACCCCCTTTTTCCCATGTAATGCTTGAGGAAAAGGTGGAGAAGTTGATTTCTTCAGCATTTCTTCCTTCAAAAGCTCTTTCTCTGGAATTGCTTTGATTGTTGCATCAGAGTCCTTCTTTTCTTCACTGATCTCACTCTCTTTATCTTCCATTTCCTTCCCTTTCTTTATCTCTTCTTCTTTCTCAACATGTGGCTTGGGTGTTGGCTGCTCAATTTTTTTACCACTCCTTAGAGTGATCAAAGCTTTCACATCTTTCATCTGTGATGATTCTCCCTCATGGCTTTCCACTTCATGGACACCTTTGGGATTTTGGTTAGATTGAGAAGGAAATCTTCCTTTTTCTTGCAGTGTATTCAAATTTGTAAGCCTTGAAATTGAATATTGGATGTTATCAAACTTTTGGTTCATATCATTTTGCATTCCATCCATTCTTTTGTTCAACACACTCTCCATTCTATCCATTCTTTGATCAACTCGAGCATTGGTGGCTTCTTGCTTTCCCACAAAATCTCCCACTACCTTGCTGAGATTGGCTATTATTTGTTCAATACTTGAAGATTGTTGAGATGGTGGATCCGGCTGTTGGTATTGAGTTGCTCTGGCCTTCCATGAGAAATTTGGATGATTCCTCCAACTTGAATTGTAGGTATTTCCATAAGGAGCATTGTTATTGGGCCTAAATTGTCCAACAACATTTGCTTGATCTCTATACATTTCCCTTTCAACTGAAATTGCAGGGCATTCCTCCACCAAATGTTCAAATGATTGACAATTGGGACACAACTTCACTTGCACTGGTGCTTCAGCAACAGCTTGCACTTCATGTATTCTTTTCAGCTCCAGCTCCTCCAATCTTCTTGTCATAGCTGCCAACTTTGCTTTCATGTCATCATCTTCTTTCAAATTATACATCCCAGCCTTTGCATTGTAAGCATTCAACTGAGACTTCATCTTTCCCACTTCTCCTTTAGTTGGTTCATCCCATCCCCTTGAAACATCAGCTACATAGCTCAAGAAATCCATAGCTTCCTCTGGATTTTTGCTCATGAAATCTCCTCCACACATTGTCTCGAGGAGTTGCTTCATTGAGGAGGACATACCATCATAAAAATAGCTCACCAATAGCCAAGTATCAAAGCCATGGTGAAGACAAGCATTTATAGCTTCCATGTATCTTTCCCAACACTCATAGAATTTCTCATTCTCTTTAGCTGAGAAGTTTGAAATTTGCCTTTTCAAGCCATTTGTTCTATGAGTAGGAAAAAATTTCTTGAGAAATTCAGCTTGTAGATCAGTCCAAGAGCGGATACTCCTTGGCCTTAAAGAATTAAGCCAAATTTTGGCCTTATCTTTTAAAGTGAAAGGAAATAACTTAAGCCTCATCAAATCAATTGAAGCTCCTCCCTCTTGGAATGTATTACAAACATCTTCAAATTCCTTGATGTGTGCATACGGATTCTCACTTTCCATCCCATGGAAAGTTGGTAGAAGTGGAACAAGATATGGTCTAATCACTAGCTACTCTGTAGGGGGCACTATACATGATGGTGCACTCATACGAGGTGGATGCATACGATCCCTCATTGATCTGAATTCATTGAGATTGTCTTGACGACCTTGGTGACTATGCTGATCTTCAGGTGCAGCCTCCATGATATTCAAGATTACTTCCAATTCTCTTCTCTGAGGTGTATCACACTTAACAAGCCTACCTCCAATGTCTCGTATCCACTTTGGCATACACAACTAGTATCTATCTGCAACTTAAATAAAAACAGAGGACAACAAGAAAAACAGGGCTACAACAACAAAATTAAACTAGACTAAATTTTAAAAGATAAACTTAGATTGTAAATAAACAAAGAAAGAATGAAACTTAGTAAAGTGAAAGAAACTTTACCAACTTGTGATGAAAATCACAAGTGCTCAACAATGGTATCACAATGAACTTGACACTCATTCCCCGGCAACGGCGCCATTTGACTCATGCCCAATTGGTGTCTCAGCTGATTTGTGTTCAGCTGGTGCTCCTTGATTGAGGAAGTGATCAACAAAATTTATACCTATAACACCATACACTAGGGTAGCAAATACAAAGCTACTATAGTATAGTGGCTCTAGGATCGTTCACTGGGAATGATTAACAAGCAATCAAGGATACCAATTCCAAGTGAATTGGTCTTGTTTCATTTCACGGTTAGCTTAAGGAATAAAACACAAAATTTGATTGGCAAAGGTTGAGACTTAAACTAACTAACTTAACAGAAGTTTGGAATAATTTAGGAAGAAAAGCATTCCTTGGAGATTTAGGTTCACCGGGGTGGTTCCTCATGCAAAAGATATAGCTCCGGTCAGATGGTTCATTTCCTCGCATTAGAGATTCAACTTAGAGTCAATTCTCTAACCGGTGATGTACAGAGACTCCTTCAATTAGATTTCACTTTAATTCTCTCACTGATGCAACTTGCAATGGTTCATGCCTCTCACGAGCACTTACCATTCAAGGTGATCTTTAACCTTGGACTTCCCTTCACAAACTCGCAAGAGATAACTAATGGATGTCTCCTAGGAGTCCAAAAGCTTACCAAGTGTTGGTAATTCTAGAAAATCCTACCTTGAAGTCACCTACCAGAGGCTCGCAAGGGGTAAACTAGTGCATTTCCACGGTTGGAAATCACTTGCCTTACCAAGTGTTGGCCCAGGTGACTCTAAGGTGTTTTAAGTTAACTAAAAACATTGAAATCACTAAAGGATTTCACTTCCTCTTCATTACTAGCTAAAACCACAAAGCTTTGCATTCTTGCACTTGGAACCTTCCCCGGCAACCTTAGCTCCAAGGAATTGGAGGTTTAGTTACTCATTCTCTGGGGAAAACTCCTCAGAGAATTCATAACTTAGAAATAAAATGAAAATACAAAGTGAGAAGGTAAGGCAGTAGAAAGAAAAATAGACTTTACTTGCTTACCAAACGGTTACAGAAGGAACATCTCCTTGAGAACAGGCTCCCGAGAGGTATATATATCAAACCAATATAAAACTAATTTTTATAAAGATATTTGGTCTTTTTACTAACTTCAAAACTAAGGAATCATGTAATTGGTCGTTTACAAGGAGTATTTTGGGATTTAGACAACAAAAATCTAATGGAAAATATCTCCCAATGTCGGTAGCAAGCTTCGGGAGGCTTCAGGAGCCATTTCGCAGGTAAAAAATGAGGTATGCGAAATTTCGCAGACACCCAAGAGGGCTGCGAAATTATTTCGCAACACCGAGCTATCTTCACTAGGCTGCAAAGTTGGCTTCCATCTTGAGGTTTCCAGCTCCCTTCTCGCGGCATGGTTCGTGAATCGTCAGAAGGAGAAACACCTTACTGTACAAAAGTGCTGCGAAATTCTCGCAACAAATGGCTGATTCCGCAACACTTTGGAGTGATCTTCTTCTAATGGCTGCAACTTCTTCGTTTCAACTCTGAATCGCGCACCGTTTGAAGCATTGGATTGTTGACTTCCTGAGCTTTGAAATGGTATATAGCATGCATCATTTGGAATTCAGAAAGTGCTCCAAAAGTGGCTGCTACGACTGTCATCAAGAATAGGCTTCATGGCAGATTCTCTTTGCTTTTTCTCCTTGCAATCCGGAATCACTCTTGGCAATTGAATTCTAAGCTTTGCCCAAGATTCCTCATAGCTCTCCTCATTCTTGACTTGCTTTGGTGATCAAAATACTAACAAAAACACCAAAACTTACACAAAGTGATCAAAATTGCTTTAAAGGATCCTTAACATGCCAATTGAGTTAAAAGGCCTAAACTACTACTCAAAAGTGTTTAAAAGGATTAATTATAGGCTATCAAATAGCACTTTTTGAGTAGTAATCAAAAAGCATTCAAAGAAATTTATCAAGCATATTTTACTAGAAAATGTTCAATACAAAAAGGCCTTTTCCCCCTCATTTTTCTTAATTTTGCTATGTTTCTTAGTTGTCGTAGTTGCATGCATGGTTGGCATTTTCTCAGTGAAATAAACTAATAGATTCATCTCTTATTTCCTTCAATAAGAGACTCTCATTTTATAGATTTTGTCTTAAACCTATATTTCTACTTATCTATCTATATATACACAACACTCAAAATAAAAAATTAATATGGGAATTTGAGGAAACAAACAAACTTCCTCTTTGGGAAAAGGGCAAATGCTGAATTTTCCTCCGCTCAAGTTGTATTTTCTGGTGGGCATTTAACATGAGAATAACAAGGAAATCAAAAGCTTTAATTTACTGTGACCTTTTTAAATCTATAGCCTCAAGATGGATGAAATGATAAAAATATTCTCCAGTGATTTGTATTTTTTTTTTTATCAGTCAATTCTCTTACATCTAATGACACGTGAGACCCTTTAAATTCCAAGACCAAGAAATTACTTGCATTTTATTATTGTTATGTTTTTTTGGGAATTCAAATTCAACTCTCTCCTACCATGACTTTGCCCTAATGGTCATAAATTTTGAGAGCCATGCATATACCTCATGACCTAGAATTTTTTTCTATATTGTTGTTGTACCTAACACTAGAATTCAGAGAGAGAAAGAGAGAGAGAACTACTCCTATTTGATGCTTATTAATTAGGATTTAGGCCCATTGGAATTGGAGTATGTGCAGATAGAAAAAGACAATTCCAAGCTGATGTGAATATCTCTTATAAATCATTCAATCTTATCTTCAAGACAACAAATTGCAAGAAAATATTTGCCATACATTTGGTACAAACCCAACCTAAATGCATGCCAATCACTACCATCAAATGCTAGTAAATTTGAAATATCTTGTAGCTGATCATGGAAGATATCAACTTCTACATGTTCCATACTATTGCTAGCCAACACATGATTTCATGGCAAAGTTGAGTATTAGAACTCCACTGCATAGAATACAGGAAAAATACTATTGGATAGTAAAGCTTGAATTAATCTTATGACCCTACATAAAAGATGTTCAGGATTCTCCATTGAGCTTATAGCTATTAATTTTGTTTTTTTAATTAGATTTCATTAACTAGCGAAAACAAAAATTGTGTGATTGTAATTGATAGGAGATTTCATTATTGAGTGAAAAAAAAAGAAAAAAAAAAGGTGTGCAACTCTAGTATAAAGAAGAATGAGAGCTTTCATTATTATAACATTTTTACCTTTGTTTAATTATTGAATTTTTAAAGTATTGGTGCATTCGATGAATGTAGAGATAATATTAGTAGCCAAACTACATTAAAATCTTTTTTATTTTTATTTTTATTATTATTATAATTTCAACTCATATATGTGGAGGTGCAAAGACTAAAGGTAGAGTTAATTTTTATCGGTGGGAAGAATCTATCAATTGTGTTGCTAGGAAGCTTCATACAAAGAATTTTGGTTTAATATATTATCAAAATTGTCTTTCTCAATCAATAAACGTCAACTGATGTTGATGTACCATGAAACTCCATACAAAGCATTTTAATTTAATGTATTTATCAAAATCATCTCTCTCAATTAATAAATGTTAATTACTATTCATGTACTCCCCACCCCTCTCATTCCTTGTAATATATATACTTGGAGTTAGAAAGAGGTCAAGACTCTAAGGATGGTACCAAACCTTCGCTTACAATGATACTACCCAACATTTAATTGCTTATTTCATAGAAAAGTCTTGGATGGCGTAGATTTTACAAAGGATACTTTTATTTGGTCAAGGTAAACCTCCCCCCACCCCATACACACAAACACACACATCATTCCTTGTAATATATATGCTCGAAGTTGGAAAGAGGTCAAGACTAGGGATGCTACCAAACCTCCACTTCTAGTGACAAGACCTAATATTTAATTGCTTGTTTTATACAAAAGTCTTTGTACAAGGAGCATCATCTTTCATGTATGTTGTAAGATGACACAAATTTTATAACCTTACATAGAAAATGTTAAGGATTCTCCACTGAGCTTACAATCATGTAGCCTATAGCTATATTTTTTTATTTATTTAAATTAGGTTTCATTAGTGAGCGAAAAGAAAAAGTGTGTGATTGTAATTGAGAGGAGATTTCATTACTGAGTGAAAAAAAAAGTGTAACTCTAATATAAAAAAGAATGGCAGCTTTTAGTATTATAACATTTTTACCTTCATTTAATTATAGAATTTTAAAGTGTTGGTATCTGATAATTGTACAGATTATATTAGTAACCAAACTACATTAAAATCTTTTGGTTTATTTCTTTTTTTTTTTAATTCAGCTCATATGTATGGAGGTGCAAAGACTAAAGGTAGAGTTAATTTTTATAAGTTGGAAAAAGGTATCATATGTGTAGCCACGAAGCTTCATACAAAGAATTTTGGTTTAATATATTATAAAAATTATCTTTCTCAACAATAAATGTCAAATGATGTTGAGGTACCACGAAACTTTATACAAAGAGTTTTGGTTTAATGTATTATAAAAATCGTCTCTCTCAATTGATAAATTTTACTAACTATTGATGTACTCCCCACCCCTCCCATTCCTTGTAATATATATGCTTGGAGTTAGAAAGAGGTCAAGACACTAAGGATGGTACCAAACTTTCGCTTGTAGTGATAAGACCCAACATTTAATTGCTTTTTTCATAAAAAAGTTTTGGATGGCGTAGATTTTACAAAGGATACTTTGATTTTGTCAAGGTAAACCTTCCCCCACCCCATACACACAAACACACACACCATTTCTTGTAAAATTTATGCTCGAAGTTGGAAAGAGGTCAAGACTAGGGATGCTACAAAACCTCCACTTGTAGTGACAAAACCCGATATTTAATTGCTTGTTTTGTACAAAAGTCTTTCTACAAGGAGCATCATCTTTCATGTATCTTGTAGGGTGATACAAATTTTATAACCTTACATAAAAGATGTTCAGGATTCTCCATTGAGCTTGCAATGATTGAGCCTATATCTATATATATATTTTTTAAATTAGGTTTCATTAGTGAGTGAAAAGAAAAAGTGTGTGATTGTAATTGAGAGGAGATTTCATTATTGAGTGAAAAAAAAAAAGTGCAACTCTAATATAGAAAAGAATGGTAGCTTTTAGTATTATAACATTTTTACCTTCATTTAATTATTGGATTTTAAAGTGTTGGTGTATCCCACAATTGTAGAGATTATATTAGTAACCAAACTACATAAAAATCTTTTGGTTTAATTCTTTTTATTTTTTTACTTTTTTATTTCAGCTCATATGTGTGGAAGTGCAACGACTAAAGGTAGAGTTAATTTTTATAAGTGGGAAAAAGCTATCATATTTGTTGCCACGAAGCTTCATACAAAGAATTTTGGTTTAATATATTATCAAAATTGTCTTTCTCAACAATAAATGTAAACTGATGTTGAGGTACTACGAAACTTCATACAAAGAATTTTGGTTTAATGTATTATCAAAATCGTCTCTCTCAATTGATAAATGTTACTTACTATTGATGTACTCCCCACCCCTCCCATTCCTTGTAATATATATGCTTGGAGTTAGAAAGAGGTCAAGATGCTAAGGATGGTACCAAACCTTCGCTTGCAGTCATATGACCCAACATTTAATTGCTTATTTCATAGAAAAGTCTTGGATGGCGTAGATTTTACAAATAGTACTTTGATTTGGTAAAGGTAAATCTCCTCCCACCCCATACACACAAACACACACACCATTCCTTGTAATATATATGCTCGAAGTTGGAAAGAGGTCAAGACTAGGGATGCTACTAAACCACCACTTGTAGTGACAAAACCTAATATTTAATTGCTTGTTTTGTACAAAAGTCTTTGTACAAGGAGCATCATCTTTCATGTATCTTGTAGGGTGATACAAATTTTATAACCTTACATAAAAGATGTTCGGGATTCTCCACCGAGTTTACAATGATTGAGCCTATATCTATATATATATTTTTTAAATTAGGTTTCATTAGTGAGTGAAAAGAAAAAGTGTGTGATTGTAATTGAGAGAAGATTTCATTATTGAGTGAAAAAAAGTGCAACTCTAATATAAAAAAGAATGGCAGCTTTTAGTATTATAACATTTTTACCTTCATTTAATTATTGAATTTTAAAGTGTTGGTGTATCCCATAATTGTAGAGATTATATTAGTAACCAAACTACATTAAAATCTTTTGGTTTCTTTCTTTTTAGTTTTTTATTTTTTTTATTTCAGCTCAAATGTCTGGAAGTGCAAAGACTAAAGGTAGAGTTAATTTTTAGAAGTGGGAAAAAGCTATCATATTTGTTGCCACGAAGCTTCATACAAAGAATTTTGGTTTAATATATTATCAAAATTGTCTTTCTCAACAATAAATGTCAACTGATGTTGAGGTACCACCAAACTTCATACAAAGAGTTTTGGTTTAATGTATTATCGAAATTGTCTCTCTCAATTGATAAATGTTACTTACTATTGATGTACTCCCCACCCCTCCCATTCCTTGTAATATATATGCTTAGAGTTAGAAAGAGGCCAAAATGCTAAGGATGGTACACAACCCTTCACTTGCAGTGATAAGACCCAACATTTAATTGCTTATTTCATAGAAAAGTCTTGGATGGCGTAGATTTTACAAAGGATACTTTGATTTGGTCAAGCTAAACCTCTTCCCACCCCATACACACAAACCCACACACACACACCATTTCTTGTAATATATATGCTCGAAGTTGGAAAGAGGTCAAGACTAGGGATGCTACCAAACCTCCACTTCTAGTGACAAGACCTAATATTTAATTGCTTGTTTTGTAAAAAAGTCTGTGTACAAGGAGCGTCATTTTTCTTGTATCTTGTAGGATGACACAAATTTTATAACCTTACATAAAATATGTTTGGGATTCTCCACTGAGCTTACAATGATTGAGCCTATATCTATATATTTATTTTTTAAATTATGTTTCATTAGTGAGTGAAAAGAAAAAGCGTGTGATTGTAATTGAGAGGAGATTTCATTATTGAGTGAAAAAAAAGTGCAACTCTAATATAAAAAAGAATGGCAGCTTTTAGTATTTTAACATTTTTACCTTCATTTAATTTTTGAATTTTAAAGTGTTGGTGTATCCCATAATTGTAGAGATTATATTAGTAACCAAACTACATTAAAATCTTTTGGTTTCTTTCTTTTTATTTTTTTATTTTTTTTATTTCAGCTCAAATGTGTGGAAGTGCAAAGACTAAAGGTAGAGTTAATTTTTAGAAGTGGGAAAAAGCTATCATATTTGTTGCCACGAAGCTTCATACAAAGAATTTTGGTTTAATATATTATCAAAATTGTCTTTCTCAACAATAAATGTCAACTGATGTTGAGGTACCACCAAACTTCATACAAAGAGTTTTGGTTTAATGTATTATCGAAATCGTCTCTCTCAATTGATAAATGTTACTTACTATTGATGTACTCCCCACCCCTCCCATTCCTTGTAATATATATGCTTAGAGTTAGAAAGAGGCCAAAATGCTAAGGATGGTACACAACCCTTCACTTGCAGTGATAAGACCCAACATTTAATTGCTTATTTCATAGAAAAGTCTTGGATGGCGTAGATTTTACAAAGGATACTTTGATTTGGTCAAGCTAAACCTCCTCCCACCCCATACACACAAACCCACACACACACACCATTTCTTGTAATATATATGCTCGAAGTTGGAAAGAGGTCAAGACTAGGGATGCTACCAAACCTCCACTTCTAGTGACAAGACCTAATATTTAATTGCTTGTTTTGTAAAAAAGTCTGTGTACAAGGAGCGTCATTTTTCTTGTATCTTGTAGGATGACACAAATTTTATAACCTTACATAAAATATGTTTGGGATTCTCCACTGAGCTTACAATGATTGAGCCTATATCTATATATTTATTTTTTAAATTATGTTTCATTAGTGAGTGAAAAGAAAAAGCGTGTGATTGTAATTGAGAGGAGATTTCATTATTGAGTGAAAAAAAAGTGCAACTCTAATATAAAAAAGAATGGCAGCTTTTAGTATTTTAACATTTTTACCTTCATTTAATTTTTGAATTTTAAAGTGTTGGTGTATCCCATAATTGTAGAGATTATATTAGTAACCAAACTACATTAAAATCTTTTGGTTTCTTTCTTTTTATTTTTTTATTTTTTTTATTTCAGCTCAAATGTGTGGAAGTGCAAAGACTAAAGGTAGAGTTAATTTTTAGAAGTGGGAAAAAGCTATCATATTTGTTGCCACGAAGCTTCATACAAAGAATTTTGGTTTAATATATTATCAAAATTGTCTTTCTCAACAATAAATGTCAACTGATGTTGAGGTACCACCAAACTTCATACAAAGAGTTTTGGTTTAATGTATTATCGAAATCGTCTCTCTCAATTGATAAATGTTACTTACTATTGATGTACTCCCCACCCCTCCCATTCCTTGTAATATATATGCTTAGAGTTAGAAAGAGGCCAAAATGCTAAGGATGGTACACAACCCTTCACTTGCAGTGATAAGACCCAACATTTAATTGCTTATTTCATAGAAAAGTCTTGGATGGCGTAGATTTTACAAAGGATACTTTGATTTGGTCAAGCTAAACCTCCTCCCACCCCATACACACAAACCCACACACACACACCATTTCTTGTAATATATATGCTCGAAGTTGGAAAGAGGTCAAGACTAGGGATGCTACCAAACCTCCACTTCTAGTGACAAGACCTAATATTTAATTGCTTGTTTTGTAAAAAAGTCTGTGTACAAGGAGCGTCATTTTTCTTGTATCTTGTAGGATGACACAAATTTTATAACCTTACATAAAATATGTTTGGGATTCTCCACCGAGCTTACAATGATTGAGCCTATATCTATATATTTATTTTTTAAATTATGTTTCATTAGTGAGTGAAAAGAAAAAGCGTGTGATTGTAATTGAGAGGAGATTTCATTATTGAGTGAAAAAAAAGTGCAACTCTAATATAAAAAAGAATGGCAGCTTTTAGTATTTTAACATTTTTACCTTCATTTAATTTTTGAATTTTAAAGTGTTGGTGTATCCCATAGTTGTAGAGATTATATTAGTAACCAAACTACATTAAAATCTTTCGGTTTATTTCTTTTTATTTTTTTTATTTTTTTTTATTTCAGCTCAAATGTGTGGAAGTGCAAAGATTGAAGGTGGAGTTAATTTTTATAAGTGGGAAAAAGCTATCATATTTGTTGCCACGAAGCTTCATACAAAGAATTTTGGTTTAATATATTATCAAAATTTTCTTTCTCAACAATAAATGTAAACTGATGTTGAGGTACTACGAAACTTCATACAAATAATTTTGGTTTAATGTATTATCAAAATCGTCTCTCTCAATTGATAAATGTTACTTACTATTGATGTACTCCCCACCCCTCCCATTCCTTGTAATATATATGCTTGGAGTTAGAAAGAGGTCAAGATGCTAAGGATGGTACCAAACCTTCGCTTGTAGTCATATGACCCAACATTTAATTGCTTATTTCATAGAAAAGTCTTGGATGGCGTAGATTTTACAAATAGTACTTTGATTTGCTCAAGGTAAACGTCCTCCCACCCCATACACACAAACACACACACCATTCCTTGTAATATATATGCTCGAAGTTGGAAAGAGGTCAAGACCAGGGATGCTACTAAACCTCCACTTGTAGTGACAAAACCTAATATTTAATTACTTGTTTTGTACAAAAGTCTTTGTACAAGGAGCATCATCTTTCATGTATCTTGTAGGGTGATACAAATTTTATAACCTTCCATAAAAGATGTTCGGGATTCTCCACTGAGCTTACAATGATTGAGCCTATATCTATATATATATTTTTTAAATTAGGTTTCATTAGTGAGTGAAAAGAAAAAGTGTGTGATTGTAATTGAGAGAAGATTTCATTATTGAGTGAAAAAAAGTGCAACTCTAATATAAAAAAGAATGGCAACTTTTAGTATTATAACATTTTTACCTTCATTTAATTATTGAATTTTAAAGTGTTGGTGTATCCCATAATTGTAGAGATTATATTAGTATCCAAACTACATTAAAATCTTTTGGTTTATTTCTTTTTATTTTTTTATTTTTTTTATTTCAGCTCAAATGTGTGGAAGTGCAAAGACTAAAGGTAGAGTTAATTTTTAGAGGTGGGAAAAAGCTATCATATTTGTTGCCACGAAGCTTCATACAAAGAATTTTGGTTTAATATATTATCAAAATTGTCTTTCTCAACAATAAATGTCAACTGATGTTAAGGTACCACCAAACTTCATACAAAGAGTTTTGGTTTAATGTATTATCGAAATCGTCTCTCTCAATTGATAAATGTTACTTACTATTGATGTACTCCCCACCCCTCCCATTCCTTGTAATATATATGCTTAGAGTTAGAAAGAGGCCAAAATGCTAAGGATGGTACCAAACCTTCACTTGCAGTGATAAGACCCAACATTTAATTGCTTATTTCATAGAAAAGTCTTGGATGGCATAGATTTTACAAAGGATACTTTGATTTGGTCAAGCTAAACCTCCTCCCACCCCATACACACAAACACACACACACACACACCATTTCATGTAATATATATGCTCGAAGTTGGAAAGAGGTCAAGACTAGGGATGCTACCAAACCTCCACTTCTAGTGACAAGACCTAATATTTAATTGCTTGTTTTGTAAAAGAGTCTGTGTACAAGGAGCATCATTTTTCTTGTATCTTGTAGGATGACACAAATTTTATAACCTTACATAAAATATGTTTGGGATTCTCCACTGAGCTTACAATGATTGAGCCTATATCTATATATATATTTTTTAAATTAGGTTTCATTAGTGAGTGAAAAGAAAAAGCGTGTGATTGTAATTGAGAGGAGATTTCATTATTGAGTGAAAAAAAAGTGCAACTCTAATATAAAAAAGAATGGCAGCTTTTAGTATTATAACATTTTTACCTTCATTTAATTTTTGAATTTTAAAGTGTTGGTGTATCCCATAGTTGTAGAGATTATATTAGTAACCAAACTACATTAAAATCTTTTGGTTTATTTCTTTTTATTTATTTATTTATTTTTATTTCAGCTCAAATGTGTGGAAGTGCAAAGACTGAAGGTGGAGTTAATTTTTATAAGTGGGAAAACGGTATCATATTTGTTGCCACGAAGCTTCATACAAAGAATTTTGGTTTAATATATTATCAAAATTGTCTTTCTCAACAATAAATGTAAACTGATGTTGAGGTACTACAAAACTTCATACAAATAATTTTGGTTTAATGTATTATCAAAATCGTCTCTCTCAATTGATAAATGTTACTTACTATTGATGTACTCCTCACCCCTCCCATTCCTTGTAATATATATGCCTGGAGTTAGAAAGAGGCCAAGATGCTAAGGATGGTAGCAAACCTTCGCTTGCAGTCATATGACCCAACATTTAATTGCTTATTTCATAGAAAAGTCTTGGATGACGTAGATTTTACAAACAGTACTTTGATTTGCTCAAGGTAAACCTCCTCCCACCCCATACACACAAACACACACACCATTCCTTGTAATATATATTCTCGAAGTTGGAAAGAGGTCAAGGCTAGGGATGCTACTAAACCTCCACTTGTAGTGACAAAACCTAATATTTAATTGCTTGTTTTGTACAAAAGCCTTTGTACAAGGAGCATCATCTCTCATGTATCTTGTAGGGTGATACAAATTTTATAATCTTACATAAAAGATGTTTGGGATTCTCCACTAAGCTTACAATGATTGAGCCTATATCTATATATTTTTTTTTTGAATTAGGTTTCATTAGTGAGTGAAAAGAAAAAGTGTGTGATTGTAATTGAGAGGAGATTTCATTATTGAGTGAAAAAAAAGTGCAGCTCTAATATAATTAAGAATGGTAGCTTTTAGTATTATAACATTTTTACCTTCACTTAATTATTGGATTTTAAAGTGTTGGTGTATCCCATAATTGTAGAGATTATATTAGTGACCAAACTACATTAAAATCTTTTTGTTTATTTCTTTTTATTTTTTTATTTTTTTTATTTCAGCTCTAATTGTGGAAGTGCAAAGACTGAAGGTAGAGTTAATTTTTATAAGTGGGAAAAAGCTATCATATTTGTTGCCACGAAGTTTCATACAAATAATTTTGGTTTAATATATTATCAAAATTGTCTTTCTCAACAATAAATGTCAACTGATGTTGAGGTACCACGAAACTTGATACAAAGAATTTTGGTTTAATGTATTATCAAAATCGTCTCTCTCAATTGATAAACATTACTTACCATTGATGTACTCCTCACCCCTCCCATTCCTTGTAATATATATGCTTGGAGTTAGAAAGAGGTCAAGACGCTAAGGATGGTACCAAACCTTTGCTTGCAGTGATAAGACCCAACATTTAATTGCTTATTTCATAGAAAAGTCTTGGATGGTGTAGATTTTACAAAGGATACTTTTATTTGGTCAAGGTAAACCTCCCCCCGCCCCATACACACAAACACACACACCATTCCTTATAATATATATGCTCAAAGTTGGAAAGAGGTCATGACTAGGGATGCTACCAAACCTCCACTTGTAGTGATAGAACCTAATATTTCATTGCTTGTTTTGTACAAAAGTCTTTGTACAAGGAGCATCATCTTTAATTTATCTTGTAAGATGACACAAATTTTATAACCTTACATAAAAGATGTTCGGGATTCTCCACTGAGCTTGCAATGATTGAACCTATAACTATTTATTTTTTTTAAAAATTAGGTTTCATTAGTGAGCGAAAAAAAAAAGTGTGTGATTGTAATTGAGAGATGATTTGATTACTGAGTGAAAAAAAAATGCAACTCTAATATAAAAAAGAATGGCAACTTTTATTATTAGAACATTTTTACCTTTATTTAATTATTGAATTTTAAGGTGTTGGTGTATCCGATAGTTGTAGAGATTATATTAGCAACAAAACTACATTAAAATCTTTTGGTTTATTTCTTTTTATTTTTCATTTTTTTTATTTAAGCTCATATGTGTGGAGGTGCAAAGACTAAAGGTAGAGTTAATTTTTATAAGTGGGAAAAAGCTATCATATTTGTTGCCACGAAGCTTCATACAAAGAATTTTGGTTTAACATATTATCAAAATTGTCTTTCTCAACATTAAATGTCAACTGATGTTGAGGTACCACAAAACTTCATACAAAGAATTTTGGTTTAATGTATTATGAAAATCGTCTCTCTCAATTGATAAATGTTACTTACCATTGATGTACTCCTTACCCCTCCCATTCCTTGTAATATATATGCTTGGAGTTAGAAAGAGGTCAAGACGCTAAGGATGGTACCAAACGTTTGCTTGCAGTGATAAGACCCAACATTTAATTGCTTATTTCATAGAAAAGTCTTGGATGGTGTAGATTTTACAAAGGATACTTTGATTTGGTCAAGGTAAACCTCCCCCCGCCCCATACACACAAACACACACACCATTCCTTATAATATATATGCTCAAAGTTGGAAAGAGGTCTTGACTAGGGATGCTACCAAACCTTCACTTGTAGTGACAAAACCTAATATTTCATTGCTTGTTTTGTACAAAAGTCTTTGTACAAGGAACATCATCTTTTATTTATCTTGTAAGATGACACAAATTTTATAACCTTACAGAACAGATGTTCGAGATTCTCCACTGAGCTTGCAATGATTGAACCTATAACTATTTATTTTTAAAAAAAATTAGGTTTCATTAGTGAGTGAAAAGAAAAAGTGTGTGATTGTAATTGAGAGGCGATTTCATTACTGAGTGAAAAAAAAATTTCAACTCCAATATAAAAAAGAATGGCAACTTTTATTATTATAACATTTTTACCTTTATTTAATTATTGAATTTTAAGGTGTTGGTGTATCCGATAATTTTAGAGGTTATATTAGCGACAAAACTACATTAAAATCTTTTGGTTTATTTCTTTTTATTTTTTTATTTTTTTTATATAAGCTCATATGTGTGGAGGTGCAAAGACTAAAGGTAGAGTTAATTTTTATAAGTGGGAAAAAGCTATCATATTTGTTGCCACGAAGCTTCATACAAAGAATTTTGGTTTAATATATTATCACAATTGTCTTTCTCAACAATAAATGTCAACTGATGTTGAGGTACTATGAAACTTCATACAAAGAATTTTGGTTTAATGTATTATCAAAATCGTCTCTCTCAATTGATAAATGTTACTTACTATTGATGTACTCCCCACCCCTCCCATTCCTTGTAATATATATGCTTGGAGTTAGAAAGAGGTCAAGACGCTAAGGATGGTACCAACCCTTCGCTTATAGTGATAAGACCCAACATTTAATTGCTTATTTCATAGAAAAGTCTTGGATGACGTAGATTTTACAAAGGATACTTTGATTTGGTAAAGGTAAACCTTCCCCCACCCCATACACACAAACACACAGACCATTCCTTATAGTATATATGCTCAAAGTTGGAAAGAGGTCAAGACTAGGGACGCTACCAACCCTCCACTTATAGTGACATAACCTAATATTTAATTTCTTGTTTTATACAAAAGTCTTTGTACAAGGAGCATCGTCTTTTATGTATCTTGTAAGATGACACAAATTTTATAACCCTACACAAAAGATGTTCGGGATTCTCCATTGAGCTTGGAATTATTGAACCTATAGCTATATATATATATATATTTTTAAATTAGGTTTCATTAGTGAGTGAAAAGAGAAAGTGTGTGATTGTAATTGAGAGGTGATTTCATTATTGAGTGAAAAAAAAAGTGCAATTGTAATATAAAATAGAATGGCAGCTTTTATGATTATAACATTTTTACGTTCATTTAATTATTGAATTTTAAAGTGTTGGTGTATCCGATAATTGTAGAGATTATATTAGTAACCAAACTACATTAAAATCTTTTGGTTTTTTTCTTTTTATTTTTTATTTTTTTATTTCAGCTCATATGTATGGAGGTGCAAAGACTAAAGGTAGAGTTAATTTTTATAAGTGGGAAAAAGCTGTCATATGTGTTGCCACGAAGCATCATACAAATATTTTTGGTTTAATATATTATCAAAATTGTCTTTCTCAATAATAAATGTCAACTGATGTTGAGGTACCACGAAACTTCATACAAAGAGTTTTGGTTTAATGTATTATCAAAATCGTCTCTCTCAATTGATAAATGTTACTTACTATTGATGTATTCCCCATCCCTCCCATTCCTTGTGATATATATGCTTCGAGTTAGAAAGTGGTCAAAACGCTAAGGATGGTACGAACCCTTCGCTTACAGTGATAAGACCCAACATTTAATTGCTTATTTCATAGAAAAGTCTTGGATGACGTAGATTTTACAAAGGATACTTTGATTTGGTAAAGGTAAACCTCTTCCCACCCCATACACACAAACACACAAACCATTCCTTATAGTATATATGCTCAAAGTTGGAAAGAGGTCAAGACTAGGGACGCTACCAACCCTCCACTTATAGTGACATAACCTAATATTTAATTTCTTGTTTTATAGAAAAGTCTTTGTATAAGGAGCATCATCTTTAATGTATCTTGTAAGATGACACAAATTTTATAACCTTACACAAAAGATTTTCGGGATTCTCCATTGAGCTTGGAATGATTGAACCTATAGCTATATATATATTTTTTTAAATTAGGTTTCATTAGTGAGTGAAAAGAGAAAGTGTGTGATTGTAATTGAGAGGTGATTTCATTATTGAGTGAAAAAAAAAGTGCAATTGTAATATAAAATAGAATGGCAGCTTTTATGATTATAACATTTTTATGTTCATTTAATTATTGAATTTTAAAGTGTTGGTGTATCCGATAAATGTAGAGATTATATTAGTAACCAAACTACATTAAAATGTTTTGGTTTATTTCTTTTTATTTTTTATTTTTTTATTTCAGCTCATATGTATGGAGGTGCAAAGACTAAAGTTAGAGTTAATTTTATAAGTGGGAAAAAGCTGTCATATGTGTTGCCACGAAGCATCATACAAATATTTTTGGTTTAATATATTATCAAAATTGTCTTTCTCAACAATAAATGTCAACTGATGTTGAGGTACCACGAAACTTCATACAAAGAGTTTTGGTTTAATGTATTATCAAAATCGTCTCTCTCAATTGATAAATGTTACTTACTATTGATGTACTCCCCATCCCTCCCATTCCTTGTGATATATATGCTTGGAGTTAGAAAGAGGTCAAAACGCTAAGGATGGTACCAACCCTTCGCTTACAGTGATAAGACCCAACATTTAATTGCTTATTTCATAGAAAAGTCTTGGATGACGTAGGTTTTACAAAGGATACTTTGATTTGGTAAAGGTAAACCTCTTCCCACCCCATACACACAAACACACACACCATTCCTTATAGTATATATGCTCAAAGTTTGAAAGAGGTTAAGACTAGGGATGCTACCAACCCTCCACTTATAGTGACATAACCTAATATTTAATTTCTTGTTTTGTACAAAAGTCTTTGTAC
The DNA here is from genome assembly GCF_030704535.1 of Vitis vinifera. Classification (NCBI taxonomy): domain Eukaryota; kingdom Viridiplantae; phylum Streptophyta; class Magnoliopsida; order Vitales; family Vitaceae; genus Vitis; species Vitis vinifera. The sequence continues at coordinate 8,264,790 of NC_081808.1, forward strand.
AAGGAGCATAATCTTTAATGTATCTTGTAAGATGACACAAATTTTATAACCTTACGTAAAAGATGTTTGGGATTCTCCATTGAGCTTGCAATGATTGAACCTATAGCTATATATTTATAAAAAAAAATTAGGTTTCATTAGTGAGCGAAAGAAAAAGTGTGTGATTGTAATTACGGGGGTTAGATAATAAATAATAAATAATGAATAACAAATCCTAGCATGCTTATCTAATTAATTAGCAAAAATTATCAAAATTCGGAATATTTAATTATCATACATATCTTGCATACAATTCCCAAAAAGAAAAACGTAAATATGATTACAATAAATAGCAAGGTAGTAGCAAAAAATTAATTTTGAAAAAGATTTTCTTATGTAGGGATTTCACCAATTCCCCAAATTAATATACACGAATTTAGCCTAAAATTGTCCCATTTATTTGGGACCACAAGCTTTGATTCGCGTTTTGTTTAAAACTAAAATTTTTGTTGAAAATTGAGAAGGATGCAAACCGATCGAAATATGGTTGCAAATTTTAAGAAAATGAGATTTTTTTTATTCTAAGGACTCTAAATGAATTTTTTTTAAAATAGATTTTTAAAGGGATCTTTTAAGAAAAGTGTTGGATTTCAAAATAAAAGAAATTAATTTGAAAACGACAAGACATAAGGAACAAAATACCAAGCAAAACAAAAGTGATTTAAATTGCAAAGTAGAGTTTTTGACAACTGAGAAAATTAAAGTGGTGGGAATGGAGGTCAATCTTCACTATTTTCCGATGGCCTCCGAAAAGTAAATTTTACCATAGACTACCAAAGCAATAAACTATTCGAACTTAGATCATATAAGCTAACGATATACCCACCAAGAATTAATGACTATTTTCGAGAAACACATCAATTAAAAATAACAATCAAGAATTAGCACATGATCAATCAAACACACAAACGCGTCTAGACTGGTTAAAATGGATGAAATTAAGTCAAGGCAAATGTGAATTTTCAGTCATAAAATTAATTTTATAATAAGATAATATTATAGAAAATACCTAAACTAAATAGATGAGTGAAGCCAAATCAGAGTAAACTAAAAGCATGAACTTTCAAATATAGAATCAATTTTATTAATGAATTAAAACTATAAAAGTACCTAAACTAATCGAAATGAACCAAATTAAATTGAAGCAAGCTAAAAAAAAGTGAGCTTTCGAACATAGGATTAATTTTATTAATAAACTAAAATTATCTAATTACCTAAACTAATTAAAATGAACAAAATTAAATAAAAGAAAACTAAAAGTATGAACTTTCAAACATGGAATTAACTTTTTCAATGATCTAAAACTACAAAAGTATTTAAACTAAATAGATGAGTTAAATTTAACCAAGGTAGACTAAAAGAAACATGATTTTTTTCACATAAAATTGATTATACCAAAAAGTTAGAAACTCACAAACACATCTAAACTATAAGAAAAATCAGCACTAAAGTAAATTGAAATGAAAAAATAAGAACTTTATCATGTAGAATTAATTAAACTAATTATAAAAAAAACATCTAAACTAACGAAATAAATTAAAATTAAACTAAAATAAAATTTAAAAAAAAGAAAAAGAAACTTGCCTTCAAGAATGCATATTGCTGAATCTGTTGTAGGAAGACCGTTCTTGGATGCGTGCTGTTCTTTGCGTGTTTCAGAAAATCATCTCTTAATGCGTGGCTTATGTGGCGGCCATCTTCCTCTTTCCATAAGATACAATTCCATAAGTACCCGAACCAAGTTCTTTTATGTATTCCAGGTCAGAATTTTATTTTATTTTTTATAATCTGCAGCACTCTAGTGGCTAGAAGAGAATAAAATATGGCCTGGTTGTGTAGTTGACAATGACGGGAATTGGAGGATTCATCATTTTCAAAGATGCATGGATGGATGGGCTGCTGTCCAGATGGTTCCGTCGGTGAGTTCAAACAGCCGCCTCTTTGCTCTCAAATCTCCTTGCACTGATCCCTTCAAAACAGCCCCTCTCACACTCTCTAAACTCTCTCTTTTATATCCCTTGAAATAGCCTCTCGCATGCTCTCAAAACTCTCTCTTCGGATCATCTCAAACAGCAGCTCCTCACGCTCTGAAAATGCGGACTGATCTTTGTGCGAACAGCAGCCTATGATCCCTTCAAAATGCCTACTAATCTCCTCCCAAACGGCATCCTCAAAGGCTCTAAAAAATCCCTCATCTGATCACTTCAAACAGCAGCCTCTCATGCTTCAAAACGCAGGTTGATCCTCTCCAAACAGCAGCCTCTCACGCTCCAAAACACAGGGTGATCCCTTCCAAACCGTAGCCTCCCTCAAAAGCCCCTTCTCCGTGTGGATCTCTCTGCTCCCAGAAAATCATATATTCTCTCCGTGTCCTCCAAAAAATCCCCCCCGCTTTTGGTATCTTTTCCTTCATTTTTTTTTTTTTAAATCTTCCGATTCAAAGGCAATCTTTCCAATTTCAAAATCCCCTCCAAAACCTTCCAAGGAGAGTCCCACTTTCCTTAAAATCTGATGGTAAGTTTCCTTGCAAAAAGCATGAAATTTTAGAAGTTAAATAATTGAATGAATAGATGAATAAGTAAAAAAAATCAGAAAATGGTAAAAATAATAAATAAATAAATAAGTTAAGGAAAATAATATAAAGAGGAAGATAACCAATAAAAAGTGAATGATAATCATAAAACTAAAACTAAAAATAAATAAATAAATAAATAAATAAAAATAAATAAAAATAAACAAATTAACAAAAATTGGGCCCCACGAGCCATGCAAACACGCAAGTCATATAAGTCAAGCTAAAAAAATCTTAATAGACCCAGTGTACCTAAACGGGCCTAAGGTGAGACTAAGTGGGCCTAGGGTGGTGCCTAAGTGTATCTAAGTGAACTTAAAGTGCTTAAGTGGATCTAAGTGAACCTAAAGTGCCTAAATGAGCCTAAGTCTAAATTAGGGCTACCAAGAGTCACAATAGGGTTAAATGAATCCCTCAACCAAAGTCCGCGAGGTGGCTAAAAAATAAAAATAAAAATATAGGTCACGCGAGTAATAATGGGCCACCAGGGAATTGCTGTAAAGGACATATGATAGGAGGACAAAATGGAGGCTCTACACTTACATAAAAGATGTTCGGGATTCTTCATTGAGCTTGCAATGATTGAACCTATAGCTATATATATATTTTTTAAATTAGGTTTCATTAGTGAACGAAAAAAAAAAGTGTGTGATTGTAATTGAGAGGAGATTTCATTATTGAGTGAAAAAAAAAAAGAAAGAACAACTCTAATATAAAAAAGAATGACAACTTTTAGTTTTATAACATTTTTACTTTCATTTAATTATTAAATTTTAAAGTGTTGGTGTATCCCATAATTGTAGAGATTATATTAGTAACCAAACTACATTAAAATGTTTTGGTTTATTTCTTTTTATTTTTTATTTTTTTTATTTCAACTCATATGTATGGAGGTTCAAAGACTAAAGGTAGAGTTAATTTTTATAAGTGGGAAAAAGCTATCATATGTGTTGCCATGAAGCATCATACAAATATTTTTGGTTTAATATATTATCAAAATTGTCTTTCTCAACAATAAATGTCAACTGATGTTGAGGTACCACAAACTCCATACAAAGAGTTTCGGTATAATGTATTATCAAAATCGTCTCTTTCAATTGATAAATGTTACTTACTATTGATGTACTCCCCACCCCTCCCATTCCTTGTGATGTATATGCTTGGAGTTAGAAAGAGGTTAAAACACTAAGGATGGTACCAAACCTTCGCTTGCAGTGATAAAACCCAACATTTAATTGCTTATTTCATAGAAAAGTCTTGGATGGCGTAGATTTTACAAAGGATACTTTGATTTGGTCAAGGTAAACCTCCCCCCACCCCATACACACAAACACACGCACCATTCCTTGTAATATATATGCTCGAAGTTGGAAAGAGGTAAAGACTAGAGATGCTACCAAACCTCCACTTGTAGTGACAAAACCTAATATTTAATTGCTTGTTTTGTACAAAAGTCTTTGTAGAAGGAGCATCATCTTTCATGTATCTTGTAAGATGACACAAATTTTATAACCTTACATAAAAGATGTTTGGGATTCTCCACTGAGCTTGCAATGATGTAGCTTGTAGCTATATATATATATTTTAAATTAGGTTTCATTAGTGAGCGAAAAGAAAGAGTGTGTGATTGTAATTGAGACGAGTGAAAAAAAATTCAACTCTAATATAAAAAAGAATGACAACTTTTAGTATTATAACATTTTTACCTTCATTTAATTATTGAATTTTAAAGTGTTGGTGTATCCAATAATTGTAGAGATTATATTAGTAACCAACTACATTAAAATCTCTTGGTTTATTTCTTTTTATTTTTTTATTTTTTATTTATTTTAGCTCATATGTGTGGAGGTGCAAAGACTAAAGGTAGATTTAATTTTTATAAGTGGGAAAAATCTATCATATGTGTTGCCAGGAAGCATCATACAAATATTTTTGGTTTAATATATTATCAAAATTGTCTTTCTCAACAATAAATGTCAATTGATGTTGAGGTACCACGAAACTTCATACAAAGAATTTTGGTTTAATGTATTATAAAAATCGTCTCTTTCAATTGATAAATGTTACTTACTATTGATGTACTCCCCACCCCTCCCATTCCTTGTAATATATATGCTTGGAGTTAGAAAGAGGTCAAGACGCTAAGGATGGTACCAAACCTTCGCTTCTAGTGATAAGACCCAACATTTAATTGCTTATTTCATAGAAAAGTCTTCAATGGCGTAGATTTTACAAAGGATACTTTTATTTGGTCAAGGCAAACTTCCCCCCACCCCATACACACAAAAACACACATCATTCCTTGTAATATATATGCTCGAAGTTGGAAAGTGGTCAAGACTAGGGATGCTACCAAACCTCCACTTGTAGTGACAAAACCTAATATTTAATTGCTTGTTTTGTACAAAAGTCTTTGTACAAGGAGCATCATCTTTCATATATCTTGTAGGGTGACACAAATTTTATAACCTTACATAAAAGATGTTTGGGATTCTCCACTGAGCTTGCAATGATTGAGCCTATGGCTATATATATATTTAAATTAGGTTTCATTAGTGAGCGAAAAGAAAAAGTGTGTGATTGTAATTGAGAGGAGATTTCATTATTGAGTGAAAAAAAAAAAAAGAACAACTCTAATATAAAAAAGAATGGCAGCTTTTAGTTTTATAACAATTTTACTTTCATTTAATTATTGAATTTTAAAGTGTTGGTGTATCCCATAATTGAAGAGATTATATTAGTAACCAAACTACATTAAAATCTTTTGGTTTTTTTCTTTTTATTTTTTTATTTTTTTTATTTCAGCTCATATGTGTGGAGGTGCAAAGACTAAAGGTAGAGTTAATTTTTATAAGTGGGAAAAAGCTATCATATGTGTTGCCACGAAGCTTCATACAAAGAATTTTGGTTTAATATATTATCAAAATTGTCTTTCTCAACAATAAATGTCAACTGATGTTGAGGTACCACCAAACTTCATACAAAGAGTTTTGGTTTAATGTATTATCAAAATCGTCTCTCTCAATTGATAAATGTTACTTTCGATTGATGTACTCCCCACCCCTCCCACTCCTTGTAATATATATGCTTGGAGTTAGAAAGAGGTCAAAATGCTAAGGATGGTACCAAACCTTCACTTGCAGTGATAAGACCCAACATTTAATTGCTTATTTCATAGAAAAGTCTTGGATGGCGTAGATTTTACAAAGGATACTTTGATTTGGTCAAGGTAAACCTCCTCCCACCCCATACACACAAACACACACACACACACACACCATTTCTTGTAATATATATGCTCGAAGTTGGAAAGAGGTCAAGACTAGGGATGCTACCAAACCTCCACTTGTAGTGACAAGACCTAATATTTAATTGCTTGTTTTGTACAAAAGTCTGTGTACAAGGAGCTTCATTTTTCTTGTATCTTGTAGGATGACACAAATTTTATAACCTTACATAAAAGATGTTCGGGATTCTCTACTAAGCTTGCAATGATTGAGCCTATAGCTATATATTTTTTTAAAAAAATTAGGTTTCATTAGTTAGCGAAAAGAAAACGTGTGTGATTGTAATTAAGAGGAGATTTCATTATTGAGTGAAAAAATGAAAGTGCAACTCTAATATAAAAAAGAATGGCAGCTTTTAGTATTATAACATTTTTACCTTCATTTAATTATTCAATTTTAAAGTGTTGGTGTATCCCATAATTGTAGAGATTATATTAGTAACCGAACTAGGTTAAAATCTTTTGGTTTATTTCATTTTAATTTTTTATTTTTTTTTATTTCAGCTCATATGTGTGGAGGTGCAAAGACTAAAGGTATAGTTAATTTTTATAAGTGGGAAAAAGCTATCATATTTGTTGCCACAAAGCTTCATACAAAGAATTTTGGTTTAATATATTATCAAAATTGTCTTTCTCAACAATAAATGTCAACTGATGTTGAGGTACCACCAAACTTCATACAAAGAGTTTTGGTTTAATGTATTATCGAAATCGTCTCTCTCAATTGATAAATGTTACTTACTATTGATGTACTCCCCACCCCTCCCATTCCTTGTAATATATATGCTTGGAGTTAGAAAGAGGTCAAGACACTAAGGATGGTACCAAACCTTCGCTTGCAGTGATAAGACCCAACATTTAATTGCTTATTTCATAGAAAAGTCTTGGATGGCGTAGATTTTACTAAGAGTACTTTGATTTGCTCAAGGTAAACCTCACCCACCCCATACACACAAACACACACATCATTCCTTGTAATATATATGCTCAAAGTTGGAAAGAGGTCAAGACTAGGGATGCTACCAAACCTTCACTTATAGTGACAGGACGTAATATTTAATTGCTTGTTTTGTACAAAAGTCTTGTACAAGGAGCATCACCTTTCATATATCTTGTAAGATGACTCAAATTTTATAACCTCACATAAAAGATGTTCGAGATTCTCCACTGAGCTTGCAATGATGTAGCCTATAGCTATATATGCATTTTTTAAAATTAGGTTTCATTAGTGAGCGAAAAGAAAAAGTGTGTGATTGTAATTGAGATGACATTTCATTATTGAGTGAGAAAAAAAAGTGCAACTCTTATATAAAAAAGAATGATAGCTTGTAGTATTATAACATTTTTACCTTCATTTAATTATTCAATGATACTTTGATTTGATGGGAGTTGAAAAGATGGCTATTGCCTATTTTACAAAAAACAAAGGTCTTTGTACAAGGAGCATCATCATTAATGTATCTTGTAGGATGCATAGATTTTTCAAAGGATACGTTGATTTGATGTATCTTATAAGATATATAGATTTTACAAAGGGTACTTTGATTTGGTCAAGGTAAAAGATGGTCCCCCTCCATCCCCCACCCTACCCTCCCCAACCTTTGCTTTCAATGACAAGATCCAACATTTAATTTTCTGTTTCATAGAAAAGTCTTTATATAATGTATCATCATTGACGTATCTTGTAGGATACGCAAATTTTACAAAGGATATTTTGATATGGTCAAGGTAAATGAATTAAATCAAAGAGATGTTATCTCTTATCATGCCCCCCAAATTAGTTGTAATAATTCAAGGTTTTATTTTTCTTCATATAATATGTGCCCATTACTCAAGAAGTGATACAAATAACAAACTAAACTCAGTTGGTTCCATGTTTATTAAATTATAAAAAATAAAAATAAAAATAAAATAAAATAAAATAAATAAATAAATAATAACCATCTAAATAAATAATATAATGCTAATTTTTAAAAATTATATATTTTTTTGGTTAAAAAATGATAATATTTTAATAAAAATTATAAATAAAGATTCTAATATTTCAATAAATCTATAAATTATATAGGTTTTTTGTTAAAATGAATGGTAAAATCATGGGAGAATGATAACTACTAATAATATTTTATTTAAAATTAATTATAAAATAAATATAATTGTTTTTTTTTTTAAAAAAAAGTATGCGAATATACGTACATCTAACAAGACATGCAGTTTCCTTGCATGCTGTCGATAAAGAGACGAGAGTCCAGTTGGGCGTCCTTCTCAAGTTGACTGCAGAGTAGTCCTGATTCCAGCTGGCTTCTGGTTTCAAAATTCAAAATTCTAAGTCCTATAAATAATCTCTTAGTTTCTCTCCAATATTATGACTACCATAGCTTCCAACGAGTTCAAAGATGAGAAGGCACCCTACCCAACTCCTTGCCTCTCTCTTGTTCTTTCTCTTTCCCACGATTTTCTTCATAGAAAAGGGCATGGCACAGAACACAACAATACCAGTTAAAGTGGGAGTGGTTCTGGACTTGGATACATTGGTTGGGAAGATGGGCTTGAGCTGCATCTCCATGGCCCTTTCAGACTTATATGCCTCTCATGGTCACTACAAAACCAGGGTGGTTACAAAAATCAGAGACTCCAAAAGAGATGTTGTTGGTGCAGCTGCAGCAGGTACTATCCCTTGAATCTTCTCCTTCAAGAGTTAAACTCAGCAGTCTAAATAATTTCAGAATAATCCGAGAGCCTGATTGGAAATTGTTTTTTTAGAATACTTTTTTGTTCTCTAGAACAAAAAACATAAAAAAACAAAAAATTGTCTAACAACAAAAAATTGTTTTATGTTTTTTATTCTTAATTTTATATTATTTTCACTTGTTTTTAAAAGTTGTTGTAAGAAATAATTATACAAATATTAAAAATAGATTAAAAATATTTCAAGTTTTTAAATAAACTTTTGTTTTACAAAAATAAAAGAATAGTTACTAAACATGTTCTAAATATCTGCACCATTTAGAAAACCAAACTTTATTATTGTAAAAATAAATAAAAAATGAAAAATGAAAAATGAAGCAATTGATGTTGAGTCAATCCATTTGCGTTAGGAACATCGTCGGACTTATTCTCTTTGAGAATTAATAAACTTAATTGGGAGCAATTTAACTACCATACCAAAAGATATTTGCTTTGAGTATTCTCTTAGAAAAGCTACAAGAATACTCAATAATGTTGAATTCGTTTTGAAGTTGATGCATTATTTATATTTAATATTTTTAGAATTAGATCAATTATTATAAAATTTAAAAAGTTATGGTTTTATAGTTTAGTGATTGAACTAATGATTAAATCGTGGTTGAACCAATTGCATTATAAATATATAATTTATATATCATTAAAATTACAAATAATTATAAAGTTTTAATATATATATCTTAATAATAATAATATATGTTTTTCATATTTGATATTATCAAATTTATATCATAAATAAATATAAATATATTAAATTTTATTAAATGAGTGGGTACCTTCCCATCTATGATCAGATTGTCCATGGTTCAAATCCACCAATTCTAAGAATTTAGGATTTTACAACAACTCACTGTCTTTGATTCCACATTCAACAACTCAATATCTCTTATCGGTGTCAATCATAATTACCCAAAGTGGAGCCAGGCCTTAATATATATTGAGCTCGGCTTCCACCCCTTCACTATGGGCTTGGCTTTTGCTGAGAGGAAAAAAAGGTTGGCCAACCCAAAACCAACAATGGCCTGGTTCACTGGGTCAATGGTCCAGCTGTTGGTTTGTCTGGTTCGAGGTTGGCTCAACGTGTACTCCGGACCAAGATCTGGTCAACGGTTTGATGTCTGATCCAGAAAAAAAAAAATTAGAATCTAAAATTTTAATTATTGTGAAATTCAGCTCTAGATTTATGACAAAATGAGGAAGTTCAAGCCATCATAGGACCGGCATCCTCCATGCAGGCCAACTTTGTGATTGGTCTCGGAGACAAGGCTCATGTGCCCATCATTTCATTTTCCGCAACTAGTCCTTCCCTTTCTTCGCTCCGGAGTCCATATTTTGTCCGAGCCACACTGAATGACTCAGCTCAAGTACCAGCTATAAGGGCAATTGTCCAAGCCTTTGAGTGGAGAGAAGTTGTGCTCATTTACGTGGACAACGAGTATGGAAATGGAGTAATACCATATCTTACTGATGCCTTGCAAGAGATTGACACCCGTATCTCCTACAGGAGCGTCATTCATCCATTAGCCACCGATGATCAAATCCTCGAAGAGCTTTACAAGTTGATGACAATGCCAACCAGAGTTTTCATTGTACACATGTTTACACCTCTAGGCCCACGGCTTTTCACCAGAGCGAATGAGATTGGAATGATGAAAGAAGGTTATGTTTGGATTCTAACTGATGGGTTAACTGATATCTTGAGTACTTTGGATCCATCTGTCATTGATTCAATGCAAGGAGTGTTGGGCGTGAAGCCTCATGTTCCAAGATCGAAAGAGCTTGAAAGTTTTAAAATCAGATGGAAAAGGAAAATCCAACAAGAATATCCAACCAATGAAAGCTTTGAGCTGAACATTTTTGGACTCTGGGTTTATGATGCTGCTTCTGGGCTAGCCATGGCAGTTGAAAAACTTGGGCCAACAAACTTCAGCTTCCAAAAGTCTAATATTCACAGAAATTCAACCGATCTTGATACTGTAGGAATCTCCCAAATTGGTCCAAGTCTTCTCTAATCACTATTAAGTACTAGATTTAAGGGCCTCAGTGGACACTTTCAAATTTTTAACGGCCAACTACGGTCATCAGCTTTTCAGGTAGTCAATGTGATCGGCAAAGGGGAAAGAGGGGTCGGATTTTGGACACCAGAGAATGGAACTGTAAGAAATTTACATTCTACTTCCAAGGCCAATCTAGGAACAATCGTATGGCCAGGAGAATCTCCCTCCGTTCCTAAAGGTTGGGTCCTTCCCACCAATAAGAAGAAGAAGAGAATAGGAGTACCAGTCACCAAGGGTTTTGGCGAATTCGTAAACGTGACACGAGATCCTAGCACTAACGCAACGGAGGTCACTGGATTTTCCATAGCAGTCTTCGATGCGGTGATGGCAGCATTACCATATGCTGTTCCTTATGAGTACAGTCCCTTCCAGACGCCCGATGGCGATCCAGCGGGTGATTACAACGATTTGATATATCAAGTATATCTCCAGGTCAGTTAATCGAACTCTTTACCTTTCCTGGTGCATAGTGGTAACTCTAGGTTTGGCTTCAATTATGATTAAGTTTGTCAAAATAAAAACCAAACCTGCAGCATATTTTCCCGTAATGCATAACAGAATGCCCCAATATTGTTTATTGTGAACAGAAGTATGAAGCTGTGGTGGGAGATACTACTATTCTAGCGAACAGGTCCTTGTATGTAGACTTTACACTACCGTACACAGAATCTGGGGTGTCAATGATCGTGCCCATCGTAGATAGAAGAGCAAAAAATGCATGGGTTTTCTTGAAGCCACTTACTTGGGACCTTTGGGTGACAACCTCTTGTTTCTTTGTATTCATTGGCTTTGTGATTTGGGTTCTTGAACATCGAATAAATAAAGATTTCAGAGGGCCTCGTTCACATCAAGTTGGCACTATCTTCTGGTTTTCATTCTCAACATTGGTGTTTGCTCAGAGTAATTTCTCTTCCACCTTCTTGAATTTTATCCAGCAATTTATCTACTCTTGTAATATTCAAATACTCATGATACGAAGCATATTGAGCACATCTCAAACACAATCGAAACTAACTTCTAGTATGGCCTGCTTGATTGTTTCCCATTATTACAACGTCTATTAATATATGAACATTCCATACAATATGCAAGTAAATTTCAGGGTAATTTTTATGTTTAAGAAATTATATATATTTGTCTTTATATTGATTTTCTGGAGTTGATTTTTCCATTTCACTCTTAAATTTTGTTAACAGAGGAGAGAATTGTCAATAACTTGGCTCGGTTTGTGGTGATCATATGGCTTTTTGTGGTTCTGATTCTTACTCAAAGTTACACAGCCAGCTTGACTTCAATGTTGACAGTTCAACAGCTCAACCCAACCATCACCGATATAAATGAGCTCATAAAGAAAGGGGAGCGTGTAGGTTGCGAACATGGCTCTTTCGTTCATGAATTCTTGATCGAATCAATGAAATTTGATGAGTCCAAGCTTGTAATCTATAAGTCACCAGAAGAACTGGATGAGTTATTTTCAAAAGGTGGAATTGCTGCTGCATTTGATGAAATCCCTTACATGAAGATTTTCCTTGCAAAATATTGCTCCAAATACACTGCAGTCGGACCAACGTACAAGTTTGATGGGTTTGGATTTGTAAGTACTCTCATAACACACGTACTTGTATAAATTTTATACCGAGGTTTCTTATTTTTGATCAATTTTCAGGTGTTTCCAAAAGGTTCACCCCTTGTAGCCGATGCTTCAAGGGAAGTCTTAAACGTGACAGAGGGAGCTAAAATGCTACAATTTGAGAAGGCATGGTTTGGGCAAACACCCAGTTGTCCAGAGCTCACCAACTCAGTTTCTTCAAACAGCATCGGCCTGAATAGCTTTTGGGGTCTATTCCTCATTGCTGGAATCGCTTCATTTGTAGCTCTCATCACATGCATCACCACATTCCTTTATGAAAATAGAGATGCCTTAATAAACTTGAATTCCCCATCTTCAATATGGAGAAAAATTAAAGCCATGGTGACACGCTTTGACGACAAAGATCTTAGGTCCCATACTTTTAGAGAAAGTGATCAACTTCAAGACGAGCAACATCAATGCCATGGATGCAGCTACACCAACTTCCCTCCAAGTCCATCGACCCTTTTGATCCCAACACACAATAATTCTGCTTTCTTCGGAGAACAAGGAACACCTTCTTCTGGACATGCTGATCCAGTCTGTCCAAATCGGCCGATGTCTCCCCATATAATGTTTGAATATGAGCTTGCTAATATAAATCACGAGCAAACAAGACAGCCTGTAATTGAATAACTGATAGATCATTTCCTTTTTCCTGTGTTCTTTATGCTGGTGGCATCATTACCCACAACCTAGAGTTTAAAAAAATAAAAATAAAAAAATGTAGTCGTGCCATAGCCATAGACATTTCAGTTGAATGATTGTCAAATGCCATCTATTTGCTATGAACAATAATTCATCACTGAGAAATTGTTTTGCTATGAAATAAATGTTATTGCAAGAAGTCATTTCTTACCATAAAAATATCGTCTTAGCTAAAAGAGTTACGGAAAATGGAGAAATTTGTTGTAATGGATTTTCCAAAAGCTTGCCGGCCGGATCAGTTTAATCCAAGATGGGATTGAAAAGGATGATCTTCGTGGAACTGAATGTACCTTGCAGTTCATGGCAGGACTAGGACAGGGAGGTTTGGTCCGCTTCTGGTACATGCTATAATAGAACTGAATGTATCACTTCTATTATAGCAGTTTGCAACTCTCCCCTTTTATACAATTCTTTTAACACAGTGGATTTCTTTCTTCATTACTCATAGTTTTTCCTGTTTAGCATTTTCTATGTAAATCCATGTTTTCTTGTTTTATTTATTTATTATTATTATTATTAGCATTGTCTATTCTTTTTATTATGTATCATAATTCATTAATTCTGAATTATATAATTTTTGGTGAGAATAAATATTTTTTATTTACAAAATATTTGAAAAATGACCATTTTCATTCGAAGGGTAGTCACGTATCATCATAAACCTATTAAATTCCATGCGCCCGAGTGCAGAAGATGATAAGTCCATCACCATGTGAATACAGTACTGCCAACTGCCACCTAACATTAGTGACTATTGGAATTCAACAACATGCTACAGGCGATGAATAGCTCCATGGAGTTCATCAAGAAAACCTCTCTTTTATGACTTTACTGGGTCAAATGCTAACTCAAAATGTAAGCTAAAATGTGTGTTTCCATGGAAGAATATTTATAAGGATACATTCTGATCATGATTTCATCCTTATAACTATGCATCTGTGCCTTGTTACAGTGCCTTCGCTTCTAGGCTTCTAATTCTTACTTTTCCAAATTCTAGACCCTATAAATGAACTATATTCTGCATTATTGTGAACCATCAAGCATCCCAAATGTAGTTCAAAGATGAGAATGAACCTTACTCAGCTAGGGTTCTTCCTTTTCTTTCTCTCCCTATGGAGACTCTTTATAGAAATGGCCATGGCTCAGAACGTGCACAACAATCCCAGTTAATGTGGGAGTGGTCCTTGACTTTGATACATTGCTAGGAAGGATGGGTCTGAGCTGCATCCCCATGGCCCTCTCAGATTTCTATTCCTCTCATGGTAACTACAAGACTAGGCACGTTCTAAAGATCAGACTAGAGACTCCAGAAGAGATGTTATTGGTGCAGCTGCAGCAGGTACTCTTATCTCTGTTCTTCTCACTCTCTCACAGTAGTGATTAAGTTTTATTAAGTGTTATCTGACCTAATCTATTAGAGTTTCTTCAATAAATATGCCTTATTATGTTAAAACAAACACACACCTTAAATTGTTATTATCATTATTCTTCTGTGTATTAATAATACTCTTAAGAGTTAACTCTTATTTGAAGTTGAATCATTGTGTTGACCGCATCCCTCAAAATGTTGAAGACTTCACTAAGGGCTATGAGGTACCATGTCATGGATGTGAAGACAATGTAGGTGTTGATCTTTGCAAGACCTCTAGGAGAAGCATCTAGTCTAGGTAAATCTGTGTACTTGTTCTTTTAGAATTAATAGATTTGCTCTATGATCAATTAAATTCATGAATTTTGCATTTATAAAGTTTCTAGTATATTCTATATGTGGTTTTCCATAATCACATGTCCCTTGTATGATTGAATTTTATTTTGATATTTGATTATCACATATTCATTACAAAAAATTTATAAATGAGAAAAGAAAAATCAAATTTTTTAGTTTAAAGCCTAAGGCTTCTAATTTACCTCTCTCTAAGTAGTTTCAAGAATCAAGATATATAAGAAATTTCAAATTATATTAATTCAATTCACTAATACTATTGTGAAGAAGATAGTCAAGCATAAGAAGTGACATTGCATGTATGCTCTAATTGCTTGTGTTTTATTGGCTTGATTGACCACAAAATAGGGACTTTTTTTTTCTTTTTTCTTTTTTAATCAAGTTGTATTTTTTTTAATTTGGTTTCATCTCTAAAGTCATCTATTAATTAAATAAATAGAACTCAACTTGACAAAGTATAAAATAGTTTTTAATTCAGACTTTGCTTAATCCGTTGATTAAAAGTAAACTTCCATACAACTTTCAAATAGTAGAATTCACTTGATTTGGACTAAGGAGTTCATTTTCTACAAACGCAAGTAGTACTTTTCATAGTCCATATGCTCTTTCTTTTTCAATACTTTTTTTCTTTTGAAAGAGAAATAATTTCGATTATTGCTATTGTTTTAACTTCATTTTGGTATTTGAATGACACAAGCAACTAGCTTCTTAGGTACTAGAGGTAACTATGCCATCTCAACAATTACAAAATATTAATGAAATACATGTAAAAAAAAGAAAAAAGAAAAAAGAAATATAACGAGAATAAAAAACGAATGCAAGTAATTTTTTTTCCACTTCATTAGTGTCCTTTCATTATCATTTATTTAGGGTTCATCCCTACAAATTTCCAAGTTAATTTAAACATATAAATCTCTTTTAGTTTTCTCAAATATTTTATATCATCTACACGCACAGGCCACGAAATTCTGTCAGTTATCATTTAGCAAATTAATTAATTTTAGACATTAGTTATGATTAGTGATCAAATTAACAACCAAAGAATTGGTCAAAAAAATGTTTAAACTTTTATTAAAAATTGTATATAAAGCATTTAAAGAAATTTATCAAGAGAATTTTAAAAAAAAATAGCAACAAATTTTACTAGAAAATGTTCAACACAAAAAGGCCCTTTCCCCCCTCATTTTTTAAATTTTGCTATGTTTCTTAATTGGAGTAGTTGCATGCATGGCTGACATTTTCTTAGTGGAATAAACTGATAGATTCATCTCAGATTTCCCATATTTCTACTGATCTATCTATGCATACGCAGTACTCAAAATAAAAAAATTAATATGAGACTTTGAAGAAACATACAAAATTCCTCTTTGGGGTGGTTAATTGCTTACTTGTTTTGGACATAGGTTCATCTCTATCTATCATAAAAAACTTCTGTTTGAAAAAAGAATCCTCTCCACTTGGTTTGAAAGAAGATAAAGGGAAAAGGGCAAATGCTGAATTTTCCTCTGCTCAAGTTGTATTTTCTTGTGGGCATTCAACATGAGAATAACAAGGAAATCAAAAGCTTTAATTTCTTGTGACCCCTTTTAATTTATAGCCTCGAGATGGATGAAATGATATAAATATTCTCCGTCTCATCCCTTTTTTTTCTCCTTTTTGTTTAACTATAAGTATAATGAGTGAAGCAAAGCACTGATTTGTATTTTTTTTCCTTATCAGTCAATGCTTTCACACCTAATGACATACGAGACCTGTTAGATTCCAAGACCAAGACATTACTTGCATTTTATTATTGCTATTTTTTGGGAATTCAAATTCAACACTCTCCTACCGTGACTTTGCCCCAAAGGTCATAAGTTTTGGGAAGCCATGCATATGCCTCATGACCTAGATTTTTTCTATATTGTTATTGTACCTAACACTAAACTTGAGAGAGAGAGAGAACTACTCTTATTCAATGCTTATTAATTAGGATTTAGACTCCGAGAGAGAGAGAGAGAGAGAGAGAGAGAGAGAGAGAGAGAGATAGAGAACTACTCTTATTCAATGCTTATTAATTAGGATTTAGACCCATTGAAGCCGTAACATGTGTAGGTAGAAAAAGACAAAATTCCAAGATGACGTTCTTTCACTTATAAGTTGTTCAGTCTTATTTTCTTACAATGGTAAGAAAATATCTGCCTTACATTTGGTACAAGCATAACCTAAATGAATGCCAAGCACTACCATCAAACGCTGGTAACTTTGAAATATCTTGTAGCTGACTACCAAAGATGTTAACTTCTACATGTTCCATACTATTTCCAACCAACACATGATATCATGGTGAAGCTGAGTATTGGAACTCCACTGAATATAATACAAGAAAAACAATATTGAATAGTAAAGCTTGAATTAATCTTATGCCCCAATATAGAACATGTCTGGGATTGAGCTCTCCACTAAGCTTGCAATGATTGGGGTTGTAGCTATTTTTTAATTAGGTTTCATTGGCCAATGAAAAGGAAAAGCATGTGATTGTAATTGAGAGGAGATTAAAGATTACATTAGTAGCCAAGCTACATTGACCATAATCCAAAGCAGAATGAGAGCTTTTATTATTACAACCTTTTTATCTTTGTTTAATTAATGAATTTTAAAGTGTTGGTGTATTAAATGAATATAAAGATTACATTAGTAGCCAAGCTACATAAAATTTGTTTTGTTTTGTTTTTTTCTTATTTCAGCTCATGTGTGGAGGTGTAACGACTAAAGGTAGGGTTAATTTTTATTAGTAGGAAGAAGCTATCATAGGGGTTGCCACGAAGCTTCATACAAAGGTACTATCATAATTGTCTCTCTCAATTAATAAATGTCAACTAATGTTGATGTAATTTGTCCCCCCCTCCCCCCAATTACTTGTAATATATATGCTGGGAGTTGAAAAGAAATCAAAACTCTGAGGATGCTGTCAAATCGTGACTTTCGGTGACAACACCCAATATTTAATTGCTTATTTTACAAAAACGTCTTTGTAGAGCATCATCATTAAAATTATTGACTTACTCTATACTTATTGTAGCATTATTATTTTAATTTAGATGCAATATATTTATAATTATTTTATTACGATTCCATTTATTTTTTAAAAAATATAAATGATAAAATAAAATTGGGGTGGGAAAATAGGAGTGACTTTCTGCCATCCCAAGGAGCATAAAAGTTCCATGCATCCACGGTGTACTCCAGAAGTATTCCTTTCTATTCACCACAGTCTACTTGGGGTCCTTTTTGCTTACGTTGTAGTGTGGCCTTTCTGGGATGCTGCTGATTCCTACTTTTCAAATTCTAAATTCCATAAATAATATCTGTATTCTACCAAACATTATGAGTCCCAAAGCCTCCCATAAAACTTCAGAATGAGAAACAACCTTACCCAATTCCCTTTATATCTCTTCTGCTGTCTGTCTTTATGGATTTTCTTCACGGAGATGGTCATGTCACGGAACACAACAATACCGGTTAAAGTGGGAGTGGTTCTTGACATGGATACATGGCTGGCGAAGATGGGCTTGAGATGCATCTCCATGGCCCTCTCAGAGTTCTATGCCTCTCATGGGCACTACAAGACTAGGCTGGTTCTGGAAATCAGAGATTCCAAAAGAGATGTTGTGGGTGCAGCTGCAGCAGGTACTCTCGTTTCATGAAACTTAGAATACATGTAGAAAACAATTGCATTATAGAGATATATGGAAGTAAAAATTACACTATCTTGAAATATGACTTGAAAATACATAGAGAATCCATTATCCATGAAGTTATTTTAAAGCATCCTACATCACTATGTTGAACTTGATTACTTAGTGAATTTATATTCATTTTTTCAGAAAAATAATAACTGGAGATCTTATAATTTCTTACCATTTTATGACTAGTAATTACGAAACATGTCCATAAAAATTTTCGTATTTAATTAGAATGTTATTATGGAATTATTGTTAATAGTATTGTTTTTTATATATAGTATGACAAGGGACAACCATATTATCGTCAACCATAGAAAGTTACATGGCAGAAAACCTCCTTCTTTAAGCAACACAATCCCTGAAATGCAGCACTGAATTGAACAGTGAAAGAAATCCAGAAGCATCCACCTAGATTAGAATTAATTCGAATTTTTCACATTAAGTAAATTGATTTGTAGACCAATTAATTTCTCTCTTTAACTTTAGCTGATGGGAGTTATTGTTTGATAAATATAATTGTAAATTAAAACAGAAACTGATGCAGATTGGGAATGATAAATATAAGAGAAATTGTTGAGGAAAAAGAGTGTTCAAATTGATCAAACGACATTAGCATGCCCATCAAAGACGGCAAAAACTCTCCTCAAATTGTACCCGCGTGTTTTCAACTAAGCAACATTTCTTTTCTTGACTAGGAAGACGTTTCTTCGTTAACCACAAGAGAGCTCAAAGACGCAAAGAGTCTCCATAAATTTAATTTCCTTGGTTTAAAAGTCAACTGTAATTTTGTGACAATTTTAGAGAAGCATGGGAAGTTAGCAAAACTGACGCGTATGAGATGTAGAATGGAAGGTATAAACAAAAATTAAGGTTATCTCCAAGAAAATCTCTAACATATATGATCCACCTTTCGGTTATAACAAGAAGATTGATAATGTTTTCACGAATTGATCTAGAATTCATGGGACCAAGGGGATGTATTTTTCCTTTTTGTATATACCCTATTTGATTGCTGATAATATGGTAGAAATTGCATGAAACTTTAGAATAATTAAATTTTAATTATTGTGAAATTCAGCTCTAGATTTATTACAAAATGAGGAAGTTCAAGCCATCATTGGACCAGCATCCTCCATGCAGGCCAACTTTGTGATTGGTCTCGGAGACAAGGCCCATGTGCCCATCATTTCATTTTCTGCAACTAGTCCTTCTCTTTCTTCGCTCCGGAGTCGATATTTTGTCCGAGCCACACTGAATGACTCAGCTCAAGTACCAGCTATAAGGGCAATCGTCCAAGCCTTTGGGTGGAGAGAAGTTGTGCTCATTTACGTGGACAACGAGTATGGAAATGGAGTGATACCATATCTTACTGATGCCTTGCAAGAGATTGACACCCGTATCTCCTACAGGAGCGTCATTCATCCATTAGCCACCGATGATCAAATCCTCGAAGAGCTTTACAAGTTGATGACAATGCCAACCAGAGTTTTCATTGTACACATGTTTACACCTCTAGGCCCACGGCTTTTCACCAGAGCGAATGAGATTGGAATGATGAAAGAAGGTTATGTTTGGATTCTAACTGATGGGTTAACTGATATCTTGAGTACTTTGGATCCATCTGTCATTGATTCAATGCAAGGAGTGTTGGGCGTGAAGCCTCATGTTCCAAGATCGAAAGAGCTTGAAAGTTTTAAAATCAGATGGAAAAGGAAAATCCAACAAGAATATCCAACCAATGAAAGCTTTGAGCTGAACATTTTTGGACTCTGGGCTTATGATGCTGCTTCTGGGCAAGCCATGGCAGTTGAAAAACATGGGCCAACAAACTTCAGCTTCCAAAAGTCTAATACTCACAGAAATTCAACCGATCTTGATACTGTAGGAGTCTCCCAAATTGGTCCAAGTCTTCTCCAATCACTATTAAGTACTAGATTTAAGGGCCTTAGTGGACACTTTCAAATTTTTAACAGTCAACTACGTTCATCAGCTTTTCAGGTAGTCAATGTGATCGGCAAAGGGGAAAGAGGGGTTGGATTTTGGACACCAGAGAATGGAACTGTAAGAAAGTTACATTCCACTTCCAAGGCCAATCTAGGAACAATCGTATGGCCAGGAGAATCACCCTCCGTTCCTAAAGGTTGGGTCCTTCCAACCAATGAGAAGAAGATGAGAATAGGAGTACCAGTCACCAACGGTTCTGGTAAATTCGTAAAGGTGACACGAGATCCTAGCACTAACGCGACCGAGGTCACTGGATTTTCCATTGCAGTCTTCGATGCAGTGATGGCAGCATTACCATATGCTGTTCCTTATGAGTACATTCCCTTCCAGACGCCTGATTACAACGATTTGATATATCAAGTATATCTCAAGGTCAGTTCATCGAACTCTTTACCTTTCCTGGTACATAGAGGTAACTCTAGGTTTGGCTTCAATTATGATTAAGTTTGTCAAAATAAAAACCAAACCTGCAGCATATTTTCCCGTAATGCATAACAGAAGGCCCCATTGTTTATTGTGAACAGAAGTATGATGCTGTGGTGGGAGATACTACTATTCTAGCGAACAGGTCCTTGTATGTAGACTTCACACTACCGTACACAGAATCTGGGGTGTCAATGATCGTGCCCATCATAGATAGAAGAAGAAAAAATGCATGGGTTTTCTTGAAGCCACTTACTTGGGACCTTTGGGTGACAACCTCTTGTTTCTTTGTATTCATTGGCTTTGTGATTTGGGTTCTTGAACATCGAGTAAATAAAGATTTTAGAGGGCCTCGTTCACATCAAGTTGGCACTATCTTCTGGTTTTCATTCTCAACATTGGTGTTTGCTCAGAGTAATTTCTCTTCCACCTCCTCAAATTTTATCCAGCAATTTATCTACTCTTGTAATATTCAAATACTCATCATAGGAAGCATATTGAGCACATCTCAAACACATTCGAAACTATCACATCTCAAAGACATTCGAAACTATCTTCTAGTATGGCCTGTTTGCTTGTTTCCCATGATTACGAATTCTATTAATAAATGGACATTCCGTACAATATGCAAGTAAATTTCAGGGTAATTTTTATGTTTAAGAAATTATATATATTTGACTTTATATTGATTTTCTGGAGTTGATTTTCCTTTTCACTCTTAAATTTTGTTAACAGAGGAGAGAATTGTCAGCAACTTGGCTCGGTTTGTGGTGATCATATGGCTTTTTGTGGTGCTGATTCTTACTCAAAGTTACACAGCCAGCTTGACTTCAATGTTGACAGTTCAACAGCTCAACCCAACCATCACCGATATAAATGAGCTCATAAAGAAAGGGGAGCGTGTAGGTTGCGAACATGGCTCTTTCGTTCATGAATTCTTGATCGAATCGATGAAATTTGATGAGTCCAACCTTGTAAACTATGAGTCAACAGAAGTACTGGATGAATTATTTTCAAAAGGTAGAATTGCTGCCGCATTTGATGAAATCCCTTACATTAAGCTTTTCCTTGCAAAATATTGCTCCAAATACACTGCAGTTGGACCAACATACAAGTTTGATGGGTTTGGATTTGTAAGTACTCTCTTATAACACACGTACTTGTATAAATTTAAAAAAACACACGTACTTGTATAAATTTTTTACGGAGATTTCTTATTTTTGATCATTTTTCAGGTGTTTCCAAAGGGTTCACCCCTTGTAGCTGATGTTTCGAGGCAAGTCTTAAACGTGACCGAGGGAGCTAAAATGCTACAATTTGAGAAGGCATGGTTTGGGCAAACACCCAGTTGTCCAGAGCTCACCAACTCAGTTTCTTCAAACAGCATCGGCCTTAATAGCTTTTGGGGCCTATTCCTCATTGCTGGAATCGCTTCATTTGTAGCTCTCATCACATGCATCACCACATTCCTTTATGAAAATAGAGATGCATTAATAAACTTGAATTCCCCATCTTCCATATGGAGAAAAATTAAAGCCATGGTGACACGCTTTGACGACAAAGATCTTAGGTCCCATACTTTTAGAAAAAGTGATCAACTTCAAGACAAGTGGCATCAAAGCCATGGATGCAGCTACACCAACTTCGCTCCAAGTCCATCGACCCTTTTGATCCCAACACACAATAATTCTGCTTTCTTCGGAGAACAAGGAACACCTTCTTCTGGACATGCTGATCCAGCCGGTCCAAATCGGCCAATGTCTCCATATATAATGTTTGAATATGAGCTTGCTAATATAAATCACGAGTAAACAAGACCGCCTGTAATTGAATAATTGATAGATCATTTCCTTTCCTGTGTTCTTTATACCGGTGGCATCATTACCCACAACCAAGAGTTTCAAAAAAAAAAAAGAAGCTATAGCCATAGGCATTTCAGTTAAATGATTGTTAAATGCCATCTATTTGCTATGAACAATAATTCATCACTGAGAAATTGTTTTGCTATGAAATAAATGTTATTGCAAAAAGTCATTTCTTACCATAAAAATATCGTCTTAGCTAAATGCGTTATCAAATTGGAGAAATTTGTTGCAATGAATTTTCCAAAAGCTTGCCGGCCGGATCAGTTTAATCCAAGATGGGATTGAAAAGGATGATCGAAGTGGGACTGAATGTACCTTCCGGTTTATGGTAGGACTAGGACAGGGAGGTCCAGTTTTCAAACCATCGCAGATATGACGCATAACATTGTTTTAAAATCTATATCAGCGAACGGTTCCTACATTTTTTTACAGGACATAGATGACCCATTACTTGCACATGCTTTTTCTTTTTTTCTCTCTTTTTTTCCTTTTGGCTTTTTAAATGAAAATCAAATTCAACCTTCCCACATCGATAATTGCCTTAAATTCCGTCAAATTCACGAATTTATTGCTGCCTAACGCAACAGCTCAACTTCCTGTGCCTTATCAGCATATAAGTAAATAAATAAAGATTGTCCTTGCACTACATGGTTGACATTGCTTTCCCACACACAAGATCTTATTTATTTATTTAGAGTTGGGTTTGGGTGTCCAAGTGGCTAACCTAACCCAACTCAATAAATGGGAGAAATAAGGGAAGCAATTTATGAGAGTTTTAAAACTACCTAGAACTGCCACTATTAAAATAATTTTTTTTTTAAAAAAAATCTCTCTTTGAGGTAGAATTCTCTCTCCTAGCATAATAGAGAAATATCATGTTTTCTCTTCTTTCTCTTTATAAAAACAAAAGGTGAAGAAATACGAAACAATTATTCTGAAGAAACAAAACGTCATTTCTCTTAAAGTAATTCTTGTTTTTTCTTCGTAAAAATGAAGGTCAAGAATCTTGTGCTGTAAGAAAAGAACGATTATCATATTAGTAGTTTCATTCATGACTTGAAGTTAGAAAATTAGTCAGTGAAACAACCAATTGGAATTCTTGGGCATTTCAGAAGGTAATCCAGAACCCTTATTTTTCATCATTGGTATCAAAGCACTCTTAGGCTGTTTTTTGGCCTTTGGTTTTTTTGTATTTTGTTTTCTTTGTTTTAGAAGAAGAAGAACGTAATATGAAATCAATGTTTTCTAGTTGTGGTTCCAAAAAAACATGATTCCTAATTTTTTTTTTAAAAAGAATAAAAATGATTTTGGATACTGTTCCAAATAATAATAAAAAATAATAAAATAAAATAAATAAATAAATATAGGAAAATGATAAGAGCCATATGGAGAAAAAATAGGTGCAAAATGCAACCACCTCTACAAAAACTTTTGGACGCAATTGAAATGGACAAAAATAAATAAATAAATAAATAACATAAAAAATGGAAAAGATGAATGGAAACTAGTTATGGTTCTAGAAAAGCCCTTCTCCAAGACAAATAAAGTGGAATATTATTCTAGGATTTTTTTTTAAAGTAATAATAATACATAAAAGTTAAATATGTTTTAATCTACTTATTAACATCAAAGTTGAATTACTCTTGTTGGTTAGAACTTCTCTTATGCTCACTTGAGACCCAAGTTCGAGCTTTGATGCCCTCATTTGTATTATAAGTATCTATTACTCGCTTGAAAAATATAATAATAAATGATATCATGCCCTCATCTGTATTACAAGATTTAAAAAATAAGGGTCTTGATTACTACTCAAAAAGTGCTATTTGATAGCCTATAATTAATCATTTTAAACACTTTTGAGTAGTACTTTAGGCCTTTTAACTCAATTGGCATGTTAAGGATCCTTTAAAGCAATTTTGATCACTTTGTGTAAGTTTTGGTGTTTTTGTTAGTATTTTGATCACCAAAGCAAGTCAAGAATGAGGAGAGCTATGAGGAATCTTGGGCAAAGCTTAGAATTCATTTGCCAAGAGTGAATCCGGATTGCAAGGAGAAAAAGCAAAGAGAATCTGCCATGAAGCCTATTCTTGATGACAGTCGTAGCAGCCACTTTTGGAGCACTTTCTGAAGTCCAAATGATGCATGCTATATACCATTTCAAAGCTCAGGAAGTCAACAACCAATGCTTCAAACGGTGTGCAATTCGGAGTTGAAACGAAGAAGTTGCAGCCATTACAAGCCAATCACTCCGAGCTGAAGGAAGCATTTTGCAAAGTGTTGCGAAATCACCCTTTTGTTGCGAAGTGATTTCGCAGCATTTTTGTACAGTAAGGTGTTTCTCCTTCTGACGATGCACGAACCATGCCGCGAGAAGGGAGCTAGGAACCTCAAGGTGGAAGCCAACTTCGCAGCCTTGTGAAGATAGCTTGGTGTTGCGAAATAATTTCGCATCCCTCTTGGGTGTCTGCGAAATTTCGCAGACACCATTTTTCTCCTGCGAAATGGTTCCTGAAGCCTCCCGAAGTTTGCTACCGACATTGGGAGATATTTTCCATTAGATTTTTGTTGTCTAAATCCCAAAATACTCCTTGTAAACCACCAATTACATGATTCCTTAGTTTTTAAGTTAGTAAAAAGACTAAATATCTATGTAATAATTAGTTTAATATGATGTTAATATATATACCTCTCGGGAGCCTGTTCTCAGAGAGGAGTTCCTTCTGTAAACGTTTGGGTAAGCAAGTAAAGGTCTTTTCTTTCTACTGCCTTACCTTCTCACTTTGTATTTTCATTTTCTTACTAAGTTATGAATTCTCTGAGGAGTTTTCCCCAGAGAATGAGTAACTAAACCTCTAATTCCTTGGAGCTAAGGTTGCCGGGGAAGGTTCCAAGTGCAAGAATGCAAAGCTTTGTGGTTTAGCTAGTAATGAAGAGGAAGTGAAATCCTTTAGTGATTTCTATGTTTTTAGTTAACTTAAAACACCTTAGAGTCACCTGGGCCAACACTTGGTAAGGCAAGTGATTTCCAACCATGGAAATGCACTAGTTTACCCTTTGCGAGCCTCTGGGAGGTGACTTCAAGGTAGGATTTTCTGGAATTACCAACACTTGGTAAGCTTTTGGACTCTTAGGAGACATCCATTAGTTATCTCTTGCGAGTTTGTGAAAGGAAGTCCAAGGTTAAAGATCACCTTGAATGGTTGAGGCTTGGTGAGAGGCTGAAACCATTGCAAGTTGCATCAGTGAGAGAATTAAAGTGAAATCTAATTGAAGGAGTCTCTGTACATCACCGGTTAGAGAATTGACTAGAGGTTGAATCTCTAATGCGAGAAAATGAACCATCTGACCAAAGCCGTGTCTTTTGCATGAGGAACCACCCCAGTGAACCTAAATCTCCAAGGAATGCTTTTCTTCCTAAATTATTCCAAACTTCTGTTATGTTAGTTAGTTTAAGTCTAAACTTTTACCAATCAAAGTTTGTGTTTTACTTCTTAATCTAACCTTGAAATGAAACAAGACCAATTCACTTGGAATTGGTATCATTGATTGCTTGTTAATCATTCCCAGTGAACGACCCTAGAGCCACTATACTATAGTAGCTTTTTCTTTGCTACCCTAGTGTATGGTGTTATAGGTAATAAATTTTGTTGATTACTCCCTCAATCAAGGAGCACCAGCTGAACACAAATCAGCTGAGACACCAATTGGGCATGAATCAGGTCTTCAATATAAGTATTTGTTACTCATTGAAAAAAATAAAAAGAAATGAGGGATTGCCCATGAAGAGGCTTGATCCCTTGACCATAGATATAAGAGTCTTGTACTCTACCAACTAGGCTAAATGTTTTTTGTTTTCATAAAAGACTGGTTATTGGAAACAACATCTAAAGTTATGGAAGACATTGACCATAATCCTAATATTGTTGTTCCTTTTAGTTTTAAGAGTGAAGATTAGTTCTTTTTCTACATGTTACTTTTTTATGCTTTGTATATGAAATGTAAATATCTTTTATGCAATATATGACATGAATATTTATTGTTTGATAAATGAGTATGTCTTTTATTTACATGCATGTCTTCAGTTCTTTTGTATTTGTTATTGATACATGAAAGTTGTATAATATTTTTTTATGGAGTGAAAGGTTTTAAGCTAAAAAGAAATTTAAGTAATTCCTTGCCTAAAATTAGAAAAACTTGCATAGATTATCTCTAACTTGTAATAATTAAAATTATATATAGGAGTTGATTGGGAACATAGTGAACTTTTGTTTCTATTGCAATTTAGGTTATTACATATTAGAAGATGATTAAAGCAAGTAAAAGTATCAATATCCATAAAAAGTACTAATTAATAAAATTATGCAATATCTCTAAGTAGTTGAATATATCGATTACAACTAGGAACATCATAGTAGAATTAAACAAGGATGAGAAACTAAATGGCGATAACTATGAGGTTTGGCATCACAAAGTTTAGTATATCATTGTTGACCAAAAGGCTCTTGAAACATTGAATCATGTCATGTAAGAACCTAAATAAGGAAACTCTACTCAACATGAAGAAATTAGGAGGCTTATATGGCTTTGAAGAAAAAGAGTTGTCTTCCTCTCAAATTATAATATCATATTATATTTTATTATTGTATTAAAAAAATTTGATAAACAAGGTTTTGTACCCTGTTTGCTTACTAATAGTAGAGTAGAAATTTATTCATTCATTTAAATTCTTGTTGATCATTTGAACCTACCTACTCCTAAACTCAACTGTAGACCTCTTACAAAATGAAGAAGTGGAAGTCATAATAAGGCTTAGATCATTGACGCATGCCAACTTCATGATCGGTCTTGGAAGCAAAGCTCGGGTGCCCATCATTTCATTCTCTACAACAAGTCCATCTCTTTCTTCGCTTCAGAGTCAATTTTTTTTATCCAAGCTACCCTATATGACTCAGCTCAAGTACCAATAATAAGGGCAATAGTCTAGTCCTTTGGATGGAGAGAAGTTGTACTTATTTATGAGGATAACGAGTATGGGAATGGAGTCATACCGTCTCTGACAAGTGCCTTGCAGGAGGTGGACATGCATGTGACCTATCGGAGCGCCATTCATCCATTGGCAACTGATGATCAAATAGTTAAAGAACTTTACAAGTTAGTGACGATGTCAACTAGGGTTTTCGTTGTGCATATGCTTAAGCCTCTTGGCTCCTAGCTTTTTACCAAAGCAAATAAGGTTGGAATGATGGAAAAAGGCTATGTTTGGATACTAATTGATGGGATAATTAACTTCTTGAGTACTTTGGATGCTTCAACCATTGATTCGATGCAAGGGGTGTTGGGTGCCAAGCCCCATGTTCCAAGAACCAAAGAGCTTGAAAGTTTTAAAATCGGATGGAAAAAGAAAATCCAAGAAGAATATCTAACCAATGAAATCTCTGAGCTAAATATTTTTAGACTTTGGGCCTACGATGTTGCTTCTGCACTAGCCATGGCAATTGAAAAACTTGGCACGAGAAACTTTAGCCTCCAAAAGACTAACATTTTCAAAGATTCAACTAATTTTGAGAGGTCCAAATATTCTCCATTCACTATTAAGTACTCGATTTAGAGGCCTTAGTGGAAATTTTCAAATTGGAGATGAGCAACTACACACATAAGCTTTGCAGATAGTTAATGTGATTGGTGAAAGGAAAAGAGGGGTTGGATTTTGGACACCAAATAATGGAATTGTAGGAAGATCGAATTCTATTTCTAAGGTCAATATAAGAGCCATTACATGGCCAAGAGAATCTACTTTTGTTCCTAAAGGTTGGGTCATTCTTACCAATGGAAAAAGGTTGAAGATAGGAGTTCTAGTGAAGGAGGGTTTTAGTGAATTTGTGAAAGTGACACAAGATCCTATCACTAATACAACAAAGGTCATTGGTTACTCCATCGGTTTCTTTGATGTTGTAATGGCAACATTGCCATATGCAGTTCCTTATGAGTATGTTCCCTTCGAGAAACCTGATTAAATGGCTACTGGTAGCTATGATGAATTGAAATCTCAAGTATATTTTCAGGTCAGCCATACTCTTTAGATTCCCTAATACACAAAAATTTCATTCAACTATGGTCATCAACTATCAAATAGAGGGAAACTGTCATCCTTTTGCAATGAAATATCTCACCAATTTTACCTCTACTTTTATGATGAACAGAAGTATGACATTGTGGTGGGAAATACTACTATTCTAGATAACAGGTCTTTGTATGGAGACTTTACACTACCTTACACCGAGTTTGGCATATCAATGATCGTGCCCATTATCGATAATAGAAGTAAAAATGCATGGGTCTTTCTGAAGCCATTAACTTGGGACCTTTAGATGACAAGCGCTTGTTTCTTTGTCTTCATTGGCTTTGTGATTTGGACTCTCGAACATCAAATAAATGCAGATTTTAGAGGGCCTTATTCACATCAAGTTGGCACATTTTTCTGGTTCTCCTTCTCAACATTGGTGTTTTCTTAGAGTAATTTATCTTCCAGTTCCTTGAATTTAAATGCACAATATATATGCATCATGTTAAGTAATGCCAATTAGATTTTGGAATTTTATAATAAGATTAGAAAACATAACTAAACCAATGCCTTTAATTTTGGAGAACACTCCATACGTATGCCAATCTAAAAATTTCATTCTACTTCATGTGTTTCAGATTTCATATTGTGTACTTAAAATTGATGTTTTCTTGTTGATTTTCTTTTGCATTCCAAATTAAATCATATTTATAGGGAAGAGAATTGTCAGCAACTTGGCTTGGTTTCACTACAAGAAAAATGGGAAACAATGACGCTTTATTTATGACGTTTTCTAAAAGCGTCATTATTGAAGGGTATATAATGACGCTTATAAGAAGTGTCATAGTTGTATTATTTACCTTGACACTTATTATAAGTGTCATTATTTGATGTGGTATTTTTCCTTATAACTGTGTATATATAATGACGCTTATAAGAAGTGTCATAGTTTTATTATTTACCTTGACATTTATTATAAGCATCATTATTTGATAGGTATGTAATCACGCTTCTAAGAAGTGTCATAGTTGTATTGACTTTTAAAATTTTTGTTTTTAAGTTAACTTATAAAAATTTTGATATTAGAATTTTATTCTATAAATTAATTATGGTAAATTGACACTAATATTAATGACATAAAGTTGCTACATTAAGGTTTTTTTTAAAAAAATTGGATATAAATAAAATAAATCCTAATAAATTATTTTTTTATTATTTGATATTTTTTTTTTTTTTAGTTTGTATCAATACAATCTATTTTCATAAACTATTTTTCATTTTTATTAAATTAGAAATTATCTTTTATTTCATTTAAAAATAATTTGTTAATTTATGTGTGGACCACAAAAAGTGGCCTATTTTGAGCACTTGTTCGGGCCTTGGGCCACATTTATTGGGTTTAACCCATTATTTGAGAAGGTTTTATAGTTAATGAATATAAATTTGAAATTATTTAACTAAAATGAAATAAATTAATATTTAAATTAATTTAATGATGATTAGACTCACAATAAAACTAAATGCAATAAAAATATTTATAAAAAATTTCTAATATTTATGGGAAATAAGCTCATTCTATTAAATTAGTTTTTTTTTTTTAAATATCAATATTCAAATTAAACCAACATCAACCTAAAATATCAAATAATTAAACAATATAAATTCATTATGAGTTCAATATATAAAAATTATTATTGGAAGATGAAATAAAGAATACTATTTTTAATTTATTGAAAAAGGACATGTGTGGTATTTTGGAATTTGTTATAAAGTCCTATAAAAAGATAAAAGGAAGGGACGGAAAGGCATATTTCATACTTCAACAAGCCTTTACCATTTTCTTTATTGAAGACCCTAAGACTATGTTTGGTTCCCGGAAAATGCTAAGGAAAGGAAAAAAATACAAAGGAAAATGATTTTTTTTTAGTTTGGATGACATCGAAAATACAATGGAAAAAAAATATGAAGGAAAATATTAAAGAAAATATTGTAATATTTTCCTCACTATTTTCCTTAAAAAATAATGTGGAAAATATAAGAGAAAAAGAGCAGGGAAAAGAGGAGGAAAATTTTGTCGGCTCTTGTTCACCGAAGCTTCATCTCTAACTTCCTCTTCGTCAGTGGCTATGGCTTCTCAACGTCGTTGACCCTTTCAACAGCCACCACTATCACCTTGACCACCTTCGAGTGCCTTTGAAAACCTACCAATTTCAGGCACCCGAGTTCCCATTGATGAAGTGCGTTCTTCAAATCAAGTTCCCATGGATGACGGATCCATGTCTTCAAGTCAGGTATGAATTGAACTCTTTTCTCTTAACCTCACATCATCTCTGTGTTTGATGTTGGTTTAATTTTATGATCTCTTTCCCTCATTCAGCCTTTTCCATACAACTTACTAGAAATTAGGGTTTAAGGTTTCCAATGGGAATTTCGAGTTTGTTTGGATTGATATTTGCTTCTTTTTTTTTTCCCCTTCAAATGAGGGTTTGAATTCGATTTGAGTTATTTCTTAGGGCTTTATGGACCAATGATTTCAGGTTTCAGAATGGGGATTTTGAATATTATTAGGGTTTTGATTCTCTTTATTGTTAATTGCAACTTTGAATGTTAATATGAAGAAATGATAATTTGTAATTTTGGGTATCATGTGTTGTTGTTATTAGCCTTCCGATAAGAGTGAAAATGTTTATTACTTATTTATTATCAGTAATATATGATTTTCCGGGAAACACGCGGTTGAATTGGGAATTCAAAAGGCGTAAGGATAGGGCTGGACTAATTCTCATGAACTTCTCATCTATTGTGGGACCTTAGAAATTGCTGGAGTTGGATTATACACTGCCACCTGCTCATATTAATTAGCTCATGAAGTCGTAAGGGAGTAGACGTACACAACCCAACTACATGTTCTCTAGTGGAGGTTCTGCGACCTTTCACTTGATTGAAAAATAAATAAATAAATTCATTATGCTCCATTAATTTTTAGTTGCGAAAGATTCAAGGAGACTATAGCTTGTGATTTTTTTCCTTCTCATTGATGTCTTGATCTTTATGAATTGTGTTAATTTATCTTACCTATTCTATTTACTTGATATTGCTAACTTTACATATGTATTTGATTGTACCAAGCATAAAAATGGCATTTACCCATTTTGCTTAATTCTTTTTTATATCTAAATTGTTAGGAAATTATTGCATCCTATGAAATCAATCTTAAATAACCAAGTCTGGAATCTTAAGCCACTGGTTTAGGGTGTGAGGGCTACAATGAATTGTTTAGACAACCCGAAAACCAATTAGACAACAAGCAGAAGTAGGAGAACAGGAACTACAATGAAGAAAGAACTTATGTATTTTCTATGTTAATTTCATTACTTCTGGAAGGGAGTTCCAATGCAGCAGCATCTAGCTAGCTAGATAAAATGGCGAAAATTCATGATGACATCCAAGACGATTTTACAAGAACTAATATAAGAACTAATATAAGCAAGAGCCAACATAAAGGACCTTCTGTCAGTTTGGTTTGAACTCATGTGAACCTTATGTCCTATTCATGATGGCACCTCAACTTTTCCTCTGCAATACTTCCAAATTTTCTAGTCTAAGGCCTCAAATCATTGGTGAAGCAAATCTCCTTCCCTTCTCCGGCTAACAACATTAATTTCCTGTTCATCTGATACAAGTTTTTTAGTCTTTCATTTATACAACTTGATGACTTTTGAACCTTTTTTCTTTTGGTCTGTCAATAGGATGACAAAAATACATGACACAACAAGACTGATTTAGGTTTTACAATCCAACATTACATGTTGTTAAAACTCCAATTCTTAGAGTATGAATATTGAATTTCCCCTCTCAACATGCAGATTGGGGTCTAATGTGAGCAGGGGTGTTAGCCTAATGCACATTAAGGAGTCTTTCCCTAACCCTAGTAACCCTTATTTAGAAGTAACATTTGTGTAGCTGTAACACCCAAGTGGGTAAATTAGTTGCAACCAACAGGTAGTTTTATGGGACTAGCATTTGGGTGCCAAGACACTTTCTGCTAGAGGGCCATGCTGGGACTTGGGGGACTTGCAGAAGCATACTTTTACATGGGAAAGAATCAAAACCTCTTTCAATTTTGGTGTCTCAGAGAGTATATTTTTGTGGATAAAAGGATGGATTATGATGGAACTTTTTGGTAGCTAGTTTTATAATCTAAATTATGGAAGGGTGATTGCAACATCACCCAAAAATATTTTTTTTCTGGTGGCTATTTGTACGTATAAAAAAATGTGTGCATATGTTAGTATCATGAAGTTCCAAATAGGTAGGATAGGTTTATCATAGATGTTCAGTCATTTGTAAATTTTAACTGCCAATATAAGGGATTGCACAACTGCACTAATCTTATTCAGGTTGACCATGAAGAAGTTGGGAAATAACATGAACACATACTACTGAAATAATGAAAAGGAGTATGAACTGTTTGATATTCTAAAAAGACTTCATTTCACTACTACAAAAATAGTTTATGGTGTCACTATTTACGGTGTCACTTTTAAAATAATGACACCATAGGGTTTATAATTAATAAAGGTGACACATCATACAAAAAACTTCAATTGAGGTAGTTAGATGATATTAATTTTATATTTATAGTGTCATTTTTTGGGAAGTGACATCATATAAAATAAATTTTTTTAAGTATTATAACTTAATGAGCCCACTTTTAGAATTAATAATGATGGATACTATATAAAAATCCCATTGTTTCCATATCTCACCCACAATCCAAAAAATCTCAATATATAAATCCTATATATAAAATCATGATCTTCTTCAACCTTTTCTCTCACCCATCCATAGTCAACACGCTCAAAACCGACATTCTTCACTTTGTGGACTCCCAGGTAACCCAAAATCTCTTGGATCTATCATTTTTTTTCTTTTATTAATGCCATTATATTAATTGTTTCAACATCTTTGTATTATGGTTTTTGTGAATTGTGTTTTCTTGAGTTGTAGGGAAGAAAAATTTAGGTTTAATCTTCTAGCATGGAAGAAAAAACTATAGATTAATTGATTTTTTAAATCTAAACCAAACACATGATCAAGTCCTTAAAAAAAAGTGAAAAACAGGAAAAAATGAATGATTTTTAATATGTATTTGTGTGAGAATGACAGGTACAGAATTTTTTTTAAGATATACTATCACATAATCTTCATCCTTTCTAAAAAACGAGAGAGGAAAAAAAAAGAATGATTTTTCTGTTTGTATCTAAGTGGGAATGAGATATAGAATTTCGTTGAGAGTATCCAACCCCAAAAGGACCAATCCGGGAAGGCATGTGTGGTATTGACGGGAGATGATAAGATGGAAATCATAACCATAGTCATGTTCTCTCTGTCTTTCTATCCTCTTCAATTAATTCATGGGCATATATATTTTATTTAGTTTTCATATTTAGTTTATTTATAGTTTATTTAGTTTCTAAAATCCAATTAGTTAGATATTTTATTTGATTTTGTTTTTATATTTAAGTATTTGAGTTTTGGAAAGTTTTTATATTTTGTTAATAGAAATAGAAATTTTTATATTTTTTATTATTAGGAATTTCTATTTTGTTAAATTGTAAGTATCTATCTCAATAAGAGATTATTAATATTCAAATGAAAGTGATGAAAAAGAGTAAATATTTTAATGCTCAATTATATTTTAATGTTTTTTTTTTTTTTTACATAAGGGTTTATTTATGTTTTCAATTTTGAAGTTCCCTTTCCAAGTCCAGCAACAAAAGTAGTGTCCAACCTTAAAATGGGCATGTGTGGTATTGACGGGAGATGATAAGATGGAAATCATAACCATAGCCATGTTCTCTCTGTGTCTTTCTATCATCTTCAATTAATTCATGGGCATAGATATTTTATTTAGTTTATTTATAGTTTATTTAGTTTCTAAAATCCAATTAGCTAGATATTTTATTTGATTTTATTTTTATATTTAAGTAGTTGAGTTTTGGAAAGTTTTTATATTTTGTTAATAGAAATAGAAAGTTTATATTTTTTATTATTAGGAATTTCTATTTTGTTAAATTGTAAGTATCTATCTCAATAAGAGATTATTAATATTCAAATGAAAGTGATGAAAGAGAGTAAATATTTTAATGCTCAATTATATTTTAATGTTATTTTTTTTTCATAAAGGTTTATTTATGTTTTCAATTTTAAAGTTCCCTTTCCAAGTCTAGCAACAAAAGTAGTGTCCAACCTTAAAATGGGCATGTGTGGTATTGATAGGAAATGATAAGATGGAAATCATAACCATAGCCATGTTTTCTCTGTGTCTTTCTATCATCTTCAATTAATTCATGGGCATAGATATTTTATTTAGTTTTTATATTTAGTTTATTTATAGTTTATTTAGTTTCTAAAATGCAATTAGCTAGATATTTTATTTGATTTTGTTTTTATATTTAAGTAGTTGAGTTTTGGAAAGTTTTTATATTTTGTTAATAGAAATAGATATGAGGACTTAAAGGGTTTATATTTAGGTAGTGCTTGAGCCAAGGAAAATGATAGTCCACTATCTTGACCCTATGCATCACAAACCATGTGAGGACTTAAAGGATATCGTAAACATGTAAGTTCTTCCTATTATTTTTCATAATGTTATTTTTAAATAAAAAAAATACATTCACCTCAAACACATTTTTTTTATTATTTATATATATTAAAATATATAACATTTACCTATTTTAAAAATGTACCCATTGAACATATTTACATAGGGCTCTTCGAATATCTGCAAAGAAAGCATCTAAGAGGGAGCCATCTTAGCAACTAGTGCAGGTGACATCCAAAAATTTTTCTTTGCACATTAGCTTATGCATTTGCACCATTTATATATGTGAGTACTAATGTTATTTTATAATTGATCAATTAGTGTCCAAGACAAGAAGGAGGGTTTGAATGTGGCTACTTTGTTATGAGATTCATTAAAGAGATAATTTTTTATCCTACAATTATTGCTTCAAATGTATTACTTATTTAATGAATTGTACATAGTTTTAGGCTTCCAAATGTTATGCATTTTAATGTTATTTTCTTATTTGATTTCAGCTTGGTAATAAAAAAAACATATTCTCAAGTAGAATTCGATGAAATTAGAGGAGAATGGGCTACTTTTGTGCTACAACTAATCATGAATCATGTTGATGCATCATGATCACCATGCATGGTGAGTCCCTTAGCTACTACATCAATTTTTCCATAGGTATTGTATAGTAATGCTTATTCTTTGAATAATGTTTCTATTTGAAAAAAAAAATTAATTCTTAGATTTGTTCATTTATGATAACATAGATCCATGTTTATTTTCTTTAATAAAAATCTCTAAAACTTACTAAATTTTGAAATGCAGGTATACACTCTTGGGGGGGTGAAATGGAGAATAAAAAGAAAGAAGAAGGCAACAAGATTTTGGGTTTTTAAATGCAACTCTTATGTCATGCATTGTAGGACATAAACGTTACTTTAATTGCAACTGAGAAATTTAGATTTTTAGATGGGACTTCTATGTCATTTTATGGTTAGCCGGTTTTATGCTTATGAAATGGAGGTATACATGAATCTTGGGATCTTTAACATTTCTAAATCATGTTTTGGTATGTATTCACTCTTCTTTTTTAGTTTTGATGGGTTTGATATGTTGGACGTACTATCCTTTTGTGAACATTTGATATACAAATATTATTAGATGATCAATGTATTATGAGCTATTCTAGAAACATTACAGAAAAATGAGTTAAATATAATATGATTGTTATATTTATGGACAAAATATAAACAGGTTAATCTTATTAATTCATAAGCATTACAAAAATCAACAACTAAAACCAATCATATATTCCACAATAATTTACAATGATGTGATACCATAACTCAAAGGTGATGCATTTAATGTGACATCATAACTCAAAGATGATGTATTTAATGTGACATCCTATCATCACTAGAAATATATGGTGTCACTTTTGAATGGGTCACCATTTATCTACTTTGGTGTCACTTCCAAATACGTCACCAATTGGTACCCTCTATGGTGTCAGTGGAGAAGGTGACGCTATGTTGTAGTGACACCTTATGTTTATGGTGACTCGTTATAAATGTCACCATATACCTTTTTTCTTGTAGTGTTTAAACATGCACTTGGGAAATATAAGTTCACCCTTTCCAAAAACCTGAAAACTCAATCTGCACTTGTTGGTGACTCTTTTGAGGAATTGTAATACAGTCACACTCTGTTTTGGTTATCAAGAATATAATCTCTTCTTCTCCCCATGTATATAAAAGCTTCATTTTATAAAAAATGGGCTTCTTTAATCTAATAGCTTAAATTCTTAGATAATAATCCATATGTATCAAGCCTACCCATGCTAAAATCCCTAACAACATGCTAAAATCCCATTCTTCATGTAAATATAGGAGGCCTGCAGCAATCTCCTTGAGGATCCTAAACCTCTGTCCCCAATCCAGGTTCTTGTCTCCTTGAAACAGGAAGGTGTCCAGGCTGCCATTGGACATATAATCATAAACAAGAAGGAGATCGCCTTTTCGCTTACACCAACCTTGGAGATGAACCAAGTGTCTGTGCCTCAGCTTTCCTAGGCTTGCAATCTCTGCAACAAACTCCTTCACTCATTGCTTGGAATTGTGGGAAATTTTCTTTACAACAACTTCTTCTCTAGTCTTTGGCAGCAACTTCTACATTCTTGATGGATTAAATGTAGCTCACAAAGCCACACACTAACTCACACGTATTCACTCTAAGCCTAGCCCATTAAGTACAATTTTTAAAACTATTCAACATTAAGTAAAAAGGTCCAATTAATTTAGTGTCTTGATTCATAGAACCAGGCAATTTTGTCTCCTTGTTCCAACATTATATAGCAGAGCCATGTTGTAATTAACATCAAGAAAAGAACTAGTGGGCAGAAACATCCCTTAATTTTCATGCAATATTTTCCTCGAAATTTTCATAGCTAGAAATCATAATACTTCAATTCCTCTTACTTTACCTAATGACTTTACTAAATCATTCCTCTTACTTTGCTATCATGTAGACTTATAATGAAGAATGGAAAAGACTTAGAAGATGGGCTGCAACTCGTCCTTGAGAAATGCAATTGAAAGAGCATTTGGTGTTTTGAAGAAAAGATTTCCAATAATAGCTAGTGGGACAGAGCCACATTACCCTGTTGACACACAATATGATATTATACTAGCATGTTGTATCCTCCATAACTATCTCATGGGTGTTGATCCAAATGAAAGATTAATAGCAGAGGTCGATAGAGAGCTTTTTAGCGAAGAAGCGGAATTTGAATCAATGGTCTTGAGTTTAGCTGAAAAATGCAAGGAAGGAGAAATCTTAAGGAAGAAAATAGCCATGGACATGTGGAAAGATTACAATAGAAGCCGTTGATGAGTCCTTTTATTTTATGGTTCTTTTCTTGTATAGTTTTTTGTGTTTCATATTAAGTACAATGATTGTATTTAGAACTATAACTCCTCTAGTTAAAATCACATTTTGAATGAGTTACAATGAAGTTGTTATTATATCTCCTCCTCTTGACTTTTCATTTTAAACATATATATATATGTATTATTATTTCAGATGAAACATAGTGAAGGCTTTGAAGTGCACAAAAGTGTAAGTGAAAAAAGAAACTTGACTTGGATTGATGAAATGGACAACTTTTTGGTTGATCGATTAATGGAGCAAATGCATAAAGGGCAAAAGATAGGAGGAGTCTTCACCAAGACAACTTATGCAATAGTTGCTCGAGAAATTGGGGAAAATTTTGAATTGAGTTGTAACTCTGAGCACATAAAAAATAGAATGAAAACTTTTAAAAAAAAAAAAAATTATGCTGCTCAAGAAGTTTTACAAAGTGGTAGTGGATTTGGTTTCAATGAATCAACTCAAATGATCGAAGCTACCACGGAAGTATGGACTACTTACACTAAGGTGAGTTAATTATTATTTTTGAGTTATTAGAAATAAAAATTTTGCATGTAATTTAGAGGTATAAATTTCTAATAGACATTATCACAATTGAACTTGAGTTTTGTTAATATTTGTTTTTTCTGATGTTAAAAGGCACACCCAGGAGTATCTCAGCTCAGGTACAAACCTATTAGAAATTATGATAAGTTGTCCATTCTTCTTGGAAAAGATCGAGCAACAGGAAGTCTTGCTGCAGGTGCAAAAGAAAGACAACTTCGTTGGGCCCATGAACAAAATTTGGATGACACAATTCCATTAGGATCATCACAACATGGGATCAAAGATGAAACATTTGCTTATGTTGAAATGAAGCAACAAATGAGACATCTTTCTCATCTGCAGATGCATCTGTTTCTGCACCAAAGTCCAACAAAGAAACAAAAAAGCGAAAAGCAAAATATGCCGACATTGTAAGTGAAGAATTAAGGTCAATTAGAGTTGGAATGGATGCAATTGTTGCGGCTCTTGATAGAAGCAACCTTCAAAATTATACAGAAAAGCAATTGTTTGAAGAGATTGCTAAGATTGGAGGCATGAGTGATGTATCTCATATGAAAGCATATCAAGCTCTTACCGGTGATGTGAGTGCAGCTCGAGCCTTCCTTGCTTGTCCAATTGATAGGCGTAAGCTTTGGTTGTTAGTTAAATTTGGACCTACTTTTTTTTATGCCTAATTTGAGATGGAGATTATTTTTATTTTTAGTTTTACTTTTGTTTTGGGGCTATATGTGAAGTTTTGATATCAAAACTCATGGATAATAGTTGTCTATTGGAAATTGATCTATTATATTTTTAGACTTATGAAGACTTCTTTTATTCATTTGCTATAAGGGCTTCTTTTTATTTGTTTGTTATGTAAGACTTCTTTAGTTTTACAATGAATGGTGAATTCTAGGTGATTACATAGTTGTTGAAATTTTCTCGATTGCATTATTGATTGGGTTTTCATTTTCCTAGATATTTATCTCAAAAAAGAAAAATGGAAAAAAAAAAAAAAAAAGACTAGAATTGGCATAGTTGATACCAAGCAGTTGGGTTATAGCTTTGTTTAGTTGGATTTAATTGGATCCCAAGAGGGTTGCTAGTTTTTTTTCCTTGAAAATTGGTCTTCTTTGTTATTATCTTCTTCTGCTTTTGAGTTTTGTGCTCATATCCTAGGACTATTTTTGGCTTGATAATCTGGATGCTTTTTTTTTTCACTAAATTCTAATGGCATTGTGAGCAGGGGATCTTGGTCAAACTTCAATGGGGAATCACATAAAACCTAAAGTTAAAGCAAAGAACTAAGTAAAACCAGAGTTCTTGTTCTTTTAAAATACCTTGAAAGGAAATTCCAATATCTTAAAAATACATAGACAAACTATAAAGAATATGCAAAATACAAATTCTGTAGTTTCTTTCCATCACATATGGCCTCTCCCCCATGACAGAAAAACACTAGTGAATTAAGTTTGGTAGAATTTTCACTTACAGCTCAAGTTCTCAATGGAGCTTGTGTTAGTATGAAGCTCCATGGTACAACTCATTTATGCAGATTTCTTCTTCTTGAAAATCTTGAATAGATGTATCTTTCCACTCAACTTTGCAGTGCTGCTCAGATTCAAAACCCCAGAATTTAAATCTCTACGCAATTGTCTATGGTTATTTACCTTGGATGAAGATATGGGCATAGTTATGTTAAACCTTTTGGTGGATCTTGATCTAGCCCTCGCCTTAAGAATAGTTGCCTCTCCTACTACAGTGCCCAAATATGATATAGTTGTAGTACTATTATCGAATTTGAAGTGACCGAAATTCGTGTTCTTGACTGTAACTCGAGCCTTTGCATGAGGAAAATTTTAAACATAAATCTTATAATTATTAATAAAAAAAATAATAGCAAAGACTTTTTATGAACAATGTTTTATGTCGAAAAATTCACGTTTTTCAACTGTTTTTTTATTGGATTAATTTATTTTATTATTCAACAAATTGATAACTATTTAAGACAAATTGTTGATTTTATTTTCCTTCCATTTTTCCTTGACTTTTTTTTTTTTTTTTTTGTGGTTAACCAAACAAAAGAAAATGAATTCTTTTTTTTTTTCCCTTGAATTTTCCATGGATAACCAAACAAGTGAAAAAAATTATATTCCTTTCCTTAGCTTTTTCTTTCCTTCTATTTTTCCTCCCAATTTTCTTTCTCTCACATTTTCCGAGAACCAAACATAGCCTAAATTTTCACTCTCCATTGAAAACCCTAACTTTTGGAAGAGAAGAAAGAAGGGAGAGAGCCACCGTTTTTAGAGAGAAAGAAGAGAAGAGAGAAAAACGCAGGTTTTTCTCATCATGCCCATATTTCATCAAAGGTTCGATCTCGCTTCTTCTATGGTCCGATCGAGTT
Organism: Vitis vinifera; assembly: GCF_030704535.1. NCBI lineage: Eukaryota > Viridiplantae > Streptophyta > Magnoliopsida > Vitales > Vitaceae > Vitis > Vitis vinifera. Next base: position 8,306,065 of record NC_081808.1, read on the forward strand.
GAAATTTGGAGGAGAGTTTCATGACTCATTTATCTTCAATATGTACAGTGAAGATCGGATTTGGAGTTTTGTAAAGTCATTAGAAAGAAAGAGGAGAAGAGAGAAAAACACAAGTTTTTCTCATCATGCCCAGATTTCATCAAATGTCCGATCCCGCTTTGTCCGTGGTCCGATCGAGTTGAAATTTGGAGGAGAGGTTCATGGCTCATGTATCTTCAATATCAATGGTTGAGATCGGATTTGGAGTTTCTAACTGTCATTAGAGAGAAAGAGGAGAAGAGAGAAAAACGCAGGTTTTTTCCATCATGCCCAGATTTTATCAAAGGTCCGATGTCGCTTTGTCCATGGTCTGATCGAGCTGAAATTTGGAGGAGAGATTCACAACTCATTAATCTTTAATTTGAACGGTGAAGATCGGATTTAGAGTTTTGTAAAGTCATCTTTCAGCCAAAAATAGAACCTTTGTTTTGGCGGGCTTTTCTCTCCAGATTGTTTTGATCATTAGCTTTGATCGAGGTCAATTCGTGGTCCGATTGAGTTGCAATTTTAGGAGCACGTTCAAGACGCATTAATCTTCATTCTAACAATGGAGATTGGATTTAGAGTTTGGAAAAATGGTATTTCAGTTCGAGAACAGTGGTTATGTTTGGTGAGATCTCTCCATTATTCTGGATTTAATTTTGGATTTATCTAGTGTTTATCTTGTAGTGATTTACTATTTTTGATATAAATCAAATTTGTCTACTTTTCATGTCACATGCTTTGCTAACTAACAAATTAGAGCAGTTTAGATATTAATTGGTTCAAATTATAGATATTCTCAATCAGTTGACAAATTATAGATATATTGCATCCACCAAGTGTTCGATGCTTAGTCCATGAGAAACCAAGTTCTTAAATCAATTGTTTAGCTTATTATTTTTATTATTAGTTTTATTATTTCTCCCCTTAAAGACTTTTTTAAAGAGCTTGAGAAGTTCATGGGAGGTAATAAAGCCACTGAACTTTTGAGTTAGTTTGAAGTGCTTGATTCAAATCCATCACCAAGATGACTTAGATCCTTATTCTATTCTTGTAAAAAAAAAAAAAAAAAAGAAACTTCCTTTTGACACTTTTTTAATCATATATTCTCAATTATATGATAAGTAAAAATAGTAATTCCATTAATATTTTATATTTTAATATTTTGCATAACCTACCATGCATGAATTACCTCATGTTTTATTGATTTCACAAGTTGGTTTGAGTTTTTGTGGTTTGATTTCATTTGGTTCAAGGTGTACCTTGTTATTTTGGAGCTGGTTTTGGGAGTGAAAAATGGTGATTCGTTGAAGAGAAGAGAGACTGGGATTTTTCTTTTAGGAAAGTAGAAGTGTGAAGAAAGGGTGGGAATTTTCTAGGTAAGAGGAAACAAGAGAACAAGGGTTGTTCAATTAAAGATTTTTGATAGAGGGAGGGAAGAAAATTGAGGAAAGGAGTTGTGAGAGAAGGAGAGTTGTTTTGGGTGCTAGGCAAAAGGCAAGAAGTGAGGGTTGTTTGGTTAGATATCTTTGATAAAAAGAGTGAAGAAAATGAGAGAAGGAGTTGTGAGAGAAAGAAAGATAGAGAGGAAGACATATGAAGACTGTTAATTTGTTAATGGAAAGATTGAGGGAAAGGTTGAAAGAGGAAAAAAAGAAGGAAAGAAAATATAAGATTGTTTGGTTGTTCATGGAAAGCTTGAGGGAAATGGGAGAAAGAGGAAAAAGAGAAGGAAAAAAAATGTAAGATTGCTTGGTTGTCCATGGGAAAATTATTAAATTTAAGATGCATGCATATTTCCTACCTCTATTCAATGAAAATTGAGAGGAAAATATTTAGACATTCTTTCTACTTTTTTCCTTAATATTTTTTTCTTACATTTTCCCATAATATATAAAATTTCCCTTTGAAACTTTATTTACGTTTTGTTCTTTGGATTATATATTTGATTTTTTGTTTTTTAGGTAGAAGAATGATGAATAAAATATATTTTATTGGAGAAAATCAACTAATAATGCTCTTTACAGTTTAGTTCTTGGTAAATAACTCAAAACCCCATTTAGAAATGTATTTTTCTATTGCTCTTGAATCACCTAAATTAAAATAAAATAAAATGAAAAAAGAACTAGTGTTTTTTCTATTGTTTAATTTTCTCAAATTTTTCTACTTTTCATTTTATATTGGTTCTTGTGTTTTTTTTTTCCTTTAAGATTTTTGTGAGAGTTTTAGTTTGAATTGCACTTTTTGGTTTTTGCATTTATAATTGATAGATTTTTTATTCTCCTTGTATTTTTTTATAGGTTTCAAAGGAAATTGGTTGGCCAAAAGACAAGAAATCATAATGTTGAAGGAGGTAGTGATGCCGAAAACCATGAAGATTACATCAAAGTCATTTAGAGGATGATCTTATTTTTTTATAGAATATAGATCTTAATAGTTGTTGCACTAATATTTGTTCTTTTGTAGAATTAGAAATTGTTATTGAAATATTTTGATATAATTAACAAATTTGTATGTAATTATTGTATGTAAGTATGAAGTTACATTGATGGTTTAAATTGTACATCAATATTTGAAAATATTTTTATTAGTAAAATTTAGTTTAATTTTGGGGCATTTTTAATTTTTATTTAATTATATAGGAAATCATTATTTTAATAATAGGATATAAAATAATGTGTCATTGATAAAATCTATTAAATATGACACTTCTATAAATGTCAAGATTGCTTATTTCATAAAAATGGTATCACTAGAAAATGTTTAAAGTTGACGCTTCTTACGAGTTTCATTGTTAACATTATCCAAAGATGATGCTTCTTTAAACGTCATTGAAAGTATTTATCAAAGATGGCGATTCCTAAAAGCGTCATTGTTGCCTAAGACATACAATGACAGAGCCGAAGAGGACGCTTTAGAGAAGCGTCATCTTTTACCTTTCTTGACGCTTAAAAAACATCATTGTTTCCCATTTTTCTTGTAGTGTTTGTGATGATCATATAGTTTTTTATGGTGTTGATTCTTACTCAAAGTTACACGGCTAACTTGACTTCGATGCTAACAGTTCAACAACTCAAACCCACTATAACCTGCATAAACGAGCTCATAAGAACGGGGCAACGTGTGGGCCACAAAAATGCCTCCTTCATTTTTGCAATTTTGAAATAGATAAAATTTGATGAATCAAACCTTTTAAAATACAATTCTCCTGAACAATTGGATGAATTATTTTCAAATGGGAGCCCAAAAGGTGGCATTGCTACTGCATTTGATGAAATCCCTTACATGAAGGTTTTCCTAGAAAAATATTGCTCCAAATATACTCCGATTCAACCAACATATAAGTTCGATGGTTTTGGATTTGTAAGTCTTTCACATCTAAATTTGTACAAAATATCTTGTGTTGGTCTTTTTTTTTTAAAAAAAAATAAAAATTCAAGTCTTCCCAATGCATTCGCCTCTAGTATTTGATGTTTCAATTCGAATCTTACACGTGGCTGAGGGAAATCAAATGGAAAAAATTGAGCAACCATGGTTTAGGCAAAATTTGAGTTGCCCAGAGCTCAACAACTATCTTTCTTCATACAACATCGGACTTGATAGTTTTTGGGGCCTATTCCTTGTTGTTGGAATGGCTTCCTATTCAACTCTCATCATATGCATGACCACTTTTCTCTATGAAAATGGAGATGCTTCCGTACAATTGGAGCGGAGAAAAATTAAAGCCTTGGCAATCCGCTTTGATAAAAAGGACCTCAGCTCCCATACTTTTAGAAAAAGTGAAATAGGAGATAGAAGTGTTATCAATGGCATGGATGCGACTGCCTCTCCAGCCACAAACTACCTGTCGAGTCCATCAAGCCTTTTTGTCCAAACATAGAGTAATTTTGCTTTCTCCAGAGACCAAGCAACACCTGCTTTCGAATATGGTGATCCAATGAATCCAAATGGGCAAACACCTCATGGGACAACATTTGGCATCAAGCTTGCCAATTCAAATCAAGTGCCAAACAGGAGTACCTAAAGTAGTTCATGTGAATAATTGATTATATTCCCATATTCCTAGCTCAAATTTAGTGCCCCCATGCTACAATCCCATGTTATAACACTGCCTTAGACAATTTAAAATATCTAACATTTATAATTAAAATAAAATAAAATAAAACTATTGAAGAGAGCGCACTCCTCTTTTGACCAAAGATTTATTTATTAAGCCTAAAAAGATCACCCCATTCAAGCATAATCCAATTAAAATTTATTGCCAAGATAGCTTCAAAAAACTTATAAATTTTCAAATGATAGAAACAACCCTATCAGAAATCATTCCTCGCATATGAATAACTCTTTTATGTAGAAGAAAAAAGACACATATTTTTCTCAAAATTTCCTCCACTTTTCTACAAAAACATGGAAAGAAAAAAATAGAAAGAAAATTACCCAACACATATAGGTAGGCTAACATTGGTTAGAGACCCTTGAAGACCTTCTCTAGCTAGTAGTCTAGCCATTCTTTCTTTACTTATGTGTCCTAATCTAGCACGTTAATTCAAAGAATCAATAGTATTATCACAAACCACATAAGTAGATGAAGAATCTAAATCTAACATAAATAAACTATTAGATAAAAAAAAAAAAAAAAGCCTTGTCCATCTAGGGCCTTATGTAAATAGAATTCAACCTTTAACCCAACAAATGAAATTTAAAAACCAATTCAAGTAGTGTTATTACTTAAAGAAGATTACAATGGACATTAAGTGCACATAATACATCATGAAGGAGTAATGTATGCCTTAAGCACAATTTCAGTTGGTATGTTCCTTAAGTAAATTACAATGGACATCAAGTACATATAACCCATCATGAAGGAGTAATGTATGTCTTAAGCACAATTTGAGTTGGGATGTTCCAACCCTTAAAACATCTTTCGTTGATCTGTTACCTAGAGTAGCATAATGTCTTCCAATGGGTATCCTTTTTTAATCTACGAATCCCACTAGATCTTTTATTACATGTTTTATTGCTATTGAGTTTATAATCCACCTAGAAAAATAATAAGCAACTTATACATGTGCACAATCATATGAAACGAAAGTGTTAGGATTTGGGTATACCTTCTTTAGCTTAGTGCACTCACAAGAAAAGTGGCCCAACTTTCCATAGTTGTTGCATTTCATTTTGGTCATATCCTTATTTCTATCTTGCTTACCCCTCTTGATCCTTTTTTTTTTTCCTTTTTCTAGTCCCAAATTTCCAACTGTACTACCACATTTTCCTTGTCCCTTATGCTTAGGCTTATTAACATGTTTTTGCTCAACATAAGCGACAAGTCTGGTGTGTTGCATCCCTAAGCACTTCGCTTTCAACTTAATATGGCAAGAAATATTAGTACAAGTTTTAATATTCTCCTTGTACTTAAAACACAAATTTCACTTACCCTCATGATTCAAACAAAGAGCAGATAACAATTGTGACTTGTTACTTATCAGTCATGTTATTATCGATTGCCATTAAATCACAAATTAAGGCTAACATTGCCCTTAAATGTTCAATCATGGTGTGTTTAGGGTCCATAATATATTGCTCAAACTTCAAAGTGAGTGCTCAAAACCTAGTCATAGATGTTAAACCATAGACAATCTTGAGCTAATTCCACATGCCTTAATCTTCACGTTTGAGGATAAGACTTGAAAGATTTCTTGTAGTGTCCATGATTCATGCCTAGTTGGGTGTTTATCAAAACATTTATAAAACCTACAATACCTTATACTAGGGTAGCAAAGACAAAGCTACTAAGTATAGTGGCTCTAAGATCGTCCACAGGGATGGGTTTTCTTTGTACACTTAACATTAATGAAAGGAGAAATGATGATTTCTTTTTTGGAAGTTAGTTTTAAATGAAAATAAGATTGATTGGAAAGATTGTTTTTAAGTTAAGCAAACATAAACAATTGAAATTACTATAAAGAGAAAGTCTCTTGTAGCTATGGTTACTAGGATCAGGTTCCTGTTGCAAAGTGGGAAATTCCGAATCTTCTCCTTGCATTGGGGACAATAACATAAAGGATGGTTATCTCCCGAACCGGATTTGTATTTAGCAAATAAGTTTTGATCCAAAGGGTTCTTGAAAAATGGTAGTTGCTTCCCATTAATGGCTTCAAACACTAAAGACCTTCACCTTGAACCACTTTCCAATGGCTCGTACTTGATAACTAATGGACATCCATGGATCTAGCAATAAGCATCCATAGAATCCTAAAAGCTTACCAAGTATTGGCCATTCAAGGTGATTCTAAGGGATTAAAGCTGAAACTTGAAATATAAACCATTAATGATACACAACTACCTTTGTTTAAAGCAAGGAAAACTCCCACTTTTGCATCCGGGTCCTTTACCTAGCTTCCATCACTCCAAGAAACGTGAAACTTAGCCACTCATCCTCTGAGAAATCATCCTCAAAGGGTGTTTGGCTAGAGAGAAAGTGAAGAGAAAATGAGAAGGAAAGGCAGAGAAACACTCATCTTTACAAAATATCTAAAACATAATATATAACATAACATAATATTTGAGAGGTTTTTCAACCCCTATTTATAGTTCCTAAACAAACCCTATTGTCATTTATCTATTACAAAAGGATTAAAAAGGAAAAATTACAATTCTGGAGAAAAATCTCGAAGGTCGATGCGCACAAAGTGATTTTCGCAGACCCTGCGAAAGTTTGGCACACCCTGCGAGAGTTTGGCACACCTTGCGAATTTTGGCACACCTTGCGAATTTTGTGATTTTGCCTTGAGAAATGCTTTGTTTCCCTCCATCTTACTACTGATAGCTTTGCCAACCCCTTTCCAAGTTTGGCAAGGGGTTTTGAAGTGCTCCAAGGCTCAGATTCTTCATATGCTTGACCTTCAACTTCCCTTGCCATAGCTTGCACAAAACTCTCCCTCAATCTTGGCCTGTTTCAGTGATAAAAAAGCTACCAAAAATACTAAAACTTACCAAAAATTGGTTAGTAACATTTGCTAGGTTCTTATCATGCCAAATGGGATATAAAGGTCTAACTACTACTCAAAAGTGCTTAGTACAATTAAGTTTAAGTTTATAAAAATGCACTTTTTGAGTAGTAATAAGTCCATTAGAGCTAAGGAATCCAATTATAAAAACTTGGGAGATTGGTTGAAGTTTCAAATTAGTGGAATCCTCACTTAACAGGAGCTTGAGGAGAGTAGATGTAAGTGGAATGCGCTAAATCACTATAAAATCAGTGTTTGCAATCTCCCTATCCCTTATCTTTTTATTTTTATTATTGTTTCATTATTTCTTGAGAATAGTTTTCAAAAAAGTTTTTAAAACCCAATTCACCCATCCACCCCGTCCTTCTTGGGTGTTTTTATTAAATTAACTAGCCTTGTTTCACAACCACCATAATAATAATAAGAATATATATATATATATATATATTGGATAAGAAAACAACCCACATAAACAATTGATATGAAAATAAAAATGGTATGCATTAAAAAATTAAGTAGTCCATAAATTCAATAACTCTATAACCAAAATTGTTTTAATGAATAGGATAGCCCCTTAAGCTAAAGTGCACTTTTTTATTTGCACGTTTACACCCACATTTTTGGATTAGACCTGCGCTTCTAAGCAATCTTTTTTGTTTTTTGTTTTTTTTTTTGTTTGCATGCACTTTTAGATGGTCCATTTTTGGGTTTGAATGCTTTAAGTCTACACTTTTGGATTGTGCCTACACTTCTAGGTAGTCCATTTTCGTGTTTGAATGTTTAAGCCAACACTTTTGGATTGGACTTGCACTTTTAACCAGTCCATTTTTGTGTTTGCAAGCTTAGGCTTATACTTTTAGATTGAGCCTGCACTTTTGGACAATTATTATTATTATTATAAACAATAAAAAACTTTAATTAATGGAAACAAATATTTATATATTTCAAATAAATAAATATAAATAGAGACAAAAACAAGCATGATCTAACTATGATACCGATATAAGATTAAAATTAAAACTATAATCCAAATAAATAGCTATAGAATATCTTTGTAACTTGAATTATTGATCTTAGTAATAGATTCTAAGTGTAAATGGACACCATGAAGAACTTCATCAAGAAAAAATAGAAGAGATATGAAGAATCACAGACCTTTTGAAGAAAAGATTGTTAGGTTTAGAGCCTACTATTTATAGGCAACCTTATTAGTAAAAGATAAGAATTTCAAATTGAATAGATAATTATTTTCATTCTATTTTTAAACAATTTAATTCAAAAACAAATTTTGAATTTCATGTATCTACTTATTCATCCTCCTTTTATTTAACCCACACGTGGATGATGAATTTAAAAGAAGAAATTAAATTCTAACCATGTAATTATTGGTTTCTAATTATGTATATTTGTTAAGAAAAATATAACAATTTTCTAGGTTAAGTTTCATTTATTACTTATTAGGTGTTATGTGAATCATTTTTTATTTGTGGAATTGTGATTGAATTATGTGATTAATTATTCAGATTAATTATTTATTTTTTTAGAATTTCAATTTTGGAAAAAATCATAAATTCTAACTTTAATTTTTCAAAATTATTTGAAATCATGGGTTTTATTGGATATTTAGATGACTACGAATTATGTTTTAAAATCATAATTTGAGAAATTTCATGGGAATTTATCATAGTAATTAATTTATTTTTGTTTTATTAGTTGAATTTAAAAAGTTATGGTAAATTTATTTCTAATTCAAATTTTAGTATTTTTAATATTTATTTTTTCATTCTGAATCAAAGATGTATAAAAATATATGAAGTTCAATTATATTGAGAATTAGATGGGTTATGAGGCAAAAATATTGACAATTGTCCTTCCTTTAAAAGGTTTTTTCATGGTATATACGGTGTCACCTTATTGATATATCTTTGGTTTATAATTGCTTTGGTGAAGTTGTTGTGATTGTGATGGAGTAAATTAGATCGATCTAGAGAAAAACTAGTTATTTTGCTTATGCAGTTAACTATCCTTTGCATCTTTTCTCTATCCCCTACTTATTCCTTAGCTCAACACCTGTCGCAACGAGTATGAGACCATATACGATCCTATGCACAACTCGGCACTAAATTAGTAAGACTCGGTTGGATTGATTGAGATTCCGAGTTCACTAGGTTGAATCAATTGAGTTACAAAAAAAATTCTAATTCAAATCAGAGATATTTTTCTTTCTTTTAAATCAGAATAGAGAGATTAGAAAATTTTTATAAAAAAAAAAAAAAATCATAGATTCATGCAAATGTTTCAATAATGGGTGAAATCCTCAATTCTAAGATTTTCAATTTCAACCCATCAATCTCGTCTCATGAAGATTAAAGCAAAAGAAGAAGAAGAAGAAGAAGAAGAAGAAGAAGAAGAAGAAATATTCAAGTTTAACCCAATCATGACTTCCTTTGAAGTATATAAGAGGAGAGATTAGATGGATGAGAGCTCAATTACCTCACCACATTTGATGGAGTGTGGGAGTTTTGGTGTCGACCGGTGACTCATCAACGTGTGATTTGAGTGGATTGAAAATTGCATTCCTTCTTTGACGATGGCGACAACAGCGACAACCATTGGGAGAGATCTTTGAGGGAGAACATCTCTTGTGGGTTTGCAGTCGGGTGGTTGTTAACCATATTTGGTAAAGTAAAATTGTAATTAACATGAGATTTAATGGTAATAAGATAGATGTTATAAAATGCATTCTTATGTTGATCAACTTCATAGGCATGTATTTATATGATAGATTCTGTTTAGATTTGAATCATTTTTAATTTATTATACCATATAAATTTTTTGTCTTTTAATATTCTAAATTATATTAGAAAATTAATAATTATTTAAAACAAACATTTTAAAAAGAATTAGTAATTTAACAACACATTTATATTAGGAAATCAACAATTATTTTTGTATGTTATAAAAAATTATATTTAGATTTGAATCATTTTTAATCTATTATATCAAATAATTTTTTTACCTTATAATAATGTAAAATTAAATTACATTAGGAAATGAAATGATGTTTTAATAACGATTTAAACAATGTTAACTATAAGATAATTTTGTTTTATTAATTTTTTGAGCTTATCTAATTATATTTATTTTTCTGATAACTTACATAATATTTTCATAATTTAAAAAACCAAAGAATTGGTCAAAAAAGTGTTTAAACTTTTATTAAAAATTGTATATAAAACATTTAAAGAAATTTATCAAGAGAATTTAAAAAACAAAAATAGCAACAAATTTTACTAGAAAATGTTCAACACAAAAAGGCCCTTTCCCCCCTCATTTTTTAAATTTTGCTATGTTTCTTAGTTGGAGTAGTTGCATGCATGGCTGACATTTTCTTAGTGGAATAAACTGATAGATTCATCTCAGATTTCCTATATTTCTACTGATCTATCTATGCATACGCAGTACTCAAGATAAAAAAATTAATATGGGACTTTGAAGAAACATACAAAATTCCTCTTTGGGGTGGTTAATTGCTTACTTGTTTTGGACACAAGTTCATCTCTATCTATCATAAAAAACTTCTGTTTGAAAAAAGAATCCTCTCCACTTGGTTTGAAAGAAGATAAAGGAAAAGGGCAAATGCTGAATTTTCCTCTGCTCAAGTTGTATTTTCTTGTGGGCATTCAACATGAGAATAACAAGGAAATCAAAAACTTTAATTTCTTGTGACCCCTTTTAATTTATAGCCTCGAGATGGATGAAATGATATAAATATTCTCCGTCTTATCCCTTTTTTTCTTCTTTTTGTTTAACTATAAGTATAATGAGTAAAGCAAAGCACTGATTTGTATTTTTTTTTTTCCTTATTAGTCAATGCTCTCACACCTAATGACATACGAGACCCGTTAGATTCCAAGACCAAGACATTACTTGCATTTTATGATTGCTATTTTTTGGGAATTCAAATTCAACATTCTCGTACCGTGACTTTGCCCCAAAGGTCATAAGTTTTGGGGAGCCATGCATATGCCTCATGACCTAGATTTTTTCCATATTGTTATTGTACCTAACACTAAACTTGAGAGAGATTTTTTCTATATTATTATTGTACCTAACACTAAACCTGAGAGAGAGAGAGAGAGAACTACTCTTATTCAATGATTATTAATTAGGATTTAGACTCCAATAGAGAGAGAGAGAGAACTACTCTTATTCAATGCTTATTAATTAGGATTTAAACCCATTGGAGCCGTAACATGTGTAGGTAGAAAAAGACAAAATTCCAAGATGACGTTCTTTCACTTATAAGTTGCTCAGTCTTATCTTCAAGTCAACACATTGTAAGAAAATATATGCCTTACATTTGGTACAAGCATAACCTAAATGCATGCCAAGCACTACCATCAAACGCTGGTAACTTTGAAATATCTTGTAGCTGACTGCCAAAGATGTTAACTTCTACATGTTCCATACTATTTCCAACCAACACATGATATCATGGTGAAGCTGAGTATTGGAACTCCACTGAATATAATACAAGAAAAACAATATTGAATAGTAAAGCTTAAATTAATCTTATGCCCCTATATAGAACATGTCTGGGATTGAGCTCTCCACTAAGCTTGCAATGATTGAGGTTGTAGCTATTTTTTAATTAGGTTTCATTAGCCAATGAAAAGGAAAAGCATGTGATTGTAATTGAGAGGAGATTAAAGATTACATTAGTAGCCAAGCTACATTGACCATAATCCAAAGCAGAATGAGAGCTTTTATTATTACAACCTTTTTATCTTCGTTTAATTAATGAATTTTAAAGTGTTGGTGTATTAAATGAATATAAAGATTACATTAGTAGCCAAGCTACATAAAATTTGTTTTGTTTTGTTTTGTTTTTTTCTTATTTCAGCTCATGTGTGGAGGTGTAAAGACTAAAGGTAGGGTAAATTTTTATTAGTAGGAAGAAGCTATCATAGGGGTTGCCACGAAGCTTCATACAAAGGTACTATCATAATTGTCTCTCTCAATTAATAAATGTCAACTAATGTTGATGTAATTTGTCCCCCCCTCCCCCCAATTACTTGTAATATATATGCTGGGAGTTGAAAAGAAATCAAAACTCTGAGGATGCTGCCAAACCTTGGCTTTTAGTGACAAGACCCAATATTTAATTGCTTATTTTACAAAAAAGTCTTTGTACAAGGAGCATCATCATTAATGCATCTTGTAGGATACATAGATTTTTCAAAGGATTTTTTGATTTGATGTATCTTATAAGATATATGTAAAATAATTGCTTATTTTACAAAAAAGTCTTTGTACAAGGAGCATCATCATTAATGCATCTTGTAGCATACATAGATTTTTCAAAGGATTTTTTGATTTGATGTATCTTATAAGATATATAGATTTTACAAAGGATACTTGGATTTGGTCAAGGTAAAAGATAGTCCCCCTCCACCCCCACACCCTACCCTCCCCAACCTTTGTTTACAGTGATAAGATCCAACATTTAATTGTTTCTTTCGTAGAAAAGTTTTTATATAATGAATATCATCAATGATGTATCTTGTAGGATACGCAAATTTTACAAAGGATACTTTGATATGGTCAAGGTAAATGAATTAAATCAAAGAGATGTTATCTCTTACCATGCCCCCCAAATTAGTTGTAATAATTCAAGGTTTTATTTTTCTTCATATAATATGTGCCCATTACTCTAGAAGTGGTATAAATAACAAACTAAACTCAGCTGGTTCCATGTTTATTAAATCATAAAAAATAAACATAAAATAAAAAAATAAATAAATACCCATCTAAATAAATAATATAATACTAAATTTTAAAAATTATATATATTTTTGGTTAAAAAATGATAATATTTTAATAAAAATTAAAAATAAAGATTCTAATGTTTCAATAAATCTATAAATTATATATTTTTTGTTAAAAATGAATGGTAAAATAATGGAAAAATGATAACTACTAATAATATTTTATTTAAAATTAATTATAAAATAAATCTAATCATTTTTTTTAAAAAAAAGTATGCGAATATACGTACATCTAGTCGGACATGCGAATATACCCCAATTCTAAGAATTTAGGATTTTACAACAACTCACTGTCTTTGATTCCACATTCAACAACTCAATATCTCTTATGGGTGTCAATCATAATTACCCAAAGTGGAGCCAGGCTGTAGACCCCCTGTTTTAAACCAAGTGTATTGGTTCAATGATATGATTTTTATCATTATTACCTCATTTTATTATTTTGATAAGTTGAAGCAAGGTGGCATTTCAAGAGGGATCCGGGAGTGGAATTCAGTGAGGAGTGGGGGGGACCCCTTTCTGCAAAGAGAACAGCTTCATAGACACGGCAAGAGACGTGGGCAGCCAGGGGAGTGGTTGCAAGCCCATGCTTGCTGATGTGATGAACAGGAAATGGAGGGTTGGCTTGCTGAAGAAGACACCAACAGAGGGTCTGAAAAAAAAAGGAAAAGGGGGGGAAACAAAGTAAGCTATACGGGGAATTCCTTAGGAGGAAGCTAGAGGAGTTTCCTTCGAGGAAGTGGTGCCTTTGCTGTCACGCAGAGGAAAGTCTCCAGATTCCTAGGTACGTTTTATTCTCTGTTGATTGGTTTGGGCATCAAAGACTACTGATTTGTTTTGCTAAGGTTGTTTGTGTATATATATGCTCTGTTTATTTTTTCTTTGGCTCCCTGGGCTTTCCCTGCAAATATTTGACGCATGGCTTCATTCATGAACTTGATATGGATAAAAGAAAACATGCTTCTGTCCCTTGTTTATGATACCTGCCCCTAGCTCCTTTGATTACCCATAAAATAGAGCTAGGTTCATATTATATCTCCATGTTTTGCTTCCTCTCTTTATCACTTTGTTTCTTGTTGATTGGGGCTCCGGGGCATGCTTGTTTTTGCTCGCCTGCTGAGAAGCTACTTGAGCCAGTTTGTAGTTACACCAGGTTTTGATGAGCATGACATGAGGCGTTGATTTCTTCCAACCGAGAACGTGGTGACCAGCTATCCGTTTGACAACCCAATGACCCATGAGGCCACTAATTCCTACAGTTTCTATACGCTATCCTCGTTCATCCTTGGTCCTCAAGATTACCCCACTTTTAAAAGCAACTTATTCCTACCAAGATGCCTCGACAAAGACTCTCTTGCTTCAGCTGGTGAACGATGCACTTACCCTTATAAAGCAAGTGGACTGTGGCATTTTCAATGCACTGGATGTCTTGCATGAATGGGGTCATTCATCCACCTCCCATCCTCTCAAGGGTCTTCACGCCCATCAGCACATCACTTACCTCATCGCTTCCACCTTTGCATGGCCATATCCTACCCATCCCATGCTCATTCCCAACACCATAGTCAAGCCCTCTTACATCCTCATACCCATTGTCGTCCACTATACCCATCAAGATACCCCGCTAAACCCATCTCTTCCCATCTTGGCATGGCCATGCATGGCCACATTGTACCCATTCCATGCATGCCGCATGCATGTATATACTCATCCCACCAACACCGCAACTCTCGAGATTGTTAGGGTTAGAAAATGGAACCTGGTAACGAAGTAAAGGATGACATACTTCTTCCCCTCGATGCAAAAAGTGGAGATTCTTCTCTTATATCCAGAACCGTGTCAAAGGAAGAGGATGCAGAACAAGTAGTATCTCAGGAGGCCCCCCACTCGAATGACAGCCAGTTCACTAAATTGGATGAGCTTCTAACATAGACCCAGCTGTACTTAGAGTTTATATTAAAAAAAAAAAATTGGATTCCATCATATTTAATCGTGTGGAGGAGAAAGGGAGTGAAATTGTTAAAGTAAAAAAAAGAGGGGTGCCAAGAGAGCAGTTGCAGCCATGCTAATATCTTGTGGTTGATGGTGGGGCCCAGATGTAAATTCATGATGTACACGTTGCAAGACTTTGCTTTATTTTTCTTTGGGCTGCTAGGATGGTCAAACATCATTTGAAAAATTCCCACCTTGGCCACCTCTAAGTGTGGTCACTTTGGCATATGGCCCAGTAGGCTTTTGACTTTTTATTTATCTTCTTATTATTTTAACAATTTTCCTAACTCTAGGTCTCCAAAATTCCATTCATGATTCCATTTCTCAAATACTTTTTAAAGCTTTCATTTTAGAATAGTCTTCCGGAATTCCCATTTCCGTATTTATTTATTTAATCCTTATTCTTTTTATTATTATTATTTTATTTATTTATTTTTTAAAATTCTATTTTTGAGTAATTCTTAAAATTCCGATTCCCAAATTTAATTTTCAATCTAAAAAAATTCTACTATTCACGTTCATTCGTTTAAATATTATTTTCGTTATTATTATCATTATTTTCATTTATTTATTTGTTTATTTCCTTTAAAAATTCCAATAATTAAAGTTCAATTTTTCAAAATTCCATTTTTCAAATTTAATTTTTCACTATTGACATTCATTTATTTAAGTATTATTTTCGTTATTACTTCCAAATCTAATTTCCAATCTCAAAAATTTTATTATTATTTCATTCATTTACTTATTAATTTGTTCATTTATTTAAAATTTCATCCCTAAATAATTCTTTAAATTTCCAATCCTTAAGTTCAATTTCCAATTTCTAAAATTCTAACTTTCACAATTATTTATCCAATCGTTATTATTTTCATTATCCTATTCATTTGTTCGTTTATTTAAAATTTCATCCCTAAATAATTCTTTAAATTTCCAATCTCTAAGTTCAATTTCCAATTTCCAAAATTCTAACTTTCGTTATTATTTATCTAATCATTATTATTTCGTCATTATTATTATTCCATCCATTTATTTATTCACTCATTCATTTATTTAAAATTCTGTCTTCTTCAAAATTCCGATTTCCAAATTTAGTTCTTTGAATTTTCAGTTTTCAATATTTCAATTCTCGCATTTTATTCCGTTACTCATTTATTATTATCATTATCATTTTATTCATTTATAAAAATTTCGTCTTCGAATGATTTCCAAGGTTTCCAATTTTTATAATTCAATTTTCGTAGTTTTTACTTCTCAAATAATTTTCAATTCTGATTTGTTTCAAAATTTAATCTCCAAAGTCCCAATTTTCGTAATTTATTTATTTATTTTTATCCCGAACTTTCAAATAATTATTCAAAATCTCCATTTTCTTTCAAAATTAATTTCTAAAAGTTCTCATTTTCACATCTAATTCCTAAGAATCCAATTTTCAAATAATCTCTAAGATTCCGATTCTCAAATGAATTTCAAAAACCCAGTTTTCCTTCGAACAATTTTAATCCCTGTTTAGTGATGCATATGATATGTTTTGTGCTCTATATGGTGTACTAACCCTCTCTATTGATAGCGCATGGTGACTCGTTACCCAGGTATGTACCCATTTCCCCTCTAATCGTTGTCTATGCATGTCTCGATTTTTATGTGTGCATGATCGTTCAAAATATTCATTGATTTACTCATCAATTGCCACGTCAGCTTCATTATATTAGTAGAGACCTGACTTCAGGGGCTTAGAGGGGTGCTACGGTCTTTACCGTACCTTCCTGATAAGTAATCTGACCCCCGAACCCGATCTGGTTTTTCACAGACCACCTTTTCCAAAATAAGGAGTCGCACTTAGGGTTTTCTTTCTTATTTTGTTTACCCTTTTAAAAATAAAACAAAAATAAGTGGCGACTCCAAGTCATTTTTTTAATAAATAAAAATCACCATTTTTTTCGAAATCAAAATCGAGCTCGCCATCGAGTGGAAAACGCATGAGCCGAAATGCGGGGTCCACAAAATGGCGACTCCACTGGGGAATTTTTTTTAGAGGGTCAAGCTTGAACGTAAAGTGAAGCAAATGTGGCTTTTGATGAGTCGATTAGTGGATACTCACTTCTTGATTGCACATTGAGGGTTCCCGAGTTTTCACTTGGGACATTGACATGATTGATTGGATTGGTCGATTATCTTGATTGGAGATTCTGACATAGTGATTTCCTTTGTGCTTCATCGATATATTTGTTTGAGATATTTGACATGCTGATTATATTGATTGATCATTTCATATTGCTTAGCGCATTGATCCTGATTTTGCCATGATTATTCTGATCATTTCACATGCATACACTCACCACTGTATATCACTCAGTTTGACATGTTGATTCTCTGACTTGTATATCCTCTCGGTCGTCTTTGAGCATGATGTTCATATCACTATTCATCTTGATTGTCACGACTTGTATGTATACATGAGTGATATATCCTGTACTCTGCCTGACTGCATGTCGCATGACTGCCCTTCTTCTACTTGATTGCATGTTGCTTGTCCATGTGGGCCGCATATATATATCCCCTTACCTCCAACTCTCTTGGTTTCGGTCATCCCTTTCATCCCGGTTCTCATTATTGCAAGTGTGAGACCTTCTGTGTGCTTGCTCTCTGACCGAGCCAGAGATTAGGAGTAGGGTCTAGCGACGGGCTATATCGATGCACGGGAGCATTCTGGAGGAGTGACACTTTGATGTCGATTGGAGACCGATCATTGAAGACCTGTATAGCCTGGAGCTAGGTTTCATGGATATTTGTGTGACCAGTGTGTTTCATATCCTGCTTTAGCTTCTTAGGGTTTCGGATGCACCCACACCATCACTGTGCACGCTAGTAGACTATTGAGTGTTGAGAGTTTGAGAGGTTTCACCATAGGAAACCCCCTGGGATGTCGAGGTAGTGCATGTGTGGAGGTGATGACCACCTTGCATGGAAGCACCCCGTCTCTTTTTGAGGCGTGCAGATGGTTGCGTACCACCGGAGGGTACGATCGCTTCTGCTAGGGATCTTTTAAAGTCCACCTATCTCCATTTAGAGCCACCTTGACCTTGTAGGTTGAGCCGTAGATCCTTCGATTAGGATTCCCTCCCTACACGTGGGTGCATCTGAGGGCTTTCCGTGCCTCTGTAGTCGCAGTTTTGGATCCGATTTTCCCTCTGTTTAGTCTCCAGTTGAGAGTGCACTGAGATCAGGACGAGTTTGAGTACGGTCGGACCGCTCATCTTCACTTGGATGCTTTGCTTGTTCCCGTTCAGATTATCTTTTCTTCTATACATTCCCCAAGCCATATCCTTATTCCATTCTTCGTGCTTTGTAGGATCGGACCTTTGATTCCTCGTCTTGATATACCTTTTGTGGATCAGAGCAGAGGAGGAGTACTTTCAGGATCAGGATTTTTACTCTCAGTCTGGGTATAGTTTCGTGGATCAGAGTAGAGGGTAGATTAGTTCGGGTTTCAGATACACCAGATATGGATCAGCAGGTTGTCACGGTCGATCAGTTCACGGCCGCTATGGCTTCTATCCAGGAGGCTTTGGCTAGCCTCAGGCAGGAGATCAGTGGTCAGCAGGGTAGACCACCGACAGTTCAGGATGAGACGCCATATGACTCACACCCACCTCCACCACCCCCACCCGTTCCTTCAGTGCACCAGGCATCACCATATGTATTACACGGGCATTCTGAGATCGCTCCACCCGCAGTCGCCCAGGCCGTTGTCGCTGATGACACGCATGCGCGCATGGACCGCATCGAGCAGTGTATGAGACAGATGAGAGTGTCAGATGGATCCGTCGTTTGGGATGACTTTGGGGGTATGCCGGTAGCCAGTTTACCGGCTAAGTTCAGGATGCCAGATATTGAGAGGTACACTGGTATTGGTTGTCCGCGCCTCCACCTCAGACTTTATAGCACCGTGATGAGGGCTCATGGACTAGACGAGCCTCAGATGATCACCCTTTTCCCCCTATCTCTGAGTGGGGCGGCTCAGCGCTGGTTTGCGTCTCTGGAGTCCTCGAGACGCCGTACATGGGATGACTTGGCCCAGGAGTTCCTACGACAGTTTTCGTTTAACACTGTTGTAGACGTATCGAGGAGAGAGCTCGAGGCTCTGAGGCAGAGGACAGATGAGTCCGTTTCTTCTTTCATTTCCCGCTGGCGCGGGAAGATAGCTGAGATAGTGGATAGACCATCAGAGAGAGACCAGATTCAGATGGTTTTGAGGAGCCTACAGCCGAGGATCGCCAGACATGTGGTTGGGGCCCCGTTCACAGATTTTGGGTCTCTGGTTATGGCTTTGTATGATGTCGAGGACGGCATCACGAGAGGTTTATGGGCAGATTCTTCCCCTAGTGATGTTAAGGGGAAGAAACCATTCATAGGACCGAGACCGACAGAGGTTGGCGCTATCAGTTCATCCAGTCAGAGGCCTTTCAGACGCCATCAGCCGATCCCACAGTTTTCTGAGCCTCATTCTTCCTATGCATCTCATCAGTACAGGCCACGGACACCTCGTCCGGTTTATGATCAGACACACATGCCGCAGACATTGGTTTTACCTCCTTATGCCACTCAGGGCATTGAGCGACCCGCGGTCTCCTACACAGCCACAGGGCAGCCATGCTACGCTGCTCAGTTCACCGCGAGACCTGCGGCGCCTTATCCCCGACCTGGAGCCCAGCAGACTTCTGCTCCGTTTGCTTTGAGGACGCAGAGGCAGTTCTCGCAGATAGGCATGCCGTTGAGCCAGGCTCTTCGGAAGCTTACGGAGGCTGGTTTATTGACTGCTCTCACCCCTCGGCCACTACCTCAGCCGATTCCAGCTCAGTTCAGGATGGATTTACACTGTGCTTATCATCAGGGGCCTGGACATGAGACCGATCGATGCACCGCTCTGAGGCACGCTATTCAGGATCTGATAGACCAGGGTTTGGTACACTTGGGCCAGCCGAGTGTGACCACAAACCCGTTGCCGACCCACACCACACATGCAGTTCCTCCACCAGCTGGTGGTATTCATTTCTTGGACTTTGATGAGACTGATGATCATGTCCATATGTTGAGTTGGGATGATCCAGACCTAGAGCCTATCATGCCAGCTGGGATTTATGAGACGAGTGGGGTGACTCTAGAGCCACAGATGCCTGCTCCATTCCGATTATTTCATGAGGCAGCGTCTATACAGACTACCACTTCCGAGCCTTTGACATTCACACGCTATAGCGTTCAGGCGCCGTACATTCTGATCCCAGATGTTGAGGAGGTTCGAGCTCCGCATGTTGATATTTCTCAGACTCCGGATATCCAGTACATCCTCCGAGGGGGTAGGGTGATGCGACAGCCACCTCCCGCGGCATCTAGGCCAGTTGAGGGTACATCTGCTTCCCAGGAGGAGGTCAGAGCAGAGGATGACGAGATTTTGAGGCAGTTGCAGAGCACTCAGGCTCGTATTTCTATCTGGAGCCTTTTAGCGTCCTCCAGTACTCATCGGGATGCACTGACTCGAGCTCTGAGCCAGATCAGAGTTGATACCACGACCACTCCCGAGGGACTCATTCATATGATGACGGCTGGCAGAGCCACTTGTATTGTCTTTTCCGATGATGACTTGCCACCGGAGGGCTTAGACCACACTCGCCCGCTCTACATATCTGTCGGTTGTTCAGGCCGCCGAGTCCCATCTGTCCTTTTGGACAATGGCTCGGCCCTGAACGTATGTCCTCTTGCCACTGCCATCGCCCTTGGATACGCTCCTTCTGATTTCGGTCCCTCTACTCAGACCGTTCGCGCATATGACAGTACTCGGAGGGAGGTCATGGGTACATTGGAGATCGAGTTACTGATCGGTTCGGCCACTTTTGTCGCTATATTCCAGGTTTTAAGGATTCCTACATCCTTTAACCTGCTTTTGGGCCGACCATGGATCCACCGAGCCGGGGCCATTCCTTCTTCCCTTCATCAGAAGGTGAAGTTTATTCACGATGGTCAGGTCGTCGTGGTGCAGTCTGTGGGAGACATGTTCATTGCTGCCGAGCCTGTGCTCGAGATTAGTCACACTGATGATGATCTTTTTCTGACTGGATTCACCTTCGATGAGGTGCAGACCGTAGAGATAGAGGATTTCTGCCGAGATTTTGTGGCCATGTCCTTTGACCAGCATGGGAGCACAGTGGTGCTCGATATTATGCGGAGCATGTCCTATCTACCCGGCATGGGGTTGGGCCGACGTCAGCATGGACCGAGCGAGTTCATAGCCATCCCTGATCATGATGTACCGTTCGGACTCGGGTTCATCCCCACTGAGGCCGATTATCTCTATATGGCGCGCTTGCGCAAGGAGAGAGTGAGTTCTCGGCTGACTCATACACCTTTCGACTATCCTCTTCGCCCATACACCATGAGCTAATCTGATTACTTTGTGAGGGCATCAGAGTCATTGACCCGCGCAGACGTGATCATTGGCGGACTTAGTACCACCCAGGAGGTTGAGCTTCAGCGCCTTGTCCAGCAGTTACGATTGGGAGACGGAGCCCCTGGTCCTTCGACTTCTGTGTTGATTGCTCCCTCTTCTCCAGATCGCACTAGCCTTATGACGCTTTGCTTCCCGGACGAGACCGATGAGCATGGGACCTTTGATGAGGTCGGGGACATAGTGGACGGAGCCGCCCCACACGACGAGTACATCGACGAGATGCTCGCCCTGAGCATGAGCCAGATTGAGGAGACTGTTCATCCTGGGCTTGCTTCATCATTCGATCTTTTCGGGGTATCCGCCATCGAGCTTGCCGAGGAGAGCCTGACTGCCCCTGCTCTGGAGATTGCTGAGGATGCTATAGTTTTTGATGATTTGATTGATAGCCATGTTGGCATTGTTGAGGGAGCGTCCGACTTTGTGGGCCCACCTCTTTCATTTGACGTTCTGTCGGGGTTCGTCTCCCGTTCTGACATCGTTTCCGATGTTCCATCTATGGATTTGAGCATTTTTGAGTATTTGCCTGTCTCTTGTGATATTGATTTATCTGCACCATCTTCACCCACATCACAGATTTTTGATATTGATGATGAGATTGCACAGCATGACTCAGATGATGACTCATCTTCTGTTTCCGATTCGGATCCCGTTGATCAGAGGGTTTCACCTGCTGTAGGAGACACGAAGATTGTTGATTTTGGCACTACAGATCAGCCTAGGGAGTTGAGGATCGGGTCAGATCTATCTACAGGTGAGAGGGACAGCCTCATCCAGTTGCTCAGAGCATACTTGGACGTTTTCGCATGGTCCTATGAGGACATGCCAGGCCTTGATCCATCTATCGTCCAGCATCGTTTGCCACTTCTGCCCCGGGCCCGACCGGTTAAGCAGAAGTTGAGACGATTGCACCCTCGTTGGAGCTTGCAGGTGAAAGAAGAGATCCAGAAGCAGCTTAGAGTAGGATTCTTATCAGTGGTTGAGTACCCGGAGTGGCTGGCCAATGTCGTCCCTGTTCCCAAGAAGGACGGCAAGGTGAGAGTCTGTGTTGATTTCCGAGATCTCAACAAGGCCAGTCCTAAGGATGATTTTCCTCTTCCACACATCGACATGCTAGTTGACAGTACGGCAGGTCATTCGATGTTGTCCTTTATGGACGGATTTTCCGGGTACAGTCAGATCTTGATGGCTCCAGAGGACATGGAGAAGACGTCCTTCATTACCGAGTGGGGCACTTATTGCTATAGAGTCATGCCATTCGGATTGAAGAACGCAGGAGCCACATATCAGAGAGCAGCGACCACCCTCTTCCATGACATGATGCATCGGGATGTCGAGGTTTATGTAGACGACATGATAGTGAAATCCCGAGGTAGATCAGATCACTTAGCAGCCTTGGAGAGGTTCTTTGAGAGGATCAGACAGTTCAGATTGAGACTGAATCCCAAGAAGTGCACTTTCGGAGTGACTTCTGGGAAACTCTTGGGATACATGGTCAGTGAGCGAGGCATAGAGGTAGATCCGGACAAGATTAGAGCCATCCTTGACATGCCTGCACCGAGGACCGAGAGGGAGGTCAGAGGCTTCCTGGGCAGACTTCAGTACATCAGCAGATTCATTGCCAGATTGACAGACATTTGTGAGCCCATTTTCCGACTCTTGAGGAAGAGTCAAGCTACTGTTTGGGATGATCAGTGTCAGCGCGCATTTGAGAGGATCAGAGAGTACTTGTTGTCGCCTCCAGTGTTGGCGCCTCCTACACCAGGCCGTCCTCTACTCCTATACTTGTCTGTCTCAGACGTGGCTTTGGGATGCATGTTAGCTCAGCTCGATGATTCGGGCAAGGATCGAGCCATTTATTATCTGAGTAAGAGGATGTTAGACTACGAGACGAGATATGTCATGATTAAGCATTATTGTTTGGCATTGGTTTGGGCCACTCGCCGATTGAGACATTACATGACCGAGTATTCCGTGCATTTGATATCTCGCTTGGATCCTCTGAGATATTTGTTTGACAGACCCGCTCTGGTTGGTCGCCTTATGAGATGGCTGGTACTTCTTACTGAGTTTGACATCCATTATGTCACTCAGAAGTCCATCAGAGGGAGCATTGTAGCAGATCATCTAGCCTCATTACCAGTTTCTGATGCCAGAGCTATTGACGATGATTTTCCAGACGAGGATGTCGCTGCTGTGACTAGTCTGTCGGGGTGGCGCATGTACTTTGATGGTGCGGCCAACCATTCTGGATATGGGATAGGCGTCTTGTTGATATCCCCTCATGGTGATCACATTCCCAGATCTGTTCGTTTGGCATTCTCGGATCGACATCCTGCCACGAACAACATTGTTGAGTATGAGGCTTGTATCTCGGGATTAGAGACGGCCCTTGAGCTCGGGATTAGACAGATGGAGGTGTTCGGTGACTCCAATTTGGTATTGAGACAGATTCAGGGCGAGTGGAAGACTAGAGATGTGAAGCTTAAGCCTTATCATGCATATTTGGAGCTACTGGTTGGGAGATTTGATGATTTGAGATATACCCATCTGCCTAGAGCGCAGAACCAGTTTGCTGATGCTTTAGCTACTCTAGCTTCCATGATCGACATTCCCGTTGACGCCACTGTTCGACCTTTGTTGATCGAGTCGAGATCTGCTCCTGCTTACTGTTGCTTGATCGATGATGCAGAGCCAGATGATGGTTTGCCATGGTATCATGACATATATCACTTTTTGAGACTCGGCGTATATCCTGAGGCTGCCACGGCCAAGGATAAGAGAGCATTGAGACAGTTGGCCACTCGATTTGTGATTTGCGGCGAGACACTGTACAGGCGATCACCTGACGGGATGCTATTATTGTGTTTGGACCGCGCCTCTGCCGATCGGGTGATGAGAGAGGTTCATGCGGGAGTCTGCGGACCACATATGGGAGGGCATATGTTGGCTCGTAAGATCATGAGGACCGGTTACTTCTGGTTGACCATGGAGACAGATTGCTGCCAGTTTGTTCAAAGATGTCCCGAGTGTCAGATACATGGGGACCTCATTCACGTGCCACCTTCAGAGTTGCACGCACTGACTTCACCTTGGCCGTTTTCAGTATGGGGTATCGACATCATCGGGAAGATTTCGCCGAAATCTTCCAGTGGTCATGAGTTCATCTTGGTCGCCATCGACTACTTCACCAAGTGGGTGGAGGCCGCTTCGTATGCGAGATTGACATCGTCTGGAGTTGCTAGTTTCATCAGATCACACATTATCTGTCGCTATGGAGTCCCTCATGAGTTGATTTCAGATAGAGGAGTACATTTCAGAGCAGAGGTTGACACCTTAGTACAGAGATACAGCATCCGGCATCATAGATCGTCTGCGTACAGGCCGCAGACGAATGGGGCAGTAGAGGCCGCGAATAAGAATATCAAGAGGATATTACGGAGGATGGTCGAGACTTCTCGGGATTGGTCAGAGAAGCTCCCATTTGCATTGTGGGCTTATCGGACTTCTTTTCGCACCTCTACAGGTGCCACACCCTACTCCTTGGTATATGGCATGGAGGCGATGCTACCCGTTGAGATTGAGATGGGTTCGTTGAGGGTAGCACTAGAGCAGCAGATTCCCGAGGCAGATTGGGTTCAGGCTCGATTTGATCAGCTCAATCTCCTAGATGAGAGGAGATTAAGAGCAGCAGACCATGTTCGAGCGTATCAGAGGAAGATGGCCCGCGCTTTCAAAAAGCGGGTCAAGCCCAGACCACTGCATGTAGGTGACTTAGTCTTGAAAGTCATCAGGGGATTGATCAGAGATCCTAGAGGGAAGTTCAGACCCAACTGGAGCGGACCTTATTTCATCAGGGAGTTGACCCCAGAGGGCGCTGCATGGTTGATGGATTTAGATGGAAACCGATTCTCAGAGCCAACCAATGTGGATCAGCTAAAGAGGTACTATGTTTGAGACCATGGTCGCAGGATGGGTGGCCATCATTTCGGTTAGCCATTACCTTGTTATTCCTTTGTGATACATAGTCCGTTGCTAGCCCATTGAGCCTCACATGCGTTTTATAGCCTTTCTTTCTTATCGCCTTGCTCACATTTTCGCACCGGGATAGGGGCCCTTTAATGTATGCATGCATTGTTTGGTAGTTTCATGAGCTTTGGACCTAGAGGCATGTTTTTTCTCATCATCTTTTCCTATCACTGCACCTCTGCATTTTCATCTCATCTTATTGGTTGTGTTATTCATCTCTTCTTTTTATCCTATCTACTATTTGTTTGTCTCATATTCTCTCCACCCTGAGTGGTGAGCCTCCTCAGTTCATCACATGGAGGATAGTCACACCATTTCCATCATCTATCTCACGGACACTGGTTTAGAGATCCTTGGTTTGAGAAGGTCATCTCGTCAGAGAGAGTTTGTTTGTTACCTTATCACTTGGGGGTGTGTCCATTTGTTATTGATATCATCTTTGGGGTTCATTTGTTCACGTTCAGGGTACGCGTATTTGTATATATGTAAAAAAAAAAAAAAAAAAAAAAAAAAAAAAAAAAATTTATTATTATTATTATTATTATTAGCACATGTGTGTATGTGCATAGTGTTCTCGATCATTGGGTATGTATATTGATGTCTGGGGGTCATTTTTTATCGAGTATGTTCGTTATTGGGAGTTCGTATGTGAGCTCTCTGAGATCCCATGTTATTTGTATTGCTTCGTCATATCTATTTGTGAGAGAGATGAGTGACCTTCTCCTAAGGACTTCGAGTCATTGTCCTTCCCATCATTACATTCATTATTGATGTGACTTCACTTCATGTTTGATCTGAGTCGATCACTACCTTTCTTCACATATCCATTGTTTCGCTGTCGTTTTTATCGTTGCTTGTGATTCATCTCATTCCCTTCACATCTTTTTCTCCTCTTACAGCGACCCATCTCGGGTTCGATACTTCGCATCATCATTACACATGTCACTATTAGTTCATTTTGCTCCATTTGTCTCCTTATCGATATCATATTCACATTAGGCATTCTCAGGTCCATGGCTCATGGGGTTCACCATACATGTTGCATTTCATATATGAGGGCACGAGTTTTGATCATTGGGTATTTGAGCCTAGTTTCCTTTCATTTCTATCACCCTATCACCTTGGCCTACGTTACGTCCCGTGTCTTAAGACCACCCTGAGGCCATGAGATCAGATGTCGTCTTCAGCAGCCTCTACTTGGGCAGGTGATTGAGATCTGGTTGATATTTAGATATTGTCATGCTTCTTCTTCTGGGAGTCGCCTCTTTGATGTGTAGGTCTGATTCTGTTGTGTTCGGATTACCAGGATCGTGAGTTTGATGATGATTGATTTGGTGTCACCTGATTTTTGACCTATCATACCTCTGGTGCCACACTGGGGCATACCCCATTTCATTTGGAGGTTTATGGATCCTCACAGATCTGCACGATCATTATCACTTATTGGATGCTCACTGAGACGAGGACATGGTCGTTACCTTACGGAGCCCCTGGGATCCATCTAGCTAGTTCCGCACTTCTCGACGCTTGGATGCCATCATGCCTCTCCATCTGGGAGGTACATCTTGGATATGTGTGCGTGATTCAATTATGGATTCGGATGACCATGGTTACATGTTCGATGACAGATGATTTCGTGTCGCTCGATTTCTGACCTGTCGTGCATCCGATGCCCATACTGGGGCATATTTTCCGTTTCGGATGAGATTTACGGACTTTCATGGAGGTCGCATGTGCGATGATGGATGATTTCATGACATTTTTTCTTCGGACCTGTCGCGCACCTGATGCCATACTGGGGCATATTTTCTGTTTCGGATGAGATTTACGGACTTTCATGGAGGTCGCATGTGCGATGATGGATGATTTCATGACATTTGTTCTTCGGACCTGTCGCGCACCTGATGCCATACTGGGGCATATTTCCGTTTTGGGTGAGATTTACGGATCTTCGCAGAGGTCACATGTTCGAGGATAGATGATCCCATGCTATCCGATTTCCGACTTATCATACATTTCGACGCCATACAGGGGCATATTTCGGTTCGGATGAGATTTACAGATCATGAGGGAGTCGCGTGCTTAGCCTTATTTGGCGAGATGTATGCAGAGATGATGATATATTTTCTATCCTCACGATGATTCCTTAGTGGAGCCTATCGAGAGCCGTCTAGCCAGGCATGGATGACCTGAGCTCCTCTGATTCTTCGACGTATTGCATTCTCGATGCCACATTGGGACACATTCCCCATCTGGATCGAGATTTATAGATCCCCATTGGTTTACATGATCATCCACGGTTATGAGATACATGCCAGGTCGATGTTTGATCTCATTTTGTCCGGCTACTCCGAGGAGCCTCTCTTGAGTCATTCAGCCAGATTCATACCCTTTGATATAGTCGTATGGAGTTGTCTCTGGTGCCTGGATTTCCCGCGTCATCATTTCAGAGGGATACGATCTGTTACGCGTCCCATTGGTGTTATTCTCGGGTCATCAGGACAGATCGGGTACATCGGGTGTCATACTGGGGCATATTTCCGTTTCGGATGAGATTTACGGATCTTCGCGGAGGTCACGTGCTCGACGATAGATGATTTCATGTCGCTTTTCTTCTGACCCGTCCCACATTCGATGCCATACTGGGGCATATTTCCGTTTCGATTGAGATTTACAGATCTTCATGGAGTTGCATGCTCATCCCCACTTACGAGATACACGTTGGCACGATGTTTCCTCCGTGGAGCCTCTCAAGAGTTACCCAGTTAGGGCTGCACTTCGCGACGCCTCGATGTCATCATGCTTTCCTTCCGGGGGACGCCCTTTTGATCTATGGGTCTGATTCAGTTGTACACGTGGATGATTTGGATCGCGCATTCGATGACGGGTGATCTGAGCTCATTTGGTTCTTCTGACCTATCACACATCCGATGTCATATCGGGGCATCCCCCACTGTCATTTTCGTTTGGGGCATCCCCCACTGTCATTTTCGTTTGGGGCATCCCCCCACTGTCATTTTCGTTTGGGGCATCCCCCACTGTCATTTTCGTTTGGGGCATCCCCCACTGTCATTTTCGTTTAGGGCATCCCCCTACCGTCATCTTGTTTAGGGCGTTCCCCTGTTTTTAGTTCGTTTAGAGCATCCCCCTTTGTTTCAGATTCATCACCATCATAGATTTTCATCTATGAGCATTTGTTTCAGTTTTCACCACCATGGATTTTCATCCTTGGGCTTCCAGAGCCATTACTGTCGTCTTGCTTAGGCTTCCAGAGCCATTACCGTCATCTTGTTTTGGCTTCCAGAGCCATTACTGTCATCTCGTTTAGGCTTCCAGAGCCATTTCTATCATCTCGTTTAGGCTTCCAGAGCCATCACTGTCGTCTCGTTTAGGCTTTCAGAGCCATTACTATCGTCTTGGTTTGACTTCCAGAGCTATTATGTTCTCAGTAGCATTTAGAGTTAGCTTTTTGGTCTGGCTTCCAGAGCTGTTGTTTTCTAGCTTAGCTTTTAGAGTTAGTTTTTGGTTTGGCTTCCAGAGCTGCTATCTTCTAGTTTAGTGCTTAGAGTTAGCTTTTTGCCTTGGCTTCCAGAGCCGTCGTTTTTCTCAGTTTAGTGTTTAGAGTCGGCCTTGTCATCCAGAGTCACAACTCCTCGCGTTCATATCCGCTGGCTTTGCGCATCTTGCCTTCATGGTTTTACATTCTCCCTCGGTTTTTCCTCACTTCGTTATCCTATGCTTATCGCCTATTCATCTCGTAGTCCACATAGGGTAGTCCCCTTTGGGCGCATTCTTGCTCATACTCCAGGGTGGTTCGACCGTTACTCATATTTGACATTGATCTCTTGGGTCACTTTTGGAGACATCTTAGAGAGGGTGTGGATCCTTGGTGCAACCTTAGAGGCGTTTTGAGATATCATTCTCCCTTAGGGTTAGAGCCTTTGTTCATTTGTTGGCTTGAGTGAGTTCTGGTTTCACTCATGTCCCTATGGGGGTTTCCTTGGTTCTTCGGTAGAGTTCACTTTATTCCACTCACTATTCACACTTACCTTTCACTTCAGTGTTCAAATTCCTTACACTCATGAACTCTACCGAAGAGGGGCATATTTGTAGACCCCCTGTTTTAAACCAAGTGTATTGGTTCAATGATATGATTTTTATCATTATTACCTCATTTTATTATTTTGATAAGTTGAAGCAAGGTGGCATTTCAAGAGGGATCCGGGAGTGGAATTCAGTGAGGAGTGGGGGGGACCCCTTTCTGCAAAGAGAACAGCTTCATAGACACGGCAAGAGACGTGGGCAGCCAGGGGAGTGGTTGCAAGCCCATGCTTGCTGATGTGATGAACAGGAAATGGAGGGTTGGCTTGCTGAAGAAGACACCAACAGAGGGTCTGAAAAAAAAAGGAAAAGGGGGGGAAACAAAGTAAGCTATACGGGGAATTCCTTAGGAGGAAGCTAGAGGAGTTTCCTTCGAGGAAGTGGTGCCTTTGCTGTCACGCAGAGGAAAGTCTCCAGATTCCTAGGTACGTTTTATTCTCTGTTGATTGGTTTGGGCATCAAAGACTACTGATTTGTTTTGCTAAGGTTGTTTGTGTATATATATGCTCTGTTTATTTTTTCTTTGGCTCCCTGGGCTTTCCCTGCAAATATTTGACGCATGGCTTCATTCATGAACTTGATATGGATAAAAGAAAACATGCTTCTGTCCCTTGTTTATGATACCTGCCCCTAGCTCCTTTGATTACCCATAAAATAGAGCTAGGTTCATATTATATCTCCATGTTTTGCTTCCTCTCTTTATCACTTTGTTTCTTGTTGATTGGGGCTCCGGGGCATGCTTGTTTTTGCTCGCCTGCTGAGAAGCTACTTGAGCCAGTTTGTAGTTACACCAGGTTTTGATGAGCATGACATGAGGCGTTGATTTCTTCCAACCGAGAACGTGGTGACCAGCTATCCGTTTGACAACCCAATGACCCATGAGGCCACTAATTCCTACAGTTTCTATACGCTATCCTCGTTCATCCTTGGTCCTCAAGATTACCCCACTTTTAAAAGCAACTTATTCCTACCAAGATGCCTCGACAAAGACTCTCTTGCTTCAGCTGGTGAACGATGCACTTACCCTTATAAAGCAAGTGGACTGTGGCATTTTCAATGCACTGGATGTCTTGCATGAATGGGGTCATTCATCCACCTCCCATCCTCTCAAGGGTCTTCACGCCCATCAGCACATCACTTACCTCATCGCTTCCACCTTTGCATGGCCATATCCTACCCATCCCATGCTCATTCCCAACACCATAGTCAAGCCCTCTTACATCCTCATACCCATTGTCGTCCACTATACCCATCAAGATACCCCGCTAAACCCATCTCTTCCCATCTTGGCATGGCCATGCATGGCCACATTGTACCCATTCCATGCATGCCGCATGCATGTATATACTCATCCCACCAACACCGCAACTCTCGAGATTGTTAGGGTTAGAAAATGGAACCTGGTAACGAAGTAAAGGATGACATACTTCTTCCCCTCGATGCAAAAAGTGGAGATTCTTCTCTTATATCCAGAACCGTGTCAAAGGAAGAGGATGCAGAACAAGTAGTATCTCAGGAGGCCCCCCACTCGAATGACAGCCAGTTCACTAAATTGGATGAGCTTCTAACATAGACCCAGCTGTACTTAGAGTTTATATTAAAAAAAAAAATTGGATTCCATCATATTTAATCGTGTGGAGGAGAAAGGGAGTGAAATTGTTAAAGTAAAAAAAGAGGGGTGCCAAGAGAGCAGTTGCAGCCATGCTAATATCTTGTGGTTGATGGTGGGGCCCAGATGTAAATTCATGATGTACACGTTGCAAGACTTTGCTTTATTTTTCTTTGGGCTGCTAGGATGGTCAAACATCATTTGAAAAATTCCCACCTTGGCCACCTCTAAGTGTGGTCACTTTGGCATATGGCCCAGTAGGCTTTTGACTTTTTATTTATCTTCTTATTATTTTAACAATTTTCCTAACTCTAGGTCTCCAAAATTCCATTCATGATTCCATTTCTCAAATACTTTTTAAAGCTTTCATTTTAGAATAGTCTTCCGGAATTCCCATTTCCGTATTTATTTATTTAATCCTTATTCTTTTTATTATTATTATTTTATTTATTTATTTTTTAAAATTCTATTTTTGAGTAATTCTTAAAATTCCGATTCCCAAATTTAATTTTCAATCTAAAAAAATTCTACTATTCACGTTCATTCGTTTAAATATTATTTTCGTTATTATTATCATTATTTTCATTTATTTATTTGTTTATTTCCTTTAAAAATTCCAATAATTAAAGTTCAATTTTTCAAAATTCCATTTTTCAAATTTAATTTTTCACTATTGACATTCATTTATTTAAGTATTATTTTCGTTATTACTTCCAAATCTAATTTCCAATCTCAAAAATTTTATTATTATTTCATTCATTTACTTATTAATTTGTTCATTTATTTAAAATTTCATCCCTAAATAATTCTTTAAATTTCCAATCCTTAAGTTCAATTTCCAATTTCTAAAATTCTAACTTTCACAATTATTTATCCAATCGTTATTATTTTCATTATCCTATTCATTTGTTCGTTTATTTAAAATTTCATCCCTAAATAATTCTTTAAATTTCCAATCTCTAAGTTCAATTTCCAATTTCCAAAATTCTAACTTTCGTTATTATTTATCTAATCATTATTATTTCGTCATTATTATTATTCCATCCATTTATTTATTCACTCATTCATTTATTTAAAATTCTGTCTTCTTCAAAATTCCGATTTCCAAATTTAGTTCTTTGAATTTTCAGTTTTCAATATTTCAATTCTCGCATTTTATTCCGTTACTCATTTATTATTATCATTATCATTTTATTCATTTATAAAAATTTCGTCTTCGAATGATTTCCAAGGTTTCCAATTTTTATAATTCAATTTTCGTAGTTTTTACTTCTCAAATAATTTTCAATTCTGATTTGTTTCAAAATTTAATCTCCAAAGTCCCAATTTTCGTAATTTATTTATTTATTTTTATCCCGAACTTTCAAATAATTATTCAAAATCTCCATTTTCTTTCAAAATTAATTTCTAAAAGTTCTCATTTTCACATCTAATTCCTAAGAATCCAATTTTCAAATAATCTCTAAGATTCCGATTCTCAAATGAATTTCAAAAACCCAGTTTTCCTTCGAACAATTTTAATCCCTGTTTAGTGATGCATATGATATGTTTTGTGCTCTATATGGTGTACTAACCCTCTCTATTGATAGCGCATGGTGACTCGTTACCCAGGTATGTACCCATTTCCCCTCTAATCGTTGTCTATGCATGTCTCGATTTTTATGTGTGCATGATCGTTCAAAATATTCATTGATTTACTCATCAATTGCCACGTCAGCTTCATTATATTAGTAGAGACCTGACTTCAGGGGCTTAGAGGGGTGCTACGGTCTTTACCGTACCTTCCTGATAAGTAATCTGACCCCCGAACCCGATCTGGTTTTTCACAGACCACCTTTTCCAAAATAAGGAGTCGCACTTAGGGTTTTCTTTCTTATTTTGTTTACCCTTTTAAAAATAAAACAAAAATAAGTGGCGACTCCAAGTCATTTTTTTAATAAATAAAAATCACCATTTTTTTCGAAATCAAAATCGAGCTCGCCATCGAGTGGAAAACGCATGAGCCGAAATGCGGGGTCCACACAGGCCTTAATATATATTGAGCTCGGCTTCCACCCCTCCACAATGGGTTTGGCTTTTGCTGAGAGGAAAAAAAGGTTGGCCAACCCAAAGCCAACAATGGCCTAGTTCACTGGATCAATGGTCCAACTGTTGGTTTGTCTGGTTCAAGGTTGGCTCAACGTGTACTCCGATCCAAAGACTGGACCAAGATCTGGTCAACGGTTTGATGTCTGATCCAGAAAAAAAATTAAAAATTTAGAATCTAAAAGATTACTAGTATTACACTTATGATCCAAAAAATTGAAATTTAGAATGTACAAGATAGAACACTTGTGATTATGGTACTACACTTGTGATTTAAGAAAATATCTTGAGTAAGAAGTAGTGCAAAAGAGTCTCCATTAATTTTGTCATGTTTATTTGTTTTATTTTTTCAACTAGTTAACATATCTTATTTACCACATGATAGTTAAGGGGTAGTAATCAGTGTTAAAAAACTATAAGGATACTGGTATCGACGTTATTTATGAACATAAATAGAAAACAATATGAAATTAGTGAGATTAGGTTAGCGGTGATTGTTTGATTTCATATTTGTGCTGATTTATAGATTTTTTTTTTTAATAAGGCTTTCATTAATAAATTATAATAACTGCATTATAATTTTGGTACATTATTTAAAGAAAAAAAAAAGAGAGAACCTATAATGCAGATAATTTTAAATTTTAAAATAATTTAAATAAATCTTAATTGGGATTAAATGAATTATTGATGTAATTTTTGGGTGAAGTTGATAGACTTCTAACCCAAATGGCCCTATTTCATTAAATGAATAGCAGGTTGTATCTGGTTGAGGATACAATAAATGGGTCGTTTTCCTCTCAAATTATAGTACATATCATATTTTATTATTATATTTAAAAAAAAATCTGATAAACAAGGTTTTGTACGCTGTTTGATTGCTGACAGTAAAGTAGAAATTAAAGAGAGAGAGAGAAGTCAGAATCTTTAAATTTATTAATTCATTTAAATGCTGGTTTATCTTTTGAACCTGCGTGCTCCTGAAATCAGCTGTAGACCTCTTACAAAATGAAGTGGAAGCCATAATAGGGCCCAGATCATGGATGCAGGCCAACTTCATGATCGGTCTTGGAAGCAAAGCTCGGGTGCCCATCATTTCCTTTTCTGCAACAAGTCCCTCTCTTTCTTCGCTTCAGACTCAATATTTTATCCGAGCTACCCTAAATGACTCAGCTCAAGTACCAGCAATAAGGGGCAATAGTCCGGGCCTTTGGGTGGAGAGAAGTTGTGCTTATTTACGTGGACAATGTGTATGGCGATGGAATTATACCTTATATGACTGATGCCTTGTAAGGGATCGATGTCCGTGTCACTTGCCGTAGTGTAATTTCTCCATCAGCCACTGATGATCAAATTGGTGAAGAGCTTTACAAGCTGATGACAATGCAAACTAGAGTTTTCATTGTACACATGTGTACACCTCTGGGGTCTTACCTTTTTACCAAAGCAGATGAGATTGGAATGATGGGAGAGGGCTATGTTTGGATACTAACTGATGGGCTAACCGACCTCTTGAGTACTTTGGATCCCTCAAGTCATCGACTCAATGCAGGGGGTGTTGGGCGTAAAGCCTCATGTTCCAAGAACAAAAGAGCTCGAAAATTTCAGAGTCCGATGGAAAAGGAAGTTCCGGCAAGATCATCCCTGAGCTGAACATTTTTGGATTATGGGCTTATGACGCTGCTTCTGCACTAGCCATGGCTGTTGAGAAAGTTGGGGCAACAAACTTCAGCTTCCAAAAGACTAATATTTCCAGCAATTCGATGGTTCTTGACACCATTAGAGTCTCTCAAATTGGTACAAATCTTCTCCAGTCACTGTTAAGTACCAAATTGAAAGGTCTCAGTGGATATTTTCAAATATTTGATGGGCAACTTCACTCGACAGCCTTTCAGATAGTTAATGTGATTGGGAAAGGGGAAAGAGGGGTAGGATTTTGGACTCCGAAAAATGGAATTATAAGAAGACTGAATTTCTCACACACAAATTCAAAGACATATTCCACTTCTAAGGAAAACCTAGGAACAATTATATGGCCTGGAGAACCTACTTATGTCCCTAAAGGTTGGGTGCTTCCAGTAAATGAGAAGAAGTTGAGAATAGGAGTTCCAGTGAAGAATGGTTTTAGTGAATTTGTAAATGTGACATGGGATCCTATTGTGATCCATGCAACGATTTAATGGAGAAAAATAAGGAAAGCGAGAAAGAAGAACACGCAGATTTAGCGTGGTTCGACTAATTGCCTACGTCCGCGGGAATAGGGAAAAAGGATTTTCACTATGTATCAAATTAGGGTTACATAAAAAGGGTATTTATACTAACCCTTAGGAATGAAAATTCCAAAAATACCCCTGAACCATACCGCGGGGGGCCTTGCCCCCCACACCCCCCCCCAATCTATCGTTCACCCACAACAATCTCCAATATGAGCCACATACTACAACAATCTATGTGTTTGGTTCTTTCATGATACACTTGGTTCTTTGCCAAATAAATGGCACCCTAACTATCATAATATAATTGAACTCTACCTTGCTGAATACCCAACTCCTTAACTAAACCTATATGCCATAATGAGTCATTTACAACCTCAGCTATTATCATATATTCTAACTCAGTAGTAGATAGTGCAACTAAAGACTGTATCATAAACTTCCAACAAATAGGTCCCCCACCAAGAGTGAATACATAACCTGTGGTAGACCTCTTGTCATCCAAGTCTCCTGCATAGTCTACATCAACATATCCTCTAATTGAAGAATCACTCTATTGTTTGCTGAACATAATGCCATAATCACCACACTAACAGCATGCACCAAATCTGGTCTTGTACAAACCATAGCATACATCAAGCATCCCACTGTACTTGCATATAGAACCTTTAACATGTCTTTCACTTCATCATCTGTCTTTGGACATTGATTAGTAGACAACCTAAAATGATTTGCCAAAGGTGTATGTGAACCCGCATTTTTCACGTGCGCCCCCACTCGATCGGCGAGACTCGCTTTTTATTTGTGAAAAATTAATTTTTGGAAAAAGTTGGAGTCGCCACTTATTTTATTTTTATTTTAAAGGGAAAATAAAACAAGAAAGAAAAACCCTAAAATGTGACTCCATAATTTTTGGAAAAAGCATGTCTTTGAAAAACCCAAGTCTAAGTCCGGGGATCAGGTTACCTATTGGGAAGGTACCTTTAAAAGGTAGCACCCCTCTAAGCCCTCTAAAGGTCTCTACTAACTAAGTTAAGGGGAATGTGGCAATTAATCAGTTTAATTATGGATACCTAAGTAGGCTAGATGATTTCGAATATTGCATGCCTAACAAGATCGAATAACAATGAAGGAAAGTTAAGGATGCGTACCTGGACGGCTTCCCAAGCGCTATCATAAAACATGAGAGATTAGTTTGGAAATATGACACATAATATGTGTTTTGTCAAAGATGATCAAACAAGCATCAAGGCAATCAATCATGCCACCAAACAGGATCATAGCTCATGATAACGTACACATTCATAGAATTTTAGAGTTGTAAGGTGAGAAGAGCATACCTGATTAGCGAACATCCACACGTCTTATGGGAAAAGGGTATCTCAACAATAAATATTAAGTGAATTCAAATATTTCATCAAGAAGAATCAAAAATCAACATATCAAGCAAACAATATTGAAGAAGGTATCATGAATGTCAGGCCCCCACCAAAGCCCTAATTAATTTCGCATGAGTTGATTCCATAAATTCCATGACTTGGAATTATGGAATTTGTTCATGCTTGAGAAAATCGAAAAAAACAAGAAAATGGTTGAAAATAAAAATAAAAATAAAAAAATAGTGAAAACTTGTGCCAGAAGGAAAATGGTAGCTTAAAAGGATTGGAAATGATGGAAACTGCAATTCCAAATTGCTGAATTATGATTTACCCATTTTTAGTTATATCACTACATTTACCAATTTCATATGAATTACATCAAATCAATTACTTTCGTATAGTTAGTTCATAACCACCTAATTGTCAAACTTTAACCACATTTTCCTTTAATTATATCCGGATGCGCAACTATTTTTTGGACATGATATAAATGAATCGGTTTCCCATTTCACCAATCATTTTACCACTTGTTATCAATTAAATTATAAATCTAGAGGATAATGCATTCTATCAATCAACTTGACTCTTGTTCGGAATTCAAACTTTTCATTAAATACTTGGTTTAAAAGTACATATCAGCCAAAGTGATAACGTCAAATGATAGAAACACCAATTTAATGTCTGCCATCCCTTACTCTGTTAAGGAATAACAAAAAGGTTGCATATCCTTTTCATTTGGAGTATTGTTTGGATCTCCACCTTCACATGGTGTTGTAATAATTTGTTCATGTTACTGAAATCCTATTATCTACACATGCACATTCCATGGTTAAAATTGAGTCGTCCAATTCCAACTTCAAAAAAATCATTAAGTAATGCATAGTTAAAATTCATGTCCAAAATGTTTTCAATTCCCGAACTTACATTGCCAAGTACACCAAAATCTATATACATATCATATGGGTCATTCCACAAATGTTCCTCTCGCATTCCCTACATTTTCAAAGATTAAGTGTTGTCAATTACTATTGAATTAGATGTTATCAAAGTTTATGTTGTTATATAACAAGCCTATTGTACATGAGGTAAGGTTGCAAACATGTCAACTAATGAATTTGTTCAAGACATCTGTAGACCCTCAATTTTGTCCCTTTAGCACATGTCTTTAAATTTTGTTTTTAGTATTCCATAGTAGTTCCTTGGTGGCCCATTACTACTCGTGCAATTTACCTTTTTCTGAGTCACCTCGGAAACTCTGGTTGAGGGATTGCCTAACCCCTTATTGTGACCCTTGGTAGTTTTGATTTAGACTCAGGTTTTTCCTTTCTTTTTAGGATAGCTCTTAGGCACCCTAGGCCCATTTAAGCACTCTAGGCCCATTTAGGCACCCTAGGTCCACTTTAGGACACTTAGTTCATTAGGCACCCATGTAGGGCCATTTAAACGCTTCATTAGGCTTAACTTTTTATATAATCTTTTTATTATTTTTGCATGAATTCGATAATTACATTTATTCTGTTTATTCATTTTCATTTTTTACTTTTTATTTGTTTATTATTATTTTTATTATTATATTTATTTATTTATTTATCTAATAGAAAATTGCTTAAATTGTTTAGACTTTAAATGCGCATACGACCCCTTATTAAATTATGGAATTATATAATACGGTCTCTTTTGTTTCCTTTTCTTTTAATCATCTTTTATTTTATTACCAATCTCGTAATTTTCATGAGTTACTTTTCTTTTAATTTTTTTTTTTAACCTTATTTTATTCTGTTTTGGCATGAGGAAACGGGCTGCCATCTATTTGGAATGAGAACTTCTCTTTTAGAAAGTAGTTCACGGTCTTTGGAGGCAAGAGAGGATATTCATGGGATTTTTTAGAGGATTCTCCATGCGTGAAAATGAATAGAATTCATGCCTTAAAAGAGGAACAACTGTCCATTAGAGGATGCAGCAGCCACAATTGGGGAGATTTTCCAACAAGCAATATAGAAAAGGTGATCATGCAGCCACATATGGAAGGATGAGGCCACTTTCCAAAGACTGGACACACCAAAAAAAGGAATAGATCTCCACGCATTCTCTGGGGGGATCACACGTTGCTAATGGGAGTCTTTTTCTCATATTTTTAAGAAAGGAAACAAGGCGCACAAAAGGAAGATTAGGGATGCGCAGGCGAGGATGAAGGGAGAACCACCAAATTTCTAAAGAAAAAGGCGCATTCCATAAAAGAACCACCATTAGAAAGTGATAACCGGCCACTTAAAATCGAGAACATACATTCACCATTGGGGGGGGGGGGGGGGGGGGGGGCACGCACATGGAGGGCAAGAGAGGGTGACTGCATCATTAATTCTCTAAGGAACAGCCACAAATTCTCTTCAAAGTGGGCTGCCACTTTCCATCACACTTGGAGCACACGCGCTGACAGCACACGAAGAGATTATTATTTTTGGGAAGCAAAGGAAGGAAACCTTTTTGAGAATTCTCCACACGGAAAAGCAATCACGATATTTTAAGGAAGGAGCCAACAACCACACGGGAAGAAAAACCCAAACACACACAGCCATACGGGGGGATTGAGATCAAAGTGGCAGTCACACAGGCCAAAAGATCACACAGTCGGCTGCATCTTGGAGAAGACAACCATCACGCCGCCACGGGTCAGTGGTGCATACCAGAATTTGAGGAAGGAGGAGCAGCCACCTTTTCTCCATTGATCATCAGCCCGCACCACCAGTAAGAGCAGGATAACACCTTGGTTTGCGTATTGAAGGTTCGGTTTATGATTATTTTTTTATTGAGAATTGATAATTTCATGTGTATTTTAGTTTATGACTTATCTTTTATTCTATGATTCCAAGTTTCGATATTCATTTACTTGTGTGACGATATGATAGAATTGAATTCTTGATTGATTAATTTTGATTCCAAGTTTTGATTTTCATTGAGAACTTTGACTAAATATATTAATTATTATATTCGATTCGAAGTTTCTTTTTCCTTCTTAGTTGATTGAGTTTAAATTTAAGAATTTGTTTAATTGTATGGATTATCATTGTCTTGATTCCAAGTTTTGATTTTTCTAGGTTGTTATGTTTTTAGAATTATAGTTTATTATTCCTATTGAACCACTTGATTAAATCCATGTTTTAATTTTTTAACTTTAGTTTTGATTGATCTTATCTAGCTTATGTGTTTTTAGAATTTTAGTTTATTATTCCTATTGAACCCATGTGATTAATTCCATGTTTAAAATTGTTAACTTTAGTCTTTGATTGACCCTATTTAGTTTATGTGTTTTAGATTTTTAGTTGATGAGTCTATTACTTTCTCATGTCATTATATCCACGTTTTGAGCTTGTTCGTTTTAATTCTCGATTGATCCAATTTTATTTTGTGTGTTTTTTAGAGTTTTAGATATTTAATTTAAAAGTTACTTTTCTCATGTTGTAAGTTTGTTAATTTTAATTCTTGATTGACCTAATTTTAGTACGTGTGTTTTTTAGA
The DNA here is from genome assembly GCF_030704535.1 of Vitis vinifera. Lineage (NCBI taxonomy): Eukaryota > Viridiplantae > Streptophyta > Magnoliopsida > Vitales > Vitaceae > Vitis > Vitis vinifera. The sequence continues at coordinate 8,346,344 of NC_081808.1, forward strand.
GTTTTAGTTAATTAGTTTAATCGATGCTCATGTTTTAAAAAAAGTTTGTTAATTTTGATTTTTGACTGATCTTGTCCTAGTTTATAGTTTTTCAAAATTTTAGTTAATTAGTTTTATCCCATGTTATTATACTCATGTATTAAAAATAGTTAAATTTAGCTTTTCTACTTAGTTGATGTGTCCTTTTTTTAAATTTTGCTTATCATTTTGCTTAATCCCTTGTTACTTAGTTTTGTTTTTGTTTTGGAAGTTATTAATGTCTAGTTGTTGATTAGTTAATATGTTTTAGAATTCTATGTGCTTATGTTACTATATTCACATTCTTATAATTACATGTTTATGTGTTTGGTTGATTTTAAATTAGTTCTTGATTGTTTATCTCAATTTATGTGTTTGATTGATCCTTATAAATTCCCGATTAATATTTCGTTAGTTTTATTTGATCTAAAAGTCGTTTGGTTTGTTGCTTTGATGAATATTTATTAAATTTGACTTTTAGAGGCCATTGGAAAATCATGAAGATTGGCCTCTACCATCACCATTATCATTTTTGTTAATTACTAAAAAAGTTTACTTTGAGGTTTCATTTTTGTTTTGTTTGGTATTTTTCTTATATTTTATTTTTTCCCAAATTAATTCCTTTTATTTTAAAATAAAATACTTTTCTCAAAAAATCATTTTAAAAATCTATTTCAAAAACTCATTAGAGTCCTCAGGATCAAAATCTCCTTTTTTTTAATTTAAAAATAATATGCAACCATATCTTGTTCGGTTTGCATCCTTCTTGGTTTTCAACAAAAACTTTGGTTTTGAACAAAGACACGAATCAAAGCTTGCGGTCCCACATAAATGGGATAATTCTGAGCTAAACTCGTGTATATCAATTGGGGAATTGGTGAAACCCCTACATAAGAAAATCTTTTCAAAAATTATTTTTGTTGCCACTTTTGTCACTTGTTGAAATTATGTCTATCTTTTTTTTAGGAATTGTATAAAAGATGAGTGTGATAATTAGTGTTTTCATATACTTTGATAATTTCTGCTATGATAATTAGATAACGCGCATGCTAAGATTTCTATATTTCATTATTTATTATCTAACCCCTTGCAACTTGAGGAAGCATGTTACAAATTATCTATGCTATCCAAGTATGTCCTCTATCACCTACTTTCTGAATTATGTGAATATGCTTGTCATTGTGAAATAATGCTTATGTCTAATAATGCTTGAGTGTTCTGATATACATATTTCATTGTTTGATTATTTCCAGTAAAATACATGTTGGATGATATATTGTTTAAATTAACCGTTTATGTTTTATGATAGCGCTTGAAGAGCGGTTCAGGTACGCACCCTAACTCTCTGTTTTTTGTGATTTGATCTTGTTTAGCATGCAAATCTTTTGAAATCACCTAGCCTACTTAGGTATCCGTAATTAACCGATTAATTGCCATATTCCTCTTAACTTAGTCAGTAGAGACCTCTTTAGGGCTTAGAGGGGTGCTACCTCCTAGAGGTACCTTCCCGATAAGTAACCTGATCCTCGGACTTAGACTCGGGTTTTTCAAAGACACGTTTTTCCAAAACTTATGGAGTCATTTTTTTTAGGGTTTTATTTCTTGTTTTATTTTCCCTTCAAAAATAAAAATAAAATAAGTGGCGACTCCAACTTTTCTTCAAAAATCAATTTTTCACAAATAAAAAAAAACGAGTCTCGTTGATCGAGTGGGGACGCACGTGAAAAATGCGGGTCCACAACATCATTTCCATTTGAATGTCACATTGGGAAGACAAATTAGTTTCCTGCAACATACTTATAATGCAATGGAAACAATTATGTTAGTTATTTATGTAAGTACACCTAAAAAGCTTCGGATTAGCGGCAAATTCTTATTCAATCTCACATACCATATCACGCTAATTACCGGTATGAAGGATTGTAGCTTCTGGACACTTTCGAATTGTGTGACCTACTCTTTTACAACGACTACACTATCTCCCCTTTTGAAAATTTGATGCAAATTTGCCTGGATTTCCTTTAGTCTTTACTATATTTGGATCACGAACTTGGTGAGGACTTGTGGCTCCATCTGCTGCTACTTTCTTCCCTTTCAAATTACTCTTATAGAGTTCCTCCATTCTCATTGTTAAATTTTCTATTTCAATTTTCACTTCTATAAATGAAGATGACGTATATAACGCATAGTAGGGGAGCTTGTTGCACATCGAACACAATGAACCGTATCATGCAAACCGATCCATGTCATTATCCGTCTCATTCACCGATGCTGATCTTGGATGCACCTTTGCTAACTTTGTCCACCTCTTCAAAATACATGAAAGAGGAATCTCTTCCAAATGCCACACCTTCATAACAACAACCATGTGGCAAAAAGGGATGCCAATTGACTCAAACATCATGCATGAGAATTTTAATGTTACAATATTCGGCCAAAATTGGACTTCCCATTTTAAGTTCGGTTGTTTAAACTTGGATAATGTGTATGCCCGCATTGAATCATCACTTACAAGCCCTACCACAAAGAATAACTCTGTATTCTTCATCTCCTCACGAAATTTAAGTTAGGATTCTTTCATGTATACAATTATAGCATGATTTTCAAGTGTGGATAGTTTGGTTGAAAGAATGGTGAAGAATTGTTCAGCTCGAACTCTACCTTTGCCTCTTTTGTCGTATTCTCCTTATCACCCTATCAAATTGTTGTACAAACTAATACAGTCACAAACGAATTTTCAAGAATCTATTTAGATACGCATTCATACTCTCACACCTTTGTGTGCTTCTCATCACTCCAAAGAAATTTCCACATAAATAAGCCTTAACCCATCTTTTACATTTCCCATAAATCTCGGTGACCCAACGATTCTCATTAAGATCCAACTTTTCAACCATTTCATGCCAAACCTTTTCGAATTCTTCTGGATTCCCTCACATGAACATGCATCTTGCAAAAATGCTTGTCAAGTCCTTAACATGCACATTCGTGAATGCATTTCATTGCAAGTGCCATGAACACATGTGATGATATGCATCGGGAAGGACTTTTTTAATTGCTTTATCCTTATCAATTACTATGGATACGTGTTTCTTATTCATCATTGCAATAAGAAATGTCTCCAACACTCATTCATATGTACCAATATTTTCATCCATCAATAACGCACAACTAAATACCACGTTTGGTGATGATGATTAACACCAACTAACATGACTAGGGGCTTTTTATAGGCATTTTTCCTATAGGTTGTATCAAATGTTAAGACATCTCCAAAACACGCATAATTCATTCGAGCAGTTGAATCAGCCTAAAACAAGTTAGCTAGTCGACTTTCTTCATCAAAGTTGAATTTATAAAAAGAATGAAGAATCCATTTGTCTTTCCGCACAAGTAAGCCAACGTAACTTCTGCATCACCATCTTCAATTTCAATTCTATGCATTGCATCAACGTGATTGTATACATCTTTTTAGGTGAAACCAACATACTGATGTCCTCCTGATTGTTTGACCATATAGTCCATAATTTATGTTGTTTTAACACCAACTTGATGCAAAACATCAACTTATGCCTTATCTGGATTACTTATTGTTTTATGAGAGCGAAGGAATTGTGTGTTGATAGCATCAACCAAATTATGATTATATTCTCCTATAAATTCCTTTACAATCCACTTTCCATCTTTTCTATTGAAGCCTATACGAAATGCAGCTTCACATCCAACTCTAGTCAACGATCATGGCTCACATTGTCGCTCGTCATTTTGAATAAACTTTGTCGTTCAATGTCCTTCTTTGAAACACACCCACTTTCAAGATATTATATCTCCATTCTTGTCTCATTTCAAATAAGCTTTTCTAATACTAAATTCGGTTACTTTGGCAAACATGTTGTAAAATGTTTCAGCCTCATCTATGCAATTGAATTGCAATTTGTAGACTTTTTCAACTGAAATACCCTTCAACACCTTCTCTTTCAAACCGTTTCCATCCAGCTAATAAGTGCCACTAGTATATGTATCGTCATTGACAACATCCTCATGTTTCACTTTAAACTCTTGCTTGATTGTTTTCTCCATCACCAATTGCAACACCTTCATTTTATAAATCATGTAAAAAATCGTTGGAATAATACCTTAACAAATAATCGTAGCACTTTCGTATAAATTAATTGCATACTTTCATAGAAACCTATAATGCATACGTCATCAATTATTCAAGTTTGTTAGTACAGGTTGCCATCGACAATTCGACCGGTTTCAATTTGGTCGACCTATTGGTCTTTATATTGAAAATGCTCCCACTTTGCAGTGTCTATTGACTGAAGAAACAATTCAACCGGTTGAGAAATTATTCAACCGGTATACACTGCACATGTGTATTTCCCCATGATTTCAAAATTAAAAAGTCTTTTGATGCATATTACTAACAATGTGCTATAGACAATGATAATCTTCACTTTTTAAAAACATTATATATAATTTAAAAATCAGAATTAGGTTTTGGGAATATTTTCCCTATCTATTTGAAGGTTGAGGGCAGTCACTTTGAAAAATATATCATGGATTTGTTTAACAAATCTTTATTGAGTTAAAGACGATACCTTAACAATGGAAAATGCAAGTGTGATGCAGCTTCAACTGAAGAATTGTCTTCTGGATGTTTTTTTGTAAGCTATGCTCCAATAAATAGAAGACCTCGTTCACTCTCCAGCTTCCTTAGAATATGTTCCTTTCCAAATAACTACTAACATATCTATGTGGTTGGTTGCTAAAGTTATTGCATATTTGAATAGGTTGCTGATTACTACCAAAAAGTGCTATTTTGTAGACCTAATAATAATGGTTTTAAGAACCTTTGAGTAGTAATCATATTCATTTAACCCAATTAATTCATTAAGGTCCTTAGTAATTGGTTTTAACCATTTTTGTGGCAAGTTTACATGTTTTTATCAGCTTATGAACCAATTCAAGCATGCCAATTGATGGAGGAGCTATTTGGGCGAGTTAAGCAAGGATTTTGGATGATTACAGGCTTGAATTTCAAGTGGAAACACGAGCACAAGCAATGGAGAAGAGGAAAACAGAGTAAAGAAAACAGCTGCAGTCTTCTTTCACACTTTTGGAGCACTTCCCGAAGTCCATTTTCTACATGCTATATACCATTTGAAAGCTTAGGAAGTCAAGAATCCAACGCTTCAAACCGTGTATGATTTGGAGCTGAAATGAGGAAGATATGGCCTTCGGAAGGCAACTGCATCATGCCAAATGACCAATTTCGCAAGGTGAATTTCACATTGCGAAAATTTCGCAATGAGATTTTCTTCATGGTGCGAAATTTTGCCATTTCGCAATGTGAATTTCACATTGCGAAAATTTCGCAAGGTGAATTAACTCATGATGCGAAAATATGGCACTTCGCATCATGAGTAATTCACATTGCGAAAATTTCGCAATGTGAAATTCACATTGCGAAATTCCTTTGAATCCTCTGTTTCTCCACGCACGCACCACCGACTTCCCAAATATTTTTAGCTTGATATTTTCTCATGTAAATTCCTTTTGTAACCTTGTATTCAGCCGACATAAATCTTTATCTTGTAATTTTGCTATATATAGAGGTGCACAACACCTCCAACAGGGGAGAATGGGATGATTGGTGATCGATCCTCTGTACATTAACTTAGAAATATATAAAGCTTTGTTTTTCTCTTTTCTCCTGTTCTTCTCCATTTCTATTTTCTTAGTAGCCAAACAGCCTCTAAGGGCTTTTCCTCAGAGGATGATTGGCTAAAACTTTTAGTTTCTCAAAGTATGGATGTTATGTGATGGCTTGGATGCAATCCCATGGAAATTTCTCGCACCTGGAAGGTAAGGTAGTCGTTTTTCATTAATGGTTCATTAATGCAAAGTTTGGTTTTTATTTCCTTTGGACAACTTCCAACGGCCAATACTTGATAAGCTTTTGGATTTCTATCCATTAGTTATCTCCTACGAGCTATTGGAAAGTGAGGTTTTCAATTCCAAGTTTTGCATTAATCCGTTAGAACCAATTTCAATGGCCATTGAAAGGTGAGTTTATCACCTGGAATGACTTTGAGTTGCCAATATTTGGTAAGCTTTTGGCTTTAGACCATTAGTTATCTCTTACGAGCCATTCAAAGGAAGTCTAAGGTGAATAACCATTGATGAAATTCACTACCATCTGTTTTGCCATTTTAAAGGATTAAAACTTGATTTGCTAAATCCATACCGGTTCGGGAAGCAAGCATCACCATAGTTGCAACCCCAACGCGAGGAGCCTATCCTTAGATTTCCAATTTGCATAAGAGCCAGAGCATAGCTATCCTATCTTTGAGAAACTTGCTTTTACACCCTTTCATTTTAGTCTTTAATGTTAGCTTAGATTAGTTTAAATCTTTCTAAAAACATTTGCATTTTCTTTTAAAGCTAACATCTATAAGAAAATCACCTATTTTCCTAATTTGAATATCACTTGTGTTTGCGAAAACCCTTCCCAGTGAACGATCCTAGAACCACTATGCTATAGTAGCTTGGCTACTTTAGTAATAGTATTTAAGGTATAAATTTTGTTGATACGCCTTTAAAGCTAAGCTACCATGAGTCGCATCAAATGGCGCCGTTGCCGGGGAAGGTGCCACAAGCACAGTGAAGCAACCATTAAGGGTAACTTGTGATCTTCATCACAAGTTTGGTGAGTTTTCTTATAATTTTTTTTTTTTTTTAGTTTAGTTTTTATTTAGTTAAATTTTTTTTTATTCTCTTTTCTTTTATTTTTGTTTTAATTTCAATTTGTGCATTCCTTGTTGGATTCGAGACCAAGAGGGAACCCTGGTACAAGTTGAAGAAAAGGGGCTTAGTTGAATATCATTTTTTTTAGAAATGGAAATTCCACATGAGGATCAAAGCTCTCATTATGATCATGATAAGGACAAATTTGCATACCTATCCATGAGGGATCGGATTGAGTTAGGGAAAAGGCAAGTTCAACAAAGCCAATGGGGTAGTAAGTATGTCTTAAATGAAGACATAAGCATGAAGGCAAAGCTAGCATCTATGGCTAGAAAGATAGAGGAGTTTGAATTGAGGAATGTGCATACTGAAGCACAACCACAAGCCATGCCAACTTCATTTGAGTATATAAACCATACCAACCTTGCAACCCAACCTCAACCTCAACTATCAATGAGTACATCTTCATTGGAGCAAGCCATTTTGAAGATAAGCAAAGTCATGGAGGACTTTGTAGGTGAGCAACAAAAGATCAACTCTCATCTTAATGAAAAGATTGATAATTTGGAGAGTTCAATAAATGTAAGAATGGAGGGGGTTTACAATGATCTATCACTAAGGATAGAAAAAGTTCAAGACTCCATTGAGAAGCTCACCAATCTCGACATAGCAAGGGGGAAAAGGAAGCTTCCTCCTCAACCCCACCATAACCTTCAAGGAACCAATGCAAAAAGATCAAGGAAAGTGTTGATGATCGACACTTTGGTGGGGGATTGCTATGACAACTTTATGGACCAACCTTCCATTGAAAATCATAAGGTTCAAGATGATAAAGGGTTACTTGAACCCTTTAAAGCATCCACTTCTCCAGGGAAGAGAAGAGAAACGAATTCCCTTGGACCAAATGGGAAGGATGCCAATTTTGTTTGGGATCCAGGGGGAATTCAACATGAAGTGGGTGTGTGAGTGAGGATGAGCTAAATAGTTCATCTTCTTTTTGGGGTACATGCTCTCAGCTTCATTTAAATTCTATGTTTTCTTTAAATTTATGCATGTTTTAGTTTGAATTTTTAGCTTTAATTTAGTTTTAATATGTTTTTAAGATGAGTTTTGAAGTGTTCATGCAGGTACGATGCTTGCAAAAATCGAAATGGAGGTGAAACAGAGGAAACAGGGGAGCCAAAATGCATAAGCAAAGCTCTCAGTGGAATTTCGCACCATGAACACACTCAGTGCGAATTTTTCGCACAGTGACAGTGCATGGTGCGAAAAGGAATTTCTATACATTTTGGAAAGCCAAGCCTCCCGGGATGCTATTTTCGCACCTCAATTACCAGTGCGAAAACTTTCGCACCTTGTTTATCTTGGTGCGAAATGATTTTCAAGCTAATTTCTAAAAACAAAGCTCTCGGGAAGGCATTTTTCTTGAATTCCATGTTTTTTCCAAGTTTAAAAATTCATGAATGCATTTCCAAACCTTTTGTTTTCAAACTTGGAAAACACACAGTCGGGCTTCAAAGGAAGTGAATAGTGACTGTGCCAATTTTGGCACTCACTGTTCACTCCTCCTTTGTTTTCCCCTATTTTAGCCAAAAATCTCCAATTTTAACACCCCTGCAAGCTACATTCAAATGTCATTGCAACTTATATGAATATACCATCATGGCATGGACCCTTTGAGCCTTGTCCTCAGTTGCTCAAAGTGGGGCCCACTCATCATTTTTGTAAATATTTAGTATAAATTCCTCTCTCATTCAATTTTTGAATTTTGAAACAGGTGTTCAACCTTCTCAACTCCAAGTCCACATCACATGAGGTACCACTTCCTTCCTCCTTATTTTCGATTCAAACATTGAGGACAATGTTCATCTCGGTTGGGGGGGAGAGATGAGGAAGTAAGTATTAGTTTAAATTTTTATCATACTTAGTTAAATTAGCTACTTTTTTAAATTTTTAAAATTTTTGCTTTAAACTCCATGGATATTAAGGATTAACTCTCAAAATTAAATGAGAGAAGTCGAGTTTCAACTTGATTACATGAGTCTTAGAGTTTGTATTATGCTCTTCTAAAAGTTGATGAATGGTTGAAACTCCCATTGCATGCAAACTTATCTCTTCCACCTTAAGCTATTCGCACACACATACATTAGATTCCGGTTATAAGATGTGAAACTATCTCACCCTCTAAGCTTGAGAAATCATAATTTGACACCTTTAACCTCTCTTTAATAGTGTTGGGACACCTCATAAAGACCAATGAGTCTTTGAAAAAAATAGAAAAAAGAAAAAGAAAAAAAAAAAAAATAGAATAAACTTCTTTTCTTGCCTTGAAACCTGAGCATGGTCCGAAGGGGTGGTGAAAGCCTTTAAAGCCTGGTGCCCTAAGCCTTTATTGGTTAGGAGTCACCGATCCTCTGCTTGTTACATGGGTGAATTGGTTAAGTTTAGTAAGTGAAAAGAATTGTGAATAAGAGGTGCGTTCCTAGCCTATCAAGAGATGGTTAATTTTGCTAAGCTTAAAGAAAGACTTAGGTTAGGGGGAGATGATAGTTATCCATACTATACTCGGAAGCTAATCACATTAACACTTAGCTTTTAGTGGAAGAATTTGATTTGGATCTTTTGAGAGTGGAAATTCTTTTGATGCTTAAACTTGCATAATATCCATTCTTTGTACTCTATGATCAAGTGAATGCTTTGACAACTCTTATTATAGGTTGAGTTTCACATCTTTATTGATCCATGGATGTCCATCATGCCACTCATATCATTTTTTGGAGTGATTTGCATGATCCCTTTTATGTATATTATTATAGTTTACTTAGTTTTTATCTCCTCCATTGCTAAGGGACTAGCAATGAGTCGGTTGGGGGGTGTGATTACTACCAAAAAGTGCTATTTTGTAGACCTAATAATAATGGTTTTAAGCACCTTTGAGTAGTAATCATATTCATTTAACCCAATTAATTCATTAAGGTCCTTAGTAATTGGTTTTAATCATTTTTGTGGCAAGTTTACATGTTTTTATCAGCTTATGAACCAATTCAAGCATGCCAATTGATGGAGGAGCTATTTGGGCGAGTTAAGCAAGGATTTTGGATGATTACAGGCTTGAATTTCAAGTGGAAACACGAGCACAAGCAATGGAGAAGAGGAAAACAGAGTAAAGAAAACAGCTGCAGTCTTCTTTCACACTTTTGGAGCACTTCCCGAAGTCCATTTTCTACATGCTATATACCATTTGAAAGCTTAGGAAGTCAAGAATCCAACGCTTCAAACCGTGTATGATTTGGAGCTGAAATGAGGAAGATATGGCCTTCGGAAGGCAACTGCATCATGCCAAATGACCAATTTCGCAAGGTGAATTTCACATTGCGAAAATTTCGCAATGAGATTTTCTTCATGGTGCGAAATTTTGCCATTTCGCAATGTGAATTTCACATTGCGAAAATTTCGCAAGGTGAATTAACTCATGATGCGAAAATATGGCACTTCGCATCATGAGTAATTCACATTGCGAAAATTTCGCAATGTGAAATTCACATTGCGAAATTCCTTTGAATCCTCTGTTTCTCCACGCACGCACCACCGACTTCCCAAATATTTTTAGCTTGATATTTTCTCATGTAAATTCCTTTTGTAACCTTGTATTCAGCCGACATAAAGCTTTATCTTGTAATTTTGCTATATATAGAGGTGCACAACACCTCCAACAGGGGAGAATGGGATGATTGGTGATCGATCCTCTGTACATTAACTTAGAAATATATAAAGCTTTGTTTTTCTCTTTTCTCCTGTTCTTCTCCATTTCTATTTTCTTAGTAGCCAAACAGCCTCTAAGGGCTTTTCCTCAGAGGATGATTGGCTAAAACTTTTAGTTTCTCAAAGTATGGATGTTATGTGATGGCTTGGATGCAATCCCATGGAAATTTCTCGCACCTGGAAGGTAAGGTAGTCGTTTTTCATTAATGGTTCATTAATGCAAAGTTTGGTTTTTATTTCCTTTGGACAACTTCCAACGGCCAATACTTGATAAGCTTTTGGATTTCTATCCATTAGTTATCTCCTACGAGCTATTGGAAAGTGAGGTTTTCAATTCCAAGTTTTGCATTAATCCGTTAGAACCAATTTCAATGGCCATTGAAAGGTGAGTTTATCACCTGGAATGACTTTGAGTTGCCAATATTTGGTAAGCTTTTGGCTTTAGACCATTAGTTATCTCTTACGAGCCATTCAAAGGAAGTCTAAGGTGAATAACCATTGATGAAATTCACTACCATCTGTTTTGCCATTTTAAAGGATTAAAACTTGATTTGCTAAATCCATACCGGTTCGGGAAGCAAGCATCACCATAGTTGCAACCCCAACGCGAGGAGCCTATCCTTAGATTTCCAATTTGCATAAGAGCCAGAGCATAGCTATCCTATCTTTGAGAAACTTGCTTTTACACCCTTTCATTTTAGTCTTTAATGTTAGCTTAGATTAGTTTAAATCTTTCTAAAAACATTTGCATTTTCTTTTAAAGCTAACATCTATAAGAAAATCACCTATTTTCCTAATTTGAATATCACTTGTGTTTGCGAAAACCCTTCCCAGTGAACGATCCTAGAACCACTATGCTATAGTAGCTTGGCTACTTTAGTAATAGTATTTAAGGTATAAATTTTGTTGATACGCCTTTAAAGCTAAGCTACCATGAGTCGCATCAGTTGCCACATGTAGAAAACCAACTTGCACAATGGTACACTTGGTGGTTGAAAGTTACCTTTCTTGCTTCATTTTATTAGGTGATATTAAATAGAACATTTAGCAGGAGGGAAAATCAACCTAATGTGGATGATTACACCCATTTAAAATGGATATATGTATAACTTTACAAAATATAAAGTGGGGATATGGACTTGATTGATAATATTTATATTTCTTAATGTTGTTTACCCTTTCTAGTTTAATTATGTTTTCATGCCATTTCCTACTTAGTTTAGATTTTCATCAATTAACGTGTTTTATTTGTAATTAAGGCATCATACTATATCCTACATATGAGAAAGGTTAGTTAATTAAACTTAGTTACTTAAATCAGCTATGTTACGATATCCTAATTATGACAATTTTTAATAAATTAAGCTTAATTAATTTAATTCACTGATGATGTTATATCCTACTTATTCAAAATGTTTGTGATTTAACCAGAATTAATTTAAATGTTGCTATCGTACTATATGGTAGTTATTCTAAATTCTAATATATTAACCTAACTAAATTTTAATAAAATCATCATACTTAGTTACTTAAATCAACTATGTTACGATATCCTACTTATGACACTTTTTAATAAATTTAGTTTAATTAATTTAATTCACTTATGATGCTATATCCTACTTATTCAAAATGTTTGTGAATTAACCATAATTAATTTAAATGCTGTTATTGTACTATATGGTAGTTATTCTAAATTCTAATATATTAACCTAACTATATTTTAATAAAATCATCATACTATATCCTACATATGAGAAAGGTTATTTAATTAACCTGAATTAATTAAATTAAGTTTTCATATTATATTGTACTTAAAATAATTTTTTTTTAACTAACCTCAATTAATTTAATTAAGCTAGATCCAAAGATTTTTTCATATAATTGATTATAAACTAAATGAGTTCATATGGAAAATATTAAATTAATAATGTAGCAAATATATTGTTTCATCTATGTAGAACATTAATTTAATTAAAATGTATCAGTTGATAAACTATATGCATTTCCATATAATAGCAAGGTCGACCGATCTGGGAAACCCACTCCTAATCTTGAACCCTTTCGTCTTCTCTTTCCTTCATCTTCTTCATCTTCACGAAATACCTCAAGCCCAAACCAAATATCCATGGCTTCAAAACAAGCACCGGCTGAAGTAAGCTCCACTGGCAGCAAAGGGAAGAGAACGGTGGTAGCAAAGATGGTCGGGACCAAAGGAAAGAGATCTGACGCATAATGGACCAACGACAGCAAATAGAAGACCCCGGAGGGAGCACAACGCAGCGACAACAAAGGGAAGCGACCGATCATTGATGAAAATATTGAGGTTCATAAGAAGACCACCTTTGATCGAGCTTTGTTCACAACCCCAGAGCTAGCACAAAGATTTAATCTTCATTTTTCCAATTGGATCGTAATCCTAGGTAAGAACATTGATTTTTCAAAGCTCAGTTATTTCCATTTTGATATACTTTTTGCAAGAATGGGTTGGTTTCCTATTGTGTCCATGAAAGAGTTTCTTTATCCTAAGGTTGTGAAATGTTTCTACTACAATATGAAATTTGAAGATGAATGACCTATTAGTACAACCATTAATGGTGTACAAATCAATTTTGATGTCGTTGAACTTTGTCAAATTTTAGACATTCCAAATAAAGGGGTTTGTTTATATGAAGCAAAGAAGTGGCCAAAAGTGGAAGGTTTCAAAGATGTAGAAGCTATACAAAGGCTCTGTGGTTATCCGAAATCTAGTAGACCAACTTCTCATTCATTGACTGTGTTGAGTCGCACCCTACAACACATGATCTCGTATATTTTTATCCCTAAAGGAGGCCATCGAGACAATGTATCTTTCTTAGAGGCGTTTTTGGTTGATTGCATTCTCACAAAAAGAAAGGTTAATATAGGTTACATAATTTTCCGCCATATGAAAGCTTGTTCATTAAGCGAAGATTCAGTGCTCCCATATGGCATGTTTATCACAAAGATTGTCAAATACTTCAATGTGAATTTGCGGAATGAGACAGTTGGGAAGAAACTCAAATCATTTGATACATATGATTGGGCTTCACTTCGGCGCATGCATTTTGTTCGCAAAAATAAAAAAGGTTAGTGGAAAGGAAAGTCTTCTATTGCTTATTCAGAGGTAGATGTGTCTTTAGACAATGGGTTCTCCCAGGATGAGGAATATGAAAATCAGGATATAGAGGGAAGATCTTCGGAAAATGCAAATGTGACACCAATACCGTCAAAAGATGGTATAAGAGCTACAACGGTTGCAGATCATCCTTCACAAAATTGGTAGGAACGAGGCTGGGGCATTGAATAACCTAAATGCCTAGATTAACTCCCTTGGTACCCGCTTAGAGGAGATGTCATTAGCCAATGATTGACGTTTCACATCTTTAGATAATTGCATTGATGGTTTTCAAGAGGAATTCAAATCAGGTATGCAGGTTATATAAGGGCAGCATAATGAGATGATGGTATTATTACAAGCCCACTTCCCGCTTCATGGCCCAAACCATATCTAACCCCTTCTACATTTTCCACTAGTTATATAGTTAGTAAAGTTTCGTTTTTTTTTTTTTTTTTTGGACATTTGGGTAATGTAATTGACACTTTTTATTTATGACTTCCTCTAATGACTTATTTTGGTACTGATAGGCTATTCACATAAATGACATAAATGTTTTCCCTCAATGCTGAAGATGGTATATGGATGATGTAGTTACTTATACATTTATGGATTATATTATGCATCCCTAGATTTATCAACTAATGTCATTCTTTTACCTTAATTTGATATGTGTCATGAGAAAATTGGAATTTCCAACTCTTTAAGCTTCTTTAACACTTCTTTTCTATATTTAAAATTGTGGGTGGACATGATAAAATATGGGTTTCCAATCAGATGCCATGAATTTTTAACTCTTATGTTATTGATTGTCCAATCCCTATTGAAGGGTTTTGTCCTCATCACATTAGGGTAATGGTAGTTTGTTAACCATGGCTGAGCGGGCTTGATCCTTAATACTACTATATCCTACATATCCAAGACTTGAACTCCTGCTTTCATGTTTGTAAACTACAAATATGTTTTCGATCAGTTGTTAGCACTCATAAGAATTGATGGATTTTGTCTTCTTTTTTCTGCCTTTACTGCTTATTTTATTTCCATGTGCATCAAGGTTCTTTTTTAACTACAAAATAACAGCTCCAACAAGAATAAAAAGCAGGACTTTGTCATCTCTATACGAATTACAGGAATACTTCTTTTAAAGTGTGCTCCTAACCTTGTATGTGCTGAAAATGAAGAAGCAGCTAAGGAAAGAAGGCAAGTCACAGATCATACTGCTGGTATCACCATGTGTCTTACTCATCAGTACTTCCACACCCTCTCTGCTTATGTCTTACCCATACAAAAGGACCAAGAGAGTGGCCTAGCTTATTATGATAAATGTAGAAATGATCTAGGCATGGAAATAGATCAAGTTCATGATTTTTGTATATAATATTTATGCATTATATAATCTTTCTTTCAATTCCCCATCACTCAAGATACATAGGACACAATGCTATATGAAGTGAAACCAATGAATGTTGGAAGTGTGTAGAGGAATAATTAGTTGTTACTGAAATGTTGTGTAAGATTTATGCATAACTCCATCATCACCAGATCACATAGCTAAATGACAAAAAAAGGAAAATCCTATTCCGGGTGACCAACAAATTAACAGGCTGCATTTTTTTTTTTTGCTACCGGTAGCCACTGCCCATTTTTGTGCTTTAGGGAAAAAAAAAAAAAGGCAGTGTCTACCGGTTGAGAATATTGCCAACCAGTAGCATATAACTAGTCGACCGGTTCATGTATACTGTTATAAATGGGTTAACTACTTGGCTTCCTGCATAGATTGTTCTGTTGTTATTACATAGTTATTTTTTTTGGCCTTATGATCAGGTAAACCCTGTTAACTGCTTGTAGCCTCTTCTGATTCTTGTGATTTGTGTGGTAAGCTTAATGCTTTTGCTTGTTTCTTGTTATGTATTGCTGTCATTGTATAGATTGAACATATGGTCTACTTCTATGTTGAACTTGGCTTGGCTAACTATGCCACAATGATGTACTGCTCATCTATGCTAGGTGCCTCATCAGTGTATGCTGCGCAGTGTGCCATGAACAGAAGCCCTGTTTGGGATGAAATAGTAAAACCCTACACTAGTTTCTCATAGGCACAACTACTGTAAGTGAATGGTACTGCCTTCCTCTCTCTTTAGTTTGTGAAATACGAATGTTTTAACATTTCTCCCCAAATCAGGGATTGTGCTAATCTCTTTGCAAGTTTCCACTCGATGGGTGCAAAAAACAAGTTGATCAAGGCAGTGTATAGGTAGTGTGGGGGATCATTGGTCTGTGATGATCTGTTTCCATAAGCTTTTATGAAAGTGTCTAAAACTCTAATTTCCAGGTATTTAAAGTTATCTCAATGATAAGAACTTGCAACTCCAAATATTTGCTAGAATTCTTATTATGTGTTTCTCTTTACTATTATTTTGTTAGAATTCTCATTCTTTATTATTCTTTATGGTTCATAGAACCTAGTCTTTATATGAATTGATTTCTATTACAAATTTGATTGCATAGTCACCTCTGAATGTGATTTTAATTCCTGATGAGATTTACTCATGCAACTTGTTTGCCATGCTACTTATTTGAAGGATTACTCTACTTATTGATTGAAATATCTCAAGCTGGAATTTAAATGCATTTTGTTAGACCCTACAAAGAGATGCATTGGTTGATTTGATGGCAAGTTCATACTACATTATATGGAAATCATATTTGCATTAATTTCATGGGCTACACATAATATAACTTGATTGAGACTTGTGCCAAAATTGGTATGTCTCTAATGAACTATTTAGGAAAATATGTTCTTCCATTTCCATTATTTTAATCTTTGGTGTGCCTCTAATCAAATTTTGAGGAAAATATGTTCTTCCATTCTTGATTGGCCAACTTCCACCTAACTAGCCCACCTAAACATTTTCAACCTCACTTGTTGAGTTAGACCCTAACCCATTCTGTTGGCCCTCCTATTTGCTAGTTTTATCTCACCCTTGTGCCCAACCACCATCAGATTACCTACCTCTGAAACATGGGTCCTCTCTAGCTATTTAATGCCAGAATTCTTGGAATAACTCATATCCTTGTTAGCCAACAAAACACCCTACAATTAAAGGAAGTAGATGAAGTTAAGAATATGAGAAAAATGTTGGAATTGCCTACTCTTCTCTAGGAATCCTTCAAGGGTCTTATGAGTGCATCAAAAGCAATAAAATAAAAGGAATTTGACTTCCTTTCCAAGAAAATTAGTCAGGAAACAACTTTGTCTCAACTCAAACATCTTCCCTTCTAGACTCTAAAATACATATATAAGATATTAAAATATTTTCTTCACATGGATGTAAAAGTTTCCAACTTATTCTAAAAATTACTATAAGAATAGGAAATGTTCCAAAAATTCTAGAACATTTTAACTTACTAGCCAATTAATTATACTTAGAAGAGAAAATTAACTTGCTAGCAAAGTAAAAAGGGAAATGCTTCATTTCACACATTTTTGCCACTTCACTAGATTGTGAACGATGATTAGATAATTTTTTTTTTCATATTATTTACTTCTTTTCACTTTTTCCTTTTTTTGGTCACCATGTGCTGTTAGAACAATGGTAAAAAGGTGGTTAAGGTAGCATTACTCAAGGGAAAAAAATGATATATGTCGTTAGGATGCCTATAAAACAGGTTTATATCATATATTTGAATTAGGATTGTGAGTCCATGTGGATCCTGTGATGCTCACAATTGAGAGATTTTTCTTTTTTTGACAGTCCTTAATCAAGAAACTTTTCAAACCTAGTAAATAAAAATTATGAGCTAAGTTGTAGAAAGGCCATTTAAATGTTGAAACTCTAGTATGCTCTGTTATGTAGGCCAATTGTAAGACCCAATAAATGGTTTGAGAGTTTTTACTTTTAAAAGATACTAAACTTCCAGTTGTACTCAATAGGAGTATCAACTTGGAAGCAAGCATGACAATCTTTTTGAATGATACACTTGTTTCTTTTGAGCTATAAAAGTTTTTTGATCTAGTTACCTCAAAATGCAGAAAGTATAGTAATATGATATTCTTAATTTTCCTATCATTTACAACATTTCTTCATTTTTAGAATATCAATCAATCCTATATATCTTTTTTTCTAGAAGCCGTAATTTCCTTGACATACATTTTTTTTTTTCCAGGTTTCAATAGGGTAAAGTGGCAATAGGATTAGAATGTAGTTCATCTTGGGTAGCTGCCAATGCCCCTTGATAATATATTTGATAAGTTTGAAACCTGCAATTGGGTCCAAGTCTCTCTTATGGTTGTTAATAGATCACTCTGTGATGTACTGGGTTAAGTCCTGAATTGCATCCCATGTATATCGTTTTTTTTTTTTGTTTTTTTAAATTTCTTATTACCTCCCGCATAGCTCAATTCCTTTTGCATGAAGTAAGGTTTAAAAGCTTAGAATTTTAAGTAAATATGGACAAGGTAAGGGAAAAAGGGAAATGCATCAACCACCACATGACAAAGATAAAGAGCAATAAGAATCATTTTTTTACTATGAGATGTTGGGTACATAGAAAAACACCTTTCTAATTGCCATTGGATTAATCATCACTTGTAGTTGAGCATATCTCCATGAGGATTACATCATCGACTGATGCTTTCCTACATGTATCAAGCTGAACTACTAGAAGTTAATATAAAACAAAAGTAGAAGTAAGATATCTAATAGAATGGGAAGTTTTAGAAAAGGAGTGGAACATGATCTAATTTCTCTTGCTTTAAAGAGGCCTCATTTTGCCAATCCAACATCCATAGAAACCAACATTTAGTTGGGTGGTAGCAGTTATATTTATTATGACTAGGTGCATAGATAATAAAACTGCCATTCAAGGCCTTAAGGTTGATTTTCTGTGCTCCAAGGAAGGAAGTTGAAATACAGTAGTACACAAGGTAGGGATAATCCTGTGGAAATAGGTAAAAGATCATGGTGAATGCAATGACACTAGACTGACCTGGTGGTGAACTCTATCAGTTAATACATGCAAAGGGAATAAATTTATTTGGGTTAAATGGTATGAATCTTATTATTAAAAATGTTTGTTCTTCTATTCGGCAATCCCTATTTTAACATTGTGGTTTTATTAGAGGCTTTACTCTTTTGTTAGAGCTTTGAGGTCGGCCATTGTTTATGTACTCAACCCCATTCGTAGATGGAGAAATTTGTCTTTTGCATTTTTTTGGACCATGCCATTTTATGGAAGAGTGAAATTTTTTTACTTATGGGGAAACTTGTGATTGAGGTGCTGAAAGTAGTTATTTACTCCATTTTATTTTTACCTGCATATCTTTACTTATGACTGCAATCTGAAAACAATATTATTTCATTCAATTTTTGCTGCCCTACTGGTGACTATGGACTAAGGTTATGGCTTTCATGTAATTTTCTTCCACAATAGACAAGAATGTGTAAATGTGTTATATTAGTAGTACAGGAACTAAATATTGATGGAAGTATAGTCACATTAGCAATGGAAGAGGCATGTGGGATAAGCAGGTTTAAAATAAGGGCCATGTACAATAGCTTAGGTGATTTTGGTAGGAAGAGATGATTGCTGTCATAAATTTTGAATTGTTCTGCTAAACTATTCTCTTTTGATAAGTTTCCATAATGTAATTAACCTTCTATAAAGGGGATGTTGCTCAAGTATGCCGACAAACACAGTCATTCTTTCCTCCTCCTTCACCGCTATTAATTAAGGATGTGTTTTCCATGCTCCGAAACATAAGGTATGAACTATTAAACTTTAGGTCCTTTTCATGGCTTCACCGCTTCAGGAACCTTTTTTTTTTTTACTATATAATATTGGGTTACACAGTTCTATTCACTGCAAAGCTGGTACCAGAAACGAAGGGACGAATGCTTCAAGAAATACAAGCATCAATGGCTCATTTTCTCCACTAAAATAAACTCTTCATGTTCTATGGGAGAAAATATCATGTATTGGAACTTTTTTCTGATTTGTGTCCTGAATTGAAGAAATAAAGTAAGATTGTACCTATGCAATTGAGTTACACGTTTTGATTAATATTTTTGTTACAAAACTACTAAGAAAGAGGATAAATTGATAGTGGACAATACTAAGCCCAAATACTATATCCCAAACTATAATTTTGAGGTCTTATATATTTTGATTGATTCAATCAAATCAATTTTTCCTTCTTCATTACCTCTATAAGAGAATTAGTATAGACTTGATATATCAACAACTTTTCAATCGGTGTGGGTGTGGGTAGAGACACCAAATTGGCCTTTCAATCAACATAAGGGACATAAGATAGACGTGGAAAATTACTTACAGAGATTATCTCAATATTTGAAAATGTAAAAAGCACAAGTCTATCGGACCAATAATCCATTACATATGAAAGAAACATGCATGGTTTTACCTATCTTGGGAGCTAGCTCCTCACAAGTCTTATAGTGACCAACACCTATATGTCTAGATGTATAAAGCTTTTTTTCACACACCAAAAATTAGTTTTTCAATTCTTTTTATACCAAATCCCAAGGTTTTTAGTGGTGTCAAACTAGGAAAACAAATGACATTCTCTAAACATTAACCCACATAAACAATTGATATGGAAATAAAAATGGTATGCATTAAAAAAAATAAGTAGTCCATAAATTCAATAACTTTATAACCAAAATTGTTTTAATGAATATGATAACCCCTTGAGCTGAAGTGCACTTTTGTATTTGCACGTTTAGGCCTACATTTTTTTTTACTAGACTTGCGTTTTTAGGCAACTTTTTTTTTTTTTTTTTTTTTTTTTTTTTGTGCGAGTTTGCATGCTTGAATGTGCACTTTTAGACAGTTCATTTTTGGGTTTGAATGCTTAAGTCTATACTTTTGGATTGGACTTGCACTTCTAGGTAGTCCATTTTTGTTTGAATGCTTAAGCCTACACTTTTGGATTGGACCTGCACTTTTGGGCAGTCCATTTTTGTGTTTGCAAGCTTAGGCCTATCCTTTTAGATTGAATTGCACTTTTGGACAATTATTATTATTATAAACAATAAAAAAAACTTTAATTAATGGAAACAAATATTTATTTATTTCAAATAAATAAATATAAATAGAGACAAAAACAAGCATGATCTAACTATGATACCGATGTAAGATAAAAATTAAAACTATAATCCAAATAAATACCTAAGAAAGATCTTTGTAACTTGAATTATTGATCTTAGTAACAGATTCTAGGTGTAGATGGGCACCATGAAGAACTTCATCAAGAAAAAATAGAAGAGATATGAAGAAACTCAAACCTTCTGAAGAAAAGATTGTTAGGTTTAGAGCTTACCATTTATAGGCAACTTTATTAGTAAAAGATAAGAATTTCAAATTGAATGGATAACTATTTTCATTCTATTTTTAAACAATTTAATTCAAAAACAAATTTTGAATTTCATGTATCTACTTATTCATCCTCCTTTTATTTGACCCACACGATGATGAATTTAAAAGAAGAAATTAAATTCTAACCATGTAATTATTGGTTTCTAATTATGTGTATTTGTTAAGAAAAATATAACAATTTTCTAGGTTAAGTTTCATTTATTACTTATTAGGTGTTATGTGATTCATTTTTTATTTATGGAATTGTGATTGAATTATGTGAATAATTATTCAGGTTAATTATTTATTTTTTAGAATTTCAATTTGGGAAAAAACATAAATTCTAACTTGAATTTTTCAAAATTATTTGAAATCATGGGTTTTATTGGATATTTAGATGACTATGAATTATGTTTTAAAACCATAATTTGAGAAATTCCATGGGAATTTATCATAGTAATTAATTTATTTTTGTTTTCTTAGTTGGATTTAAAAAGTTATGGTAAATTTATTTCTAATTCAAATTTTATTATTTTAGTATTTATTTTTTCATTTTGAATCAAAGATGTATAAAAATATATAAAGTTTAATTATATTGAGAATTAGATGAGTTATAAGAAAAAAATATTGACAATTGTCCCTCCTTTAAGAGGGTTTTTCATGGTATATATAGTGTCACCTTATTGATATATCTTTGGATAATAATTGCTTTGGTGAGGTTGTTGTGATTGTGATGGAGTAAATTAGATCGATCTAGCAAAAAACTAGTTATTCTGCTTATGCAGCTAACTATCCTTTGCATCCTTTCTCTATCCCCTACTTATTCCTCAGCTCAACACTTGTCGGGACAAGTATGAGACCAGATACGATCCTATGCATAACTCGGCACTGAATCCGTAAGACTTGGTTGGATCGACTGAGATTCTGAGTTAACTATAGGTTGAATCGGTTGAGTTACAAAAAATTTTCTAATTCAAACCAGAGATATTTTTCTTTCTTTTAAATCAGAGTAGAGAGATCAAATATTTTTTTTATATATATATAAAAAAAATCATAGATTCACGCAAATGTTTCTATAATGGGTGAAATGTGCAATTCTAAGATTTTTAGTTTCAACCCATCAATCTCGTCTTATGAAGATTAAAGAAGAAGAAGAAATATTCAAGTTTAATGCAATCGTGACTTCCATTGAAGTCTATAAGGGGAGAGATTAGATGGATGAGAGATCGATTACCTCACCACAATCAATGGAGTGTGGGAGTTTTGGTGCCAACTGGTGACTCATCAACGTGTGATTTGAGTGGACTGAAAATTACATTCCTTCTTTGACGATGGCGACAACAATGACGACCACTAGGGGAGAGCTTTGGGGGAGAACATCTTTTGTGGGTTTGCAGTTGGGTGGTTGTTAACCATATTTGGTAAAGTAAAATTGTAATTAACATGAGATTTAATGGTAATAAGATAGATGTTCTAAAATGCATTCTCATCTTGATCAACTTCATAGGCATGTATTTATATGATAGATTCAGCTTACATTTGAATCATTTTTAATTTATTATACCATATAAATTTTTTGTCTTTTAATATTCTAAATTATATTAAAAAATTAATAATTATTTAAAACAAACATTTTTAAAAGAATCAATAATTTAACAACACATTTATATTAGGAAATCAATAATTATTTTTGTATGTTATAAAAATTATATTTATATTTGAATCATTTTTAATCTATTATATCAAATAATATTTTTTTACCTTATAATATTGTAAAATTAAATTACATTAGGAAATAAAAAGGTGTTAACTATAAGATAATTTTGTTTGATTAATTTTTTGAGCTTATCTAATTATACTTATTTTTCTGATAACTTACATCATATTTTTATAATTTTTTGAACTTTCTAATTATCTTATTTTGTGTATTGTCCGATACCGAGCCAAGACGTTGAGACCAATATTCTTCAGAATCCTTCAAGTCAATAACCAATATCACTGACTTTGAACCATGGTTTAAGAGTCATAGCTCTTTTAGAGGTGTCCAAGCTGGGAAGTGGTATATATATATATATATATATTTTTTTTTTTTTTTGCTTAAAATTTCCTCTGGTCAGTCTCCTTGCAATAACAAACAGAGAAAAAGAAAAAGAGGAAAAAAGAAAATACCCATATTCATTTTCTCATACTCTCTCTCTATATCTCTCTTAAGTACAATTAATTAATCTAACATATAATATACGATCAATGCCCTACCAAGACGCCAAGTGAATCTTATTTCCAGTTTCTTTTCTCTGAATGGAACTCAAGTTCAACACTTGGATCTTAGACCCTGATATTTTATCTAAAGTTCATGAGTTTCATAGACCCTGTGCTTCATCATCTGGACTATCCAATACAATATTACATGAATTCGAAGATATTGAACCCTCAATTCCATGCTTATTACATGGAGGTCATCTAGTGTTTTGTCGAAAAATTAATATTCCAAGTTGATGCGTCTACGGTTTACACTAGGCTTTTGAGTCTTTGAGTTTTGACTGTCTCTGCCTGAAATGCGGGAAATGTAGTGAAATATTTGCTCTCATGGTTGTACATTTGGGACAAAAATAACCTCAAACTCTGCCAAATGCTGCCATCAAGAGCTGGAAATGTTGAAATTTCCTACCAGCTAATACGCGGTTCTCATGCCAGAAGCTGGAGATAAAGATTGATAGAGATTCAACCTCATATCATACTACAACTAAGCACCTCCACTAGTTATGAAGATTGAAGAAGTAGTCTATTTTTGACGCGACAAGGAAGCTATGGCATGAGTTTCCATGAAGGATACCAATGATTTTTTGTTATAAGCTACCCTTTGTTTCTTAATTATCAAGGAAACAATAGCTAATACTTTATTATATCACATGTATTTTTTGAAGTCTTGATTAAAATGACAAGACTATTGTTTAATCGCCTCTTGGTTTGATAGGATTGACTGCGACTTTCTTCAGAAATTTGTTGTGAAAGGAGCATCATCTTCTTTATGGTTTGTAGAATGATGTGAGTCCCACAAAACATACTTTGATTTGGTCAAGGTAACTGAATTCAACACGAGAAATCTTATCTAGTTGTACAGTTCCCACTCTTACGGACCACGCTAAATATGATATTATATGGCTGCCTTTGCTTCTAGGACATGCAAGTTATATGGATATTTGGTGCAATCGTTATGGACTCGGAACATCTCCAATAAGAACTTTTCAAAGTTACAACTTTACATGGTTAATCTAAATTTATAAATCATGAAGTAGTTGAAATATTTAGAGTTTTAGAATTGTTTTGGGAAGAAAGAAAAGAAGAAAATGATTACCCTTTAATCTTTGACAATAATTAGAGTTTTTTTTTTATTTTTTATGTGAAATATATTGGAATAAATATCAATTCGAATTAAAATTGAATGAAGATGAATGTTATTAAATATTTAATATATTTGTTTTTTGTTTGAATTTGATTTATATCTAAATAAGGTTTAACATTATTGGGTGTTTAGACAATTTATTTCTTAGCAATGTCTAAATACTACTAAATGGTGAGTTGTATATTTTTATTAATGTTTGCATACTGTTAGTGTTAATTAATTCTATTTATTTTTACATATTAAAAATATTTATTATAATTATTATTATGTTTCCTTTTATTTTACATAATTCATATAAAATATTTTAAAAATAACAAAGAAATTGGTCATTGAATAATAATTAAGAATTTTTACATTTTAAAATGAATTAAAAATTGGCAACTAAATGATAATTAGGATTTTTAATTGTATTTGATTGTTAAGAAAATATTAGAATTTTTTAGGCTAAGTTTCATAAATACTCATTCATTTATACCTTGTGTTTATTCAAATTAATGAATTTGTGATTAAAAGGTGGAATTCTTCACTTGGTAACATTGATCATAAGGATAACAATGATACACTTAACTTAGATATGAAATAATTAAATCAACCACCATGGTCCTACTTGCATAGTCTAAGAGTTAAATTATAAGTGGTATGTTACCCTTACCTTAGGGTTAAATAAGACAAGATCAAATCAATTTGAGAGGGTCTTTACCCGGTAATAAAATCATGACCTACCCAATATATGATTGATTCTTATGATACTAGGATACTTCACAAAATATATGTAGTCCTTAGAGTTCTACATTTTGCTAAATGGATCATATAATTTATTTTATGGTGAATGCTAAATTATTAATGGATGTTTAATTTCTATATAACAATCATGTTGTATAATTCAGTCACTTTCATTTTAACAAGACATAAATTGATCACATCTAACAATGTGGATTACAAAAGAAATCTAGACATAGTTCTCACATAAGAAGAATTAAAATGGGTAAAATGCCCCCAATGAATAATCCTCACATGAAGAAAGGGATGTTTATTATAGATGACATACTGCGGATCAAAAGGTTAAGTGTATCATACTTTGGTCTTTAGATGACATGTTGCAACATCAACATGTGTCTTATTCCATGACTTATGATATCTCTTCAGTCTACAAGAGATCTTTGGGGACAAGGGTAAGTACAAGCTACTTTAAGGATTATCATGAACACTAGGATGACATAAGGAATTTTTGTTAGAAATCATATGATACATATGATCAAACTCTTCCATCTCAAGATTAACAGGAAAACCAAGATTGATTTAGATGTGATGTACTTAAAATTATTTTATTATGATTCCTTTTTAAAAAAAAATATAAATGAAAAAAACAAATCAGAGCCAAAAAAAAAATAGGAGTGACTTTCTTCCATCTCAAGGAGCATAAAAGTTCCACGCATCCGTAGTGTACTGAAGCAGTATTCCTTTCTCTTCACCAGTCTAGTTGGGTCCTTGCTTACGTTGTAGTGTGGTCTTTCTTGGATGCTGCTGATTCCTACTTTTCAAATTCTAAATACTATAAATAATATCTTTATTCTCCCAAACATTGTGAATCCTAAAGCCTCCCATAAAACTTTAGAATGAGAAACAACCTTACCAAACTCCCTTTTTGTCTCTTGTGTTGTCTGTCTTTATGGATTTTCTTCATAGAGATTACCATATCACAGAACACAACAATACCAGTTAAAGTGGGAGTGGTTCTTGACATGGATACATGGCTGGGGAAGATGGGCTTGAGCTGCATCTCCATGGCCCTCTCAGACTTCTATGCCTCTCATGGGCACTACAAGACTAGGCTGGCTCTGGAAATCAGAGATTCCAAAAGAGATGTTGTGGGTGCAGCTGCAGCAGGTACTCTCGTTTCATAAAACTTAGAATATTTATCCATCCATTTGGAAAACAATTGCATTATTGAGAAATATGGAAGCAAAAGTTTAAACTTGCCCTCTTATTTTCAAGCAATTAGATCTTTTCAAATATATGAGCAGACACAGGTGTGGGAGATGTTGGGTTTTTATCGGTTCAGAGTTTCCAAAAATAGGATCTATCAATTAGATGAGTGACTGATCATTAACTGTAGAAATAATTTGACCACCTCATACCTTTAAGATATAATATGATTTCATTTTTTCTGTAGAGGAATTATTTCTTTAATTTCTTCATAATTGCAAATTAACTTTTCTATAGTAAAATTACGTTATATTGAAATATGAATAGTAAAATTTTTCTATTTAATTATAATGTTATTATGGAATTATTGTGAATAGTATTGTTTTTAAAGAAAAAGAATGTTAATAAAATCACTGAAATGCAGCACTGAATTGAACAGTGAAAGAAATCCAGAAGCGTCCACCCAGATTAGAATTAATTCGAATTTTTTACATTAAGTAACTTGATTTGTAGACCAGTTAATTAATTTCTTTCTTTAACTTTAGCTGATGGGAGTTATTGTTTGATAAATATAAGTGTAAAGACATCATTAAAACAGAAACTGCTGCAGATTGGGAATGATAACTATAAGAGAAGTTGTTGAGGAAAAAGAGTGTTCACATTGAACCGAGATTAGCATGCCCATCAAAGACGGCAAAAGGTCTCGTTAAACCACACGTTTTCAGCTAAGCAACATTTATTTTCTTGGCTAGGAGGACGTTTCTTTGTTAACCACACGATGGTTCAAAGACGCAAAAAGTCTCCATAAATTTATTTCCTCCTTTGTTTAAAAGTCAACTGTAATTTTGTGGCCATTTTAGAGAAGCATGGGAAGTTACCAAAAGTGACGCGTATGACCTATGGTATTAAGAAATAATGGGATGTAAAGTGGAAGGTATATAAAAAAATTAATGTTATCTCCAAGAAAATCTCAACATATATGATCCACCTTTCTGGTTTAACAAGACGATTGATAATTTTTTCACGAATTCTAGAAACCATGGGACCAAGGGGATGTATTTTCTTTGTTTTTTTGTTCATACCTTGTTTGATTGCTGATAATATAGTAGAAATTGAGTGAAACTTTAGAATCATTAAATTTTAATTATCGTGAAATTCAGCTCTAGATTTATTACAAAATGAGGAAGTTCAAGTCATCATAGGACCAGCAACCTCCATGCAGGCCAATTTTGTGATTTATCTCGGAGACAAGGCTCATGTGCCCATCATTTCATTTTCTGCAACTAGTCCTTCTCTTTCTTCGCTCCAGAGTCGATATTTTGTCCGAGCCACATTGAATGACTCAGCTCAAGTACCAGCCATAAGAGCTATTGTCCAAGCCTTTGGGTGGAGACAAGTTCTGCTCATTTACTTGGACAACGAGTACGGAAATGGAGTTCTACCTTATCTTACTGATCCCTTGCAAGAGATTGACACCCGTATCTCCTACAGGAGCGTCATTCATCCATTAGCCACTGATGATCAAATCCTCGAAGAGCTTTACAAGTTGATGACAATGTCAACCAGAGAGTTTTCATTGTACACATGTTTACACCTCTAGGCCCACGGCTTTTCACCAGAGCGTATGAGATTGGAATGATGGAAGCAGGTTATGTTTGGATACTAACTGATGGATTAACTGATATCTTGAGTACCTTGGATGACTCGGTCATTGATTCGATGCAAGGAGTGTTGGGTGTAAAGCCTCATGTTCCAAGATCGAAAGAGCTTGAAAGTTTTAAAATCAGATGGAAAAGGAAAATCCAACAAGAATATCCAACCAATGAAAGCTTTGAGCTGAACATTTTTGGACTCTGGGCTTATGATGCTGCTTCTGGGCTAGCCATGGCAATTGAAAAACTTGGGGCAACAAACTTCAGCTTCCAAAAGTCTAATACTTCCAGAAATTCAACTGATCTTGATACTGTAGGAGTCTCCCAAATTGGTCCAAATCTTCTCCAATCACTATTAAGTACTAGATTTAAGGGCCTTAGTGGACACTTTCAAATTTTTAACAGGCAACTACGTTCATCAGCTTTTCAGGTAGTCAATGTGATCGGAAAAGGGGAAAGAGGGGTTGGATTTTGGACACCAGAGAATGGAACTGTAAGAAAGTTACATTCCACTTCCAAGGCCAATCTAGGAACAATCGTATGGCCAGGAGAATTACCCTCCGTTCCTAAAGGTTGGGTCCTTCCAACCAATGAGAAGAAGATGAGAATCGAAGTACCAGTCACCAAGGGTTCTGGTAAATTCGTAAAGGTGACACGAGATCCTAGCACTAACGCGATGGAGGTCACTGGATTTTCCATAGCAGTCTTTGAGAACAGATATGACCAATAATTACTGCAAAAGAGTCTCCATTAATTGTGCCATGTTTATTTGTTTTATTGTTTCAACTAGATAACATATCTTGGGGAAATGACCAAGGGGTTTTCATATTCACCACATGATATTTAAGGGGTAGCAAACAGTGTTAAAAAACTATAACAGTGTCGATTTTGACATTATTTGTGAATAAATATGAAATTAGTGGAATTAGGCTAACGGTGATTGCTCGTTTTCATATTCGTGCTGATTTATAGATTTTAATTTTTTTAATAGGACTTTTATTAATAAATTATAATAACTGTATTATAATTTTGACAAATTATTTTAAAATTTTATTAATTTATTTAAATCCTTGTTTATTGTTTGAACCTGCATGCTCCTGAACTCAGCTGTAGACCTCTTACAAAATGAGGAAGTGGAAGCCATAATAGGGCCGAGATCATCGATGCAGGCCAACTTCATGATCGGTCTTGGAAGCAAAGCTCGGGTGCCCATCATTTCCTTTTCTGCAACAAGTCCCTCTCTTTCTTGGCTTCAGAGTCAATATTTTATTCGAGCTACCCTAAATGACTCAGCTCAAGTACCGGCAATAAGGGCAATAGTCCAGGCCTTTGGATGGAGAGAAGTTGTGCTTATTTACGTGGACAACGAGTATGGCAATGGAGTCGTACCGTCTCTGACTAGTGCCTTGCAGGAGGTGGACACCCATGTGACCTACCGGAGCGCCATTCATCCATCGGCAACTGACGATCAAATCGTTAAAGAACTTTACAAGTTGATGACGATGTCAACTAGGGTTTTCATTGTGCATATGCTTACACCTCTTGGCTCCCAGCTTTTCACCAAAGCAAATGAGGCTGGAATGATGGAAGAAGGCTATGTTTGGATACTAACTGATGGGATAACTGACTTCTTGAGTACTTTGGACGCTTCAGCCATTGATTCGATGCAAGGGGTGTTGGGCGTCAAGCCCCATGTTCCAAGAACCAAAAAGCTTGAAAGTTTTAAAATCAGATGGAAAAAGAAAATCCAAGAAGAATATCCAACCAATGAAATCTCTGAGCTGAATATTTTTGGACTCTGGGCCTACGATGCTGCTTCTGCACTAGCCATGGCATTTGAAAAACTTGGCGCGGGAAACTTCAGCCTCCAAAAGACTAACATTTCCAGAGATTCAACCGGTTTTGAGAGTATTAGAGTTTCCCCAGTTGGTCCAAATATTCTCCATTCACTATTGAGTACTCGATTTAGAGGCCTTAGCGGAGATTTTCAAATATTCGATGGGCAACTTCACTCGACAGCCTTTCAGATAGTTAATGTGATTGGTAAAGGGGAAAGAGGGGTAGGATTTTGGACTCCGAAAAATGGAATTATAAGAAGACTGAATTTCACAAACACATATTCCACTTCTAAGGACAACCTAGGAATAATTGTATGGCCTGGAGAACCTACTTATGTCCCTAAAGGTTGGGTGCTTCCAGTAAATGAGAAGTTGAAAATAGGAGTTCCAGTGAATGCTTTTAGTGAATTTGTAAATGTGACATGGGATCCCAAAACTAATGCCACAAAGGTCACTGGGTACTGCATAGATGTATTTGATGAGGTGATGCGTTCGCTACCATATGCTGTTCCTTACGAGTACATTCCCTTCGGAACCCCTGATGGCAAGTCTGCCGGTAGCTACAATGATTTGATATATCAAGTGTTTCTAAAGGTCAGTCATACTTTTCACTCTTTCTAGTATCTTCATTTTGTTTTTATTGGATACACAAAAGAGCACCAACATTATCAACCTATTCAATGAAATATACAAGAAGATTTCTAATTCCCTCTTTTTTATAACAAATAGAATTATGATGCCGTGGTGGGAGATACTACAATTGTAGCGAACAGGTCCAAGTATGTAGATTTTACATTACCCTACACTGAATCTGGCGTATCAATGATCGTGCCCATCAAAGACAACAAAAGCAAAAGTGCATGGATTTTCTTGAAGCCATTGACTTGGGACCTCTGGGTGACTAGTGCGTGTTTCTTTGTTTTCATCGGCTTTGTAATTTGGGTTCTTGAACATCGAATAAATGAAGATTTCAGGGGCCCTCATTCACATCAAGCAGGCACCATCTTCTGGTTCTCCTTCACAACTATGATGTTTGCACAGAGTAAGTTCTCTTCCCTCAAATTAACTTCATTTGCTGAAATGATGTTGATTTTCTGGTTCTATGTTTGTAGAGGAGAGAATTATGAGCAACTTGGCGCGGTTTGTGATGATCATATGGTTCTTTGTGGTGCTCATTCTTACTCAAAGTTACACCGCCAGCTTGACATCAATGTTAACTGTCCAACAGCTCCAGCCAACCGTTACAGACATAAAAGAGCTACAAGCGAAACGGGAGTATGTAGGTTACCAACAAGACTCTTTCGTTCTCGAATTCCTGAAAAGGATGAAGTTTGACGAATCCAAGTTAAGGATCTATAGTTCTCCAGAAAAATTAGCTGAACTATTCTCGAAAGGAAGTGCAAATGGAGGTATTGCTGCTGCCTTTGACGAGATACCTTACATGAAGCTCTTCATTGCACAGCATTGCTCGAAATATACCATGGTTCAACCAATATACAAATTTGATGGGTTCGGATTTGTAAGTGCTCTCTCCTCTCACAAACAAACACTCATTCCCAATATTTATGTGCATTTCATGTGTAAGCTTTTCTTTTTCTTTTTTGTTTGTTTGTTTGTTTATTGTTGTTTTTTTTTTTTTTTTTGGAATTTCAGGCCTTCCCAATAGGTTCTCCTCTGGTACCCGATGTTTCAAGGGCAGTCTTAATTGTGACTGAGGGAAATGAAATGGTAAGGATTGAGAAAAAGTGGTTTAGCGAAAAAACTAGTTGTTCAGATGATAATGGAAGCTTACTTTCTTCTAACAATATCAGCCTTGATAGCTTTTGGGGCCTTTTCCTCATTGCTGGAGTCACTTCATCTTTAGCTCTGATCATAGGTATTGCCATGTTCCTGCATAAACATAGAGTTGTAGTAATGGGCAAAGATTCGGCATCGACAAAGATTAAGACCTTGATGACACTTTTTGATCAAAAAGACCTCAGCTCTCATACTTTTAGAATAGCTGACCAGCCATACAGCGGTAGCAATGAGCCTATAGCTGCAGTTGGAGCCTCTCCCTCAGTGACTAACAGCTCGCCAAGGCCATCAACCTTTTCCAACCAAACCAATAATGATATTCCCCTCTCCGGAGAACAAGGAACCTCTTCTTAATTCAGAGCACAGTGGTTGGAGCTCAATCACAACTGGTGGGCAATCATCGCCAGAGATAGTAGCTACTAATTTAAATCAAGAGAGAACAAATATACCTGTAACATCACATTAGAATAATCGAACTTCATTGCAGTAGCATTATCATTATATTTCACAGCATGATAGGATTGTAATCTTGCTGATTGTTGACAGGTTGAATTTAACTCCTGTACTCCACATTTTCTAACTGTCAAATTGGTTGTTATCTGCTTGTTTAAATAGTTTATGATCAAGGAGGAAACATTACATAAATTAATATACTTATTTTGGAAGTTCATTTGGTTATACTGTCAATAGTACTGTTAAACAGATCACTCTTTTTATTGTCTATAATTTTCCTTTTCAATGAAGATGAGAATATGTAAATAGAATAGTTATTTTGGGCTTCAACGGATTTTAAGTACAAGGGTTTTTTTTTTTTAATTGAAATATATGTTTTGTAAAGTTTAGACTCAAAACGGTTTTTTAATAATTTATTTTAAAAACAAGTTGTTTTGTCATAATGAATTTAAATATAATTTTATGTTTTTTATAGAACATTGTAAAAGACCAAAGTCCAAATTATTGAAAACATATTAAGTAATAAGTAGCTAAAATAAATAAAGAAATAATATATATATAAATTAAAACTCACAAATAAGATTGATAAAAGCTAAAGTTTGCCTTGCTCATGTGCTTAAAATTTAGTGACATTCATCTCTCAAGATGCAACAATATAAGAAATGATAAATAATGTTTATATTTTCTATAAAAGCCTGGATGCTTTCAAAATATACACTTATCACTCATACATGACTTGGAATGGATTAGCCCACTTAGGAATGACCTGGAATGGACCACCCACTTGGAGATGACTTGAAAAAGAATGAGAAATTGATGTTGTTGGAATAAATGAAATGTCGTGGAAGGGGTCTCTTTTTGTAGGTGGAGATTTGCCCCTAGAAGAGATGCTTCCACCAAAGGGTCACAAGGGTCACACCTATCTAAAAAAGATGTCTCATATCTGTTTTAGACAATCTGTATCTTAAATGGAAAAATTTTTGTACAAAGAAAAAAAAAACACTTTATGCCATTGGGCTTTTCTGGTTATGTCCAAAAGCATATGAGCCAAGGTGAGGCCTGATTACTACCAAAAAGTGCTATTTTGTAGACCTAATTATAATGGTTTTAAGCACCTTTGAGTAGTAATCATATTCATTTAACTCAATTAATTCATTAAGGTCCTTAGTAATTGGTTTTAACCATTTTGTGGCAAGTTTACATGTTTTTATCAGCTTATGAATCAATTCAAGCATGCCAAATGATGGAGGAGCTACTTGGACAAGTTATGGCAAAGCTTTTGGAAGCTCAAATTCATGAAGAACCAAGCTTTGGAGCCTCATATTCCTTTGCCTTAGTCGTTCAAAGTATGCAAGGAGAGAAGCAAGGAGAGAGGAAAAACAGAGTGAAGAAAACAGAGGAAAGCCAGCTGCAGTCTTCTTTTGCACTTTTGGAGCACTTCCCGAAGTCCATTTTCTACATTCTATATACCATTTCAAAGCTCAGGAAGTCAAGAATCCAATGCTTCAAACGGTGCGCGATTCGGAGTTGAAACAAAGAAGTTACAGCCACTGCAAGTCAATCACTCTAAAGTGTTGCGGAATCAGCCTTTTGTTGCGAGAATTTCGCAGCCTTTTTGTACAGTGTTGTGGATTTCCTCCTGAAGTTGCCCGATATATGCCGCAAGCTGGGAGCTGAGAACCTCAAGGTGGAAGCCAACTTCGCAGCCCTGTGAAGATAGCTTGATGTTGCGAAGTGATTTCGCAGCCCTCTTGGGTGTCTGCGAAATCTCGTAGACACCATTTTTCACCTGCGAAATGGTCCTTAGAGCATCCCGATATTTGTGCACCGACTCTTTTAGATCTTTTCTTCAGATATTTTTGTATAAATTTCCATTTTCTCCTTGTATTCAGCCACTCATGTAATTCCTTAGCTAGGAAGTATCCAAGGAAGGGTAAATTACCTTCCTATATAAACTCTCTTGTAAACACTCTCAGGAGACGCTCGGAAATCATATAATGTAATATAGAAATAGATATATCATATATAGAATCAACGAACAGAGCACTTGCTCTGTTTTTCTTATATATTCTTGTTTTCTCGTTAGTTTTCTTGCTAGCCAAACATTCTCTAAGGATTTTTCCTCAGAAGATGAGAGGCTAGGCTTTTTGTCTCTTGGAGTAAGGAAAGCCGGGTAAGTTTCCACATGCATAAATTGGAAGTTTTGTTGTTTTAGTTTTTAATGAAGAGAAAGTGTGACCCGTTAATGGTTTTTATCTTTTTAGTTAACTTAAAACGCCTTTAAATCACCTAGGCCAACACTTGGTAAGGCAAGTGATATCCGTCCATGGAGATTCACTAGTTTACCCCTTGCGAGCCTTTGGGAGGTGGTTTGAAGGTAGGATTTTCTAGAATAGCCAACACTTGGTAAGCTTTTGGACTCCAAGGAGACATCCATTAGTTATCTCTTGCGAGCTTTTGACGGGTAATCCAAGGTTAAAGATCACCTTGAATGGCAAGTGCTAGGTGAGAGGTATGAGTCATTGCAAGTTGCATCAGTGAGAGGGATTTAGTGTTTGAACCCATTAATGGGAAGCATTTGTACAACACCGGTTGGAGAAGGAACTATATGTTAATTCTCTAATGCGAGGAAAAGAAACAAGTGACCGGAACTCCCTTTTTGTATGAGGAATCTGAGCCTAGTGATCTGAAACTCCAAGAAACATTTTTCTTTGTAAGTAAAATCAGTTATTATTTGTGGTTAGTTTAAAACCAAACATTTTCCAACTCAAGTTTATGTTTTCTTTTAAAGCTAACCTTGAAATGAAAAGGCACCAATTCAGCTTTGGATTAATATCATTTGCAAAGTGAAAACCCATCCCAGTGAACGATCCTAGAGCCACTGTGCTATAGTAGCTTTGTCTTTGCTACCCTAGTATATGGTGTAATAGGTTATAAATTTTGTTGATTACTCCCTCAATCAAAGAGCACCAACTGGACACGAATCAGCCGAGACACCAATTGGGCATGAATCAAGGCCCAAGTCCACTCCCATCTAGTTAAACCCAAGCATATATGAGTCTAGGTTCAAGCCTACACTACAAGGAAAAAGATATATGGTGACATTTATAACGAGTCACCATAAACATAGGATGTCACTACAACATAACGTCACCTTTTCCACTGACACCATAGAGGGTACCAATTGGTGACGTATTTGGAAGTAATACCAAAGTAGATAAATGGTGACCCATTCGGAAGTGACACCATATATTTCTAGTGATGATTGGGTGTCACATTAAATGCATCATCTTTGAGTTGTGATGTCACATTAAATGCATCACCTTTGAGTTATGGTGTCACATCATTGTAAATTACTGTGGAAGATATGATTGCTTTTAGTTGTAGATTTTTGTAATGCTTATGAATTAATAAGTAAGATTAACTTGTTTATCTTTTGTCCATAAATATAACAATCATATTACATTTAACTCATTTTTCTATAATATTTTTAGAATAACTCATAATACATTGATCATCTAATAATATTTGTATATCAAATGTTCACAAAAAGATAGTACATCCAATATATCAAACCCATCAAAACTTAAAAAGAAGAGTGAATACATACCAAAACATGATTTAGAAATGTTAAAGATTCCAAGATTCATGTATACCTCCATTTCATAATCATAAAATTGGCTAACTATAAAATGACATAAAAGTCGCATCTAAAAATCTAAAATTCTCAGTACCAATTAAAGTAACGTTTATGTCCTACAACGTATGACATAATAGTTGAATTTAAAAATCCAAAATCTTGTTGCCTTCTTCTTTCTTTTTGTTCTCCATTCCACCATCCCAAGAGTGTATACCTGTATTTCATAATTTAATGAGTTTTATAGATTTTTATTGAAGAAAATAAACATGGATTCATGTTATCATAAATGAACAAATCTAAGAACTATTTTTTTTTTCTTTTTTCAAATAGAAACATTATTCAAAGAATAAGTAATACTATACAATACCTATGGAAAAATTCATGTAGTAGCTAAGGGACCCACCATGCATGGTGATCAAGATGCATCATGTGTTATGTGGTTCATTTTTTGGATTTATGGAATTGTGATTGAATTATGTGATTAATTATTCAAATTAATTAATTAATTTTTAGAACTTCAATTTGGAAAAAAAAACATAAATTCTAACTTTTATTTTTCAAAATTATTTGAAACCATGGTTTATTGGATATTTTGTTGACTATGAATTATGTTTTAAAATCATAATTTAAGAAATTTCATTGGGATTTATCAAAGTTAATTTATTTTTGTTTTATTAGTTGAATTTTAAAAAATTATGGTAAATTTATTTCTAATTCAAATTTTATTATTTTAATATGTACTTGTTCATTCTAAATCAAAGATGTATAAAAATATATAAAGTTTAATTATATTGAGAATTAGATTAGTTATAAGGAAAAAATATTGACAATTATACCTCCTTTAAGAGGGTTTTTCATGGTATATATGGTGTTAGATATATCTCTGGTTTATAATTGCTTTAGTAAGGTTGTTGTGATTGTGATGGAGAAGATTAGATCGGTCCAACAAAAAACTAGCTATTCTGCCTGTGCAGTCAAGGGTCTCCAAAAAGCCAGCGGCCCGCTTTAGGCCCAGCCCGGCCCAAGCCCGCCAGGCCCGAGCCTGGCCCGAGCCTGGCCCGAGCCCGTTTCTGGGCAGGCCGGGCCGCGGGCCTAATTTTAGGCCCGGCAGGCCAGCCCGGCCCGTAGGCCCGTAGGCCTACCCTTTAAAAAAAAACTACAAAAATAAAAAGTATTAAAAAAAATATTCATTTCAAAATTTTATTCATTGAATGTATAATTACATTTGAAAATGTGGGAAAAGTTTACATCACTACAAAATAAATACATCCCAACTAGGTTGGCACCTATTTATTTGTCAATCATCTGTATTTTTCAACCACAAAAAATAAAAATAAAAATATAATATACATTTAGTCATTATTTTCTGGCAATGATGGCCAACTATCATGCATCCATGAAGATCTTGATAATTTTAAAGATTTCATATCGACAAGCATCTCTGTTTCTCAAATGGAATCATACATCCTTTTATTTGCTATTTCCCAATCTTTCACACATATCCCTGCTTCAATAACATCTGGCGCTAAGTTGCATCATTTTTTACTAACTACTCTTCCACCTGCACTAAAAGCAGCTTCTGATGCAACTGTACTCACAGGAACTGTTAGTACATCACAAGCAATTATAGAAAGCACAAGATATTTGTGTTGATGTGATTTCCACCATATTAAAATATCAAAATCTTCTTGATCTTCAAATGAAATTATATCAGTATTAAGATATTTATCTAAATCAGATGTATTATTTGGAGAACTATTTGTTGTCTTTTTTCGACTTTTCAACATTTCTAGAGCTCTTTTATAAAAAGATGAGGAGTTTGCAGATGTAGGTGGTAATTTAATAGTATTAATATCATTACCATATTTTTCTTTATAATAGTTATATAAATTATATAATAATGAATTTATTTCATTTTTAATTTCTTCAATTTTTATTTGGTCATTAAAATAAATAATTGTTAACCATTCATCCAAAGCTTCAAATTTCAATCTAGGGTCCACAATTAAAGCAATATAAAAAATTAAAGGTATTTCTCCCCAATATTTTCTAAATTTTTCTATCATTGCAAATATTGTATCATTAAATATTTCAAAACTTAAATATTTTTTAAGTACAATAAAAATATTAGTTATTTGCATAATAACTCGATTTGAAGTTGGATAATATACACCACAAAAAATGTTTGTTGAAGTATCAAAAATTTCAAAAAGATCTCTTAAAAGATCCGCAATATGCCAATCATAATCATTTAATGCATAAATATCTACTTCACAATCATTGTTAATTAATTGTATTTCATATAATTCGACTACTTTTCTATATTTTGTAATATTTTGTAAAAGTTTATATGTGGAATTCCATCTAATGGCCATATCCAAATTTATATTTTTTCTTTTCATATTTAACATTTTGCAATAATAAAAAAATAATTCATGTTTTGCTTGAGAACTATTAATACTATATGCAATGCCTCTAATTTTTTCCAATGTACTATCAACATTTTTTAATCCATCCTTTACAATTAAATTTAAAATATGTGCACAACAACGCACATGAAATATTTTAGCATGATCTTCTTTTACTTGCCAATATTGTTTTAGCCTATGTATTGTTGCATCATTATTAGCAGCATTATCTAATGTTATTGTCAATATTTTATCACGAATGCCTAAATCTATAATTTCATCATTTATTAAAGATGCTATATTTTTACCACTATGTGGAGCATTTATTAATTTAAATGAAATTATTCTTTTATTTAATTTCCATTCATTATCAATGTAGTGAGCAGTTATACATAAAAAAACCAGTGTGAGTTAAAGATGTCCAAATATCAGATGTTAAACAAATATTTCCTTTAAAATTTGCAAAAAAAAAATTTTTAAATTTCTTTTTGTGTATAAATTTTTTTCATAATATCTCTTTTAACTATATTTCCAAACCAACCTTTAAATTGAGGATTAATACCTCATTGAATTGTTCCTGCAAAATCATGAGTTTCCATCATGTTGAAAGGTTGTTCTGTTCTTATTATATAATCAATCATTTCTTCACGACAGTTGAATTCATCATAAGAAAATGTTTTTAAATTTCCACTTTCATTTTTACCTAATTGCATATAATTTCTAATATCTACATTATTTTTAGTTTTACAATTTTCATGATGTATTTTTAAATGACTTGTGCCTGCATTTGAGCCACCAGTAAGAAATTTATTACAAATTTTACATTTTGCTTTTATTTCTTTTTTATTATTTTCTAAAATTATTTCTATTCTATCAAAAAAATTCCATATATTTGAAGTAAATTTTTTGTTTGATGATATTTCATCACATGGACTAGATGAAGAAGCACTTGCCATATTATAATTATTGATAAAATATTATGTCAAAAATAATAAATTAATAAATATAAAAAAAAATGTAACAAAAAAATAAAGTAGTAGGAGTGAAGTATGTTACTCAATTAGAGAACCGATGCAGAAATTCCTAGCAAATTTGAACTCTTGGAGCCACCAATGCTTGTTTTGCACCACCAACAATATTGTATAATTTGAGGGAAAAATAAAAGAATTCAAAATATTGTAGAATGTGAGAGAAATAGAGAGAATTTGATGAAAAAATGAAAAGGAAGAAAATGTATTTATAGGAAGGTTAAAAAAAAATTCAAATTTCAAAATAATTGGCCATGTGACCGTTGGAGGCTTAGCTCCAACAATCACATGGGCTGGAGCTAGGCTCCAACGGTCACATGACTGATGGAGCCTTTAATTTTTTTTAAAAAAATAATATACTTTATTTATATATATATATAACTAACTCAATTAATAAACATAAAAAGAATGTAGTTTAGTTGGTTAGAAGCTTAAAGTTTAAACATGAGGGGAGGGGTTCGAATCCTCCCCTCTCTCTTTCCTTGGCTTTTTTGAAAGCCATTTTGGCTTAATTCAAAAAGCCCGCGTGGCCCGGCCCGCCTGCCAGCTCGCGGGCTCATAGGCCGAGCCGCAGGCCTAGCATTTTAGCATGGCCCGGCCCGACCCAAGCTAGGTCGCGGACCTCCTATTTACGGCTCGGCTCGGCCCAGCCCGCCCGTTGGAGACCCCTGTGTGCAGTTAACTATCCTTCACATCTTTTCTCTATCCTCTACTAACATTAGTTATACTCCTTATTCAATCCCCAACTTAGTTTGTATCTCTCTTTACTATTATTGTATACAGGTTTGGGTGTCATAACTCTTTTATAGGAGTCTAGGTTGGAAAATGGTACATATATATTTTTCTTAAAATTTTCTCCTCTCCTCGCATTAACAAACACAGAAAAAAATAAAAATAAAAATAAAACACCCATATTCCTTTTCACATTCTCTCTCTCTCTACTATTATCGTACGCAGGATTGGATGTCACAGCTCTTTTATAGGAGTTTAGGCTGGAAAATGATACATATATATTTTTCTTAAAATTTCCTCCACTCTCCTCGCATTAACAAACAAAGAAAAAGAAAAAGAGGAAAAAAGAAGGTACTCGTATTCCTTTTCTCATTCTATTTCTCATAAGTATAATTAATTAATCTAACATACCATATAAAATCAATGCCCCACCAAGACTAAACCAAGCGAATATAATTTCCAGTTTCTTTACTCTAAATGGTACTCTAAATGAAACTCAAGATCAACTCTTGGATCTCAGACCATGATATTTTATCTCAAATTCACAAGTTCCATGGATTATGTGCTTCCTCATCTGGACTATCCAATACAATACTACGAATGCAAAGATATTGAACCCTAAATTCCATGTTTATACATAGAAGTCAACTTGTGTTATGTAGAAAAATTAACAGTCCGACTTGATGTGTTTACAGTTTGCTCTAGGCCGGCTTTTGAGTTTTGAGTTTTGACTGGCTCTACTTGAAATGCGGGAAATGCAAGGACATATTTGATCTCATGGTTGTACATTTGGTACAAAAATAACCTCAACCTCCTGCCATCAAGAGCTAGAAATGTTGAAATTTCCTACCAACTAATACATCATTGTCATGCCAGAAGCAGGAGATAGAGATCCAACCCTATATTATACTACAGCTAAGCACCTCTACTAGTTATGAAGACTAAAGAAATAGTCAACTTTTGACCCCACAAGGTAGCTATGACATGAGTTTCCATAAAGGATACCTATGATTTTCCGTTATAAGGTACCCTTTGTTTCTTAATTATCAAAGAAACAATAGCTAGTACCCTATATCATATCACATCATATTTTTTGAAGTCAATGGTACAAGGAAACAAAAAATGCAAAACTTAGATTTTTAGTATCTACAATAAAAAAAATTTAAAAAAAGAAAAAAATTTGCCATTATTTACTCATAATTTGCTTGGCAAGTGGGCTAAATACTTTCTTGCAAAGGCTTGACTAAAATGACTAGACTATTGTTTAATCGCTTCTTAGGTTTGGTTTGATAGGATTGACTGCGACTTTAGAATTTTGTTTTGAAAGGAGCATCATCTTCTATATGGTTTGTAGCACGATGCGAGTCCTGTTGATGTCGCGACCCACTAGGATTACTGTGTCTCCTTGACACTAGCACTTGATCAACTAAGAGTGATGTTTCCTTCCTCTCTCCTACAAAAGATGTCCGGACAAGTTGTCCAGACATACCTTCTGAAGCTCTAGTTAAATTGAAAGTTCTATATGTTTTCTCCTTTTGGGAGTGATTCCGAAGTCTGTCTTACCTCCTTTTGTTGGGTTCCTTGAAGGATTTTATAGTATCTGGGGTTTTTTGTTGTCACATCCAGGCTAGTGGGGTCCTTTACTTCCACAACCATCATGGCTACTCATAGGGTAGCAATGCAATCATAACTTTTTAGGCAGTGAATAGAGATTGCTAGTGAGGCGATCAGGCGGCACATCCATCACTTCATTTTGCAGGCAGTAGAGTGCAGAATATGGCATATGGCCTGAAAAGACATGAAGATGTCCCAACTAGCACGCCTTTAATGGAAGGCGAATGATGGATTGTGGAGTATGGTCAGAGACATTGCTTGGAGCATGTCCTGCAGTCTCGTAAGAGCATGGGCACCTAGCCATTGACTGTTAGATCTGGATAGGATGGATCCGGAGTATATGTTCCTAGCTAATGGAGCATGTTCGGATAGAGGCGAAGGGCTACCACGTGTTTATAAAAGGTTTGCCTATGAGGTTAAGGCAGGTCGCCACATGTTAGCTCAAGAGTAGGGTCCTACAATGCCCCCTTTTAACTTGTTTGGTTTGTCCAGTCATAAAAGGCAGGTTAAAATGATTTCTTCATATTTTTCGGGGATTATGCGACACATGGCACTTGAGCGGGATATTTATGACAAGACGTCGTTCTTGAAATTGTTACTAGGCGGCGTGTCGTTTCGAAAGCAATGCGGTTGGGTGCTTTGTCGTTTGGGGTTCCTAAGGATTTTATCCTATAAATATGAAGCCAATCCCCCCTGACAGTACTTTTCTCTCATTTCGCCTTTTGCTTCTCCCTGGACCATTCCAACTATCCAGAAGTAGTGGTTTTGGTATTCACTTAGCAACACCTTCTCTAGAGATTCCTTAATTAGTTAACTCAAGTGGTTGTAGTTTGGTTCATCTTCATCTTGTAAGCATTCGCCAGGTTTGCTTCTTCTTTCTCTTCTGCATCTTCTACTCTTTATTTTTCATTGATTGGAATGCTTGTTTGTGGTTAGGGGTTTGTGGCGACACTTGAGAGATTCGGTGAGTCAAGGGATGACATTACTAGATTTTCCTGAGAAGGGCATAGGGCGATTCTGGGGTAATATACCTCGTCGGGGTCATCTCCTGGTGGGCCTTGTTAAGGTTTATGTTAGTTGTTTCTGCGTTTTAAGGCCCTACCGAGTCTGCTAGATGTGTGCCTTCCTTTGGTGTGCTTGTAAGTCGCAAGGGGTCAATCCCTAGCTAGGGTTAGGAATTAGTCAGTGGAACTAGAGTTCCTAATTTGGGACACAGCTGAATGGGGCGTATTACCCAATAAGATTTCTTGAGGGCGTTGCTCTTGGGGCAATAAGGTCGGGTGATTGCTTTCTAACTATCGGAATTGTGCCATGTAGGTTTGACTCGGCCCAACGTTCCAAGATGCCTGCAAAAAGGGACACTACCTCATCCAGTGCAGTTGGGCAAGGTGGGAAGAGCGGTTGAACCTATGAATCCCATAAGGCCCTATTTGGGGAAGCCTACTAAGCTTCTCAACAAGCGGGAGTTTCACGACCATTTCTATTTTCCGAACGGTATCTCCATTCAGCTAGTAGAGAGAGATCCAATGCTTACAGAAAAGGCAGGACACAACGCTATTTATTTCACCAATGAGCAGTTCAACGCGGGGCTCCGTTTTCCCCTTCCATCCCTTTTCAAGCAATTCCTTTACTACACCCAAATCTCTCCAACCTTCATTCATCCTAATATCGTTCAGGTACTGATGGGGTGCTGCATTCTGAATATGCTATTCCACCTAGACCTTTTCTTACTAGAGGTCATTTTCATCTATACCATCAAAAAGGGCAAGAAGGATATCTTCAGCATGTTCGCCCATATCCCGTCCCTTCAGCTAGTGACGGGCTTCCCTGATTCGAACAAAGGGGGAGCCAAGGGGCACGAGTTGGTCAGGGGGCTATGGGTAGGCTTGATGAAACACCCAGAAATGGACTTTTGCCCTAACCATTCTGATTCACGCCCAATTAGTGTTCCAATTGATTCAACTCAATTGATGTGCTTTGTTCTCAATCCTCAGACGGGAGTAATCAACAAAATTTATAAACCTATTTCACCATATACCGGGGTAGCATTTAGCTAGCATAGTATAGTGGCTCTAGGATCATCCACAGAGATGGGTTTTCACTTCGCAATTGATATTAGTTCAAAAACTGAATTGGTGCTTTTTCTTTTCTTTGTTAGCTTTAAAAGAAGACATAAGTTTGAATGAAAACGAATGGTATTAAGCTAACCTAACATAAAGTAACTAAAATTAACTAGAAAGAAAGGTGTTTCTTGGGATTTCAGGTTACTAGGATCAGGTGCCAACTACAAAGAGGGAGATTCCGGTCACTTGAATCTTTTCCTCGCATTCGGAATTTGACCTATAGTTATTTCCCGAACTGGTGTGATACAAATGCTTGCCATTAATGGTTTCAATGCTAAATCGCTCTCACTAATACACCTTGCAATGGCTCTTACCTCTCACCTAGTATTTGCCATTCA
This sequence comes from Vitis vinifera, assembly GCF_030704535.1. Taxonomy (NCBI): domain Eukaryota; kingdom Viridiplantae; phylum Streptophyta; class Magnoliopsida; order Vitales; family Vitaceae; genus Vitis; species Vitis vinifera. The sequence goes on from NC_081808.1 coordinate 8,390,339, forward strand.
AGGTGATCCTTACCATCGGATCATCCTTCACAAGCGAACAAGAGATAACAATTAGACCTCCATAGAGCAAGATTGCAAGCAATAAGAATCCATGGAATCCGAAAGCTTACCAAGTATTGGCTATTCATGGTAATCCTAGTTAACTAAAAATATAAAAACCAAAAACGGATCACACTTTCTCTTCATTAAAAACGGAAACAACAAAATCTCACACTTATGTAGCCGGAACCTTAGCTTCCTTCACCTAAGAAACAAAAAGCCTAGCCACTCATCCTCTGAGAAAACATCTTAAAGAATGTTTGGCTAGCAAGAAAATGAAAATGAAAGAGAAGGAAAAACAGAGCAAGGCTCTGTATATTTTATATATTGATCGATTCTACATACTTATCTATCTCTCTCTTTTACAATGGATGCAAGGGAATATATATAGAGAAGTTTTTCCAACCTTCCTAGCTAAGAAATCTTATGGTTGGTGGATTACAAGGAGAAGAATGGAAATTTATACAAAAATATCTGAAGAAAAGATCTAAAAGAGTCGGTGCACAAATATCCCAGTTCGCATGTAGATTTCGCACGTTGCATGGTGACTTGCGAAAATCTCGCAAGGTGATTTCGCAACTTGGAATCCATTTTCGCATGTTGAGCTCCAAGTTCACAAGTTGTAAAATCACTTTCGCAAGTTGGGCTTCTTTGTGACTGTGCGGCTATATTCCATTTCCATTTCGCAAGGTAGGCTTTAATTTCGCACGTTGGAGTTCCAAATTCGCAAGATGCGAATTTGTCCTTCAACTGGATGCAGTTGTCTTGAGAAGGCCATATCTTCCTCATTTCAGCTCCAATTCGTACACCATTTGAAGTGTTGGATTTTTGATTTCCTGAGCTTTGAAATGGTATATAGCATGTAGAAAATGGACTTCGGGAAGTGCTCCAAAAGTGTGAAAGAAGACTACAGCTGCTGTCCTCTGTTTTCTTCACTCTGTTTTTCCTCTCTTCGTTGTTCTTTCCTTGCATACTTTGAACGACTTTGGAAAAGGGCTATGGAGCTCCAAAGCTTGGTTCTTCATGAATTTGAGCTTCTAAAAGCTTTGCCATGAACTATATACAGCTCTTTCTCATTCTTGGATTGCTTTGGTGTATCTAAAAGCTATCAAAAACACCAAAACTTAACACAATTTGATTAGAAACGATTGCAAGGGTCCTTAACATGTCAATTGAGTTAAAAGGTAATAATTACTACTCAAGAGTGTTTAAAAGAGTTAATTACAAGCTACAAAATAGCACTTTTTGAATAGTAATCATATTCATTGAAGATTCCGGGTAGGGGTGGCTCCGAACGCCCCCTCCCTATTAATATTTAGTATTGGGTTAGTACCACTAGGTTTCTAACATTCTCTGTTTTGGTTGCTGCAGGCTCAAATTATAGGGGTCGTTTGGTCGAGTGGGTAGAGAAAGCTTCGTTCGTCCGCCTGAACAAGCTGTTCGAAATCACTGCCAACGAAAGAAATTATCAGATGCTTCTCTCTACCCGGAATCTTCTAATAGTTGTTCAAGAACCTCAACCATACGTCCTCAATATCCTCCCTAGATGGTTACCTAAGGTTTTGGTACCCGGGGAGCATTTTTTCTTGCAAGACCTTCCCTTTTACGAAGAGGCACGCGAGGCGGATATGAAGGCTCGCCAAAAGTGTCTTGAGCAGCCAGAGGAGAGAATGTAGGAGAGGACACTACGGAGGGTGCCCGATGAGAAGGGTCGCGTGCAATCATTTGTGGCTCATTCTCTAGCAGAGAAGAAAAAAAAGAAGACCCTTGTAAAAGTGACCAAGGCCCCAACTCCGGCTCCTGCATCTCCGTCTACCTCTTCTCTCTCTGCCTTGGATAGTTCCGCCCACATTTCCGAGAGTGTTTCTAGCTCCACGAGGCTTGATCCTAGCGATCTAGGGACTTGCCCTTCCGAGCCCGAGCTGGAGCCTATAGCTTTTAGAGTTATACATGAGTCAAAAGAAGAAGAAGAAGACAAGTCAAACGACTTGAGAGTCGGCTTCAAAGAAAGGCACTACAAACGCCTCTATGAAGCCATTGACATGGTTCCTCCCCCAACTAAGAAGGTTTGCCCGGAGAAGGCTCGAGAGGAACCCGGGAGGGAGGTTCCTTCAATGCCAGTGGCTCGTCAGATGTTATGGGGCCTAGCAGTGTGCCTGCTGCTGAGAAAGAGGCTGGCTGGGCCCTAAGGGGGGCCTCTGGTGGCGCCACTCCTACTGAGGAAGTCTCAGACCAAAAAGACACTCCTGCACCCACTTTTCCTCCTAGCTGGGATGAAATGATAGAGATGCTGAAACACGTCCCATGCTTTACCGATGTTGAACCGTCCTCTACTAAGATGTCCGACTTCTTCCTTCTCACCAAGCGGATATCAGTGAACCTTGGTGGCGATCCCCCCTCCTTTGTTTCAACCAAGCTTCCCTTTGGCATGCCTAAGTTCGCAGTCACCTGTATTCAACAACTTCAGGACTATACTGTGTTGAAAATTGCAAAAGTGGTACTTTTTCATACTTTGCCTCCTTTCCAGATTGATGCACACCCCACTTAACTGATGCTAATTTTGTTTTTGTTGTAGTTGGTGGTCAGCATTCCCAACATAGTGCGGCAACGCACTCTGTTTTTCAAGCGGCTAAAGATTGTTGAATCTATGCGGTCTTTTATTCCTCATTGCCTGGGTGGTAGAGAGGATTTGCACTCAAGGCTAGAGTGATCAAAGGCTGATCTCGCCGCTACCCGGAAAGCTGCTGCAGATGAAGTTGAGGCTCTAAAAAAGACTGAGAGGGAGAGGGAAGCGTTCTGGATTGAGGTGGATAAGTTAAGGAAGGAGGGAAATTCGTGAAGGCCAACCTTAAGGAGGCTGAGCGAGAGAATTCTCAATCGAAGAAGGAGATAGAAGAGCTTTGGATAGGGCTCGTGGCTTAGAAAAAAGAAATAAAGAAGTTACAAGTGGGTTTTGCCTCTCAAAAGAAGAAACTAGAGGCTGAGTTCGTTGCTCAAAAGAAGGAGCTGGAAACGGAGTACCAAAAGCAGGTGGACAAGATGTATTTCTTCGGCTACCGTTGTTGTATGAAGAAAAATGGTATCATGCATGATATTCCCTCTCTTCCGTCTGATGACGAGAATGAGATACCCGGTGGCCCCCCTCAATGAGACGGTGCCCTCTTTATGTAATTTCCTTTTATAACTTGCCGCGAAGTGGTCTGACTGAATATTTGTAAAGATAATTTTTAATATACTTAAGCTATGAATATAATATTGCTCTACTTTCCTTTTTTCCTTTACTGATAATATTGCTTTAAGTTAGCTATATTCCATGGGTAAGGGGTTATGTCTAGTTTCTACAAGTGATAGGCTCCATTCTCACTTACCTTTGACACAAAGTAGGGACCTTCCTAATTTTCTTGGAGTTTTTCAAATCCTTTTTCAGCCGTATTTTCAAAGACCTTCCTAAGGACAAGTGTTCCAACTTTGAAGGCGCGGGGCCGCACCTTACCATTGTAGTATGCAGTTGCCCTTTGCTGATAGGTAGCCATCCGAATGGATGCGTTTCCTCTTATTTCGTCCACCCAGTCCAAGTGCTTTGCAAGTTCCAGATCTTCGTTTCTCTTATCCTGCACGGCGGTCCGAGCCATGGGCATGCCTATTTCTATGGGGATAACTATGTCCATTCAGTATGCAATAGCGAAAAGAGTGTTTCCTGTTGGTCATCTAGGCGTCATCCGATAGGCCCATAAGACGCCAGACAACTCTTTTGCCCATTTTCCCTTGGCTTGCTCCAACATTTTCCTTAATGCGGATAACATGGTTTTGTTGGTTGCCTCTACTTGTCTGTTGCTTTGGGGGTATCGAGGTGTGGAGTATAAGTTCTTGATCTTGAGCTCCAAACAGAAAGCTCTGAAGGTAACACTGTCAAGCTGCAGGTCGTTGTCAACTATGATTGTTTAGAGGATTCCAAATCGACATATGATGTTCTTCCAAATGAACTTCGTGACATCTTTGTCCTTGATGCTAGCATAAGCTTTTGCCTCTACCCATTTGCTGAAATAATCAGTGGCAATGAGCAAGAATTTCTTTTGTGCGGTTGTGGTAGGCAAGGGTCCCATTACATCCATTCCCCATTATGCGAATGGTCAAGGGCTTGTTACCGAATTGAGTGTTTCGAAAGGCATATGCGGGATAGGCGTATACCTTTGGCACTTGTCACACCTCTTGACATATGGTTCTGCATCTCGCTTCATAGTGGGCCAGTAATAACCTTGCGAGTGTGCACGATGCGCTAAAAATCGGCCTCCTGAGTGGTTGCCACAAACACCTTCATGTAGCTCTACCAACACATATAGAGCTTCCGATTAGTCTAAGCACCTAAGGTATGGGCCTCTGAAATACCTCTTATGAAGGTTATCTCTAATCAAGGTGAAGCGAGCAACTTGTACCCGGGTCCTATGTGCATGCTTGGGATCTTCAGGCAGGGTCCCTATCCGGAGATATGTCATTATGGCGCTCGTCTACTCCTGACTTTCCTTGATAGTGCTGCAGACGGGCGGCTTTGCTATGGAGGGAGTGGTTTGGACGTATATGGGTAGCAATATAGATTCTTTTAAGGGAAGTGAGGTAGTTATTCCTGCCAAGGCGTCGGCCTACACATTAGTTGCCCAAAAAATCTTCTCGATAGCCCACTCGTCCAATTGTTGCAAGGAGTCTCACACTTTCATCAGGTATTGGGACATGTGTTCTTCCTTAGCTTCGTATTCTTTTGGTAAATGCCCCACGATGAGCTGAGAATCACTGTAGATATCGAGTTTGGAAGCGGAGAGTGCGGACGCTAGGTTTAATCCGGACAGAATGGCCTCATACTCAGCTTCATTATTAGATGCAAGGAAACCTAGTCGGATAGTCTGCTTCAATTGTTCACCAGTTAGAGATTTTAGGAGGAGGCCCACTCCTGATCCCGACGACCAGGAGGCCCCATTGATCTACAAAATCCACCATCCTGCCCTGTCAAACTTTGTGCTTTGGGTAGGCTATTGGGGAATCTTGGCTATGAAGTCAGCCATGACTTGCCCCTGTATGGACAGCCTAAGCCGATACACTCACTCAACTCTATGGCCCATTGGAGCATTCAACTTGATATGTCTGGTTTATGCAAGATACTCCGAAGGGGTTGGTCGGTGAGCACGACTATTGGATGAGGTTGGAAATATGGTTGGAGTCTCTAAGCAGCATTTTACAAAGCTAAAGTCATCTACTCCATTTTTGAGTACCTGGTCTCTACATCAGCCATCGCTCTACTGATGTAATAAATGGGTCTTTGTTCCTTGTGCAATAGGAAATGAAATAGTACAACGCTGACCGCCTAGTTGGATACTGCTAAGTACATGTACAACTACTCGCCAAGTTGGGGGTTGCTCAAAATGGGGGGTTGTGTAAGGTAATGCTTGAGTTTCTTGAATGCATTCTGGCAGTTGTCCGTCCACCTTGTCGCATTGGCTTCTCTGAGCACTAGGAAGAAAGGTCGCAGCTTGTCCGTGAATCGGGCTATGAAGTGTTTGAGTGCAACGAGCTTGCCGGTGAGGCATTGTAGCTTTTTTTTGCTCCTAGGCGTGAGTGTATTGATGACTGCCTTGATTTGGTCTGGATTAACCTCTATTTCCCTCTAGGTGAGCATGAATCCTAGGAATTTTCCAGCGCTTACACCAAATGCGCATTTAGACGGGTTGAGCTTCATGTCGTATCTTCTGAGTAGGTGGAAGACTTCCTGCAAGTGTTGGGCGTGCTCTTCCTGGATTTTGCTTTTGACCACTATATCGTCAATGTATACCTCTACCATGTGATCGATCAGAGGTATAAAGATTTTAGTCATCAACCTTTGGTAAGTGGCTCTAGTGTTTTTGAGCCCAAATGGCATGACCTTGTAACAGTAGAGCCCATGCGGCGTTATGAAGGTGGTCTTTTCTTCATCCGCTGAAGCCATAGGGATCTAATGGTATCCAAAGAAGGCATCTAAGAAAGAAAGCATCCCATGTCCGGCGGTGAAGTCTGCTATTTGGTCTATCCGTGGTAGCGGAAAGCTATCTTTGGGGCATGTGTCGTTAAGGTTAGTGTAATCTATGCACACTCACCATTTTCATTCTTTCTTGGAAACTACCACTACATTCGCCAACCACTCTGGATAATCAACTTCTCTAATGAATCCAGCTGCCAGTTCTTTTCTATCTCATTTGGAATGATCTTCTGTCTATCCGGATGAAATCGCTGAACCTTTTGTCGAGTAGGTCTTGATGAGGTTAGGACGTTGAGTCGATGGGAGGCAATCGACAGGTGGATTCCAGGCATGTTGGAATGCGTCCATGTGAAAACATCTTTGTTTTGCTGAAGTGTGCCTTGGAGACGTTGTGCCTCGCCTGGCTCCAAGAGGGAACTGACATACGTAAAGTGAGTTTCTCCCTCCAAAATCTGAATGGTTTGTAAGGGATCTGCTATTGGGGGATCCTTATTCGTCGATACTGTAATTGCTATTGGTCAACCTTGTCTGACTGCTCAAAGGGAGATTCGCGATCATTGTTGGATCTAGTTTCCCGTGCAGCTTGGTAGCATTGATAGGCAACTAGCTGGCTACCGTAGAGGTCGATTTGTCCATCTTTGGTGATGAAACTCACCATCTGATGATATGTGGAAGGGATGACTTTCATGTTGTGCAACCAAGTACGCCCCGGGATAGCATTAGAGGGGGATAAATCTCCTACCACAAATAATTGCACATTGAGGGTGACTGGACCTGTTTGGAAATGTAGTACAATATCCCTAAGAAATGTTGTTGAGGCCCCATTGAATCCTGACAGTATCTGACCCGGGTTCTCGAGGTTGGAGAGCATAAATCCCATTTGTTTAACTACCGATACTTGTAAGAGATATGTCAAGCTACCCAGGTTTACCAAAATCCTTCTTACGTCAAAGTCACCAATTCCTAGCGTCAGGATGAGGGTGTCTCGGTGTGGCTGCAACACCCGGGTAGGGTCCATTGGAGGAAAGAGGATTACTCCATCTATTAGGTGAACGCTTCTGCTGATTAGTCTAGGCCGGATAGAGTTAACACGTTATCAGACCGTGGTGGCTCGTAGTAGTCTTTGCCTCTTTCTCTTGGATTTGTATTCTTCATCCAAGATCCACCATGGATGTAGTTGATTATGGCTCTAGGAGTGACAAGAACTAAGGGGGCTCTAGGGGCCTAATTGCGGGAAGTTTCTCCACCTCTGGCTCCTGAGCAAACGTACTATTTTAGATGTCTTGTTTTTATGAGTTTTTCCACCAGGTGATGGAGACTTCTACATTGCTCCATGGTATGTCCATGCTCTTTATGATAAGCGCACTTTTTGTTGTGATATCTTTTGGTTGGATCCGTTTTCAGTGCCTCTAGCCACCTGAAATCGGATAGCTCGCGGATCAAGAGGAATAGCTTTTCATATGTAATAATGAGGGATGTAAGCTAGGGTTGGTTAGGCTGGCGTTACTTGCTTTGTCCCCTGTTGTGATGCCTACGTTGACTTGAAGGCTTGAGGTTCCTTGTCACGTCGTTTCTGGCCAACTGGCTAGTGACTAAGATTTGTTGGGTGGTCGTACGGACATCATCTTCCAGCATAGAATATTTGTTCGCGCACCAAAACAAATCATCTATAGTTATGGGGGGTTTTTTGGCAAGGGATTCAAAGAACATCGTACCCGAACATATGTTACGCTTAAAAATTTGGAGGACAACATCCATGTTGTATGATTCTACTTGTAATACAGCTTGTCCAAAACGCTTCATGAACTCCCTCAGGGACTCATGCTCCTGTATTTTTATGTTTTGCAGGGTGTTGATATTCTGCTTATGTCGAACTGAGCACAGGTATTGCCCCACAAAGGCTTCTGACAGATCCTTCAAATTGTCAACCGAATTCATGGGGAGCCAATGAAACCATGAGAGAGCTTGGCCTTGGAGGCTGACGGGGAAGACTTTGCATAATAACATGTCATTTCCTATATCCAGAGTCATGAGTTGTCGGTAGTGCATGATATGATCAAACAGATCACTGGATCCATCATACGCAGAAAATTTCGGCACGAGGAACCCTCTTAGGGGTTCGTAGTTGATAAAACGAGAATTGAAAGGTGTGGAGAGCATGTCATCCAATTGCTTGCTAATGGAGCCTGGGGGGCTTCATTTGTTGAATCTCCTCCAACTCGTTGTAATGGTTGGTGTGAGAGATAGCCCTGTGTGATGGATACGACTGAGGAACTAGGGTATGTTCCCTATGTTATGGCCATGTGCGGCCTATCTTTGCCAGGTGCTTGAGGTCCTAACCTTGGGCGCATCGTGTCAGATAACCGGGGCCTTTTATCACGTTGCCTCTTTGACGAGACACGAGTAGAGTCAGAGCTTTCGTCCTGCGGTGCACGATACGAAGGTAAAGATCATTCGTTAGGCCACACCCCACATGCATCAAGGGGAGTGTGGCCCTCAATTTTGTCCTTTGAAACTTGCATTTATCCTATGAGTGTCACATGCACCCCTGTTTCCATGTGGCACCACTAAGGCCTCCTTTTGGGCTTAGTCGATATTTGAGTCTTGTTTAGGTTCATATGTGGTTCATTGTGGTGCAAGTATGGTTCATTTTGGAGTGCCATCATGGCCATTTTCCTAGTTGTTGGCATTGTGCCATAGAAAGGAAGTGGGGTCGTCCCGAAATTTTAGCTCAGCTGGAGCTCATTGGAGTGTGTTGAATTCGGAGCACTCAGGCTTGTTTTGATCATATCTCCCTCATCCGAACTCAGAATCACACACCATTTTTTTTCATGGACTCCTTGTTCTTTAAAGAATATTTTATCAAAATTTCAAAATTTTTCTCAACCAGCTCGACCAGTTCCTAAAGTTTCAGTTTGGGCAGAATTCATTGAAGCATGTTTGAATTCAGAGCACATGGGTTTGTTTCGATCATATCTCCCTCATCCGACCTCGGAATTGTGTACCATTTTTTTCATGGACTCCTTATTATTCAAGGAACATTATTTCAAAATTTCAAAATTTTTCTCAACCAGCTCAACCAGTTCCTAAAGTTTCAGTTTGGGCAGAATTCATTGAAGCATGTTTGAATTCAGAGCACATGGGCTTGTTTCGATCATATCTCCCTCATCCGACCTCGGAATTGTGTACCATTTTTTTCATGGACTCCTTATTATTCAAGGAACATTCTTTCAAAATTTCAAAATTTTTCTCAACCAGCTCAATCGGTTGGCACCTAGTTCAGCCGGTTTATCGAGTCAGCTTGTATGGAGCACTGATTTTGGTGATTTTGGAGCCCAATTCCTACATGGCTTGGGTCCATAAACTCCATATCAGTTTTGGGCTGTATTTTGGGTCCATTTTGGGCCTTAGTTAGGATTCCTTGCAGCCCACCATGAATCCATATGGATCCTTGGTGGGGAAGCAAATTGGAAGCTAAAGATAGTCAGCTTGCATGGAAAATGAGGAGGGGAGTTAATAGGGGAGCTGATTTCGAGACTGATTGGACCTCTTTCCAAAGCTTGAAAGAGAGAAAAACGAAGAGGCTTTGAGGGCTGGAGGTTTGAGACTATAAAAGAGGAAAAAATCAGGATAGGAAGGGACTTCTTCTTCTTTTTTTAGTGAGAGAAAATTTTGTGGATTTTTGAGGGATTTGAGAAGAGGCTTTTGGGAGGGTTTTTGTTTGTGAGTGGTCTGAGGGTGTGGGGGAAGCTGAAGATATCCCTGCCATGCCTTGCATACAACTAGAGATGATAGCAGTCTTGGAAGCCAAGCAGATCTCTACTTGAGGGGAGTATAATTTGGTAAGCGTAAATTGTGGTTTCATGCATGTTATTCCCTTTCCCATTGCTCTATTCTCTCTTTAATGTGATGGCCAAAAATTCCATGGTTGTTTTGAATGCTTGGGGAATGGGGTATGGTTTTCCTTTGCTTACTCTTGGTTTATATTTTAGTCTAATGTTTTGGTTGATGTGTCTCACTTTTCATCGATTTAGAGTGGCATGACTCTGTCATTTATAAGGAACACTTGGCTTTGTTTTAGTTGGTTTTCACTCGTCCAGACTTGGAATTGAGCACCGTTGCTTTTTTTAGATTCTTTATTCATTTAGAAATTTTCTAACAAAAATTGGGAATTTTTCTCAATCGGATGAACCGGTTCAGCACTACAGCTCACTAATTTTGTCAGCTATGAGGAACACCAGACCTTGTTTAAGTTGGTTCTCAGTCGTCCAAGCTCGGAATTGAGCACCGTTACTTTTTTTAGATTCCTTATTCATTTAGAAAATTTTTGAAAAAAATTGGGAATTTTTCTCAATTGAATATACCAGTTGGGAACCGGTTCAACCGGTTCAGCACTACAACTCACTGACTCTGTCAGCTATGAGGAACACTTGGCCTTGTTTTAGTTGGTTCTCACTCGTCCGGGCTCGGAATTGAGCACCGTTGCTTTTTTTTTTTAATTATTCCTTATTCATTTAGAAATTTCTAACAAAATTTGGGAATTTTTATCAACCGTATGAACCCTTTGGGAACCAGTTCAGCATTACAGCTCACTGACTCTATCAGCTATGAGGAACACTTGGCCTTGCTTTGGTTGGTTCTCACTCGTCCAGGCTCAGAATTGAGCACCGTTGCTTTTTTTTATTATTCCTTATTCATTTAGAAATTTTATGACAAAATTTGGGAACTTTTTTCAATGGGTTGAACCAATTGGGAACCGGTTCAACCTGTTCTGCAAGAGAACTATTGGCAGCCCTTAGTTTTGGCATTTTTCGAGCTCGTATCCATTGGGGCTCAAACCCATTCGCTATGGGGCACTTGTAGGCCATCTTGAAGGTTGGAGTCTGTGTTTGGTTTTAGTTAGTGTGGGCCCATTTTGAAGTTATGGGCGGTGTGGTCTAGGTAAGGCTAGTTTGATTTGTATGACATTTAAGGAGTCACTTACCTCATTTCAACCAGTTTTCCTTCCCTTTGGCACAAACTTTAATGCTTGATTTTGAATACATATTGTATGGTTGACTCACCATTTGTTGTAGTGCATGGCTAGGGACCACAGATACGTGCTTTGATTTAAGATTGATGAATTCATATGCATGCATGGTGCTTAATCTTGAATGCTTGTTATGTGTTTATGTGTGCTTGACTAATCTCTTCTGTAGCGCATGGCTAGGGACCTCAGGTACGCATCATTGGTTTTGGTTGATGAATTCATATGCATGCTGATTACTACCAAAAAGTGCTATTTTGTAGACCTAATTATAATGGTTTTAAGCACCTTTGAGTAGTAATCATATTCATTTAACCCAATTAATTCATTAAGGTCCTTAGTAATTGGTTTTAACCATTTTGTGGCAAGTTTACATGTTTTTATCAGCTTATGAATCAATTCAAGCATGCCAAATGATGGAGGAGCTACTTGGACAAGTTATGGAAAAGCTTTTGGAAGCTCAAATTCATGAAGAACCAAGCTTTGGAGCTTCATAGCCCTTTGCCAAAGTCGTTCAAAGTATGCTAGGAAAGAACAATGGAGAAGAGGAAAACAGAGGACAGCAGCTGCAGTATTCTTTCGCACTTTTGGAGCACTTCCCGAACTCCATTTTTTACATACTATATACCATTTCAAAGCTATGGAAGTCAAGAATCCAACGCTTCAAACCGTGCACGATTTGGAGTTGAAATGAGGAAGATATGGCCTTCGGAAGCCAACTGCTCCAGGTTATGCGAAAATTTCGCATAACACAAGGTGTTATGCGAAATTCGCATAACATTCGCATAACACCTTCAAAATTCGCATAACCCATGCGTGTTGCGAATTTTGGTCTGTTTTTTCCGACTCCACTTTAGATATTTTCCTTTGTATTTTGTGATGTAATTTCCTTTCTTATCCTTGTAACTAACCAATCACAAGCTTTTGCTTTTGTAAAGACTATATAAGGGGTGGAAATCACCTCTTGATAGAATATAGAACATGCGTGTTACGTTTTACACGGAGCTCTCTCATTTCTCTTTTCTCTTCCCCATTTCTATTTTCTTGGAAGCCAAACAGCCTCTGAGGGGTTTTCCTCAGAGGATGATTGGCTAAAACTTTTAGTTTCTCAAAGTATGGATGTTATGTGATGGCTTGGATGCAATCCCATGGAAATTTCTCGCACCCGGAAGGTAAGGTAGTCGTTTTTCATTAATGGTTCATTAATGCAAAGTTTGGTTTTTATTTCCTTTGGACAGCTTCCAACGACCAATACTTGATAAGCTTTTGGATTTCTATCCATTAGTTATCTCCTACGAGCTATTGGAAGGTGAGGTTTTCAATTACAAGTTTTGTATTAATCCATTAGAACCAATTTCAATGGCCATTGAAAGGTGAGTTTATCACTTGGAATGACTTTGAGTTGCCAATATTTGGTAAGCTTTTGGCTTTAGACCATTAGTTATCTCTTACGAGCCATTCAAAGGAAGTCTAAGGTGAATAACCATTGATGAAATTCACTACCATCTGTTTTGCCATTTTAAAGGATTAAAACTTGATTTGCTAAATCCATACCGGTTCGGGAAGCAAGCATCACCATAGTTGCAACCCCAACGCGAGGAGCCTATCCTGAGATTTCCAATTTGCATAAGAGCCAGAGCATAGCTATCCTATCTTTGAGAAACTTGTTTTTACACCCTTTCATTTTAGTCTTTAATGTTAGCTTAGATTAGTTTAAATCTTTCTAAAAGATTTACATCTTCTTTTAAAGCTAACATCCATAAGAAAATCACCTATTTTCCTAATTTGAATATCACTACTGTTTGCGAAAACCCTTTCCAGTGAACGATCCTAGAACCACTATGCTATAGTAGCTTGGCTACTTTAGTAATAGTATTTAAGGTATAAATTTTTTTGATACGCCTTTAAAGCTAAGCTACCATGAGTCGCATCAAATGGCGCCGCTGCCGGGGATCGACCATGAGTTGAATCAAATGGCGCTGTTGCCGGGGAAGGTGCCACAAGCACAGTGAAACAACCATTAAGGGTAACTTGTGATCTTCATCACAAGTTTGGTGAGTTTTCTTATAATTTTTTTAGTTTAGTTTTTATTTAGTTAATTTTTTTTTTATTCTCTTTTTTTTTTTTTTTTTTTTTAATTTCAATTTGTGCATTCCTTGTTGGATTCGAGACCAAGAGGGAACCCTGGTACAAGTTGAAAAAAAGAGCCTTAGTTGAATATCATTTTTTTTAGAAATGGAAATTCCACATGAAGATCAAAGCTCTCATTATGATCATGAGAAGGACAAATTTGCATACCTATCCATGAGGGATCGGATTGAATTAGGGAAAAGGCAAGTTCAACAAAGCCAATGGGGTAGTAAGTATGCTTTGAATGGAGATGATTCATATGAGCATACGGTAGGGGAGTGCCCTACCATTCCAACTATGAGAGACATGTACGGTTACCAAAGCTCCTACACCTCAAGTTGGAATAACCATCCCAACCTTACAACCCAACCTCAACCTCAACCATCAATGAGTACATCTTCATTGGAGCAAGCCATTTTCAAGATAAGCAAAGTCATGGAGGACTTTGTAGGTGAGCAACAAAAGATCAACTCTCATCTTAATGAAAAGATTGATAATATGGAGAGTTCAATAAATGTAAGAATGGAGGGGGTTTATAATGATCTATCACTAAGGATAGAAAAAGTTCAAGACTCCATTGAGAAGCTCACCAATCTCGACATAGCAAGGGGGAAAAGGAAGCTTCCTCCTCAACCCCACCATAACCTTCAAGGAACCAATGCAAAAAGATCAAGGAAAGTGTTGAAGATCAACACTTTGGTGGGGGATTGCTATGACAACTCTATGGACCAACCTTCCATTGAAAATCATAAGGTTCAAGATGACAAAGGGTTACCTGAACCCTTTAAAGCATCCACTTCTCCAGGGAAGAGAATAGAAACGAATTCCCTTGGACCAAATGGGAAGGATGCCAATTTTGTTTGGGATCCAGGGGGAATTCAGCATGAAGTGGGTGTGTGAGTGAGGATGAGCTAAATAGTTCATCTTCTTTTTGGGGTACATGCTATCAGCTTCATTTAAATTCTATGCTTTCTTTAAATTTATGCATGTTTTAATTTGAATTTTTAGCTTTAATTTAGTTTTAATATGTTTTTAAGATGAGTTTTGAAGTGTTCATGCAGGTAGGAAAGCTTGAAGAATGAAATTATGGTGAAAACAAGGGAAAATGGTGAAAGCAAGGCAAAACAGGGGAGAAAAAAACCAAGTCTCAGCCATTTTCGCACAACACTTCCTGTTATGCGAAATTTTCGCATAACACACCCCTTATGCGAAAATGCTTTTGTGGCAATTAAAAAAAAAAAAAAAAAAACATGCTCTCGGTCCCTTCCCAAAATCCCTTATGCGAATTTCACAGGAATGCGAACCTTATGCGAATTCGTTTTTGGGACAAATTTTCAAAACCATGCTCTCTGTCTGGGTACTCATAGGAATGTGAAATTTTCGCATAACACAAGGTGTAATGCGAACTTTGCATTTCCTCTTTAAAGACCGTGTTCTCCTCTTCCCATGCTCACTTTCTTCTTCATTTCTCTCAACATCTCTCTTCCGATCACCCAATCCAAGCCTTGCATTTACCAAACCAAAGCCTCAAGCTAAGGATTCAAGCCACGTTTTCTTCAAAGGAAACCCATTTCCGCCGAGTAGAGGAGCTCCAAATTTCAAATTCTCTTCATGAAAAAGCTCCAATTTCCAAGCCTAACCACCATGAAAAATCCTTTTCCTACCTTAGCCAGCATTTCCCACCCTCAAAAGCCAAAAATTTTCACCATTTGAACGAGCTTCAAAATTGAAAAAAGGCGGGTGAATAGTGCTTGTGCGAAAATTTCGCATAACACCCCCCCTTGTGCGAAATTTTCGCATAACACCCCCCCTTGTGCGAAATTTTCGCATAACCCTTCCCTTGTGAAAATTTTTCAATTTCTTCATCCATACCCTTCCCAATCCCAACCCTTTGAGCCTTGTCCTCAACTGCTTAAAGTGGGACCCACTCATCATTTTTGTAAATATTTAGTATAAATTCCTCTCTCATTCAATTTTTGAATTTTGAAATAGGTGGTTCAACCTTCTCAACTCCAAGTCCACATCACATGAGGTACCACTTCCTTCCTCCTTATTTTTCGATTCAAACATTGAGGACAATGTTCATCTCGGTTGGGGGGAGAGATGAGGAAGTAAGTATTAGTTTAAATTTTTATCATACTTAGTTAAATTAGCTACTTTTTGTTTAAATTTTAAAATTTTTGCTTTAAACTCCATGGATATTAAGGATTAACTCTCAAAATTAAATGAGAGAAATCGAGTTTCAACTTGATTACATGAGTCTTAGAGTTTGTATTATGCTCTTCTAAAAGTTGATGAATTGTTGAAACTCCCATAGCATGCAAACTTATCTCTTCCACCTTAAGCTATTCGCACACACATACATTAGATTTCGGTTATAAGATGTGAAACTATCTCACCCTCTAAGCTTGAGAAATCATAATTTGACACCTTTAACCTCTCTTTAATAGTGTTGGGACACCTCATAAAGACCAATGAGTCTTTAAAAAAATAAAATAAAATAAAAAAAGAAAAAAAAAAGAAAAAAAAATAGAATAAACTTCTTTGCTTGCCTTGAAACTTGAGCATGGTCCGAAGGGGTGGCGAAAGCCTTTAAAGCCTGGTGCCCTAAGCCTTTATTGGTTGGGAGTCACCGATCCTCTGCTTGTTACATGGGTGAATTGGTTAAGTTTAGTAAGTGAAAAGAATTGTGAATAAAAGGTGCGTTCCTAGCCTATCAAGAGATGGTTAATTTTGCTAAGCTTAAAGAAAGACTTAGGTTGGGGGGAGATGATGGTTATCCATACTATACTCGGAAGCTAATCACATTAACACTTAGCTTTTAGTGGAAGAATTTGATTTGGATCTTTTGAAAGTGGAAATTCTTTTGATGCTTAAACTTGCATAATATCCATTCTTTGTACTCTATGATCAAGTGAATGCTTTGACAACTCTTATTATAGGTTGAGTTTCACATCTTTATTGATCCATGGATGTCCATCATGCCACTCATATCATTTTTTGGAGTGATTTTCATGATCCCTTTTATGTATATTATTATAGTTTACTTAGTTTTTATCTCCTCCATTGCTAAGGGACTAGCAATGAGTCGGTTGGGGGGTGTGTCCTGCCAAATACCAATTAGGATTGTGTGATTCATGTCATCTATTTAGCCTAGGGTTTTGTTGGATCTTTGACCCATATGCTCCTATGTGCCAATTCACTAGTAGAGACCGAGTTCCGAGTTTAGAGGGGTGCTACCTCGCATGAGGTACCTTCCCGATAGGTAACCTGATCCCCGAACCTAGACTCATGTTTCGCAGACAATTTTTTTCCTAATTGGAGTCATTTAGGGGTTTTTGGTTCTTACTTAATTTTTCCCATTGTAAAAACAAAAATAAAAAGTAAGTGGCGACTCCAAATAACACCGTTCCTCATCGGGGACGAATTTTTCAAAACTTGAAAACACAACTTTTCTTTTTTTTTTTCTTTTAAAAGTGAGTAGCACCGGTCTGCGTGGATGGGGTGAGGGTCCACAAATTAGCGACTCCTCTGGGGATCGAACCCAGAATCTCTGGTTTCATAAGAGGATCAAGCTTGAACTTGAGTTAGGTATATTGGAGCACATGGTTCATTGATCAGTAGACTCTTAGTCTACATAGATGACTAATGATTACGTACTTGGTTGGTATTTGACTTTAACATGCTTGCTCATTGTTGATTGGTATTTAGCTATGACATTTGGGATTAGGCTTAGATGATCAAATTATGTGTAGATGTGTGGTAAGCTATCTCTTTGTGCATGACTGCTCATTCCCTTGCATGACTGTTTGCTGCTTGTGTTTGTGGGGCACATGTGTATCCCCTTACTTCCGAATCACTAGTCTTGGTCGACTATTCCTCATGGATTGCTTATGTTGCTTGGGAGTCATTCCCAATTGTTCGCCTTCGACCAAGCTAGGGGTTTGGAATAGGGTCTAGCATAAGGGCTATATCGATGTTTGGGAGCACTATGGAGAAGGTGGATATCCGAGTAATGAAGACTTGTATAGTCCTAAGCTGGATTTCATGGATACATGCATGGCCAATGTGTCACTTTGATTGTTGGTTAGGATCTCAGGTTATGTATCCTTGTGGGTACAGTCATCTAGTCTTTTAGGACTTGCATTTTTTCCTTGTTGGCTTCTGAGCCACCTTACCCTTGAGGTATTACCATGTCAGAATCCCGCTCCTGCCTATGAAGCCATATATCAGATTCGCTGTTGACATCACACATCAGCTCATTCCTTTAGAGGATTTCGTGGATTGTTGATTGAGACCGACCTGGGTACCCGAGCTTGGATTCGGATCAAAGGTAGACTTGTTAGAGGTTCAGATCCACATAGTCAGTTAGAGCAGACGTTAGATCATAGAGATATGGACCCTCAGTACGCTAGTATCGACCAGTTGGGTGAGATTACCGATACCATGGCATCACTCTGGGATGCTATATCAGGACTGGGATAGAGGATAGATGGGCATCAGGTCCCACCATTTTCGATTCTGAGGAGCATCCCTCATGACTCTACTGCACCCCCACTTCCACCACCGCCATCTGGGTCTATTGTACAACAGGATTATACAGTTTTACCTCTACCACCACCCCCAGTTCAGTCAGCCTCACAGGCTAGAGCTTTTGTTCTGCATGGTCAGATTGAGACCATGCCACATTCTATTGTGGCTCCTACACCAATTATTGATGACACTCAGGCCAATATCGATAGGATTGAGAAGAGGATCAGGTCTCTGCATGTTTTTGATGGAGTTATAGGTTGGGACGGGTACGAAGACCTTCCAGTGGCAGCTTTGCCAGTTGAGTTCTACATGTCGAACATTGAGAGGTACACGGGGATAGGGTGTCCCCGTATTCACTTATAGTTGTATAGCGCTGTTATGCGCGGGCATAGATTGGATGAGGCATAGATGATCATGTTATTCCCTCTGTCATTGAGTGGTGCCGCTCAGTGTTGGTTTGCCTCATTGGACCCTTCGAGGTGTAGGACATGGGCTAATTTGGGACAGGAGTTTATTAGACAATATTCTTTTAATATTGTAGTGGATGTATCCCGGAGGGAGCTAGAGGCCCTCAGGCAAAGGCCAGATGAGTCAGTTACTTCATTTATCTCTCGCTAGAGGGAGAATATAGCATAGATTATAGATAGACCCTCAGAGCATGATCAGATCAGCATGATTATGCGAAGTTTGCAACCTCGCTTTGCCAGGCATCTCATGGGTTTCCCACAGACAGACTTTGGATCATTGGTTCAAGCCTCTATGGCATTGAGGAGGGCATATCTAGAGGAATATAGGTAGACTCTTCCCCTTCAGACTCAAAGGAGAAGAAGTTGGGGCTAGAACCCGGATCATCATATATTGGTGCCATTGGCGCGATTGAGCACAGGTCCCCTCGTGGCCTTCCGTTTCAGATACCGTTTTCAGACACTCCTTACCAGATGATACAATAGGATCAGTACAGACCAACTGCTCCTTTCAGGCCTATAGGGCCTACTTATCTACGTCCGCCACCACAACCAGTATATGCTACACAAGCGACTCAAAGGCCACTTGTACAGTACCATCAGCAGCATAGAGCACCGCCTCCACCGAGATCGGCTAGGCAGTTCACACAGCTCGGGATATCTTTGAGCCGAGCATTCCAGAGATTGGTTAAGGGAGGATTGATTGCCCCGATACCACCCAAACCACCACTACAACCTACCCCACCCAGATTCAAGACAGATCTTCACTATGCCTACCATTAGAGAGTGGGTTATGATATAGACAGTTGTGCAGCACTGAGGCATGCTATTCAAGACTTGTTTGATCAGGGTTTGGTTGATTTAGGATGTCTTGCAGTGACTACAGACCCACTACCTGCTCATGACACTAGAGTTGTACCTCCACCCCCGGGGAGTGTACATTTGATTGTGGACCCGCATTTTTCACATGCGTCCCCACTCGATCGGTGAGACTCGCTTTTTATTTGTGAAAAATTAATTTTTGGAAAAAGTTAGAGTCGCCACTTATTTTATTTTATTTTTAAAGGGAAAATAAAACAAGAAATAAAACCCTAAAAAAATGACTCCATAATTCTTGGAAAAAGCATGTCTGTGAAAAACCCAAGTCTAAGTCCGGGGATTAGGTTACTTATTGGGAAGGTACCTCTAAGAGGTAGCACCCCTCTAAGCCCTAAAGAGGTCTCTACTGACTAAGTTGAGGGAAATATAGCAATTAACCGATTAATCATGGATACCTAAGTAGGCTAGGTGATTTCGAAAAATAGCATGCTTATCACAATCAAATCGCAATAAAGGAGAGTTAGGGTGCGTACCTGAACCGCTTCTCAAGCGCTATCATAAAACATAAAAGTCAGTGTAGAAATCTATCACACAACATGTGTCTTATCCAAGCAAATCAAGCATATATTTAAACACCTAAGAATCACATCATGCATGGATATAGTCATCAATGGCATACATGTCCATAGAGTTAAAAAAATTGGGTGAGAAGGAGCGTACTTGGATAGTAAGCTAAAGCGCGTTTATAGGAAACAAGTTTGCATAATAATAAGTGCGAAATAATCTCATATGCCACAAAGAGGAAGCACAATCAATCAAATATCAAGCAAACAATATTGATGAAAATATCATGGATGTCGGGCCCCCACCAAAGCCCTAATTAATTTTGCATGAGTTGATTCTATGAATTCCATTGTTTGGAATCATGAAATTTGTTCATGCTTGAGAAAATCGAGAAAAATTAAGAAAATCAGTTGAAAATCAAATAAAATAGCAAAAACGCGTGCCGGAAGGAAGATGGCAGCAAGAGTGTGTTAGAATATGGATTTTATATTTAGAAAGGACCTAAGATGAATTTTTCAAAGCCATGAATGTTTAGTTGAACAATGGTTCAAAAATTCAATTTAAAATAGTAAGTTCCCAATCAAATAAGCAAATAGAGGAGAAGGTGTGTATAGCAAGGTTGCCATGAAGTGAAGCCGGGAGATTCTGGATAGAGGGGACCAATTCACTGCAAAAGTGTTCAATTGTCAAATGCTTCAACTTAAAAGACATCTTGATTTGTAAGCTCAACTAGATTCTCCTCAACATGAGTGAGATACTGAATAGAAGGTTTAGAATTTCCAATTTTCTACATTGAGAGGTTTCCTGTATTCTGCTAGCTTTCAATTGATTAAGCCTTTCAACTTTTACCTCAATCTGCCATAATAGAGTTTGATTCATGCGGTCTGTGGTCAAATAAACCATTTTCTGCATACTTAAGCTTCCTGTGTGAAGACTTCGTTACTTGGAGAGACATCCTAACTACTTCGAATACATGATTCAAATTCTGCTGTTTGCTGAGGGATTCCAATGGAGAGCAAGAATGCTTGGATATTGTACTTAACTTCTGACACACACGGAGACCATCTTAAACAATCTGCACTGAACTTGGTTTTCATCTTTAATGATGGCGTTTGATCTGTATTTTTATTAAAAGCTCTACTAATTCCATAACAGTTCCAGAATTCTGCATCAATTGGTCTCTTAGATGGACAAACAAACAAAGTCGATATGTGCTTCCTATTTATTCATCAAGAGCAAACTAAGGATACCCTTGATGTGATAGGCAGCTAGATCAGTTTCAATTTCCACAGGTATAGAGTCCTTTTGCTGTCCTGAACCCCATTGCTTTGAGATCAATATGCTTGATAGCATTTGATTTGGCTGTAACTCGATTTTCAAGTTCATAGTTTTCTTTTGCTGAAGCCAAGATTCATCCGCTTCTCAAGTATCTCTAGAAATTAATCATGCAACCTCGAAGCTCTAGTTTGTCGTGTGTCTTGCTCTTTCCCCTCCCCCTTCTTCTTACTCTGTTTCTGCCATGAATCAATCGTAAGTGAAGTATGTCCAGTTCTTCACAATACTAATGACTGGTGGGGCAGGCTGATGTTGAGTGAAGCCTTCTGTAGACAAAGGTATTATGTAGAACAAATAGACATTACTTCAGAAGACTGGGTGAGATTAAATCATGGCAGTAGCCTGAGTGGAACTTCAATCCCTGATTTTTCCACAATTAATCAGCAAGCTTCAGAATTCTCCTTGTTCTATGAACCGGGATCATCACATAAAAGGCTCAAAGTTGGACGGTCAGATGGACTTGGAGACATCAAGTGCTGCAAAAGGGATGCTTGTTCAGGAAATTCAGCAACCCAAGAAGAAGGAAGTTCTCCCTCCTACTTCAGATTATTAAGAACGATGCTTCTCTCCATTGCTATTCCAAACGAGTGCCATAGTTCAAAGAATACAACTCCTAAAGCTGTACATGTCAGCCTTCTCATCAATCTTTGACCACCGGACAGTATTCCATCTATATATATAAATATGTTGATTCAAGCTTAGTCTCATGCACATTTATATCTGCCGAGTTTGCACCTTTGTTGCAAATTGACATATCTTGCAGAAACAATTGGCTGTTGTCATCTGTATTTGAGCATGGAACAGCAGCGTGTGATTGACCAATTGGAACAATTTCAGATAGGAACTCTCGAGAGGGAGCTTGCTTCTATCCAGACCATTCCCCTTTTGTTTATTATGTGAAACATCATTAGCCGAATCTTGACCAGCACTGTCGTGTGTTATTGGTGAGCTTGTTGGGATCTTGTTTTGGGCAAGATAATGAGATCCCTCAGTTAATTCGAGATCCATATCAATTAAAACGCCAGAATTACGGATTTCCCATGCTTTCTACTAGGCAGCGGTTGTCAGTTCTTTCTCTTGCTCACTTCTACTGGCAGTGGCCTGACTCCCCAACAAAACCCCTGATGCACCCTGTAGCTTCTCATTTAATTCTGGATTCTTATCAGCATCACTTTCTGTCATTGATGAGCTTCTAGGATGTTTATTTTTGACAGGATTCTCTGACTGCTCATAATGAGTTACAAATTCCCCATAATAGAATATTATGATCGTCGGCCTTACAGTATTGTTCTTTTAAAATTTTCTGCTCACTGGATAGTCATAGTTCAAACCATCTATATCAAAAGGCTTTCCCAGGCACTCATCTTCAAAACCATAGATCCGGCAAGTCTACAACCGTCTGAGCATACTCTTCAAAAATCCAGTCTCCCAGCATGGCATATGACACTGATAAGATTGAATTTTCAAATTTCCGACTTAAAAGTCTTGGGCATTAGCTGGAAGTTATGAGGTGGCATACGTAAACGGGTAATGGACGAAATAACGCTTGAATTCCTTTGAACATTCCATTTCAATAGTTGAAGAGAAATGTGTCTTCGAATAACTCTTTTGCACTATAGATCAAATCGACCAATATTCTGTAAAGCTGAACATTTATCAATAACTGCATCGGACGCCTCACAACACTCCACTGCATTATGGAACAAACTGGTTACCCCGGTTCTCGTCATTGACCATATCCAATCATTGAGACTCCCCGAATCACTATGCATAGGAGAGCCAGCATGCGCTGAGGACAGCTTCACATACTCAATAATAAAATTCCTTGCATTCAGATTCATACATCTTTCTATAGGACTTGTAAAACTATTATTGAAAGTGAAAGGCCCAGGTTGCTTTCAGATGACGTTAAGGGAACCTCTTCTCATAGATCCGGTGGAAATATAGTAATCACTGAGACAATATCCATTTCAGTTGGTTGACTTTCCAGTTCCTGTGATTGATGCAGCCTTTGTGCTTGAAAGTAAAGTACCACAATATCGCTCAAGTTGAACATTAGATAATAGAATAGGAAGCCAATACTCAACAAATCTAGAAGAATCTGACTTGCAATCATATGCAGTAAACTGTGACAACCTCTCTTTTAATTTACTATCATGGTCATCGTAGTCAATTTTCGTAACATTGCCACTATTTACATTATCGCCAGAGTCAAGACATGACAGGAGATTCACAAACTCCAACGTATTCTCCTTTATCTAACCACTGAAAAGAAGAAGCCTTAAATCAGCCACAAGCATCTTATATTCTGCGAAGTGTGATAAAAATTGGGGTGTTTACCTTCATCAATTATGACAGCTTCCCACTTTGATTCATATCTCCATTCACTCTATCATTGACATTGAAAATTGGGTGTGAAATCTTTACAAGGGTAGTAGATGGCACATTGGCAAAATGATCAAAGTCAAGAAGGTAAGCTGCCACTTTTCTGTTCCGCCTTAAAAATTTCAACTATGTGATGGTGTGATGTATTTGATTCTCTACTAGAGAAAAAGAACAAGATCTGCTTTATTAACTGTTGGTCTCTGTCTTGCTAGTACTTTTTCAAAATTAGTCCTTGAGATGGGCGGAGGGAGGACCTTTGAAGCAAGGCTTTGCACTTCAATCTCCTGCAAAGTAACCTGAACAGCTCCGCGTTGAATAGGGTCACAAGGGACCCAGATGTTATTGGAAGTTTTTACAAAGTAAGAAGCATCCTTAATTTTTAGAATAGGTTCAAATAGTACATTATTGACACAAACATAAATATCTGAACCAGAGAATCCATCAGTTCTATAAGCCAGGTGTTCAAAATCACGTTCAGTCAAGTTATGAGGAGTGTCTCCCAGATGAACCTTAAACATGTGCTGCCTTGCTTTCAAATCTGGAAGAGGAATGTAGATTCGCTTGTCAAATCGCCGTCAGATGGCCTGATCCAGGGAATAGAGAGTGTTTGTGGCTGTAAGAACAAGAACTTTCTGATCATTGTGCCCTACACCCTGCATCTGAACAAGAAGCTCGGTTTTAATACATCGAGAGGCTTCGCTCTCATTGCCTTCACCTCGTTGGCCAACATAAGGAATCAATTTCATCAATGAAAATGATGGAAGGAGCACTTTCACGAGCCATTTGAAACAGATTTGAGACTAGCTTTTCATTTTCACCCGTCCATTTTGAAACTAGATCAGATGAGGGCATATTGAAAAATGTTGAGTCTGCTTCTGTTGCAATAGCTTTGGCTAAGTATGACTTCCTGTTCCAGGTGAACTATATAATAGAAAAGCCCTCTAGGGCCGTCTCTTCCCAGTAAAGAACTGTGGGAACTTAACAGGCAATATGATAGCCTCTTGCAGTGCCTGCTTGGCGTTCTCAAGCCCAGCCACATCACTCCACTGCACATTTGGCTTCTCAGTGATTATAGCAGAATTAAGCCCTACCCTAAGCTTGGCTTGCTCCACATCATCCCCATCTCCATTCTTGGGCTGTCGTATTCATCATTGTAAAGATTGCTTCCAGCATCTCATTTTGTTCAGCCAAACCATAAAATTTACCTTGAAGCTCCTCATATTTTCTTTTCAAATCATCACTTGGATTTGAGCTTGCCTGCACATCATCTTTCCAGGCATCCATAACCACAAAACCAGCATCAAAGTATGACCCTCCCACTGAACTTTTCTGATCTCAATCAGTCATAGGCAAAGAGTTCCCAGTAATTGACCTTGCCAACCAATCAATGCAGTCTGGAATAAGAGTGCTCTGGCAACTCTAGGTCTTCTAAGATCTCTTCTATTCTCTGAAGCACAGAATCTTTCAGAAGGAATGACTCTCTCAATGTAGTTGCTGTGTTGCGAATATATATGAAAGCTCAGATTCTAGGGCTTCCACAGTTTCTTACGATCAACTCTTCCTCTCCATACACACTGTGTGGTGACTGCCGCTTTCTTTAATCTCGTATAATGCAAGTGAGCTAAGTATTTGCGGCATTGACTTTGGATAGCAATTGCTGCTCTTGTCTACCTCCTGGAGCGAAACTCATTACGAGCAGCCAAGCCACGCATACCTCTCTGAATGCAAAGAGCAGAGGAGCACAATTCTCTATAAGCTTTCATACGCAAATCTTTCTGGATCCTTAGAACAGAAACTTCTCTCCGCATACTCTCGTAAACTTTGCGAGTTATCATCTGTATTGCAGAATGACGCATTGAGATGAAACTTCTGTGAGACAAATAGGAACAAACTTTCTTCTGGATAATGCTGGCAAGTCTTCTTAAAACCCCACTCATTCAGAACTGCCATCCAAAACTTCAGGTATGGTACTATAACAGTTTGCTGGCAATCTTAAGAAATTCTAAATCACATCTGCGCAAGGCTCATTAACCCAGTGATCATTTGTGATCCTTTCATCAATAAACTATATCCTTTAATGAAGGCTTCGTTTCTATAATCTCCTCAACGTTGTCCTTGTCTTCTATAACCCCTTGAGCTAAAGACGTCTCCTTCCTTCTAGCCAGAGCCTTTTCCACCTCTGTAATTCTATGGCCCTAAGCAATCCCAGCAATAGAACACTTGATAATTTCTATTGAGTTGCAGGTCGAGGTTTCTGTTTTTATCAGGAAATATGGTATCTACTTGGCTAAGCTCCTCATTCAATTTGTTTGCGAGAAAATTGGTAATCTCAGTCTTTAAGGCCTGAAGTGATCCATCAGTATCCATCACATAGTCCATACAACTGAGAGCAATCTTCAGAAGGTCAGACACACAAATTTGGACATGGGGGATAAATTTTGAAACACATCAGGAATGGTGTCTGACGCTTGTAGATGGAGTGGAAGAAATTGCTTCAACTGCTTTAAAACACAAACTGAATTAGACTAGCAGCTCGGCTCTCACCATACAATCTACCATGGGCCAAAGTACAAACTGCTTCGAAGAGACACTTATTAATTGTATCCGATGCTATTGAAAATGCTCCGATTCTCTTCTAAATTTCTATAGACCGGTCATACAGCCTAGCATCCTGACACTAGTGAGGAGCTCCAAGCAGAAATTGTTATCTCGCTTTTACATCAGTCAGAAAACGAGCCAGTCCACCTTCTTCTCCAGTTCCTCTCAGACCAAGTAAAAGATAAATCCCACCATCCCTTAATAACAATTCTGTGAGGAGTGGCTTCAGCATCAAATTTCTCTGCCATTGCTGGTCTATGTTGCCCCTTCCAGTTCATGACAACTATCCACCTCCTTCTGCTACAGCAGCTTATGTATAATATTCTAATGCTGTAAAATAAAAATAAAACTTCACCAGCATGTAAATGCACTGATCCATATTGTCGGATTATACTAGATGCCTCTGCAAAAACATCCATCACTCCTAATTTCTATCTTTCCAGCTCAGTAAATCGAACATATTGTTTAGACTTTCTAGCGAAACCCTAACAAACCTCCTCAAGAAGTGCGAAGGGAATCAAAGATATCAGAGATGCCCTTCAGTGCATTGAATATGAAATCATAGTGAAATAGCAGAGCCTTTCCCCGATTATAGGTCTGAAACGATGCTGAATCTCAACTCAGAGTTTTCATGATTCGTTTTTCAGAGTGACCGCTGCTTCATACCACTGCTTCCTACCGTTGCTGGTGATGATATTGATGATAGCAAATTGAGAAGAAGGATTAGAGGGCATAGTAGGCGATGAAATTACGGAGAGGCAGAAAGGGACTGATGGGGGAGGAATCTTGGCCTCCTCTCTCTCTGTTCTGCTTCTTCCCGATAATATATATATATATATTTTAACACCAGCCCTAGAGTACAAGCCTCTCTTTAAATTCGAGGCAGAGATCTCTATAGCTTACTCTGTTCCTTTATAATTTAAACGATGAGCATTATCGAACATCATCAAAGTACACATCTGATGTATGTAAACACTCAGTTTATGCTTCTGACCCCTAACAAAAGTTGCTCTCAAATCAGCCATACCCATATCCGTTTGCCAAGACAATCTCCTCCCAACGTGGGTCCTGAGGAGATAACCTCTAAATTCGTCACATCTTTCCCAGATTTCTACTGGGGGAGCTGCGCATATCAATTGACTGAATTGACCAAGACCTTCGCGGTAAGAATCTGGGCAACAAGTGAGGATTGTCCCCTGTTTCAGCAGATGAACTCGCATAGAAACCCTACATCTTCTTTCTATCTCATCCTTCCAAATTCGAACCCCCACTCCAGCAATTCTTAGAAGAATCTCATAAGCAAGCATCGGAAAGAGAGAATGGTAACCGAAAACAGAGTACCAAATGAGAAGAAGAAAGGAAAGAAAAATAAAATAAAATAAAATAAGAACAGAACTAGGAAGAGCCACGTTTCATATTTCGAATCAACGGGCTTTGAAAAGGTGAGGCAAGCATAAAAAAGAGATATTTGATCAACAAACACCAGACTCAAGAATGAATCCGACTGCTCAAAAGGAGAAGAAAAATCCAAATTCAGCAAACAAGCAGGTTAGTCATCGTGGCATTCATACTGATACAAACGATGTTTTGGAATCAGCAAGAGAATCAAAGAGAACAAAATGCGAATGAGAGTATAGTAAATATCAGGAACCGACCTCAACACAACAATTTGTGGCCCTTTCCGTCCACACCAATCAACAATATAAGAGTATTCAGAAACGAACACACGAAAAAAAATGGCTAAGAATTCCAAGAGTAATCAGAAGCATACCTGGATGAACTCGATTAGACTTGCTCCTTTCCCGCTCCTTTGTGCTTTCTCCTCAAAAATCCTCAGAATTTCTCTCAATCCTCCAATGCGTGCTTCCGCCCCCCTGTTCTTTTCCTTTTCTCCACCTATATATATCACCCCTCAAGACCTAAATTTCTTTCCAAAAAGGAAAATTCTCCTATCTCCTTTCTTCTTCTCTTCTTTCTTTTAAATCTTCCAATCAAAAGCCATCTTCTCAATTTCAAATTCCCCTCCAAAACCTTCCAATGAGAGTCCCACCTTCCTTAAACTCCAATGGTAAGTTTCCTTGCAAAAGCATGAAATTTTTGAAAGTAAATAATTGAATGAGTAACTAAATAAGTAAACAAACTAGAGGACAATAAAAAAAAAATATAATGAATAATCAAGTTAAGAAAAATAATATAAAGAGGAAGAAAACAAATAAAAATAAGAGTGATTGATAATCATAAAACTAAAACTAAGAAATAAAAATAAACAAATTAACAAAAACTAGGCCCCATGAGTCATGCAACCGTGTAAGTCATACAAAAAGTGAGTCTAGAAGTGCCTAATGGGCCAAGTGTGCCTAAGTGGGCCTAGAGCGGTGCCTAAAGGCTAAGTGTATCTAAAAGCTATCCTAAAAAAAGACAAGAAAAGCCTAAGTCTAAGTTAGGGCTGCCAGGGGTCACAATAAGGGATCAAATAATCCCTCAACCAAAGTCTCCGAAGTGACTCAGAAAAAGGTAAGTCGTACGAGTAGTAATGGGCCACCAAGGAACTACCGTGGAGCACTGGAAGTGAATTTAAAGACATGTGCTTAAGGAACAAAATTGAGGGTCTACATTGATTGAGTTTTCAGGAGATGAGATATTTATGATGCGATGGGATGGGATGGAGAGGCTCCTCAGCCAATTAGTCTATACGAGGACTTAGATTTTAGTGGATATATCCATGGACAGTAGGTCCTCAGGCTTTTTATATTGATTCCAGATGAGGTTCCCCGACAGATAGCAGTTTCACTAGTATACTTGCAGCATGTTCCACCCATGACACCCTTCATTTTGTTCCCGAAGGAGTATGGGCCAGTACATAGAGATGTTCAGATTGTTACGAGAAATGAGAGGGTAGCTCAGTTCCCACCTGTTGATAGACCTTTTGTTGGCATTGATGCTAAAGATGAGATTCAGATGGAAGATGATGAGATTTTGTGCCAGCTGCGCACCACTCAGGCCCACATTTCCATTTGGAGTTTATTGGCCTCATCCAGCACACATAGAGACGCATTGATCAGAGCTCTTAGTCATATTAGAATTGATACTACTACCACCCTAGAGGGACTGATCCACTTTCTGACAATGAATAGGGCTACATGCATAGTGTTTTCTGACGATGATTTACCACCTGAGGGATCAAACCATGTTCGTCATTTGTTCATCAATGTTGCTTGTTTAGGTCGTAGGGTGTCGTCTGTCCTGCTGAACAACGGCTCCGCCCTGAATGTTTGTCCATTGGTTACTGTCATTGCTTTAGGATTGTCACCATCCGATTTTGGGCCCTCCACACAAACCGTTAAAGCTTATGACGGGACTCAATGGACAGTTATGGGTACTCTCGCTACACATGTCATGATAGGGCCGGTCAGATACTCTGTGTTTTTCCAAGTTCTGAGGATTTAGTCATCCTATAACCTGCTTTTGGGTCGCCCTTGGATTCATGGGGCGGGTGTTATACCATCTTTCCTTCATAAGAAGGTGAAGTTCATACACAAGGGGCGCATTATCACGATACAGTCTGACAGAGACGTTGTTACCTCTTCCGAGCTAGTGTTACAGATCAGTCACAATGAGAATGACCTACATTTGACCGGGTTCACTTTTGATGAGGTTCAGGTTGTCAGTTTAGAGGATGACAGCAGAGACATGGTACCTATGTCTTTTGATTAGTACAACAGCACTTTGGTACTCATTATGATGAGAGACATGTCCTATATGCCTGGCATAGGATTAGGTCACCGCCAGTAGGGGTCGTGTGAGTTTGCTTTCACAGTTGATCATGACATACCATATGGATTGGGTTACACTCCTATGGAGGACGATGCATGACACATGGCGCGGTTATGCCGGGATAGGGTAAGAGCTCGCTTGTCCGGGGTTCCATTTGATTACCCTCTTCGCTGATTACTATTCAAAAAGTGCATTTTTATAAGCTTAAACTTAATTGTACTAAGCACTTTTGAGTAGTAATTAGACCTTTTTATCCCAATTGACATGTTAAGGACCTAGCGAATGTTACTAACCAATTTCTGGTAAGTTTTAGTGTTTTTGGTAGCTTTTTTATCACCGAAACAGGCCAAGATTGAGGGAGAGTTTTGTGCAAGCTATGGCAAGGCAAGTTGAAGATCAATCACATGAAGAATCCGAGCCTTGGAACACTTCAAAACCCCTTGCCAAACTTGGAAAGGGGTTGGAAAAGCTATCAGTAGTAAGATGGAGGAAAACAGAGCATTTCGCAAGACAAAATCATCAATTTCTCAAGGTATGCCAAAATTTTGGCAAGGTGTGCCAAAATTTTGGCAAAGTGTGCCAAACTTTCGCAAGGTGTGCCAAAATTTCGCAGGGTGTGCGAAAATTACTTTGTGCCCACCGACCTTCTGGATTTTTCTCTAGAATTGTAATTTTTCCTTTTTACTCATTTTGTAATAGATAAAAAACATTAGGGTTTGTTTAGGAACTATAAATAGGGGTTGGAAAACCTCTCATATGATGTTAGATATTATGTTTTAGATCTTTTATAAAGTCTGGTTTTTCTCGGTCTTTCCTTCTCATTTTCTCTTCACTTCTCTTTAGCCAAACACCCTCTAATGATGATTTCTCAAAGGATGAGTGGCTAAGTTTCACGTTTCTTGGAGTGATGGAAGCTAGGTAAAGGACCCGAATGCAAAGGTGGGAGTTTTCCTTATTTTAAATGAAGGTAGTTATGTATCATTAATGGTTGTATTTCAAGTTTCAGCTTTAGTCCCTTAGAATCACCTTGAATGTCCAATACTTGGTAAGCTTTTAGGATTCTATGGATGCTTATTGCTAGATCCATGGATATCCATTAGTTATCAAGTACGAGCCATTAGAAGGTGGTTCAAGGTGAGGGTCTTTAGTGTTTAGAGCCATTAATGGGAAGCAACTATCATTTTTCAAGAATCCTTTGGATCAAAACTTATTTGCTAAATACAAATCCGGTTCGGGAGATAACCATCCTTTATGTTATTATCCCCAATGCGAGGAGAAGATCCGAAAACTTCTCTTTATAGTAATTTCAGTTGTTTATGTTTGCTTAACTTAAAATCACACCTTCCAATCAATCTTATTTTCATTAAAAACTAACTTTCAAAAAGGAAATCACCATTTCTCCTTTCATTAAAGTCATGTGTACAATGAAAACCCATCCATGTGGACGATCCTAGAGCCACTATACTATAGTAGCTTTGTCTTTGCTACCCTAGTATAAGGTGTTGTAGGTTTTATAAATGTTTTGATAAACACCCAATTGGGCATGAATCAAATGGCGTCGTTGCTGGGGATGGTGCCTAAGTACATAAATGTTACCCTTTATGAGTACTTGTGATCTTCATCACAAGTTGGTGATTTTTCTTTCACTAACTCGTTTTCTTTATTTTTATTTGATCTTATCTTTCATTTAATTTTTAGCTAACCTTAAATATTTTCCTAGAATTGTAGTCCTTTTTGTTTTCGTTGTTTTTGTTTCAGTAATCTCGAGTTGTGTATGCCCTATTGGATAAGACATGTTGAGGGAAGACTTGTGAAAATTGAAACTCCTCAAGAAACTGAGTTGGAAGTGTGCTTGAACATCATGGATTGTCCACTTGAAGATCAGCATAGCCAACATGGGCAAGAGGAGAATCTCAATGCATATCGATCCATGAAGGACCGCATGCATCCACCTCAAATGAGTGCACCTTCATGCATAGTGCCTCCCACTGAGCAGCTAGTGATCCGACCTCATATAGTGCTGCTTCTACCTACTTTCCATGGGATGGAAAGTGAGAACCCCTATTCCCACATCAAGGAGTTTGAAGAAGTGTGCAATACATTCCAAGAAGGAGGAGCTGCAATTGACTTGATGAGACTCAAGCTATTCCCTTTCACCTTAAAGGATAAGGCCAAGGTTTGGCTTAATTCTCTAAGGCTAAGGAGTATCAGAACGTGGATTGATTTACAAGCTGAGTTTCTTAAGAAGTTTTTCCCTACTCATAGGACCAATGGCTTGAAAAGGCAAATTTCGAACTTCTCAGCAAAGAAGAATGAGAAATTCTATGAGTGTTGGGAGAGGTACATGGAAGCTATCAATGCTTGTCCTTATCATGGCTTTGATATATGGCTCTTAGTGAGTTATTTCTATGATGGTATGTCTTCCTCTATGAAGCAACTCTTAGATACCATGTGTGGAGGAGACTTCATGAGTAAGAATCCGGAGGAAGCTATGGACTTCTTAAGCTCTGTTTCTAAAGTTTCAAGAGGATGGGATGAACCGAATACTAGAGATGTGGGGAGGATGAAGTCTCAGCCCAATGCTAAGGGTGGAATGTATGTGTTGAGTGAAGACATGGACATGAAAGCAAAATTTGCAACTATGACAAGGAGATTGGAAGAGCTAGAACTGAAGAAAGTACAAAAAGTACAGGCCATTTCCGAGACATGAGTGCAAGCTATGCCTTGTTCCATATGTCAGTCTTATGAGCACTTAGTAGAGGAGTGTCCAACCATTCCGGCAGTGAGAGAAATGTTTGGTGATCAAGCAAATGTGGTTGACTAATTCAAGCCTAACAACTATGCTCCTAATGGAAGCACCTACAATTCTAATTAGAGGAACCATCCAAATTTCTCATGGAAGCCAAGGCCACCTCAATACACACCACTAGCTCAAGCACCTTAACAAGCTTCAAGCCTTGAACAAGCCATTGTGAATCTTAGCAAGGTTGTGGGAGACTTTGTGGGAAAGCAAAAGTCAATCAACTCTCAATTGAATCAGAAAATTGATAAAGTGAAGAGTACATTGAATAAGAGGATGGGTGTAATGCAAAATGATCTATCTTAGAAGATAGATAATGTTCAATACTCCATCTCAAGGCTAACCAACCTCAATACTGTACAAGAGAAATGAAAGTTTCCTTCTCAACCTCATCAAAATCCCAAGGGTATTCATGAAGTAGAAGCTCAAGAAGGAGAATCTTTAAAGGTGGGGGAAGTGAAGGAAGGTGAAGGAAGTGAATCAGAAAGAAGTGAATCATGATGAAGGAAGTGAATTAGAAAGAAGTGAATCATGATGAAGGAAGTGAATCATGATGAAGGAAGTGAATCATGATGAAGGAAGTGAATCAGAAAGACATGGGTGAGAAGAATTCAAAGGAAGGTGACCATGATTCAAGTGTGAATGAAGAACCAAGGATAGTCATCAAGGAATATATGATGAAAAAACACATGCCTCCACCTTTCACTCAAGCTTTGCATGGTAAGAAGGGAACCAAGAATACATCAAAAAAATTTGAAGTGTTGAGGCAAGTGAAGGTCAACATTCCTTTACTTGACATGATCAAGCAAGTTCCAACTTATACCAAATTCTTGAAGGACTTGTTCACTGTAAAGAGAGGGTTAAATGTGACCAAGAAAGCCTTCTTGACTGAACAAGTAAGTGCTATCATCCAGTGCAAATCTCCAATGAAGTATAAAGATCTAGGATGCCCCACCATTTCAGTAAATATTAGAGGGACATGTGTGGAGAAAGCTCTTCTAGACTTGAGAGCAAGTGTGAATTTGCTACCCTATTCAGTTTACAAACAATTGGGACTTGGGGGGTTGAAGCCCATGTCCATTACTCTCTCCCTAGTTGATAGATCAATGAAAATCCCAAGGGGGATAATTGAGGATGTCTTGGTACAAGTTGACAAATTCTACTATCTAGTAGGTTTTGTTGTTCTTGATACTGATCCAATTGTCACAAGGACAAACTATGTGCCAATCATACTTAGAAGACCATTCATCGCTACTTCTAATGCAATCATCAATTGTAGGAATGGAGTTATGTAACTCACGTTTGGCAACATGACCTTAGAGCTAAACATCTTCCATTTATGAAAGAAGCATCTCCATCCGGAATAAAAGGAAGGGCCAGAGGAAGTGTGCATGATTGACACTTTGGTGGAGGAGCACTGTGAACAGAGCATGGAGGAAGATTTGATTGAGAATCTTGGGGATCTTGATGAAAGGTTACCTAAACCCTCAGATTCGCTAACTACCATGTCTCATTAGAGGAAGATGGAAGAGATTCTACCTTTGTTCAATGAGGAGGAGTCACGCAGAGTTGGTAAGGAAGAGCCCCCAAAGCTTACTCTTAAGCTTCTTCCTACTGGGTTGAAATACGCATACTTGGAGGAAGACAAGCAGTGCCCTATGGTGATCTCTTCAGCTCTCACCATTCATAAAGAGGATTGTCTAATCGGAGTCCTTAGAAGATGTAAGAAGGCCATTGGGTGGAAAATTTCGGACTTGAAAGGGATCAGCCCTTTGGTGTGCACCTATCATATCTATATGGAGGAGGAAGCAAAGCCAGTTCGCCAACCGTAGAGAAGGTTGAACCCTTACGTGCAAGAGGTGGTGCGAGCTAAAGTTTTGAAGCTACTTCAAGCCAGTATTATTTACCTCATATAAGATAACTTATGGGTGAGTCTAATCCAGGTTGTCCCAAAGAAGTCTAGGATCACGGTGGTGCAGAATGATAAGGGAGAAGATGTCTCCACACGCCTTACTACTGGTTGGAGAGTGTGTATCGATTATAGGAAATTGAATGAGGTGACAAGGAATGACCATTTCTCGTTGCCTTTTATTGACCAAGTGCTTGAAAGGGTTCCTAGGCATCCTTTCTATTGTTTTTTGGATGGCTACTCTGGCTACTTTCAAATATAGATTGATTTGGAAGATCAAGAGAAAACCACTTTCACATGCCCCTTTGGTACATTTGCATATAGGAGAATGTCTTTCCGTTTATGCAATGCACCCGTAACTTTCCAAAGATGCATGCTAAGCATCTTTAGTGATATGGTGGAGTGAATTTTGGAAGTCTTTATGGACGATATCACCGTTTATGGAAGTGCATTTGAGGATTGCTTAGTAAACTTAGAAGCTGTTCTAAACCGGCGCATTGAAAAATACTTGGTGCTTAACTGAGAAAAGTACCATTTCATGGTACAACAAGGGATTGTTCTCGGGCATATCATCTCTAAGGAGAGAATTGAAGTTGATAAAGCAAAAGTTGAACTCATTGTCAAGTTGCCATCCCCCACCAATGTCAAGGGAGTAAGGCAATTCCTTGGACATGTCGGGTTCTATAGGAAGTTTATCAAGGACTTTTCAAAGCTTGCAAGGCCTCTTTATGAACTATTGGTCAAGGATGCCAAATTCATATGGGATGAAAGATGTCAAAGAAGTTTTGAGCAATTAAAGTCATTTTTGACAACAACACCCATTGTACGAGCTTCTAACTGGCAATTACCCTTTGAGGTAATATGCGATGCTAGTGATTTTGTTATTGGAGCTGTGTTGGGCCAAAGGGAAGATGGAAAACCCTATGTGATCTATTATGCCAGTAAGACACTCAATGAGGAGTAAAGAAACTACACAACCACCGAGAAGGAATTGTTAGTGGTAGTTTTTGCCTTGGACAAATTTTGTGCTTACTTGGTGAGGTCTTTCATAGTGGTATTCACCGATCACTCTGCTTTGAAGTACTTGTTGACTAAGCAAGATGCCAAGGCAAGATTGATTAGGTGGATCCTCTTACTTCAAGAGTTCAATCATCAAATCAATGATAAGAAGGAAGTAGAAAATGTGGTAGCTGACCACCTTTCAAGGCTTGCAATTGCACATAATTCCCATGGTTCGCCCATTAATGATGACTTCCCAGATGAATCTCTCATGTTGGTGGAAGTAACTCTGTGGTATGCTCATATTGCGAACTACCTAGTTACAAAAGAAGTTCCAAGTGAGTGGAAAGCATAAGATAGGAAGCATTTCTTTGCAAAGATCCATGCCTACTATTGGGAAGAACTGTTTCTATTCAAGTATTGTGCGGATCAAATAATAAGGAAGTGTGCTCCTGAACAAGAGCAACAGGGGATTCTCTCTCACTGCCATGAGAATGCTTGTGGAGGCCACTTTGCTTCTCAGAAGACAACTATGAGGGTCTTTCAATCGGTTTTCTATTGGCCCTCACATTTCAAGGATGTCCATGCCATGTGCAAGGGTTATGATCGATGTCAGGGGCTTGGGAAGTTGACCCGAAGGAATATGATGCCTTTGAACCCCATTTTGATAGTTGATCTTTTTTATGTTTGGGGCATTGACTTCATGGGACCTTTTCCTATGTCATTTGGCTACTCTTACATCTTGGTAGGAGTTGATTATGTTACTAAGTGGTTTGAAGCAATTCCATGCAAACACAATGACCATAGGGTGGTTATCAAGTTCTTGAAGGAGAACATTTTCTCAAGATTTGGAGTGCCTAAATCCATAATCAATGATAGGGGTACTCATTTTTGTAACAAGCCTTTTGAAACTCTTCTAGCCAAGTACGGGATGAAGCATAAGGTAGCTACACCTTACCACCCTCAAACTAGCGGGCAAGTTGAGTTGGCAAACTGGGAGATCAAGAATATATTGATGAAGGTGGTGAATGTGAACAGAAAAGATTGGTCTATCAAACTCCTTGATTCACTATGGGCTTATAGAACAGCTTACAAGACCATTCTTGGGATGTCCCCTTATCACTTAGTCTATGGCAAAGCATGTCATCTCCCTGTGGAATTGGAATACAAGGCTTGGTGGGCAATCAAGAAACTCAACATGGATTTGAGCAAAGTCGGGTTGAAGAGATTCTTAAACCTCAATGAGTTGGAGGAACTACGAAATGATGCTTACCTCAATTCGAAAATTGCAAAAGAGAGGTTGAAGAGATGACATGATCAGTTGGTGACCCAAAAGGACTTTTCAAATGGACAAAGAGTCTTGCTCTATGACTCTAAGCTCCATATCTTTTCGGGCAAGTTGAAATCAAAGTGGTTAGGTGCTTTCACAATCCACTAAGTGTATTCGAATGGAGTAGTGGAGTTACTCAACGCCAACAGCAACCGAACTTTCAAAGTGAATGGCCATCATTTCAAGCCCTTTGTGGAGCATTTTTCTCGAGACAAAGAGGAATTCATCATCCTTGATCCTCCTCAGGCTTGAAAAATCAGATCGTGGATGGACTTAGTCTTTCTAAAAACTATTAAGTCCATCCATTTTTTGGTTTTGTTTTTTATTTCATGTTTTTCTTGCATTTGTATTTGTTTTGATTTCGATTTCTTGCTTGAATTCCATTTTAGTTTGATTTAATTTAGGTTTTTGATGATCACTTGTAGGGGAGGGCACTTAAGGATTCGTTGGCAGAGGAAAAGCTAAGGAAAAATTAAAGCAGAGCATTTTGCATTCCTCCCTATGAATTTTTCGCATGGTGCGTGAAAAGTGCTCTTTGCATTAGGTGAGCTACTGCCATTTCGCAGAGCATGCGAAAATTTCGCACCCTCTACGAAATCCTCCTTATGGTTTTTGAAAAATTCAAGCTCTTAGTCTTTAACTTCGCACCTTATGCGAAAAAACACAGGGTATGCGAATCCTCCTTGTGATCATTTTTGAAAACGATATTCACACCATTTGCAAATTTCCAGAAGGTTTGCGAACTCAAAGTTGACCCTGCGAATCAAGTTCGCAGACCACTTTTTCGCACACCCACTTTGTGAAATTCCAATTTGCGAAATTTCGTCACTTTGCGAAATCCCACTTTGCGAAATTTCACTTTGCGAAATTCCACTTTGCGAAAGTGCCTTTGCAAAATTCCCACTTTGCGAACCATCTCCACCCCTCCATCTTTCCTTTTCACAAAAAAAAAATGTAATTTTTTTTTATAGCATACATCCTAACTTCATTTCTCACTTCTCTAGTCTATTTTGCCTCTTTTGTCAAACTTTTGCATGACTGTGAAAATTTTGTTTTTTAAACCATGTGGTTTCTCCTCTACACTTCTAAGTGCATTTTCCTCAGGAGGTATCACTTCCTCCCTTTATTTTCACTTGTGATTGAAACATTGAGGACA
This sequence comes from Vitis vinifera, assembly GCF_030704535.1. Lineage (NCBI taxonomy): Eukaryota > Viridiplantae > Streptophyta > Magnoliopsida > Vitales > Vitaceae > Vitis > Vitis vinifera. The sequence goes on from NC_081808.1 coordinate 8,428,201, forward strand.
ATGTTCATCTTGGTTGGGAGGAGAGTTGAGAAAGTAAGTATTGTAAATATTGCTAGGATATTTTGTTAATGTAGTTACCTTTTGTTTAATTTTTTTAAAATTTTTTTTAGTCTACTCTCCATGGTTGTCAAGAAAAAATTCTCAAAAGAAATGAGAGAAGTTGAGTTCTTGCCCTTTTGCTTAAGTCTTAGAGTTTGTATTATGTTTATTGAGGTTGATGAATTATTGAAGTTCCTATTGAATTCAACCTTGTCTCTTCCACTTTAATCTTACCACACATTGTGCACATTAGGTTCCAATTATAAGATGAAAAACTATCTCACCCCTTGAACTTAGGAAAATTTTGACTTGGTACCTTTGACCTCATTTTAATAGTGTTGAGACACCTTATAGAAGGCCAATGAGCCTTCAGAAAAAAAAAAAAAAAAAAAAAAAAAAAAAAAAAAAAAAAAACAAAAAAAAAAAAAAAAAAAACAAGTGCTACACTTGCCTTGAAACTCGAGCAAGGTCCTAGAGGTATATGGCGAAAGTCTTTGAAGCCTGGTGCCCTAAACCTTAATTGGTTGGGAGTCACAGACCTTAATGCTCGTTACAAGGGTGAATGGGTGAAATTGAGCAAATAAAAGAATTGTGAAATAAAAGAGGTGCGTTCTTAGCCTATTAGGTGTTGGTCAGGTTGCTAGGTTTGAGAAAGAACTAGGTTGGGGGGAGAGCATAGTTTAGCATACTATAATTGGAAACTAATCACCTTAACACTTAGATTCTTGTGGAAGATTAAGAGTTGGATCTTTGGGAGTGGAAATTCTTTTGATGCTTAAATTTGCATAATGCCCACTCTTTGTATTTTGTGATTAGGTAAGTGATTTAATGACTCTTGTTGAAGGTTGGGTTTTATATCTTTGATTTTCAATGAGAGATGCGTTTCTTTTTCTCTCCTTCATTGCTAAGGGACTAGCAATGTGTCGG